>NW_026138141.1:1346845-2693690 GCF_025592945.1 Manacus candei | reverse complement strand
TAATGCTTGTTTATATAGTTCAAACTGTTAAGATCAGATAGACAAGGTAAGAAAACTTTAGAAGAGAAAAATAAATTTAGCAAGAAGAAATTGTAAGCAAAATGGAAGACCACCCATTACGCAGAAGATCTACCAAACCCTTTTGCTATAGTGGATCACAGTCCAAGTACCTCACTACTCCAAAATGTCAAATAATTTTCTGGTAGTGTCTTCTAGTAAATGCCCTCTATGTGAAAAACAGACAATAGCTACTCTATGTCATTCTGCACTGAAAAAAAAAAATAAAAATCATGAGATTTTTCCGTACCGTTTTTTAAAGATATGGAGTATGGTTGAATGATAGCAGGGTATGGAATACGTAGCCTATTAGAATAGCCAGAAGAAACCAATTTTGTGTAATGCAGAAGACAAAAGAGCAGGAAATGCTAGATATGTCTTTGCCCTTCATACACCAAAGGTTGTTAATACTCTTCTATTTCTACAAGTCTAATAAAGAAAAAAAATGTTTTAGACTTTCAACAAAGATAACTTAGAATTAGGAAGTTTATTTTCAAAAGGCAGTGAAGTATCTGAGTAGACTTTCATTTTTAAAAAAGAAGTAAGCAAGAAGTATCACTGAATTGGAATCTTAACACGATTACATCTCAGAAGCATGGATTCAAGGAGTTTCTCTCTCAAAAGCCATACCTTTTTCTGCTAATGACATATAATGTCTGTGCTCTTTCCATTTATCCTCCAATAAGTTATGTTCTAGGAAAAAAACCCAACAAACGAGTGGTTTTGTATTGTTTTGTTTTTCTCCAGTTCTCCAGCAGTTAGAAGACAATGAAGTAATCTGTGGTGGGATTATGTATATGTTTAACATAATTAATACACAAAATTTTGAATGAATAAACTGATTTAATGAACTTCTGTTTTATAAGGAGAAAGTAATTTAGTTCAATTTAGTTATTTGAGAACAGGTTGTGTGCAAGATGTTAACCCAGCATTTCCATTCACTGTGGAAATATTTCTCTGAACTATTTTCCCTACACATAATTGCAGTTACAGTCACTAGAATCCTGTTTAACAAAGCATTAAGGCTACTTCAGTCATTGAAATATCATAGGCTTTGCCCATTCTAAGAAAAGGCAAGTATCTCTTCTCAAGTGCTATGGTTCTGAACGTAGAAGTATTTTTGAAAAATAATAAACTTTAGCATTCCTAATTATGTTTCAGCCGTGAGAACAACCAGAAATCCATTCTATCCAAAACAGTTTAGAGGTATTGAAAGCTTCTATTCCAGTCTAAAAGAATTTATTTGCAATTAAATTCTGTACATTCTGTGCTAGTTTTGAGACAGAACAGGAAAAAAAAAAACCAGTATGTGGGTATTATACATGTGAACATATTAATAATCATGAACACCTTCTTGTATTCTTAATGCTATAAAAATGTAATTTAGTAGACTATGAATATAGCATATCCAAATTTTACAGTATAGTATGCAATATTGCAATACAGTACGCCACAACATAATATCCATTTATATACTGAAATGAAAATGAAACTTCAAATTCCTTGCTAGGTGGAGGAACACAAAATTCCCATTTATGAGATAACATCCTCTCCTTGCAATTGTAGCAGTAACCAACAATAATTCTACCAGAAAACTACACAGACATTAACCACTAACAAAGTTAGCAAAGAAATTATTTCGTCTTTATCCTTCTGACAATACAATTTCTACTGTATTGCTTACACTAGAGTAAATGTAAAAATGAAATGATAACAAGGAGCTTTAAATTCTCATTTTCTAATATCAGCCATTAAATCACAGAGCGGTTAAAAAAAAAGAAAAATTAGAAGTGGTATGAATTGTTAGGCTTGCTTCCTTTGCTATGTCATAAGGAATATAGTCTTGATAAGTCTGAATTTCAGTCAGACTACTCTTTATCTTCTACAGGTACTCAATTTCAAGATTCGCAAGCAATGCAAGCAGTATAGCCTCAGAAGTTTGTTCTTGGAGGAGACAAAAAGGCCAGAAAAGAATTTCTCTCATGAACAGATAATCTGATACATAGCATATACAAATGAGAATTTCACAAAATAGCATTATGCATGTAGCACATTTATGGAATCGATATAGTTACAATGCAGCACTGATCATTGCTATGGAACATAAAACACCGGACTTTAGATACGTTTAAAAGTTGCCTTTCACAGGCAAACCTCAAATGAAGGAAACCAGTGGCACTTGTTTGTCGGTTAGTAATAAGGAGTAATTTCTGAAAAAAGAGATTCCATGGAAATCAAAAAGCTTTTTAAAACATCTAACTCAAATGAAAAAAGGAATTTTGAGTTAAAATTAAGCTTTTGATCATACAAGCATTTATTATGAATAAATAATTTTACTATATGAAAATACGTTGAAATGCATTGAAGAAATTTGTTTGTTCTGATCAAATCCATTGGTATACTTCTATAATTAAGAAACCAGTGTTTTAGCAGAATTGGATTAATATCAAAATGCTGGAAAGTTGCCATGAAGTTGGAGTTCATGCATCATTTCCCCTTTCTCTGCTATCTGTGAACTGGTATAAGGACTACCTTGAAGTTAAACAGCATCTCATGGCAACAGTAGAATTTACATGCACCTTGCAGTGTGCTTTCAGACAAAATCAAACAGGTGATTTTTGTTACTGTACACATTAAATACATTATGTCTTATAATAAAAAAAGAGTATATCGCAAACTAAACTGAGCCGTAGTTACATAAATTATAAAATAGCTTTTCAGTTTCCAAGGTTTACATTTGTGAACAGCAATTTTGTTGTAAACACTACTAAAGAGAATGATTTTCACCAACTTGGTTTGGATCAAGCTTTTGTCAAATAAGTTCTGTAACATTTCACTTTTGTATATACATTTTTTTCTGAATATCATAAAACTAAATTGTCTTTTTAATTAAGTATATTTTTCAACAGTGCTGACTGCTCAATAGTCATTGATGTACTGTTTGTGATCTGACTGAGGGGCCCATATTTTATCTAGCAGATAAAGAATTTCTCTTACTAGTTTTTTCAAAGCTAGTGATTATACATGACGCTTTCAGAAAGGATAAAAAAACCAAACCAAACCAGACCAAAAAAACCCCACCAGAGCCCAGTATATATGTTTGGGGTTTTGCTATCGTTGCTGTTATTTTCGGTTTTTCATCACTGTCGGGAGTAGAAACTTCCTGCTAAGGCTGAGGTGCATATTGTTTACTAATTGTTGGTATCATTACATTCAAATATAATACTATGTTTTGTTACGTACGATATAAATAATTTTTAAGTATTAGAATGCTCATTTACTACCACTATTGTAAAGTAACTGACAACCTCAGTTGTGCAGCTCAGCCTGCTAAAGAGAAGCTTTTAGAAATAAAAGTTTACTCCTTTGCCTTTACTCTGGCTCTTGTTATATGAATAACAAGAAGCTTATTCAGCAAATGTTGCTTAATCTAAGTCACTGTTACCTGCAGTAACTGAAGATTGTGACATAAGATAAAGTTCTTAGGAAGTCAGACAGTGAAGTTAATCGGATTCACAAGGATCACTGTTCTTTCTCAATCAGCCCATAATTTTATATAGATAAATAGACTTTTCTTGTACACTAATCCACAATGTCCTGTTTTATTCCTCTTATTCTTCAAACTAAACTAAACTAAACTAGACTAAAACAAATAGCCTAATTCTGCTCTAAATTTAAATTTAGGATAGTACATTTAGTCTCAAGTATTAGACCCAGAGAAGTCTACACTTCTTCTAAATGTACACATTTAGAAATTAGCACAAATTTCTAAACCACAAGGAACTTCCCATACAAATGATGTAAAAAAATGGAATATATACGAAATGGATATATAAACGGAAATGAGAGAATCTCAATAACATTTGCTTATTTGTCATTTTTTTCTCTATTCACAGGGGAAAAAAGACTTTTTCTAAAGCTTTCTATAATCACACAACTAAAGCAAAAACAACTTACACTTGAGGTTCTGTCTTAATTACTGTAAGAGTTACTACACCTAAACCATGTTATCTTCTACTACATGCATTTAATAACACCATTCTCTCATCTCACTGCTTCAGGACCACAACAGAATAAAGACGCTCAGCCACACTTAATACTGTCTTTTTCACCCATCAAAATGCAATGCTAAAGAGCAAATGTCAATGTTTCATGACCTTCATACCAGTAGTTTTGGTCTTTGGGGCATTAAACTGATTCTATGAATCCTGGCATAGTAAAATCTGGCATGATCCTTAGTGTCATTCCCTGAAAACCTTCACATCACCAAGAGCCAACAATAAAGAGGTTTTCCACAATAAAAGTTTTGTTTAAACAGTTCAAAGTACAGTATTTAAAACTTTTCTCACTAGACATTATACTTGTCAAGGTCACATGTTTACAACAACTTCAAACAGATCTTCTCTCTACATACATTCCCTTAGCCACACTAACATTAATTAAAACAAAGCAAAAAAGCCAGTAAAGAAAAAGTGGCCAAAGAAATGCAGTTACAGAATTCAGTTTTGCCTTTCTACAGACAACATTCTCTGAAATACGCAGACATATGTAAAAGAAAATGTTGCTCTCAGATTCTACAGAAATGATATTGAGACTTCTCAAAAGCCTAGATAAGAACTTGCTGAGCACACAAGATTTTTTTATTCATGTTTAATTCATATAACACTTGGACACATTGACATTTATTTATAATCATGCACTGTTGGAGCAACTCCACTTATAGTAAGAGAACTAAGAAGTGCTGTATAATTGTATATAATCATTAAAATTTAGTCTAAGTTCTTAAGGTACTAAAAGACTTCTCAGGAAAATATGCAGTTTACCTACTCTTCAAAGTCAGATCCTAATAACCATGAGCATTTCTGGTGGCCAATCACCTATGAGATGAGAAAACAATATGAAAAGCCAAAGAATAGTTGATTTCTTATTAATATCTTATAATTTCCTACAGAACAGAAATATTGACAGCTAATATTTCTTTCTAACAGTTTCTCTGTTAAACCTATGTAGAAGTGTTTAACAGAGAAGCTCATCTGAGATCCATAATGAAAATGGGAAAATAAGTTGACCTAATTCAATAAGAATAAAATGAATATAACTTCCTACCATATTCTTTCCTGCAGTACAGCACAGAAGTTTAGGTTAACATACTTTAGAAATATTTGGTGACATTTCCTTCATGAGCACAGCTCTTACATCATTGCTATTTATTTGTCAGCCAAGAAAGAAAAATCTACATTTATAGGTGCAGGGTAAAATAACTAAAACATTTTCGAAATTGTAACCAAGTAAGTATTTCAGAATTGAGAATAAATATTTTTCTGTTGATCTTACATGCATAAATAAAAAGAAATTTCAGCAATAATTATGTTTCTTCCAAAAGGCTTCTTTTTTACCATATTTGTAACACTTATATCCAGTTCTTCACTCCAGTGAGGATACCTTGAAAGCTTTCTGGGACTAAAGAAAGTCACTGTATTTTAAATTGTTTAAGCTAAAACTATATCTTCTCTCAAAGGCAACTTCTCACATAATTTCAATAAATAAATAAAAGAAAGATATGTTGGTATTTAAAATTTTGTTTATTGCATTTTGATTCCTGGACACATTTGTTAAAAGTAACATGAGTTAACTGTAATGTACTGCCATAGCCTAAGACTTCAGATTGTACTTTAGGATTGTTGATTTTTGGCTGGGTTTATTTTTCTTGGGTTTTAGACTCTGCTATGTACCAAAAGCTAAGCAAGAAAAATCAACAGCGACAAGTAGTAATAGCATTGGTTACACATTAAGCTTTCCTCCTCTTAAGGATGCCAAAAGGAATATTATCTTAGGATAAGATATGAGAGAGAGAGAATCTGTTAACTATAACTGAATATAACTCATATTCCTCAGATGGCAAGAAGCTTTATCGCATTTTCCTCTATGCTACCCTGAAGGCCTCCTTCTAATCAATTCACATAAAAACGAAAGCAAAAAGATCTTTTCAAAGGAAACTGAAATTAAGGCTTAATTTATGAGTCCTATCAAGAGAAGTAGAAGTGCATCCTCATTAAATAGAAACTATGGTATATATTTATAAGCACAAAGAATAATTTCATTTATCACAACACAAAGTGATATTACAAACTTTACATAAAGACCTTGATCCAATGCTTTTACTGTCCTGTGGATGAGTTCTCACACACACTCTGACAGTTCTCTATCTGCAAACAGGATATTGAGATGAATACCTGGAACACTGTTCAATCTGTCTTTGTATCCCAGAAACCCCTGGAGATAGCACTGCACTCTAAAGAGCAAAAAGTAACTGAGGTGCAAGTCCACTCAGATTTTTGGAGAGAAGAATTTAATCTTTCTCTACAACCTAGCCAATGACAATGCCTGTAACAACTAGAAAAAAAAAAGCTATCTATTTGGCACAGGCTGTTTTAAATACAAATTCGGATCACTGGCAACCAATGTTTAGTTCCCTTCTTAAATTAAAGAGTAAAAGATTTATTTTTGCTCCTCCATCCCTTTATTGTTTTTTGAATGAAACATATTACCAATGGCATGCATACAGTATGTGTTTGCAACATATTTTAAAAATAATTGTTTTTTCTCCATTTTAGTCATGTGATAAACTAGTCCTCTCTTACTATTAGAAGATATGCATATTTCAGCTGGGGAATAGGTATGAGGAATGAAGGAGACAGATTTACTTTGAGCTGTAATTTCAAAGAATTCTAAAGCATACCATTGGAACATAACAAGGAAATAAACTGGTTTTATATTGAAGACATAAAAGTTCTGAGTTTAACATAAAATCATATTTCAGTGAGATTCTGGAGTTCCATTAAACATAGAAAATTTTTAGGCAGATTCAACATCAGTGGAGGCATACATGCTTTGTCAAAACCATATCATCAGGCCACTCCAGCATACAGGTAAGTAAATTTGAAATCTGATAAGTGGAGTACCATTTTATGAAGAGATTATTCTGATAAATATAAGTGGCTGACAGAAGCCTTTCACTGGTTTCGGGCTTGATGCATACGTGTCTTCCTTCTCTTTAAGTAATGTATGTTAAACATCCACACTGTTTTCCTTACTAAATATGTGGGTTTTTCCCTGAAATAAAAGTGTTCATATCAGTGTGCTGCACACAATTGAAAATTTTGGTTTACTATGGTATCTGGAAGTTTTATACCTACTATCTTTCTCCACATCCACTCAAAAAATATGGGAAATGCACAGCAATACATCACTGTCTTACATATTCTGTCAATGGGGCTATATGCCATTGCATATTTAGGGGCAAATATTGAACAGTTCAATTTATTAATCTTCTGAGGAAGAATTTTCATTATTAACTGATTAGATACTGTCCCACATAATTAACTGTCAATAAATTGACAGGTGGATCACTCAGTGGGTAAGGAATTGGCTGCATGGTCACACTTAATGAGTTTGGTCAATAGCTTGATATGTGAGTGGAGACATTTGAGAAGTGGTACCATTCAGCAGTCTGTACTGGGACCACCACAATTTAACACCTTTGTTAGGAACATGGAGAGTGGGATTAAGTGCACACTCAACAAGTTTGTGGATGACATAAAGTTGAGTGGTGTGGTTGATATTGTAAAGGAAAGTGATCCATCCAGAGGGACTTTGACAAGCTTGAGAAGCGGGCCTGTGCTAACCTTACAAAGTTCTTCAGAGCAAAATGTAAGGTCCTGTACCTTATATTACCTTAGGTAATCCCAAACATGGATACAGGCTAGGCCATGGGTGGATAGAAAGCAGGCCTGAAAAGATGTGCTTGGGGCTACTGGTGGATGAAAAACTGAATATGACCCAGCAATGTGCACTTGCAGCCCAGAAAGCCAACCATATCCTGTGCTGTATCAAAAGCAAGTGTGACCAGTAGATCGAGAGAGGTGGTTCTGCCTCTCTGCTCTCATGACATTGCACCTGCAGTACTGCATCCTGCTCTGGTGCGTCCAACATAAAAGATATATGGACCTGCTCAAATGGGTCCAGAGAAGGGCCACACAGATGATCAGGAGTCTGAAGCACCTTTCCTGTGAGGACAGGCTGAAAGAATTGGAGTTGTTTAGCATGGAAAAGGGATGACTCTATGGATTCCACCAGGAAAGACAGGGAGGTTTTCTTTATCAGTGATAGGACTTTAAACTGAAAGATAGTAGTTTTAGATTAGATATTAGGAAAAAATTCTTCACTATGAGAGTAGTGAGACACTGGAACAGGTTGCCTAGAGAAACTGTGGATGCCCCATCCCTGGAAAGTGTTCAAGGCCAGGTTGGATGGGTCTTTGAGCAGTCTGGTCTAGTGAAAGGTGTCCCTATCCACAGGTGTTTGGAGTTGGGTAATCTTTGAGTTCCCTTGCAGCCCTGACCATTCTATGATTCATTCTATGATTTTCCAAGACAGATTTAAATATTATCTGAGAATGTATTCCATTAATCCTTGGACAAAATCTAACAGCAAAAATTTTGTTAGTATGTTACACTATCCAAAAATCGTATGACAATGAACACTGAACTGCAAAGTCAGAAAGGGGAAGGAGTGTTTAAGAAATTATTTTTGTCCTTCAGGGAAGATAACACATAGTATTTTCTGTATAGTGTCTGTCTAGGTAATTGAAATAAAATGACACTATATATTATATTTCACTGCAATTCAACACATCAAATAAAGTAGACTTGGCTCAAAATGTTCATTTCCAGAGTGCCTAAAGGGGACAGTTACAACTTTTCTGCCAAACCGATTTATGCTGTGCTCAAACAGTAACAAATTTCAAATGACAGCATATGCTTAAAAATTCCAAATTAAAACACTGTGTGCATTACTTGTAAAGTGATTTATCAAGCAACTGACTGTGACTGACTGCATTTTCTTTTCCATTTTTTTGTTTCCTTGATTATCCTCTTATAAGTTTTCTGCAGATGTGCTTTGCGCCAAACGTGTAAACAGTAATTACAGTAAAGTTTTCTTTAAACATAATTTCATAAGCTGTCAGAGAAATAATTTTGATGTTATAAACAGATTCATAGCATTTAAAATAGATTTAGGGCATCTTACTAGGATAGCTAGAAAAAAAGAAAGAGTGTTTTTGGAAATCAAATACAGATTTAGACATTACTGCTCATTAACTACCAGAACAAAAGTATTTCAGTAACAGTATATGGAAACACTTGAGGTGTGTCAATTGGTTGCATTTTTATAGACTAATAGGACATACTTTCAATGAAACTGTATATAGTGCCTAGTGTTATGAATGTGCACTTGGAGGAGGTGCAAGGTTCACCTCCACTAAGGTTATGGGTGCTTGTAAAAGTAGCCAAGAATGCTTTCCTCACTCTTGCTTCTTCCATCAATAACTGCATAAATCTAGCAACTTCCTAACAGCTTTCTCTCCTACTGATATGAAGTTTGGAGTGAAACTGTATATACTTTCTCAAACAGCAAGAGAGAGGTCATGCACTGTTCCCTCGTTCACTGTCAGTATGTACTTCAACAGAGGCTGTACAAGGCATGGCAGTAACAAGATATTGTTTCATAAACCGTTGTTGAGTACTGGGAAGAGATGTCAAGTCATTTTCCATGAAAATTTAATGTCCTATTGCTATGGCAACAGAAATTCAGGTTATAAACATATTAGCTGTTTTAAAAAATGTGGGGTTTAGGCATTCTAGAATTGGATAGTTGACAATACTGCCTTTTGATGCAATCATTGCTAAAAAAGAGCACTAAAAGGCCTTTCATTTAATATGCAACAGTTCTGGTGGCAAAGTGGCTTGAGCTAACTGCCTTCCTGATGTTTTTTTTCATACGAAGACGAATTTGCTTTCAATCCTTTCAGCATTTCTCTGCTACTTTGACTGCAGATACAAGATAAATGGGTATATGATTATATTTACAGAATATAAATTACTCTGGGTCACACAGTCACATCTTCTATAAGGAGGTATGCTGTTTGTAGAGAAGGTTATTGTTAGTTCTATTATGTGACCATAAAATGCTGAATTTTTCATACAGTTAAGAGCCTGTAAAAAAGCCTTTGATAACTTACAGTTGGCTTGTGAAAAGTAACAAGTAAAAAAGCCTGACAGATTTGTTTCACTGAACTAGGAAGTCTTTTTCATTTGATCTCTTCAGAAAAGAAATGCCTGTTTCAGATGCCACAGAAAAGAAAGGTAGGATCATATTTTACCAATAAAACCTGCTGTGTAAGAATATCCAAGACTTCCCTAAATAAATACCAGCTACCTATATGCTAGTTGCACAATGACATTTTATCACATTTTAATGAATTGCTGTAGCAAATGAGGATTCCTGGTGAAAGTAACTCTCTGGTACTGAGTTTCCTTTTTATGAGATTTGGAGGAAAAAAAAAAATTGTTCTGCAAGCTCAAGCATTTAAAAATCTGGTTTCCATTAAAATCTTGGTGCCTTATCTCTGGATCGCTAATCACTGCATCTAGTCCATCAGCCCATCATCAATGTGGTGTAAGTAAAGAGGAAATGTTACTGCAGGATTCATTGTCCATGACAGCCTCAGTAAATTGCTGAGTTTGAGTGTTGAAACTGTGACATCACTCGTGGTGAATAACCTAACTTCTCATCTATCAAGCAGAGACTAAATCAATTCAGTATATTACTTTGAGGATATATACCTAATCTCTGGGAAAAGTTACCCTGTATCTCTACACCACGCAGTTTTCTTTGAAAAAATTTATATTAAAAAAAGATAGTTAGATGCATTAAATGACCTAACTATTGAAAATACAATCTAATTTTACTAAATAAGTAATTCCACAGAATGTGAAAAAGTAGAAAATCACAGAATAGTTTTTAAATATAAAATTGTACAGTTCTGCAAAGTAATAACTAGAAACTTTACTGTGCTACAAATTGTGAATAGATATGTAACTTCTGAATAGATATGTTGAGATAACTCATCACCATCTCATGAGCAGGCTTTGTATCTCATTCTAAACCTCATCTGGCACCTTACTGTAATGTAGAACTCTATTTTTTTTCAGTTGATTGTCTTCTTCTGTGATTCATAAGCATCACTGAAATGAATCAGGTCATTTATCAAGCGTGCAGAGAATTTTCCAGCCTCTTTCCTGGTCTCTAGACTAGTCCTTGTTTGCATCATAGTTTCTCAGTCCTATATTTTGACTCCTTCACTCTCAGTTACACCCCTTGCCCTAGAGTTGCTCATCAGCAAACTCTGCAAGAAAACTCCAAACAAACTAGATGCAATTGACACCTGCATGTTGAGACTAACAATTTTAGTCCTTCCTAAACTACTTTTGGGGAATGTCAGACAGGATAAATCATTCCTCTGGGTCCAGTACAAGGGATAGGACAGTCTATCATATCTGCTATTTTCCTGTCTTTCCAGTACACATCTTGAGCCAGAACTTCCCTATCTCTGAGTAGAGAAATCTGGATGCTCTCTGAAGCTGACCTAGTAACTACGGTCATTCAATAAACATCAAGTGCATTCAGGAATTCAAATTTTTCTTGATGGTCCCTGTTAGACATAAATTCCACAGACATTATCAGAAGATTTTGTTTTAAAATTGCTACTGTGAAACATATTGCATACATTGAACTGGATCCTCTTTTAAAAGGTCAAGCCTGCTTTGGCAAAACTGAAGTTTATCTACCAAAACATATGTGATTGTTTTCTATAAAACACCTGTTGATGTGTAAACCAAAATGCCATTATCTAGGATAATCTCTGTCAGCTCTTTCAGACTCTGTGTGTATTTCACAACAGAAAAAAACAAACAAAAAAAAACCAAACAAAAAACCCACAAACAAACAAAAAACAAACAAACCCCCCCAAAACAAAACACCAACACAAAAAAATCTGAAACAAGACAAAACCAAAGAAAAAAAATCTAGAAGCATTACAACCAATAAAGACTGCTATAAATTCTTTTAAAAGGTCTATTTGTGAAACACAGTGTGGATCTTGAATATTGATATTGAAGTTCATCACATCATGAAAAGATCCTTGGAAAAATCATGGATAGAAGAAAAGAAAGCTTTAGCTGAATATTTTCAATAGAATTTCAAATACAGAATAAACCAGGTAAATTAAGGTTGTGAAATCTAAGTACATCTTCATAACTGGTTAAGAAGACTCAGTTTTAAACAACTACACTCACTTGAAATTATCATATGCAACATTTTCGAGTGGATACAGAAGTTACATATTTCTCTGTACAGGTCCAAAATTAATTTTATCCTGGTACTGCAGTCAAGCTACCTAAGCTTGCGTGCTCTGCTAATAGTATGAATTCTCATTAACTTCTGTGGAACTATGAACTAGCAAAAAAATCTGAGCACACAGATTTGATACTGATAAAATTACTTTTTGTTTTAAAAAACTAAAACCCCTGAACTCAACATCATACTAAGTAATGTCCTATGGCTTTTTCCAAAGCCAAAAAAACAGCCTTATTTCTAATAGCAGTATTTCACGAGCTAAACTCCAGTTCCTCATAATTCTACAACAAACTAGACTGTATTTGCTCCTTTTTTTTTCTATAGCTGGGATGAAAATTAAGAAATGGAGCGGTAGCTAATAAAGTGTTTGCTATTGTATTTACTTTTTTCAAATACAGAAATTATTTAGTGATGAATAAGATATATGAAAGTCAATAGTGTGACAGTAAGGCAGAATTAAAAATTACTGAAGATTAATTTAAATGGGATTTCCTACCATTCCCTTATGAATATATGAAATAAGACAAAATAAGAGTAATTTAGATTGAGAAGGTAGTGAGATATCATAGTCTTACAAAAATCAACATTCAAAAAAGTTTGACTATTTAATTTTTTATTAATTTTTTATTCACTTTATTTACTTGGATCATTTAAATTACCCATAACAGTAACATGCAGATCATTAAAATTGTTTCAATAGAATCAACATCTTTAGTAGTTTCAATACTCTCTATGGCATTAAAGCCACTTTTGAAAAGCCATGTATGAAAAAAATATCAGGAGCATTTTGTTTGACTCTGAAGAAAACGGCATGTATATCAAATTATACCAAATATGAGTGGCATAGTTAGAGCAGTTGTCACTAAAAAGGCTAAATAAGAAGTGAAATTTTAGAAATCAAATATTCTTACTTTTTATTATAATAGTTATCTGACAGTTATAATAAAATTAAAATATTATTGCACTTTTTTTTTTCCTGGGTGCCAGTGAATTTAGAGTTGTACTTCATATATAGAACCAAAACCAAATGAGGGTAAGGTAAATAGTTACATATGTCCTAAATACTTACTGTGTTTTGACTTACTACAAACCATAAAGGTTAATGTAAAAGACAAAAGCCCCACAACATGTCAAAGCTGGGCCCTAATCATTAAACATTAAAATTTTTTTAAAGAGTTCAGAGACCTTGAAAGCACTGATAGAATAGTATCTATCACCTTTATTTCTAATTCTACAATTACCTTTAAACTGCACTTGATTATTCTGGGACCCCCAAAACAGTATTAATCAGGCTAGTTAAGACCAGTCATTTCTCAACTCTATTTAAATAATTTAATTACAAGATATATGACTAAGATAGGAAGCTACTTTTTCTTCTTGAAAATCAGTGGTCTGATTGGCTCTTTTTTAATTTGCTTGACAAACATTTTAGTTAACACAGTTATGGTGGATTCGAAATCAGACAAAATAAAAAAATGTATAGCAGAGACAGTAGCAGATATTCTGTGAGACTGTTGACATAGTCAAAATCTCATTTTTAACCTGCAGCTTGAGGCAAACAGTAGTTTTCTAAAACTTACAGATCTGTATTAGGAAATAATCCCAGACAGTGACACACATCTGTTTCCTTTAGTCTTTAAACGTTAAATTGATAGAATCATGGAATAGCTCAGGATAGAAGAGACCTCTGGTGGTCATCTAGTCTGATTCCTTTCCTGCAGCAGGGTAAACCAGACCAGGTGGCTCAGGCTCTCTCAAATAGTGAGTAGATATTCTTACATCTCCACCAATGATGCAGTTGAGAGACTGGACTGGTATATCACTAGCTTGCTTAATTATTGTGTCAGATCTACCATCTTGTCTGTCTGTGTGTCAAGGGAGGGACCAGAGCTGGCTCTGCAGCCTCACAGCAGTGTCAGGAGGCACATGGTCTGCAGCCAACCTGGTGGCCCAGAGTGCACATGGCAGTATCGGGAACCATGTGGCTGGGCTGTCAATTGAGGAGGGTCCCTCTGGTAAGCCCCCACACCACACCCCCAGAGTCCCTACAGTACTCCTCACTTAGGCTGGGGGACAGTTAGTGGTCAGGGGATCAGACGTCCCACCTGAGCGGGGGGGCCATGACAGAAAACATATAAACACAGGAGCACAGTGTTCCATCTTGTCCTGCCTTCTCTCCCGGGACATGCCACCTTGTGACCCCTTGGTGGTAATTATTTTTCTCTCTCTTTCTTCTCTCTTTTCTTCCTCTACTCTTTTCTTTCTCTTGTGGGTAACTTAAAACTGATCGGTTATATTTCACTAAGCCAATGGTCGCTGATTGCTGGATACCTTTGTGTAATGCTTCTCATTTGTTTGCTCTCCTGTAAAACCTTTTACCAAAACACCTATTTTTTCACTAAATTAAAAGAAGCTATCTTGGTAAGTGCTTGTAGCATGTTCTCTTTATGCTATTCAAGGTACCAAAGAACTAAGAGTCTGCAAAATTTTTGCGTGGGCAAATTATTGGGAGTCTAAATATAAGTAAACCGCTCAGCCAAATGTGTGGCTTTGGGACTGCTGCTTTACATGCAGATTCCACAACCTCCCTAAGTACCATCCCTATGTTTCTCCACTATATAGCTCTTGTGGATTAGGAATGGTACTCCGCAATTCAGTGTACCCGCCGAGACTCTCCCAAACAATGCTGCCACTTTTTCACTCCCCTTTCCTCTCCCCCTTCCCACCACAGCATGATGGAGTTGAGAACTGGAGGCACAAGAGGTGAAGATCACAGGTTGAAATAAGAACAATTTACTGGAAACATCAATGAGATAAGAAAACCAACAGTAACAGCAAAAAGATTAATACCAAAATTACACGAAAGAGTGATTCACACGCAAAAATGCTCTCCGCAGACCCAAAGTCAGAGATCCTTCTTCTTGGAAGCCAGAGAATCCCTTACCCCTGCCCCAGCAATGGTGTGAGGTGCTATAGAATAACCTCCTAGCCACGCCCACATAGATCCAGGCTTTGTTCCCCCACAGCTCCTGCAAGAAATAACATCCGTCCTGGCCAGAACCAGGACAGTAGCAAGTTTTTTCCCTATACCTAGTCAGAACTTTCTTCTTGCATCTTGTGACCCTTTCCCTTGGCCTTTTGCTGTATACGTGTAAGAGACTGGCTGTGTCTTCTTTACACTTTTGAGTTATGAAGATCAAAATAATATCTTTCCAAAACTTTCTCTTATCCAGGAACTAAGTTCCTTCAGCTTTTGTTAGTTCACTGTGTGCTTCATCCCCATACCAGCTTTGTAACACTTGACTGGACTTACACAAGTATGTCTACATATTTTTTGCACTAGGGAACCCAGAACTGAATACAGGTAGACCCTCACCCTTTCTGAATAAAGGATATCACTTCCCTAGGAATCCTGGCTAGCACCCTTGCTAAAGTAGCCCAGGAGGTGGAGGGTTAATTTGTCAGAAAGGTGCAGTGCTGGTTCCTGTTTAGTTCTTGTTAACCAGGACACCCAGAATTTTCTCTGTCAAGCTGCATTCCAGCTGATGAACTCCAAGTCTGTACTGGAGGGCATTTATTAATCTACAGGTGGATGGCTTGGCATTTCCCTTTGTAGAATTTCACAAGGAACCCATTTGCCAGTTTCTTGAGCTTTTCCACACTCCTATAAATGGTTATTCAACCCTGCCTTCCAGCATATTAACTATCCTCCAAACTGGTATTGACATCATATTTGATGTTGACCACAAACTTGCTTGGAGTGCACTATTTGTTGTCACAGATGTTACACAAAACATTGAACAACAGTTACAGTCCTCTATCCACTCTAGATTTCAACAGTTTGATTTTAAGAGACTATGACAAAGGTCTTACGTGTAAATGAGATCCAGTTCTCTCCCTTTTAACACTCGAACTAGTGATCTCATCCCAGAAGGTAATGGGTTCAGATAAGTATAATTTGTCCTGGGCAAATTCCTACTAGCTTCTTCCCCTTGTTTTTGATGTCTTCAAAATGTTTTTCAGGAGGATTTGCTCCACAATTTTTTTGAGGCCTGTCTAAGATACCGGATTTGTATCTCTCTGGACTATTTGACTGTCAGGTCGAATCAATCATCTTGTGTGTGTGTGTGTGTGTGGAGGGAGGGGGTCCAGACCTCAAGCATCAGTGCCCACATGGTAAGGCCCACAGCCAACCAGGCCTCCAGGATTGGAAGGCACATGGTATGGGAACCACAGGAGGCACCTGTCAATCAATAAGGCCTGCCTGGTAGCCCGCCCACACTATGTCCCCTGGAGCCTCTGATTGGCTCCAGCACCCCTCACTCCAGCTAGGAGGGTACTGAGTGGTCAGTGAACCGGATGTCCTGCCTGGGGGGAGTGGCCAGAGAGCCAAACCACATAAACAGACGCACAGGACCTCCATCTTGTTCAGCCCTCTCTCCTGGAAGCTGCCAACATGTGACCTCTTAGTGGTAACTATTTTTCTCTCTTCTCTCTTTCTTCACTCTTTTCTTCTTCTCTCTTTTCTTCCTTTACTCTTTTCTTCCTCTTGTGGGTAACTTAACACCAATGAGTGATATTTCACTAAGTTGTATGGGGGTGGTGTTTGCTGGTGCTCTAGTGTAATGCTTTTACTTGGTTATATGTTATTCCTGTAAACCCTTTTGCCAAAACACTTATTTTCTCACTAAATTAATTGGGAAATGCCTGTAGCATGTTCTCTTTTTGCTATTCAAGGTATCAAAGAACCAAAGGGTTTGCAAGAGTTTTTGCGTTAGCTATAACTCTTAGAGTTAAATAAAAGTAAAACTCCCAGTAAAGTTTGAGGCTTCAGGACTGAGGCTTTACAGCCTGGTGTGAGGCTGAATAACCTGTAGGTCTATGGATCTTCCTTCTTATTTCTGAAGATGGCTATGACATTAGCATTCTTCCTATTATCAAGAATTACCTACCAATCAGCTTATACACCAAAATATCTAAGTATTAAAAACTTAAGTGTCATTAGAAAATCTGTGTTCCTGATATTCTGATCCAGACAAATATTTGGTCATAACTGTACTCAGAATAAGTTTTGACTGCTTATTCTGTCCAGGAAACCCCATCTGAAACGTTGTATTCAACTTTTCTACTGCTTCAGATAGCACTTTTTTCACTCTAAAGCAATCTGAAGGGACAAATAACTTCAGTCAAACAACACTGTTACATACTGGTTTAATGATTAATATGATCTCATTGGGTGAATTCTTGGACTTTGCACATTATACTTATCAGCTTTAAAAATGATAATAGCATGGGGCAACACAAAACCAGATTCTTGAAAAAAAAATCTTTTTATTAAAACAAATAAAATGTTTATAATCAAAATGCTTCCAAATACACATCTATGCATTGTTTTACTTCCATGTCAATTAAACAGTTCAGAAACTTGCTCAACTGTTTACTTTATATTTCCAAGATAAAAACAAGCTGAAGGAAAAACAAACTATATAGTTGCCTTGGGTCCTTTACTGAGAAAATAGACAGAAACCTAATTCCAGCAAAAAGGATGCAACAAACTGAAATTTTGCTTCTCAAAAACTACACCTTCTTGCAATTAGTTTCTTTCCCACCTGAACTTGAAGGTTTTTGTTGTTGGATCTGAGATCTGTAACTCAGTAACCAAAAAGATCCTTCAGTTTATCTTCAGCTCTTATTTTCAGCAGCTCTCCATGTCTGTGAAGATCTTTATTGAGTGAAGGTAGTTTGCTATCCCTAATGGAATTTTCCATATAGTGTTTTTTGATGTTTAGACCAGATGAGTAATTGTTTTATCTCCCTTTGTGGTCTATTTTCTGTTCAGTTTAACTCTTCTATTAATAGGTCATTTTCTTCCTTCTTTTTCCCTTGCTGAAATTGTTCAGCAGATGCCAGATTTCTCAGAAGTACCACCCAGACTTTCCTAAGGGGCTTCACTACCACATTAGAATATTATCACACTACAATATAACAACCATTAGCACAGTATGCCCAAGCAATATAATTTTTTGATAGTTTCAAATATACAAGAAAACTTTAACACCCATGGAATAGAAAATGTTTCTCTGAACAAGTTACTCGTTTAATGAGGAATAGATATTGCTTAAATTAAACTTCTAGAACAGTGAATTGAACAACAATACAAACTTAGGAAAAAAGATTTAACAACAGCTAATATGTTGTGTTTATCTAACATATCATATTAAGATGAACTTCATTTCCCATCTCATCCATGAGGTTTCATTCCAACTGCAGTTTGCCTCGTGTAAAATGGAGGACAGAGATTAAATGACTAAATTGGGAAGTAACTTCCTGTAATTCTGCTAAAAATTACTAATAACTAAAGAACAGAAGTTTAATTAAAAATAGTCTGCAAAAGAAGTATAAAATAGCTATAACAAGATAAAAAATTAAACAGAAGGCTGTCTTTTTTTCTATCTTTTCTGACAAATGAAGTTTCTAAGTTGTGCCTAATTGATACAGTTTAGAGCAAATATACTAAAAAATCATAAACTAAAGTTTAACATCTGCTTCCTTTCTTTAAATAGATGAATGCTTCCACCTTCCTGACTCCCACAATGGCATGATCCGGAATGGACTTTCCCAATTAGAATTGACAGTTATATCCTACAACTGAATGCATTTTTTCATTAAATACTTTTTTGTCATCCTTATTTTGCAATAATTAAGACTTGTTGACTTTCTGGACATGATGCAAAGTTTGTAGTTTAGAAAGGATGCCAAGAAAAAAGAAACTGCCTAAAGGGTGGTGTGAAGTGTGACTTTTCTTATTGATACTATGGCACTTTTCTTACACTGGTTTAAGTTACTCTTTTTTGTTGGTTTTTAATAGGCTATTTTTTCTTATTTAAACAGATATTTAAACATATGCAAATAAATGCTCAAAAATAGTAACAATATAACTATCACGTTTGTTTATAACCTTAACATATGTGCAACAAACACAATGGTTCTTCAAGTCATTAGAAAACTTGCAATGAAAAACCAAAAAGTATTTTGGGAATTATGAACATGTGTAAACTTAAGGTAGAAAAGACTCAAGGTATTTCAGACTCTTATTCAGAGAAGAGTCAATATCTTAACATAAACTAAGTCTCATTAAAATGATCCACATATAGATAGAACTGTTGGTTCAATAATACTGGTGTTTTCCATAAATAAAAAATAAACAGATATCATGAAGTACAACAAAGAGACACACAAAGGCTTTCCCCTGAGTAGGAACAACCCTAGCAAATGTATACAAATACCTCCAGGGAAGGTGTAGAGAAAACAAAAGCCAGGCTGTTTTCAGTGGTGCTCAGTGACAAGAGGTAATGAATCTAAAACACAGGAGGGTCCATCTGAACATTGGAAAGCTCTTTGTCACAGTGAGGGAGACTGAGCATCAGCACAGGTTGCTCAGAGATCTTGTGTAGTCTCCATCCTTGAAGGTACTCAAAATCCACCTGGACATGATCCTGGGTAAAAGGCTCTAGGTGACTCTACTTGAGCAGGGGGATCTCAGAGGTTCCTTCCAACCTCAGCAGTTCTGGGATTATGTGATTCTATTGAAGAGACAAAAGTCTCTTCTGCTTTCCCTGCTTTGAACTGTTGTCATATGGATTTTCATATTCTCTGGACAGAAGTTTTAAGATGACCTCAGTGAAGACTGCAATGAATATTTGGAAATTCTTTCCCTGTTTTACAGTGAATTTTAATTTAAATAATCTGAAAGTTATAAGTGAAAACTGGCTTTCAATTCCTGCAGTGTTTCTAAGGGTGAAAGCAAATGTACTTCCCCAGCAATGCAAAGGCTCCTTGGAGCCCTGTGTTAAACAGTTCAACATGGACAAACCCTCAGTTTCTGAATCACATTCAGGCTTCTTGCCAGTTGAAATTCTCAGATCCACAAATGATTGTATGTGATAGAGGGGGTAGGGGGAGGCACAGACAGAGAGAAACACAGAGAAAGACAAGAAGGAGGACATGGAGAGAGACAGACAGAGACAGAGAGAAAAGGATTAGATATTATTAACATATAACTGTAAACAGAGTGTGTTAGACTATAAAGAATGACCTTTGGGCTACTTCTTGAATATGGCTGGGGTGTTATGAGTTATGTTCAAGGTTGCTCAAAAGATAATAAATTTGCTAGGAATACTTTTTAATGTGTTTAGCTCCTCTACTTCAATAAATAAACTTTTTATTTAACACGTTATTATTTTCAATATTTTTCCTTCGAGCATAAAATAATTTTCTATTAAAAGTGAATAAAATATTGTGGCAGTTTGAGCCAGATTAGAAATCCAAAATCCAATTTTCCAGGCTTCCCCCCCCTTTCCACAATTTATCCCAACACAGAAGAGAAAACTTTCAGGCCAGAAGTTTCTATAGGGGAAGGGGAAGTATTAAAATTTATTTACACAAATAAATATACTGTACAAAATAAAAGCAACTATATATATATATATATTATTACACTTCTATCAGTCCCTTTAGTCCAGGAAAAGCCTTTTCAGGCTGATAAGTAACCAGTTTCTCTCTCGTGGGAGTGTTCGGGGCCCCTGAACCCTTCTCTACCAACCTTCAGCTGTTTGCTGCAGTTTTTCCTTCTTCATGAAGTCCACGAAGATAGCTTTGAGTCTGTTCTCCTTGATTCTGTGTCATCTCTGTTGCATGGTCTCTCTCTCTCAGTCTCATACCTCGGTTCGTAGGCTGCTGTAGTTTAGTCAGTTTATCAACATCCTCCAAGTCAGTTTTCGGCTGCCCCCAGTCAAACTTTGGCAGGGCAACTCCCGAGCCCTTTGGTCCGTCTCCAATTTTGCCTGGGATTCTTCTCCCAAGCACTGAGCTGTTTTGTTATCAGCCTGTCCACTTTGGCTCTGCTCCAATGCTGAGCCTTGCATCCACTCCCACTAAACAGCGAGAGGGAAAAACAGCCCCCTTCTGCAACCTGGCTGCAAAGGGGGGAAAAGAAGAAAAGGGCCTGGCCACAAGGCCTGCCTCTCTCTCTCTCTCTCTCTCTCTCTCTCTCTCTCTCTCTCTCTCTCTCTTACCAGTTGTTTGTGAGTCGCGTCCCTCACAAACATACACTCACTCCAGTGCTGTCTCTAACTCTGCCCTAGGCAGAGTTGGGGGGCCGCAGGGCTCCCCTCTCCCCCCTGGAGGGGGGAAGGAGCCCAGCCACCCCCTGGCCTTCTACACCCACACACAGCAGACACCAACAGAGAAACTGCCAACATCTTCTGGTGCTGTGTATATATGATTTTGAGCAGCAGCGAACAAGACGAGTGGTGATTGCCTCTCCAGGGAGCACTGCCCTGGCACCCGATCACCTCTGAGCCCCTGACTGTCGGGGGGGCAATCTTAACCCATGACAATTATTTTTACATGTAAATTCATTCAATACCCATAAATAAACTAAAACACACCCTTCAATGGTGATTTTGTTTTTTTCTTAAAAAAATAAACAAACAAAAAAAGTCCCAAGAAAAAAGGATCTGGTACTTCTTGAAGTGTAGATCTCCTTTTGTGGATGTTGTTGACAGTGTGCTATACCATCAGCTGCCTCAAATTATTAACCCCATTCAGAAACAAAGCATGAATTGAACACTGAACATTCCAAGTGTACACAATGCCAATCAGTGTTACAGAAAGACAAAGACATTTCAACTTGGCCTTTTCTGCAATGTGAAAATTATAGTTTTGGCACAGCAACTTGATGTGAAAACCGTGATTAAGTCTTTCAGGATATTCAATAGAGTATCATTACTGTGTAATAGTATTTTTAGAACTAACAGACTGATCTATACAAATATACTAACAAATGCACCCAAATCCACTACTAAAGTATTAATATCACTGGAAGCAGTAAAAAGAAAATTGTATTAGCATTTTCTTTTTGAATGCTAGTAATGACTGTTACTTTTTTCATAATTCTAAACAGGAATTTACCCCATTCTGTATTTAGTATTGCTGGATTTTTATTTTTAAAATTCTTGTAAATGCTATATTTTCATGGATTAATATAATTTGTATTATTTTAATAACTTATATTGTTGATGAAGTATAATTTGTCAGTTATTCCTTTTGTGCAGCACTTTCGCTGTTAATATTTCTCAGAAAAAAAAATTAAAATACCTATATCAGTTCATAGGGCTGCAGCTACATTTATGCTTACTGTCAAAACATAAGAAAAACCTTGTAAGAGAAAAGAAAAAGAACAGTGGCTGATAGAATAAAGCAAGTGTTTTATAAACTAGATTTTAAAAATATAATTTTTGCATAGTTGCTGTCAATCTTAATGTTAAAAGCATGTATCCTTTAAATTAAAAGACACAGCAGCGCTCATTCATTAGAAAAATACAAAAAGAACGCAGAATCATGCTCCTAAAGGAAGTAACAAAAAAAGCTAGGAATAACAGCTATAAATGCAGCTTACATTCATTGAATCCTAATTATAACAGCACTTTTCACTCTGCTATTTGAATATTCAGAGCTATTATTAATTTGCCAGGAGCGGTTTTCATTTTCCACATATCTTGAGGACCCAAATTATTCTAGATACATTTTTAGAGTTTTAAAACATTTACGCTCTGAATATATAATTTTACTTATTCATGGAGTTGAAAACATTTGTTAATGACATCTTCTAAAGGAGAAAAGGAGAGATGATTAAGTAATAGAGTTGTTTTTCATTCAGATTATGAAACAAAGTAGAATATGGCGCACTATCTATTTTATACAGCTTCCATAATACAATATGTGAGAAGTGCATAATAACAGTATGCTTGAAAGCTTTCAAGTCTTTTGCCATACATTATTACTAGTAATACAACTCACATTCAGAAATAGATAGTATATAATTAATAGTTATAGTAGTTATATCTTCAGAACCCTGTTTAATCACTGAATAATTAATACCTACAGCGTATGTCAGCAAAACTCTGCCCTATTGTAGGTCAAATGTGTTCATGGAATTAAAAAAAAAAATCCTAGGTTTAGGAATTTAAAATAGCAGTCTCCCATACCAACATGCATTTTGCCTTTCGATAAACACTGAATCAAAGCAAGCCTATGGCTATCCCACACCTCTAGAGATCATCAAGAGAAGAGGAGGTTCAGATACAGAAGATTGCCCAGATGAGTTAGGATAACTTCAGTGACAGATAATTATCAGCCTTTCTAGGCAAGTTATTCCAGCCTTTAACCACCACTACTGTAAAAAAAACCCAAAACAACAAAAACAAAACCCAAACCCAGAACCAATCAACCAAACAAAAAAACACCCCATTGTTACTTCTCATATTTAAACAGAATTTCCTGTGATTCAGGAAATTCCTGTGCCCTCAGCACTCATGGTGCATCTTATCATGTCTCAGTGACTTTGGCTTAGCCAGTTTATATAAACCATCCCTAACTTGGTCCTCTTCCTCCAAGTCTTCCTTGATTCAGATTTTCCCATGGGTTTTAGGCACCTGGGATTATTGAAAATAAGTCTTACCAATGAAGACAGAGATGAAGAAGACATTCACTACTTCAGCCTTTTCTAAGACCTTTATCACCAGGTCCTGCTCCTATTCTTCCTTTTTCTGCTGTTGAACCTGTAGGTGTAACTACATTTTCTCATTTTATCAGCTGGAAAATGGAGACCTACTCAGAGATGTAATCAAGGTCACAGAGATAATCAGAACTTAGTTCTAGTAATTCCAAGAACTGTTCTTGGGGCTCATAGTCAACAATGCTGTTTCTCCAAACAAAATCTTAATTTAATGTGCATAATGAACAAAAAAAAAAAAAAGGCCGAAACCAAAGAAGTGGTTTTTAAGTCCTTAATAACAGCAGAGCCTGTACAAATGAAACATCAGTCATCAAAGCAAACAAAGCCAATCTGAATGCACTCTTTTCTGCAACTCAAAAAAAAGATTTTTTGCCCTTTCTTTAAATCTTTTAAGCAGACCTAACCAGATTCACAGCCTGAAATGAAAACAGGTAGTGTCTTCTAAGTGTTTTCCTTATTCTGCTCACTATTGTCCTTTTAGTTTGCTTACACTGGAAATCAAAATGTTGAATGTTGTAAGGAAGTTTTTTAGTAAGAACATTTTGCGTGCTACATCTATCTGCCAAAATAGAAACCAGCCACAGTGGGTGATGATCTTTTAAAGCAGAAAGGGAAAAGGTCACTTAAGGCTTTATTCTGTAAGGTGTTATGTCGCTAAGCACATGCTTTAAAGCTTTGCTGCCTAAGTGACACTTTGTTCAGCACCTTGCAGAGCTGATGCTTAGGAAGGCAATAATAATGATTTACTGGTGCTATAATTTTGAAGTATTCAAGAAAAAGACTATATATTTGAGAATTAAAACTCCTTGTAGCTGGGATTCACTCAAGTATAGGAATTCATTACAAAGCCCTTCAATTACCTAATTTTCATCTGGAATATGTTTGAGAATGCAGCAACTCATTGAAGAAGAGGGTCCAGGAGCCCTAATTAGGATTTTAACATCTCCACCTACCTACCAGTATGTGGGTCATTTCTGCAAAAGGGTTGTACTTGCCATAGATCTGAATTTTGCCTTCCCAAAACCATTATGTTTTGTCCATTTAAAGTCTTAGTGATTATATAACATTTAAGAAGTTTTGCTGTGCATTTTTTTCCTGAAATACTGTTATTTATTTTCATATTGATTTATATAGACTGTTATTTCTAGCCAAAGGATGTCCATATCACAGACGAAAAACCAACTTAATAGCAGCATGTTCACTGCTGAAGAGTTAGATTTCAAATGTATTTCATAGAATCACAGGATCGTTGAATATCTTGAGTTGGAAAGGACCCATAAGGATTTATCAAGACCAACCCTTAGCCCTGCCCAGGACAGCCCTGAGAGTTACACCCTGTGCCTGAGAGCATTGTCCAAACACTTCTTGAACTCTGTCGAGATTGGTGCTGTGCCCACTTCCCTGGGAAGCCTGTTTCAGTGCCCAACCACCCTCTTCCTCTGGGTGAAGAACCTTTTCCTGATATCCAACCTAAACCCCTCCTGACACAACTTCAGGACATTCCCTCAGGTCTTATCAGTGGTCACCAGAGAGAGATCAGTGCCTGCCCCTCCTTTTCCCCTCCCAAGGAAGCTGTAGACTGCAATGAGGTCTCCCCTCAGTCTCCTCTTCTCCAGGCTGAACAGACCAAGTGATCTCAGCAGCTCCTCATATGACTTCCCCTCAAGGTCCTTCACCATCTTCATTGCCCTCTTTTGGATGGTCTCTAACAGCTTAATGTCTTTTTTATAATGAGATGTCCAAAACTGCACATAGTACCCAAGTTCTGAGGCCACACCAATGCAGAGTCAAGCTATATTTCACATAGCATATAACAATATTTCATACTCTCACATTTATATTTTTTTTTAATGGATAGAAAATACAAAGTAGCTTACAACAAATTAAATATCGTAGTAGTTTATTATCTCTAATTAATAATTGGGAATGAATTATATCTCTGGAACCTCAGAGGCTTTTCTGTGATTGTTACAATTGATCTTTAATTGTTCCATCTTAAAATTAATTTCCTGTCCTCATTATTATCTTCTTTGAAATACTTATGAATAGGATCCAGCTAACAGCTATTTTGACTAATCTCCCTGAAAATGGTCTAAAATTTTTCATAACATTACAATTGCCTGTGGAGAAGTTTTCATTCTTTTTAATAAAAAATGTCATTCTTATATTTGCTTTCTGATATATTTAATATCCATTTATCATGTTTTCAAGTAATACAGAAAGTGTATAGGTAGTTTTTTCTAATCTATATGAGGCTACAAAGATGCACTCTTACAAAATGACTACTTGCAACATCCACATTCTGTTTAAAGGGCTGAACAGTTATGATGTGGCTGAGACAGCCACATTACAGCAGCATGATAGATGCTCTAATTAATGTTAACTAGTGTAGCCTCTGAGAAGTCATGTATCTTCTGCAATAAAAACACTGACCAATTTTTACTGCCCTTTGCTTCAGCATCTTGTTTCACTGTGCTCCTTAAGAAGGAGGTAAAGGAGACAATTCTTTACACTTTCTGTTGCTAGGTATCTTGTTCTTCCCTTTAAAAATCACTCATCCCTAGGTAGGACACCAGAAAAACAGTGGCAAAAAAAAAGCTGCAATTTTTGTATAGGTCATACATTGCAGGGTCAGGCTGGGGAGCAGACAATCCTGTTTTAATTTTATGCTAAAAAAACCAACCAACCAACTAACCAAACAAACAAACAAAACAAAACAAAAAAATCACACCAAAACCCCCAAAACTAAACAGAAAAAAAAATGAGCATCCAAAAAACTAGGTTAGTTACAGAGAGCTTAAAGTAGATTGCACTAGATCACCAACATCAGAGAAGAGAGAAACTGAGGGAAAACATTTATAGACACCCTTTCTAACCAAGTGCTACCCGAATTTAGGACACATTTCAGCTTCATCAAGTTTACAGCTCAGTGTGAAATACTAACAGTTATATTATTTTTATAACATTTGTACCAACAAATCAGCCCATACATCTTATACATAACTCACGCATTTGGGGCATATTCTGACCTGATGCATTTCATAGATGTAATGGAATATGTTTTCAAGAAATTGAAAAACTGATTTCTTTGTTTCAGCATTTCTTTCATGTGCCTAAAAGGAAGCAAACAAAGGAGACAATTCCTTTTAATAACTGATGCTGCTGGAATTTTACTTGTTTTATTCACATGCCAGTGAGGATAAATGCCACTTGATAAACCTATTATTTGTAATTTAGAGCCACTTTTAACGCTTTTTACTTTCTACAATTTGAAGTAAACATGTATTCAAAACTAGAAAATGTTTGTCAAAAACTGAAATATTTTGTTTATTGTTTTTAGAATAAGTAGGGTTTATAAAAACAACATTGGAGATATTTTCCTCAGGTCATTTTCACAGAAATACCAGAAAAATTATAGTAAGACAATGAAATTGGTTATTGGTTTTGCTTTGTTTTGTTTTCAAATAAAAGATTTATGTTTAGTACGTATTACAGACTAGGAATGTTGTTTATACTCATTCACTTAAGATGACAAGAATAAAAACAAACCACAAATTAATTATAATGTTTTAGATTTTAAAGGTATTTAAAATGCACTGCCCAATTAATAACATGTAGTGACTATTTAAGTCTAGTATTTTATTTTCATTTACTTCTGATTTTTATCTGTTTTTTGATTCCAATACAGAGCAGTGATAAAGGATTAATTTTTTGTTCCAAAAATATAATAGATTTTAAAAACAGAATTACAAAAGCTAGCCAAATTGGTTGTATCAGAAGCTTTGGCTACAACAGTCTGTCATTTCAAGAGTGGTACAACATCTTGATCAGAATTTTGCCACTTATTGCAAAATCAAGACAAATCATAGAATATCCTGAGTTGGAAGGAATCTACAAGAATCACTGATCTAACTCCAGCCCCAGCACAGGACAGCCCCAAGAATCACACGATGTGCCTGAGAGCAAACATTGTCCAAGCGCTTCTTGAGCTCTGTCAGGCTCGGTACTGTGAGCACTTCCCTGTGGAGCCTGTTCCAGTGCCCAGCCACCCTTTGGGTGAAGAACTTTTACAATGTTAAAATAGTCAACTTTTGCATCCATGAAACCTCTACATTTTTCAGGTATAGAACTCTTTACTCACCAGAGTACTCAGTCCCGCTTATCTATATTATTTTATTATGGATAGTTTCAGACTGCTTCCCAAACTTGAATAAATTCATTTTAATACACTCCTATGAGATAAAACAATGCTATGTGATATGTCCATAGCTATGTACTGTGATGTAGCTGTACTCAAACTGTGTCCAAGTCAGCTTTTGAAGTAGACAATGTGAGCTGCCTCAGTGCTGCTCTAAGCTTGATTGAATTAGTTATGGCTATTACGTCTCAAATGCAGCTGTATTGCATTTGGGACCCAGGCATGTATTGCTATATGGTTTTGCACTGAGTCACATAGACATTAAAACCCTAGC
The DNA here is from genome assembly GCF_025592945.1 of Manacus candei. Lineage (NCBI taxonomy): Eukaryota > Metazoa > Chordata > Aves > Passeriformes > Pipridae > Manacus > Manacus candei. The sequence goes on along the minus strand of NW_026138141.1, from coordinate 2,665,328 downwards.
AGACCTTGACAGAACTCCTTTATTTGTGCTCTATTAACACTGTAGAGCTGCCCCAAGACACACATCTAAGAAAGGAAGTTAAGCACAGAAACATTCACTGTTGTCACAACTAATCTTTAGGCACTCCTGAGAGGATAAAAATGAAACAAAAATCATATATCATTTGACATTTTTAAGTGGCATTGACTTAAATGAAGAAAATAATCAGATTCCTAGATAAAATTACGGGGGAAAATGAGGTATCTAACTTAAATGCCGCTTAGGTACATAGGCATTTGGGAGACGTTACAAAGCTTATAAAGAGAGGAAAAGGTATTGAACATTGAACTCGTGAACTCAGATTTCTTTCTCCAATGAGTAAAACTTATGACTTTTTACTGTTCATTTTAGACTCTCTCTTCACTGAGTTAGACCAAATCACTGAAGAAGCCTGAATATCAGTACTGAAATCAAATTAATTAGCTTTTTCATTCTCCTAGTTTCTGAAGGCTGACTCCAAAACTGAAGCTACAAGGTGAGTATTTTATTCTTAATTCTGCCTCCAGATGTGTACATAGTGTTTGCACTTTAGCTGTTTTCTGCTTGTAGAAAAATTCTTATTGTTGTTTTATAGCTTATCAGTCATCTCTATCAGTGCCAGTGACAATATGAGAAAAAAAAGGATAAAAGAGAGAAGCAAGTGCATTGCTTTGATTTTCACCTCCAATGAGGTCCATATGCCTCACTTTGGAACTCCAACCCTGGCAAGAACTAACCACTGTTGTTTGGCTTATGTATTACACTAGTTGTATAAAGATACCAATGAATATGTAATTTCATCCACTTTTGGATCTAATGGAAGAGATAGCTCTGTGACCTAACATTAAGAACTGATACAGTGGTGATACAGTGTATTTCATTCATTCATAGATCATAATTACTTCTGGCCAAATTTTACTAATAGCCTCAAACACTGATAGCATTATTCTATACAGACATTGCTATATTATTCCAGTTTCCAAACATGTAGAAATCTAGAAGAATTTCTAAAGATAACAAATTTAAGTAAGACTAAATAATATTGTTGTCATGTCTTACCTGCTAAAGATAGAGAAATAAATGTGCATGAATACACCACCAGCAGGTTCCATTCCCTAAACCCCCTCCCAAAATTCATCGCAGACACCTGATAAATAAGGCAACTCAAGCAAATACAACTGAGCGTTTGCTAAGTGTAAAAATATTTAAACTATGGATGATCTTTGTGTCTCATGAGGAGAATTAATTCTGTGCTACATCTTCTGTTTCTATTGTTGTCTCAGGTGTTTTATAAAGCACACAAAATAAATTTAAGTGTTCTGCCTTACACTGAAATGCTAAGCTTCAGGCAATTGAAGTTTTCTTATAACTTAAGTATTCCAAGGCTGCCAGAAATACGTAAGTATAAATCCAATTATATCCACCACATTAACATTAATACACCATTTTTTTAACCTTCACATTTCCTTTTCATTCTTTTCAAATGAATGAGTTGAAGAATCCACAATCTCTTAATTTTCTAATTATGTCTTTTTAATAAACATTTTTCGTGAGCATTTTTTTGTTTTCTATTTTTAAAGGAGAGATTACTTTTCTTATATTCAGTTCAAATGTATGAAATACATATCTGTGTAAAGTAAGGAATGTGACATTGTGATACAAGAAAGTATTAATATAGGTGGAATTTAATTGGCTGTACAATATATGTAACTTATTAATTATATTTTGAAGAGAAAACTAACCAAAATTGCACAATCACCCACATTTTAGTTCTTTATTATAACAAAACCATAGCGTACATGAAAGTGTATGTGGGACTATGTAACCAGAAATGTGACTAAGGGTAGACGGAAAGTGATTTTCTTGTCCTGAGAGTTTTACATTTTGAAACTTCTGTTCTTCTTTGGAAGAGGAAAACAAACCTGTGATGCATTTTGTTACCCAAAATTTATAGAATTAACAAATCTGTGGATTTGTCAGTCTCAATTTATTTCGATTTTTTTAATTATTATTTTTAAAAGAATAAATTCACATAACTGCCTTCATAAAAATTGTTGAGAGCGACATATGCATTTTTAAAGAAAATAATGAACTGAAATAGAAAAATCCTTCAGCAGAAGGCAACCTAAATCCATATGCTTTGCTATGATACGTCAGCCCTTTAACTATTAGCAATCTAATTAATTAAGTGAATTGGTAATGAAATTGATTGTGAAATCACATCAAGTAATTTGACATCAAAATCAGAAAATCCCACTTATTATTTCTGCATCAGTATCATATGGATCACAGAATTTTTCAACATCGGATTTATTTAATTATAATAAATCTTACAAACTAAAAAGTATCTGAGGCAGAGACAGTGCCAAAAGAAAAACAGATGTGCTGTATAGCTATTAAAGTGCATTTCAAGCAATGATAAACACCAGTTTCCAGAAATCATTCACAACAGGCTAATCCAGCAAAATTTCAAGTAATTTAACATACATATTACCATAACTAATAATAAAACAGGGTCAAATCTAGATGACAGATTTGCTATTTGTCCTTTATGTGACTTTTATATGCTGCAGTAAAACATTTTTAAAAGCTTCATGATATTTCAAAATACCCAAAATAGATGCAACAGCTAAACTGTGGGCATTATCATAACATTTTATGCAAGATTACTATTCATGTGTGAATATGCTACATAACTCAAAAAACCCCATTAGTGTTAGAGCTTGAACATGGTATGAATTTGCTCATGTATCATATAAAAATAACTATTTAATGTAATTGAATGTCGTCATTAAAAAGGAGATTACTTAATTTAAGCCATTTTATAACTGAAATATTCTCCTAATGTATTTTTACTCTAACACAAGATGTAGCTAAAAAGAGATGCTATCTGAACATATAAATCCCAGATTGATTAGGATGGCATTTTTCTTGAACATAATTAGGACCAAATGAAGTGGTTTATATGTCTACAAGCCTGTATAGATAATAACTTAATGTGTTGTAATATGTCTAATGATTCTGCATTCCCAAACAAAAAGTTTCTTATTTTCACTAGTTTCGCATGTGGTAGAAACCAACAGACTTACTAAAGAAAGTACATTCAAAAAGTAATTTTAGAAATATCAGTGGACTTCAATTATTTATACACCTTGTCAACCCCAAATTTAGATCAATATTAGATCATTACTTGTCACTGAAATGGAATTCATCAAAATCAATTTATAGCTTTTACTTTCCATATGTACAACAGGAAATGTAATTTCCTCCTTTAAACAATTATGTTCTATAGTTTTCTATATGTCTAAGTGTATACTTAATGTATTTCCTTGCAAGTCCTGCACTACTCTCTTGAAAAAGCAACTTGCATCTAAACACATCTTCTCATCCAATTATCCACATTAAATATTAACAGATTATTGATGGTAGCATATTAACTTTTCTCTGTCAATGTTGCTTGGACATTTTACCTATTGCATATGCAAACTTTCTATGTTCTCCTATTTAATCACTGTTGACAGCAAGATAAAGCTCCTGTCAGGTGACAATTCGTACAGTTCTTTGTTAGACAAGTAGAACCACAGCATTCAGACCAATGTAGTTTGTAACAGCCTTGAAAAAAAGACTAACAAATTTAAGTTATTCTTCCACTGGGCCAGCCTTTATAAAAGCAGAAAGTGTTACAAGCTAACTTTCAAGAGAAATTTCTTTGTTTCTATGAGTGTTTTTTTTGTTCGTTTGTTTTGTTCTCATTTGTATTTTTTCTTAGACTTCTCTGTGTTTATATATAAAATGGGACAAAACACAATAAATACAATCCAATAAGGACTTTGCACATGTTCAATACGGCCTGTTGTTCTTGGATGTCTTGTTTGTTTGTATTAATCAAATTTTGTTATATTGTCTTATTTGTGTACAAATAAAATTTCAAAATTAAAAGGTGCAGAAGACACAACAAGAGTAGGAGGTACTCAGCACCTTCCAAGCTTAGGCTTTTAACATAATTGTTGTGGATTACAACATATACAAACACATCTGCTGTTGACTTTCACAAAGCAATTAATTATTATCAGCATTCTCAATAAATCATTCATGGCTACACTAGCAAGAAAATACAGTGGAGATGCAAAGGAACAAATCAATTCATGAAATTCCCTTCCAGCAGTAAGTGGAGCTAATTGCTAGGAAATTACAGGTTTAACTTGGCTAAATTAAAGGCCTCTCAGTGTAACTGCGTGGTCTGGAGAGACTCCTGCAACCTAGAGCAGGCCTTTGCCCTCCCTGCAGAGACAAGTAACTCCCTCTCCGATTTGTCTGTTTATTCACCCCTCTGCACCTTCCCTGCATCAGCACATACAGATGAAGATCCACACTGATGCTGTCAAAACTAACCATCCTTATTTTTTATTAAGGTGGATCACCAGATTTTCTGCACTATTGGACATTAATAATTCATTTATTTCACTATGTTTCTGACACTGCCCAGGAAGAAACACTTTAAGAGAAAATGAAAATTGTAAATATTGTAGATCACACTGAAAGCTCTTAGTTGTTATCTCGTGTCTTAAAGCCTCAGATCACTTTTTGCTTAACACCTTCCTCTCCCCCAAACGGAGGCAGTGTACAGGAATTTTGGATATCGTGTGAATCCATGAAAATACCTAATCAGTGCTCAGTCTGTGCTAACTCACTGGCCTTTCAGCACTCAGTCCCCTCTACCTTCTTTTAACTGTTCATTGGTTTTTGTACTTACCGTTTTTATTTGTCTCTGGGACAGCTCAGTATTTTAAACTTTTCTACACTTTTGTTAATTTCTTGTCAAATTAAACATCCAAGTTTGCAAGAAATATACAACTGAAAAATAATTGCTATGCTTTACCCTAAAAATATGCCACTGTGTCCTTCAGCTACACTTTACAGTATTTTCTAAATGACCCATGTCTTCCTTTATGCTTTGCTCTATGACTAATGATATCACCAGTGATGTAAGTCCAAAAGAACAACACTTCTATGTCTGTTTCAACTGCCATACCAGCTCAATCATTGCAGTAGCTTTACCTATTTACAGACAAAATCTGTACTTATCACGTCTTTGTTAGCAAGGAATCTGATTGATTCAGCAATAGGCTTTGGTGAGGAAAAAAACTACATTATTCAAACCCTAAGTCAAAATTTCGATGTAAAAAGGGAATGAGAAGTATATTTAACAGATGTCTGCTTTATAAAGTCTACATTGAAATATACAGGAATCTTCTTAGTAAGAGCTTAAGGCCATAATGAACCAATCATGACAGTTTTAATTTTCATTTATATCATTATCAAACAAATATTCATGAAAGAGCCAATAGGGTTAAGTGCTCAAGAGGGCTGAGAATGAAAAGAATTCTCGAAGGAGGTCAAAACATTTCTTCAGAAAGTGGTTACAAGAAAATTAAATTTAATTTGGTAATATTACCTTATAAATAAAATCACACATTTTGAGATGTAAAAAGTATTTATAGCATATACTTGAAGGATATTTTCTACTATTGGAGAAGGAATTTTTCCATTCAGCTTTTTCATTATGAACTGTTTGTGACCCCATTTAAGGAAGATTTTGCAGGAGATACTATCCTTGTCAAGATGAATTTGATTCAAGCAACAGTTGGTGTACACTGCAGTGATTTTAGCTTCTATGTTGAAAGAAGCTAGCTTTGGTGATTTGCAGCCAAAGATTGTATCTAGCAGTTCACTGTAAATGCAATTTATCATCAGACGTTACCTTATCAGATAGTTGCACATGGTAGAGAAAAATACGTAGAAGGTTTCATTAATTCTTTGGTCTAGTCTATGTGGCTCTATTCTAACAATATATGGCTTCAACATGAACATTACACCATGGACTTTATTATCTACAGTTTGCATGGACATGTGCCTATAACTTTTACAAAAGACAGAAACGTCATCCTAAAGCAGTTTTACTTATGAATTTCTTGCCTAATACAGCAACTTTATTTACGTGTCTCATTAATTCAAAGGCAAGTTTGCAATATAAGAAAAAATGACCAAGTATTACATATGTGTAAAAAAATTTCACTGAAGCTTATTGAATTAGCTAGACTAGTAATCAAACACAGCAGCAGGAATCTTTGCATGTTTTACTAGTTTAGATAGAAGATATTACGGCCCAAGAATGGCTTGCCTCATGAACAGAATCCTTTTGTTTAGGTAAAACCCTCCAGTAAAACGCCAGAACAGGCTCTGAGGCTCTCCCAGTATTCTAAGTCTCTGTCATTTGTTTCAATTTCACACTCTGGTCCTAACAAATTAACCAAATTAATTCCATTGTACATAGCATATAAGGAATTTACAGAAACTAAATACCGGTAGATCTGGGATCTAATCTGATAGCACTGTAAGGTACTTCCACCTGTCAAGTCCCAGCAAGTCTGCATTTAGATTTCAGAACACCCAACAGGAGTTCAACAATAACTCATTTATATATTTATTTATTCTATAAAAATTAAGTACTTTTTTAATATTTATACTGATTTGTTAAAATGGATGTAATTTTTTTAAATGCTATAAAGTTACCAGTTACTTACCAAAGGTGTTTTTTGTGTGTCCATAGTAGTAAATGTTGAAGATTCTTGGAAGTATATGATGCTACTGGATAAATTTAGCTTTTTACTGTCCATAATTCCCAGGGAAAATTTGGCACAAACTAAATAATCAAGAATCTTTCATGAACACTATTAACACACCTCCTGAATGTTCTGAAGCAAGAACATGTGCTAGATTATTTTTGTTTGGTTGTTTTTTTCTTGTTTTATTCTCTTCGAATAAAGCTATAGCAGCTGTGAGGCATTGACAAAAAGGGTATTGTCCCCAAGATCTAAGAAAAAAGATTTCTTAGTTTATATATATTGAAAGATTATAGAATAAGCACACCCACGAACCTGACCAAAGCTTATGATGCAAACCGACGCAAATCAAAACTCAAATGAATATTCACGCAAAGATGGTGCTGTGTTTCAATGATTTAAAAGAAACAAACAAAAGATTAAGGTATTAATTTTTATTTTGAGTTTAATGTATTAAACTCCAGTACTGAACCAATAAAAAAATTTAATATCCAAATAGGATTATTCATGCATAATTTTATCCTTTAATTCAAACAATTTCAAATTTTAAAAAAAGTTTCATGTTTTATTCCCCAGAGGTGCATCAAACCCAAAATATTACAGCAATTTCATTAATCAATAACTTTGTGAGAAAATATGTTCCATCATAAAAATTCTGATCACCATAGCTTACTTAAAGTAATTAAAGTCATGTAGGAGTAGGATATAATAAAACCTACATTTTGGAAATTTCTGTACAAGGTAAGAGTGAAATTACATATTTATAGAAAACAAGCAAACAAAAACCGTATTATAAACTCAAAAGGATTGGTAAATTGCTGATAAGAAAAATTGCTCAGATTTTTAAAGAGACCTCAAATATTTTGGCATTAAACCATCACTGCTCTTCAATGGAATTTGTGTAGTTCTATGCAAATCCCGCCCCAAACTCTCTGGCCATTAAGCATCTATTTCAATCCATCTTCTTCACAATAAAATGTCACAAAATAATAGAATATGCCAAGTTGGACTGGATCCACAAAGATCATCTAGTCCAACCCTTAGCCCTGCACAGGAGCATCCCCAAGAGTCACACCATGTGCCTGAGAGCGTTGTCCAAATGCTCCTTGAACTCTGTCAGGCTTGGTGCTGTGACCACTTCCCTGAGGAGCCTGTTCCAGTGCCCAACTACCCTCTTCCTCTGGGTGAAGAACCTTTTTCTAATATCCCCTGATTTCTAAAACTCCCCTGACACAACTTCAGACCATTCCCTCAGGTCCTGTCACAAGTCACCACAGAGAAGAGATCAGTGCCTGCCCCTCCTTTTCTCCTCACAAGGAAGTTGTAGATGGCAGCGAGGTCTCTGTCTCCTCTCCTCCAGGCTGAACAGAACAAGTGATCTCAGCTGCTCCCCATACGGCTTCCCCTCAAGGCCCTTCACCATCTTCACTGCCTTCCTTTGGATGCTCTTTAATGGCTTCATTTCTGCCTTATACTGTGGTTCTCCAAACTGCACACAATATTCAAGGTGAGGTCATCTCAGTGCAGAGCAGAATGGGACAATCCTCTCCCTCAGCTGGCTGGCGATGCTTTGCGTGATGCCCCCCAGGACATGGTTGGCCCTCCTGGCTGCCAGGGCACTGCTGACTCAGATTCAACTTGCCATCAACCAGGACCCCCAGGCCTCTTTCCACAGCACTGCTTTCCAGCATCTCATTCCCCAGTCTGTACGTACATCCTCGCTTACCCCATCCCCGCTGCAGAATCCAGCACTTTCCTGTGTTGAACTTCATACAGTTGGTGATTGCTCAGTCCACTAGTTTGTCAAGGTCTCTCTGCAGGGCCTCCCTGCCTTCGAGGTAGTCAACAGCTCCTCCCAGTTTTGTGTCATCTGCAAACTTGCTGAGTAACCCTTCCAGTCCTGTGTCCAAGCCCTTTATGAATGTTGAAGATGTTGAAGAGCACTGGGCCTAAGATGGAGCCCTGCCGAACCCCACTAGTTACATGTTTGATTACTCTCACATTTTCTATAAATTTCTTCTGTATAATATCTCATCTGATTCTCTTCTAGCAAAAAGTATGACTGAAGGCTATTGCTTCAATTATAAACTTTTTCTGAACTAGATGATGTCACTATATTTCCAAATTATAAAAGGATGTCAACAGTAAAGATCATCATGCAAGTCTATTCACCAAACTGCAAAGAACATATATGTTGGATTTTTTTTTTCTCTGGGTGCTACATAAAATTATCCCTAATGACCAAAATGGCAATATTCACTCAGTTTCCAAAATACATCTTTCATCTGCTAATCTGAGACCATTTGGCTTTTCATAGGTCATAATTATCACTGGGCATCAGAAGTTAAAAATACTACAGAACAACATAAGCTATTATGTGAACTCATCACTTCTCTCAGTAGTAAGAATTCATTTGACATACAATTTTCACATTAAGTGCATCTATCGTGTCTGTGTTAGTATACTCAGAACTAGGGCCCTGTAACCACGTAGTGTTTCCCAACATAGATAAATGAGGCGCCTGTGATGAATAGTTTTTAAAAAGAAGAAGAGTGAAACAAATATGGTTAAAATTAAAATAAAAGTTGATACTTACAAGCAAGCATGTTTTGCAAAATATGTGTTTGAATCACCACAGAAATGGCAATTTTCTCTCTTCTAAGAATGAAAGCATGAAAATCAAAGGGCATTTTTCAGAAGACATTCGTCTTGAGCAACATTTGAATCAAGGTTTTTTTCTTTACCCTCATTCCCACAAGCTTCTCACCATCAGAAAAACAACTGCCTGCCACTATACTGCTTTTGACTGTTCAGTGCAGTATGCAGAAGCTATACCGATATATAATATATATACATATTACAGCATTCTTATTTCAAGAAATCCCATTGTATCGGTGTCTTCAACACTAATCATTATAGTGATCTATTATTTGTGTTATGAGATCTGTTGGTGAAAAGGAGAAGCATGATTATTATTAAGAAAAAAAATCTGATTGACATATCTGTAAATAATTTGCTATTCTCTTTCCAGTTCTTATGGGTCCCTAAATAATATATTTTCAGACCTTGATATAATCTTCCTGCTCTAGAAGTGTAATACAAATAATCATATTTATAATTATATAGCACCAAGAGTGTAAAACTGTATGTAAGAATATGAGTAAGATATTGAGAGTAGTTAATAGCAGGAGGAGGAGCTCTCCATTTCACAATCCTTTATGTTGCTTTTAAGACACAAGTCGTAGCAAAGCAAGGCAAATATTAGTTTTCTCAAACTGGTAATTAAATTGTATTGGTGAATGGTCTTGTGGCTGAAGAATTACACTAGGATTCATGGATCATAAGTTCAATTCCTGTTTATATCACATTTCACCTTGATAGGAAAATTAAACCTGTGTGTAAAAAAATTCCTCCTATGGATGTTATTTAGAATATTTAGGTTGTTATTTCTTCAGGCACTGATAGTTACTGAACTGGAAACCCTCATCTTCCCCCTCACATAAAATAATAATGAAAACAGTAATTTTATTTTAGTTTGTAGGCTTATAAACTCAAAATAAGAATGTTTGGTTAAAACACACAAATATTCGCTACTACTTTCTCTCATATACTGCTGTAAACACTGGCCAGGATAGCCATATTAAAGCTAACGCAAAAATAAGTATATAAAACAACCCCCCCTCATTAAATATTGGCCTTAAATAAATCAGGCATTCTCTGAGTCCTTATAAACAGGTTATAAAAAAGCATGGACATTTTTTCCACAACACTGCCAATATCACAGAATCACAGAATATAAAGAGGAAATATAAATCAGTCATGTGAGAATTATGGATAGTTACTGTTCAGAATAAGCTTAGTCTCTCTTCACAATACGTTGTTCTTCTGGCTCCATGAAAATCCTGAGCTCCAATATTCTTCAGAGAATACTACCAAACTTCAAGATCTTTCAAAGAAATTTCTCTTCCTTCCTTATAGGAACAAGTGTTGTCTGATTTTTTTAAAATAGTTTTTACTTTTGCTTTCAGGCCTCTCTAGGTTGCATATTGCTTACCTTTAGGCTACACTCGAATTCCTCAGTCATCAAGGGAAAAAAAGGGAAGAATAAAGCTTTTTCTACTCCTTGTCTCTTGAGTCAAGGAAAGGCAGTATCACAGTCTTCTTCTTACCCCCTTCCTCCATGTGTTCACTTTAGTCATGGCTTTTGAAGGGCAGCAGGGGAGAAAAGAGAGGGCAAGAAGCTTATCTGTCCCTGCTTCTCTAAGAGCACAAAAATGAGACTATGCCTCAAGGTTCCTTTGACTCTCAGCAATGAGGCAAAGTAGAAAAGGAGGAGCATTACATATTTCTCAGGAACGTTTTTGAACTGAAAAAGTTGTATAATTTTCTCTAGCTAAGGGTGACTATCAGTTGCACCAAAGTGCAATTGACATTAGAACAATTAATTCTTCTTTGCACATGTACAGGTTCCTCTGGGGTCCTATTTGGCTTCATGCTTTTTTAAGTCTCATTCACTGTTTTTATTAAATTTACATGAGGGGATATTCATTAGTTTTTAGTCAACCTAAATTTCAAAATTGTTTAACTTTGTGTCAGGAATATGGAGCAGTACAACGACACAATGCTTCAAGATTTCAAAATCTAGTTAATCCACCCATAATGTCACTTCCTCTGTTGGCAACATTATGTTTTTAAGAGTAGTCAGCTGTTTTAAAATCATATCAGCAATGAATAAGTGTTCCCAGGGAAATTTGACTGGTTTAATAGGATTTATTTGCAGTAAATGAAGTCAACTTTTGAAGCCACAAAGCCCTACATAGATCACTGATGATTTCAGAGGGCAAGCATACAGGGATGCCATCAGCAACAGAGGAAACACTTTTCTTAGAGTAGTATATCTAATTTCAAGCACTGACAAGACTATTTTCTTTTCAAGTCAGATGAGTGCATGAGAAGTAAAGGGCAGAATATATACAAGCCTGTAATACTATCTGTCTAAGGTCTGCAGCTACTGTATTTTTCTTTCACAAGAAGCCCATAAATTTCCAAAGCTGTCTACAGTAATAGCTGTCTTATACTTTAAAGATGCAACGGATGTCTCAAACTTTGGATGACAGACCATTTACAAAAACTGCTCTTAGTGATATTATACAACTACTCTGGAAACTTAGAGGCCTTTCTCTGGAAAAACCAATCCATTTCAATGGTTTTTGACAGTCTAATATGCACAAGTTTAAAAAAAAAATGAAAAGAAATATAGAAATCAGGTTAAAAGTAAAGGTTTCAAGGTTCTCTGTAAGCAAAGAAACCAAGGCCATATACCGCCATAAAAAGTTTTTCAGCTTCACAGGGGGCCTAGAATGTTAAACTTGCTTGTTTGGCCAAAAAAATATATCCTCAAGTTTGAACAGTTACATTTGCTCAGAACAATGTTCTAATGAAAACACAAGCTTCTTGGCAACTCATGACACTTTGAAGCTTGCTCTGTACTAGGCTAGAAAGTATATGCTTGCCAAAAGCATCCTTCATGCTACTGAATTAAACCAACAGGCTGAGAGCTGGGGTTGTTCAGCATGGAGAAGAGAAGGCTTCAGAGAAACCTCATTTCAACCTTCCAGTACCTAAAGTGCCTTATAAAGAAGAGGAAGAGGGACTTTTTGTATGGGCAGACATGTGACAAGACAAGGGGTAACGGTTTTAAACTTAAAGAGGGCAGGCTTAAATTAGATGTTAGAAGGACATTTTTTACTGTGAAGGTGGTGAGGCACTGGAATAGGTTGCCTAGTGAAGTTGTGGATGCCCCATCCCTGGAAGTGTTCAAGGCCAGGCTGGATGGGGCCCTGAGCAACCTCGTCTAGTGGAAGGTTTCCCTGCTCATCGCACAAGGGGTTGGAACAAGGTGATCTTTAAAAGTCCCTCCCAAACTATTATGTGATTCTACAAATGTCTAATTTATAAGACTGTATATGACTGTACTGGTTTTGGCTGAGATAGAGTTCAGTTTCTCCAAAGAAGCTTGTATGTGGCTGTGTTTTGGATTTGTGCTGACAGTAGTGTTGAGAGCACACTGATGTTTTATTTATGGCTGTGCAGCATTTACACAGGGTTAAGGCCTCTTCTACCCCTCACACCACCCTACCAGTGGTTGCACAAGAAGCTGGGAAGGGACTGGGTCAGCAGTCCCCAACTGACCAAAAGGATATCCCATATCATATGGCATCATGCTCACAATAAAACTGAGGAGGAGGAGGACAGTGCAGCGTCCACTGCATGGGGACTTGCTGGGTTTTGGTCAGTTGGTAGTGAGTACCTGTTTTCCTTTGCATCATTTGTCTTGGGTCTTATTTTCCTCTTGGTTTCTTTTTTGTTGTTCTTTTCTCTGTTCCTTGCAATTTTTTAAAAAAATATTATTCTTCCTTTTTAATTAGTAAACTGTGGGTATTTCAACCCACAAACCTGTTTCTCACTTAGACCCTTCCAATTCTTCCTCCATTCCTTTGTGAACTGGAGAGTGAGCAAGGACCTGAGTGGGGCCTAGCTGCCAGATAGAGTTAAACCATGACAATGACCAAAGGGACACCTTAGAAGGGAGAAGCTGGAACTTTTCATACCTACAGAAATGAAAGATTGTCAAAATTTCCTAGGATTTAAACAAGTAATATATGAAACCTAAGAAACATATTTCCAGTCTGCAGAGTAAAAAACTCTTCGTGTTCCTGATAATAAATATGAGTCCCCAATACACTCTGAAAGTTTATCAAAGGAAGGAAGTAATTAAAAAAGCAAATTAGTAACAACATTCTTATGTTGGTCCATGGGAATCTTCAAAAACAAATGTGATAACTAGAGATAAAACTGCTGCAGTTTTATCAAACTACTCATAAGGAGATTGATGACCTTTAAGAGTCTCACAGAATTAAAAGTAAAATATTCAGGCCATCCTGCCACAAATTCTGAAAAATTCCTACAGAGGTTTTTAATGGATAGTTTTGATTATTTTTGTATATTTTATACCTGTTATTAATTGTATCTTCAAGATAAGACTGAGGAAGAGGTATTTGGTTTAGCTTCAGTAGACATCAGTTTTTTGTTATGTTTATGTTATTTTGAAGAAATAGGTTGTAACCTGGATGGCATGAACAGCATTTTTTATTGTCAAAAAACCCCAGTGTTCTATACTGATTAGTGCAATAAGTGGGAGGTGACAAATAATTTTTAAAATTGTTAATGTCATATGGGTGCACAAGAGAATAGAAACTTCAATAAACTATGATGGAACATTTAATACTAATTTACTTCTTAAATAATAAAAGTAAGTTCAGTTCCAATACAACCTTTAATGGGAATAAGCTAAAAAAATGTTCTATGAAAAAGTCTCAATTTAATAGCTGCTTAAAATAATTTCCATTAAGACTGTAACCAAAACCTACATTAAAGGTTTAATTAACTACAGAAGCAGTCAATTAAAAACATGAAATTAAAGAGTTACCCCCTCCCGTAACTGTGATCCTAGTTTTTTGTAAGTAACATGATGTAGTTAATGATTTTAATCTGCTCTTGCTCTAGCCATGACATTTATAAAGCATACTTGAAATCACATGCAATGCATATTAATTAGTAGTCACAGTTATTGTTTGATATCTTAATTATCCAAGACATATGAAAAATAACTTTTTTATTTTCATGGACTTATTTTCCATGGTTCATCATTTGCTTCACAGAAACAAGTTTTGTTAAGTAGAAGCATAATTTATTTTTAATTCTGTTTGTTGCACTTTACTGCCTGATCTCAGAAACAGTGTTTTAAAAAAAAACAAACCAAACCCAAAACCCAACAACCTTGAATTTCTTGTCAGCATACACCATAGTAGTATTAAAAAAATGGAAGACATTTTCTAAAAAATGTTTAGAAAATAAGCTTTTTGTTCAAATAAATGAACTTAAAAAAATAATTCATGCAACCAGAACCAAAATAACAAAAGAAATACTTTAGTCACAATCAGTTATCGCTTTTCATATACAAAGATGGCAAAGGAATCTAGAGAAATGGAGATCATTTTAAATGAAATGAAAGCACTAATCTCAGTCTGTGAGAAGGACTCTTGTTCTGAGGCTTATTACTGGGAAAGGACTGGGGATACATATCACTAATATTCAGCAATGTGATCTAACTCCTCTATTAAAGCACTGGACTCAAAATTTTTAAGTCCCTAAATGTTTTAATTATCTTTAAGTACTTTAAGTCTCAAAAGATTGAGTATTAGTCTTGATCTTTTAATTCATTCTCCCTAATGGACTAGCTGTATCATATCTCTTACATAGGTTCTTTCATATGTTCAACTTCAGTAAGGGTGGCTTTAATTCCAGAAGCCAACTTTCCACCACACAAGAATTAACAATAGGGCAATGGAGAGCCTCAGCAGCTCAGTTAACTTCCCCATTAAGGATAACCTAGGACTACTCCATTAAACTCTTAGTATTCTTCTGCCATTTCCCAAAAGCCAAGCATTTGCTGAAACAAGGATATTTTTGGATGGATCACTTCTGATATTAGTCAGAGGTCAAAGGAAATATAACAAATAATCTTATATTAAAGATCATAAACATAAATAAGTCTTAGCTGCTGGATCGATGAAGACACTATAAATGCAAAAAGTAAATCACAGTCACTTGCAGAAAGTTCTGAATAGTGACTCATTAATGGTCTGCAACGCTATTTTTGTGGAACTATGATAATATAATCTGTTCTCTTTGCTCAGTCAGAATGACAACAAATGACCCAAATATATGATTTTATACTTCTTCATTTTTAATATACAATCCCCAAATAATGGAACACAAGGAGTTCTATCTTGCTGAGAAAGCCACCAACAACATGGTTGAATGACAGATTTTTTAAATGAAAAGAAGGTTACTTTGGATTTAAACTGACTTTAGTTTCACAACTAGTATCCCATTATGAGTCCTGAGCAATTCTGTCTTGTTTTGGGGAGCATTGATTTCATTAAGGGACACCGAGGGGCTTCTCACATCATGCTAGGAAAATAACAGGGGCTAAACAGTGAAGTATCAGTACTTTCATGCATCTGAAGGTTTTGTATGAATATTCTACATGTGAGTATAATACTGCATAGTGTTGATACTATTTCTATGGCTATGAATCAAATATTAACTTAAAACTAGTGCAAAAGTCTTATATGAAATAAAAGGCTGAGAGCACATGTAATGTGCTTTAATATATTCTTGAATAATTAAGTCAGTCTTCCATCATCTTAATTACACTTTTACACCTTCCTGATAAGAAAGCTTAAGTTTAACGACTTTTTCCACACTTTGAGCTGTGAAGTGTGTTCATATTAAGACTCTCAAATGAGAAATACAACAGAAATCTGAAGAACATCTTTCAGGCAGAATAAGAAAGAGTTTCCAGGTTTAACCTGGAAAAATAAAACAAAACAAAACAAGAAGCCACACAGCAAGCAATTGTAGCTTTGCATAAATCACATTTGTCATGAGTAATGTAATCATTACTAAACTGTTCAATTTCCCAATAAAAAAATCAAAGAAATATTGTATACATCCATCTAGAACTCTGTATTTAAATTAACAAATGAAGTTTTCTCGCCTGTGTATGGTTAGTAACACTGTTGGTATAAAATGATGCAGTCCATTGGAGTGACCTCCTGATGTGTGTAAAGAAGATGCATTTTTAATGTTATCAGAAGTCCAATTTACCACTGGGTGTAAACTGAACACCTATGGAGCAGTTACTACAATGAAACAACATATGGTATATTCCTGGAGAAACAAACGTTTTGATGATGTAAATGATAGCTACAAATGTATTCTCAACAGACTGAAAAAAAATTAAAAAAGAAATGGATCCAGTTTCACTAAAAGTGGCAGCTTTAAGCACCCTATTGAAGTTATATGTGATAAAATGAAGAAAAGACAATATAGCTTCTGTAAAGGAAATACATGCCTCACAAATTTAATAGACTTCTCTGAAAGGCTCAGTAAACAAATAGATCAGAGAGAGATCCAGTCAATAAAGCTTGTTTAGGTTTGTGAGAATTATTCAACACAGTCTTTAACACGTTTTGAGGAAAGTATTGTCACAAAAAAAGACAGAAGGCATGTAAGTAAATTAACAGTGAAGGAAAAGGAGACATAAAATCATAGAACCATGGAATGGTGGAATCATTAAGGTCGTAAAAGACCTCCAAGATTATCAAGTCCAACTTTCATAGAACACCATCATGCCAATTAAACCATAGCACTAAGTACCATAAGTACCATACTCAGTTGTTTTAAATACTGAGGATGGTGAGTCCTCCACCTTCCTAGGCAGTCCATTCCAATATTTGTCCACACTTCCAGTGAAAAAATTCTTCCTGATGTTCAACCTGAACCTCTCCTTGGGCCAATTCCTCTTGTCCTGTTGCTGGTTGTCAGGGAGGAGAGACTGACTCCCACCTTGATACAACCTTCTTTCAGGAGTGCAAGGCCTCTCTGAGCCTCCTTTTCTCCAGGCTAAACAACTCCAGCTCCCTCAGTCATTCCTCACAGGACTTGTACTCCAGACCCTTCTCCAGCTTCTCTGCCTTCCATGGGCACACTCCAGCGCCTTGAAGTCTTTCTTGAAGTGTGTGGTGGAAGCGTGGAACAGGACACAGCACCAGAGGTGCTTTCTAAGTAGTGTTGAGTACAGGGGGGTGATCACTGTTGTGGTCATGCTGGCCACACTATCACTGATGCAAGCCATTGGCCTTCTTGGCCACTTTCTTGGCCAACAGGCTCATGTTCAAATGCTGTCTACCAGCACGCCCAGGTTGTTTTCCATAGAGCAGCTTTCCAGCCACTCATCTCCAAGCCTGTAGCACTCTCTGGGGTTGTTGTTACCCAAGAGAAGGACCTGGAACCTCACTTTGTGGAACTTCATCCCATTGGCCTTGGCCCATTAATCCAGCATGTCAGGAGCCCTCTGGAGACCCTTCCTACCCTCCACAGATCAACACTTGCCCAATTTGATGTCATCTGTGAACTTACTGAGGGTGCATTCAATCCCCTCATCCAGATCATTGATGAAGATATTAAACAGGACTGGCCCCAGTACTGAACCCTAGAGAATCCCACTGGTGACTGGCCACCAGCTGGATATAACTCTATTCACCATCACTCTTCTGGGCCCAGCCACTTTTTAACCCAGCAAACAGTGCACTTGTCCAAGCTGCGAGAAGCCAGCTTGTCCAGGAGGATGTTGTGAGAGACAAAGTATCAAAGGCTTTACCGAAGTCCAGTCCTCAGCTTTTCCCTCACCCACTAGGCAGGTCACGTGGTCATAAAAGATCAGACTGGTCAAGCAGGACCTGCATTTCCTAAGCCCTTGCTGGCTGGGCCTGATCCCCTCGTTGTTCCTGTTGTACAAGTGTAAATTATAAATTATAATTTTTAACTGTTGCCATTGATGACTGTGTTGATACTGTTCAGTTTAATAGTTTCACAAATGAGTCATAAAAAAGGCTGAATTGTCCAATTATGACATTTAATGACTGTATTAATATACAGAGTACTAAATTTGAAACATGAGTGTCACAAGAGCCATAAGCAATTGATAAAAAAAGCCACTGAAATTCAACATAGATAACTGTAAAATGACACATGTGGGGAAAACAAACAGATATTTTTCCAAACAAAGAACTAATTATTACCACCCTAAAATTTTCAGTGAAAATATAAGCTCACTGCTCAGTAGCCATCAAGAGTTCAGACTGAACAGTAAGAATTATTAAGGGAGGAAGACTGAAGAAAACACACTACATAAAGAAGTTATGTTATTCACCCTGCCAAATTAATGTTAAATTTCCATCCCATGCTTCTCAAAAAGAGTGCAATTAGCCTCAGAAAGGTACCCAAAATTGTGACAAAGACACAAAATTAAGGGAATGGCTTTTGTACAGGAAACAAATATGTAGAACATAACTTGAAAAGTAAGACCACCAGGCAGTGAGGGATGTTTTCCTGATTAGAAAACATATGTAACACTGAAAATTAAGAGGGAAAATGTTCTCTGCCTAGGAAGAAAAGAACTCTTCCATACATTCCAAAACCTAGTGACAAGTGTTTCACAGGAGGATCTACCACACAGTCTCCTTATGAAGAATCTAGAAAGCCATTGGGACTAAAAGGAAGTTACCAAGAAGCCTGCTAAGCTCTGTTAAGTTGTGGCAATTGCCTTTGGATTCAACAACTCTGTAGTTTATGATGACAGAAAAAATACCCCACTAAAAAAGATTTCCACATGCTTCTTGCAAAGAACACAAGTACATTGCAATGACCATTTACTGTGCAGTCAAAGAAAAAACTAGTAATTCTGTCTTCAGAATAGGGTTTAATAAGCATGCAGAAAATACAGCAGGGGGTGCATTTTCTGAATAACAAATGAAAAACATATCAAACAACTGCTCATTAAGCAAGTACTGCCAAATCCATGAATCAAATGAGGCAGGATCTTACGGAAAAAACACAGCATATAATTAGACAATTAAATGATGACATAGTGCACACAAACAAGAAGACTAAATTAAAGTATTACAGGGAGCCCCTTGTTTTGTTTTGTTGTGTTAAATCTTTCAATCCAAACAGCATTGTCTAAAGATAGACCTGCTTATTCTTTTTAGCACTCTATAATCTTTTCAGGACTTTCTATTCACTAGCATTTACAGACTAGCTCAGTTACACTAGAGAAAAATAAAGAGAAAAATACATTTACCAAGAGTAGCTTCAGCAACCCAGAATGTCTTGCATTAATTGGAGCTCTGAGCACCAACCAACTGAACCTGTAGGTGGGACTGAACACAGTTATGTAATGTCATGCTACATGCTGTAGCTTATCTGAGAGACTATGACATAAACCTACGGGGGACCCATTTCTTTGTGGTGTGGTAGCACATTTTTAGGTCCTCCACAACAACCTATGTACTTACATTTAAACAATAAAATCCAGCTTTCCCTGCACAAAGCTAAATCCATGTATTCATCTTCCTGCTTAAAATAACAATCGGGAAGGCACAGTCATACACCATAAGCAGTATACACCATAAGCACCTGAAATTTAAGTTTGTAGATGTGCTGTCTTTCTTTATGGCAAACTCACCATCACTAGTCCTTGCTTTGCACCTTTTCTGTGTAAAAGGTGCCATATACAGCAAGCACTGTCATGGAAAGGGACGATGATTAATGTTTGCTGAATAAAACAAAATTCTCATGAAACCTGATAAAATCACCACAGGCAAGGAAAAGAAAACCAGCTGTCAAGTAGAAATAAACTGCATGTATTTTTGATTTTGGAAATTTAATTTTCAGCTAAAGATCTTGCCTACAGTTCATTTTCTACGAAGCCTGTACACAGTGACTGAAAATTCTGTTTCTGGTTACTTGCTTCTCTTGGATTAATAGCTAACAGCTCAACATCTGTAAGTAGAACCAAACATTTAAGAAAAGGACAGGCAGCATATCCATCTGATTTTATATTTGCATCTACCACAATCTTAAAATTCTTAAAGGACAGTAAGTAATCTATAAACTGCTGTCTCAACAGAGAAGAAACCAAAACAAAACCATGAGAACGATAATACCTCTAAAATTTACTTTCAGACCTGTGAATCAAAGATGTTAATATCAGTGCAAAATCTTATTAATAACAATATATTTCTATTCTTTTCTAAATAATGGCTATTTTGCTATTCACTAGAGATGCTACTATTACAGATAAATGGTCTACTTCAAACTCAGTATAAGCTGAGACTATAAATATAGGACAAGTGTTCCATGGAAAGTCACTATTCTGAGTTGACATTCTTTCAGGAAACTTGTCTCATATCTGCGTCATGAAAACATTCTGAAACATTTGCAATGAAATCTCCTGGACAAGACGACAGTGTCTTCAGAAAACTTGCAGATGATCTTCTCTATGTCATATTAATTAACTTCCAAAACTATCATTTAAGTTTTTTAGTGCTTTGTGCCACAGCCACTTGGATGAGGTCTCTCACATTATTAGTTCAGTGACTTTATTTTTTGATTCAGCACAGCAGGCAGCCTTGATCCTCTGCAACAATATAATCCTCTTCCTCTAGTGCCTGCAGGATGTCATCTGCAATATTTGAGCTTCGTTTTATTGCTATAGCATGCACTGCTCTCTGCTTTCTCCTTTACATATCTATTCTCAATCCCTCAGGACTGCTGAATACCTCCAGTCTGAGACAAACTGACAGTTTTTTCCATAATCCTTTTCAACTACCTCTGCTTCCAAACACACAGAAGTGCATGAATGCAGGCAGCAGAGGGGCTTTGAATCTACGACAGTGCTCAGGACAGAAACTGGACTCCTTCCCTAAAACTGTGTTACTGTATTTTCCCAGGGTGAGCCAAACAGACCACCAACTATTTCTCTGATAGACTGATAGCTCAGTGTCTTTAAATATAACCAGATTAGCTTTCTTGTGGTTTATAAACACAGATGTGTTCAAATATTGGATTAAAGCCCTGGTGATCAGAAAGCTGTAATATTACAGTTAACTTTTTTTAGTTAAGCAAATGCAAGCTGAGTTGATCTTGATTCTATTCTACAGTGTTTTTCCAACTATATGTGATCTCAAAGTTAATAAACTGCACATTTCCAGTGAAAAATTTAATTTTTAATGCAAGGCAAGTTCATTAAGAGTATTCAAAATAAGAACTTGCAGGGCCTAATGTTATCCTTATTTGATGTCATACATACAGCTTAGAGTCATCTGAACTCAGAATTAAGGAGTCTAACTTTTCCTTCACTGTTGTCACCATGAAGTCCTCAGTTATACGATGGGCTCCTCGCCTGAAAAGGTACAGTATGAATGATGTCCCAGGCTTTCAAAGTCAAACCATTTTTATGTTGATTTCTGTCATATGAAAAATACAATTAGTCGGAAGTAGCCAAATTTTCATTTTGGTCCTCAGTCAAAGAAATTCCAGGAAGCTGTTTCTTCCTAGCTACCAATTCATGCAGTTCCTCTGGCAGGTAAAAAATGGGAATATGCTTTATAATTCGAGTCTTCATTGACTCCACAGGCAACTTAAAACAGAACTGGACATTCAATAGCCACTCAAGGTATTTCAGCTTTAAAACATAAATGCCCAAGATTTAACTGAACCATATTTTTTTTTTTTTTAGTGTACAGTATCCCCCTTTAAGGTTTGACAGGGCAGTAACTTGGACAGATGTGTTTGAATTACCCCATTTTCAAATACTTCCACATTATCCATAGAGTGCGTTACCACATAACAGTCTTCTGTAACCACATATCATCCAATAGATATGACTGGCTCCACTGTTTATTCTTTTAACATAAAAGCAGTGAAAAACACATCTTCTTTGTTAGGATTAGAGGTCATAGACATTGTATGCTATCAAGTTAATGAATTCTGAATTTTTCTATCCAGCTATACATGAGTATCTTATATAAAGAGGAAACACAACATGGCCGGGTGCACACGACTAGCTCATTTAGCCTTTCTCAACTGTCTTTACCTGCCTTCCTTTACAGTTTACATCACTTTTCTATCTGCAGACAGTTTAGATCACAGACACTTCATGGTCACATGATTTTAAGTTTCCCTATGCTGAATGTAGGTTTTAGACACTAAGCCCACTTAGGCATACTCTATTTTAGTCTGAACATTTCTTAGCTCGGCATAAATTTGTATACCAGATGCTGCCTTATAATTAACACACTGGGATTTGGGAGCTGTAGATTTTTCTGGTTACAAACTTTCTATCAAACCGACATCTGTGATTTATGCTTCCAACTTCCTTTCAATACATTTACATAATCTGTTCAATATAAGGAGAGATCATAAACTCTCCTTGCATGTTTAGAAATAGATTCCACAGAGAGAGTTAAAACCAAATCAAAGAATGGTTTAAGCTTCTCTTTTACAGTGACAGTTACTTTAAAACACCTATAATCAAACTTCTTCAGAACAAAAATAAATTTTATAATCATAGAACCATATAATCGTTTAGATTGAATAGGATCCTTAAAACCAACATATCCAACCAGAAACCTAACGCTGTCAAGTCAAATACTAAAACATCCACACATTGTTTAAATTCCGAGGATCGTGACTCAACCACTGCCATAGGCAGTCTGTTCCAATACTACTTCCCTTTCAGTGAAGAAATTTTTCCTGATATCCAATCTAAATCTCCCCTGGTGCAACTTGAGGCTATGTTCTCTTGTCCTGTCACTTATTAAATGGGAGAAGAGACTGACTCCCACCTGGCTACAACCCCCTTGTAAAAGGTTCCCTCTGAGCCTCCTTTACTCCCAGCAAAACACTACCACCTCCCTTGGCCACTACTTAAAGACTTGTGATCCAGACACTTCACCAGCTTTTTTGTCTTTATCTGGACTCACTCCAGTACCTCAATGTCTTTCTTGGAGCGAGGGGCCTAAAACTGAACATGGTATTTGAGGTGTTGCCTCACTAGTGCCAAATACAGCGGGACAATCGCTGCCCTTGTCCTGCTGGCCACACTATCACAAGTCAGGATGCCACTGGCCCTCTTGGCCACCTGAGCACGCTACTGGCTCTCGTTCAACCAGCTGTCAAACAACCACCCCGTGGCTGTTTTCCACTGGGCGGGTTTCCAGCCGCTCTTCCTCAGCCTGTTCCTGCCTGGGGTTGTTGTGACTCAAGTACAGGATGTGGCACTTTGTATTGCTGAACCTCATCCCACTGACTTTGACCCATTGATCCAGCCTATCAGAATCCTTCTGGAGACTCTTCTTACCCTGTAGCCGATAAGCATTCACACCTGACTTGGTGTCATCTGCAGTCTGACTGAGGGAGCGCTCATCCCATTATCCAGATCATTGATAAAGGGAAGAAATAGAACTGGCCCCAAAACTGAACACTAGGAAAAATTTTGTTTCCTCCCTAGGGAGAAGGAAAAAGCAAGTTTCTGTTTACTCAGGAAATACTACTCATGAAACAGGAGGTTCATAACTGAAATTTCTCTGACACCTGTTGCTTGTTATTTTGAATTTCCCATTTTGTTTAGGAGCATTTCAGAAAATAGGCTCTGTTTGAAGAAGACTGGTAAAACAGAGCACACCTGTGCATGGCTCTGCAAAGATGAACTTGATACTGACCTCAGTGCTGCGGTTCTGTCCTCTAGCCCACACAACTGCTGTCGGCATATGTGCAGTTACACAGGTTTCTCTCTGGAGGACATGCATAGCCCTCCTCCAAAACATCTGCCAGGGCCATCCAGTAAATTAAACTGATCATATTGAGGGGAAAGGTTGTTTGGTGTTTTGAAGGACCTCAGGAAGTAGATAAGAACAAGAACTCCTCAGGAAAATAAGATAGTCAGAGGCTTTTTCTTTTCTCTCCCTTCTCTTTTTCTCTCCTGGTAAATGCAGGAACAGCTGACTGCCCCTGCACTCCAGTTAATTTTTTTCTTATGCTCCCCAAAGCACTACTAATTAACCAGCACTCCACCTTCTGCCCTGTACTCAACTGATTAAATCAAACAACACATTTGGTCAAGTACATTAAAGCATATATTATGATATTAGGGTTCATTCTATCTGGTGAACACTTCCATTAAGGGCTGAACCTTCACTGACTACTAAGAAGGTAACTTCACCTCTTAACTCTCTATTACCTGCAATATTTTAGATATCTTCTCCGTATGTCTTGGGAAAGAATTAAATATTAGGAGAACACTACTACACTAATGGGGATTGCAGACTATTAAAAATTAAAATTTTCAAGGACAATAAGAGAAAATTTAAAATGTTATGATGAAAAGTGTGCATACATGACTATCAAATATTATTGGAAATTAATACTTTCACAACCATGAGCAGGTTGCCTTTAATTAAAATAAAATCACTAATTTTAAAAATCACACAGAAACAAAAAAGGGGGAAATTGAATTTTTACATTCTGGTCTAATAAAAAAAAAAAGACAGAAATAAACTGAATCAGTTGCATGAGTTAAAAAATATGAAAAACAGTCGATAACCTTATTCCACTCTGAACACGACCATAAAATCACCCTGCAATATTTCTTTTCAAAAGATACTTTGATTTAAGTTTCTCAGCTGCCTGACAGTATACTTTACTCTGAGCATTATTTATTCACCTAAAAAAAACCCCATACCTACAAGTTATTTTTAATTTTTCTGGAAGAACTGCATAGAAAATTCTTTAAAGAAAATTAAATAATAGAAGTAAGAAAACCCAGAATAATACTTTTTCTAATGGTTTTGTATCTAGCAGTTTTGCTAGGAAAATAAACATAGATTATGTATATATACACACACAAGCGTATATTAAAATTGTATATGTATTTGTCCCACCCAAATATGCACCTCGTTTCTCTTTTTATAACACCATATCAATATTTATTTACATTTGTAATAGCAAATTACTATCCTAATGTAATGATAGGTGAACTAAAAACCAGTTTTGTATTTCTGGCTAACCTTAACTTACAAGGAGTATTTTGAATAATACCATAAAGGAAAAAATCATTAACTTAGGGATGAGTCATTTTTAATAGCAAAATTAGAGATCACTTGCTGCAGCTAAAATCCAATACCATTAAGAAAGACTGGTTACACAGATAGTAATATGAATCTTTATTTTTTAAAAGCCAGAGGCAGAAACCTGATACAGTTTCCTTAGAAAAATCTTATAGCAGATCTGGACCTTTCTGCTTATAGTCACCATCACAAATAGAGCCACTAAGAAAACTGGTTACGGAGTTAGAGCATGGTGTTCACTTGGGAAAGCGAAATTGAGATGATGTTCAATGGGAGAGAGAAAGGCAGGGCTGTTTGGGAGCTGTGTTGCCAATGGAAGGATACTGACAACCTGCCAGAACCTTCTCTGTATAAGATCAGAGCAAGGAAGGGGGTGCAGTGTCAGAGCTTGAGATATAAACCCATGCAGAAAGGAAAGGGGATGCCAGTCAAAAATGTTCTTTAATCCTGAACCTGTTGTGCATAGTTTATCCTGACTTAACCCTATCGAGGGAAGTCCCTGGGCAAAGTAACTAGCAAAAGCTAGTTTAAGAACATTGGAGTTCAGTGTATATTTTTTTTTTTATTTTTAGGCTTTCTTTTGGACTTAGCAGAATTTGGTTTACAGCTGCACTCAGTGATCTTGAGTCTTTTCCAACCTAAATGATTCTAGGATTGTATGATTTTACATTAAAATCCACATAGATTAAAAATATACTAAGAATCAGCAAGCAGTACAGACTAGCTATTTTCTTAGATCCATTAGTTAATAACTAGGCTTTTTTAATAACAACTGCACATTAAAAGATTATTTGAAAGCATGCTCATGATCTCAGTTATTGGAATTGTGACATGTTGCCCTGCTACATACTTCCTAATTTAGGTTACCCAGTTGAGCTTCACTGCATTGCTGCAATTACGCATAACTGCTTTGTGAACTTAATTTCCTCTTCTTTGGTATTGTTGGAGATAACATTGTGCAATGTCTGATTTCCCAAGAATGGAAAAGTTTACCATTACAAATGAAGAAAATATGAAGTGGATAAAACTTGAAAATATGTGCTTCACTGCTTTTCTGATGCAGAATAAATAGCTAAGCAATGCAGTCCAATATATCATCTATTCTATTAAAATAGAAGGGGGTGGGGGAATGACAGAACACCACCTTACAACAGTATTAAAAATGTTTTCTTGGAGTGAAATAAATTATGAAAATAGAAGCAGTGAGTGAAGTTGAAAGGAAAGGGAAAATGACTGCACGGTTGTTTAAACCTCTTTCAACAAACATTTACATAATTACCTCTTTTCCAATTAAAGAAAATAGTACAGCATAAAGACAGATGAAATATCCAAAATATCTAAGTAAGTTTTAAAATAGGCTTAGGGTATTTATAAAACTAAAATAACATGGATTTCATGAGGTTAAGAGTGAAACAGAATTCTAGCTTTTAACTCTCATCAGATAGCAGAAATGCAAGATGTTAATGAAAATTTGACATGAAGGAGGAAAAAAAAAAACAAACAAAAATCCCCACCAAAATGCCACCACTGAATAACAAAACCAAAACTATAAAAAAAACCCTGCACAGTAGAAGTCATCTTTATTCATTTTCATAAGCCTTGGGTAGCAAAGTACCCTTGCTCCTAGAGTGTTATACAGACTTTTATAGACTTATGACCTAGAATTCTACAAGACCATGACTATGAAGAAGAGGAGACTCAGGTTAGGAAAAGTCAAGGTTGCTTATTGAGTGGTTTGCTTGGGTGGCAAGCTGGTGAGGGGTGGCTGACATCATACATTTTAGATATTCAAACTTCAGCTGCAATATTCTTCATTTGCATTGTATCTGTTTCTAGTAACTGTGCCGGATTCTTGACCATGTTTTTGGTGTTTATTGCGTTGGTGCAAGTCGTACAGCATTCAAAGTGGTGTTGTCAAAAACTCTCTTGAAAACTTAATACAGTTAAATGAATCAGCTAGCTCTCATTTTGAAAGTGCTAAATTTGTTTGGGGAAGCATCTTCATAAATGTGTGACTATGCTGTTTACCCACTTTCAGACATCTCCAGTTTCCTCATTTCTATGCCATATCACCTGCAGAGCTGGACAATCCTCCTGCACTAAAATCCATGCAGCTAAAACTGTAAACATGGACATATTGCCTTGCTCTGGTTTTCAAAACCTTATGTTGCTCAGAGAACACTGCAGACCTTTAATGAAAGCAGAATGGCTTGTTTCTACAACTGACATTAAGAAAGAAATGAAGAATTATTCATCTTCATTTTACAGTGAAAATATTGATGAAAGATTAGCTCCAAGTTTACTTCTGAAAAAGCACAGTTATGTGAGTGGTGAAGTAAGAAGGCTTATTGCTTTTCCATGGGAAAGCACTGTAAACCAGAAGGCAAAAAACCCCCAAAAAATAAAAATAAAAGCTTTTATGTCATGTTTTTGCTATATAACAAATCTTAAGAATCCAGCTATGACATAAGCAGTGGAATGCACTTACACACACAAAGACATGAACAGGTACTCACAAAGATCCTATACAGTCCTGTGTCCCTCATCACAACTGCCAATTCACACCTTAAAGAGCAGAGAGTTGAGTAAATATGGGCTGAATTACTCTCAGATTTCAAGAAAAAAGGATTCTTCCAAAGTAAAGTTTCTAATATTACATAACCCGGTTGGGTACAATCATAGGTAATTTTGGAGGGGCTACACAAGTGATATTAACTACTATCTGGTGTTTGCAAAGGCCGTGAAGATACTCTTGCAGGTTTTTTGTGGTTTTTTTTTTAGTATAATAAAGAAGGATTTCTTTAGCTAATATTTTATGAATATATAAAGGAGCTTATAAGAAAGATGGAGGAAGACTTTTTACCAGGGCCTGTATCGACAAGACAAGGGGCAAAGGTTGCATACTGCAGGAGAGGGGGTTTAGATTGGACATAAGAAATTTTTACCGTGAGGGTGGTGAGGCACTCCAACAGGTTGCCCAGAGAAGTTGTGGATGTTCTGTCCCTTGGAAGTGTTCAAGGTCAGGTTGGATGGAGCTTTGAGCAACCTGGTCTAATGAAAGACGTCCCTGCCCATGGCAGAAGGGGTAGAACTAGATGATCTTTAAAAGTCCCTTCCAACACAAACCATTCTTTGATCCTATGATATAGATTCTCTATCTGTATGTGGCTGTAGAATATTTAGAAATACATATAATTTTGAACTTGTGAAGGTATGTAAGGTTGATTGATTACTTAAGAAGACAGGAATATTCCATGCTATAAATCTGCATAATATATTCTTCTCAGATAATAGCCTGAGTGCACAAGGATCCAAACTGATACAGAGCTGCCTTGTATGTGGAGAAAAATAGGCACAATATGTACCTTAAGAAAGCAGCACTTAATAAGGTTTGGATGCGGTGGCTTGCAATTGTGTTTTCAAATTTCACAGAATTTACTACTTAGGCAATGACCAAAGATAAAGTTATTTTACTCTGTAAAACTAAATGTCAACACAGAATAAAAATTTATTGAGGGATAAATGTGGAAACCAGGAAGATGAAAATTAGCTCAGCCAGCACAGTGTTATTTAGACAATCTGTCAATTGACATAGATCCTATTGGGCTACTCAGTTCTTACAGTGAAAAAAAGCCATTTCAAGTGGTAACAGATAGTAAGAGATAACTAAAAATTTTATCTTACACACTGTTGTGATCACATCTGTGAGTGTTTGTCAGGAAAGGAATGCGAGAAATAAAGGTAGTGCTTATAACTGAAACGACTATTAACAAGAGGGAAGAAATTAACTGCTTGTAAAAACGTGGTTTCGCTTTCAAGTTCCCTGAAAAAAAAACAAGGTCAATAGTCTAGTAACCATGTGCCATATGGTGAAATTGACTTACATGACTGTAGCTGTGCCTGTTTCTCTGGTCTGTGGACTGACACCAAATCAAGGTACAATTAGGAAACCCATACATGTTTCTCTGTTAATTGATTGTGAATAGACACATCTGTCTTATTAAACCACCCAGGATTAGCACAGATCTGTTGTTTTTGGGGTTTTTTTTAGTCCTCTGGAGATAAAGCAGAACATTCCTCATGTAATTAAGTTATTTTCCCAGCACTTTGCAGATCTATAGTTAACGAATAATTTTTATATGAATGCCTGACAAGAGTTGAAAAGTCACATTCTCTAAATGCAGGACCTCTTCATTCTTAAAATTATCCTTCTATAGTAGGATGTGCTTTTCTGGGGTATGCACAAAATGTTTAATTGTCCATGCTCAAAACGAGATACTTTAATTAAATAGGTAGATACAAAACTCACAAAAAATACAGAGCCTGCTCAGAATTTTAAATTTTTATCAAATGCATTTGAAATTTTGCTGCTGCTTAGGTTCCAATACCATGTCTAGCTCTTTATTCCTTGTCTTGTATTGTGCTTTGAAGTGTAACACACATTCTGACCTTCCATTACAACATGCAATTAATGGATATGAGATGCCAAAAGCGTATCCTAGTTGCTAAACCTTTTGAATTGTCTGGACTGATTTTGTTACTTTTACTTTTGAAAGTGTTGAAGTTCGTATTTCATGTATATTCTAAATATCTTCGTGCTTTAGTAGCTCAACCATTCATTCTGTGACAAATCTTACAGATAACCAGCACGTAAGTGAATGGTGAGGGGTTTTCCATATAAGTGCAGCATATAAGACAAATAAATAAATTTAAAAAATTAAAACTTCCTTCCACTCCAGCTGAAAGGTGAAGCTTTTATCTGAAGAACTGAAATGCCAGGTGCAGTCCTAAGCAAAAATGCAGCCTGAGCAGTGACTGATTAGTAGCACCTCTGCAGACACCAGGAGACACCAGGTGTCAATGAAGGAGCAGTGTTACCCCAGACAGCCATGGAGCCCATACAAGCAGAGTGCAACCAGAAGGTCCAGAGACAGATCCTGCCCCAGTATCTGGAACCTTAGATATGCACTTAAGTGCTCTGCTCAAGCTGGGGCTCTCCTGTAGGGGCCAGACACTGGTATACTAGTGTGTGTTGCATGTAGGCCACTGAGGTCACTGGGAGCTGGTTGTTCAAGGAGAAGCTGTGGGAGCTTGATCTGTTCAACCTGGAAAGGGATGGCTTTGGGGAATGTTATTGGCACCTACAGAGACTTGCTGGAAAAGAAAACATGGAAGCAAACCCTTCTCAGAGGCTCACAGCTAGAGGATGGCAGGCAACAAGTACGAGCTGAAATAAACCAGTTCTGATTAAAGTTATGTATACTTTTACACTGTGAAGGTGGTGAAGCTCCCCAAAGAGGTTATGAGAACTCCATACCTGAGATAGTCAAAACCTTAACAGACAACATCATGAGCAACCCAGTCTAACAGAGATATTTAGCATAGGTGACTCTCAGAGGTCACTGCCAACCTAAATTATTCTATGATTATATTATACATTTTTTCTTTTTATCTATTTTTCAGCATTAAAAGTTCTTATGTTCCTTACTGTATAGATATTATAAGAAAACACATTGAAAACTGCCAGATTAAAAATGAGGAGAACTCTGGTCCCAGACAGGCCAGTACATGGATCTTTGGTACCACCTCAGTAGTAGTGAAACATTCTGTGGACAACTTTTGTCCCCACTAAAATAAAAGAGGGTTAGTTGTGGCACATGCACAGACAAATATGTGATGGAAGAGTTCAATTTTTATGTTTTTAACCATGAAAATGATGACGTTTTCAAAGCAATATTACTATATTTTCAAAGCAATATTACTATATTCAGATTATATTTTTTGAGTCAAAAATATCACCGTAACCATAGAAACACTGGTTTACTGTTCAATCGGTTTAAAAACAGGTGCTATGAAGGACATGTTAACCTAGCCAGGAGACTATGATTGTCTCTATATCATCTGTGGTTGTCTAATATTAGTAATGAAAAACCAAAAAAAGATATTTAGAATTTATAAAGAAATAGTCTGCATTTTAGACTAGTATTAATGCTCTCCGTAGTATTAACTGAGATTTCCAGCTAGAGAAAAGCAAGTGCAAGTACTCTTGGTATCCAGAAAATACATCTAGCAATTGAGTTCAAGTTAAAGAAGACCACATGTGATATCTTAATTTAATTTCCCATTTTGCTGTGCTCTTTTACACCTGCTGAATACACTAAGAATGATTCTCCACCAAATCAAAATGGTAATATTTTACATCTGCTTTGCATGAGGTGTAAAGGATTGCACAGAACAGAAGAGGTATGGAAGAGGCTTTTGGGAGAATTTAAAAAGCTGTATGAGGTAGGCAATGATAGCCCAGTTAAATAAAATCAGAGTTAATGGTTGTAAAGACAAAATCACATAATTAAAAAGCAACTTACTGAAATGCCATGCATGCATATTGTAGCAGTTTATGCAGACAAGAATTGAATCTATACTTTTAAAATATCTTTAATGCTTTGTGTTCTTAAATTATATCACATCATCAACAAGATATTCTTTCTTAGTAAATATCTCTTCATAGTGGGAAACACCTGCTCTACAGATCATAAAAAATCAATGAAACCTTATGTAGTTTATCAAAATCTCACTCTAAAGCAAAGAAAGAGAAAAAAAAATTGTGTTAATAAAGATCGAATTAGCACTTTAAGTATTATATACAAGATATAAACTTGTATTCATAATAGCTTGGGTAGGAAATGGCCTTTAATGGTCATCTAGTCCAACCCACTGCCATAGGCCGGACATCTTCAACAGCATTCCACAGTGAATGAGTCATTGCAACCAAACAACTGTATCACCTCTCATGTATAGTGTTGTAATTGGTACAGTTTACCACTGCACATTTGTTAATGTATTTACTTTGTTAACACCTGCCTTTTTTACCAGGGTTCTCCGGAAAACAAGCATGTTTCCTGCTTGCTATGATATATTAGGTATAAATGACAAATCAGCTGTCCCAAGAAGCACTTAGCCGCTTAGCTCAGCAACTCTGTGACTGTTCCCATCTCAACCCTTCTGTTTCTCAGTCATGCACTGCAGTCATAATGAAGTCATCCATCCTCCTGACAACAAAGACGACCTTAACCCTTTGATACAAGCATCAACTGCAGAATCTTTAAATTCAGGAAAAGTAGAATTACTGAGAAAAATACTTAACGTTACAAAAGACCTTTTTTTTTTTCAAGTTGGCCAATTTGGATACATGCACAAGCATTCCATATACATAATAAACACTTATCTATTTACTATAATTTGTTCGTAGAGAGCATCTGATGTCACTATCTAGTAAAGTTTTGGAGGTTTTCTTGTTTGGTTTTTGGGGTTTGTTGTTTGTTTCTTGGTTTTATGTATAGATCATGGATGGCTACACTGTTGAAAAAGAGGTAAAACTTTTTAACTTCAGGAGGTCATAACAGAAGGTTCCAGCAATACTTTTCAGTCACGTTTCTAACTCTGCACTATGTAATACCTAAAGAATAAGAGGGCAGAATGCTGGCATTTAAAACAGACAAAAATTCTCCATTTTACTGGATGCCATAGATGTCACGAGAGTGACTCTTTCCCCACCATTGCCACAATCTTACAATGCAAACAGACAATCTAACATCATAGATTCAAAGAATGTTTGATTTCTGTCTGAGGCAGAGTGTTTGCATATCTGAGTTTACAGACCTTACATCACATTATACAGAAACATTTCTGAAATTCGCAGCTGAAGCAAGGTCTGGTAATTTCCCATCCAGTGCCTTAGCTATATTACCATTGTTTTCCTTATCTAGTTAATTGCCTAGACAAAGAACTAACTTAACTTCACTGCAAAACAAGCTGTTCTGGTTTAAATTTATGTCATCTTCACTTAATCCAAATAATCCATATCCACACGGAGTATAATAACCCCTACCTTTTTTTTCATGCACTTCTATGTGTTCTTGGAGGACTTCATCACAGCTTTTTATTTCACTTAATTTTACCTCAGTCTCCCTAGGGAAAGAGAAGTAGTATTGTTCATCTCAATGTCTGGAGACCAGCAATTCCTTTATTCCTACATTCTTTATATCTAGGAAGAGACAACCCCCCTGTTAACAATTTATTTAAGAGTTAAAATATTTAAGAATCATTTCTTTGTAATGGATAGTAAATATTATTTATTACCAACAAGTGGCTATTACATTTCTAGGTATTTTTCCATAGCAATTAAGTCAAAAAAGATAATCTCCTACATTGTAATCATCAAAAAAGTGTATTCACTGCTTTTATCTAAAAGCACTTAAAAACCCCCACATCAGAATTCTGTGCTTGGAAAAGAGGAACACACTCCAGTCTACAATGTTTTCATGGCAGATTAAAATTCTTGGGTATGCTCTCTAAAGATTTTTATTAAGCAAGACCTTTAATTTGCTCAGTAAAAGTTCAGGTTTTGTAACAGCTCTTCATTAAGGCTGAGTTCAAAGCAGCCAGTCTTTTGCCTTATTACCAGAAAATGCTGGTCAGGGAGCTTTGAGTTAGCACCATGTTATCAAAAAGAGTCAGGATTAAACCATGGAATACCCCCATAATTACTTTATCTACAGTAAACCTAGGCTTAATTGGAGAAATAGTCTCTCAGGCTTCAAATTTTGAAAATGTAATTACTCAAGTAACAGGAAAAGATGAGCCCATTCTCCATTTTCTCCCCATTTCCCTTTAAAAGTGACAATAGTTTTTTGCTAAAGATTTCCTACTGAAGCTAAGGATACATTTTGAATGGAACAATAAAAAATGTATATTTCCAGGTATTCATTAAATTCTCATGTGATTTGCTGGTTCCTCAGTGGTGTAAGAACCTGGCATTATTTAAAATAAATTAAGGGGGGGGGTTGTTGGTTTTTTTTTTTTTGGTTGGTTGGTTGGTTGGTTGGTTGTCTTTTTATGCTGATGTGCTGAGTGACTTGAAATCCAATCAATAATATAAGGATCATCATTTAGGGATGCTCCTTGACGATACTGGTATAATACAGCACGACTGCAAAGCATATTACCCTGTTTAAAAAATAAGAGCTTATGGCTAAGAAATCACAACAACCTTTTAAATTTGGGGTACTCCTATTAAATTGTTTTAAATTGTATATGTCATGCCTCCCTTACTTGGCCTTCCATTTATTAACATAATTTTTCAAATGAAAGGTCAGCTACAAGAAAAGAAAAAAAAAGTCAATGTGTATTTTCTTGATAATTGAGGAAACTTTTGAGCCTTATGAAGAGAGAAGAAAACACTGTTACTGCAACAACTAATTTTGTGGGAAAGAATGGCACATAAACTTCAAAATCTTATTGTTCTGTTCTAAAATGACAACTCTTAATGTTAAGGAGACATAACAAAAATCTTCCATCCATCTTAGATAGCAAACCTTTATTTTCTTGCTGTAATAAAATGACATGAACTATAACAATAGTGCAGACTGAAGAAACGAAACAGCATGAATATAATCAAAACCTCTCTAGGGGCTACTGTCATTATCCATTAAAAGGTAACTGACAACTTCTTCTTAATTTGCTATTACTCTTCCATATTCCCCCGCAATTTAATATGGCAACATTTTATTTAATTAGTATGCTCATTATAATTGTTTGTCATAGTAGTTTGTTTAGTTGACACAAGTTGTCTAGCACCGACTGTACAGATGGCAGAGTACCAGTGTCTAGTCTCAGAGGAACTATTTGACCACTGCAGTAAAAGAGCAATAAACAAAATAACAACATTGCAGCCCACTCCAGTTTATGTAGGCAGCCAGCCTTTTATTGCTGTAAAACCTTGAAATGGATGTATGAGCACTGCTGCTATAAACAAAGAGTTGTTTACAGCTTTGGGATGGCAGATACCACTACTGGCCTAGAAGCTTCAGCAGCCTGAATGTCAGAAACTGACTAATGTGGAGAAACATACAGTGGCTGGTTTTATAGATAATATGTTTTATAAACCTCAAGGGACAATTCATCACAAATTCATCCACTCTGCTGCAGATTGCTGCTTTAATGTTGAATACTGCATTTCAGTCCACACACCAGGTCCAGCAAAGAAGGAAGGGGAATCGAAGGGTATACTGCCTTCTTTTCACTTCATCATGATAATACTAGAATTTCTTCACAGAAAGCCTATTTTAAATGCCTGTTTTCCCATTTGTACAAAGAAAATACTGTGTGATTTGTGCATAGTTTATTAGGAAAAGACAAATCTAGCTGCTGTTATACCCTATTTCAATACTTCCTATTTTTTTGCATGCTGTTCAATCTGCATGTGCTGACTGCATATATACCAGTTAATAATAATAATGCTATGCTACTAATAGGCAGACAAAAAATGCATCTCTATTCTCATATTGAAAAAGAGTATTTCAAGAGCAGAGAACCAAAAGGGATTCTGCTCACACTGATTTTGATTTTTTATTGCCTTATTAAATACCCGTGTAAGTAGCCAATAAGTAGTTACTGCTTTCCTCCATCCCTTGACAGTAATGAGATGGGTAACACACAATTCTGATTGCAAATGTAAAGTCAGATCTTGAGTACTGGAAATTTTAATTTTAAATTTGGAAGTAAAACCTTGTTACCTTCCGCTGATACCAACTGCATGCTAATGTAACTCCACAGAATTACACAAAATTTATACTGACAGAAAATATAAGAACAGAGATTTAACATTAATGTCACTTGAATCTTGCTTCCAAAGTAACATTTCCAAAGCCACTTAAGGCAAGATCCTTTTCTGAAAGACTTCTGAAAATATTTTACACAAGTTACACAATTTCAATAGGATAACTTTCTTCACATTACATATTTTGCTGGAAACATTACATAGCTGTTTGCACTTTTCCAAATTTGTAGCTGAGGGATTATTTGAGCATCACTTCCAAGGAAATCTGAATTTTCAGAATGGTTTAGGCTGGTAATTCATGTGTAGGCTGACTGTATCCACATTTGCCCAGCGCTTTTCAAGCCTTTGCCTATTTCTGAGTCTTTGCCTCTCTTAATCTGATATCTTGGCTTTCCTGAATGAAGTTATTTTCTCATAGTCACTAAGATTCTGTAAGGAGTTCTAAACACAATTGGATTGACTGAATCATAAAAGTATGTTTTTCATAGCAGAATATGAGATCAACTTTTACAAGATGACCATACAGGCTTTGTTCACCCTATTAGACATAGAAAGAAATTTGTAAAAAGATACACTTGCAGGTTGCTCGTGCACCAGGTTGATACATTATTCCTGTAAATATGGTATAACCTAAAAATCTCATTGTGGTGTAACAGGAGTTTTTGAGTCAAAATAATTCTAGTGTGAAAACTTTAGTGAGATATTGAATTATTTTCCTCTGGATGCCCAGGAAAACAGAAAACAGAGAGAATAGTCAGCCTCTAAATTTAATGTTGAAAATATAGATAATGAGGTGAAATATAGCATAAAACGTATCACAGCATATGACCATTTAAACATTTAAAAGCTAGGTGGGATAAAACAAAAAAAACCTTTCACTTGATTTTAGAGCACATTGAAATTAAAAGTTGCATGAAATAGAGTCATAAAAATATTTTAACACATATTCTAGTCTCTCTTTAGAAGGTTTATTTCATAGTCAAAAATGAAAGTTCCAAAATATGAAAAGAAACGTAAAATGAGCTTCCCATACAAAGCAAATTTTCATTCAAAATACCAGCAAAGCATAAAGCTGAAATGCTATTTTAATGAAATAGTGATTTTGAGAAAAAATATGGGTTTTGGAGTAAATGAGTTCTAGCTAAGGGTAATGTTAATTTGATATTTAAATTATATCTTACTTACTAGAGATGTACACACTTACTAACAATACACCTGATAAATACACTATGTGCCAATCTCCGCATTGCATTATCTTTCGGGAACCCCACCATAAGCGACTTTAGGGCTCTTTTGCATTTAAGAACAAAGACTATGTTCCCTTGTTCATATTATATTCCCTATACTATAGTTTGAATTAATAATCATTTTATAAGTTATCTGCATTTTTGAGCTCTTTCATCTATTTTTTCATTCTAAATAAATCTAACACTAATGGAAAATTTGAATGATAGCCTAGAAAAGGTTTCCTTAGCAATAACAGGACATTTGACATCAGTATAAGCTCTCTCATTTTCTACTTGGACAGTACTGACCTCAACATCAGTAAACAATATTCAAAGTCAACACACTAGTAATGCTCAAATTTCTGTATTCCTTGAATCCACCTTATCTATTTTGGATATCTGTTACCATGCTCTATGCCATCCCAGGAAGGAGACTCAAAATGCATCTGTTTATGCTTCCATTAGTCAACCACATATCACACCTAAAACTGTTGGAAGAAGAAAGATAGTAATGCTTTTCTGTTTCATGGGCAAAGGCACAGACATAACCTGAAAGGAGTTCTTCAGCCTGAGACAAGCCTGAGACAATCTAAAGTGCCAGATTGTGCCAGTCGCTTTCTTATGGTGTGCAGCTGCTCATGATCCAAGCAAAAAATGTTCATAAAAATGAGAAATTGTAAATAATGATGCATCCTGGCCAGATGTATTTCTGCTGACCAGCCACCTCACACACTGTGTAATGACAATCAAGGCAGATTTTTGCTCACTGTCTGCACTTCAGTGGGAAGGAGAGGATGACCTGTCTGAGGACAGTCTGGCCTGGTACCAGCTGCATAACTCTGAGCATATGGGGGTTGGAGTGACCAAAGAAAAAAAAGGAAAAACTAATTTGCAGGAAGGCTTTTGTGGAAGCATGTGATTACTCAGCAGTAGCATGGGACTGTACAATAGGGAAACAACTTCCCTTGGAAATAGTATGAGTCTAGTGCTGTGCTGCAGAAGTAAACATGCCTCTCTCTGCTGTATCAGTAAGGAAAAATAGAATCTGGCAACCCTCTGCTACTTGTATGCCCCAGACCACTACCCTGGAAGAGACACAAATACTGTCCTATCTTCTGTAAGTGATGCGTATGTAAATATAAAGCATGTAGTGAGCCTACATTTTCTGTCCCTCAAAATACATTTATATAAGCCAGGACTTGAACAGATAAATACTGTATATCTATCCCAATTACTTTCTTTCTCATCCTACCAATAATCATGCAAATTGGTTACTGCATTTCATAAAAAATTGCTCTGTGAAGAAATATTATGCAAGGATGTTCTTCATCGTGTATTTTGTTTTCCAAAAAAAGGAACACTAGGACCAAAAACCCCAGAGTCTCAACATCAATACTAAGAACTTGTGAAGTCCTATTATCCACTCTCCCACCCTGCACTGTCATCATCCAAAACATGACAAGGAACTGGAACTAGTTTTTATCAGCTGAAAAACAGAAGAGTGATGACTGAACACTCTGATGAGAAACTGAAAGCCAGTTGGAAAAAGAAGAAACAAACACAAAAACAAACCAGGGCTTGGAAAAATGGAAGTCTGGATGTTCCCTGAAGCATATTACCCAGCTTAAAAGGGAACAACAACCAAGGTCCTGGCCCAGTTTGAAGTCTGAGGTCAGAAGACTCTCTCAGCATACTTAGGTAGTAGAGTCATGGTACCTTCACCTACTCTGTTCTCTGACCCCTATGCTGATCACCAACAGTCCATTACATCTGCGAGAACAAGAACTTTTATTCTGAGGTGAACGTAAGCGTAAAACTCAAATTCCAACATTTTTGAAGGTGACAGACTCTTAGCCAGCTGTTTGAAGATGATTTGGATTCATATACGTTTTACACAGAAAGAGGTCATAGTCTCCAAGACACACTGATGCATGCATATATATTGTTTCTTATATTATGTTGGCTATTATTTCTTTAGCCAGACTCCTCTGACATAAGAACCTTAGAGTAAATATTCCACCCCCTCTTTTTTCTCCCCTTTTGTTTCAATGAAAGACAGATTCAGTCATGATATACTGGAAGTTCCCCATCTTTAATTTGCTATTTATTCTCCTCTAAGACAATTACTTTGCATCTTTTTAACTCAGCTCAAGGTTTTCTTTTCATTTGTTTCACCTCAAGTCTCTCATTTTCCCCTGTATGTCCATTCTCAGATATTTTAAATTTCCCAGAAAGTCTGTACTGCTTTTTTTCCCGAGTCCAGCTGTCAGGACTTGGCATTCATTCTTTTTTGTCTTTCTTGGTAAATGCCAGGAAGGATCTCTGACTTTTTTTTCCTTTCTCCTTTAGTTTCAGTTGAGTATAATACAGGAAAAAAACCATGAAGCCATTTATATTTGTATCAAGCCAGTTAAAAATAACAGTAAATTCACTAGCTGCAAGCAAAATATGATGGAAGTAGATTTCTGTTCTTGAAAAAAACCCTGCATTTATTCCTAGTGACTTCATTTACTTTGTTTGCAACTGAAATGAAATAAATCAGCTGGGTAGTCTCCCACTAGTGTTTAGTAGATCCTTTCTCACATCACAAAAGCACTACACAGTTTGGCACTGTTCTGAATGATTGGCAACTTCTACTCGGGAGAGACAAAAGAATGAAATGCCAAGGAAAGAAATGCCAAGGGTTTTGCAGGTCAGTGCTTTGCCAGAACTATATTGGAAAGCTTGTTTCACTCTTTGGAAATGCAGTAAGTTTCTTAGATTCATGTGAAATAAAGTGTAAGAAAATAAAAAAAGCCAACAGGATAAAAAAGACCAGCAAGATACTTACTGCTCAAAGTTGATGAGAGAAGGAAAAAGAAGTATTCTGAATCTGTTTCCCCTCCTTCTTTGAGAAATAAAACTGAGTTTTGAAAGCTTTAGAATGGGGGAAATATCCCCATTGCTGACATGCTGTGTTGGCTGCATAATTTTCTAATCTATTTATCATGAAATAATATTACAGAGCAATGAATCAGCAGATGTGTAAGTACAGCCTCAGACAATGGTAGCATTCCACTGTTATTTTATCAGGAGTGTGGAAATGCTCTAATCATAAAAATAGTAAATTCCTAAATTCACAAAATCACAGTTTGGAGACTATTTAGTTCAACTAGATCTGCTAAGGCAGGTTACACAGGATTAAGTCCAGGAAGGTTCTGAATATATCTGCAGGAGACTCCGTATCTCTAGGCAGCCTGTTCTAGTGCTTGGTCACCTTCACACCTTTTCTCACATGCATGTGGAATTTCCTGTGTTTCAGTTTTTGTTCATTGTCCCTTGTCCTGTCACTGGGCACCACTGAGGAGAGTCTGGTTCCATCCTCTTGGCACCTGTCCTTAAGATAATTGTACGCATTGATAAGATCCCTGTTTGATCATCTCTTCTATGGGCTAAACTGGCCCAGCTCCCTCAGCCTTTTCTCATAAGGGAAATTCCTGTTCCCTAATTACCTTTGTAGCCCTCCACTGAACTTGTCCTTCTTGATCTGGAGAGCCCAGAACTGGACACAATAATCCAAGTGAGGCCTCACCAGGGCTGAGTAGAGGGGCAGGATCACCTCCCTTGACTTGCTGGCAATGTTCTTCCTAATGCACCCCAGGATACCATTGATGTTCTTGGCACAAAGGCAAACTGCTGGCTCATGGACAGCTTGTTGTCCACCAGGACCCCCAGCTCCTTCTCCACAGAGCTGCTTTACAGCAAGGAAATCCCCATCCCGTACTGGTGCCTGGCATTACTCTTCTCCAGGTGGAGGATCCTACACTTGCATTTGTTGAAGTTCATTAGGTTCCTCTCTGCCCAGCTCTCCAGACAGTCCAGCGCTCAGGGGTATCAGCCATTCCTCCCAGTTCTGTATCATCTGGAAACTTGCAAGAGGGCACACTCTATCCCTTCCTCCAGGTCACTGGTGAATGAGCTGAACAAGCCTGTACCCAGTAGAAACCTCTGGGGAACAGGGTCTCCAACTACAGGGCCTCCAACTATGGGCCTCCAGCTAGACCCTGCAGCAACCCTTTGAGCTCTGTCTTTCAACCAGTTCTCAATTCACCTCACTGTTCAGTTATCTACTGAAGCCCACTATCAGCAAGCCCACTTGGTGAGCTAACGTATGAATATGTTATGGAAGACAGGGTCAAAAGCCTTGTTAAAGTCAAGCTAGACAACATCCACCGCTCTTTCCTCATCTACCCAGACAGTTGTGCCATCATAGAAGGCCATCAGGTTGGTTAAGCCTAATTCCCCCTTGGTGAATCCATGTTGGGGGTTAGGCACTGACCTCTTTTTCTCTGCGGTGACCAGTGACAGGACCTGAGGAAGTTGTGTCAGAGGAAGTTTAGGTGAGACATTAGAGAAAGGTTCTTCACCCAAAGGGTAGCTGGGCACTGGAACAGGCTCCCCAGGGAAGTGATCATGCCACCAAGCCTGAGAGAATCCAAGAAGCTTTTGGACAACAGTTTCAGTCACATGGTATAATTCTTGAGGCTGTCCTGTGCAGGGCTAGGAGCAGGACTTTGACCCCCTTCCAAAGCAAAATATTCTGTTATTCTGTGATTCCTGGATCCTCCTTCTTGCACTGTTTGAAGAATGGAGTGATACTGCCTTTCCACCAGTCTTTAGGCACCTCTCCTGTTCTCCATGACCTTTCAAAGATGACAGAGAGCGGCTTAGCAGTTCCAGTTAGTGATATTATGTTAGAAAAAAACAACAGAGATAAGGACAATCAGTATTTTATAAAACTGAGATATGCTGTGGCTATCACGGGTTTCAGATACTGCCCTTTTGTTTGAGCTTATGCTCAGTTTGAGTACTCAGTATCATAGACTTACAGGTGTTTTCATCTTCCGCTTATGTGCTCATCAGGTCACTTTAGCCATATAGCCCAATATGTTGTTGTCATTGTTGCCACAAGAAACCAACATTTTCAGTCAAAGTAAAAAACAAAAGTTTCAAAATTTGTAAGGCTAAACTTGTTTTGGACTGCCTTGACCTCTGCTTTAGCTTGTTAAGCAGGAACATCAATTTTCTAACCACCAGATGACTATTAAGCACTTTGTTTTAGTTTTTACTGAGCTTTGTACCGTTGTATTATATGACTGTAATTATTATTTATATATATCTAAAGAATAAGATAGTAATAACAAGCAGAATTCTGTGTTGGATGAATTACCTGTTACCATAAAATATAAATGCAATGTACAAGAGTACAAGCAAGGATTGTTAATACAGGTTTTGAAAGTACAGGCACATGGCAATAGAGGAGTACCCAGGCTATAAACAACTCACAAATGATCATTAAGCAGGCATGAAAACAAATGCAACCCTGGGAGCTGGATAAAAACTGTTTTAGAGACAACAAAGAGCATAAAAGCAAGTATTCAGCTTAAGAAAAACCATCATATGTAGTCAATCATTGACACAGTCAACCATTCACACAATGCAAATGCAAGATATAATACAGAATAGCAAACCAATACAGAGCAACTAAGTTAGTAGGTGGTAAGACCAAACATGTAAAAATTACCCCAAGTGGATCCAAGAGCAAGAAGACACAACCTCCAAGTTAGTATCAAACTTCTTCCAGTCAAGGACATGTCTTATTGGCAGATCTCTGTACTCTTTACACATCAATGCCCTTAGTACTTAGGAGCAGTGGAGAAATGATCATGACAGCCAAGATACCACAAAGGTATTTATGTTATTTTTGACTGGAAAGTGAATACAAATGAGCTCTAATAACTGGAAAATCTGAACAATATGTGTCAATATTGCTATGACTCTAGTAACAATAGTTCTTTCATTAGACTGTTAAGATTTTAACTAGGTTAATAATAAATTCATGGCTTTCCTTGACCTGTATACAATACAGAAGTAGTAATCCATTACTTGGAGTAAAATGCAGACAACCTACCAAACAATTTGGAAGGAATAATTCGGTAACAACTGCTGCAGTTGTAGTTAGGAGCCTGCACCATTACAATTCACAGCAACACAATTGAAAATTGGGGTAAGAGAACTATTTCTGATCAATCCCACTGATGTTATACTCAAAATTCACTAAATTTATTTAAAATATGAGATAAAAATATATTTATATATATATATAAATGTTTATTTTTATATATAAATATATATATTATATAATGTTTATTTGCTGTGGTTATCAACTTGGAACATGCTATAGATCATGCTACACAAACAATTAAAATCTTATATAGGAATACAAGTAAAAATAATAAAGGATACAAAACATAACATTGTCACCATTGAAAAGAATGCACAGCAGATTCATTCAACCAACAACAAATGGCAGCATTTCTAGGAGGTTCAGATGGAAGCAGCAGTGGCTAGTGCCAGGAGAAAACGAAAATTATAGGAGTAGTATCTTGGTAATAGGAAATAGTGGAAGAATGCATATCAAAGGAAAAAGAAAATTTGCAACAATGACGACATAATTACATTATTTTAAAATCTTTTTTAAAGCCACTTGCAGTTGCCTGTGCTAAAGACATCTGAAATCCCATTAGTTTTCATAAAGTGAAATACCTATCTTTCTTTATTTCTTATCTATCATATATATAATATAAATCTATCTTTTTCGAAGATTCCAATTTTATTTCAAAACCAGTTATTAATTTGTAGATCATTATACCCTAATATCACCTTAAAATTCAGCAGTCTGCTGTGTCGCATTTTTAATACTGAAAGGCTAGCACATAATACGTCTGATCTATATAAACCAGTCTAAACTATACTTGCTGATATAATGACAAAATTTGCTTTATAAACACAGATGCTCTGTACTAAGAATAACATCCTACATCCAATCCATTGTAAGTCTGCATCAGCTTATACTGTATTATAAAATGGCATAAATTTTTTATTAGTTCACTGAAAGGATATGAAATACACTTTTCTACTTAGTCCCTAGTCATTGCTTTGCTTTAATTGCTATGTAATGATTTGAAGAAAAGCGAAAGACATAAATATTGAGGTTTGGGGTTTGGGTTTTTTTTTTAGCCAAAGGAAGTATACTGTATATTAAA
This sequence comes from Manacus candei, assembly GCF_025592945.1. NCBI lineage: Eukaryota > Metazoa > Chordata > Aves > Passeriformes > Pipridae > Manacus > Manacus candei. The sequence continues at coordinate 2,621,159 of NW_026138141.1, read as the reverse complement.
ATGCTGTTTGCTAGACAGTGACCCTCAGTAGAATAGATAGGAGTCCAATATAAAAGCATTGACTTTTTTGGACAGTAAAATCTTTGATCATGAACTCACTGAAGTCAATGTAAGCTGTCCCACTAACTGCAGTCACAGCAGTTCTGCCCCCTTTAACTCCCTGCAGTGGAACTGGATTAAATAATATATACTGACATTTGTATGAACAGCCTTTTTTATTTTATGTAAGACAGTAATAAAATCCAATCAATGACATATACCTGCCTGCAGGAAGAATGTTAAAGAAATCAAAAGAGGAGGGGAGGGGGGAGACATGAGTTTCTACAGATTTACAGGGGCATAACTGATAGAAGAGTTTATGTCATATTGTCCATACTGTATATCTGCCTGCCATATGGCTTTTTGTGCTATTCAGCAAGCACAAGCAGACTCCGTAAATGTCTCACTTTAGGGTCTGTGAAAGAAACTATTGTATGTATATTTTTACTACATGTTTCTAACAGTATAGGAAAAAAAAACGCAAAAACATAAAAAAACCTACAAGGCAAGTTACTATATAATTTCTGATGCTGATATGAATGAAAGAAAAAGGAGAAATAAAAGTCCTTCCAAAACCAAAACAGAAAAATGCAGAGTTGCAAAATCATATTGCAAAAATAGCTTATAATTTGTAATGTAAAGTCCTTTAAGTTTCTCTGAAGTACTCTACTTCAAAAAAAATTTTAGCTGATGATGACTTAAATTTCTTAAAATCAAAGGGTAAAGCATTCCACTTCTGTGAATTGTACTGCAACTAAACAGAAGAAGAATCCAACACTCACTGTGCTGCTAGGGGAATGCAATGGTAAAAAGCAGAATACGACCTCTTCCCACTCCCAGAAATAAATCACATATGACCACAATGCCAAATTTTCAAATTTCAGATGTACCTGATATTATACTTTTATGAAAGGCATTCTTCTGGTTGAACAATGCAAAGAGAGGAGGAATCCTGAATTTAAAAAAAAATCTTCCTACAAAAAATGTAATATTAAAAGACTGGAAAGCTCACTCATCGTGCCGTATACAAATCATACAGCAGAATAATATCAGCCAACATTTAGAAAATAAAATAAACACTCTCTACTCAGGCCTTTCAATGAGTGTTAATGATAGGTGGAGATAATCTTATTAGATTCTACTAGATTGAAAAAGAAAACAAATAGAGAGATCACTATAGCCTACAATTCAGTAAATTCATTACCAGTGTCAGAATTACTGAAAGGAGATCTTCTAAGAACTTGCAGAAGATTTTTGCACAAATTACAGAATTAAAAGGAAGTAAATGACTCATTAGGTTAGGAAGCAAACAAAACCAGATAAGTAAGGTCTCAATGAGTCTGTTGTACATACTGGACAAGTAAATATTTTGATTCTCATTTCAAGCCAATTCTGTCCCTACCTATCCATCTCAGTTGCAAGTGCCCTGCTAGTGTCCTGCTATCCCACTGCATTTTATATCTTAGTGTATAATTAGAAATATGACCCCCATAATTGCCATATTTATTTGGAGCATGTACCAAAAAAAGTCTATCATTTTTATGCACTACAGTGCATCTACCAAAGTTTGAAACAATGCATTTCAACAGGATTAGAGAATCTCTATAGGGGGAGAAAAGGCTAAACAGCTCACTGGAATAATGCAAATGATCTTCAGTACATTGCTGACATAGATCAAAATATCAAATGGCCGCCAACTGTAAATTTGTAACTTTAACACCACTTTACATCACAACATAGAAAAGAAAGTTGTGCCTCTTACTGGATTTTTAGGAAACTGGCTTTTAGCTACTGAGTATTATGAATTTACCACAAAAGAAGAAAGAATGTAATAAATTCTCTCATTCCCTCGAGTCAGCTGGACTAATTTTTATATATTAAGATCTCTCTCTTTCCCACCACCTGGATCAAGAGATTTTATTTAATTGAACCAGTTAACAGACATTTCAACATACAGCTGAAAACATATTCTCGAACTTACCAAGAGCTCCTGATAATCAAGATACTTTTTGCTCGGAAACAGTAGGAAAGATCACTCAGATATAGAACCTGTGCTGTAATGGGAGAGAAAATGTACAAAAGCTCTTTGTTGTTCTTTTTTCTGTCAGCCTTTGAGGATACAGGAGCTGACAGCCACACACTGTTTGCCGAAAAAAATAAGAAGCTGTAAAAAAGGGCATCATTTTCAGTGAAGGAATTAAAATAAAAAAATAGAAAGGAAAGAAGCAGTACTATCTAAACTTTGATTCAGTGATGTAATGCTGCTTGGTAAAAAAGGATAGGCATTATCATTTCTATTTCACAGGCATTGAATTGTCTGCAAACAATGAATGCAGATATCCTCAAAAGACACAGATGTAGTTGGTACACAGGGTTCATCGACTAAGTCTCTGTAATGGCAGCATCAGTGATATAAATACACTTATCTGGATATTAAGACCTTTTCTTAAACCTCTGAATCACATCAGAATGAAAATTCTTATCTAAGACATTAGTTACATGCACTGTGCTCTGTGAAGCTTATTTATTTTGTCTTAGACAGTTTACAAAACATTTCCCTAGACAGAAATGTAGTTACTGTGTGAGAAGTTTGTTCAGTCTACCAGTTTATCTGATTGAATTTCCAAACAAACAGAGTTTAAGGATAGCATAGTTCTTCACCTTTTTTTTTTAAATCCATGTAATTATTTATTTTTAACACAGTTTTATCAGAGTAAAATAAGCCTTTCTTTCTGGCACAAAGTGATATAAACATCTTCCAGACTTTTTGACCGCAATAAATATAAATACTGGTAGTTCTTTCCTTGCTACAGTTTTCATTCTTAGACAGCAGATGCAATGAACATAATGCAATATTTATGTTGATAGTAAGATCAAGAAACTTTTTTGTTTAATTATAAGGAAACTAAGACCAAGCAAAAGATTACAGAAGCACTTTGCTCTCAATGAGTATGAACACATCGAAAAGGAAATCTGAATGCTAGTCATTTTTCAAGTAAAAGTGTTTTACCCAGGCCACATTTAAAGCTGAGTTGTACACAAAAGGCAATTTAAGAAATTTCTATGAGGTCAGTCAGATATTTCAGCTCCAAATTCAAAAGTAAGGTTGGCCTCGAGAGTAAGTATCTTCCCCACATGTTGGTAGGTTCACATAAAGTTGCATCCAAGTGAGACTATATTATAAACATACCCTAACTTCTACAGTAAAGTATAATGATTCAGATTTCCCACATGAGTATCTTTCTTTCTCCAAAATCTCTCTTACACACTGTAAGAAAACACATTGAAAAAAAGTCAGTCTCCTCCAGGTGGACAGGGGGAGAATCAGAAGGGCAAAAAAACCCTCTTGAGTTGAGATGCAGACAGTTAAATAAATAAAACATAAAAAAATAAGAAGAAAAGGTAACAAAGAAGAAAATAAAACTTCCAAAAAAAAGCAGTGATGCAGAATAGAATAATGCCTTGTCACCAACCTTTCAAGGCCCAGCCAGTCCCCATCAACCTCCACTTCCCTTCCTCCTCTAGTTTTATTGCTGAGCATGATGTCATTCACAGAATCACAGAATCATCAAGTTTGGAAGAGATCTTCAAGATCACCTACTCCAACTGTCAATGCAGCACCACCAGAACCATACCTAAACCATATTCCTTAAGTGCAACATCCAGACATCTCTTGAATACCACCAGAGACATTACCTTCCAGCTTGAAATATAAATACTGAAATAAGTTGAAAGAACAACTGAAATTCAGACTTACTAGAACACTATTATAGAACAATCAGCCCTTATTTCCCTGGGAGATAAATGTAATTAGCTGGGTGTTAAAGACCTATCAATCCAGTCTACACGTAGAATCAAAGATGAGTTTTATTTTTTCGTCACCGGTACTGCTAGAATGTAGTATCATTAAAAGAAACTGTCAACATTTATCAGAATTGACAAAAAAGTTGCAATTTTTCATTAATTACTGCTTGCTTTTGAGAATTTTTCAATGAAGTAGATGCAGCATCTTAAAATATTACTCTAATAGCAAAACAGGAAAATTTTCATAATAGCTTTTTTCAGTCACAGTGCCTAGAAATTTATTGAACAACTATAGCACCCTGAGGCACTCAAGAATAAGTGATAACTGAATTTGGTGAAGTCTAATGCTCCTGTGAGGCATGAGTGTGGAGTTATGAAGAAGACACATTTATACGCATGTCCTAGAAAATACATCTTTTGCAGAAGCAGGCTTCTGTGATATATATTCTTTTTTAAACTGCATGACTGCCTTTGGTTCTTGTTTACATTTATACTCTCTGTTCATGCCTTCTTTTTTTTTTTTTTAAGCCTGCACACAATGTAATTAAATATTGATATAAAAATACACAGTTAATTATACAGTGATGACTGATACAATTTCAATTATGACACTGAAATAACTATTATATTATTAATCATCCAAATATTATTAAATCTATTCGAAAGGGTTCAGTGGGACTTGGGGATACAGGAGAACATATATGTTCCTCAGATACTTGGGACATGACTGTAGACCCCCATAGCTGAAAGCTGCAGCATGGAGGTGCACTCCTGTAAAGCTAGCACAGCATCCTGCATACCCAGGCCTGTCCCCACAGGCTCTCACTCTCTCTAGTTATGTGTGCACTCTACTCCACACCTACTCTTTCAGGAGAAAGAAGAAGGGCAGGATGAGGGAACAACAGAGAAGGGAAAGAGTAAGGGAAGGAGAAGGAGAGCAGTGGGGTAAGGAAAGCAGGAGCAGAAAGGGAAAAGGAACAGAAAAGGGCATGACTGTCAGAGCTCTGCATGTGTCCCTCTGTGACATGGCTCCTGTTCTCACAGCCAGATATAATGCAGATGTACAGCTCTACATCAGACAGCCTCAATGTGGGCATGCCCTCTATTCGTTTAGGAGTTGCTTGTGAGCACAGGCTTGTCACATTGTCCTTGCCTGAGCTTGCAGTCCTCTCTATGCCTGGTCACACACCTCAATAGCACTTTGACTCTGACTCAGGGGCATGACTTCCTGTCTTGATCTTAGACTTGCCCCGTTACTATAGATTGCTGGTTGACCTAAACAACCATCACAGACCTGTTCCATTCCTCTGGTTCAGGTATTGGGAGATGACGCCCTTGTCTCTGCCCTGTTGTAATGTTCATCTCCTAACTCCTCTCACAGACCACTGTCTGTACTTGCTGCACTTGCTGCACCAGTTTTAGTCTCTCCCCAGTGCAGGCTGTAAGGGTATGGAAAGGAGTAATAAAAACATTCAAAGGCATACAAGCATGGTTGTGCTTGTATCATATAGTATGATACAAGATTGTCATAGTAAATAAAGTGGTGCAAGATTTTCATTCAGAATTACAATAGTATCATAGTATCCTAGTGATGCCTGTCAGTGGGCTATGGAAAAAAAAAAGAGCTGCATCACGTACTATTCAGCTTAATCTTTCCCCTTCTAGTTCAGAATACTGTACTGAACAGGAAGAAAAAAATAAGGGATTCAGAAATATACATGTGGTTAATTTAAAATGCCAAGTGCCATATGTATTAATAAAATATATATAGCAGTAGATAAGGCAACCTTTTACAACACAGTAAGCACATAAAATGAATTGCTGAACAGGTGCAGTGAAAGGAAACGTCAATTAGAAAGTCAATTGGAAGGTCAAGATATCAATTAAATGGTTAATGAGCTATTTCTGGAAAAATCAAAGACAACTGCATTATACAGAATCTCTCAGAATACAAGCTAGAAAATAGTTCACAAAGCTGTAGAAACAAAAGGGCAAACATGATGTATGAATTCTAAAAATCACAGTCTATCACAGCAGTATTATTTGTTTGCTTTTTACGTAAGCTGCAGCTTAACTGATGATACTGTATCATATTCATCAGCAATTAAAGACGGTTATCCATTTCTTGCATATAACTGCCAGTAAGAGGCAAAACTAGCTCTAAAGCAATTAGTCCCTCTGTGGTGAGAATCCTAATACGGCACTAAGGCACATTACTTCCTGTACCTTCTCTCTTATAGTCTACAGGACAGCCAATGTAACTATGAGGAAAGGTAAAACCAACTTGTCTACTACGATGCCCGATAAAGAAAACCTCAGAACAGTTTTTGCTTTGCTTCCGTAAAACCTTTGGGTAATTGGTCAGACTTTTTTTATCAAACATATGAAAGAGTTCTGCTATCCATTCACATAGACAGGATCTTTGGGTTGCAGCCTGCAGTTCTCCAGTTGTGTTTAGTTAGCTGTCCAAACACATGTAACATGTCCTGTCATATATATCATGACAGGATGATTAGTGACTCAAGAGAAATTTCTTCCGCATAGAGCATGCTTTGTTCTATGAATTGTCCAGAACAACATTATTCAAGCAACACCAAGGTGGATGAAGAGCACAGCTAGCGCAGTATCAGCACTCTAGCAATAGCCATGAAAGTATGCCTTGGAAAGCTTAAGAATAGTACAGTTTTGATGCTATCCCATAATGTTTTCCCAGCCCACAAGTATTATCGGTTCATGTGATTTCCATAGTGTGATGTGAATTATGCAGTAAACTCCAGTTAATCTCTACTCTGAGTTCTTGTTCCATCACTACTCAAATGCCTGTAAATATTCTGCACTCAAAGCATCAATGTGCACATCCAATTCGCACAATGTATGTTCAAGCTGCAAAGATTTCCAGAAGTCTACCACCTTTTGCATGAAGAACCACTTCCTTCCATTTTAAACCAGATCCCTTTCCACATAATATGCATTTAACAGAATCACAGAATCACAGAGTACGTAAAATGGAAGCAACCTACAAGGATCATCGAAACCAGCTCCCAGCCCTGCACAGGAGCATCCCCAGGAGTCACACCATGTGCCTGAGAGTATTGTTCAAGTGCTTCTTGAACTCTGTCAGGCTTGGTGCTGTGACCACTTCCCTGAGGAGCCTGTTCCAGTGCCCAACCACTCTCCTCCTCTGGGGGAAGAGCCGCCTTCTAACATCCAACTTAAACCTCCCCTGACACAATTTCAGCCCATTCCCTCAGCTCCTGTCACCGTTCACCAAAGAGAGGACATCAGTGCCTGCCCCTCCTCTTCACCTCACAAGGAAGTTGTAACTGCAATGAAGTCTCCTCTTGGTCTCCTCTTCTCCGGGCTGAACACATCAAGTGCCCTCAGCTGCTCCTCATACGGCTTCCCCTCAAGGCCTTCACCATCTTCATTGCCCTCCTTTGGATGCTCTTTAATGGCTTCATTTCTGCCTTATACCGTGGTTCCCCAAACTGCACACAATATTCAAGGTGAGGCCACCCCAGTGCAGAGCAGAGTGGGACAATCCCCTCCCTCGACCGGCAGGTGATGCTTCGCCTGATGCCCCCCAGGACATGGTTGGCCCTCCTGGCTACCAGGGCACTGCTGACTCAGATTCAACTTGCCATTGACCAGCACCCCAGGTCCCTTTCCACAGCACTGCTTTTCAGTATGTCATTCCCCAGCCTGTACGTACATCCAGGGTTGCCCCACCCCAGCTGCAGAATCCGGTACTTTCCTGTGTTGATCTTCATATGGTTGGTGGTTGCTCAGTCCTTTAATTTGTCAAGGTGTCTCTGCAGAGCCTCCCTGTCTTTGATACAGTCAACAACTCCTCCACTTTTTTGTCATCTGCAAACTGCCTACATTCAAGTCATTTATGAAGATGTTGAAGAGCACAGGGCCTAAGATGGAGCCCTGTGGAACCCCACTAGTGACAGGTTGCCAGTCTGATGTCTAGGTAATTCAAAATTACCCTCTGCGCTTGACCTGTGTGCCAATTGCTCCCCCACCACATGATGTGTTCACCCAGTTCTAGGCTGGATATTTTGTCCAGAAGGATCCTGTGAGAGACAATACTGAAAGCGTTACTGAAATCAAAAAAGATTATATCAACTGGTTTCCCTTGATCAACTAGGTGAGTTACCCTGTTTGTTGCAAAGGAAGAGGCATTGAGCAGTCTGCTCTTTTTTGCTCATGATTCTGCAGACTTTTCCTATTGCTTTCAGTCATTTTTCTAAACTGATGAGTCCTATTACCTGCAACTGTACCAAAAAAGTAGTTGCAGTCCATATGTTTGATTGTCTATGTTGTGTTTCTCTGAATCTTTTTTTCCCAATTTTACAATGGTTGCTTTTTTGAAACAAGCAACCAGAGCTCCTCGCACCGTCTTCAAGCTTTAGTAAACTGTGGATTTATGCAGTTGTATAAATCATATTCACTGTTGCGTTCTTTGTTCCTTTTCTAATCCTTTCTAATATGTCACTTGTTTCTTTGGCTGCTGTCAAGCATTGATCTCTTGTTTCCTTAAAGTATCTATCTCAATTTCAAGGCCTTTTTTCCCGAGTAGTAACGACGCACTAAGCCCATCACTTAATATGGGAAAATATTATCATCACTGCTATGCTTCAATTCATATTTGATGGCACTGAATTTTGCCTGCCATATTATTGCCCAGTCACTCAAATTTGCAAGGTTCTTCTGCTTATTCTTGACAATCATCTCTCACCCTTTTTACATTCAGTATCTCTGTACTATCAGCAAACTTTATCACCCCACTGGGTCAATCTTCTTTGCTGGTGGTTTTATGAATTAATATACTAAAAGATACCAGAACAAATACCTGCAGAACTACCACAGTGGGTTCTCACACTACAAGAACTTACCCTCTATGCCATGAATTATTTATCCATATCAGATCTTCCTTTTTTCTCCACAGATATTAAAATTTCTTAAAAAGCCCTTTGGGAATCTATGTAGTCTACCACAACCTATTTATATATTTCTCAACTCTTTCAAAACACTCAAAAGCAATTTAAAGTGGGATCTCTAAAGCAAGCTCGTTATTTTTCAAGTGTATTTATCCCATGTTCACCAATTGGTTCCCTCACTATAATGTTCAGTCCCTTGTCCAGTAGAGATGTCAGGTATAGGTCTCTCCCTGGAACATCTTTCCAAACACTGGCAACACACTTCCCCCCCTCTCACTTCTCAAGTACCAAGGAAGTTTTACATGCCTTTATTAGAAATTAGGTTGTTTCAACCCTGTGCTAGAATTCTTAAGTGCTATCCCACTGATCTACTGATGTTTATAATATTTCTTCAATAGTATCAGTATGACATGTTATGTCTATTTGTACCATTACATCTTCACTGTTACTGGTACCAGTCTTCAGTTGATCTTTATAGAGTCTTTATCTGTCTGCATATTCTTGGCTGTGAGCCAACAGAGCAGTCTTCCCTTCATCCCTGAAGGATCTTTTTTTAATTCTTAAGACCTTCTTTGATTCCACAGCTCTGTTTTTGGAAAGGGCAAGCCTGTAGGTAGTTTCTTGCCATTACTATATTAAGTCTCTTGAAATTTATCGTACCAGATGTCTTTCTACAGAGTGCTTCTTTGCTTTCTTATAACATTCTCTTCAGCTAATCCCTTCATGATAAAAATGGCACAAAAATTACTTATTAGAGCAATTCAGCTCTGCAAGAGTTTAAGAACTAAATGAACATGAACAGGATTCATGTTGTCTAACTATAGGTATCTATAGGATCCACACTACTAGTCTCTGCAGGCTCCCTTTTCTTGGAAACAAATACATACTTCAAAACTGCAACTCATTTGACCAGTTTCAGACATTTCCTCATAGGAACAGGATATAAATTTTGATAGTATTTCTCTCCATTGTAAAGGAACTGCTGTAGACCAAGGGTAGCAGTACAGAAACATCATATAGAATTGAAGCTACTGCACTTTGTTCTTCACTAGCCAGACTATTCACTGTTTGTTACAGCACAAGCTACAGACTTGGGTTAGTAGGGAGTTGGTTCTTTTACTGAAGACAAGGCTAGTAAGAAACAGTTTATTTTAGTATCAACCTCAGTTTCTTCAGGTAACTTGTTCTATTAATTTGGTATGTGATAACTTTAAGGTACTGATTCATTTATTAAATCCTGATTCTGATTTTAATTCGATCACTTTAAAGTTCTGTCTAACCGGTTTAATAATTTAGAGTAAATTAACTCACACATACACTCTCTCCTTGTAAAAGACATCCAAACATGGTATACACAGCTAATTTTTATTCCATCAAATACTGTAGAGTAATTCAGAAAAGCATAGTAATAGAAATCTCCGGTAATAAACACACAAGGTTTTTGACACCATTTTCAAACTAATACTCAAATGTAGTATCTTAGCAGATGTTCTAGCCCACTTCTCAGTGACAAACACAACAAGTCATCAAGAACCAACTGAGTTCATCAAAGTACAAAAAATACAGCTGCCAAATTGCTGGGTAAAAGAGATTACCTCATAAAATAATTCATAAAAAAATATTAAAGGTTGTTACTCAGCCATTGGATAATCCATGAACCAACTATGAATGATTAGAGTGATACATTTTAATTCTCTTCATACTCATGGTTTAAATTTGAGATTTTGGGCTTTATTTACCACTTTGTCAATGACATTAATTAAAGCTTGTGCTGATACAGTGTCACTGGAAACATAATCTTTAAGTTTTTGTAGGAATACAAACATCTGCCATGACAAGTAGAGATAAATAACGTATTAAAATACATGTATAAGATCTGCATTGTAAAAGGATTTCATTTTACTGACTTGCCATGAGTTAGATCCACAAGCAGTATTCTTTTCTTATAATCATTAGTTTTACTATGTCTGTGCAGTACACAGACTCCTTTATTCATTGTACAAATAAGAAGAGTCTTGAAATCAATTTTCTGGACCCCAGGTTGCTTTTTTTCCTTCTTTTTTATTCTTTTGTTTATTTTACTAGTTCTTTTTGCATATGTGTTATTAGACAGCTTTTTCTGAAGAGCAGAGAACAGATGGAAAGTTAGGTTCAGAAAAGAAATATTTCAATCATATAAAATATTACAACTCTTTTAAAAACTCCTTTAATCCCCACTCCTTTGAAAGATTGTAATGGTACTGATCTTTTGGGGGCATAATTTGCCTGGTGCCATCCACCTTTAAAGCTTGTTAGTTTCAAAAGTAAAAGAAATAAATTTAAGTGTCTGCAGAGACCCATCTTTCCTGAGACATCAGTTGAATTCTGGAAATTTTATGTGGTAATGCTACCGTCTGCCACATTACTGTGTATTCAGTTCTCTCAAAATCTCTTTCACACTACTTCACATCACTTCACAGCTCTAATAGTTCCTATTCTCATTGGCAAAACAGTTATTTTGTGTGCCTGGAGAAAAAAACGGAGAAACGAGCCCAGTTGCTATTCCTAGTTCTTTCACAGAATCACTGATATTTCACACAGATATTTTTATATCTGAGATAAGAGACGATTGTATGAAACAGACATTGTTCCATGTATGTGCCACCTTTCTCATCTGTTCAATGAGGAACCTTTTGTGTTCATGTTGATAGCTGTTAAAAAAATGCAGGTTTTTGTTAGCTTTGAGATTTTCTAACAAAAGCCAGTAAATAACAGCAAAGTACTAGCACTAATTCTAGTACTAAGGAATGGCTGCTTTTCTGACAGGAGCTGTAGAGAAGATATATATTCAACAACAGCCAGTTTCTGGCTTACTCTGCTCTTATTTTGCCCACTCTGTTTATCTGATTAGGGAGAAAAAATAAAAAAGCTAGAATGACAAGTTTTGGGGTTTTTTTGTTAGTCGCCTTTTATTTAACATTAAGAAATAGAAAACTACATTAGAATTCTAAAGAAATATTTGCAGCAATATCACTGCACTACCACAGTACCTTTATTTCTGATCCATCCAGTAAAAGCTGTCACTTTACTGAAAACATATAGACATTACCACCAACAGTGATAGTCAAATAGTCTGTTTTCATGACAAGTCAATGAATCAAAATTTTCTAAGCTGCCACTTTACTCTCAGAATTTAAGCTTGAAGTTTTTTCCCTAAATCTGAAGACAATCAGAAAACTTTGAATATGCGCAAACTGTTGACATAAGAAAAAAAAAACAGAAACAGGAAGGTTGTGCTACTGGTTAACACTGTATCATACAGAAGTAGAGAACTGCTCGACTTCCTCCTAGGAGTAAGATTTTTTGAGGTATCATGAGGAGTTGGTAGATGGGACAGAATGTCTGATTTTACCTATGCAGATCCTGTAGCTCAAAGAAAAACTGAAATCTCAGGTGGTATTTAGGCTTAATATGGGCCAAAATCCTTCAGGATACCAAATGCATTCAAAACCTACATCTTGATATTCCTTTAATGCAAAACCCAGATACCCTTAGCTCACAAAAGCTCTGGTAATAGATAAGTAGGGTACGAAGACATTGCTACTTATTACACACAATGTACTGCATACACTGAAGTCCATTCCAGTGACTACACTCTGATCACACCTCTGAATTTTTTTAGTTTTCATTTAAGGGATGATCGCCTAACTTTCCAAATACTAGGTTTAAATTCTGACATGGATCCCTACATACATGACCACTGTGCCTGTGAAGTCAACAAATCTAGGAAAAGAACAGCCCAGAAGACCATCAAAATCCATAGGATCACAGTTTGCATTTATACAGTCAGTGTCTTCTACAGCTTTTCAGTGTGTAAAGCCTGGGATTCATGATTGCCATATACTTCTTTCTTAACTCCTGTACCTTCCTGTACGTATTCTAGGAAAAAAGAAAGAGTACTGTTGACACATACTTTATATTTACTTGTCAGCAACATTTTTATACATTACTAAAGCACATAAAGAAGTAATTTAACAAAATACACTTAAGTTATTACATATAATAAACAAGAGAAGAACTGACACAAAAGTGGTATGAATTGCAGTTTCAGGAACAAAGAAAATTTCTTTGTGATTCATATTTAATTTTTTGACTATAACTATGTGAGTCAGTTCTTTAGCAGATATTTTATAAGCAATAATTACCTGAAATTAAAAAATAAAAATTATAATATGCTAAACATGAGCACCTAATAAAAGATTTTCAGTTATCTTTGATGAATAAATACACTTAGGACTTAATACACGAGTCAGAACTTCTGCTGAGTACAACTTAGGAAAATAATTTAGAAATGTAAAATAATACACTGTAATATTACACAAAAAGTTTTGTAACTATAAAAGAAATTATATTTGCAGAAAGAAGTAATTAGTTCATATATATTATTGAACTATTTAATTTTTTCATATTTTGAAATGATCCATACCTTTTTCTTGTATGTAGCTATTTTCAGTGACATTAGTACAACAAACTATTTAGGACCCATTCACTTTTTCACTGGAAAAAAAATTTCTTGATAGTTTTAAAAAGATTCAATCTATAGTGGTTTTTGCCATTATTTTCCAACAGTTTTTCCACATTCTTTTTCATATTCACACAGAAATGTGCCACAGAGGCTGAAAGATTCAGTGCACATATCGTGACCCATGCTGAACACTTCACATTCCAAGACATTCAATGCAGGTGCTAAAAATGCACCTCCCACTATTTTCCTGCAAATAAACGCACGTCTTGCAAGTACTGGTGATAAAACTAAGTCTCAGATATGTATTTTTATAACACCAATGTACAGCATTATACAAATCAGAAATCCTAGATAAATGTATATTAATGTATATTATACATTAATTCTTGATTGTTTAGTGCTGTGGCCTAATGCTAATGTTCATTGTGGGCCTCTCAATAGGTGTCTCAGCTAACACTGCATATCTGAGAAACAGCATGATATCAGTATAAATGTATTCTTTGGATTCATTAATGTGGAACCTTCCAAACAGAGTACTTACCACCTGTGGTTTACTAGTCCATCCCAGCACAGTCATTACTACCTACTCTCTTATTTGGTATTTACTTTCAAACAAAATGCTCTGCATCAACAGAGTAGCTACTGGGCTGCTCTTTTCTCACTTTACATAGGCACTATTGATTCAGTGTTATATTAAACTTCCCATTTTTTAAATTATACCTTAAATATATAAAACAGTGGCATAAAGATCACTAAACTAAGAAAGGTCATTACATAACCTCTGGCTAAGCCCTCAGCTTGCACATCAAACTCAAGTGTTCACCACCTCCCAAAACACAGTCCACAACTGCCACTTCTTTTACCTGAGGTGGCACTTAATGGAACTTACTCAAATTAGTACATATCCAAATGCTTAATACTGTATCAACAGCTGGATGCTTGAATTACTGTGTTTTCTCCATTTAAATTAAATTAGTTGTTTCACCTTTGATTATTTCTCCCAACCTTATCTTTCTTTTATTATTGAGTAGGTATGGAAAAGCAAATTTTTTGTACTTGACACATAAAAATTTCTAACTATTGGGTGAGCAATATATCAGACATGTTAAAGCTAAAACAAATTCAAACCACCTAAAAAACCCAAATACAATTACAATTAAAAATCAAGAGTAGAAAGTAAGGTAACATAGAGCCTATTGGGATGAATAATTCCCAAACTGTCTAGACCTTATGAGTTTGGAGATCTATGTAATTTAGCAAATGCAGAATGATTAGCAGTTCATTACCAGGTATCTTAAAATACTTAGGTGGCATGAACTTTTAAAAGACTGTGGTTTTGTAGAGATATTTACTCATCACCAAATAAACCCACACCTCAAAAGTGCAGCTCTAAAGCATCCTCCATTCACACTAGAGTCAAACAAACTCCTGTTCTCTAGCCAGAAGCGCAGTGTTTGCCTAAATAACATTTTCGTGATTAACTTAACACAGCAAATGTTATACTAAGTGTCTTAACACTTTAGAGTAAGTATATTTCAACAGCAGTAATACGGTGCAGTTGACACACCTAAGGGACAGGATGCCATTTAGAAGAACCTAGACAACCTTGAGGAGTGAGCTCAGGTGAACCTCATGAGGTTCAACAACACTAAGTGCAAGGTGCTGCACCTGGGTCAGGACAACCCCAGGTACCAATACAGGCTGCGGAATGCACATACCAAGAGCAGTTCTGCTGAGAAGGACTTGGGGTTGCTGGTGTATGAGAAGCTGGATCTGAGCCAGCAATGTGCACCTGCAGCCCAGAAAGCCAATTGTATCCTGAGCTGCATCCAAAGAAGTCTGACCAGCAGGTCAAGGGAGGTGATTCTGTCCCTCTACTCTGCTCTGGTGAGACCCCACCTGGGGTCCTCAGCACAGGAAAACCACAGACTTGTTGAAGAGGGTTCAGAGAAGAGCCATAAAAACAGTTGGAGGCATGGAGCACTTTTCTTGTGAGGAATGGCTGAGAGTGTTGAGGTTGTTCAGAATGGGAAAGAGAAGGTTCCAATGAAACCTTACAGTGACCTTTCAATATTTAAATAGAGTGCTTATAATATAGGACAAGGAGTAACAGGTTTGGACTAACAGAGGGTGTATTCAGAATAGATATAAGGAACAAATTGTTTATGATGAGGGTTGTGAAACACTGGAACAGATTGCCCAGAAAGGTGGAGATTCCCATTCCTGCAAACATTCAAGGTCGGGTTGGTCTGAGCTCTTAGCAACCTCACCTCCTTGAATACACCCCTGCTTATTGCAGGGCTTTAAAGGTCCCTTCCAATCCAAAACACCATATGATTTTCTGATTCCATACCACCAAAGTAACAATTAAATTATGCAATAAATAAGTACTTATGTAATAAATTAGGGAGGGAATAACAGGTGGTCTATCATTATGTAATATTCAGCTTTGTCTACTGACAAATCTATGACTATAATTTTTAATAGTGACTGGTATTACAGTAATTAGTAAATGGAAGCCATTTCCACCCACCAAAGACGATGCTACCAGTTCAAAGATCTTACCTATTTAATGGAATTAGTCGTTGCTACAAATACACCTTAACAGATAATTTTGCCTCTTCTATTGCCAAAACCTGTTCCTGAGATTTTTCATGGAAATTCTTCATGGTTTGCCCATAGAGGACATCAGCTTCTCCGAGAGTCCAGAACCAGCACCAGGAGTTGCTAGACCTTCAGCCTCATACCTTTCTCACCTTCTCTTAGTAGAGAAGCTACAGTAAATTATAAGTATGTAAATAGCCATCTTCACCAGACTGCTTCTGAGGTCAGACAAATAAGTACCAGGTTGTTTTAATAAAAATCCATACATTACCCAGGTAAAAGTCTGTGGAGCAGAGGAAGAATGACACACATTTCTCGCATCTCCTATCTCAACCTATTTGCCTACTGAAGCAACTATTAAAGATTTATTATGGAAAGATCCCATTATAATTAATACACTGGGGAAACTGATCTACCTTTCAAGGTGAAAGCAGAAATCCTACACAGAAATTTTCTAAAATGTATGTTCTTTCCTCTGAAGGAAGTTGATTTATGTGGATTATTTCTGATTGATAACAAAGATTATACCTTTGCCTGCAAATTTAAACCATAAAAAAATTCTATTTTGGTGAATTGCTCCCAGAACATGTGCATGACATTCTTCTTGTCATAACAAACATAAGTAAGACTTTATCAAATCTAGTGAAAATCACCATTCAGTACATTTCTCTTATTTTCACTACCCATTTTTCTTCCTCTCAGGAGAAGGTCAGCTACTCAGTCAGCCTATCACACCTGCACAGATTCTGGATAACCACTGCAAAATATTCTGTGGAAATGAGATACTGATTTCTAAATAGGCTTCTTCCCTGGTGCCTCAGTACTCTAAACAGATTTGGATTTTAATGTGTAGCATAAAAGAAAACTCAAGTCTTAGTTAGTCTTCAGAGGCTGCTAACCAATGTCTTTCTTCTATGTGCTATACAAGAGAGATTTGGGAAACTTCTTTTTAGTACATTTTATTAGATGACAAAATGTATGGAAGATGTTAATTAATATACACACAGAGGGAAAAAAAACAAAAAGCAAACTGAAACCAAGAGCAAAGCACCAGCCACATTTGGGTCTCTACTTGCATTTGGGTCTCTACTCTACTTTGGGTCTCTACTTCTAAATCTGTTCAAAAAATTAAAGAAAATGAAACTTTAAAAGTTAGCCACAAGAGACTCTACCAACCACCAGAATTATTGAGAATATTCACTCTTCTAAAGCTGCACAAGTTTAGTAATGAGCTTTCTATTTTTAGTCCTTCAAAGAAATGCAAAGTTTTAAGCCACTAGTAATAACTTGTTTATGTTTGGTTTTGCTTTTGGGTTGTCATTTTTCTACTAAGAAAAACCCCAAATAAGCAATAAACAAATAAATTTATATAAGGTCAGCTTAGGCTTTGCCAAAGCAAAGACTTAGTTTGATCAGGAATCAAAGTCCTGGAAAGAAAAGTGTTTTAGTTTCAGTTTTTAGTCTGTGTGTATATAAGTACATATTTTCCAAATACATTAGTAACATGAGCATATGCAGACACTTCTTTCATGTAAACATAATGGATGCATAGAGGTAAGTGTAAATACTCTCCCAGGCAATATAGATACTACCTGGAAGGCCAAAGAAGTTGTGAAAATGTAAAACAAATAGGCATTGCATGATGTTTACTCTTGGCTTTCAAGGATCTCCCTAAAACAGATTAATCTTATTCATGTGTATAACTTATGAATGACTCTTCCATTTTTAATATTAAAAAATATAATTATGACTTAGAATTTTAATGTATTTGTTTTAATAATAGGGAAGACCACTATCGTCTTCTAGTCTTGATTCTGATTGCTCTGTATTACTCTACTTATAGATTCTGCATAAACAAGTTTTTGCATGAAATAGAAAATGGTCCTTTACTTTAAAACAGTGACCCCAAAGTACAGAATTCAGGGATAATTCTTTTTAATAAGTTTTAAATCTGTAATTGCCATGTGTTTGCCATATTTGTCTGCCAGAAAGAGACAGTGACCACTTAGAGTGATTACAAAGTACACCAAATGTAGTATATATGTCACGTCTCCACAAGAGCTTGTTGGCAGCTTTGATCGACTTCTTTTTGATTACACCACAATCACCTCATTCCACTTTAGCTACTCTCACTCTCACTCTCTCTCCAGGGGTTCAGATGTCATTGCTGTATACCTTAGCAGATGAATCAGTTTTCCTTTTGTTAAATCCTCTTCCTGGGAAGATGAATCTACTCATTGATTTTGACCAAAGACTGGGGTTTAAAAAGGGTAGAAGAGACTTCTGACCTTTCAAATGATCAGATTAAGGTGGTTATTTTCACATTATTAAGTAATCAGGGAAGAAATACATTAAGCAAGAGTTTAGTTCACAGTCTGCTTTGCTGGCTTCTAAAAACCGTTGTGCACTGACAGATAACCTAGATTCCATTTCTTCCTTTTCCTCTGAACCACAAGGGAAGCTAAAATGCATTTTCACATTGCATTTTGCCTAAAGGCTCTCAGTAAAATTAAATTTTCTTACTGCATTGATTTTTCCATTATAAGTTGTAACAGTCTAATGATATCTCATAAGAATTTTTACTGTTGAGAAAAAAGGATGTGAATGATTTAGCAATAGTAACTGCAAGTGTTAGAGAATTTATTCTTATTTTCTTAAAAACCTTCCATCTGTCTTTTTGATGGGCAGTTTTTGAAAAGTCTATGCCATCTCATCATCCATTGGATCACCTTAAGTTAGCTCCTTATACTGTTTCATTAGGGCACTACATGACCCAGTTTCGTCAACACTTCTGAAAATCAAAATAAAGCTTTCTAATTTTGGAGCTGAAAATGATCATTAAAAATTAATGGGCCACATGGACATACCCAAAAAGCACAACCATTTCTGTCATGCTGGCTACATTACACTCACTGAAGACTGACATCCTTATTACCCCAAATACTTCAAGTTTGTCATATTTTTTTTCCTTATGCTGGACAAAGAATACCATACATCAGAGAAATATGTCATGTTCCCGGGAAAAATAAAACTTGAAGGCTGACTCTTTCATTCAAAACAATTGTATCATCACCAAAGCTTCAGAAATCATGTCTGAAAACAACTCGTGTGACAGACTACAAAACAAAGTGAGTGCCAGAGCAAGTAAAGCAGAGGTTTGCAAGTCCACAGCTACAAGAGATTTTCTTACTTATTTCACAAGGATTTGATAGATAGTAATATATTGTACATTTGTACATTTCTTCCATCTCTAAGCTGAACAGTGTGAAGCCTGGCGTCTGCTTTTCTTGGTAAACAATAGCCTGATTGGTATCTTCCTCCAGATTTTCTAAAAATTTGCAGAAAGATGGAAGAGCGGCCAGTTTCTTCTTTTCTGTGTTTTTCTTTCACAGTTAGTGTTCATAAAAATAACAAAATGGGCATCATTACAGATGCTGGAAGCAAATTAAGGAACATCTCACATCTAGTCAAGTCATCTGGATTCTTCAGGGGCATATTTTCCATTTTTGAACCTTGAAAAATAAACTGAGCTGAAGAACAGACCTTACAGAAAAACAGTTCTGAAGTGCCCCCGCTACAATTCACATGAAACACCTATGCAACTTTACAAACTCAGTCAGTTGCAGGATTTTTTTTGGTTTTGTCATCATTGTTGCTGTCAGCTTATTTTATTTGGAAAAGGTTGGTTTGCTTGTTGCTGGTTTTTTGCTTTTGTTTGGTTTTACTTTTGGGGGGGGGGGGGTATTGTTTTGTTTTTCCTAATTTGTTTTCATACAGAAAGCAGGTATTTTTATAACACAATCATGATTTTCTGAGAAAATACAATTTTCAAGGTAAATGCTTGTCAAGCATTGATTAGACATCCAGAACCAAAATTCCATCAAGTGTACTAAACCACTTATTTAACTAATGCTTAACTAAATTTCTGCAGTCCTTGGGACTACCTACTCTTATCTGTCATAAATGAATGTAAGTATCAGAAAAGGAATTTTCCACAACATTTTAACTTATGTCCTTCACAAGTACAGGATTATAAACACAAGCAGTTGTCATAAAATCATGCAAGGAATGTAGTATCATAATTAGACAAAATCTGTTCACTATCCTATGTAAAGAATGGGCTTAATAGATTTTTCTTATACTTCATTGGGCTGACAAGTGTTTTCTGGAGAAGAGAGCTAGACATGACCATGTCTTTATTATAGAAAAGATGCATCAAGGTTAGGTTTTTTATGGCTCAAATACTAAGGAAATATGTCTGATACAATAATTTAGATGCCAGATTTTGCATGTTTCCATGATTTGTGGATTTTCTTTTTAGCCAGTACTATCTCTGCTGTGCAGTAAAATTGTACATCAATACACCTACCCCATCAGAGAAGCTGATGCTGACATTCCAGGACTCTTTTATTTCTAAAACTGACAGAGCTTTAGCCTTTCCAAATAATGGGCATGCCAATGCACTAAATTCACCCTTTCTTGGCTGGTATCTCTTTAAAGTGTAAAATCAACTCTCTATATTTTAAAATGAAATATAACACTTTAAATTTAGCCCAGATTTAATAATTTTCTTCTTCTGCCTCTGTTGGGGCTTAGTGTCATTCTGTTGCTGATGCAGAACAGACTTTGTACTAACAATAGACATCTTGAGAGAGTGGGGAAAGTCTCACTTCTCCCTTCCA
This sequence comes from Manacus candei, assembly GCF_025592945.1. Classification (NCBI taxonomy): domain Eukaryota; kingdom Metazoa; phylum Chordata; class Aves; order Passeriformes; family Pipridae; genus Manacus; species Manacus candei. Next base: position 2,600,580 of record NW_026138141.1, on the reverse strand, counting down.
TTTGAATCTAGCTTCTAAGACAAAAACAAATTAGCTCCTAACACAAGGGAAGAATCCCTTGTCAACACAGTCTCACCACAAGCAACAGAATTAAAGACCAGGAGCTGCAACACAACACTCCTACCTTCCCAGTTGTCCCAGCAACACCGAGAAAATTATTTCTTCTCAAATGAGAGATTATCTCACACAGGTCAGGACACCCCTACTGTCTGAAACCAAAGGCTACACTGGGACAGTCAGAGTCATACCCTTCCATACTCAATATCTGCCATTTTTTACAAAACCTGTCAACAAATATAGCCTGGGGGGGTCTTACAGTTTTGCCATAGTGCTGGCAACGAAAAACATATCTGAGAGCTGAGGCTGCTTAAAAATAGACTTCTTACTGGATATTACGTGGCAGGTTATGATCCTTAAACTTGGGAAGTGACATCACCTCTCATCAACACAGCACTATTAAGGATAGGCCCAAAGTATCTGATTAATGAAGAAAACTTTCCTAGCAAGTATGTAACTTCTCTGGGGTGCACAAGGTTGTGACACCCTACTCTTCTTTCCAAAATAAAAAGCAAGGGAGGAGAAGAAGGATGCGTGAATGGAGGAATGGGAAGAGGAAGGGAGAGAGAAACAAAGGCTAACAACTACAGAACTGAATAAAAAGTTCCTGAAAGACTATATTTATATATAATAAACATAATAAAAAAAGAATGAACAACTCTTAAGAGCTAAATGTGCAACACAAATCTGCCTTATACAGCAAAACATGCCTATAAACAGAATTTGTGTTAAGATTATACCATATACTTGTTTTTTATATAATGATCTGCTGCAGCTGAGGAATCAATAATTTGAAAAGTATCACAGAAATCTTTGTTTGTGAATACCTAATGTAATGCCAGAGAATTTCAAACATTAAGACAAGACCAGTATAATCAACAGGTCAAGACAGGAGGGACACATAATACTGTCACATAATAGTAGTAGCATAGTATAACATATATATTAAAGTATAATAATTAATGAACAATAACACTTTATATATTACAGTTATAGTAGTTATAATTTTCCTGCTCTACTCTGCTCTGGTGCAGCCTCACCTTGAATATTGTGTGTAGTTTTGGGCACTGCAATATAAGAAAGATATTAAGCTCTTAGAGAGGGTCCAAAGGAGGGCAACAAAGTTGGTGAAGGGCCTTGAGGGGAAGCCGTGTGAGGAGCAGCTGAGGGCACTTGGCGTGTTCAGCCTGGAGAAGAGGAGACTGAGGGGAGACCTCATTGCTGTCTATCCCTTGTGAGGGGAAGAGGAGGAGCAGGAACTGATCTCTTCTCTGCAGTGACAGGATCCGAGGAAATGGACTGAAGTTGTCGCAGGGGATGTCTAGGTTATATATCAGAAAGAGGTTCTTCCCCCAGAGGGTGGCTGGACACTGGAACAAGCTCCCCAGAGTCACAGCACCAAGCCTACCAGCATTCAAGAAGCATTTGGATGATATTCTCAGGCACATGATGTGACTCTTGGGGATGGTCCTGTGCAGGGCCATGCAGGAGTTGGCCATGATCCTTATGGGTCCTTTACAGTTCAGCGTATTCTGTGATTCTGCAATAATAAAGTATACAAAAATAGAAAAAAAACCTAACAAAAGCAGTCTCTGAAAAGGAAGTTAATAATTCAGATAAACCAGACATCTGAATGCTACCAGCATGTGTGGGAATACTCATTTAAAAAGAAAAAAAATTTACAGGGCTTCAACCTAAAGTCATCCAGCTTTTATGCATACTATACCACTTCTTTTTGACTTGGTCAAATATCCAATTCTAGTTATTCAGGTTCACAAAAATTTTCAGAAGGATACTGATGAATAAACTATAAGTCAGCAATTTAGTAAACGTGTAAGAATAAAACACTGGAAAATTAAAATACAGTTTTGTACAAATTGATCTCTCTTAAACCATATTAAAAAAAATTAAAAGTACACCTTTAAGTTAACTAATTTCAGGTTTGATAAAATTAATATCTTAAAATGAAGAACTCAGATTGTAATGGGTGCATCAGTCATTGAAAAAACAGAATCAGAATTCTGCTTTCTTCATACAGAAAAGTCAAGTCCAGTTTCTTAAGATGTTCTGCAATGTGTTTCAGATCACAAATATTCCTTTATTGATGTATGGAAGTGCTGAACTCAGAAATATCTAGTGGGGTTTTACTAGGGTCATTCCTGCTAAGACTTCTGTTGGGTTTTAATTTTTACAAATCACGTAGGTTGTTAAAGTTGCTGAAAATATAAATTTGGAAGAAAATTGCATCCTTAGCAAGTGATAAGTCAAGTTTAAATGCATTCTGATTTTCTCTGTATCTCAGTTGAAAAGCAGAAACTGAAATTTAATGTTGACAAATGTAAAGCAATAAAAGCTGAATATAAAACTAATAAACATGAACATTTTATGAATAGATTTGTACCAAAACAAAAAAGTTGACCCCCTCTCTCAAAAGAAAAAAAAAGATGGTGAATTAATATTCCTTTTCATATATCAAAGCAAGATAAGGAAGCAATTCAGACTCCTTTAGAATTGCAGGTTGCAAACGTGTCATGTTGCACATTCATCTGGCAAGCTCTTGGAATATTCTGTGAACTTTTCATCATAACATTAAAAATAATACATTTTTCACACTTAATCATTACAGAAAAAAGTAAAACTAGTCTAATTTTATAGGTGAGAGTTTGAAATAAATCTGAAAAATAAACATATTAAAATCCCTAAAGTTTTCTAAAAGGTTAAGGAAGTGATTTAGCACATTATACTGATTAATCAAACAGACTAACTTCAGAAATATTATTGAGGAGCAGAGGGAAGTACTTTGAATAAGACTTTAATCACGGAAGTACTGAATGGTTTGTGTTGGAAACGACCTTAAAGTCCCAACCTCCCTGCCATGGACAGGGACATCTTGCACTAAATCAGGTTTCTCAGAGCCCCATCCAAAGAGCCCTTGAACGCTTCCAGGGATGGGGCATCCACAGCTTCTCTGGTTAATCTGTTGCAGTGCCTCACCACGATCACAGTGAAGAATTTCTTCCAAATATCTAATCTAAACCTGCCCTCTTCCAGTTTGAAGCCACTGTCACTTGTACTATCATGACTGCTATCTTGTGAAAAGTCCCTCTCCAGCTTTCTTGTAAGCCCCCTTTAGGTACTGGATGGCTGCTGTAAGGTGTCCCTGGAGCTTTCTCTTCTCCAGTGTGAACAACCCCAACTCTCAGCCTGTTTTCATAGGAAAGGTACACCTTTAAATAAAGGGCATAACCTCTGAAGGACTGGAAAACAAAAATCATATTCCTGGCCTATTCATCTCTTCCTTTTGCCAAGAGGGGGGCTGGGAAAATCTCATATATAGACTAACCTCTTGCTTGTTACCTTTCTCATCAAAGAATAAACTGTGTATGGAGATTACCTGATCTATTGATTTTTTTTCAGTATGTTCTTTCTCATTCACATTAGGCAGGAACAGATAAAAACTGGAACAAATGGTGGTATTAGATACTAATAACAGTCATCATCATTGAGAAGTATCTTTCTGTTGCCTATTAGAAAATTCCAGAATTTCAGGCACTGGACTGCACCTTCAACAGATTCATCTGGGTTTGCTTATGAAATCACATATCCCTGGTTTAGACAGTTTGCTTAACCTAGCAGTCTACTTTTTTTTGAAACACCTATTTTGGGATTTAAACTAATAATCACAGAAAACAAGAGAATTAACATGTTCTGGACATGCAACATGTTTAGGTCTTTCCTCTTTTGCTTCTGTACTCTTAAAGATTTGTAGCAAGTTTGTTGTCATACACGTTATAGAATGCTCTGGCTGTGGCAGTAACCCCATTCTTCTGTACCAGGGGAAAAAATACATACATAACAATGCAGATGAGAAAAATATTTACATAATAAAATATGTATTTCTGTTTCAGCAAGAAACCAACGTGAGTACATGATTATGTATCTGATTATGTAGTGTTTATCACTACATGCAGATGGGGTCGGTGGTACCCCACTTACATGTACGTGCACAACTGCTCTTCGGCACACACACAGACACACGCACAATTTCAGGAACGTTCCTGTGTTAAACTAACCTCTCTTCTGCACACATCTTATTCTGTTGAACCATGCTTCTTTGGAAGAAACTGTCAACAGGGACTTCATTTCAACTTTCTTTTTGTGACATTTTAGAATCAAGATAAATGTAAAAGAATTAATTATTATGAAATATGTCCTGCTAAAAGTAAACCACTGACACTTGAAACCGCTGGCTCTAATCCTCATCAGTCTTCCATTCTATTCTGGTTGCACTCACATTTGCATTGTAATAGCTTCATAAGAAATGTTTACTTCCAATACAACAAGTTGCTGAAAATCTACAGTGAACATAATTTCATATTCTACACTAGTAAGACAAAAAGAAAACTGTTTCTTCACAGTGTGGATATGTTTGCTTGCTTTTTTTTCCTCTTTTTAAACTTATTTTATCTATTTCCATCCTTGTAGCAAACATGTTCCTGATACTTTTTCTAAACGTCTCCATACACATGAACAAAGACAAAAATAATTCATACACATTCTGAAAAAAAAGCCATGACCATCATATGTAACAAATTTACATTTATTTCTTTGTTTCAGAAAACCAACACTCTAAGTGAAGGTAACAAAGCATTCAGTTTATTACATATGATAGGATTATCTTGGATGCAAGAAGTAACATATCAGGAACTCTAAAATCGCAACTCTTTTATTCTCAGCACTTTGACCAGGAATCAATACTGTAGTTCAGGGTCATGAAGTCAAAAGTGATCTCAGACGTCATTTTCAGCTGAACATAAGTGCATTTAAGATCATTATATTTTGGCTCCTATTTTAGCAGTTAATCCTCACTCCTGAATACCAATCATTCTTAAAACAAACCAAAACAATGGAAAAAAGAAAAACGAGCAAACAAAATTTTTTCCAGTTGAATTTGTGTTACTTCCTTTCCACAATCAAAACAAACAAACAAACAAATCTCAACAAAAACCAACAAACCAAAGCCTACAACCACCTTCTTCTTTTACAAACGGGTGATTCATATCAGTAATACTGTGCATTGTATTACTTCAGCTTCACCTTTTCTGTTTGACTTCATAAGCATCTTCGAATATAAGTAAGCCATAAAAGAGACTTGCATACAGAATTCTGCCACTGTAGTCATTATTTAAGACACCTTCTTGCTACTTAAAACTATTTATATGGAGGATGACATAACACAGTATTAGTTATTTGAGACAGGAAAATTCTTTCCAATTTGAGAAAGCTTTTAAATTAACAAATGTTCATTACAAATGGCTGTTTTGCTTAAGCCATTTGATATCTGATTTGAGTTCTGTAATACTAGCAAAAATTGAAAAAATGCCTTACAATTTTCTGATCTTGAACTATTTAACTGAAAAATCACTGGATGGAAGACATCATAGTACCACAAGGTCACATCATTGCCATTTACTTATATAACGAGGTAATAGAAATGCTTCACCAAGTCAAAAGTCTTGGAACATAACAATATGCCAGGGATACAAGAGTGTGATGTCTCGATATTGAAAGATAAAGTTTATCTTGAAGAAGAATTTCCATGTCACTGAATCAAAAGAAATAAGCTGTATCCTTACTTTATCATTTGCACTTCAAAGATGTAAACACACAAAGATTTTACTTCTATGTTGTCAGGGAAAAGAAAAAACATTGTGTAGCTTCCTCTTTCAATGTCTCAGCACAGCTTTGCTAAATTACTTAAATAATACTAGTTTTCTTAATTTATAATTCAAACCATATGTCAACCACAATAGGAAGAAAAATTCCATTTTAATCATGTTTTTCAGTTCTTATATTTTTTCAAAAGTTATCTTTGCAAAACAGCGTTGGACCTTCTGCTTAAACTGGTATCTTCATTAACACCTGAATTCCTTTACATAAATTAACTGAACTCTAAACTATGGGCCAAGGTAACTACTAACTATAAATTAATTCCTAAGACTTCAGTACTTCTAATTGGAGAGTGATCTTCTAAAGTTCACCAAGCATTTTGACAGCACAAGTTAAAAATAGGTAATATCTATGCAAATTAAAAAAACCTCCAAAGAGAGAGATATAATGGAGAAAAACAACAACAAAAAGAAAAGTAATCATCACTTTATTCAGAAAAAGTACAAGTACAGCCTTTGTCTTTAAAGATGCTGTTTTGAGTTATATGTTATGTCATTCAAGTGAACTGGAATTTTTGCTCTAGAATTAGCTCGGGACCAGAACCTTGGTGTTTTATTAGAAAGGTGTCAAGTAATTTGTAGGTTCTGTGGTTATAACAATCTGGGACACAAAAGCAAAAAAGGTTCTTTTTAGAGTCTTACTATAAAAGTGAGATGTTTCTAGAGTAGCCAGCCTCACTTCTATGTGCTTACAATATGCTTTGGTGTTCCTTGGGAATGACTTGCAACCTCTTAAGAGAATCTGCATTCTAAGCTGAATTGTAAACCAACTGAATTGTGGTTGGTTTTCATGACACTGGCTTATGACCACGTAACAAGAACTCACTCATAAACAAAGAGTAAATATTTCCATTACAATAGGTGGCATTTAACATCCTATCTATTTTAACAGGGGGAAAAAAAAAAAGAGAAAAAAATCAATGTTATTTCTCAGTCTCCCTAATCATCATTCCAGCACATTTCCGAGTCTAATTATAATGCAGAATCATTGAAGGTTTTTCATCAGCAGGACCTGGGGCTTGGTACTCATTTCTGCTGAGTACAAAGCCCAAGGGTTCCTTAGATCATGTTGATTTTATAGTCTCTATATTCGACAAGCAACCAGTGTGTTTTATGAGGTAGATCCAGGAACTGAAAAAACTGAACTGTCCCTGCCTATCAAGCTACCAGAAAAAAATTTCACTTTTCTCCTCAAGTAAGAGAGAAAGCCTTATTAAGTCAGCTAATTATCACTGAAATTAAGTTTGTAGGAGGAACTGTTGTCCTATTCAACCATCGTTAGAAGTTTTTAGTAGCAATTTTCATAATTAAAGTTATACTCTTTCTATGGCCACTCCAAAATTTAAGCAGATGGGATAGTATATCCACTGATGGAATCATCATCCCTGGAAACACTCAAAAAAATATGTGGATAGGGCAATTGAGGACATGATTTAGTAGTGAACACGGTGGTAATGATAGGTGGATATTTGGACTAAGTGATCTTCAAAGTGTTTTCTAACCATAAAGATTGTAAATGCAGGATACTCTCCGTCTCACAGCATTTTAGGCCAATATAGATATCATCTGACCTTGCTACTGCAACTATTTGACTAATATAACACAATACAACACACTGCGATATTTAATAATGATCTGTGCATTTCTAGTGCACAAATGCTTTAATTACCACTTTTTGAAATCTTTCCAATCATTACATAATGGCGGGAGGAAGAGGAGCACACTATGCGTCAGTCTTTCCTCAGAAGCATATATAAAATCATGTTATAGCCTTTTCCAAACAAAAAATAACTGCTGATCATCATGAAAATATACTAGAAAATGAGCAATTAGTACTTAAAATAATATAAATATACTGGAAAGACTTGAATAGTTTCAGTTTGAAATATGCATCACTGGAATTACGGAGATTTCCTTTGTATTTTCAATAATTCTAACACTAATGATGTTTGCTTTCAAATACTATCATGAAAGTAAATAGCACAGACAATTATATCTCACTTTACAAGAGTTGTTCTAAAGCTGAATTAACATTCCAATCTGATATTCTGGGGAAATTTTCTTTCACCATGAATTTACACACAGTGTCTATTATAATAACTTTCCTTTTTTTATTGCAGTTTTGGGAGTAAGATTTGCCCATAGCTACATGGATATACCAAACATATTAATTTGTATTTTTATAATCAATCTAGAGTTTAATATACACATCTGTTTATGTGTTTTTTTGTGGGTTTGTGTTTGTTTGGTTTTTTTGGCATTTTGGTTTTTTTTCTCCTGTAAGAAGGGATAGACACCCATATAACTGTTTAAACACTTTGTTTTGAGATTTTACCATTTCTCACTCCTACAGGGCTACACTGGATAAAACTCAAATTACACTTATATGTCATCTTTTTCTTCTTAGGTATATATTTTATATTTTATAAAAAACCAAAACAAAAACCCCAACCAATCAAAAAAAAAAAAAAAAAAAAACAAAAACCCCCCAGGCGTTTCTGCTTAAGGATATTGAGAGAAAAAGTTACTCTCAATGTTAATACGGACTATGAAATAAAATAACACACACACTCTTAATTATTTAAGTAGTTCATTCTTCTTAATGTTCAAGAGAAGAAAACTGAGCTCCCAATTCATTACCAACTTTAATTGAAGTCAAGATAAGCAAGCTGAACATGACATCCTTCACAAATTCTTACCAAGATGTTCTTCCTTTTACCTGACTAGTTACAGAAGCTTTAGTCGAATAATCATCATATTTCAGAATTTACAAAACAAAGACTCATTTTTTACTTAAGAAAGTATTGGATGAGGAGATGATGATAACATTGTTATATCCTTAAATGTTCATTCCACAATTCAACATTAATACAACAGCACAATTGACCTCTAAATGTTCTCACATGTTCACCAATACAGACTCTCCCCCTAATTTCTACCCCCATAGAAAAACCCCAACAAACCAATAAGAAACTGCATTGCATTAGAAATTAAGAAACAGAAATCAATCTGCAACAAGTAACACAATATTTCCTGCTCAAAGAAACTTGGTGAAATAAGTATAGACTCTCAGATCATTGCCAACATTATTTTTAGCCATTATGATACAACATACCTTTGGAAATTACCATATCTGCTGTGTGAGAACTGATTTTAAAAAACACATTTTTAGTTATTTGTGAAACCTGGCTGTTAAAAATTAGGAGGAAACTTACTACCACAGAAAGGTTCTTGCAAACGTTCTTCTGTAAGGTAGCCTTCGCATCTTAGTTCCCTCCTAACAATGCTAAAAGCACAATGTAATAGCACAGCAAAAAAAAAAAATTACATTGTTCACTCTGTTCTTATATTTTCTCCTTGTGTACTGAGCAAGAAAATAAAATCTACTTCCTCTGAAATTTAAAATGTGGTCTTGCTTTCAATCACAAGGCATAATCATAATTATTATTAACATAATTATTAGGCATCCTCTTTGTTATCCCCCAAATTCCACCTGGCTTACAACTTTTATATGATTCAAACATAAATGACATCAAAAGATACTGTACTATTTTTAGAAACAGAGAGTGAGGTTAAGTTAAGAAAATCTTAACTTGGCATAATATATTTTATTTGTTTTGTCTCCCCAAGCTAGTAAAATGTAGACAACCAGTGAAACACCTTAAACAGATGTTACAGTTTGCATAACTAAGAAACTATGCTACAGGCCATATATATTAACAAAATCATATGAAACAATACGGACCAAGTTTTCCTTGGGTCCTTTTTTCTGCTCATCAATCTGCTCTATTCTTTGTGATTATCAGGATAAATTTTCAAAATCCTTTCATCTACTCTTTATGGAAAATGTTGCTGGCTCAGAGACAAGATCTATACTCTTGCCTTTCTAAAGTCTTGATAGATGGGTTACAATCAGAGACCTCCCCTCTAAGAGCAGTCTCTCATGCATGCTAGTTGCAATATCCCTTACTAAGCAGAACACTTACAATTTCTTTTTCAACAGTCATTTAATGGACATAATATTCAAGTGACTTTAGTAAATGCAGATTGATGTATCTCCAACTTTTGTCCAAAGCAAATGATGTCAAAATTTAGATACAAATAGTATTATCACCATAAGATTTATCTTATCAACTCTGTTTATACCCCAAAATCAATAGCCCTGACCTCAGAAGAAAATACTACTGCCAGTAATCTTTACTGGTTGCATAATGGTCAAAATGTCAATAATACAAAAACAGAAAACACACTTCACCTCGATATATTTATATTATACAGATCCCTAGGTCCATCTTTTCTTTCCAAGAAACAGAAAAAGGTGACCTACCAAAGTAGCAAATAAAAAAAAAAAAAAGGCAGTGTGATATTACACAGTTCATCACATTTGTCTCAGAGGCACCAGCATAGTGTCATAGCAGAAAAGCACCGAATTTGATTCTGTGGATGGACTATAATTAGTAGCATAAACTTCTGGACTCCATCAGTCTGTATATCATTGACAAAAAGGGGAAAAAATATAACAAAATAAGCAATCAAAAACCAACATATAACCTTGTTTCAGAACATGAAGACAAGAATGATGTCACTTCCAACACACACACATTAATACAAGCATGATAGGATTTCTAGGATGTCTCCAAAATATAATTAATCTAATTATGCTGATAGCTAAGCACAAGTGTTGATTAACGGAGCTCTCTCCGTTAGCATCAGATATAATTAGCATATCATGAAAAAATCCTTGCCTTTGGGAAAGGCAAGGAGGAAAGGCAAAGTTCTAGATACAACATCAGAATACAGACATGCACAATTCATAATCCTGAATGCAGATGAACACACAATTGTATATGTTCTTTTTTTTCTGAAATACCTGTATGGGACTGGCTAGATATGGTACAAGAGAACATAGTCTAGTGCTGAGCAGATACCCTACGGCATCTAAAAGGCATAAGCCACCTATGTGTAGGCAACTAAATCTCATCCCCAGTGGTTAAAGAAAGCATCATCTGACTTGACATTGCACCAGAGACCTGAATAGAAGGACTACTGCTAAAGATTTCTTCCATTCCTGTTACTTATCCATTTTCTACTCTCACTTTCCTTTCCTTCCTCTTTATGTATTTCTAACAATTCCTTTTTTAAAATATATAATGAAACATAAATTGCATCTTTTTTTTACAAACCCTGATATAAGTAACCAAAAATGCTAAGTTAAATAAATATCATAATTCATGCCTTCTTTAATTTGTTCAGTACTGATGATTACTAAAATTAACAGAACACAAATGTTCATGGGCTTTCTTCCCCCTCTTCATTCAGTTCTCAAGACAATCAAGACCTATCGGTGCAGTGGAGGGGTAAAAAAGTTGTAATCTTTTAACTGCACTTCAGTGTTGCCCAAAGACACTAACACACCCACTTTGTTAACTCCATAACTCCAGCAGAATTCTACCAGTTACTTCTTCATCTCTTGCCTAGATTAGGAAACATCTGATATTTACATAAGCTAGAGTGCTCTTTTTCCCATTTTTGTCAGTTCTAGAAAAAACAAAGTAGGTTAAGAACATCACCCTACTTAAAAACAAATTCTTTTCCCAGGAGAAAGGGTCACTATCTTTAGGATCAGTGAGACAGAACAGAAATCCAAATTATGAGCCGATTTAGTAATAATCTGGCATTTTAACCATGTTCCAGCCTTCTGCAAAGGAAGAGTAGGAAAACAGGGAAGGTGGGGAACAGTAGGAAAGGCTGGCCTCCGTGCTGAGAAGAAAAAATATCATTCTGAGCCAAAAATACATTTGGATACTTTCCAATCTATTATATTATACAGAATATGATAATGAGAACACCCAGGGACTTCATTTCCACACCTATAGAAACCTCTGGAAAGCTACAGTTGATGAGGAAAAACAAGTGCTGCAATACAATTATTACTGTTGTGACAAATACAAAGATCACTTTTCTTTATAAACCTAGAATAAAACCCACTATAGGGAGTTTTCAAATGAAAGATTTTAAAATAGGAGAAATTGTGTATTCTGATAAGGTCAAGAGAGCACCACAACCTGTTTGGAAGTTTCTCAGGAAATTATTCAATTCTAGAATATTTTTTTAATTGTGGATTGTACAGAAGAAAAAAAACAAACAAAAAACAAACAAAAACCCAAAACAAAAACCAAAAACCGTACTTCCTGACCACTTTATTCTACCCAATGACCTCCGGTAACATTATTCTTGCACTACTTCTCCTCTTTCCTCATACTTCCATTAGAATCAAAAATTTAAAACAAACTGCACAGGAAGCCCATTGCACTTTGTTCTACAAATGCAGACAAAATTAATTTGACCCTCCTTTTGAATTATTTCTTGGTTCTTCCAAATAAGACTGATTGTATGCTGCTGTTCCAGTTATCACCGAGTAAGTTAATTTTGCGGAACACTATCATGGATGTAGGGAGCATGACTAACAGTATTTGGTAACCCAGGTTTGGTGACCTACATACCTTTCAGCTGCTCTTGAAGCTGTGCAGTCCACTGTACACTTCCTAGCTGAGGCATCACTAGCAAGTGACAAGGAAAGAGTCTCCAAGTTCAATAACTGACTGTCACTTCAATGAAGTGGGTTTACATGGAAAAAGAGAAGTCACATCAACCCATCCCAAAGCGTATGCTCTGCAAAAACTGGCAAATGGATTTGCACAGCTTTTTAAGTCTAGCTGCCCAGCATTCTTGGGGGAAAAAAAAAAAGAAGAGGAAGATTAGGACAAATTGTGTGAAAAAGCTATTAGTGTATCTTTTATTCATATGGAGAAAGGACAATTTCAGAGAATAAATGTGTTTAAAACTGAAGAAATGGCTAAATTATTCAAAGGGGAACACAAGTTATCACTATATTAATGCAACAGTTCTACCTTTTTTCTTATTTTTTTGTTAAGTACTCCAGTTGGTATGTTAATGATGCCATTCCAAATCTACTAATGTCAAATTTGAAATTATAAGCTTTGCTGGGCAGACCTCTGTTTGTGAAGGAACCAATGATTAATACAACTTTTCATTAGGAATATTTCTATGAATGGTAGCCACATAAATGATAGTACAGGTTATATGCAATGGATTATTTGAAGCTCACTTCTATGATTTATCTGTATCTACAATTTTCAGAAAATTACAGACATATAAAAAAGTTCACTAAATGTCCTCTCAAAGATAAATTTTTGTATATTCTCAAATCCTTTTAGTAACATATCTGGGATATTTCAGTAATAATGATTTAATGTTGATCAAGCCTTTCTCACTGCAGGAATTTTTCAGGTTTCAAGGTTTCATCAAAACAGGTTTCAGGCCTCAATTCTTATGTTATGAACTCTAATATCTTAGCTATACTGACATTTTAGGAGTTGGTTCCTACTATTATTGCATGAGTACAGTGATATTTTTATGTCATGGTCAAAATTAACAGCCAAAAAAACCACACACTTCCTTCAGGAAAACCTAGATGAAGAAAAATATCAACTGTAATTTCATGATACTATTATGATTTCTGATAAAGACAAAATTCCTTATGGTTTTCTGTCTCTCTGAAGAAGCCTGAGAACGCCATCTGGCAAAACATAGTTGCAAAAGAAAAGGAAAGCAAAACTCATGCAGACATGGACAGCTTATATGGATTCTCTGTGAATCCTTTCCATTGAGAACTGGTGTTGTTTTGGACTTTGCCAACACAACATCATAGCACATTCCTTTCGGTGTAAAAGAAAATCATTCAAGATTGAGACAATGCATCATCCTGTAGGATTTTTTCTGATTGTTAAATTGATGGGATGGATACCTTTATGTCTTTTTACCCTAATGGATGGCAGTTAAGGCATTATTTTGGTTTATCTTTTTGTTACTGCCAGTAATTCTGTAGCTATCCAAGTAAGAGTTACATCAGTGCTCTCCCTTATACTTACAGGCAGGTAATGAAAGTATGTTGTGCTTCATTAGAACTGTCTTTTAAGGTTAAAATTAAATCCTTCAGTGTAGATTCAAAAATTATACTGTAAGTGTTCTCATTTAACTCCTGCTCAGGGAAAAAAGATTTAAAATCCATATACTTTAAAATAATATGCTATGGATATAGTTACCTTGTGGAGAATTAATATGTTACTAAAGACTAAGAAAAATATGTTTGGCTAAAATACTGAGAATGAGAATACAGAGCTGAACTACTTTAGACGCTGTCTTATATAGTACAGAGTCTGGTGAGACTATATGCCTTGCACCACAAGGAAGGATACATTTTAAGAGTGTAGGGGTGAGACAAAGAGAGAGAGAATGTGTCAAAGCTGGAGCAAACCTACTTTGCCTGACATACTCCCACATTGACTGTTAAACTGCTATATGAGAGTCTAAAAATCACTTGACTTTTAGACTAGAGTAGATGCAATTGTTCTTATGCAGTTACTTCTCCTACAGTAACCTTAGGAGTTACTTTTGCTAGAAGACTGGTTGGTGTACACTTCCAACCTGCTGCCACCAGAGGACTTTTTTTCAGGTTGATCACCTCAAATCAGTCATCATCACAATGCAATTTTTCTGTCACCTATGAGAAGCTCATCAGCTGGGAGGTCTCTTGAGCACTCTGGAAATATGAGTTTCCCTTACCCACACAGTTTCTGCAACAACTAGAATAGCTAAATAATTCCACTTCCCATTAAACCATGAGCCCTTCTTCATATTTACAGACAATCACCCCTGCTAAAAGCATTTTCTTCTCCAGCCACCTTTCCACTGTGAACAAAAAGCATATGCGCTTAACATTTCACTGCTGAGCAGTGTTACACACACTTTGAAAATGAGCTAGGTAATCTAAAACCAAATAAAAAGCAGCAGCTTGGAGAAAGAGTGATTTCTTGGATGCTACTGTGTACAGCTCTTATTTTTTAAATTCAGGAGAAACGCAGAAAGCACCGTATGCACCAAAACATCCACCTTATCTTTTGAGAAGCCACTCTGAAACACACCGAAGAATTCAGCTTAAGGATCCTTAAAGCTTTTCACAATAGCTGTAAGATCCCAATAAAGTTGGGTCTGACTGATGCAGAAAACATTTTTCTAGACCCAATGTTTAGACAAAGCAGAGGACTAGGCCTGTGATATGTATTTATTTGTTAATTGGTAAGTATATGAGATCATGTTGCTTACAGCTGGAACAAATCCCCCACAGCATTCTCAGGAGAGTCACTGGACTATTTGGAGCCTTCTTCATAATGCAAACATACACATCAAGAAGTTTCTTTCTCCCAATACATCTCTAAAATCTTAATTTTACATTTCAACACAATATAAGTACATAATCTGGAAAGTATAGTAGTATTTTGAAGAACTTTAAAGGCATTTAAAGCATGCCTGTATTCAGCAAAAATTTAAAACATATTAGTGGTTTGAAAAATTTCACAGTAATGCTGGGAGAAATTTTATAAAATTGATTTTATAAACCAGATTCTGCAGTCTATATTCAGTTAAAATCTCTTTCAACTTGATCTTCAGCTTCTGCATTGACAAAAAAATACACTTTTTAGAAGTGGTTACGAAGTTGCCAATACAGAAATATAGAACATAAGGAATGCATTTTCTTGCACAATAGCCTTCACTTAATATAGCATATTTAATAGAATAGAAATGTAAGATAAATAGGATCATTTCTGCAACTATTGACAACAAATGAAAATAGACATGTAACTCAACATAATATTGACCATAAAAATAGTAATAAATTCTCTGCAATTTTCCGTTTACTGCTAGCTTTTCTGTTATTGTTTTCTTATTCTGAATCTTACTAAAGAAGTTACTAGAATGGATAAACTGAAAATCAAACAGCATCTAACAGCATTAATAATACTTAAAAATTTTTCCATTATGCATTCCTTTTCCTTAATCTTGTGTGTCTCTTTCCTTGTCTTAATTTTATTATTAAATACATTTAATTCTTGTTTGAGAATTAATTAATTTATGACTACTGCTCATTGGAATTTTAAATCCATCTGTTTGCTACTAAACATTTTTCATCACAATCAAATATGTTAAAAAAATTATAGGCCAAATGCACTCCCTGTCAATACTTTGTGACCCTATTTCCATCATTATGATTTCACTGTGACATAAAACCCCTTCTTAACTTTGTCAGAGTTTGTTAGGATTGTAGCTGCAAAACTGTAAGGTGGAAAGTCTAAATGAAAAAGTGATAACATGAAAGCTCTTTAAGAAACTTCTAGTACTAATGACCTCAAAACATACGTATGGCAAAAAAACATCCCAAAGCACCATTTATACAGGCATTCTCCAGCCCAAACACTTTTGAATCTGAGATATTTCTATGGTCCTTTTGCTTTTCTTTTTCTTTCCCTTTTTTAAAAAATGCCACGATTGTTTCCTCCTCTGTAGATAGTTTCCCTAGAGTCCTTATGGCTACTAATGACGGCAAAAACCTACTTTCCTTGAGTACAGATTAAAAAATTCAACTCTAAATTACAGATCATCCTCATAAATGTCACTATTAAATTTATATTTGCTGGTTACAAGGTCTTTAAAGTGATAGCAAATCAATAAAGCTTACTCTAATTTTGTGGGATTAAGGTACCAATCTGTTTTCACACTAAACAAGCTTTGAACTGATGAAAAGTATCAGTGACCTTTGCCAAAATGCTTAACTCACCTGTTTCCCAATTTAGCCAATGATATCTTAGTTTCTCCAACTAGTAACAGTACTTCAACCCTATAGATTTAGCACCCATTCATATGAAAGTTATTAATGATTTATAAGTTCTTAAAAGAGGACACAGAAAGCAAGCTGATTAAAGCATTGGTATATTATTTAATATTTATCACATTTCCTCTTTCAAAATAGTATGCACTATCAAGCAGCATGTTTGTTTGTGTACTGTGAATTTCTTCAGCAATGCCACATTTAACAAAGAACAAAGAAGGAATACACTGTCGTAATTTTTCCATCACAGTTTATCACCACAAAGTTTGATAGTAGCTTGGTATACTAAATGTTTAATAATGACAATGTGATTTGACTTTATCTACTGAAAACTAGTGCAGGTATGTATGATTTTATTAGTAAGAAATCTTAAATAAGCACCTTAGAGTAATTAATCCTTCATTCCTTGTACACTGCTTATATATGTCATGCCATTATCTGATCTGAATAATAAGAACAATTGCATAATAAAAAACATTACTGCTGACACATGCAACTTTGTTATATCAATTTTATATCTTCACAGTAATAGGTCTTTTTAAGTCCTCTGTTGTTTCTTCTGAATTAGATTGAACTGATTTGACATTTTCCTATATAAACAATTCAAGATTTTACATACATATATAATCAAATACAATATTTATCAAACTTAAGTCATGATTTGACATAGGTCATTTCCCACAGAAGTAATTACAGCAAAAGTGGAGTATGTGTTGTCATTTTTTACATAGATACTAAAGTACTGCCAAGACATATCCTAAAACAAAGAATGAAGAGTATGCTCCAAACTAGAAAGCTATTGAGTATGTTGTGACTCAAGCTAAACTAAACAATGTAGTTCCTCTAAGTTTTTTTGTTTTGTTTTTTTTTTTTTTACATAGACACTTTTTTAAACTTTCAACATTGTAATGTTGCGTGTTTGGGACCACCTAGCAGAACTGAAAGCTTAACCTAATAAACTTCTCTGTATGCAATCTCAAAACAGTTCATGTAAATTAGTTGGATATATTATTTTAATGCTTTGCCCACAGGGAATACAACACAAAAATGAGCCATGTCAAATGTTGCCTAGTCACCAAAAAAAAAAAGGGAAAAAACAAAAGCTTTATTCTTAACTGAAATGTAAATTCATAGTAATAAAACAATAACAGTAGGATTCCTTACTAAGCCAGTAAATGTGTTATCCTTTAATTTCAGGTTCACAAGTTCATTGGGTGTTTTTCTGTCATAAATGTTACTGTCAATTACCCAAAGACTATTGTAATGCAATATGAAAGTCACCCAGATTCACTGTCTCTGAACTTGTACCCTATGTTTTGTAATTCTTCCTTGCTCTAAGATTGTGAATACCTGAAAGCAACTCTGAATGTCATCCATCTGCTACAGCAGATTTAGTCTTTCCTGACTGTATCATATTAATTTCCTAAATAAATTTTGTCTAATTATCTTTACTGTTGTGACACAAACTGATTTCCTTACTTCACAAAGGAATGCATTTCATTTGACCCCGATAAACTTTCACTCTTGGTGACATTTATTAGTTGTGATTTATTTTGAATTACATCTGAAAATGTAACATGAATTTCACATTGAGAAGTGTATTAGAATATATTTGTAAATGCGTGTTTAATGTCTTCTAATGACACAAGTTTATTCTGATTGGGTGAAGAGTAAAGACATAATACATAAGACAATTGATTTGTATAGTTTATTTACAGTACTCAGTATTCTGAATTTTTACTGTAAAATAACTCAAATTTGGTAAGAATTTGTAAAGACATAAGTTCATTTTATTCAAATTCACATCCATACTCTCCCTATAATAACTACAACGCATGAAGAATTTAAATCCAAGTCCATTTGGCCGGAATGGAGAAAAAATGCTGAAATGCTATTGATTCCTTCCAGGACATTCAAAACACCTGACTCAACTGTATTTCTACTGACATAACACTAAGGTTTTATTTAGGTATTAGCAAACATGAGTAAATATTTCATTGACATACCTGTCATCCTTATTTCTCTTCTCTACCTAGGAAACAGTTAACCCTCAACTACTAGTACTAGACGTTTCCTCTATCAGAGAGGCAGCAAATGTCAATAACGAGTCCACTGTCCCAAGAGAAATAATGTCTCCAAAAGTTCTCCTTCCCATATGCAGATATATTTAGCGCTGAACAACACCTAACGGCAGACTCTTCGTGACATACCCTTATTTTATCGTTTTACCTTCTGTCAACTCTACAGCTCAGCCAGCAAAACACAGTCTCACTGCTCATGAAACCCTTCTAAATGAGTTTATCTTTTTGTTTCCCCTAGATCTTTCTCACCTATTGAAAACAGTGTGATCAGTACTTTTGAATATGTCCCATAAAAGCACTTAGAAAGCAAAACTGTTGTCTGGAACTGTCATCCTCATTATACATACTTTTATATACATAAAACTTGATGAAAAATTTATAAACTTCGGAAATGTGAACTAAAAATACTTACAACTGAATGCAGGTAAAAATACTCTCAGCATCTGTAACTCAGGCAAATTTCATATTAAACTGAATGCCCCATTACCAGGCATTACTTTGCAGGTCAGATCATGCTGTAGAACCCTCCTGAGGGAACATGTCTTTGTTTAGATATTGTCTGTAATCTATCAAATACCTACACTCGAACTAAGGTAGACATTACACAATACTTGCCACACTCAGTTTCTTTAGACAAGTATTCACCTACAATTTTCTTTTCTCATAAGAGACCAGTAAAACATTTAATGCATTTTCCCACCAAAAACAGTTCAAGCTACCACAGCCTCCAAGTTTGTCTTTGACCAGCACAGTAACCTGAAAACAGAAATATATGCATGCACATATGTATGTATATAAAAATGTGTGTCTGTGCATACATATGTGTGTGAACGCTAGGAAAAGGTTTGGAGGAGCCTGAGAACATAGGGACAGAAATCAAGCAGATTTACTTACTAATGTTGTCCGCTCGGACGTCTTTGGAAACCTGAAGGAGTCTCCGCTTTCCCCTCCTGCCAGTCAGGCGCCGCGTTGTGCCCCTAGTCCACACAGGCCCAGAAGGAACTGCAAAGAGAGAGAAGCACATGCCACATCAGGCAGTTCTGTTTTGATGGGATCCAGCGCCGTTGCCGCTAGCTCCTGGGGGTATCCCTGCTTTCAGAGCAGACTCCGACAAAGAGTCATTCTTCCAAGGAATTTTTTTTTTTTTGGTCACAGTGATTTAAAAAACAAAACAAAAAAAAAAACAATAACAACAACAAAAAAAAAAAAAAAGGAAAAAGAAAAAAAAAAAAAGAAGAAGAAGAGGCTTCCTGGGGCTCCTGCACCCTAAAATTTGCGGGGGGGCGAGAGGGGGGGGCTGACGGGGAAGGGAGAGGTAAGGTACCTGCAACTCTCTCCGATAAGGCCGGCAGAGAGAGAGAGAGGGAGGGAGGAAAAGAGCGACGAGAGGGAGGAGAGAGGGAGCGAGAGAGGGGTGGGGAGGCGGGGTGGGGGGTGGGTGTGTGCGTGTGTGTGTGTGTGCGTGTGTGTGTCTGTGTGTGTGTGTGTGTGTGTGTGTGTGTGTGCGCGGGGCGGGGGGCGCTGGAGGGGTTCTCTCCGCGGGTGCTGCGGCCGCCGGCTCTCGGTGCCGAGCGCTGCCGGCTGCGGGCAGGGGGCACGGCGGGGACCAGGGCGGGGGGCGCGCTCCCCCCGGGCCCCGCGCAGCCCCCTGCGCCGCTCAGCCCGCTCACCTGCATTTCCTTAACGAGCCACTTGATGGCCGGCGGCGGCCCCCGGGCCCCGCCGCAACTTTGGCGGCCGCGGAGCCGCGCCGCCCCCGCGGAGCTGGGGATGGGGACGGGGAGGTGCCGGCCGCGAGGTGCCGCGCCGGTAGCAGCCCGCGGAACTTTGCGCCCGGAGGCGGGTGAGGGGCTGGGGGGTCCGGGAGGGCGCGGCGGGGACTGCGCCGAGCCCCGCGTGTGCGCGCCGCAGCCGCGCAGCGATCCCGGGGCTCGCTCCGCCACCCCCCTCCCCCGGCGCTGCCTCCTCCCACCGCGCTCCCCGGCGTGTGCCACAGGAGTGAGCTCCGCGCTGTTAATAATAATAAGCCCCATTCCCGTCTTCCTCTCTCCCCGAGAAAACAATTAATAATGCATTAAAATAATGCACCTTTAAAGCCGCTGGCTGGCGATAATAAAATAATAATATTACCACTACTTAAGAGAGCGCTGATGTGGATGTGGTGGCGAAGCACGTTTTCCTATCATTCACACCCAAATGTGAGCACACATTCTGCTTCTGGTATTCATAAGTCCCTCTCCCGTACCAGAGCAACTATCATTGTCACCATCAAAGAGAAAGTCTCCAAAGCTGAGTGGAGACATCGAGTCCCCAGGTGGCTGTTGTGGCTGGGCTGCAAGGAGGGCACCCTTCGCCCTCTTCCGTTCGCCCCAACAAATCTCATCGCTTCCCCTCTTTTGCTTATACCGGTGGGTTAAGCATTGTGTTTGGCCCTTTTAGTGTTTTCCCTTCTGTTCCTCCCCTGACGATAGTTTGTGTATTTTAAATAAAGATTTCATTCTGCCAACCCGCAGGAAGCTTTTAACAAGATGCAGCTGAGCGTGTCGATATCTTATATCTTTTTACTGCTGCTCCGACGTGTACATCAACTCCAAACTCCCTTCTTTTCTTCTCTGCCTGATACTGTAGCATCTCAGAGACGGCGGCGGCGGCAACCGCAGAGCTCTGCTCCCGGTGGGCACTTTTACTTTGCCCTCGAAGTATCTCCCAGCAACGAGACCCGTTGGAGCCCCCTCCTCTCCCCCCTCCCTGCTTCTTTACAGAAAAATGCTGGGGTGATTGCTGTAAGGTTTCCAGTTCCACTGATAACACAACACTGTCTGAGAGCAGACGGGGGGCGGGGGGAGGGGGGGGGTTGTCGGGATTTTCATTCTGTTTAGAATACAGTTTTGTGTTTGCGCTATTTTTAATTAAGATTTTTCCAGAAATAGATCCCATCGAGATTTAATTTACGAAGGTATTTCTAACACAGGTCAATACTGTCTTCCAAGAGGAACATTCACAATCATTTGCCTCCCCACAACAGTGCACAAATGCTTTTAACAGACGGTAAACCGTTTATGCAAGACTAAAAGAAGGGATTTATTGTTGGGGTATCTTTGAGTTTCATGAAGTCTGATTGGGGTTTTTTGGGTTAGGGGTTTTTGTTGTTGTTTTGATTTTGTATGTTTGTTTTAATTTTCATTTCATCTGCATTAAAATAAAACTTTGTTCAGTATGCCAGGTACCTCTTTATTGATTTCTGGGGTTTAAGAGACGCGTCCTCCCCCCACGGGATGTTTTGACTGAAGGTGATTTCTTTCCATGATACCGTTTCTAACCCGTAGCTGTGCAGTTCTAGCTTGCTGGTCGCCTGCTACTCCACGGTAGCTCAGCCGTAACCACCTCCTCGTACCCTGGCACCAGATTAAACCTGAGGAGAGGCGCTGCGCGGGCCTAAGCCTCTCCAAAACCTCAGCGCAGTCAGAGCTGCCTCCGGGGAAGGCCGCGGGGTGAAACATCGCAGCCGGGCCGCGGGGCGGGCGGGGCTGGGCCCTGGGCACCGCACGGCAGCAGGTCGGGGCGCGCAGTCACCCCGCAGCCCGAGAACGGGGCAAAGGAGGATCTTCCTCGCCTTAGAGGTGGCAGAGGGCGCACCGTCCGCCTGCGGGTATGATTTCATCTCCGAAGTTCACCCTCCGCAAACTAGAGCGCTACCCTGAAAAGAGGACAGGAGGTGATGAGCTCCTGGTACACCTGGTACTGAGTATCGCCGGCTTTTCTTTAAGGTTCACTTCAACTCAGTTTGACCTACTTTGAAGCACGAAGGTTCAGAGTTTGGGGGGAGTGGTGGGAAGGACAATAGAAGAAGAATAGAAAAATATTTCCCTCCCCGTTTTTCCTCCCAGTGGTTTTTTACCCTTTGGTAGATCACTTTTGAGTATTGCTTTAAATTACAATTAAGTGTAATCACTAGTGTTTTTAAAACTGATTTCATCTATACACTAAAACACTGCTAAATGCAGTAGAAAATTAGCAGAAAATGTGTGTAACATCTTAACACCCCTTATCAAATTGGAATTATATATTTTTCATTGCTATGTTCCATTCAATATTCAGTCCTTTCCCTTATTTTTTCCTTTGTCTTAGGTTTTTCCAGCTTACTATGTCTTATTCCTGTATTTCACTGCAAAATTCTTCAAGGGGTACTGTATTTCATGAGTACCAAAGTTTTGTGCAGTGTCATATCTTAAAGAGGTCACTTCTTGAGAATTAGCTGTGAAGCTCAAATGAACCACCTATTCTCCATCCTGAGCGTTACAGTAAGCTTTTTAAAATTTGTGAAGGCTGGGGTGAATTTAACATTAGAAATTGCTGCAAAGTTGGCCACATGAGAGCAACTGGAAAAAAAAGTCATGTGCATACAAAAACACATAGAAATAAACTGGAAATAAAAATAAAAGTAAAATGTTACAAATATTAATTTAGAAGTTAATATATATCAGTTAGGAAAATCTCCAAGCCACAGTGTTTGCCAAATCTTTTGACCTCTACCATCTGAAATAACTGAAATTTAACATAGAGCCAGTGCTGCAGCTATAAGCAACTAATACAGTAGGAAAGGTGATTTGCATATTTGCTTTTTTTAGAATTTAGTTGTAGTAGTAAATATGCTGTTTTGTACATCACCAGCACTTCTTTTTGGGCATAATCTATTTCTTTTTTGCAAGCCGTGCGTGAAAAGTATGGCTGAGGTTGGACATTTAAAAAAAAAATTATAATGAAGTAGGAGGAAAAGAAAATGCAAGCCCAGAAAAACTGCAAACCTGACAGTTTTAAGATGCAAAATATCATCGCATTTTTCTTCCACCTTTAGGTCTCTGTGGGCTCACATGCTTCTTTTTTTCAACCAACTTCAGTCCTCAGTTCTCTGCTTTTCGTGGACTAGAATCTGCAAAGAAAAGATGTAGACATTTTGGTAGGTAGCATACGAACAGAAAGAAGTTTAATTGTCACATCCCAAAATAAAAGTTATGAGATAAGAGGAATAGGAAATACACAGGAAAATATATAGCAAGAAATGCTTTGTGAAACTGTTCTTGACTGTTTTATTCTGGGGCAGAGTCTAACATCTCCTGCAGGAAACTGAGAAGATGACTCAGCAATTTATAACCACCTGGAAGGCAAAAAGGACCATTTCTGCAAAGACCAGGTGCCTGTGAGCATCTCTGAAGCTCTGATATCCTCACATGATTAATTTGTCTGACACAGGTTTGTCAATACAAGCTCCTTCCTTATTCACACTGGCCAGAGCTAAATAGTTTATTCTGAGGAAAAAATAAAACATACAAATGAGAAGTAACACAGTACTAGTGTTAATATACTTTCACAATAATCATGTTTTAAGAGAGACAGGGAAACTATATGTATTTTTTTTTCACTGTGTGTAAAACATAATTACTCATTGTTCAAAGTCTGCAACCGTAAGCTACACATGCTCCAAATGTGCATATGATGAGAAAAATTAAGAAAGAAATGCATTCATATATGTGAATTAACTTTCTTACAAAATGAGAGGAATTCATCTACCTTTGTTTCCTACCTTTGGATTGCAGGATTCCTAAAAATATACTTGCTGACATAATCTTTTATTTTCAAGTTGCTGAAATTTCTTTGCATGCAAGGGGTAGGTATCCACCCATGAGCCAAACACCTCATGGGTCATAATGGGAATTTTTCCTGGGGAAGAATTGTAACTCAGGAAGCATGACAAGATATTAAGGAGGAAAAATAAAAGTTTATTTCAGGACAATGATATTTGTGTATTAACTATGTTCATTTATAGAACAACAACCATATTTCCAAATATATTTAAAATAATTTGGTAATTATACTTGTATCTGGTAGTACTTTCATTAAAAATGTTGAAAAAGAAAAATAAAATATTCAAACTAAATGTCATGCAATATCTTCTTAATTGTCTTTTTTCTTTTTTCAAGGGGTGAAATGGGTCTATATATCCCCATTATCTAGAAAGTATTTTTTCCTTCATGACCGAATCCCATATTTTTTCTTTATTATTTCAAACCTCTTATGTGTTAACAGTTTCACACTGCACAGAAGAATTGCATCTATTTTTAATAACATCAGGTAGAAATCTTGAACATTTAAACTGTAGAGCCTGGTTCGGAGTGTTTGAATCTAGCAGTCTTAAGCTATTGTACCTTCTCTTCCTAAAACACTGTTTAGGCATCTATGTTTAAATTCATAGAACTGCTGTCCATTGTTATTTCACTGGTATAACAATCATTCACCAAGGAACAACTCTTCAGTGTGATTCTACAGAACACACCTCTGACTAGGCAATCTGCTTCAGGAGAAAACAGAAAAAAGGAAAACCAGCTTAATGTCTTTATGTCAAAGTAGATTTCTAAGTGTTAGAGATCAACCTCGGAATAGATACAAAGAACTGTATCAATATATGTTTGTGTTATTATAATTCCTTTCCAGCTGATGTTAGATTTGACAGCCCATCTGACCAGACGACATGTCTGAGCAATATATCAATACTAATGTTCACATGAGCCTTGAAATATTCCAGAGATTTCAGTCTGCATTAAAACATGCATTGAAGTACAATCAGATTTTAGTCTGTTATGGATTTAGATTCTGGTCTGCAGTACTGAAGATAAAGCAAGATTTTCCCATTTAATTTAGTGAGGACAGGATTGGTCTCCAAATGAGTAACCTCATTTCTGTTCTTAAGCAGAGAACCTGGGAAGAGCTTGACAAGTGTTTCATTAATCCACCTACTGATATTTTGCCTGAGTTTCTTATACAGTTGGAGTACAGATTGAAGATAACTTTAGATTTCTGAAATTAAAGGAAAAAACCCAATGTTGTTCTCACCTTGAAGCCTCTTTTTTCACTAATTTCTACAAGATATCTTGAGCATATGTTTTATATCCTTGATTAAAAAGAAGTGACGTGTTAAAAATAAAGTAAACTATGAAAATGAGAGAATAAAGTGATACTTTTTTGGGGAAAAAAAAAAGATAAATGATGGCAGAACTCCTTAAGGCAGGTAGTGATATACCTCATGATAAAAAAATCATAATTCCTTTTGTGCTCTTTTAATAATGACCTTCCTCTCTATTATAGTAATAGTTTAAAGAAATAAAAACCTTTGGTTATGTCCTGGTGAAGTGTGTGTCAGATAAGAATATTATTTTTAATTTGTAGACTAATATAATACATGCTGATTTTTTATACATCAAGTCGTGTCTTCATGAACCATAAAATACCTTTTTCTTTCTTGGCTTACCCTTCTGATTACTTTACCTTTTAATTTTAGGGTTTGATGGGTATCTCTATAATTTCTCCATGACTTAGAACCAAAAGTTTTATAGTCTTGGAATCAATAGACCAGATCTATGCAACATAAAGTGTTACGTATATGGCTTTTAAAACACTTTTTAATAGAAATTAGGTAAAGAATAGAATCTTTAGTGAAAATAATTATTTTAAAGAATGATAGGTCTTTTTACCAGCAACATTTCATAGTGTTTGGTAAAGAGGAATGCTTGTTCTAATTTCATTTTTGATGAAAAGTTAACATTCCTTTTTTTTTTTTTTTCTGAGGTCCAATTAGGTTTCAATAACCTATTTAAATTAAGATTTATCCTCACTTTGGGTATTTTTTGGTATTACCTCTTGAAACTATGATTGAAGGCATGACTGTTTAGTATGCCCTAGCACCAGTTATACCTTTTCTGCTTTCGTTGCAGAAATAAGTGTATATCTGCAGATAGGACACCATTCTTAAATCATAACATACTTCAGGTACTAGCTGTACAGAGTATTTAAGAGCTCTCAGTTTCCACTGAAACCCATAACTCATAACTCACAACATTCTCAGCAACTTTTCCGTTTGATTCTATAAACTCTTAATGGAAACTGGTATGTATGTGTGTATGTAATATGAAAAATAGCGCAAAAGTTAGACTGTTCTTGGAATCATCCCTCCAGTTGTGGAGAAGTAAATGTGCTGGGATACCAAGCAGGGTTTGGTCAGCTACAATGCCTCTACTTCCCTAACATAACTGAAAGATCAAAAGAAACTTTATGACATTCCAGAAGTTTATGCATAAAAGCATCCTCTATGTATTATTGGATCTGTAGGAAACCAACTATGAGCAGGAATTATCTCACTATTTCTCTAAATGTATAGATCATCAATAACGTTACTAGCAAAAAAATTGACATATATAATGCATATTTTTGAACATAACCAAGAACTGTGAGATGAAAAAGACAGGAAAAGATCAGATGAAGAAAGAAAAAGAAAGAAAAATGAGGAGGGGGAATAGTGGATGTACCCCCACAGATTAATCTAAAAGCCATTTCTTGTTTATGGAAATCTCCTTCCTACAAACCTGTTTTCATGATTCAGCAGTCTAGAAGTCTATGATTTGCAACACTAGATCTACGAGCAATGAAGGAAAATTCAGGTCAAAGTGAAACTTTCTTGTAGAGAGGATAGATGAGAGACATTGTACAACCTGGGCCTGAATGATCAGTATTTTCAGCAATTTGTTATGACATTAGGTAAGTGATACACAGCTATATAGTGCCAGTGCTGGTGCTGGCAACCATAATGATGGTGAAGCAACATTAAAACCTATGGATGACGAAAATTAAATCTGAAGTGTCACTGCTGTTGGGAAAATATTGCCAGAGAAAGCAATATTTTAAGATGTGATGCAGACTTTGCATACTCAATAGAGTGGCTTCGAAGTTTTATAGGAAAAATACTATAATGATGTGCCAAAGGAAAAATATTTTAAACATTTTAAAGTTAAAATTCATTAAGCATTTCAGAAGATGAAAATGCCTACTTTTCTGGGTAAAGTTCCACACTAAAATTTCCTGATAACAATTCTCTCTGTAAGTGTATCCTCAAAGAAACACTGACAGTCTTCCAAGAGGTGAAACTCACACTCAGGAAATAGCTCACCCACCCATCATATTTTTTTTCTTGATTACTTGGAGTGAAATATTTTTGAAACTATAGTTCATAAATGCTAACTGCTAAAACAGAAAAGGTCATAATTTAAACTATTGTAAACAGGGAACTCCTTGTGTTTTCAGTGTGAAGCACTGAATACACCACAAGGGAACTGATGCATAAACCATGCCAGGGTTTCACAGATTTTATTGTTCTTGCATATTAGTGAAAGAGCATAGCAATTCTTGTTCGTATCATCCTAAATCATTCATAGAAGATCAGATAGAGTCTATTTTCTGCCAGATATATAGTGACATAATAAATAAATCTGTCATTATTGTTATAAGATTGCTTACATATTACAAGTAATTTTGATAAACCAAGAGGTAGTATTATGCTATTAACTCTCCACTGTTGGACTTAGAATAGCATACTATCCAGAAATTCCAATGTATTTTGTCAGATTCCAAATGAGTCACAGATAGATTTGATTACTTTGTGAAAAAAATGCTGAGCATAAAAAGCAAAATGAAGCTGAAAAGAGAGCGAGAGGCTCAATGGGAAATTTAGGCATTTTTGCTCTCACTTTCACTAAAGTTCTGCTTTCATTTGTCACTAGAAAAATCTTTCCCCTACACACTCTCTTGGCCGTCTTACCTATTTAAAATGTCTCCTACAGGTGCTTGTACAGTGCCCAACACAATACTATATAACAAGATAGTACAAGAAGGCAAACAACCCTTAACCTACCAGTTGTGATTAGAACCATAAATAGCAGAGATATACAATGCTTTCCATGTTCTGACCCATTGCAACACTTAAATTTATCTTAATAAATTGCTTGAGAAAGAACCAAGTCAATGTATGTTCTAATACTACTCTAGCTATGATAAAGGTTAATAGGCTTGTTAGGGTTATACAGCAAAATTCATGCACACAGTGACAGTGCTTGAGTGCAAGTAAACCACCAGATTCTAAACCATTATTTTTAAGTCTTAAACTTCAATGTATAATAAAAACAGAGATTGTTTTTGTCTTTCAAGACCCCAATGATCTCCTCTACACTATTTTCATTAGTGTTAGATCGGATGTCTGTTTCTATAAACTCAGAATCGGGCCCACGAGTGTTTCCAAATGAGTTCCTCCAATATAGTGTGACTTTAGCACTACAAGTACTAACAGAAGAAACTTTTTCTTTAACCTGCATCATGAGAGTGAAGTAGAAATCAGAATCTCCAAAGTACTTAATGACCTGCTTTTTCAATTACAAAGAATCAATAACAAATAAAACCCTTCCAATTCCCACTAACTAAAGTTATTAAAATAAATCAAGTTTTGAAAAGTTTACAGTGTGAAAGAAGTTTAGTGTTTTAGACTTCTGTGAGCTGAGTCTTAAATGCTCTGAACATAATGCTAAAGACGTGGTCACCAAACAGTTTTTTATTTTGGTAGCTTATATAATATGTAATGAATACCTTATTCGGTTATGATTCATTATTTAGCCCATCACTAAAAACTTCAGCTCAGGCTCTTACTGCCTCAGTTAAGAAACAGAACCATTGGCACAGGCCCACAGAAGTTATCCCCATTTGATATGGCCAGGACAAGACTCTTTACCCTTCTCAGGCTGGCATTGGGACTACTAGGCCCATGGCATCTGTGCATTCCAGCTCAACTAAAGTGGAAAAAAAAAATAACCTCTGATATTGCCTACATGTAGTTGCAGAGTATGTAAACATAATAATTTATTACATCAACTCAAAGCAAGGAAATGATGATCATTACAAAACAGAAGTTCTTTGGAGTTTGCAACAGCATACAGAAAATCAGTAGATTTACCATTCAGAGAAGGCTAATTTTCAGCTTCAGCTCATAGGGAAACTATTTGTCCCCCGGAATAATGGTGAAGGGAAGTAAATAATTAGCAGGGCTATATCTTACAGGTTGTAGATAACACAAACCTTCTAAGTCTGGGCACTTCCTGCATTTTTACAGAATTAAACCAGCCTAATTAAAGAATCAAGTCCATATATTTGGAATTCATGTGTTCTGTTGTTTCAGGATGTCCCATATTTTGCTTGCTGACATTTTTTGCTTGTTGTTCTTTGAGTTCTTGTAGAGGGCAGCAATGAGAGTCAGCGTATATTCCTACACTGTCTTCTTGACTAGGTTATTATGTGAGTTGGTCACTGACTTAATATGGAACATTCAAAGCAAAATATTTGCCAAGAGTGGTTCCTCTAACAATTTCAGGAAGTTTGATATTATTGGATTCCAGGGCTTCTGAAATGCCAATAGCTTAGTTCACCTTCATCATATTCACCTTTCTGTTTGCTTGGCTTTGAAAGGATTTAGCATTGTATATCAATATAGCCCCCATAGCATCTTTGGCTTGACAATATATTTTCCAAGTTTTTGGCTCTCAAATCAGTTTGAAAAACCCCATTACATACAGCTTCAATCCTCTTATTTATACTTGAAACTGCCTCTTAAAAACTGTCTAACCTTTATTAAGAACATCTGCCTTTGCTGTCAGCTTTTGTTTCAGTCCCATGATCTCCTCTCTCACAGTGGAGAGCATGCAGGTGGACACAAGGATGACAATATGGGAACACTAACTCATATTCATTGACCTGATTTTCAAAATCAAGTCTAAATAAGTAGCTTTTATTCTGTGAAGCATTTAAACTCCAGAAACCTTAGTGTGGGGGTTAAAAGCAGTCCATCTGATCCTTAAAACATATCGTGATTAGCTGCTTGAAGCTTTCTGTATCAGAGGCATTAAATGATGTCTACAAGCTAGATTAAACCTCTTTTCTGTAGTAAGGGTTTGGTTTTTTTTTAATATATTCACAAATCACAAATAATGAAAAGTCAAAAGAGTACTTGACTGTGTCTCTTTTTCTGGATGCTCACAGTAAATTTACACATTAGGAGACTAAAAGTCTAACCATCTACTAGAAACACAAGCAATCAAGAAGATTTCTGGAGGATGATACGTGTACTAGATGGTTTGACTAGATGGTCAAACCAACAGTGGGTCTGCTCACAACTAGCTTTACTAATACAGAAGAACTGATTAATGAGTGACAATCAATGGTTGTCTCAGATGTAGTAGTGACATTCAGGTTCCAGTTCATAAGGGAAGGTCTGTAGGATAAAATCTACTTTTAGAGTAAATTTCAATTTATTCAGGAAAGGCAGCTCAAATAGGCCTATAGAATTATATTTAACTATTTACTAGAAGGAAAAAAAGATATCTCCTCTCTACTACATGATTTCTTAATTCACATAAACAAATAGAATGATTGTATTTTTCTCAAATGTTTTTTCTTATTTGAATTTAGGGTTAGCTTTAATAGTGTTATTAAAATATATAAGCTTTTTTAAAACAAATCTTAAATTACTGGAAGAGCATTTATTTATGGAGAAAAGCATTATTGTTGTTCAAAACACAAACATATGAAAATGCATATGCTGCAGAAATATTTTGTTTTGGAGTAACAAAGAAAAAATTGATGACTGTGAATTCTGATATAAAACTAATTTTGTTTTTATTTTAATCAAATATCTTTGGATTAGCATAAACTACCTATTAAATGCCAAAAAAAAATCCTTTTTACCTTTGTTAACTTTTAATTTTTGAACTTTTGCATATTTGAAAGAGATTGCCTCCAAAACCAGATAAAAAACCCTAAAAAACTTGAAACCCAACCTTATACTGTTAGTTGAAATGAAGAATTTTTTTAATATTCAGATAAAAAAATGCATACAAATATTTCATAGGATGAAGACTTACTTTAGGTTACACAAAAAATAGGTCACTTTTTTTTCCAGACTCTCTTCATAGAAATTCCAGGGTTTCATTCACAGAGTGCATGAGAGCACAGTTGTATTTGCTCTTGATGTGAGGGAAAAAAACAACAGATGTGGATGTTAGTTCTGCAAAACATTTCTTATATGGTCACCACTTCATCAGAGGGTTTGGACATTTTCTTATATACTTCTTATTGTTAAAAGAAGTCTTATACACTGTCACTTTACTCAGAAATAGCAGGTCCTTAAGACCACACCTCACATCTTTGTCAGTTTTAAACTTCCAAGGATACTCTAACTATAGCAGAATTTGAGAACTTCTGAGAATCTGCGATTTGTTTCATGAGTTATAAATTAACTCAAGAGCCTAATCTTCATTGTTCAAAGTCTCTACCTATGAGGTAAAAAAAAAATCTCTTTGGGTATTTCAAAAAAGGAATATCTGATTGCCTTTGCAGCTTCATTCAGACAAGAATCTTCACTCAAACTACCTACCAGTAAAAGTTCCTGTGTGTCAGCATTCAGTTCTTCTGTGTGGAATGACTTTAAAATCTTGATCTCACATTGGTTTGAAAGAGGGGAGAACTCTCTATTCCTATCTGTCAATTTACACTTAAAAGTAAAGATAAGCTCATCTCTTCTCAAACATCCCCTCTAGCAATAAAAGCTCAGCAGTCCAAATTGCAATCTCACTAGAATGTGGCAATCCCCTCCAGTTTATGCTATCAGGGTTTCACTGAAAGAGAGGACAAGGGTGCTTTCTCAGTGCTGCTGAAAATCACCAGGAATGTGCATGTGTACATCACACTTAGCCTCTGACCATGGACTCTGCTGGTGATGCACAAACCCAACATTTTCTCTCAGGTATTGTTGCTCTGTTATACTGCTAGAAGTAAAAACGGATATTTGTTTTTGTCAGAAAACCATGCACTCCTAAGGCTGTGACTTTCTATTTATACACTAACTTATCACAGACCAGACCAGCTGGAGTGTTGCTGGACTCTCCAAAAGCTATCAGCATGTGAATAGAAAAGTTTCAGCAATATGAATAAAAAAGTCTCAGCAACAGAAAAGGAGTTAATCATACTCCTTAAATGTACACTAAGAATGTAACAAATGAGGAAGGCTCACACTTTTTTTCTTTAAAAGTGTGGCCACACTTTGGGTTCTACGTACCTGTTGATGCCCATTAATTTTTTTCTCTTGCTACAGAACTGTCAAATGTTGTCCTGATGATGTTGTCTGAAATCCTGGAGTACATACCTATATTAGCCTGCTCCATATTTTTTGAACACAAAATATTTTCCTGCAGGCTTTTACTGCTACTGCCAGCCAAAACAAGTACCACAGTCATTCTGCCCCCAAACTTCCTACATACCCTTTTGTTTTTAACCCAACAAAAAAAGAACAGTCCTACTCAATTAATGACAAAAATGGAAACTCTTCTTTACAGCAGGAAACACAATTTTCTCTCCTGTATGATGACAGTTTCCGTGTCTCTTGGGGGCATGTCTACCTCTCCACCTGCCTCTGCAGAGATCTCCTTACCTCAGAACCATTCATCACTCTTCATTCCTTTTAGTCTACAAGACTTTGTAATTTTGTCCTTAAGGTTTTAGGACTCAGCTTGTTTCTAATATTGTGCCACATTTTGAAGTATTATTTGTTTGCTTGTTGCCTTATGTAGTGTGGGAAGCCATTCTCCTGGGCCTTTAGATGGCCTGTAAACTCAAAGGAGTGAGTAACTTTTGGGGGGTACGAGCAATGCAGACTTGGTGTTTCACTATGACTTCTGCCCCTCTCTAGGCCCCAGGAATCCCATTGTTTGTGAAACCTTCATTCTCCTTGTAAATACTTTTGACTTTGTCTTCAGTTGTCTAATTATGATGTCAAGCTACATGGATGCTCCAACAGGGACTTGGGTAGAAAGGGTAATGAAACCTTATAAATAAAATTAGTATTAATTATTACCCTGATCATCTTGCATCTTTTGTCTCTCTCACCCCAGCCCTTTGGCTGTATGCCTGGTCATTCTTCTGAGTGTCTGAACAGGTGCTTCAGAAACTTTGTCTTCTATGAAAATTTCTAAGTAAACCTTGTCCTTTCTTTAATCATAAAAAGGAAGATAAAAGCAAAGCAAATCAAACAAATCAAACTGAAATATCATCTATTAATTTTCATTATTATTTATAGAGTAGTAGGAAAATTTCTGGTTTGATATTAAAAGCTTAAATACTATTAAACTATTTAAATTGTTCTTACACTACCGGTTTCTAGCAAACATATTTTTGATTTTTTCCTACTTAAGGATGGACTCAGAATTTACTGTGTTATTTACATTATTGAATTTACTATATTATTTCTAAGAAACATATGAAATATAATACTTTACATGCCTATGTTTTAATTGCTTATACAATTTATTTAAACTCTCTAAGTCATCAAGGACATTTCTTAGAATATTTTTTGCTTTTTGCCAATACACAAGGTCTTCAAATGTCAAAAGAGATAATACAGCTTTTCAGAGATCTATTTTGAACTTAAATATTTTTATGACTCTTATGTGATGCTATTTTGTACTTAGAAAGCCTATTTTGTTCCATGAAATCTAGGCACTCCTTCGTGATCCTGTTCTATATGGAAGAACCAAAGGTCATATGCCCTTTCATACAGATTCTGACATGACCCATTCTAAAACAGCTAAAGCCCATTCTGAGTGCAGGATTCTTGTTTTCCAGATTAGTGATTCTCTCTGAATGTCCTGAAGCTGTATCTTGGGATGATGATGTCTGTGAAACAATTCACTACTACTGCTTTAAAAAAATGCAATGCTGAAGAAATAAAATAGCTTAGTGTTTGTCAGTTGGTTCCAACGCACTTCAGATAAAGACAGGTAAAACTTTTTACAGAATTTAATCTCCTCAATGCAATTAATGAGATTTATGAGAAATTTGTAGATTCTGCCAGTTGATAAATAAGCATTGTGAGGAAAAAGTGACTAGCTATCTAGTACTACTCACATGTATGATATGCACCAAGATTTTTATAAATACGGGTACCTAGTTTTGTGCGTCAGAGGACCTTCATGATCAAAGACAGGACACTGTCATAGTTAACAGTCTTGTTTGGGGTTGTTTTGGGTTTTGTTTGGGATTTTTTTTGAGTGCTAAAGGCCAAATGAGAAATTTAGAACCATAGAAGTCTGTATACACCATACAATTTGAAAATCTGATGATACATATTTCCTTCTCTTGACATAAAATTCATATAGGAGAGTTCATGTTCTGTCAATAATTGTAGATTAATTTCTACATATAGATGTTACATATCCTGATCCCCCCCTTTGAGGTGTTTCTCTAGATGTGTCTTCTTTGATTCTGAAGCATCCATGGAACGCTACCCACAGTACACTGTGTTTGAGCTAAACCTTGTGCAACAGGATGGATGTAGTCCTCCTCCAAGTGTGGTTGCAAACTTCTTGGGTAAAAACTTGATACAGGGATAATGGATTCTCAGTCTTAAAAACATTGACATCAAGCCAAGAAATACAAGTCATTCAAGGTCAAAACTGCATACATGCTAGAGACAGCTCTCATCCTATGTATGTTTTTTTTTCAACTTTACTACAAAACCTTTTTCTCCTTTTATCAATATTCTTCTTCATCCTTGAAACTTCAAAATTATTAGGTAGTTTAGAGAAACACATTGTCGCTGACTTCCTGCAACTTCCACAGACTAAAACAAAAACACATTTTAATTAGAACACTTGATTTAATTGGTGCTATGAATCTCTGGTTACATTTGGCAATGAATCACAAATTAACATAATCTTTTTTTAGAACTTTGCCACAGGTTTTCTGTTGTTATTTTTTAAACCCACAAATTTTGTATTCCTCCCACTACCTGCCCCCACATATGGTCTCTTAAGATTCTAAAATTGTACAAGTCTCCCTGACATGCATTACAACCCATCTGTATTTAAAGTTATGCCTTCTACTAACTGTTGTTTTATATTATTCTGTGATTTTTCTCCCCCCACCCACTTTTAAATGCATTATCTATTCACATCTGAGTAGAGTGCTGTCTTGTCAGAAAGACAGCTTGATAGGTACCATACCCCTCAAAGAGTCAAAATTAAAAATGTTAGCTATATAGACATTGTCACTGAATCACTGCTCTGAATGTATCCTGAATCTCTGCCCTCAAATTACAGTATTTCCCATTTTATTTTCTGTGCTATAAATGCAACAATAAGCACACTAACCAATTTCTTCCCCCTTAATTTCAGAATACTATTTATTATTGGTTGAACCAATAAAACACCCTCAGAAATGCAATATTAACCAAAGAGATGGAAAACAAACCCTACAGTTAGACGGAAAACCCTGACAGGAGGTAGCAATTTTTTTCTAATTATATATGCAGTGTCAAAAAAGCACTGCTAGCATTTTGCCACCACAATGTTCATACAGTCACATGTCAGAGCAAGTGTCGGTTTTAATTGTGAATTTACAATTAACATGCAATTTTACTATTCAAACTCATGCTGATATTAGCCATTTTAATTCTGTAAGTTGAAAATATAATACTAGGTTACTGTCAAGGAGATGAAGCCCAACCTCACTCAAATGTAGAAAGATTTATAATCCCAATTAACATTTGAAATATATAGGGATAAACTTACAAAATGTGAAGTGTCAGTTACTAAAATCTGTGATCTGTTTCCCTCGATCTCATGATGCCATTTCTATAGCATATTGCCAGAGGCAATATGTCTATGAGTCAATTATATATCAACATTTATTTTTCAGTGACTCCCTTAGAGGACTAAGGAATTAACTATCTAGATACATGTATAGCCTCAGCACCAGAAAATAGAAGAAAATAGAAGAAACAGCAGCCATCCCACTTCTTCTACTCCTTTTCTCCCGTTCTTACCATGTGACAGATGTAGCTTAATTAATTGGGATATGAATTTGGTTGTAGGGGTTTTTTTTTTGTTTGTTTATTTTTGAGGGGGGTGAAGGAAGGAGGTGCTGGTGTGCAAATATCTGTGGTAAAGAGGAAAGCTGTATGCACATCTTCCAGTGAAAATACCTTATCGGGGGAAAGCTAAATAAAAACATATTTTATATGTAGTTTTGAAAAACGTTAAGTCTGTGGGAATTCTCAGCATCTGTGGGAGTGAATGCTACAGGCTAGGTCCCAATACTGTAGAATTTTTGTCTTCTCTCACGAGTCTCCCTAAATTGATCAGCAATGGCATAATTCTGTTGGAAGAAACCTGTACCAAAGGCCAAAGTGGAAGTGAAGTACACAATTACTCTGGGATCTAACAACCAAAGACATGATGCAGTCTGAATTTCAGGGTAGAAAGTTTGAGTATTCAGTGGGGAAAAAAATACTAAGAAACAAGGAGAATGTGTAGTCATAATGGTACTTGCTGTTATGAGGAGTCTGCCTTTCTCTTTGTGAATCAGCTTGAAATCTAAAAAAGATATGAGGTTTTATGTTTTGGTTTGCTTTGGGGTTTTTTTATCTGATGATTTTGAAATAATGGAGAATGAACATTGGAAGCACAGAGCTTATCTTGATGAAGACTACAAAAAATGCATTAATATACAGACTGTTGACAGATGATAGATAAAAGAGTAATTTTTTTTGCTAAGAAAATGCCAATTTACAATACCATTTAGAGCACTCCAACAGGCTATCTCAGACACACATTATTAACAGAGAAAAATGCTAAAAAGAAACAAGTTCTTCCAAGGAGGTCATTCTCTCTGAAATATCACCCTCCCCCCTTTTTTTTTTTAACTCCTGTCAGCTTTGTTTAACAGTTTTTCTTTGGTGCAGCAGTGCCAGCTACATATTAGGAAAGCATGAGGTTGGTACAAAGGTGATCCAAATACAAGTGCTCAGTTGCTTGATTTTGCCATTTAGCTGCTAGGCAATAAGCACCTCATCATTCCTTCTAAGATAATTGTTATACAATAAACATTAATTCCATTAGTATTAAGAATTATGCCATGCTAAAATTACAGAAAATGTTTAACCATATATTCATAATTACTGTAATCCAGAATCATTGGATATCAGAGTACTCTGAATGACACACTGTCTTATACTCTATCAGATAAACAGGAATGCTTATATAGCAGCATGTATTAAATCACAAGTCAAAACGTAAGTATAATACATCAGATATTTGAGCTGTTGTGGTGGTTTAACCCTGGCTAGAATCCAGGTACTCACTAAAGTGGTTCTATCACTCCCCTTCTCAACTGGACAAGGGAGAGAAAATATAATGAAAGGCTCATCAGTTGAGATAAGAAGAGGGAAAAACTACTCACTGATTACCGCCACAAAAAATCAGAAACAACTTAGGGAAATTAATTGAATTTATTACCAATCATATAAGAAAATAATGAGACACAAAACAAATCTTAAAAGTATCTCCCCCCCACCCCTCCCTTCTTCCTGTGCTTAATGTTATTCCTGATTCTCTACCACCTCAGTAGCACAGGGAGATGGGGAATGGGATTGTGGTCAGTTCATCACATGTTTCTGCTGCTTCTTCATCCTCAGGGAGAGGAGTCCTTCCCCTGCTCCAGTGTGGGGTCCCTCCCAGAAGAGACAGTCCTTCACAGAATTCTGCAATGTGAGTCTTCCCACAGGCTGCAGTTCTTCAAGAACTGTTCCAGCATGGGTCCATTTCAGGGGGTGCAGTCCTTCAGGGGTGCAGACTGCTTCAGAGCGATTCCCCATGGGTTTACAAAGCCCTGTCAACAAACCTGCTCCGGCTCCTCTCTCCATGGGGTCACAGCTCCCACCAGGAGCCGGTTCCAGCCTGTGGTTCCCATGGCATCACAGCCTCCTTTGGGCACATCCACCTGCTCTCCCGTGGACCATGATGGGCTCCTCCCTCCAGCAGCACAACCTAGCTCACCATGGTCTTCACCATGTGCTGCAAGTGGATCTCTGTAATACCTCCTCCCCCTCCTTCTACAGTGATGTTGGTGTCTGCCGAGCTGTTTCCATCACTTATTCTAGCTCTTCTCTTCTCTGATCTCAATTACTTCTCCATAATAATGTTTCCTCTTCTTCCATAAGTTGTCCCAAAAGCACTACTACCATTGCTGGTTAGCATCTTCTTGGAGATGGCTGGCATTGGCTTTGTTGTACATGCAGCAAGCCTCTGGCAGCTTCTCACAGAAGCCACACCTGTAGCCTCCTCCACCATCAAAACCTTGTTATGCAAACCCAATACAGCTGTTATTATGTTCAATTCTCTGAGTAACATGAATTTGCATTTCTTTGGAAAATGCAACTTTTTATTTTCATATTGTGAGGGTAATATTGCTCACCTTAATGGCAATTATCGTATTCCAAACCTTGCTTAGTACTGAGTCTCTAACTTCAGAACATGATATTAGTAATGTACTGGTTTAAAGGTGGCAAGTTCACCATAAAGCAAGATCTCAGGGAGGCGGTGGTCCTTCATCCTTGAGACGTGCCCTGCCCAGCGCAGCCTGATGAAGGACCACCGCCTCCCTGAGATCTTGCTTTATGGTGAACTTGCCACTGGCTGCTACAAGAGAGGAGCCCAGAAGAAATGATACAAGGACTCCCTGAAACAATATCTCAGCCTCGACCATATTGATCAACATAACTGGTCTACTCTGGCCTCCAACCGGGAGGCCTGGAGACACACCATCTACAACACTGCCATTTCCTTTGAGAACACACGCAGGATCACTCCTGAGGAGAAAAGACAACACAGAAACATTCATGTCTTGCAGAATATACCACCTAAGGAGTCTTTCTGCTGTGCCTTTTGCAATTGGATATGTCTATCTCGTATTGGCCTCATTAGCCACCAGCGTGCCTGTAACAAATGTGGATAGAGCCTTCCTAAATCTTCGTTCATGAAGCCCAGCCATGAAGATGATGATGATGATGATGATGATGATGATAGTTTAAAGGTAAACGGGCAGGGGAAATGAACTCAACTCAAAGGAGAGATTATAAATCAGAATAACAATTTAATAAAATAATACAATAAATATGATTATACAGACAAACAGTTGGTTTTAACCCACAAAACCTAGATGTATAACCCAGCACCCTGGGGCATGAACAGAGTGGTGTTCTTTGGCCCCCTGAGACCAAAGTAGAAGAAGAGGGAAAAACCTATAATAAACAGACTTTTTTTTTCCCTGTTGGTGGGAGTGCTGTTGCAGTCTGGTCAAGAGTGCAGATTGCAGTTCGGTCGAGAGTGGTGTTTGCAGTCTGGTTGAGAGTGGTGGTTGCAGTCTGGCTGAGAGCAGTGATCTGCAGTCTTCCTCTGGATCCCATGAGTGGTGACAAAGTCCCAGGACCCCAAGATTATATATCCTCTGGTTCAGGCAGGAATGTCCAGTACCTCCCTCAGGGCGGGGAGTTCCACAATGGGTGTGAGGACAGGAGCACAGTCCTATCTGGCAGGCCTCTTAACACCCAGCTTATAGCCTGAGGAGTCAGGCGTGCTGTGGGCAGATGGTGTAAATGGTCTATTGATAACAGTTTCTGGGAAATGGCATGGAAGGCTATAGAATACACTGTATGGTTACACCCATACAGTGATGAACTGGTCCCAGCTGTTCTAACTAGGACAAGTAAACAGTCAGCATGGCCAGAAGAAATAAAACCAAACCAAACCAAAAAACCCCAAACAAGTAAAAAAACCCCAAACAAGCAAGAAAAACAAACAAAACAAAACAAACAAAAAAGAAAACCACCACTTTGGTAACACTTCGAAATACTGCATCAGGGACTAAAACAAAGTCTGTTTATTATAGTCAGCTTACATATTCAAGGTCTCTTCCTTGGTCTGCTGATAAACCAGCCTGAAGCCTGAAAATTGTCCCACAATTTATTACTAAATATCTACAAACTTCCAACAAAAAGCCATTTGTCCTAGAGATAAATGGAAAGTCAGGGTCAAAAACAAAGCATTATATATCAGCACTGTATTTCCATATAAGTTGGAAACCTCCAACAGTTGCTTCTGAAAGCTACTGTAGGTTTAAAATGAAAACCAGTCTATTGCTATAAATGTTTTGTGTCTCATGGCCCATTCATGATTGGTGCAGTTAGGATATTGCAAAAAATGCATGATAGCTAAAGGGTTATAATCAATCATAAACTCTCTTGGCATACCTCTCAAGTCCCTGAACCTCAAGGCAGGGACTCTAGTAGTGACATCCCATTTTTGTAAGAGAAATAAGGTTTGAGACCATCTGAGGAACATGAACATATGAAAATCCATGGGACCTGCATCCCATGGTTCTGAGCAAACTGTCTGATGTAGTTGTCAAGCCACACTCCACAATATTTTAAAAGTCATGGCACTACCTGACTTTAAGTCTATTAAGTCTGTTTAAGTCTGTTAAGTCTGACAAGTGGTGATTGAAAAAAGGGAAAAGTTTACTACTATCTTTAAAAAGACTAAAAATAAAGATCTTGGGACCTACGCACCAGTCACCCTCTCCTCTCTACCCAGCAAGATCATGAAAAGGATCTTCCTGGAAGACATGTCAATGCATATGGATGGTGGGGAGGTGATCAGAGACATCCAGTGTGGCTTCACAAAGGGCAAACTGTGCCCGACTAAGCTGGTGGGCTCCTACGATGGAGTGGCTGCCTTGGTGGATAAGGAAAGAGCAACTGATATTGTCTGTCTTGATTTCTGCAAGGTCTTTGACATTGTCTGCACAAGATACTTGTCTCTAAATTGCTGCGATAAGTGTTTGATGGACAGACCACTCCACACATAAGGAATTGTCTGGATTGTCCAAGTGCTCATCAATGGCTCAATGTCCAAGCGAGGATCAGTGACATACAGCGTCCCTCAGGAACTAGTATTGGGACCACTGCTGTTCAGTATCTTTATTAATGACCCAGACAGTGAGATTGAGAGCACTCAGCAATTCTGCAGGTGACACCAAGCTGAGCAGTGTGGTTGATAGATGTGAGGGAAGGAATGACATGCAGAGGTACCTTCATAGTCTTAAGGAGTGGTCATAAAACCTCCTCAAGTACAAACAAGGCAAAGGGCTGGAACACCACTTCTGTGAAGAAAGTTACAGAGGTTTCAGGTTGCTCAGTCTGAAGAAAAGAAGGTTCCAAGGAGACCTGACTACAGCCTTTCAGTATAATAAAGGGGACTTATAAGAAAGACAGAGACAGGTGTTTTACCAGGGCCTGTAAAGTGGAAATGGGCCACACAAGTGGAAATGGTTTTCAACTGACAGGCAGTAAATTTAGATTGGGTATAAGGAAGAAATTTTTTTTTTATAGAGTTGTTAGACACTGGAACAGGCTGCCCACAGAAACTGTTCATAAAATTCACTTTTAACTGCATTATGTTTGATAAAATTACATTTTCACTCTAACAGTATTTCAAGGACAATTATCTATATAATAATGGTAAGTCTAGATTTTACTTATCTATTTGCTTTTTTTGACCAAGATGCTGACCCTCTTTGGCAGTAGAATAAAAGCCAGCAATGTAAGCTAAAGATCAAACATTCCCCACTAAAAGCTGTATTGAAATTTTGGCTGAAATCCAGGAATAGTAAGTATTCACCACTTACTATATAAAGTTTTATATGACACATTGCCATTTCTAAGGAATTTGAGAGAAGATAGTTAAGTCTGACAACGTTTTAAATTTTGTACGTAATACTTCTTATAACTTTAATGTAAATATGGACCGCTCCATTATATCTTCATTTGTTCACATATAACTGCTGACCACTTGTCTCACATGATTTATAAATTAATCAGCACCTGTCTTCTTTTCACCACCCTTTAGATGTCCACAAGACATGTTGTTTAACACAAACCATGTCTTATAGAGGAAGATCTTGATAAATCTTATTTAATATGAAATATAATGTGGCCATAGTTTCTTGATCCTGCAGCATCTTTTCCCCTGTATAGTGATGGCTATATGTTGTTGGTACAAAGTATAGCCATTTATTAAGAAGCATTAGTGTTGGCTGATTTCACTCTCTGTGTCTATTACCTAGCCAGTTCAATATAGCATTCCCAGTACAAGTACCTAAATGTCAACTATTGTTCATGGAGAAAATCTTTTTTGGGCATGTTAAAGATAAATTGCCTAATCAAAAGACAGCCTGCCAAAGAGACACCTTAAACAGCCAGATTTATCATTGTAAGGTGATTTAAAGGGAAAATAGCAAACAAGAGAGATACAGTATCAGGAAAATTTTACATTCAAAATGAGCATCCCTACCTCTGTTCCTACTGAGCTTCAACATGATGAGTTTATAACATAGGAATGCATAAAGTCATGGCTTTTGCATATATTTTTACCAGATTTGTGTTTAGTTGGTGTAAGGATACAGAACATCTTAATGACATCAAAGTTTCAAGTGTAACAAAGGTAACCTCATAGTTCTATAGTGAGGGATGTCCTCAATCATTGGGGCATTTTTGAATGCCCTTGTCATCTTCATAAAGCAGATTAGTATGTTTTATTTTGTGCTTTGTCCAGTTGTAGTAAATCACTGATGATTGATTGGAGGAAGCAGCCATGGAAAACTTGAGCCAATAAAACTACTGATTGACAAAGAACAGAACCTCCTTGACCATTGTTTCCACATGTCAACACCCTGTCTTTTAAATAGCTGTATACTTGAATATTAACTTCATCAATCAAATGCCATCTTACTTGAAAAAAAAGATGCCTTGCTAGATTCAGTAACTGTGATTTCGGAAGTCCTTAAAAAATACTGTGCTAACTGATGACACTGCATTTTCTGATAATATTCAGAACTCTGATAAGATTCAGAGTTCCTCTTTCACAGTGTTGAAATTAGTGTTTTAAAATAACTTTGTTCTCAGATTCTGACAAGATACCTTTTACGTGTATAGTTATTGATTATAATTTAGTTTTGATCAAACATATGCTATATATAAAGGACATTATAAATGTCTCCTTGTTGCCTTAAAACAAAGAACTGCATAAAACTTTCATATGAACCTGGACCTAGTCTTTTCAATATAAAATTACAATATGTTTGCATTATTTTTGCTGGAACTGACCTTGTATCTTGTTTTGGCAAATATTTGGTATCATCTGCCACAGAAGATGCAAGATATTTAGCTACAGGACAGCTTGGTCACCTACCCTTCCTGGCCCAAAAGAACTCACCCAATGACCTGCAGTATTAAGGCTGAAACTGAAGGTATTACACTGCTCTGTTTTTCATGTCTCAACACGTAAGAAAGTGAAAGAAAGCGATGAGATTCTTGATATATAACCTACTTTGTTGTTCTCTCTTTCTAAAGATAAGAACCATATGATTGTTTCAGGGATAAAAGATGTTGCACATGTGACAGGGATGAGTTATCAGAATTTTGTGAACTGTATGCAATTTTCCACCTAGAATCCTTTCCTTAGTCCTTTCCAAAGTCTCTCTCAGCTGTTATATCAGTCTCTACTCTCAATTAA
Organism: Manacus candei; assembly: GCF_025592945.1. Taxonomy (NCBI): domain Eukaryota; kingdom Metazoa; phylum Chordata; class Aves; order Passeriformes; family Pipridae; genus Manacus; species Manacus candei. Next base: position 2,556,641 of record NW_026138141.1, on the reverse strand, counting down.
AAAAAAAAAAAAAAAAAAGGAAAATTAATCTTCTTTCAAGGAAGAAATTGCAGAAAAACTTACAAAGCATTCCGAATATGTATATGATAGTATGTATATGATAGTAAGAAGTGTACTCATTCTGTTGGCTATGTTAGTTAAAACATTAGGGTTCCTAAAGAATTAAAATTGTGAAGGACATTAAAGAAGAATGTTGGCAATACACTGAAATCTGTCAGTGTCCTCCATAAACAAACTTCTAGAGAGTTTGCAGAATTTTGATAAGTTAAAATTTGGTCTTAGAAATATGTAACAAATATTTGGAAATATGCAGTTCAGGTGTGCTTTCTTCTACCACCTGTTCGCAGGTATTGGTTTTTACTTGTTTGCTTTGCTATTTTAAATCTGAACCTTCCATATTTCATTTGTTTCCTTTGAAAAATTAAGAAATGCATTTTGTGTATAGTAGTGATTTTGATCCTAGAGACACTGCAGTCCCAACCAAACAAGAAACCAAGATATTGCCACTGTGGACCAAATAGGAAACTCTTGACTACTTTACCTATTTGAGAAAATCAGGTTCAAGCCCATCTGAGGAACTTGTGGTTATTTTATAAAGACTGTGAAAAAGATGCAGCATATATGACATACTTGTGAAAATCAAGACATAGACTTCCTTTGAGCAGTGAGCATGGAGATTTTTCAGAGCAGTATATGCTGTAGGGACAGCATGTTTCAAGCTTTTCTGGACATTTTTAACCTCTTACAGGGGAATTTCTAGCTCTACTGAAGCAAGTGGAAGATCATGTTTATATCATGATTTTACCAATCTCTGACTTCAAATAAGAGTAGAGGAAGCTTTCTATGAAGAAAAAGCTTTCAAAATGTTTATCAAGGCAAAACATCTCTAAAGTCCCTAATATAATGGAAAACAGGCACTTTTTGTTACACATATTTTAATAAACCCAGAGAGGTTAGATATAGCAATGGCATTAAACACCTGTTTGTTTCAAAAATTAAGTATTTTTGTATTAAACAGCAATCACCAACTATTAACAAATCCATGGGACCTGCATCCCAGGGTTCTGAGCAAACTGTCTGGTGTAGTTGTCAAGCCACACTCCACAATATGGAGGTCACAATATTGAAAAATCATGGCACTGCCTGGTGATTGAAAAAAGGGGAAAGTTTACTGCTATCTTTAAAAAGACTAAAAATAAAGATCCTGGGAACTACCCACCAGTCGCCCTCTCCTCTCTGCCCAGCAAGATCATGAAAAGGATCTTCCTGGAAGACATGTCAAAGCATATGGATGGTGGGGAGGTGATCAGAGACATCCAGTATGGCTTCACAAAGGGCAAATTGTGCCTGACTAAGCTGGTGGCCTCCTACGATGGAGTGGCTGCCTTGGTGGATAAGGAAAGAGCAACTGATATTGTCTGTCTTGATTTCTGCAAGGTCTTTGACATTGTCTGCACAAGATACTTGTCTCTAAATTGCTGTGATAAGTGTTTGATGGACAGACCACTCCACACATAAGGAATTGTCTGGATTGTCCAAGTGCTCATCAATGTCCAAGCGAGGATACAGTGTCCCTCAGGAACTAGTATTGGGACCACTGCTGTTCAGTATCTTTATTAATGACTCATAAAACCTCCTCAAGTGCAACAAGGCAAAGTGCATGGTCTTACAGATGAGTCAATATCAATATCAATACAGGCTGGTCATGAAGGGATGGAGAGTAACCCTGCAGAAAAGGACTTGGGTGTATTGGTGGATGAAAAAATTATACAATTTCTTTGTTGTAAAACATTGAAAATATTCAAGGTCAGGCTGAATAGGGCTTTGAGTGAGCTGATCTAGTGGATGATGTCCATGTCTATAGCAGGGAGATAACTCGATGATCTTCTGAGGTCGCTTTGAATCCAAACTGTTCTATAATTCTACAGTTTTATGAATCTGTGATTCTACCTACAACTACACAACAAGGTGTGAATAGCTGCATAACGTCTTTTAAATATGCATGAGTTTTGAAAAGAACAGGTAGTTAAACCTTAGTAAAAGTAATATCCACAATAGAATTCCAAGATCATTTGTCCAGATAGTACCAAACTTATATGACAAAATATATCAAAACCAATCCCAACCATCTGCTCTTTCTCTTCAGAAAAAAAATAAATCTGAGTTCAAACAAAATAATCAGAGAATTAGTGTCCTGGAAGCTCTTACAATAAACGAATCTGGATAAAACCCTAAAAAAATTTTAATACTGACCTATGAAAATTGCATTCTTCTAAAAGTGACAAAATATTTAACGCAATACAAGCTATTTTTTTTTCCAGCAACATTCTTTTGAAGATTAGTTTTTGAGGATTTACTTTACATTCTCTAATAGTCAGTCTATTATATACATACAAAAAAGAATAAAACATAAATAAATGTAAATAAATGAATTGTGTGGTATAACCAGGCCAATGCTAACATATTTCTTTGTATATCCTTGCTTTCTCCTAGTCCAGGGTACTTGAATTTTCTAAAGATGTTTTCCAGTTTTAATTTAGGAAAAGTCCTGAAGTTTTCATGTAAAGATTTGTCATAATCAACATTTCCCAAAGCCTAGGGAAATCAGTGCTTCCAGAAATGGTTAGAAGCAATTTTGCAGCAATTCATGTATATCTTTACTGCACACAAAATTACTTTAGCCAGACCATAGCTGTTCCTACTTCTTTATCCTCTGTTTGCATTTTGTACTTCCATACATGAAGACAAATAGATGAAGAAACAAAACCAAGTTTGTTTTCTTTGGTTGGGTGGTTTTTTTGGTTTTTTGTTGTTGTTGTTACCATTGGTTGTTTTTTTCCCATGGAAGGGATTCATTAAATACTGCTGCATTAACAGATAAAATGATGTATCGTAATATTCTATAGTTCAAGATGGGGTTAAGGAAACCACTTATATGTGTTTTGATCAACTTCCTCTTCTCTTCCATTGCAACCAAATAGTATTCAAAATATCTTCTCAGCTATGCTTCTGAGTGCAGCCTTTGTATCGTACAACACTCCTGCTATTATTAAAAAAAAAATTGCAATCAGACAGATAACTCACTTTCCAGTTAAAGGGGACTAAGCCCCTAGAAGTATTTATCACCTGAACAATAAAAATCAAGAAGGAGAGAAGTATATACCAAAGATAAAATACATGATTTTGGAACTTTTGGGGATTGGAACAGACTGCCCAGGAAGGTAGTGAAGTCACCATCCATGGAGGTGTTCAAGAAGTGACTAAATGTGACTGTTAGTGCCATGGTCTGGTTGACAAGGTGGTGATTGGTGAAAGGTTGGACTTGATGATCTTGGAGGTGTTTTCCAACCTAAATGATTCTATGGTTCTATGATTCTCTGATTTCATTATAGGAAAACAGGACAAGTTTCTCTATGAAACTTATTAAAGGCTGCAATCTAGAGAGCTTTCCTGCCACAATTAGAGAATCCATATTTTTGGGCTAACTGAGAAAACTCACAGTGGCTAAATACTAATTTTGTGTAAGTTAATGAGAAGCCAAGCCTGAAAGGTTGTACATACAGGAATCCTGTTTCAGTAATATTTTTGTTGCTAGTGTTTTTCTCAAAATTCCAAGGAAGGCACATATTGTGCTTTTTTCTGCTTATTTTTTAAAAGAAAAAAATAAATTACCAGCCTCAGTGATTCTGTAATTCTGCTTCAGTGATTTTGTGTTCTTCTTCTTTGGGAGAGCTTAGCAATATCACAATTTCTATGTATTTTTAGGAGGAAGAATAACATTTCCTTTCATTATTGAAAATAGTTGAAAATTAAAATGAAAGTTTATTAATGCCAAGAAAACATAGAGACAGCTTAGTCTTTTAAAACAAATTTATAGCTTTCTTAGAAAATATTCTAACCTTTTAAATTTTCTAAAATCAGCTTTTGTTTAAAAAACCCCACCCTTGGCACCCATAAATAAAATACATATGTAGTTTCCATTTTTTCTTCCCTTTTCAACTACTTTTTTCAAATTTTCAGCTCATAATTTACATAATTTTAAGTTTCATATCTATTAGAATTGTTGAAAGTAGGAAAAGGAAAAAATTAAACACAAACCAGATTGCTTTATTTTGTATTGAAAGTAAGAAAATAGGATAACATATATGAAATGAAACATGAAATAAAAATATTTTATAATGTTTATATTACCATAAAAGTGTTATATATAATATTTATTTTATTATTTATGTAATCAAATGTTTATGAAAAATTTTGAGAAAAAATATTTTCTATAATTAGCAAATTGTTCCCGGTTGCATACAGTAATTCCCAAGGTTTTTGACAAACTCCACATCAGCACATGACCATGAACAAAGGCTGCCAAGCTCATTTTCAGACAGTTACCTACAGTTAATTCACCACCTTTGGAATAGCCTTCCTTCTCACTTTCTTGTTTTTTGTTTTTTTTTTTTCTTTTTCTTTTAGTTTTTCTATAGCTCAGGGTATGGCTGATAGTATAGATCTTGCTAGAATTTTGGGGGGAGTTATTTTTTTTTTGTGTGTGTGTGTGTTTTTGTTGGTTTTTTTTTTGGTTTGGTTTGGTTTGGTTTGGTTTTGTGTGTGTGTGGTTTTTTTGGTTGTTTTTGGCTTTTTTTGTTTGTTTGGTTGGTTGGTTGGTTTTTGTTTTCCTTTCTCTGTTACAAAGGTGTTATAATTGACTACTTACCCCACTTCAAGGTATCTTTTATTTCAGGAGGCCAATATGACTGTGAGCCCACAAAAAAGAATTACAATATACAACATAGAACTTTGACCTTGAGCTCTACATCACTGTTCTCAGCAGAAACATATCATGTTGTACTGAGAAAAAGACAAGCAGCTTTTTGACCTACAGACATGTTTTTGTTTCACATTAAATGAGCCTTCACATCTAAGTCATATCAAATGCAAGCAAAAGGAATAAGCAAGAACCCCAAATAGAATACTTTCTCTTTGATGTTGGGCACTAGAATTTTCAATCCTTACTGTTAATGAACTAATCTAGATAGATTTTCAATATTACACAAACTAAGACCATACCAAGTTTATCATCACTAATTAACTTTTGAAGTAGAACAAGGGATACTGTTTCTCAAGTTTTTAGTCAGCATCCTTTTCCTTTCCTCTCCAGCTGTGTTTCTGTAGATATTTTTCTTATAGTGGCTGCTAATATGTGTTCATGACTGTCAAAGCTTGAGGAGACAAGATACTTTCCTATCTGATGGAGATGAACAGAAGGTGCACAGAAATCTATTACAGTTACCTCCTTATAGCTAACTTCTGCTCTTCCTGGAGGGAAATGCCCTGTGGAAATGATGGTGAGAAGTAAGGTGATGTCCCAGATGGACAGAATGCTAGCAGCAATTTCATTTCCACTTTTCACTTCTGTCACTGTCAGTAACACAGCTCCTTGCCCACCCTGGGCTTGTTCAGAAAAGCAGTTCAGATTGTCTATTGCCAATTGTACCTTTACTGGTGAGCATGCTTTAAGTGCAGATCCTCCCTCTTCAAACTTCTGCTCCCAAATAAAGAGCAGAGGCAAACCGACAGGGTTTCAGTGAGCTCAGATTTCATTGCTTTTTAACTCCACTGGCTGGCATTCAAAGACCCTGACATATCACTAAGTTTCTAATTTTCTGTTACTCAGTTTTATGCTGGCTGATAACAATCTGCCTTTACAGCAAATAGAGTTGTTAGAGGAATACCACTGTAGGGGAACACTAATTTTTTTAATATCACACTAGTCATGAAGAGACAGACAAAAGAACATTTACTCCTTACTTGCTTATCCCTTAAACTTATAATTTGGTTTAATACTGTAATTTTGGATATGTAGAAAAAATGAAGTAATTTCATCCTATTTCACTGTAACATAAAATTGGGAGACAGAATTCTCAGGAGTTGTATTTCCTGTAGCTTTTTGAAAACCACACAAATACTTTACTGCATATATGAATAAGGGTGGTATGTACTTACTTTGAAATCTTGCCACCAATGTGTTATTTTCAGTTCATAATCAAGCACATCTTCATGCAGAATCTAACACTCTTAATTTTAATCTAGACTCCTAATAATGTTCTTTATGTAAATTTAATTGTTAAAAATCTAGTAAATAAAACTGATGACTTACTGTGGTATTTCTTTTGGGGGCCTCAAGCCTCTAATTGGCTAGAAATGCCTCCTTGTTTTTGTACTATCCAGACAAAAGCTTTTTGGATCTGTTGTTCTTCACTGTCTTACAAGTGCAACCCAAATGTAACATGATAAAAAAAATTATGGAATGCTATTCCTCCTAAATAACAGGTTTTTTCCACATTAGAATTCAGAACAGAATCACATTTCAAGAGCCCTCTTCCTTAGGCAGCATCGTATGTTATGTAAAGGATTCACCTAATATATGCACACATATGTAATTATTTATACGCATGTATGAACAAAAAGAGTTCTCAGTGTTATAGCAAACAGTCGTAAACACTTCTACATTCTCCATTTTATGCTTCTGCTTTTCTTTATATAAGTGCTTTACAACACAACCAAGTAATTTTATTCTAATCAACAACTACTTTTAATGAAAATACATCTCAAGATTATTAAAAGAATTGTCCTGATTTGGGAAAACAACTAAGAGTTACATTTCGAACTAGCAGTTAAATTCCAGGTACCTAACTGAGCTGGTCATCAAATCTGTACCAGATACGCAAGTAATCCTATTAATATCTGTAACCAAACTCCGATTTCTCTACACTTTTTCTTTTACCTGTGCATGCTTATCAAATTTAGATTTTTCACAGTGCATAAATGCTGCTTTGCAATGTTTAATTTTGCTAAATTAATTGGAATATTAACTTACATAAAGGAACTTAAAATTTTCATTGCAATGTAAATTCAAGGACTGGCTCTGAAGGCAGGGTAACAAAAAAAGGACAAAAAATTAGATAGAAGAGAGAAGAAAAAAAAAAGATATAGCACAACAATACAGAAGAAAACAAAGATATGGCACAATATTCCAAAACCAGACAACACAAAAATTGGCAAGTTTGTTGAGGAGAATTGCAATAAATAGCATCTTCAGATAAAGGAAGAAAAAAATTTAAGTTCCCCTGAATGGCCTGGCATGAGGAGTCTAGCAGGGCTTCATGAGTAAATGAGGGAAGCATGCAATCAAACTTTCCTTTTCTAAAGGTAGATTTGCTAATTTTATTAATACTCCACTTGAGCTTGTACTATCAGCACAACCTGCCATAACATAATATTCTAACTATGTACAGCAGCTAACACAGAAAAGAGAGAGAGAGAGAGAGAGAGAGAGAGAGAGATTTGAAGGGACATACAATGAGCTACTGACCTCCGTTAAATTTATTCAAGGTATTTGTGGCAGATAGAATTCACCATTTTGATAGGATTGAGGTTTGCTGCTTATGTGATCACAAGAAGAGAGAGCTCAAGTTTATTGGTTCGGATACCTACTTTCAGCAAACACAGATGTAACCTCATGAGTACAGCGTATCACCATTAATTCTGGTGTGTATTAGTTTTCAGTACAATTGAAGCAGTCTCTATGGTACTCTGTATATGAAACAAATCCTGAAAGATAAATTTAAGTCTGGAGCTTGAATCTTCATGGACTGATAAGCTTCACTGTGCTTTTTTATGCCGAGTTTCAGATTGCACCCACATTTAACAACTGCATAGCGAAAAATGTATTCAAAGGACTGCGCTTCTCATTCACTGACTCCACCTGAAACCAGGTTCTGTCCTCAGATGACCAGAGCAAGATGGCATTTCTCTTGAAGAAATTTCATCCTCAACTGGTTTGTCTCTGGAATGACCTCTCCCTTTACTCTCTATTTTCAGGATTCAAGTAACTGAAAGTAGAATGGTATTGATTATTGGTAGACTGGGTTTGGTACTTTACAATAACATATTTGGTTATAAGAGATCGCTTGTCAGGCATTGCTATGGAGTTTATAGGATTATTTCTATCACTGATAGGTTACATGTAACAGTTCTGAATTCTTTTGGATCTGGAATAGGAAGACTACACAAAGGATAAAAAAGTATCTACCCAGGCCATGTCCCACCAAGGTAAAACTAAGAATGTAAAATTAGTTTTGGGATGTAATGGGATTATTAAAAGAAAAAAACCACCAACACATCAACCCCCCAAAACAACACTCCTCCCACCCCAAAAATATTTTCATTGTAATAGTTACTTAGTTTGCAAATAAATGACTGCAAAAAACATTTTACCTGAAGCCTACTTGAATTTAAAAAACATGAAGTTTTGACAGAATACACTAAAACAGCAAAGATAAGAAAACTGTATGAAAAATAAAAATAGGCAAAATATATAAAGGATGAAGATGGAAGAAGTGGCTTTTGATACACTGAAACCTTAAAGCTTGCCAGGACTAGGGTAATTTATGAGTACAGAGGTGACTAAAACTCCACATGGATCTGAAAAATAAAAAAAGGTTTATGAAAAATTGATATGTTAGAAGGTATTGCATTTGAGAATAAAATTACTACATCTTATCTACATTCTATGATTTAGAGAATGAATGTCTAAATTTTCACATACAAGACTTTCTTTTATAATTCAAATTTGTCAGAATAGAATGCTTTTAAAGAAATTGTCAACTACTTCTGGTAAAATACCTGTTATATCGAATAAGTGTATCACATTGTTCTTTTCCTTTTGTTAAAAACCACTTCTTCAGATAGTTTCTTTTTCTGGAAATTGTCATTTTTTAATGTACATGCTCTATACATTTATATGCAGACATAATTATGCATATAAATGCAATTTTTTCTTGTATTTGACATATCTGTTTTTTAATTTTATACATTCAGTTATTTAATGTAGTGGTACTGGAGACTTGTGGTTTTCTTTAATTTCTTCTATAATACACACACACACACAGGTCTTTCTACAATATTTGACTACCCATACAGCTCCTACTAAGTACTTTTCTAGCCATTTAGCCAGTAAAGAACACATTATGTCTAGTCGTTATTCGATAGACCTATTCAATTTATTCTCAAATTATTCCTTATTCCAAAACTTTCTAAAACATAAATAAACTGAATAATGGATTGTCTGACTTATGATTTATAGTGCATAATATTGTTGACCAATAATGACCAATATGTTTAGAGATCATCATAATTTTCTTAGATTTAGAAATCATCAAAATTTTCTTAGATTAGAAAGAATAACTATTATTCAATCTCTTGCAAAAGGGTACAGAATCTCTTTCAGACCAGCATCTGAGGATTAGTATTACTGAAGCCATAGACTTCTGCATGTTCAGATCCAGTAAATCATATATGATATGCCACTTCAAGGCATAAATTACCTAGTCAGATAACAGTACTTTTTTTGTAGTAGGAGGTGGTGTTGTATGACATGTAGCCTGCTGCAAAGCCATGCTCTCTCCAAGGGGAAATAACACCTATTACGCACTGGAAGATTTTGCTTTAAGGTATTAGGCAGCAAGAACTAGTGGGTGGTCCCCATGGGTGATCACACTGGCAGGAAGGATCTCTGTATGATCCCAGGTGATCCAGGCTCTTGTACCCACATTGGTCTATGGGTTTTTTTGACAGGCAACAGACAGGATAGGCAGCATATATGGAAGGTCAAGTGGAAGGTCCCAAGTGAGCTGAGGCAATCCCTAGCACAAATACAGGCTGAGGGTACAATGTATTGAGAGCAACCCTAAGGACAAGACTTGGAGAAGTTAATTGATAAGAAGCTCAACATGGGCTGTCATTGCGCACTTGAAGCCCAGAAAGGAACTGTGTCCTGGGCTGCAACAAAAGGAGTGTGGCCAGCAGGTCATGGAAGGTGATTCTGCCTCCTTGCTCTACTGAGCTCTTGCACACTTAGCAGTGTCTATGTGTGCAAGTACTGTGTCTATGAGGCCCACAAAGATGCTAAAAGGGCTAGAGCACCTCTCCTATCATGAAAGGCTGAGAGAGCCCAAAGAAGAGAAGGCTCCAAGGATACCTTATAGGAGCCTACCAGTGCCTAAAGAGAGCTGAAGAGGGACTTTTGACAAGGGAGTGTAGTGATGAGACAGGAGGGAATGCATTTAAACTGAAAGAGAGTAGGTTCAGATTAATTATTAGGAAGAAATCCTTTGCTGTGAGGCTGATGAGGCACTGGAACAGGTTGCCCAAAGGAACTGTGGATGTCCCATTACTTGAAGTGTTCAAGGCCAGCTTGAATGAGGCTTTGAGCAACCTGGTCTAGTATAAAGTGTCCCTCTCCATGGCAGCAGAGTTTGAACTGGATAATCTTTAAAGTCCCTTCCAACCCAAACCATTCTATAATTGCATGATTCTTTGATTCTAACCAGACTATATTATGATTCTGTTTCTATGAAACAGTTCAGGATGGGCTTGCCACCTGCCTGATCACATGCTGTTACAAACAATCTCTTAGTTCATAAGAAGAATGAGAAATGTCAGCATAAGATTATGATACATCCTTTAGGAAGATCATAATGAATGGAGAGCTTTCCCATCAAATTATGAATGGGAACGGAAATTCTCTGAAGGATCTGTTCACAGCTAATTTCATATTTCTCATGTTAGATGAACAATGTAAGACAACCACCAAGTATTAAGGCTGCCCTCATTATTTGCAAATTGCAACTCCAACAGTCACCTTCCACTTCTGTTGGACTAGAAAGGTGACTGTCTTCTGTAAGACTTAAGAAATATCCAGTATATGTAAAATTCTCAGCTCATGGTATGCTAGGTGGCTGGTACATGACTGGTAGTTAATGGGATTCCTTGCATCAGAGTTCTCAAGCAGTGTTACTGTTGTCTTGACAAGGAATCATTCTTCATTAAGGGCTAAATACATTTTTCTGATGCATTTCTGTAGTGAATTTGACTTTGGCTGTCTGCCAGACCCCCACCCAGCCAATCTCTCCTCCTACCTCCCTGACAGGGGAAGAGAGAAAACAAGGTGGAAAAACTTGTTAGTTGACAGATGACTGAACAAATACCATCATAAAGGGAACAGACTCAAGTTGGGGAATATTAATTTTATTTATTTTCAAATAAAAATAGAGTAGGATGGTGAGAAACAAAGACAAAACAAGTGGGTTTTCTTAGTGGAACTAGAGGTTTTCCTTCAATTCCCACCTTCTTTCTAAGCTTAACTTTGCTCCTGACTTTCTTACCTCCTCCCCTCCCCACAGAACTTCTGCACGGGCTCTCCATGGACTGTAGCTTCCGTCAGGTTATATCCACCTTGTGTGTTGTGGGGTCCTCAATGGGCTGCTTGAGAACAACCTACTTTACCATAGTCTTCTCCATGCACTGCAGGGAAATCTCTGCTCCAGCACGAGGAGCATCTCCTCCCCCTTCTTCTTCTCTTGCCTTAGTGTCTGCATGGCTGTTTTGCTCATATTTTTCTCACTCCTCTGATTTGTTGCACAGCTTTTTTCGCCCTTTATTAAGTAGGTTTTCCTGGAGGTACCACCAGCTGGGCTGAGGAGCACAGCTTTGCTTTGTGATGGGTCCACTGAAGCTGGCTGGCACCACTTGTATCTCTCACGAGGCAGCCCTCAGTCTCTCCTTATAGATTGCAGCCTCCTCCTCTGCTGCCAACACCTTTCCGCACAAACCAAATGCATTTGCAAATCCATGGTGCGTAACACAGATTTTACAGTGTAGGCTGATCTCTTATAAGTCAACCAGGTAATATTTTGTTCATCAATCATTAGGACTAATGAAATCATTAGGACCGCATTTCATAGTCTACATCCATGCATCTTCTACCTTTTCTGAAGGATCATTTTTTTGGGGGCAGATTTCTTCTGTTATTGAATTAGCAGCATAACTTTGAAATATATCTGTGGGTAACTGAAGGGTAGAGGTCCTTTATCTCAGGCTTAAAGCCTATTGTTAAGGTATTTCTTTGTTAAGATACAGTTTGCCTGCTGCATCCTCTGCAATGTTTACAGGAGCAGATGGGAGTAGGATGGTAGTGTGACTCTCAAACTGTTTCAGTGGCAGCAGCATCAGCTGGAGTTTGCTCAGATGCCTGCAAGAGCTGAGAGTGCTGTATCATGACAAGTGTTCTGGCAATGTACATTACACAGGATTTGGTATCTGCTTCTCTAACTTGCTGTAATCTGCACATGGAAAGCAAGAATAAACCACATCATGTTACTCCTCTTAGCTTTTTCTGTGCTCGCCCATTGCAGAACAGGCCTTGATTAAGTGCAGACTGTCAGGGGGTTTCCCTGGTACGAGGTAAGTCCGGAATCTTTAATTAACTGTTTTTCATGATGGTGCATGAAAACAATGGAATATGTGTAACACAAAAGATGCTTTTATAGACACACACACACACAAAGTTTTATTCAGATGGATCATTGTTGATGGTACATGTAAAGTGTGAAAGTAGCTTCTGGGGGAAAACAAAAAAAAAATAAAAAACAAAACAAGCCAAGAGGAAAGTGTAAGGGATAAGATTCCCATTGACACGTCAGGAAAAGCACTGATGTAATTAATCTCTTCCCTGTGCATTCCCTCCAGGGTAGCAGGTGGTACAGCTGAAAGTGATGAGAATATTGACTTTTACCACAGTTTTCCCTACTACTGTACAATTTTCAGTGTGATCCACTCAACTGGATTTTTACTGTTTATGATAATATTAGTGTGGATTACAGTATGCTTCCTCAGTCATGAGCATTAGGTGCTAATTGACTGTTAAGCTCTCTTGCATACGTATTATTAGGTACTGCTTACTGCATATTTAAATTGTTTTTATTCATTAAGTTTTGAGTTTCTCTAGTATTAAGTAAACTTTACAAAACAGGATATAGGAAAAGCAAAGTAATAAGAGGGTGAGTTTCACATCAGTGACATTTACTTTGCAGAAGAAGCCAAGTGAGAGAACGTTGGCTTGCAGATGGTAAAAAACCAGCACAAAACAACATGGGAGAAGAATTGCACCGAAGATCGGGAAAATGGTCACATCAGCTTTGGTAAGAAGTTACGGCACAGCAGAGGAAAGGCAGGCTGAAGTTTTGCAAATGAAAAATCCCTTACTATCACACAGGTTAAAGTACTTAGTGGTCTGTGTAGCTTTGAGATAAGTACACTTAGGCCCAGGTGTGGATGTGAGCAGGTAGTTCTGGGTCTGAGAAAAAAAAAACCTAGGAAGTACAAGGAATAGGAAGTACAAGGTCAAAGTCAATGGGTGGGAAATACTGGCCACTACAGAAAAGTGAATACTTAAAGATGAGCCGTGAGAGAATGAGCAGTGAACTAAGAGAATGATGGGTAGGAGCAGACCAAAATTGTATGAGAAAATGCCCTGACATTTTAATGACGGGAGACCTAAAAAAAGCCCAACTTTTACATGTGATAGGACAGTCTGCTCAAACTGGTTTTTTAAGGGTGAAGGTGCCTTCTCCTTTCAGAAAACTACCTTATATATATGTGCACCAATAGTAGCAGATTACATTATTGTTCCTCAAAAGATCTTATTATATTGATCCCTTTAACATCTCCTCATTGTCTGAACAGATGTTTCTTATGGTCTTGCTATATGTTAAATTACTCTAATAGTCCCTCTGGACTGTTTTCTGAATCTTTACATGATGGTTTAGTCTTTCTAATTTGTACAGACAAAAATGCCTTTATTCCATATATTTAGGTCAGATTCCCTAGTCTATACATATAAATTTCCACAAATGAGTATCACAGTGGCAGCCCACAATATATTGAATGGTAATTTTGGGCCCTTAAAAGTTTTTCATTGCACAGCCACCATTAAAGCACAATATTGTTAAAAGAGATTTATTATGCAAGAAGGTTCTGCTGAGATAAAATATTTTTTATTTCCTCAGAAAGCATACCTTTATAAATCCCTTTCCTGTGAAAATTTCCAATCTGCAGATACAGCAATGTAATGCATGAAATGTACTGCTCTGCCTTCCTGAACCCCTACTGACTCTATTAAGACTCCTTTTGGGAGCACAGATCCTTTTGCACGTGTCTTTTTTGAAGTCCACAGGTGAAACAATACAAAAGAGTACAGACAAAAGCTGAGGGGATTTTTATGGCATAGCATGGCACACCAGGCAGTGCAATAAAATACTCAGCTGGCCTGTGGTGTTAGCTCATTTCTCCTGAGAATGAAAACATTTTTATTGTTCCTGACAATTATTTTCTTCACTTTCACTTTCATCTCACCCAAACAAGTATATGGGTAAGCACACAGAAACTGTAGAAGATGGAAAATTTCTCCCAGTATATGGTGAAGCTGGAAAACAGCTATTTGTAGTGCACCATCACATAAAAATTTACCGGTTTAGAGATGGAAGCAAGAAAGGGAAAATTTGATCATATATGAAGGTTGTTGACATGATTTCTAGTAGCACACCAGATTTCTGCAGGGTAGGAAAACTGGCCAGAGGAGATTAATTCCTTAGAGGTGACTTTAAAACCGCTTCTGAGCATCCACAGGGGAGCTCAACTAAGAGCAGACCCCTCTTGTCAGGAAAAAGAAGCAAAAAAGAGGACAAGAACCCTTTTAAGCTGTGGTTTTCTGCTGCCATGGAGGCAGAGGTAACTCACTGAGGTTTGAAACATCAGTAATTTCTCTCATTCCTGAACACTACAAAACATTTTGATCTTGTCTTTAAATTTACCCCAAAGAGGTTCAAACATTTCATATTTGAGTGTCTAAATCAACCTCAGCTCTTGCTAATATGTTTGTATGTTCACACATTAACTTGGTTTTGGTTTACTAGCACACATGGAATACCTTTAGTTAACTTGATGACTTCAAGTATTTCTTCAGAAAGTATTTAAAATTACAGCCTGATTGTGTCTGCAAGTGATCAAACAAGAAAGTAAAAAGAGTTGTGACAGGAAAATGCAAAAAATTAAATTTAAATTAAATTTAAAGTCTCCCAACACAGTTTGGATGGCAGGCCACATACCATAGCTTAAGAAAGAACAGATGCACATTTTTTTAATTAGGAACTATGGAGAATAAAGAAAATAAACAAATTCCTATTGCAATAGATATGTGGAAAATAAAAAGGCTGTGCTTCTGCAAAACCTGTTAAAAAAAAAAAATCACATTAGAAATTCTAGTCAATATAAATAACAGCTTGCAAGTTTAGACAAAAATTTAAAAAAAGAGATCTGAACTGCAACAAAACATGGTCAGAAGTTATGTGGAATCATACTAGCATAATTCACTTATAGTATCATATTTAAATGCAAAGGGGCTGAGCATATCCTTCTCTATATCCAGAGACCCACAGGATCTTTCCAGAGAGGTTCCGTAATTTAGCTGATACCACTGCTTGTCAGAGCACTGCTCTTGAGAAAAACTATCTACGGAAAAAGAAGTATTTTTTAGACTCTAACCAGATTTTCCTCTAAAATATAAATATGCAAGAAGATTCTGCTCATCAGCAAAGAAAATATCAAACTCAGCATACTTTTTGTCCATATAAGCTGATCAGTGAGTGTCACCAGAGGGTTATTCACAGAACCTGAAGAAGGATTATTTTTATTGTAAGAATTTCTTTGAGGGGTTGATCAGATTCAATTGTGTGTGCTGAGATCTGCTTATGGGTGAGTAGTGTTTGGTAAATTGGATAATGCAAGACAGAGTCTTCTATTACTACCAGGTCAATTGCTCTGACCTTGCTTTGGCTGGTAATGACTGAAAATGTTTTAATAATGGTGTTGCACAGTATCTTATGTGAAGAAAGCTGATACTGTCAGTCCCATTTCTTGGAGACAGAAATCTGTGTTAAAGCAAAGCCACCTTCACAATTTTTCTTAACCGTCATCCTTGTTAGTGGTGTCAGCACTGAAACAGAAGTCTATGCAGACATAGAAATGGAACTATCTCAGAACTATCACTGGGTTCTGGCTGGTGCACATTGGTAAGGGAGGCCTGTAGTAATCACTTGGGAGATTAATCTGTCTCATTGCCAAAGCAGTAGCTAGAGCAAAACATGAATGTTCTTTTATTAAAGGGCAAAAATGGAAAATATCACTAATTTGCAAGCATATTTTCATGTCTAAATTTTTAATTCACTTAGCTATTAAATCTATGTATGACCATGACACCTGCAAATGGATTTGAGAAAACTTGAGGACTTTTTGTCACAGAAGTCATCAATAAACAATTGAACTTTAGTACAAAGGAGGTCAAAATTACATCTACACCAGATGATGAATGTCTAATTTGAGGTGCTGGAATTTAATATTAAATAGCCTTTGACATACATAAGAATCTTTTTTTACTAGTCCATGAGGATTGAAAACAACTATGTATGTACTGGTAATTTTCAATAGCAACAACATTTGATAAACTGTCAAGGTGTGTTTGATATAGTGCTGTTAATTATGTTCAAGATAGTGATGGTACCTGTACCCTCAAGGAAACATTCAGAGTTAGAATTGCTGTTCCATGTCTACAAGAGCTTCAGGATGGAAGAGATGGTTGTAACCTTCTTGTAACACAGTCTGTCTTACTTCACAGCCTCATGGCTTTATCTGATTTGTCTGTCAAGAACCAAGGCATTATTGAACAGTGTCTTCCTTTGGTGTCTTCTCACTGTAGATTTGCAAAAATTATTCCCTTCTAACTTCTACAATGCACTGTTGCCTGAAATGTTTAACTCTACATGACACATAATAAATTGTGGCATATAGTTTTGTCACCTCAAGTCAGTAATCCAATGAATTTCACACACTTAGTAGACTTACGCTGTGCTGGGACTTCAAATATGAAGCTTCCAGCAAAAAGTCTAAGAGCATTGTTGTTGACATTCCTCTGAGTCAGAACTGAGATGAGATTTTATAGGGCTTTGTGGTAGTAAAGAGACTGTCTTTTTGAACAACATATAAAACCGAATTTTTGCTTATCCATGACAAGAAAGAATTCCTTGGAGCTCTTCACCAAACAAGATGACATCAATCATGTTGATCCAACCAAGTACAGAATGGAAATTTCCCCTCTACTTTTCTGGTTATGACTGAACTACCCAACACAATAGTTTCTACTTCATACTGCATAGTATGCTGCTCTTAAAGCAATTAAACAGGTCGTTATTTCAGTCTAGAAATATCTGGTAATAAATTCCTGCTTCTATAGGTAATTATAAGAAAGATAATACCAACAAGGCCATGAAGGGATGGACCATGCCCCTTATAAGGAAAAAACTGAGAGAATTGGGCTTGTTCAGTCTTGAGATGAGAAGGCTCTGAGGTGACCTTATTGTGGCCTGCCAGGGCCTGAAGGAGCCTACAAGAGAATTGGAGAGGAACTTTTGACAGGGGCACGTAGTAATAGGACAAGGGGGAACACCTTTAAACTGAAAGACAGTGGTTTGGATTAGATATTAGGAAAAAATACTTTATTGTGAGGGTGGTGAGGGACTAGAACAGGTTGCCCAGAGAAGCTGTGGATGCCCTATCCCTGAAAGTGTTCAAGGCCAGCTATTTAGAAAGGTGACACTTACAGAACTATTTATTAAAGTAAAATATAATACTACAGAAAACTCCTCACTTGATGGATTTGACTCATGCAAGGACTAACTTTTCAACAGATAGAGATCTGAGAAGCACAGAAATGCAAAGAGAAATATAAGTAGTAATAATAGTTTGATTATCATTTTCAGCACATAGAAGTATCTCTATGTCCTTCCTATAATCAGAAATTTCTTTTTGTTTTTGCACTATTGCACCAGACTGTTAGTCTCTGTTTCAGAATGCAGTCAGGATGGGGATAACGTCTTCCTTCTTAGACCTTTCCAGTCATCCAATATAAACATATAGAAAAGAAGGTTGGTTTTTTTTCTAATTTTCAAAGAAGACCTTATACTGCATTTCTAGATGTCATTGGCATTGTTTATTGTCTCTTAAAAGACCTCAATTGTGAGACAAACAACTTCTAAGCTAGTCACATTATCAGTTTTCCTGTTTTTTCAAAGTTCCATTTCACACAGTGACCTTAAACAATAAAATGCTTTAGAAGCAGCTCTCTATCAAGTTGAAGTGCCTCAATACATGGACTAGTGGTCACATAAAAAAGTCTAGATCCCTATTAATCCATTCGCAGCTTAGTATTGGAGCCATCTGAGACTAGGGAGGGGTTTTGTTTGTGTGTCACTTACAAAACCTCCACAAAATATTAAAAAAGAAAACAAAGAAAACAGAACAGCAATCCTGTCTCTTTTCACATTTTCTTCTCCTGACTATGCATCATGCCTGTGCTTTTTTTTACAAAGTTATCTCAAAGTTATTTCTTAAGAGAAAACTCAAATCTTGATCCAGAAGCTTCCCTAACTCTTACCTTTACTTCAGGAAAAAAATGAAGCTGCTGTTCTTTCCCATTGTACAAATATCAAGCACTTTATGATTCACCTAACTCACTGAAGACTTTGAGAAGTGATTTTCTTCTAGTACATTTTTCTCCATTAATTGATTCTAGATTTTTAGGCAAAAGAAATGCAGCATTAGGTATAAAACCAATTAGTTTTCATACTTATCAAATATACTTGAAAAACAAACACTATTCACACCTGTGAATAACATTTTTTTTAATCTATAAAAATAAATACAAACAAACAGGTGCTAAGATCTAAAAAAATAATTTTCTAACTTTTTTCTGCAAAATGGACTCGGGTGGTAGGCAATTCTTCATGTGACATACTCATGTCATGTTCTTAATTTTTTAAGGGTTTTTTTCGTGGTTTGTTTCTTGATTTGTTGTTGCTCAGAGAAAGTAGAGGTGCTAAAGAGAAAGAAAAAAAGGAAAGTCACAATTCTTCAATGTGTCTGTATATGTATAATCCTTGCAGATATTTTATTGTTATTTTTTGACCTGCTTCTGTATATTTCTACTGTGTTATTTTTTCTTTCAGGACTCTTCATTTCTATATTTTTTATTATTATGCTACAAATGATGAGTCAACAAAATTCCCTTACAAGATCCATATTTACAATAATATCCATGTAGCAAACTTAATTGAGCAACAGAAGAGTGGTTATTTCGTTATTGATGTCTTTGCTGCATCATGAAGGCAGCAATTTAGCACTAACCTATAAATAGAAAAAATACCGTTGATGAAACTGGCAGGTCTTGTGTTTTTAATATTCCCTTCAGGGTAAAGTATGACATAACCTAATTACAGTGGTAGAGATTTCACTACAGGGAAAACCGCTGTTATTCCATTTGACAATCAAGTAATTATCTTCTCTACTGGATGTTTTACTGCATGTTACTAATTAAGTCATTCACAAGAATTTATTTAAAATTTGGGAAATGGTGTTACTCTTATAAAAAGCTGGCCCTCAATAATGCCAATAATTTTTAAAAAAAATTCTTTTTGGTGGAGATTTTGAATGCTTCGTGTCAGAGTGCTTACTGAAGCAGAAAGCAGGTGTTTGTTCTGGCTACATCACTGCTCCTTATTTCATGGCATGGACTCAACTTGCAGTTTTTTCATTGTCCTTGGGGCTGTAGGGTTTCTGCTGAGTGCTGGGAGCAAGCACTTAAAAACAGTAAAAAAGTGATGACAGTGCTATATAAGTAGCAGAGTTACTGGGGAGAAAATAGTACTCAAAATTTCATCTAATTGTCCAGGTATTTCAGGAAAGGGGATCTAGGAAGCACAATATATCTCCTTATAAAAGGATATGCAAGCAAACCTGATCTGCATCTCTCCTTATGGGAGAATCTTCTATCAACCCTGTCCTAATCCGGATTTGGAGTCAAAATTGGGCAGTTACATCCTCCGTTCTCATCCTCATCTTTTTACTTTTCTCCTCTTTAGTTTTCCCTTATATGTCTATAAGATTTGTTTGTTCTTTCCTGATTATGTAACCTGTAAGAAAAGTCAACCATCTGAAAAGGTATAATGGGCCAAACCTCTCAGTCTACTTCAGAAAGGGGGAACTTCCCTCTCATTAACTTAATTGTATTTGTTCTGCTTATTATGAGTTAATAATTAAAATCAGTGGACTATAATTTCCCTTTAAATTATCAATGCCGTAGTGACCCATAATGTCTTGTTCCCAATAATGGATTTACCTTGCAGATAATAGTTTTAAAAAATTAACATCAAGTTCAATATTAACAATAGAATTTACCTTTTATTTTCCCGTGCTTCCTGAAAATCTACTGGTACAAAATTAGGAAGAATCTTTATAAAAACATCAACTATATCTTAGCAAAGTGTATCTCCATATTTAAATGTATTTCGACACACATTTCCTAATTTTATTTTTTCTTAAATGAATTTTTTTATCTTTAAACTGTCTTCTCTGTGGTTACATATAAAAAGCATCAAACTCTTCATTGTATAGACTGAGAGAAAAGATGAAATTATTAAAGAGAAACATTTCAATATTTGAAAATTAAGGTGCCTCAAACATTTCTACATGTATTTTCTCAGTTTCAGAAACCTAAAGAAAGGAAACATGATTCCATAAAAGTAAACACTGGAAAGGGCTCTGCTAAAACCCTGAAATATGTACACAGAAATTATACCGAAGTTATTCCTTATCTGTATGTGCTACCTATGCACATGACATATAGATGCATTTTATTAAACAAATATAAAACACTTCAAGCTATATGAAAAAAGGTAATCATGTATGCACAATTTAGGTATTTCCCTAAGGTAGCAAAATTGACATTACATCTCAAAGTAATTTATCTAATGTTATGTATATTTAAAGATGTAGGTAATTACTATTTCTGATTTTAGCTCTGTTCTGTTTAAATCTATTCAATACAAAGTATACCTGGACTGAATTGCAGTAGTTGTAGCTCTTGAGCGTACCATTCCTTTGACAGGTAGATTACAATTTTCTTCTACTTCAGTGTAAATGTAATTTAAGGGTTTTGTTGCTTGTTTCTAGTAAGTGTTGTGACTTGAAGATGAAAATATGCCATTCTGACTTGTTGGTTCTACTTGAAAAAGATGTGGAACTGTCACTGACAGGAAAGAAGAAAATGTTTTATCATCACCATTAAACTCTAACAGTTTAGGAATCTTCCATGTCTACAAAGATTCAAATACCTTTTGTTCAGCAGCTGTGTAAGACTTCAAAGCAAGGATAATACTGTATCCTATTTAAAAAATAATTAATAAAGCATCAGAGAATGTTTATCTCAAAGCACAAAATGTTTTCTCAGAAAAAATAGAATCTTATTAAATCTCGTATTATCAAGAACATCTAAGTATACCATATATAAAAGAAGTGGTGAAAAGAAAATTATTATGATTCAAATTCTTTTTCATACAAAAAATTAATCTTCACCTTCCTCAACTTTATGAAAGGTAGTTTTGAACTTTATACACAGGAGAGAATCTAGGAAGGTACCAGAAAGAAAATGTCCACTCAGAGGCCCACCAAGTTAAATCAGAGATACTCATGTCAGACTGCTGATGCTGCAACTGAATCTGTAGCTAGTGAATCTATTTCACATATGTGTTATGTTCTTCCATAAAAAATAATATAAACACTAAACACAAAACTCTGTACTCCTCCATGCTGTATTGCCCAATTCACTAACAAGGGGAAGTTCCACAGTAGCTTCCATTAGTGCCACTTTATATAAGGTCTGTCCTGTTTCTATTCAAAACAACAAATATGGCTATATAAGTGGAATAGTTTAGTAGTTAGCTGATTCTCATTTTCATTCTCCCCCCTAACATGTTTGCAGATATAGAAATGACACAAATTAACTTCAGTGGTAAGCTGGAATACAAATGCTCCATTACAGACCTGGTAGATAAAGTTCTCATTCTGCAAGTTAGTAGATCTTGGAAAAAAACACATTTAGATTTGTGGTAAAATTAAAGTTGTTTAAACATTTGCATTGAGATCCCAAGTACTCTTTATTCCTATTAGAAGTCTAAACTACTACCAAATAACAGCTAGAATATGCTGGTGGAATGGTAAGAGGTGACTTCAATGTGAATATCAGGATGGAAAAGCCAAATAATTCCTTAATGCCTTAAAGAAATGTTTTTTGTGTAGAACATCTCACAATCATTCAGTGTGAGGACTTGGTGTAGCAACGGGAACCATGTCAAGTGCAACAAATCCAAATCCGTAATCTATCATTTACTAACTCCTCTAAAGTAGCTGCGAATTCAGACAGTTCTTGAGACTGAACCTCCATCTCAAAAGCTGAAAGCAGAAGACTTCCTACTGAGCTTGAAGAGGTAGCTGAGAATAGTAAAAAAAGTATTTGCTCCGTAGTAAGTTATTTTGTGGATAAGATGAATGTCTTACAAACCACATCTCTTGTGATCACACATTCAGCAGAAGTTAAAATTCAGGGTGGTGATAGGGGTAGACAACAAGGTGACTTAACTGCTATAAATTTCAAGAGAGAATTAGAGATAAAAACATTTTATCATCATTGGATGATGATAAAAACATTGGTACTCTAATGTGATACTACCTGACAGTATCACATTAGAGTAGAGAAAGGGTTAAGGTATATTTTGATCTAATCAAATTCTACTAAAATGAACTAAAATATCTGGAACTCATAGGTATTTAAATAATATAAGAAAATAATTTAAAATTCAGTGGAATTCTCTATTTATCTATTTATATTCTAGTATATAAAATGGACAAGATTGAATTTTGTGACAACCATGCTCAGGCAAACACATCTTTAAGGGGAGGCATAGTACTAGTTACTTCTACTTCTAACACATTCATTTATAGCTCATGTAATATTTTTTCTAGTGAAAGCTATTGCACTGAATGTGCATGATAAAGCACTCTATCAAATATAAGATATGTATTATATGTCAACAGTATGCTTGCATTGTTTTGCTTTATTTTGCCGCAGTAGGGATTTTTTTGATAAAAACAGATTGTTTCTTACTGCTTCAGTTGCGTAAGTTCATGTCATCAGCGTTACTCATAATAATATAGCCATTACACACATTTTCTATAGCTTCCCAAGCTTATTCTCTAACTGTGGAACATGGATAGCGTCCAAGTCATTTCACTTCAGCCACTGAATGGTTTTGGAATACTATACAAAAGGCTCTGTCTACTGTTTTCTGACCCATGTATTTCCACATTTTGAAAAATTAAGTAAAATGTTGCTTAAGGTATCTCTCAACTCTCAAACATCACAAGATCAGTCTACTGACACTGTCAGAAAGTGAGAAATACAGAAATATGTGGTGATTTATTTGCAGATGCAGTGGTTGGGGTTTTTTATATTTTTATTTAATTTTTAAAGATATTATAGCTTCAAGCAGGTACTTCCAAAAGTGATATTAAAACATAAGAAAAAGATATTTGTAAGAATTCAGAGGGAATCTCCCTCTGCCCCTCAGTTTTTTCAAACTTTTCCCCTCCTTCATTAGCTAGCAACTCTTGCAAGAAAGCCCTAATTGTATTTTAGGTACTCATCATTCCTTTCTGCTTCCTAATAAGAGTCTAATGAAACTATACAAAAAGTTCTCAAAAAATATATTTAAACAACTAGCATTACCTAGGGAACCTGTTTTGTCTATTCTTCTTGAGCTTTTTTGCTGTATCTTAATTCTTTTGTTGGGACTGCTGAACATATATGGTATGGTTTCTTTTAAATGACTTGATATGAGAAGAAAAATATGTAAAATGTGATACATGCTTCTAAGTATGACAAATGTTATAAAAAAATGTCTTAAGCAAACAGGTCTCCTTAGATAAAATGAATTATAAATATGCTGTACTTTGTTTTAGGAAAACATGATCACAAATCATTCATTGATACTGTGTAGGAACAACTTTAGAACAAACAAGAAGCTTTACCTTCCCACAAATATTGAAAATAGACAGAAATCCATGCCAAAGAATCATGTGAAGGCTAAAAGTGCTTTGACACAATTAACAATACAGTCATATTCATCCTATTGAGTTACACAAGCATAGAAAGTCTTTAAATTGTTTGTTGCTACAACCTCTATCATGGAAACACTAGCATATGCCTTCAAATTCTGCTTTCTGATTGCCATCAGTGATAATATACCGGGCTGCTTGGCTTTACAGTGCTAGTTTTCCTTCCTAAACCTGCTGTTATTGAGGAGCAAGTTCTGACTGCTGCCCATGGGGAGGGCGCCAGGGGCTGAGGGAGAATGCAAGACTGCCCTCCCCTGATGTGGAACAAAGGCACTAAGGCCACTGAGTCAGAGCTGGGATGAGACCCAGAGACAACCTCAGTTCAATGACAGCCTGATAACACTACCGGGGTAAAGTAGGTCTGAGACTGGGGAGAAAGCCATGTCCGTGGATCCAGGTTGAGTCAGGATGGAGCTGATATGAAAACTGGCAGCTAAGTCAATCATTATTTTAGTGATCTGAAGGAGTTGTCTACATTTTTGATCAAGCAGGTGATCTTTCTTTTTCACAAAGGTATCATTACAGCTAAACACATTTGAATTCAGGGGATTTACTGAAATATTCCTTGCAGTGCATGATAAAACTATCATTAATAATTAAAATCAATGCCTAATATGTAATTAAAAAGCAAGTATCAAATCTCACATTAAAAAAAAAAGAAAAAAAGAGTTGATAAACTTCATTCTCTTGATTCATATGAAGAGAAAAAGACTTCTTAAGCCCATTGGCAAAGTTAAAAGAGCTTAGGCAATATTTGTTAAGAGTTTGCATTATAGGACACAAACCTTTCTGAACTAAGCATATGATGATGATTATGGCATTATCCATTATTTTTTAGTTTTTTCCTAATTTTTATGGGCTTATGCATCAGAGAAGACCATACATATCCATCAGGAAGTACCACACATTTTGTGTAAGAATAAAATAAACAGGATAGAAAGAGTAGAATTAAAATATTCAATGCTTCCCGATGCCTTCAATTTTATCTATACTCTGTGTTCATCTTCACCTGAACAGCAAGCCTATATCAAGAAATAGATCTATATTTCAAACAATTGCACTTCTTCACACCAAAGATGCAATTAATTACTTTCTATGAATTTCTAACCAATAGTATAAATTAGTAACATAATATTGACTTCATAGACCTAAGAAAAAGATGAAATTTATGCATCACAACCATGGATCCAAAAACCTATTCTAGTGAGCTAGACAAATCTTCTAAACAACCTCCATAGAAACATATCAGAGGAGCAAAGTAGAACTGTATTTTCCAAGAAAATCTTGCTTCTGAGCGAGTTCTTCCAGAACAAATTCAGTGTGACCCTCTGGTTAAATTCCTTTTACCTGTTTTACAACCTCTTTACTGACCTATTATGCATACGTTCCATACTGTTGTGCAAGAAATTACATTCAGGCTAAAATTATAATAACTAGTTACTTTTACTTTTAAAATAACTAATTTAAATTAATTTTGCTAATTTATTTTAAGAAATACTAATGATGCCAATACCTCCATTCTTGTTTCATGTGTATCAGATTTACACTGGTCTAAGAACTTTTTTTCTGGTAAAAAACATATGAGAACTGTCTTTTTCTTTACATTGAAATGCAATCAAAGCTCAAACATCAGCATCAAAACTGCCTCCATCAGCTAAATTTTACTGTACACTGCCTGTAACATTAAAACTTGCATATCAACATTTGTTTCACTTGTATAGTATATACTTGACAACATCATAGAGTAAAAATAAAATTATAGCTTTCCTGTAATTGATGAACTAATCACTTCACAAGTGTAGACCTGGTTTCACAGTTGGGTTACACCACAAGTGATCATGTGAATATTTTTGTGCATTGCTTCAATGTTACACACAATCATTACCAAACTGGGCTTCTATGGATTCTCTAGACCCTAAATATCAAGACTCAGAGCTAAAGCAGAGTGAATTTTAGAATAATAATTTGCAAATAACAGAATAAACCAGTGGAAGCTAAGATTCTCACTGACTTTAAGAATAACCAAGTTCACATGGCATTAATTTTGTATTACAGAAGATCAACATGGTGGCTGAGATTCTGATACTAATTCCTGTACTGATTCTAGAACAAATTCAAAGGAGGTCATCTGTAAAGGAAAATGGATTTGAAGTGAAAATGGAGAAACTAATACATTATTCTTCAAGTTATCCCATGCTAGGAATATGTGTCAAAAGTGGATTCATTGTTCTTCTAGAGATAGAGGTCAAGAGTAGGCCAAGCTAATGAAAATATTATATTTCTCATGAACTGGACTTAAATGCGTAGTTTCTGATGTTTGTTGTTTAGAGACTTTTGCAGACGAGAGATGTATCTCGAAAGGCAAATTTTCTATAAGGATATAGGTTTATGTAGTGGTCAAGCAAATAAAAAAGTCTCAAACAAGTGGTTAAATTTTTGAAAGTTTTAAAAAACTGTTAGGATGTTTTAGATTTACTTGCATGTTTTCTGTGTCAAACTTCAGAAAACATTAACAAATTTAATAAAAATAGCACATGAAAAGGTGACACTGCAGGGTGACAGTGGAGAGAGTAACAGTGGAGAGAGTAACAGTGGAGAGAGTAACTTCTGAAAGAAAAAAAAGACAAAAATGTGATATAGTGAAAGAATTGTATTTTACACCAGCTAGGATATCGAGACTGTTACTGCTGTGCAGCGATTACACAATGCCAAGGATTTTTCTGCTCCTCAAACCACCCCAATAGTAAGGAGGCTGGGAATGCACAAGAATGAGAGGTAACACAGACAGAACAACTCCCCCAGCTGGCCACTGGGATATTCCACACCATATGGCAGTAGAACTGGGGGAATAAGAAATGAGGGAGACATTTGTAATTATAGCATTTGTCTCTCTGTGTAACTGTTACATGTGAGGGACCCCAGCTTTCCTGTAGTTGCTGCCTGCCCATGGATTCCTTGTTTTGTTTTGTTTTCACACACAGCTTTTCCCTTACCTATTAAACTGTGTATCTCAACCCATGTTTTTTCACATTTACCCTTCTGCTCTTCTTCTTCATCCCACTGTGGGGAAGTGAGAGCAGCTGTGTGGGGCTTAGCTGCTGGCTGGGGTTAAGCCACACCTTTTGTCAAAGACTTTTTTTTTCCCCCTGTACATCCATCCAGCTGACTTTTGTTTTGTTTTTCTTTCCTCTATGTGTTTGCTTGGTCTTTTACTTTTTTTACCTTATTTAAAAAAACAAAACAAAACAAACAACCTGTTAAAAACATACAAAGCCAATTTAATCCTTCCTTTTGAAAAATATGATTTCTTACTCTAAGTTCAGGCAAAGAGGAAGATGACAAGAAGTGGTTTTAAGAGCGCACATCAGTGAATTTCTTTCTTCATTTAAATTACGTACCATCAAAGGAAATTTAAAATGTAGAATTCCAGAAGAATACAGAATTGAGTTCTTAGATGTTTCATCTGTACATGCAGTGGTTTTCTGTCCTGTTTCCTATTTCACCACCCCATCAAGCCTTTTGTTCCATAATGGTAGTCTCTTACTGGATAGATCTCCTTCTTCTATTTCAGCATTTAGCAAAGATTTTCAAATCCATCTTTAACTTACAAGGCTTCGTAAGAATTTTGATATTTCTCATGATATGTCTTTTTTTTTAAGTTACTTTGTCATTTTACAGAAAGTCCTGGCATAACTTCTCTCAAATGCTGCTAAAATGATGATGCAGATAACTAAGACTAAGTATTTAATATTGATACCATTGTTAAAAAAGATCAAGGAATCACACAGTCATGTTTTAAAATTAATTTTAAGATAAATCACAAACAGATTTGTCACCAGGAGAAATTACAGTTCTGTTCTCTTTGAGCAATTTTGTGCTAAAGCCTTCCAGGGCCACTCTGGCCTGGCTTAGAGTAAGTATTTGGGACATGGGGGTGCATTCTGTGTGTGGGGGTTTTGCCATTGTTGGGGGATTGACAAAGGAGGCATCACTTGCAGGAAGCAAGCATAAAGTAAAGCACTTTGAAATTAATAACATTTTTTTCAGTTACAAAGCATAAAGACAAGAGAGAGTTTTAAAATTCTTTAATTATTATTTTTAATGATAGTAGCATGAAATTTAACTGGACATATTGACAAGAGTTTGAAGTTTCCTAATTCTTGTGGCCATACAAACATTTTTTCTATTTCTTTTAATTCCATTTCAATTTCAATATGCTCCAAATTTTACTACTACTTTAACATTCTGTTATTTTTTTAAGATTTTGATTGGTTTTGTCTATTTGTGATAAATTACATTTACTAAAAGTCAGGTATCTCATTTAAGTGCTGTTGGCTTTGGTTGGTTCTTTTTTAAAAGGGCAGAGGTTTTTCTGCTCTGCTATAGTGTTATGCCCATGGCCCACAATGACATTTTTCCACAAGCTTTTCTGCCTCATCAGTGTACTCTTGAGATCTGTTCCATATTGTTTGAAAGTTTCCCAGGAATGTGACTTTCTGGTGCGTCTTTGTGTTAATGACTTAATTTTGTGTATTTTTCCTGCAAGATATATTGACAATTTTTATCTTTAACAAATCAGTTATTGAGTTTGCTATGAAAATATTATTATTTCTTTTTTTTAGTTCTTGTTTTTGTTATTCTTCTATCTCCAGTCAGAGCTCTCTTTGACATATCCTGAATAAAGGTCAAAAGCTTGGCTCTACCCAGTGTATCTTGAAACCTTTAAAAGGAAAATGTCTTTTGTCTGTTATTAATTATAGTATTTGATGACATCAAGCTGAGAGGTGCAGCTGAAATGCCTGAGGGATGGCATTCCACTCAGAATTACATGAATAAGCTCAAGAAGTGGGAGCATGGGAACCTCATGAAGTTCAACGGAGACAAGTGCAAGGTCCTGTACCTGTGTGGGAAATACCCCTGCTATCAATACAGGCTGGGGGATGAACAGACCGAGGGCAGCCCTGCTGAGAAGGGGGGCTGGTGGATGAAAAACCAGACACGACCCAGCAATGTGCACTTGCAGCCCAGAAAGCCGATTGTATCCTGGGCTGCATCGAAAGCAGTGTGACCAGCAGGTCAAGGGAGGTGATTCTACCCCTCTACTTCACCCTGGTGAGGAGTCCTGTACCCAGCTTTGGAGTTCTCAATGTTGGAAAAACTGTTAAAGTGAGTCCAAAGGAGGGCCAGAAAAATGATCAAAGGCAGAAATAATCAAAGGCCAAGAGAGCTTAGAGAAAGGAGGGGCCTTTCAATATACAAAGGGGGCTTAAAACAAAGAATGGGATAGACTTCTAAGTAGGATGTGTCATCGTTATGGCTAGGCTTCGTGAACAAAGATTTGGGAAGGGCTCTACCCACATTTGCTACAAGTGTGCTGGCCGCTAAAGAGGCCAATGCGAGAAAGACAAGTCTGGTTGCAAAAGGCACAGCAGAAAGACTCCTTAGGTGGTATATTCTGCAAGACACGGTTCTTTCTGCGTTGCCTTTTCTCCTCGAGAGTGATCCTGCGTGTGTTCTCAAAGGAAGCAGCAGCGTTATAGATGGTGTGTCTCCAGGCCTCCCGATTGGAGGCCAGAGTAGACCAGTTATGGTGATCAATATGGCCAAGGCTGAGATGTTGTTTCAGGGGGTCCTCGTATCTTCTCTTCAGGGCTCCTCTCTTGTGGTAGCCAGTGGCAAGTTCACCATAGAGCAAGATCTTAGGGAGGCGGTGGTCCTTCATCCTTGAGACGTGCCCTGCCCATCGCAGCTGTGTTCTCAGCAACATGGCCTCAATGCTTGTGACTGCTGCTTGTTCAAGAACAGATGTATTGGTCACATAATCTGACCAGAGGATGTTTAGGATTGTGTAGAGACAGCATTGATGGAAGCGTTCTAGGAGACGCAGGTGGTGGCAGTAAATGACCCATGATTCGGAACCATATAAAAGAGTAGACAGCACTATGGCTCTGTAAACACTGATCTTTGTACTTTTCTTCAGGTGTTTATTTTACCAAACTCTTTTATGGAGTTTTCTGAAAGCTCTATATGCCTTTGCTAACCTGTTGTATATCTCTCAAGTTTGCAGATTGTCATGGTTTGAGAGCCCCAAAATCCAATTCTCTAGTCCAAGCCCCCCTCCCACATCTCAGCCCAGTGTGAGATGGGTTTTCCAGACACCACACGAGACTCAGAATGGGGGGAAGGGAATATATATTACAATGACTGTACAAAATAAATATTACAATACATTATACACACAATCTTAACTATCTCTACCATGACAAAGCAGTATTTACAATGGATCAAATCTCTTCTCCCTTCCAAATAAAAGTCCAGGAGGGAAGAAGGAAGAGATCCTTTCCACTCTTGGAGCAGCAGTGTCTCTAGGGCAGCAGGCTCTCTTCTTTCATGCAGCAGCAGCTGTAGCTGGATCTCTGCCAGTACACACGAGGGGGGTATCCAAGCCCTCTCCGCCACTCGACTCCAAGCAAGGGTCTTCTCTTCCATAGGCTGTGTTCACCGGGACAAAGGTCACTGCACTACATCACATCACGAAGCACAGGGGTCTTCGTGACGGTCCCTATCTTCAGGGGATTCAAGTTCCCTTTGCAGAGCTCCCGTGCTCTAACTCGAAGCAGCGGGGGGGCGAAAGCCCTCCTCTGCATTCCTTTGGCCATCCTGGTCCAGCTCCGGGAAAGCTCTGAGCTTTTCAGCTTCTTTTCACTTAGCACTCTAAGACTCTTCTCAAGTAAGAGTCCACCATCCTCCTCCTAGGAGATCTCAGAGGGGTTTGGGGACTTTGTTTCAACTCTCTCTCTCTGTAGAGCTTAGTTCTACTCTCTCTGCTGCTGGTTCTCTTTCTCTTCAGACAACTTTGTGTCTCTCTTCCTTGGCTGCAATGCCTGTTTGCTGCTCCTTATCTTCTGGCTCTCTGTCACTGTCTTTGACCAGTGTTGTTTTTTTCCGCTGCTTCTGCTGCTCATGGTGGAGAAGAACTCTCAGCTTTTTCAGCTGCAAACACTTAGCCCAGTCTTACACTGTTCCAAGTCCCTGTAGTCCCCCAGCCGGGGCTGGAGGGGGCCCAGCCCCCTGTGGTGCTCCGGGCCCCTCAGCTCGTGGCTTTCACAACATGGCCACCTCCCAACAACAACTGCAATAACTGCTTTCTTTTTCGGTCTAAGTGTGATATGTTTATATTTTGCAGAAGCGCTCATTGGTTAAACCTCAAGGGTCACCACCCCGTGGGGCTTTACCATTTTATAGCTTCAGGGGGAAAACTGTTTTCCCACTACTACACAGATGACATCAAGTTGGGTGGTAGTGTTGACCTTCTGGAGGGTGGGAAGGTTCTGCAGAGGGATCTTGACAGGCTGGACCGATGTCCCAAGGACAGTGGGATGAGGTTCAACAAAGCCATATGATAGATCTTACACTTCAGCAGCAACAACAACCATGAAGTGCTACAGGCTTGGGAAGCGGGGCTGGAAAGTGGTCCAGAGGAAAAGGACCTAGGAGTGCTAGCGCTGGTTGAACATGAGCCAGCAGTGTGTCCAAGTGTCCAAGAAGGCCAATGACATCCTAGCTTGTGATAGTATGACCAGCAGGACGAGGGAAGAGATTGTCCCTCTGTATCATCACTGGTAAAGCTGCACCTTGAATCCTGCCTTCAATTTTGGGCCTTTCACTAAAGAAAGGTGCTGGAGCAAGACAGAGAAGGGCTATGAGGCTGATGAAGGATTTAGAGACTAAGTCCTGTGACTAGCAGCTGAAGGAGCTGGAATTGTTTAGCCTAGAGAAAAGGAGGTTCCGAGGAGACTCTACAAATACTTGAAAGAAGGTTGCAGCTAGGTGGGAGTCAATCTCCTCTCCCTGGCAACTAGTGATAGGACGAGAGGAAATGGCCTCAAGCTGAGGGGAGATTCAGATTGGACATCAGAAAGAATTTGTTTACTGAAAGGGTTTTCAAGCATTAGAATGGGCTGCTCAGGTAGGTGCTGGAGTTACCACACCTGGAAGCATTCAAGAAACGACTGGACATGACAATTAGTGCCATGGTCTAGTTGACGTGGTGGTGACTGGTCAAAGGCTGGACTCGATGTTGGAGGCCTTTTCCAACCTAAATGGTTCTATGATACCCTGATTTTATGACAGGAAAACAGGATGAGTTTCTCTGTGAAATTTGTGGAAGGTTGCAATCTAGAGAGCTTTTCCTGTGTTGTCTGAAGATTGGGAGCAGAAAAAACTCCTGGCAAATTCCATAGAGATAATAGAGCAGGTCTTAATGAAAGCCTTCCGGTACAAGAAGTACAAACAGCAAGTGCCATGTCCAGGGCTTCTACAATTTTATGGTATTGTCCATCTAATCCCAGAACTATCCGCACCCCATATCCTCCCCCCGGCACACCTCTTCGGAATTGAGTCGGAGGGTCCCAAGACTCCTTTCCTCATCTTCCTCTTTTTCATGACACGTACTGTCTTTGGAGCTTCTCCAAGGTTCTGGGTTTGCTTTGACTATTGTGGTACCTTGTTGCTCAGGCATGAGGTGCAAATGTTCTTAAAAAGAACATTTTAGGCTCCTTGAAAGGAGCCTAAACAAGCCTAAAGAGCTTAGAAAATACAATATGAAATGGGGTATAGGGTTTGGTCAGAGTTTAACCACTGTTCCAAAGTCTGACAGACTACAGAGCTTGATTAAAATCTACAAAAGCTAAAAATCCTAAAAATTCAAAGACATCACCTGCCACAATTAGAGAATCCATATTTTTGGTCTAACTGGCAAAATCACTGTGACTAAATGATAATTTTGTGTAAGTACAAATAATTTCATGAGAAGCCAAGCCTGAAATGTATATGTTGTATGCACATGAATCCTGTTTCAGTCATATTTTTGTTGCTAGTGTTTTTCTCAAAATTCCAAAAAAGTCACATCTTGTGCCTTTTTCTGCTTATTTTTTAAAAGAATAAAGGAAAATTAAGATAATAACAAACTGCCTTAAGGTTGGACTAGTTCTTACTACCTTCTTTGATGTATTTTCATCAGGTGTGGCCAAATTACCTGTGCACTATCATCAGTAGTTGTTGGAAGAATTTAGATGAACAAGTCTTCCTCTCTGTCTTCTTCAAATAAATGTCATGCACATATACATCCAAATCTCCAACCCGATTTTTTGGAAGCTACATGAGTTGAAAGGTATTAATGTGAGTATAAGACATATACCATTTCAAAATTCACCCCCATGCTTCTTCAGTGATTGAATTTTTTATTCCCTATGGCTGCAGTTTTCTTACAGTGTAATATTTCAACATGATGGAACTCTTTCACTTTCAAATCCTTTAAATTATTTTAATTTTTTGCTTCAACATTAAGAAAAAGAATCTGTTTTATTAAAAAAAGGTAAATCAATCAAGTACCCTCTGTAGAGGTTGGAAATTAATTTTGATAAATTTTGCAATATTTTTCACACAATAATAGAGAATAATTATACTTTTCTGTAATGGGTTCAGTTAGCCATCTAAATGATACCCATTATGGTCCAGAGTTTATATAATTGTGTCACTTTTACTTACCTTTTTGCTTCCAGCTTATATTTATATTTGAAGAAGATAGGGCTGTATATTGTGAAAAATTAGTGAAGCAATCATGAAGGGATGAAATAATCTACTACTTCAAGGTTAGATATGACAGAAGTCAGTGGCACTGTATGATTATCTTTATTATTGATCTACTAATACAAAAGGAACCTTGACCTTAGATCTCTGTCTGGAAACCAAGAGAGTCACTTTTTCCAAAGATGCATTGAAGTTTGGACATTTCACTCTGATGTGAGATTAAAGATACCTGAATTACTCAGGTACACTGAAAACTAAGCTAAAAGAAACAGATTTTAGATGCCAGTGATGTCAAAGTGGCAGGTGTTACTCTAGACTATTAGTGAAAAATTACCTCTCATAAAAGGGGGAACTACTTTTTCCTAGTTATTTTTGAAGGCTTTTCAGTGTGTAATTGTAGTGGATTCCTAGAGTTGCTACTGTATACTGCCCCCAAGTCTATTACCACAGATGACAGGTGACCTTCACAAGTTCCTCATATTTTTTACTCTATTTCTTTGTGGGGGAAAAAAAAATCATTTTCATCATGTATAGATTGTAATATTTTTAAGTAGTGCTAAAGAAGAACATTGCGTGCACTCTGTGGATGTGGGGAAAAAGCCTGAATCCCCCAAAAGGTCTCTTTCTCAGCAACAAAAATATTTACCTATAAAAATGTTGCTTCCCTGGTCTGAAAATCCCTTAAAAAACTGTGGAGTCCATCTGGACTCTGCTTTTAAATGTACAAAATTTTCAACAGCTTCGAAACCAGAGGATAATAAGATTGCATGCAAATTATCAAATAAAATCTTATCCTTCTTGTATCTTTGCTTTTCAAAGATAGACAACATTCAGCCCTGTGAGGAAGTCCTACAGGTTCAGCGTGGCTCTGTGTCTGGTGCACCTAATGATGTTTGGAGGCAACATGGATTCAGTTGCCTTCTCTGCTACAAATACCACACTGTCTTATGAAAGCAAATGATTAACTGAACTGTCTCCTGATGTCAAAGGTTGTCAAACTTCAGATGGGGAAGGTTTTGAGGGTTATCCCACACCAACCCCCAGTCTGGTGATTTCGAGAGAGGCTAAGGACCAGCCCTAATAGAGTCCCAGCTTTGTTTACGTGAGGCCCTTAATCTTTCTGAGTTTAAAGTGTGGTCATTTTTATACCGAACAGTAATACCTTCTCTCTTGTTCTATTATGTCTAATACTCGTGTGTATTTTGACATGGTTCTATGGTGCTTCGCACAACAGGATTCCTAATTGGTTTCAGTAGGGATACAGGGACACAGTGCAGTAGAGTGGCACTGAAATGCACAAACCATCAAGGAAAATTTGCCAAAATAGCCAAAAATGCACGGTCCTGTATATGGCAGAAAGTCAGAACACTGCTTTCTGGGTCTGCAGACATAAATAAAGGTAGAACCTATTAACTTGGGTTGGGAGATGAATTATCAGGCCCACATTTACACTTTGAATAAAGGCAGAAGTAGCTACTTCAGTATTTGGTTGTCAAGTTCACAAGCAGACATATCCTGAACCTTTCCATAACAGCAGTACTAAAAGCAATACATACTCACATAAACTTAGAAACATACTTTTTACTGACAACCATGTGATAACACTTTCCCCTTGAAATGTTATCAAAATGACTAGATTTTTTTTTTTAAAGGTTAGTCTGTCTGCTTATCTGAGAAATATAACTTTTCTGGTATGACTTAGAGAAAAGTAAGTATCATACAAAATCCTGTATCAACATTTATATAATATTTAAAATGTACATTTTGCAGAATCACAGAATCACAAAAAAATGTTGAGTTGGAAGGGACCCTGAAGGATCAAGAAGTCCAACCCTTAGCCCTGCACAAGACCATCCCCAAGAGTCACATCATGTACCTGAGTATCATTCAAATGCTTCTTCTACAACTCTGTCAAGCTTGGTGCTGTGACCACATTTCTTCCTACCCACAAGTTTTCTCAAGAGAAGACATTCTGTTCAGAAACTGAAGTAACTTTAAATTCAGTGTTTATTTAAGTGTTCTTCTTCTACTTATTGTGGCATCTTCTATTACCGCAGAACTTGTTTGCCCTGGTATGTAAGAATTTATGGAAGCTGAGACTATCTTGTTTTGGTTAGTCTTATTTTGACAGGAGATTTACTCCCTTTAAGCCTCAAATGACTTCTCACAGCCATTGTTTGGCTCTTTCTCCCACTTTTATATAAAAAGTCATATCATGCTCTATTTTCTTATTCAACTTTAAAATAAGGAATGAACCAGAAAACATGGTATCTTGGAGAGAAAAAAAATTAGAAGAACTAGATGAACTTTTTTCTTTTCAATACTTTCATTATTTGATTGATTTTTTTTTTCCTTTTTGTCATGCACATCCAAGTTCTCTTCTCTACGTGTTTTTTTATTCTTTTTTAGCCCCCATAATTAACTCTTGAGTATGTGGTTACGTTATAAGAAACAGAGAAACTGTTACAACTCAAAATGTTACAATAAATAGAAGTCTTTAATGATTTACTGAAAACAGAATCTTGTTTCCTTTCTACTGCCTGTGAAACTATATAAAACCACAGTGAAATAGGAAAAATAAATTTGAGTAGAATTACTTTTACAGCAACCTTACATCAGTGCACCTTATTTTGTCCAAAGGGAATTTTTTTTACCTATTTACCAACATGAATGCAAGAATGTGTTCTAGTGTTGGTGTTTCATTACACAAGACAAAATTTGCATCTTCTGAAGATTTGTATTAATAAAAGTTGTCTGATTCAGCGCACTGGGAATAATAGAAATTTATATTACTACTAGAATTGTCTTCTCTTTTTTAAAAGATGCTTCTAGAAAAAGTTGATTATTGAATTAACTGCAATGCTTATATCCATTCTTACTCTAATTCTTTTATGTAAATGAAACTAGCACCGAAAGTGATGGATTACTTTGAACATCTCAAACCTCAAGGATTAAATCAAATGTTTCCATCAATTTGCCAAATAGAACACCATTCAAAGTTTAAAAGTATTTCTTAAAACATAATTCCAGTTTTCCAGACAGCTATAATTTTTAGTTTTATTGCAGATGGCAATAGCTGAAGCCACCAGATGTAATTCCTTCCATTTCTCTAGTTAGGAGCACACTTCTGGTTCTTGATATGGACATCCTATATTATGTTGAAAGTATTTGTTTCCTAAGTCCCAAATCTGTATAAGATCTTTCTTGGAAGTTGATGGTTATAACACTTTTCTATACCTTCCCTCACAGAAGAATTCCAACCTCACTCTCACCTTCATTTGCCCTCCCATGGTGTACTAAAGTATTGCTGTAATCAATAAGTACACACAAATGGTGCTGGATGTTTAGAGCTGACCACATAGAATATTGACTTTTTTCTTCCCTCCAGCTACAATATACTGGATAGGGATCCGACATTTGCAGTGAAAAAGCCGATAGAAAAAATTTTCTATACGAACAAATTTCATAGGCAAGGCTGATGAGAAAAAACAATTTTATCAAATTTTGCAAGAACAAGTTTTATCATGTAAGAACAATATTCCTGCTTTGAGATAGCTAAAGGGAGCTTTGTAAAGCTTAAAATACTTGAATGTTCATTTTTAAATTAAGCCCCTTAACTGACTAACATGAAAGTTCACAAACAGGTCAATAAGTAAGGAATGCATCATATTCAGAACTTGTTAAATTATTCATGTCAGTAAGAGTGAAAACTATACCTCGTTTTTAAAGATCTTAGTGGATTAACAGCAGAAAGGCTGGTGGAGCTTTAAAGATTCTCAGTGAATGAGAAGCACCACAAAGTCGATATTGTTAGTAATTTAATCTGACCTCTTTCCCTCAAGAACATAATGTTAAGAGCAAAAATACAGCAGTGATGTGTATATAGATCCAATCAATAATATTCATAGTTTTAGGCTATTTAGTAATAAAATATGTGAACAGCAGA
Source organism: Manacus candei (assembly GCF_025592945.1). Classification (NCBI taxonomy): domain Eukaryota; kingdom Metazoa; phylum Chordata; class Aves; order Passeriformes; family Pipridae; genus Manacus; species Manacus candei. The sequence continues at coordinate 2,519,152 of NW_026138141.1, read as the reverse complement.
TCAAAATGCACTAAATCCTGTTTCTAACAAATGGTTTCCATTATATAAGAAATCTTCCCAATTCATAATATTACAGAAAAAATGTTCACATTAATTGGTCAACAAAGGATGTGAGTATATCCTAGAATCATAGGGTAGTCCAAGTTGGAAGGGACCCACCAGGATCATCTAGTCCAACCCTCAGCCCTGCACAGGACCATCTCCAAGAGTCACACCATGTGCCCAAGAGTATCACTCAAATTCTTCTCCGACTCTGTCAGGTTTGGTGCTGTGAACATTTCCCTGGGGAGCCTGCTCTAGTGCTCAACCACCCTTTGGGTGAAAAGCTTTTTCCTGATATCCAACCTAAACCTCCCCTGACTCTGCTTTAGGCGGACCCTTGGGTCCTGTCACTGGTCACAGAAGTGAACAGATCAGTACCTGCCCCTCCGTTTTCATTCATGAGGATGTTGATATGTATTTGTTAAGTGAAAGATTAGCATAAAAACTAACCAAGGTTCTGGGCATATCCTTCTGCCTTGCAATTCACCTTTAATGTCAATAGCTATTTGCTTTTTCTGTTATTCCATGCTGGTAAAGATTCTCTCATACTCTGTAAAAATTCATGAAGAAACTGGTTTTCCTGGCAGGGTAAGATTTGATTACTTTGATGTCACCAGAAGAATTTCTTTACATACTAATGGAGTAGTACAAAAAATTACAGAAACATCTGTATCCTCGTGCTCTCTTTCATTTTAACTTCTGCAGAAGTCGTATAAATTGACATAATTTAAAATGCACACTGACAAGAATGTATTTTCTAACAAAAGTGAATTCCATAGAGTTATGTAAATACTGTGGCATTTCACAAGGTATATTTGCATAGGTCAGCAGCCATTTCAGGTCATATACTGATAAGATAAGAGACTAGCTAAGTAATTTCATTCTTGTTTCATTTAAAAGACATTACACTTATACGTATGCATACAGTGTTGCGAAAGATTCTTTTTGGCCTTTATATGCATAGTACTTACCAGATGGTTTTGCCTAATGTGTATAGAGAAAGAAATAGTACTCATTTACCTTAGGCTCTTCAAAAATAGTGAAAAATATCATATTAAATCAGACCAGTGCTATGTTTTAATTGCAGGTCTTCGATTTCTTTCACAGTATGCAGAGTGATAGGGTGCTTGTAACATGGACTTTGACTGCCATCACTGTATCAATCCTTTAATGAAGTCTTTAACACCGATCTCACATATGGCACTGTAAAACCCAGAAGCCCACATAAAAGAAGTGAGAAATGTTAACTCTCTACGTGTAGCAAAGCCTCTCATGAAAAAAATAGTTCCATACTGTGTATGACAATCCATTCCTGAGAGGAACAGATGCTCTGCATTTTTCAGAACCTTCATGTCTATAAGTTATGCCATGCCATAATATTGTATATAAAACCCCACAGACCAAGCATTGTCTTGCTGCATTCAGGTTGATCAAGCTCTACACCATCTCAGGATGAGTCCATAAATTGAAGACAATATTCCATCTTGAAAGTAAGTCCAAGTTTTCACTGTGTTTTTCAGCCCACAATATCAGTACCAATACAAAAAAGACTTCCGTCCAACTTTGCTGCAAAAGGATATTAAGAATACTCAATGGGATAATAAACAAAAATAAAGAGTACTATATCACCTCTTTCAAGCTTCAAAATCAAAGAAAGTCTTGCTACTTTCTTGATTTTTTAAAAAATTCTTCTTCTAAAATATAAAAAAAAAAAAATCAAAAAAATATATTCCAGTTGCAGTACCTACCTTACTTATGCTCTTGAGCACTGATCATCCTCAAAAGCTTCAGACTTCATTTGTCTGCACATATGCATCTTCACTATAACACAAGAAAATGACCAACTAGGGTCATAGGCTTGACCTTATCTACAAAACCCATAAAATACAGAAGTTATAGCTAGAATGGTATTAGACTAAAATTATGTGTCAGAACTGATAGTAAAGGTAATTACAAACTTACTATTGAGTTTCATTTTCAGAGTCTTCTGATGACCAATAATTGTAATAATACTTGATTATAGCCTCTGCTGAATCACCCGAAAACTGCAACACATTACAAAAGTGCAGATTTTTAGTGTCTTCTTTAAAGAAAGAAGAAACACCAAAAAAAAAGAGAAAAAAACCCAAACTCCAAACACCAGAGAGTTCCTCTTAAACGAATTGACCACCATCTTGCTAATTAACTCTCCTTAAGCCCCTCTTTTATTTCTAGCCCATTTGTCAGTGTTAGTCTTTTAAATATCAAATGGTATGTAAGCCTTTTGTACAGTATTTTTAAGCTTTCAGAGAGCTCTGCCAAGCTGTATCATGCACCTTTTCCTTAAGTGAAGATAAAGAGGCCTTATTACAGACCTGTTACTCCTGCTAAGTAGTTGATGCTTTTGACACTCTCTCTCCTGCCTAAACATTTGTAAAAGATGTCCACAGATCTTCCTGCTGCATTCTAATGTATTTTCCATCTGCATGGACACTGGCCCAAACCAAAGTGAAGCACCAAAGTAAAACACCTATATCATTCTTTGAACATTTTCAAAGTCCTGAGGGAGCAAGATGAAAGGTGAATACATCTGCATGCAGACTGCTGTGCTCTAAGCATATGACTGTCTTAATGAGAAAAATATCCTGGGCTGGTTGGTGAAATTTGAATGCTGAAAACTGAAGGTAAGAATCAGTGGAATCCAGTGAGGAATAAATATGTTTTACCTTCCATACCTTTTAATTAGGCTGAGGAAATACTTTAAGATATTTTTACAGACTTGGAGTGATGTGCTAAACACAATAAACAGCATGACCCTAGCTTAGATGTGTGTCCACGCTTGTGAATAAAAGCTGCAGTCTACATGCAGCCAAATTACTTGAGTATCTGTGTCATCATTTCATCAGAGTCAATATGACAGTGTTTCTGCCCAAGATAGTTTGAATTGTTCAAATGAGATTGTCTGTAACAACGCACAAAACAGCTAAAAGTAGACCAGGAGATGGTTGTGAACTTACATAGTTCTACTGAAGTCAGAATCGTGATGACCTATGCTAGTCAAAGTCCTTATCTTACACTTTCATTTTGAAAAACAAAAAAAAACTTCTATCAATACTGTGAAAATCAATTTCAAGAACAACAAGAGGACAGGGTAAAAAAGGCACTAGTTGCCACAAAAATATTTTTGTGATTTTGCATTTCTCTATCCATTTTTACTCCTGAAATAATGTTTATAAATAAATATAACTGTCTATGTAGTTTATTCAGAAGAAGCACGTCTTGGGAAAGTATTTCAGAGGACATGGAGCAGAATCCAGAAAGTTTTATATGCAGTCAGAAAGGAAAAGAAGACAGCAGCATTTAATAAACCACATTACTTTTATACTGTCTTTTTACTACCTCCTTCTTTCAAAACATAAGATAAAAACAAGGGCTGCACTCTTACTGCCGTGCACAGAATTATAAGAAAAGGGAATTCATCTAAATAAGCACGCTGATTTTTTAAAACTTTAAACACATCATTAAAGTTCTCTGTGGCTCCTGAAGCTCCATGGATATAGTATACCGGGAAGAATGATCAGGTCAACTTGCAATTCATGGGAGAAGAGAGGAAAAACAGGAGAGTTACTATGGCAGATACCTTTTCCCTAAACATCTTAGCAAAACTGCAGCATTTTGTGGCTGATGCTTTAAAATTCTGCTCTCTATGGCAAATTTATTATTGCCTTCTAGAATCAGAAATCGCACAAGGCCAGTCAGAAAATATATCTGCCGTGAAGAGGCATCTTTTAGAAAAGCTCAAGAAATTAACGTTCTTCTCATTATAGTGTACCATTTTACCAGATTTGCATGTTTCAGTGTATTCAACACATATGATGACAGCTGTTTTTTTAGACTGAAAATACATCTTAGAGAAAAAAAAACTTCTACAAAGATATTCAGAAGTCCACACTTTTTAGAGATTTCTTTCTATCCAAGACTTCATCCATGGAATGCTCTGATTTAGGATTAAACTGGAATACTTCTTGGTATACACATTCACAATATTGACATATAAAGTAAGGACACACATGGACATAAAAGACATGTACTCAGTTTCTGAAGGTTATCCTTGTATGAAAAGGACCCAAAGACTTTGAAAATTACAACTGTGCCTAAAAGCCCGTGTTTTTCTTTCAGGGACTTGAAAGTCCCTGAAAGAATTGAAGACAGTGATTACAGGACTGTGAAGGATTTTTTTGCCAAGGATACATTAACTATTCAGATAATCTTCCAGGTGACAGTACCAAACTGCACTAACCAAAATGACCATTTGTGCTGACACACAGATTAATACATTTCAGTGTCAGTCATTAGATCTTAATGAATGCAACTTAGAGCTCTACAATAACAGTTCAGAGTCATGAATTATAAAATATACTCCAATTATATAAATAGTAAATACCATTAATACTGCTCCCAATACTTTTGATCCCAAGAGAAATCTTCCGTTAGTCAAGGGTTTAAATAAGGATTTTAAAAAAAGAATCCAGATCTCTTGTTCAGGCATCTCCGCTTTTCATACAAAGCCATGTCACCTCTTCTGCCTCTACATCCAGTGCTCTTTTAATTTGCTTCCAGTTATTAAATAATGTCACTTTTCCTCATACTTCTTTTGTTGTCTATACTCCAGATGTATAGATACACATATTTTAGTCATTTGTCTGTCCTCAAAGAAATGTCAATCTCAGATACAGGATAAGGAGAACAAATTATCTTTCCACCTCCTCCTCAATGCAGCTAAAACTTGATACATTATTGTCATACCAAAAACATGCAATTAATTCCTTCCCAGAATAAAAAAAAAAAAATCTACCTTACTTTGTAATTTTTGTCTCAAAACAATTTTTTCTGTTCTAGTACACAATTTTCAAGATAAGGAAGATTAGGACGGCACATGATATTCAAGATTTGGACAAAACATAGATGTGTACAATGACATGCTGATATTATTAATTTTTCTGCATGAATCCTGTATAATAATCCTTGAATTCTTCTAAATTTCACCTTAACACTGAGTTATTTTTCCATTCGGAGGTATTTAATCTACATTCATTCAAATGAGTGAATATGGTCCTGTTATTTGTGATGGTTTAAGGACAATAAAAATAAATCATGTTTATCACAGACCTTTTCTGCCTTCTACTTATACTTTGTACATTACCCATTAGCTAACAGCATATGCTTCTGTTATATAGACCCATTTCCCTGACCACACAGGTCTGCTCTTGACACACATAACTTCTTAAGTGCTTGGGCCCTTTTATTTATTTTTTTTAAGAGAACTTCCATTAGTATGACTTCTATCTTCCATTTCGTTTTTACTTTAGTGCTTAGGTTTTGGTCGTTCTGATAATTTCTTCCTCTTTTGCTAGAATTACATTATTTTATGTTCCCATATTATACCTTAAAATGGTTTATTGTATACTTTATTCTCTTCCCTAGTGCAGAGAGTTAGAAAATTTTCATTTTGTTGCTAGTCTTTTTCCACTGGTCAAGGTATTATACTGCTGCTTCCCTTGTACACATCAGCTTCCAAGCACATAATTCAATCTTCTGCTAGGTGCCATGGTCCCTGCGTTCAGTTAAATAAAGCATGTTCTTTCGTCAGCTCTTTAAATCTTCATCCCTAGTGTCTCCATCATAACTTACCAGAGGTAGGCAGTCAAGGTTAATATTTCAGCCACATCTTCTGTGTCCAGAGACATTTATTGTCCCTTGTCATTTCAACCCTATGTGTTTCCTCAATATTTCTATGGCTTTTACCATAGCTTTCAAGAAGAAAGGAAAAAAGTGTAAAGATAATGTTACATCTATAGTATCCTACTATCCTTTGTTAGCCCACTTTGATATTTTGAGATTGACTGACGGAATTTTTTTTCAAATGAGAATTAGCACAAATAGAGGGTTGACTGGAAAGCTGTGTGCCAAAGATGATCAAAGACAGATAGTCTCTAAGTTTCACTTGGTGGGTCTCCTTTCTCACCATGTGACATGGTCTCCAAAGAGATAGTGACTAGTAAACAGAATAAAAAATATAAAAACATATCCATGAATAAAAAAAAGGATTCATCTATTTCTCCTCAAAGGACAATCCTGTTTGCTCACAAATTGATGCTTATCTATGTCTTCTGTCTCCTCTGAAGTATAATTCATCAATTAAACTGAAGAACTGTGAAGTGCAAAATGCTGCAGTACTGCTATATTATATTTTCTACTAACATTCTCCTAAAGTAAAAATGAACAAATTCTTGCAAGATTTCTTGTGGCCTATATAACTGAAAATTCTCACAAAAATATTAAGCAATACAAAAATCACAGTAGAACCCCGAGTAGGCTATTCTTAGAGTTTTAGGAACACATCGTCAAGTTCAGACTGATTAGTGACCCTGCTGAGCTTGGGAGCACAATAAAAAAAAATAGAACAAGAAAAAACTGAGTGTGTGTATACCAGTAGCTTAGTATCATTAAAATTAGCTATTATATGATCTAAGCTATTTTCTGTCATTGATTAGAGAATAGATTTCTGCCCCTAATAAGAGAAATTTGACTTCCTGGTTTAGAATTTCTGCAGGGTGGTTTTGACCAAAGGTTACAATTTAGTCTTCTCAGAAGGTCAGACACTTGAAGAAACTGCTCTTCGATTAGACAGATACAACCTGAAGGCTTGAGATCCTTTCTGTCACGATCTTTGATGTACATTTCAGCATAAGCTTCAGGGTCTGCAACCCTGTTCCACTTGAAGTCATGATGCAACTCTCTTTGGTGTCCCAGATTCTACGTATTTGAATAATAACTTATGTCACTATATGGGCAGGGCAAGGCAAGAAGTGTCTCCAGTATAAGCAGTGTTTAGGTGTTCCCTTGGAATTCAATGAATAAAAATTGCCTGCAAGATTTTTCATGATAAAGACAAGAACGTTGTGTTTCTTTGGCTAATACTTTTAGCATGTTGGTAGATGACAATCATAAAATTTACAAGACCGTGATGAAGAATAATAGCCTAATTCAAGCATGTGGTAGTGGTCAACATGGATAGAAAATTTTAAAATATGGTTCAGTGGGTTTTTTTTAAGCAAAAGGCTGTGCTTACTGGATCTTTTCCCTCTCCAGAGAATAAAGATTATTTTAAAGAAAACATGTCTACATTTATTAACTTTACTTGTAACATCCTCAAAAATAGAAAAGTACAATACAATATTCTGAACTCTTGCTGATCATACTTTTTTACTTTATATTGCGCATTTAGATAGATGCACTCTGAATGTAACAACGTGGTAAAAAATAAAGATAAATATTTAAGAAAAAACAACAACCCTTTTCAAAAGAAAACATGCTACTTATCTTTCTAAATAACAAGAAATTTCTATATTCTGATGGTAAGAGTTTTTATTTACAAGAAGCTACATATAAAGTTAGATCTAAAAAAATCTGTATAAGAAATTAACATCTTTCTGATACTTAAAACATTCTACATGGTTAACTAGGGAGGATGTATAAGAAAGTTCATATGATAGTTACAGTAGCAATACTACCACCCCCTAACTTTTCTACGGTTAAATTTATTCAGAGGCTATCCTTCAACCCTTGCTATCCCTGTAGGAACATTGTTTTCAATTGAAGATCAGATAGCACTGTCTGTAAACCAATTTATTTCTAAGAATTCTCTAGTGACATGCTTCTCCAACCCTCCCAAATTATTTCGTATGCAATTTCTCGGAATTGTGTAAGTATCAACATGACACATCCCAACATACAGATTTCAGTTTCAAACTGGATTTAAACTTGAATTAATCTCAAGAGGCAGGCAGCTTCTCTACATTTTCTATGTTGCTACTGTAGAAGTCATAGCAGTAGCTACAACATCTGCTTTTTTAGCTCACATTGTGTCATCAGAGAAAAATCAGAGACCATTCAGGCAGATCTGAGCCGGCACTTAGTATATTGATTTCAAATAAGTGAATTTAGATATATAAAATACTTAATAATTACAGATGGATTGGCAGTCAATACTATTTACTACACAATACTCTACTAACTTTAAAGTTAATATGGGATACAAAGACTATTCTGTAAGCTTGCTATACACATGCAAGCAAAACATGTCCCTTACCAACCCACAGATGTCCAGTGTCAGGTAAGGGATCTCTCAGCACTGAGGAGTAACCTTGAGAGGCATCCCTGCTCAAGTAGAAATCACTGCTGCTCAGACTAGGGAGGGAGAGCTCGATGGGACCTGATGGCTGCAGATATTGATAGCACAAGGTGGTTGGTTTTCAGTCAGATTTTTTTGCTGGGTTCATGAAGTTTTGGATACTTATCAGTCTAGTATGCAGCCAAACCACTCTTTCTGGTTTGGTGTTGTCTCATTGGTAATCTCAGTCGACAGGATTAACTTCAGTTAGGACTACTTGCTGAGCATCTGCCTGGGTCAAAGTTCAGTTAACTCAAAAACCCAATTACACACTGTTCCAAAGTAATTGGAACCTTGAAGGATTGTTTCTGTTGACAGTGCAAATTGATTATAAATATTAGATATATCACTTATTGTATTCTTAGTTACTTACAAACAGCAAACCCTCAGTTTCCAAATAGAATAAAAAAAAATATGCAGGGTTTTTTGTTTGGAAATCTAATTGCCTCTCGATCTGAGTTGTGATCAAGAGATCTGTTTCTAAGATATGTCCAAGGGGTTGTGATCATAAACATTCCCTAAAAGCTTTCTTTGCATAACCACATGGAGCAAAAGAACTAATTCCTACAAGCACATCATGAGAAACTTCTCACAGCTCATACCCCTTTGCTGTGATCTATTATGTGCTTTTTAGCAAACTATTCTGTAACTGTTTCAGCTGTGCACAGGTTTACACCATAACAAAATTTTGAAAAATATCCCTCTTCATTATAAAGTGTTTTCCTATAAACTGTAAGCATGGACAGATCCTCTGCAGAGAAAAAGGCCCATACAGTGCAATGTTTTCAAGCTGAAAGCTGATTGTTTTCTGAGAAAGTTTAAATGCCAATCACTTCCATTTCATTAATATGTAATTATAAGGAGGTTTTTTGTTTGTTTGCTTAGTTGTTTTTTTTAATTTGTTTTGTTTTTTCTTTGTTTTGGACTTTGGGGTTTTTGTTTGTTTGTTTTTAAGATAGAAACTCAATAGGAACCACAATACCATTTCCTTAAAAACCTGTTAATTCAACAGAGTTGGTTTGGTTTAAGAAAATAAACTTTAGTCTTCTTTTGAAATGCCTACATCATCATCACCAGCTATGGATGGATAATTCAAGCAACACTTGATTCCAAACTGGCTATGGTTGGTAGCAATAAATTGTGATATATAATGCAAAAACAAATAACACACTTTGAACACTCTGGGGAAAAAGCTGCCAAACACCAAAAGGTTGTTCACATACAGAGAAAATGCGAGAACAATAAAAAAGGCAGTAGAGACAACATTTAGAAGCATGAGTTTTGTCTGTGAGCACCTCTTTTACATGATGTTGAGTTGCATTATTTAAACATCAGATCTTATCATTTAACCTTGGATGACTACCAGGTGCCCACCAAGCCACTCTCTCATTCCCTCTCCTAAGCAGGATGAAGGAAGAAAGTGAGATGAAAAAGCTCATGGATCCAGACAAGGGCAGGGAGATCACTCACCAGTTATTAACATATGGAAAACAGATTCAGCTTGACAGAAATGAATTCAATTTATTGCCAGTTAAAAATAGTGAGATAGTGAGAAGTAAAGACAGAACTGAAAACACCCTCTCTCCACTTACTCTTTCTCCCAGGCTCAACTTCACTCCTGATTTCTCTGTCTTCTCTTCCCCTCCCACACTCATCACAGGAGGACTGGGGAGAGAGGGTTGGGGTCTGTCCACAACACTTTGTTTCTTCACGCTGTTCTCTGCTTCAGTGTGAGGTGCCTCACTCAAGATAAAATCCTTCACAAAATTTTCCGAAGTGCATCCTTCCTACAGGTTGCGGTTATTCAAGAGCTGTTACAGCATGGGTCCTTTCTGTGGCCTACAGCCTTTGGAAACAGACTGATATAGAGCGGATGCCCCAGGGGTGTCAGAAAACCTATTCCTCTCCATGGAGGAGCCTGTTCCTGCATGGGATCTCTACCATCTGGAGGTTCCCTCAGGGCTCACTCACCTTCTTGGTGGGTCATCCATCAGCTGCAGCGTGGATATCTGCTCCAGTTTGGTCCCCATGAGTTGCATGGGGACAACCTGCTTCACCATGATCTTCTCCATGGGCTGCAGGGACTCCCTGCTCCAGCACCTGGAACACCTCCTACTACTACTTCTTAATGGACTGTGATATCTGTAGGGCAGTTTCACTCACATTTTTTTATCACTTATCTGTCTCTCAAACTGAGGTATGGTAGTTTTTATCCTTTATTAAGTATGTTATCACAGAGGTTACAAGTGTTGTTGATGGGCTCAGCTTTGGCCAGTGGTGGGTACACTTTGAAGCTGGTTGTAACCAGTCCTGTTCAACATGAGGATGGCTCCTGGTCCCTTCTTACAGAGGACAGCTCTGCAACCCCCATGGTACTACTGAAAACTTACCATGTAGACACAATACAACTATGCTGCTTTCTAAAAAGCTTTCAAGAAGATTGAAGAAACAACATTTCTTTCTTGAGGTTTCTCTGGTTATGTTATTTATTGTGACCCTTAAATTTATTCTAATCATGCTTGTTCCAAAACTGACATCTGATAGAACATGAGCAATGGATTAATAGTGGATTCAGTAATGGTTAAGGGATGATACACTAGCTCTCCTGAAGCAACTCTGTCACTGCTTGTAATTGCAAGACCCATTTGCAAAAAAATGAAAAAGCCTTCCTATGACTATATTGAAAATATAGACTATTCGCAATTTATCAATCAATGATATTTAAAACTTTTTTTGTGCTGTATGGAAAATGACAGTGGGAAACAGGCTGAATTGTGAAAGTGAAGGATGCCTTGACTCCGTTTTGCAATTCGAGTGTCATACCATCTAGTCACTTTCTCTAAAATTTTATCATAACTTTTAACTCAAACTTTTTTAGAAATATCAATTTAACAATGAAGTTTGAGTAGGATGATAGAGCAAAAACATGATGGTGAACATGAAAAGGCAGGAGACAGAACATTTAGAAAATTAGGGAGCAGAGGAGCTGATGGGGCTTAAGTTTCAAACAATCTTATGGATGAATAATCAGATTAAAAATTTTTGAATGTTGTGTTTGTACTTTTAGTGCTAGTAAATCACTTAAGGTTTCAAACATGTACATTTTGACTGAAGAATGTACCAAAGTTTAGATTATATATATATATCTCCCTATATAATCTCTCTCTCCACATATATATATATATATATATATATATATATGAATTATAAGTTTTTGTACTGATTGTACACTTTAAAGAGAAGTGACCTTTTTGCCAAATGAAAAAATAGCTATCACTGTCAGGGTGTCAGTCAGTCATATGCAGATGGTTGTCAGTAAGTTCTACAGTTGTTTTGCGAAGGCAGAGAACTGCTAGCATTCACGAGTTCTTGTTTTTGTCACACAGATTTTTTCATGCACATGAGACAGAATAACCCCTACACCAATACAGATTGTGGAGAAAGCTTCTGAAAGGCAGATTAGCAGAAAAGTATGAGGAGGGGTTCCAATGAGCACTGAGTTGATCATTACGCAGAAAAACATCCTTGCCATAATTAAGGCCAGTAGCTTCCTGGGCTATATTAGACAGATTGTTACCAGCAGGTCAAGGGAGCTGATCCTTGCCTTCTGCTCAGCACTGGTAAGACACATTTGGGCTTTGGGTCCAAGTCTTGTCTTCACAGCACAAGAGGGATGTGAATATCCTGGAGAAAGTCCAGCAAAGGGCCATGAATGTTAAAAAGGATTATAAGAAAATTATGTATTATGATAAAGATCAAATAAAGATTATACAGTCCCTTGATGATCTCTAGAGGTGCCTTCCAGTTTTAGTAATTCTGTCATTTGGTGATTCTGTGTAGTAAGCTAGTCACTTGTTTCCATGTTCACTAGTTTTTCTTCATAAAATATGTCTTCTTATTCCCTCAGTCATAGTGTCCCAACTCCTCTTGGCACTACCATGCCAAGCCCAGCTCATGCCCCTTCTGTATTCCAGTCAGATGGCTTTCTCTTTTCCTCACATGGCTATAAGCCAGGCAAAAGCCTTTGGAAATTTCTTAGGAGAGTGATTTGCATGTCTGCATTCCTGTACCTGATGTGTCAGTTGCTGCTGGCTGGCAAAATTAGAACTTGTGAGAAGTTCACTTGATTACTGTCTTATAGAGAAGAATGCTTAGTCACCTAGCAGAAATATTGGATCTTGAAGTTAGCAAGGTGTATTCATGGTAGACTTTTTTTTTTTTTTGAGAATTCAGCTATGTGGTCATGACAAATTTCCAATGGGTGTTTGCAAACAGAATATTCAGAGTCTTATAATTTACAAATGTCAACAGATTTTTGACAGAGGGGAGCTACTGAAAGGCAACTTCCTCTCCATATGCCAAATTTCAAGTCTTAATCCTAATTATATTTAAATTTATTAACTGAATGATAGCAATTATGTACAGAAAGCAAGGTTGCTTCCCTTAATCCTGCTCTAAAGTATGGCAAGATTGCATTGATTAAATATAATTTTCTCTAAGGCTGGTACCTGTCAATGAATAGTTTAATTTTAATAATTAAAGTGTGGCACAATTCTATGCAAGGAAAAGCAGCTTTCAAACAAAGAAAGCTGTACTAGCCGGAAACACATGTAAAAAAAATAAAATATGAGGGAAATATGGAAAGTAATGAGGAGATTCAGGCCTAAAACTTTTCAGGAAATCTTGAAACATACATCTGTATAAAACATATAGCTTTAAACATATGTGTCATATATATTTAAACTAATGTCATAAGAGCTTGCAGCAACTTACAAGTATCTAAAAATAAAATAGGTTATGACAAAATGCTTACCTGAAGTAGATTTCAACTGAAAAACTCAGAAACCTTACTAACACTTCAAACTAAAATCGTAACACATGACTCCTGAGACTGACTGAAGCAAATCTGCCAGACAAACAGATTTCCTGTCTGTTCTCCTTTGGCAAGTCTGATAACAAAAGTGATGGATGTCGTCATTTAATGAGTCCACATGTCATAATTCAGATTTTTGCATTACAAAAGGTATACTTCAACCCTCCAGTACTCTTTGGTCTTGTCTGAGAGAAAATTTTTGCACACAAGAAAGTGATAAATTACAGTAAGGGCTCCATGTATAACCACTTGAACATTTAATATCCAAATTTAAATTACATTAAAAATACTTTGATGAATAAGAATATTGTTGAGTGGTCCATCTACAATGTTCAACTTGACTGGTTCATTTGGATGCACTCTACACTCAAATACCTCAACAGCTACATCCATTCAATGGCTTAAAATGGTTCTTGAAGTTGTATCATGATGCTGCTAAGTCGAATGCAAACAGGCATCATCTCTATGAATTTAAACAAACACAAAGATTTACCACATGTGATTTTATTTTATTTCATGTACTTACTATACTGTGTGTTCTCTCATTTGCCTACCTTGCTATGTTTGTTTTATAGAACAAAAAGGAGGTCCTGATTGGAGAGAACATACTCAATGTAAATACCATTTGTTTAATGACCGCCTTCTTTCGTTAACATGACATGAATGTGATTCTATTACCCTGTTATCTTTTTTCAACATTGCGCAATAACCTGCTTTGTAACTAATTTGCAAAAATCCAAACTTAAAAAGGTCTTTCTTTGTGTTGATAATGCCTTGAAGTAGCAGGAAAAAAATAAAAAAGCATTATCCATGCAATTCTGAAAGAGAATATAAAGATCAAAAAAATCTGAACCCCAAAACATTGTGTTTCATAACATACTCTGCCCATTAAATATAATAAATCTTACTATTTCTAGTCTCTGTTTAATCAATGTGATGGAATTGCAATTCTGTTTTCACTAACTGTGATTTACTTAGTGTGCTTTGATTTATGGTACCACAAATTTGTTTAGGTAATGGAATATTTTAATGTACCATGCATGATAGAATGCAGTGTAATATCTGTGAATTGCATAGTGACTAGTATTATATTATTGTTGAGAACTAACTAAACTGTAAAATCAGAAAAAAATTAGTTGTGTAAGCATTTTACTTTTAGGTATCTGTAAAATTGAATACATTGATTATCTTACAACACATATACCAAAATGAAGATTATGTTTGATGTTGTAAGTTAACACATTCTTCTGCTTAGAGTTCTTTATAAGGACTATGCATCACTGGCCTAAGTGCTGCATTGCAGAGCTGACACTACTCATAGACTTGCAATGCATAGTCCCAGTTCTGCAGATTTCCACAATCAGTCAATGGGATTATCAATAATAATTCACAGTAATTAGATTTAGTAGATATGTGTATCTTTATAGGACTCAAATTCTTAATACATTATCTTTAAAAGTCTTTTTCAGACAAACTAGGTGATGCTAGGGCATTTAGACAAAGAGTTATGTGAAATAACTTTCTGATGTGATGCTTGAAAAGCAGCGGGTGTGCAACAGGACAAATATGTTTTCAGACTCTAAATGAAAAGGATGATGACTCCTTCTTCTGTTGGATATTTTTTAGCTGAGTTTATATAACATCACACTAACAAAATCAGAGACGAGGTGTCACCAAAATAATACTAACAAGTTCAGAGAAAAAAAAGAATTAAAAAGCCCTCTGAAATAAATTGTCCTATAATGTCTGAGCTTCATGGTTAGTGCTATTCAGTGACTGTGAAGAAAAGACTATATTATGAAAACAGTCAACATTTCTAAATTACACATTGACAGATTCTTTTCTAAGTTTAAGAATATTTTACCAAATATTATATATATTATGTGCATGTGCATGTGCACGTAACTAATGTATATATTTTATGTACATACATATATTTACATTAAATGCAAATATATAACACACATATAAAGACACTTGCATATTTTATGCCCTGCAGATCAATGATATGTAACAACTACAATTTTAGGATTTGTTCTGGGAAGCACTTTTTAATAATTTTCTAAAAAAAGGAAAAATTTAACAGAACAAACTAATTCACATTATATACCAGAAGCAGTTAACTAAAGCATTTTGAACTAATGATACTGCAATACACCTCTCCAAAGGAGCTTTCCAAAGGAGCTTTCATTCTTAACTTAGATTCTTGAGATTATCTTTAGCACACTTACCTACAAGAACTATTGTGAGTAGACTTTCTTAAGTTCTGATGTTGCGTCAGCATTGGCCTCAAGTTATGTCTCCATTGATGTGGACAAATCCGGCATAACGTACCTGCTTCCTGTGCAATTAAATTCTACTCATAAGTTTTACATTCTGGCCATTAGTGTGTGATAAACAGGAGTAAACAAAATTACTGTCCTAGGAATCTGCAATAAAACACTACCTGATTTTTTTTTCTTCTTACTAGGTGGTCTGCTTAAAATAGTGGTTTTATCAACTTGTAAACGTGGACCAGCTAGCAGAAGCAGGCCTATACAGGCTGCTTTGAAAGTGTCCACATGTTATTTGATGTAGTTATTTAGGAAATGATTTGTATTTTTTTAAGTCAGAAATTGCAGAAGTGTGAATATTTCCACAAAGTAATAACTATTATTGTGGAGTCATGTAAGTTGTCACACAAAAAAAACCCCAAACACATTTCTTATTGTTGGTAGACCATCTATCTATTATTCCTGGTGGGTAATGAGGGAGTTGTCCTTGGGAAAAAGTCATGCAAACCTGGTCCCACATGGTAGCTATTAAGGTAAGGTTGAATTCAGAGATGAATACTGTAGTCACTGCATCTTCACTTTTTTTATTGTGTTGATTGATTCACAAACAAAATCAAGTTGTCCTGTCAAGTTTAATGCTTAGAATTTTGAAATTGAATATGAAACTTATGTTTTATTTTCTGGGAAGAGTACTGCAATGGTAATTTAAATTAACTGTATTGGGCGTGATAGATAAACTACTATAGGCTGGAGTTCTTTTCAGTCTTGCCACACTTAGTCAGCTAAGATGAGAGGAACAGAAAATAGCCAGTGGTATTTTATTGTTAAAATAAGGTAAAAGAAACAGATGCAAAAACCCCCCAAGATTCCTTGCTGCTTATTGTGATTATAGCTGTGTTGTGTAAGTGATTGGAGTAATTTATTCCTAATGAGAAAAGGTTGTTCTCAGAGAAAAGTATTTTCTGGAGTCTTGTTTCTTTGCATAGAGAAATATTAATTTATCTACTTTTCTTCTTTCTCTTTTGTGTTATAATATTTTGATACCTCTTCATAAAGCAGGAGTATCAATCAGTCTTGCTTTACCAAGATCTACTGTACCTCTCTATTTTACTTTAGATTTTTGCATAGTCCATATAAAATATTTTCATCTTTAGAATTTTCAAAGTTCCTTGTCTAATGCAGCACAACAGGCCCAGTACCATTCTGTGATGTAATACCTAACCTCATCTAAGAAAGTCCAGAAAGTAAAGTGAATTTAGCACCTGTTTTAGCCAAGAAATTTTGGATCTACTTCTCAGTAGAAGAACTGGATAGTCAAGGTTATACTCTGTTTGTCTGACCTAGCTAACTTTACTCACACTCTTTCCAGGTTATGATGGCTGTCAAATCTCATTTCAGCTTTCATATTCTTTCCTTTTTCTCATAAATAAGAAGCTCTTCTCTAACGATGGGTTAGTCTGTTGATTTTTTCAATTTCCCTATCTGGAGGATTCCAATTGGGATTACAACCATTTCCCTGCTCACAAAAGTTTTTATAAATTAAGAGCTGGTTATGAATAGACAGTTTGAGCAGTTTGTAATGGTTTAAGTGCTTGAAGATTAGCACTAATTATACGTAGCATATTAGGATACCATAGATTAACGTTACTAGCAATTAGCAGCAGTTTTATTGCAGATTAAAAGACAACTTAGATTAAAAGGCAACCATTCTATTAAATGTCTTAGAAATTATTTATAGAGAAGTTGAGAAAGAAAACTGTTAAAAAGTCCAAAGAAATTATAATTAATAATCAGTGAATAGTTTCTCAGTTTCAGATGGTGATACTGCAGCTGTACTTGTAAGATCTTATATTCAGCAGTAACACCAGGGATGAGTGGATAGGAAGAAGAGATTTCGGAAAGTGCCTTAATACATGAGTTCAAAATGTCTCTCGAATAACAACTATTTATTACTCTAGCAGCACAGAACTGAACCTGTGATGAACATACCCGAACATCAGTAAGATTAAAGGTACTGTGTAGCAATGAACATACTCCTACCTGTTACTGAGCAGCTTTTGACCACTGAAGTCACCAAAGCATTCCTGCCCTACTGTTACCTTTTACCCTGCTACATACTAGCATCCTTTTGCTTTACACTGGGAATGCAATACTGACCTGATGCCACTGCAATATAAAACATAGATAATGAAAATTTGCTACAACATCAACTAAATAATAACATTCTCATGAAGATTCAATATTACAATTCAGTCAAAGGTTCTTTGCATGCATCTAAGGAAAATAACATTGCACACTAAAATTATGTATAAAAGCATAAAAGTAAGCAGATTAAGTGTGAGCCAGTTCCAACTATCTTAAAGCAATTGTATTGGTAGCCTATCACACGGTAACTTAGTGGGGTTTTTTGTCTTAAAACTTAGAATGCTTCTTTAGGTGGGAAAGTGGCAACTGACATAACTTTTAAAATGATTCAAGCTGAGAGGTAATGCCTGAATCAATCCCACTATCGATTTTTATGGATTTAGGATCAGGAGTTTTATTACTTTGAGAGTCAGTGAAATTCAGTATCACACTTATGTTTCACAAATGCTGAATGAAGAAGGCCCATTTTTTTTATAAACTTCCCTGTTCCTGAGAAACAAATCATAATTGCTTGTCTTTGTATCTGGAGATTAAACTCAGTCTCCTCTTTGTGGGCCACAGAGAAAACTGACATTTCTTACTTTTCCCAAGGTTATTCTAACATTAATTAAAGAGTTTCACTGTACTTTTATCTCCCATGCTTGTTCTTTTGTGGATATTATACTATTTTTAATATATTGAAATGTAATAAATTCAAATGTCAGACCCCAGAAAATGAGTACGTGTTAGGACCCCTGGATGTGTACAGCAGGTTCTAAATCCTGTACGAACAGGATTTAATTTGCAAAGATCTTCTGATTATTTACATTTTACAGCACTTTCACTGCATGACATGGTATTAGAGAATAATGTCCTTTCTTAACAGTTTCAGTGGTTTCTAATGATCTCTATAGGCTACACACTATCACTTCCGGTAATAAGAACCATAATGAATTTAGTTGCTTTAATCAGACACATAATTTCTCTCTAGCATGTCAAATGGGAGGGAGAGAGAGGTAGTAAGGAAGAATGGAAGAAAAGAAAATTTGAGAGCTTGTTATTGCCACCTCACAGTGAAGGGAACATAAACAACCAGAGGTAAACCTGGGCAGTAATGTCCCTCTTCCTAGTTGAAAATTACAGCCATGAGATATTCTGGGCCAATGTGAGATTCAAAGTCAGCATGTGCTCCTATACCCCTTGTTTCTATCTGGAAAGGCAGAAATCAGATATGTGAATAGTGTAATCATTATTTAGCATACCGGTGTTAGAAATGTGTTTTGTAAGTGCATGAATTCATTGGAACACTGGTTAAATTGCTCAGACTTCCAAAAAGGCTTGAAGACTATCAAGGGCTCTGGCTATGCTAAGTGCACAGATGCTACCAACTTTTCCCCCTCTACTCTTATCAAAGCCTTCTTGCTCAAGTTTTCTGTGCGGAGAGGTACATAAACTATTATGCTTTTAAAATATTTTAACTGTTAAAGAAATGAATATATTTTAATTCTTTACTCCAAATGGTAGAAAAACAGAGAAGGAAGGACTTCTTTGTATCTGACCATCCTGCAGTAAATTTCATAGGAAATTCAGTATCTCATTTTCAGGCTACATGGCAACTTTATAGTTGCAGCTGTTTTCTTTGAATAACCTGATTAGAACTGAGTGATTACTTTCACATTATTTTTTTCTCTAGTCAAATAATGTATTAGGACTGTAACAGTAAATCAGCTACAACTTCTTCCATTTTTCCCTTCATTTACCACATCAGCACCACTTAGAATAATTTTCTGTTCTCTTTATCACTTGCTTCTGAAGACTCTTTCTTTTTTCAACTTGTAAGTAATCAGAACATCTGATCAAAGCACAATGAACATCCTATCCCATCACTAGCAGATAGGTAACTGAACGGTATAGCCAGCATGTTACAATGAAATCATGCCATAAGGAAAAGTGATTCACAGGGTTCATAAGCAACAAGTTACATAAGCAGAACCCTGTATCCATAACAGAAACTCTATCATAAAATATGAAAGAATATTTCTATACTTTGATAAATATCAGTGCAACAGACTATTGTCATTGGTTAATTGTTTCCCAGTGTTAGATAAATACCAGAGCAATGTAAAAGTTTTTAATAATTTTTTTTGGTCAAATAAATGTTTTGACAAAGATGAAACAACTTAGATCTTTCAGCAAAAGATCTGGTTCACTGATATAATTTCTCTTGAATTCCAAAATGCTATATTAAATGAAAATACTATTTGCGTTCAAATAAAATAATCCAAAGTTAAAACTGGCAGATACTTCTCTGTTCTTCATTTTTTTCTCGTATTTAAAACATCTCTCTACCTAGACTTATCGCACCAGATCCATGACCTAGTAAATGTCCCATTTCATAAAGTTCAGAGAGATTTTGCTGACTTAACTCCAAAGTGGTGGCAAAGAGTATTAGAAAAAGACAAATGTCTTGACTATACTCCAAGTTCTTTCTATATGAGGGACTGTGTAAACTGTAGTCTGTAAAGTCATGTGACATATCTTATCTTGCAACTTACAGTTTCTTAAAAAAAAAGCAACAAACTTTTTTCTGTTTGCATGTTAGGATCCGAAAGCATTAAGTTAACTATGGTTCCAAAGTCACAGAGCACTCATGATAAATTTATTATTTAAAGTCTTGAATTATAAAATGAAACACTGAACACCATAAGTTTAACGTTACACATGTACTTAATTCATGTATATTAATTTTATAGAGGCTGTGTTGTGTATGTGTATGCATCTTGAATATTTAGATTCCAAATATTTCTAAAGGTGTTTTTTTCTATTTTATCTATAGTAGGAGAATAATTCAGTGAATATTAGTAATAATTCAAATCCCACTTGGTTATATTTTTCATTTTATATCTGATCTGATTTTGTGCCAGTTGAGAAATACTGCAATGTTACACCCAAAACAATGTTCAAATGTCTGTTTAATAGTAATTGCAACTGAATGACTTAAGTGCTTGAACTCAGTCAGCTATTTATTTTTACATTCAAAAATTAGCAACCAGCACTTGAAAATATTAATATAATAAATTATCTGAAGCATCATAAAGCCCCTCCTTGTAGAAATGCTTCTTAAAGACATTTTTTATTTGGAAATTTACCAGACACATTTTATTATCGGTAATTTATGTTTACCAGGGCAAAATTAAAAGGACAGTTTCACTTCATGACATTTAACTTGGTGAAGTAAAATGGCAGTTTTGTAATCTCTATGTGGTAACATAGTTTCTATGAATCTGGTAAAGACTGATCACATTTGGGTCCATAAACAAAAGAAAGGAATAACTTCCAATTCAAAAGATCTTGGTAACCTGTATCTTAGTAATTCATTAGTGTACAATTAAGAAAAAGTATAATATTTATATCTTTGCCTCTAAATCTTCTTTTTTCCCTCATAATTCAGAAATGTTTACTAATACTGACAAATGTTATACTGAACTTTATTTTGTTAATTTGAATGTTAAATTTTTTAATATAAATTTCCTAGAGTTGTTTAAATTTCAAATGTTGAAAAATGCCTCCTCTTCTCCCCTCCCCTTTCCCCTTGACCTGCCTCCCCTGCCCTTAACGTGTCCTGTACCTCCCTTAAACTAATCCTCTCCCCTCTTTCACAAAACAACATAAACAATTCATTAGTCTATTAAGAATATTGACAAATTTGAGAATATTGTATGGATTTTAAAGTAGTCTCATATTCACACAGACCTTCATCCTGAAAAATCTCTCATTCTGCAGTTTTGAAAAGAGTTTATATGCATCCTAATTTGAAGCTTGTGTTTTTCCATTTTACTGTAACAGAGCCAATGTGTTCACACCCTGCAGGATTGAGTTCCAAACACATTTTCTGGACAGTGTTGACAAAAGTTAACACCTGTGTCAAAAATATCTATTTGGAAAACTATGCTGAAGCTTGTCTACATAAATTCTTCTAATCTTCCATTGATATGCTTGAATAGAAGCATAAAGTGATAGAATCACAGAATGGCCTGGATTGGAAGAGACCTTTAAGATCATGCAGTTCCAACCCTCCATGCCATAGGCAGGGATGCCATTCACTAGACCAGGTTTCTCAGGGTCTCATCCAACCTGGCCTTCCAGGGACTGGACACCCACAGCTTCTCTGGGCAACCTGTTCCAGTGTCTCACCACTCTTTGAGTAAAGAATTTCTCCCTAATATCTAATCTGAACGTGCCCTCTTTTAGATAAAAACCTTACCCATTGTAAGAGACTTATAGATCATGATTGCCTTAAACACTGTAGGGCCACAGAAGGAACTTGCCATAAGTCACAGAGTGGAAACTTCAGATAAGCACAGAAGAGAGGAATTTGCAACAGGAAGGCTCTAATTATGCAACTGATGGAGAAAGGCTGGTTAGCATGTCCTAGTTTATACATCTGGACAAATATTCCCATTGTAGCAGACTGTGGGAAACAAAGTAACTGCTTATATACATGCCTGTCCTCCTCCGCAGGACTGCTCTCAACGACTTCTCCCGTCTGTTCTCAGGTCTGGGATTGCCCCAACCCAGATGCAGCACCTTGCACTTGGCTCTGTTGAACTTCATGAGGTTCTTGTGGGCCCACATCTCAAACATGTCCAGGTCCCTCTGGATGGCATCCTGTCCTTCTGTGGTGTCAACTGCACCACTCGACTTCATGTCCACTGCAAATTTGCTGAGGGTGCACTCGATCCCACTCTCTATGTCACTGATGAAGATATTAAAGAGCATCAGTCCCAAGACAGAGCCCTGAGGGACACCACTCATCACCAGCTTCCACCAGCCTCCACCTCCATCAGCCTCTCCAATTTCTTATCCAGTGGACAGTTCATTCATCAAATCCATGTCTTTCTAAGTTGAAGATTAGGATGTCATGTGGGATGGTATTGAGACCTTGCAGAAGTGTAGACAGACAACATCTGTTCGTCCTCCCTTTTCAACCATTACCATCACACCTTTATATGAAGGTCACTAGCTGATCAGAAATGATTTGCCCTTTGTGAAGCCATCCTGACTGCCTACAATCACCTCCTAGTCTTTTATGTGCAGGAGGATCTGCTCCATGATCTACCCAGGCGCAGAGCTGAGGCTCTGTGAGAGACTGGAAAAAACCCATTACTGGCTTGAAACAACTAAGGTGTGTGGGGGGAGGGGACAGATCAAGCTCTGCAAAGGTGGGACTGAGCTCTGCTCCACACCACAGCCCCTAGAGCCTCTCTCTGTCACTGGCACACCAAAAGCAATGTTCCAACTGCTCTGGAATGGCTGGCAGAGCAGAAGCCATTCCACTGCTTTCTCTCTCTCTTTTTTTTTCTTCTTTCCCTCCTAATTTTCTCTTCTTGGAATCTGTGTAACTTAAAGTTAGATGGGCTGGAGTTTGCTAAATCAATGCTTTGTGAAATTCTTTATTGCGATTGGATGTTGCCTTTAAAAATCACCAAGTTCCCTAATTTTTTAAAGTTTGCCAATAAAATATTGTTGCTTGACCTCACAAAAAAAGTCCTATTTTTCCCTTGTGCTTTCTCAGGGTATGAAAAGCCCCAAAGCCTTTTTAAGAAGGTCACAGGGCAAAACTAGGGCCTTACCAGCTTACCATCTGCAGGTTCCCAGATCTTTTCTTTCCTTTTGTAAAACTGGGAGCAATGTTTCAATTT
The DNA here is from genome assembly GCF_025592945.1 of Manacus candei. Classification (NCBI taxonomy): domain Eukaryota; kingdom Metazoa; phylum Chordata; class Aves; order Passeriformes; family Pipridae; genus Manacus; species Manacus candei. Next base: position 2,495,926 of record NW_026138141.1, on the reverse strand, counting down.
TCTGGTCACTGTGGACTTCATCTGACTGTCATGACTTTTCAAATACAATGTAGAGTGGCTTGGCAACAACATCAGCCAGTTCTCTCAGGATCCCAAGATGCATGTCATCAGATTCCATAGACTTGTAGCTGTTCTGCTTTATTAAATGGAGTTGAACATGTTTTTCACTTGTAATAGGAGGGACTTCATTCACCCAAGCCCCACTGAGAGGATCAGGAACTTGAGAGAAGTGGGAAGTCTAAGTGCCAAAAGAGACTGAGATGAAGAGGTCATCGAATACCTCAGCCTTCTCCATATCAAGATCACCCATCGTGCTTCTCATTTACACAAAAGGTATGTAAACTTGGGGAGAAAAATTAAGAGACTTATATGATATTTTGAAAACTTAGATTCCGGTCGCATCCTACGAAAATAAAAAATATCAATTGCTTGGTTAACTGTCATACAAATACACCAAAAGGTCACCTTCTTTGACCCTAAACTCAGAGCCACGAGTGGCTTAATATTCTGTAACAGCTTCATCTTCTGTATTGGTGTCATGAGGTTAGTACTGCCCGATTTAGTCTCGTCAATAAGGAAGAGCCTCAGCTACACTCTCTTTAGAATGCCAGTGGTGCCCCAGTGAGGTAAACAGAGAAAGATCCTCCAGTTTCATTTATGAGTGTTGTTAAATTGCAGCTGGAAAAGATTTACACTATTACAAAACCAACAAATTGAAAGGAGTTCAGTGGCAACTCACTGCTTCTGAGATGTCTGTACGTAACACGTATGCGGAGGAACTATGCCCTCAACTTAATTTCCTCTTTTTCTGATATATGCCTTTATATGTGCACTGATGAGGGAGATTTTATCATTTGGTGGATGATTTGAAAGGTAAATTAGTATTTAACAAATAGAAAATGCATGCTTGATGTGCTGGAAAGGGACATAAAGTACCTTAAAGCTCAGACCCATGCTGAATAGTTGCCCATTGCCAAGAGGGCACTGTACACAAAACAACAAATCTTGGTAAATGAAGTCCAGCTAGAGATTTGTTGCCCCTGAGGAAAGAGGATAATGTGAAGAAGTGACTATTTTACAAGTATAGTATTTTTACATTTAAATCCATGAAAAATATTTTATATCAAAGTTGTTCAAACTATAGCATATATGATCAGAACAATTCTCATTTCCAAGGAAATGAAAGTGGATTAATTCTATACATTCAGTAGGTTTTTTTCCAAGTAAAATTATCCCAAATCCTACAGAAAATATTGTATTTTTTGTTATTATACAAATAGCATGAGCAGAGATTAAATTCTGTGCACAGCTGCTCTTAGAATAAACTAGCAGAGCTCAGTTAAGTAGAGGAACTAAAAAAGAAAAGAGTTTATGAGGTTTAGTTTTTTTTGGAATAGTACAGGAAAAGGGCATTGAACAAACAAAGAAACAAAAAATACATAGTTAAAATGATAACAATAAAATAAAGGATATAGTAAAATTATTAGAAAGCAAAATGATTTCCTAAAGGATGTGATTATGCCTTGTCATATATGATCCCACTGTGGGTAGTCAAAATCAAGTAATGCAAAGCAATATTGAGCAGAGGTGTCTCCTTCCTAGGAATTTTAAACAGGTCTTTTCCATCCTTAACTTCTAGTTCCACACAGGGAGCACAGAGAAACAGAGAGAAACGACAATGGGTCAGATAACACAACTACCCCCATGAAGGATCCTGGAGGCACAGTTGGGGTGTTGTCAATACCCCAGGCAGCACTCCAAGCACCCATCTGGCTCCTCCTTAGGGTGTCCCAGAAAACCTCTGCCCCAGGACTGGGGGACATCGAGACTGTGAGGCTGTGGGGGCTCTCCAGGTCTTACTACAAACAGGGATCACATCCCGTGTGCAGAATGCTTCATGGGGTGCAGGAGGTAGTGCAAGATTTATTGTGGGATGTAAAGTGGATAAACCAGAGGCAGGAGAATCAGGAAAAGCAAGCATGGGAAACTGAGGGGAAAGAGAATGCAAAGGGCCCAAGAGACGCAAGCAGTGTGCTCATGGGCCCATGCCCCACACCTTATTGACAAGATCCACCCTATCTTCTCTCTGGTCTCCATTCCTGTTTTCTGGGTAAGGAACCCTGTCCCATGTAGCTGTGGGGTGAGACTGTGGGTCAGAGTCAGTGTGTCAGCCCTGAAGCCAGTACAACTGCATGTGCCTGTGTGTGATCACCAACAAATGTGCAGCCCAACTGGATGACAAGGGGAGAGAGCAGACCAGGGCCAGCCTGTGGATGCTTCTGAGGGTGAGGCATCTGGAGGGTTTGGCTCTCAAAGGGACCAAGCATCCAAGCCTAGTGCTGGAGGAACTGTGAGGATGAAGGTCAACTGAGACACCTGGTGTCTGGTGTGTGTGTGTGTGTGTCTGTGCGTGCATTTGTGTGTGCATGCATAGGTGTGAGAGAGAGATGGGAGGATCCAGGGAAAGTCACTGGAGACCGCATGTCTAAGCCCAGCTGCCAGGAGATTCACACTTACACATGTGTGTGCATGTGTGTCCCAGGGTCTCTGTACCAGGGGCAAGGATGGGGTTCTAAGTCCTAGCTGTACCTCTGTGAGTACTGTGGTTTGTGCCTTGGTGGATCTGTGTGGCCTGCTGTGTCTATGTGCATATATGCATATTGTGTATGTGTGTTTGTGTATGCATAACCAGTACTACATGTTCAGCCTCATCAGCTTTCTCCTTCAGTCTGGTGGGATTAGAGGCATAGAGCTGTGACAGGCTTGACACTGCCATGCTTCCGGATTTGACAACCATTATCAAAAAGGCAGATGTCAAACATCTCTTCAAAAGTTCTGAGATAAGGGATTTTGGAGATGCGTTAGGCCACACTTTTGGGCTTAAATGGATAACGACAATGTTTAATCATGAATAGAAAAATAATTTCTAAAGCTGGTGAAGCTTTAGAAACATAAACCTATTATCTTCCTCTGCTATCTCCAAAACATTAAGTATCGGGAGTAGTAATTCGTGAAAACAAACCAAGTGGATCACTGATAACATCTTCCCAGGAACTCAAAGGGAAAAGGAAGTAGGCACACTCCTTCCACCTCCCTTCTCATCTTCTGTCTTTCTTGTTCTCATTGTCAGTTTCTTCTCTACAGCCCTAGTCTTCTTTAGTTTATCTTATATAAAATACGGTTTTGACCTTCCTAAGCACACAGCACAATTTGAAAAATGGACTCATTTTGTCCAAATGAAGGATCTGATCACAAAATCCTTAGTAAAGCAAAACTTCAGTTGAAGTCAATGAGTTAGAGAAGTGGTGTGACCACTGAAATCAGTGCAACCTTGTTTTGGTATGGGCTATGAAGCTACAGTCAGATTTTCCCCACCTATCCCACTAACAACACACTTTTCTCAGTTTTCAGAATGATTGACTTCTATCCACAAAAATGCTTCTGCATTATTCAGGTGGGACCAACATCATAGCAAAAATCTAAATAAAAATAAAAGGAAGAATCACTTCCAGCTTGGAAGAATTCTGAAAAGTTCATATGTGAGTAAATTGTTAATTTCACTTGTAACTTTCATGATAAAGGAATGAGATTTCCTGAGTACTATTCAAAGTAATGTAAATTATGTACACTGACCATTTCTTTTCTTGATTGTAATGTTGATTACTATAAGCAGAGAGCAAGGCAAATGTAAAGATTTGTGCTCTTTTCCTTTCCCACATTATACCAGTACTTGTCTCACTTGGTTCACTGCTACAAAATGTTTCAGAAATATAGCAGCAATCTCTGAGATGCTTTCTCTGTTATATACCATTTAATCTGTCAGTGCCAGAGAGGAGTGTTTCAATTTAAAAGGTGTTTATCTAAAAAACCCAGCAAAATCACTGATTCATGAAGAAGAAAATCCAGTTTTCTTGTTTTAAGAGTAGCAGGGACAGGTACGAAAGCAACCTAAGGAAACAGCTGAAGCTTTGTTTGTCTTTGCAAAATAGGATTTTAATTTCAGGAAGAATTTGCTTTGTGATTGAGTGGCAATTAAATTCAATAAGATCTATTGGGCTTGAGTTAAAAAAACCACTTAATTAATTACACAAACAACTAACTGATGGTCCTGTCAAACTGGCAAACAAACTCAATGATCTTAAAGTAAAGCTAAAAACAAATGACGAATTTATGAAATAATACTCATACTACAATGGAAGTACAATTAGAGATAGGTAATAACTGAGAAAGGGCAGCAGATACTGTAAAGAAGAGAAAGACGTCTATGGTCACAGTTGGAAGAATTCTGCATTAAAAGACAAAGACTCTTTAAGACAGTAGCATTTTACTACAGTCAGAGGAAGTCAGCCTCACCTCTGAGCCTGCAATATCACGAAGCAGATCCTTCTGGAAGGTATGTCAGGTCGTATAGATGACAGAGGAGTGATCAGACACAGTTACATGGGTGATGTTCCACACTGTGACAGCTTTCTCAGGCACAAGTTGCCCTTAGTGAAGGCTGGTGGCCTTCTACGATGGAGTGACTGCATTTGGGGATAAGAGCAACTGATATCTTGACTTATGCAAGGCTTTTGGCGTGGACCCAAACAATATCCTTGTCTCTAAATTGTCAAGATATGCATTTGTGGATAGATTGTTGCATGGATAAGGAGCTGGATGAATGGCTGCATCCAAGTCAATGTCTCAATGTCCAGGTGGAGGCTGGTCATGAGTAGTGTTCCTCAGGGGGACACTGTACTGGAACAAGTACTACTCATTACCTTTGTTAATGACATAGACAGTGGGATTGAGACCACCCTTACCAATTTTGCGACACCAGGCTGAGTGGTGCTGTTGAGTATGCTGGAGGAAAAGGATACCATCCAGAGGGACCTTGACCGTCTTGAGAGGTGGACCCATGCAAAACTCATGAAGTTCAACAAGGCCAAGTACAAGGTCCCTCACCTGAGCTGGGGCAGCATCCAATATCAGTACAAGTGTGGCCAGCAGATTGAAGAGGTGCTTGTGCCTCTCTACTCCCCTCTGCTGAAACTCTGCTTGGGGTGCTGTGTCCAGCTCTGGAATTCTCAGTACAAGAAAGGTGTGGACCTGTTAGATTAGGTCCAGAGGAGGGATGCCAAAGTTTTGGAATACTTGCAAAAAAAGGCTGAGAGAATGTCCTGGTTACAGGGGCCGGGACCAGTTTATCACTATGTGGATATAACCAAAACTGTGTATTCTACACCCTCTATGTCATTTCCAATGGACTTGTTAATAGTAGATCATTTGCAGCAGCTGCCCAGGGCACACCTGACACTTCAGGCTACAAGCTGGGTGTTAAAGAACTCTGTGAGGCAGACGAGTGTTTCTTTGTCTTCACACCAATGACTCAGCTGTGATAACGCCTTCACACTCAACCTGAGGGGTCATCTCTGCCAATGGGCCACAATGGACTGGAGTAATAGGCAGCTGCAATGACCTAGACCATCAAAGACTCCAAAAATATCCCATGACTCACAGAGTTAAATTACCCATTGTGAAACTGCCCTCCCTGGGGGAGGTACTGGACATTCCCACCTGAGCCTGAGTATATATAATCTTGGGTTTTGGGACTTCTGGTACCACTTGTCAGATACAGGGAAGGATTAGATCTTCAACAGGACTGTAACTGCCACTCCTGACAAGATTGCAACCATCACCCAGACCAAGAGTTTTCCTTTTACTTTGTCCCCAGGGGGACCACGTGGTGCTCAACACAGCGGTAGACTAACACCTTTCTGTTCTTGTCCGAGGGTGCTGGGTTAATACATCTGTCTTTGTGGGTTAAAACCAGTTTTTCCTGTATCATTGCATTTACTGTAACCTTTTTTTAGTAAACTGTAACTCTGACTTGTAACCTCTGTTGAGTTGGGTTCATTTCTTCCTCCAGTTTACTTTTAAACCAACACAGAGAGTTATGGTTGTTCAGCCTGGGGAAGAGAAGGCTTTGGGGAGACCTTATTGCAGCCTTTCAATATATAAAGTGAGCTCCTAAGAAAGACAGAGAGAGACTAGAGCCTGTAGTGGCAAGACAAGGGGAGACATTTTAAAACTGAAAAACGGTAGCTTTAAACTGGACCTAAAGAGGACTTTTTTATATGTTAAGTGTAGAGAAACACTGAAGAAGGTTACTCAGAGATGTTGTGTATGCCTCATCACTGAAACTGTTCAAGATCAGGCTGAACAGGTCTTTGAGCAACCTGGTCTATTGAATGTTGTCCCTGCCCCTGTCAGAGGGGTTAGAACTAGCTGATCTTTAAAAAGATCCCTTACAACCCAAGCCACTTGGTGATTCCATGATGATACAATTCTATGTTATACAAAGCGCATTGAAATTAAAATATTTTCATAACTTTTCAAGAAAAATGCCAATAGACCAGAAGAAGATGCACAAAAGGCAAAAAACCCAAAACAAACAAGGAAATCATGATATTTTTGTCTTATCCTGTTTGTTATACTTACACAGTAACCGAGTTTGTTCAAGTGAAGCAAGAACTCTGCCTTAAACTTTTAAATTATGTCTGGAAAGAAGCCTTCCACCACAGAAAACTAATGGTGTGGAGCCCTTTATTTGCCTAAGTGGACTTGGTTTTAACCATTTTTAGGTTTTTTTCCCTGTAACTCTTTGTATGGTCAGAGTCAGTTTATCCTACTCCTTGAGATTATAAAACACGTTGACTGGGATGTGCTGAAAGTAAAACTTTTAAAAAAACTGAAAAGTGAATTTTTCATCTACTAGTGCATGGATTACCCAAACCTTAAGTCCATTGGACTAAATGACATATAATTTATATGCACGATGCTAGGTGGTTGCAAAAATAATGCAATTATCAAAGGAACACAGGACAATTCAGGCTGGCAGGGACCTGTAGAGGTCTCCAAATCCAGACCCTGCCCTGGACAGGCTCAGATGTGGGATCAGGTGGGGCTACTCAGTCTTACACAGTCAAAATATGAAAGTTCACAGGTAAAAGTTGGACCAATCTTCCTGGGCTCTGGCTTCACCATTGGACTATCTGCACTAGGGGAAAGCTGCTTTTTATCTCCAGCCTGAGAATCCCATGGTTGAACTTGAGCCACTGCATCTTGCCCTCCTGTCATGCACTGCTCTGAAGAGCTTGGCTTTGTCTACTCCATCCCCTCCTGTCCCTCCTGTCAGTACCAGGGATAACCCCAAAGACATTCCTTCACCTGGATGAACCAGCACTGGTCCCTTGGCTTCTTCACAAAGGATAAGGGTTTTAACCCTACCTTCTCAGTGGCCTCCCTTGAACCCAACTCAGATTGTCAATGTTTATAAATATTGCATATGCTGCTACCTACTATATACTCTATATGTCACCAAATTCTTCAGACTTAGTGAAACAATCTGTCTGTTAAGTCGAAATGTCTTTTGGGACACACAGGAAGAAAATTCGAGCAGACATTTAGTTTTTAAGCCCATTGGACACAGGACTGTGGTTGAGAAAGTGCCCACAGCAGGTAACATGCTGCCCAAGAGAAGCAAAAACTACTCTGCAATGGTTTACTTTCTCACTGCTGTAGGTCATTCATTGTGCTCTGCATGTTATTTTTTAAAATTGTGTTAAGGTCTAAAGTAAATATGTGCAAGATGTAAAAGGAGGGCCCAAGATCTTAAAAGTGAGAAATCATGAGAGTTCTTTCTACTCAAGGCTATAAGAAAAATTATTGCAAAGGACAAAATTATTTGGAATGAAATGGAATATTTAGTTTAATCAGAAACTAAATAAGTCTCTTTTAGATATTCAAAAATGATTATTTAAAAATTAAATGTAGCTTAAATTAAAAATAAGATTGGATAAAGCATCAAGAGTTTTCACTTGATTACAAACATTTCGTAATGAAAGTTATTTATCTGAACAAGTGCTTGCAACTCTAATGTGCACGTCATAGAGTTAACATTTTATAAATGCACACTAATATATGTGATTTTTCTGTTATTAAAATGCCATTTTATGGTAAGGTTGCTTATATTTCAAAACAATCACAGTTAGGATTTCATTTGAATGCAATATCACTGAAAGGTCTAATAAAAAGTCAGACTTTTTCTGACAGAAATTTAAGGATTTGTTCTCTTCCTCAGAAAAACTACAATTCAGGATTCTTGAAAAGGAAAACACTTCAGTATATCCTTAAGCTTTAAAGTATTCCCAATCACTTCAAGATGAAGTTATTTTGTCCCTTAAGAATATACAGGGGCTTGAATAACTTTACTGACTTAGAATCTAAACAGAACCACTTAAACATTTTCTGTCAGATGCTAAAGCCCACAAAATATTTTTATTTGCAAAATATTATCTCAAGTACTGTGGACAGAAGCTGGTAAAAAAGAGAACATAAGCCTCCAAATAGTTTCTTCTTGCATAAGAATACTAAATTGCAATGTAGCGCTTCGAAGACACTAGGTTTAACATAAGTAAGCAAACCTGCACCAGTATTATTAATTTATGACTCTTTTAGTCAGAAAGAGACTCAGTGAGGCACACTGTTAGGCATTATAAACAGAGTGTCTAATGACCTAGATATTTTAAGAAAATATCTTATCTAATATCATATCTGTTAACATGACTAAATTAATGTCTGTTAAGAACATTATATATTATATATCAGATTTTATTTTAAATTCTATTAAAACTATCTGTAACCATGGTTTCAAAGACCAAAAGCAAAATGGCTTTTATTACAATTTTCTAATTTTTCCTCTTACTAAATGAAGTTCAAATTAGCTATCCCCCCTATTTCTTCTCCCCTTGATCTTTGAGGAATAATTTATATGCAGGCGATCACATTATGCTAAATTATATAGACACTTGTACAATGTCTCTTGAATTACATATCGTATGTTTGTGACTTTTAATAAGTCATTTGTATTCTGTCCATTCCTCCCCAAACTTCCTTGCTGTTTTATTATTAAAGAAAGGGATGGAGGAGGTGAAAATAATGTTTACATTTTGAGAAAAAAAAAATCAGCTTTTAGAAAAAAAAAAGGCAAAACTGTTTGGAAGAACAAGTGAATAGGCATGAGAAATACTAAATAAGTCACTCTTTATTTCCTCTGGATGCTTTTAAATTTTTTATTATTTTTTTTTTGCATTTACTGAGATATACAAGTGTAATACAGAGAAACAACATAACACATGATCATTGTTTTGATTGCCTTTGACGGAAAAGTTGACTGCTTTCTACTTTCCAGTGTGTTTCAGGTGTTTTGAGTGTATATGTCATCCTGAAACAGATAATGCTTCTGCAGTGAGATTCTTAAATCCGAGAGAAACTTGTAGGCACACATGTACATTTCTGTATCTTCAATCTAATTACTATGGAGACTAAATTAGCATGCTAATAGAAAGACTGCAAAAATAAGAATTACAGCAATTGTTGAAGCAAACCATTGATTGTTCCTCACTTACAGGGTAGAAATTTGTTCAAAGGTGGGAAACAGTTTAATAGAAAAAATGGAAAAGAAGGGAGAGGAATAGATGCTAATATAGTGCACGACTTTAGGAGAAGAAGCTGAAACTAAGATAAAGAAGATTATGTATTGTAAGACCTTGAAGAAAAAATTGAAGTTCTAAAGTTAGTACACATGTGCATATGTACTCAAATGATGAAATCCATCTCCTTACCTAAACAGGAGCATTTCAAGGACAAAAATGAAGAGACTAGCAAGGCTAAAAAAAAAATAATCAGGTTTCAGCTACTCAAAAAATAATTTCAAACTTCTTGGTACAAAACAGTTAACATGGAAACACACATATTCATCTGTGTATCTCTTTTTGGTCCAACTCCCAGTGAAAAATACCTACAAAGGAAATATGTGACACACCCTCTCAGACTTTTGCTTAGCCTGACATTGTTTAATGCATTCCACCACTTTCTCTTCATCCTTCCAAAACTTTTTGAGCCCAATCCTTCCCATCTTGGGAAGGGGTACATTTATATTTTTTCAGAGGCACATATATTTTTGTGACAGTCTATCCATGGGAATTCTGTCGACTATGTCAATTTTCTGGTGCATGAAAGGGGAAATCTTCCCAAGCCCTTTGTGTTTCATTAATCTGCAAGTGCCCCAGGTTAACCAAGGCCCTGGTACCTGACCAGTCTATCAGTTATGGTCCTGTTATGAGGACCCTTCACTCAACAGTCTCCTGCATCAGAGGGCAGTTTGACTAATGCTTTCAGGATCACATGCAAACAGAAAGACCCACTCCCAGGTCTCAACACCTTTAGTTGGTCTGTTGGTGTCCCAGGAAAGACCCAGGGACATATGCCGACAGCACAAGAGAAACCCCCTCCAGGGCCACCACAGTCAAGTCTGTTACCCATTGCCAGCAACTGCTAGTGCCCTTGAAGGACTCACACTTAACAGTTTATGGAATAACACTCTTTATTAGTATAATAGGAAATTGTGACAAGTTAAGGTTTCAAGATTGCCAGTGATAGCATCTGGCTGCAAAAACATAGACAAAGCAATATATGAACAAGTTCTAATCCCTAACGAAAGCTAGTATGAGATAATTATTCGCTGTGCACAGAGTATGGTTCCTATTCAATAGTTGTCCCTATGGGTAGAAGACAGGTGCAGCCTATCAACTGATGCCAGAAGTTACAATGAATCTTCTCTATCTTCTCCCCATTTTTAACTTTTATACTAATTTTTAGGTGGAGCTTGAATGACTCTAGTGATACATCATTTTCAGTGGGGAGTGGTTGTACCTTGGAGGTGGGTAACATCAGTATTACATTTGAGGTAACCTTTGGGGATGATCTGTGATCTTGCCACAGTTGCTGGTTCAACAGCAAGAAATCTTTTTCCTCCCTTGGTTGACAGTTGCTACGTGGCTTGTTAGTGATAAGGTACCACAGAGTTCTTCCTCTTGCAAGGATTTCAACAGATTGTGGTTGTGATGTCTCCACTCTCTTCCACCCTTTGTTTAGGCCCACTTAGCATGTATCATGTGTGGGAAGCTGGACATGCTGACCTGACCATATTCCATATAGGGAGTAGTAACCCCATTTTCTCCCTATATTTTTCCATACTGCTATAACTGTGTCTGTAACTTTCCATCCTACTCCATCCTCCATTTTCATCCCCTCTTAACATGTATGCTGCCTGCAATTTCTGTTACTTTCCAGTTTTCTTTAATTTTACCCAGGGTCTTTTCATCAATCATTTGCATCCATTTGCATTCCAGTAGGCAACTTTTTTTACCATTGCTGTTGTTTTCTCCAGAAATAAATAAATAAATAAATAAATAAATAAATAAATAAATAAATAAGAAAAACAACAAAAACCCCTCAAACCAAAGCAAACCCCTTGCTTTTTCATATGATCCCGTACAAAAACATGGGAGAAACTGGTCATTGGAATGATGCTATTCTTACCTGCTTATGAATTCGGTGAAGGAGATCTATACTGTAAGATCTGAATACGATATTATATTTTTGAGAAATTTTATAAATATATAAAAGCCTGTAAAGTAGAGTTATACAGGAAAGGTTCTTTGTTTATTACATATGGACTTAACTATACTTTTTTTAACATCCAGTAGATAGTAGCTGAAAGCTGTCTTTAAAACAAATAAGCAAACAAACAAGCAAACAAACAGGAAAACAAAACACCACAATCAGTTTCCCTAAAATGAGTGCATGAAGCTTTACCCAGAAGCAGTTTAAAAAGTAAAGTACAATGCAATTTTTGCAATCATTACCAGTCTGCGTTGATGGGGAAAGCAAGAGCCCTGTGGTCTTGCAGGAATCTAATGTTTACAGTGTATATCTGTGCAGTAGTACTGCCAAATCATTAAACCACCTTCAAACAGAAGTCCTAGGTGAGACAGGTGTTAGCACAGTGGGTACCGAGGAGGATAGAGGGACCACTGGATGCTGTAAAAGACAAATACTTTACAACTCAAATTATAAGCAGACTACTACAGATCTCGCTGCAGCTGAGCAAGGCCGATGCCAGCCATTGATTTAATGTTTGCACACACCAACTCTCACTAATTCAAAGAAGCAAGGTCATTTTAATTCACTTTGTCTGTTTTTTTCCATTAAAGCAGCAAGTGCTCCCTGGTAGTCTGCAAAAATGTTAAGTATTGTGGTTACATTTTAGTTTGTTTGCCACAATTGGAGGACAGATTTCCTAACATGACAGGTGCTACACACAAGTCCTTTGACTTATGAAGCCTTTGACGTAATCACAAAATTGATTAAGTGAGGATTTGTCCATAATACATTATGAAAATACATTAGTTCATTCATTTGATTTTCAAAAAAGAAGATATTAATAATACTAGTAGGTCTCAAGTTTCGCTATGTCACTGTGCCACTGTGTTTTGCTGTCCAAAGTGTTTCTATTCTTATTAAAGCTCTCACCTTCCCCCATGGATATAAGGTAGTAACCCGCTGATATATGGAGTATATATACACCTAAAGTATAACCTGGGAATGTGCATAAGGCTAAATAGAGAGAAAGTTTTTAAACAATTTGAATATGTGCTGGAAGCAAAATTTCTATTTTCGTATTTTATGGCATGAAATCATTAGCAAGGGGACAAACAGCACACTATAGGTTTGGGTTTTTAAAATGGGATGCTGCACTAAAAGGCAACATTATAGGGATTCATCATGTACTGGAGGATGATGGAGTGTATGACATAAAAGCACTTTTTAATCTCAAAAATAACTATATATCTATGATATATTCTGATCTTCTCCAGATGTGTTTAATTGCATTGTGTTTTACCCAAAAGAGGTAGATTTGTCAGCTGGGTCTATTTATATGTGAGGATCAGAAAAGGCTAAAAAACTAAGTTATTTTTTGAATCTGCACAGAATTTTAATGCTGAATTACCCAAAGACGAAAACATGGTAGACTTCTTTAGCTTTTGGCTCCTTAGCTAGGATTTCACCTTTAGAAAACAAACAAAGAATGCATAGTAAAGATGTTAAATGGGAGAAAAGATATTTGGAGTGAATTATTACAGTGTTTCCTGGGCCAAATCCTGCTCTTTACAAAAATTTACAGTCCAGGAATCAACAGAAAAATAGAAATTCAGATCATTGCATCGTTGTGAATGGTTAGCAGGAACTGGAATCAAGGAATTTAAGGCTACCTTCATGGAAGTAACAATCACGTCATGATTTGAATTCAGTGCCAGAAATACAACCAGCATTCTCTTCCCGTAGTCTTGGGAACACAAAGGCTCATGTTGTTTCTGAAGCAGTGCATATGCTTTAGTTTTATACAGTATTGTCTATAATTTATTTTTTTTTTCCTTTTTGGATGTGGATTTAACAGAGTTAGGACCTATCCCAGAGAATTTTCATCTTGTAGAAGAGAGCAGCTCCCCTAGGAGTAGCAGGTAGAGGTGCATTTCATGAAATGTTAGAGGAGAGAAAAAAGATATATCTCATGAAAATATGACAACAACCCATGCCTCTATAACAATAAGGATGAGGATGATAGAGAAAAAGCATTGTCAAAGAGACACATCGGCCTTATTTTGGCTGTCAACAGAATGCTGGCACAAGGGTGTTCTAGCTACATATTTTTTTTATCTGAATATGGAAACCATGTCCCTGTAGAAAGGGATCTGAACAATTTTTGTAGGATATTTTTTTATTATTGAAGCTGGGAAATAAAAGTTTTATATGTTGAGCATGGCAGATTGTAATACACAGACTGCTTCTGATATATTAAGGAAGACCAGAAACAGTAGTTAACATGACAGTACCAGGCAAAATTAATGCTGCATGTGGAGAAATTTTAAGTTTTAAAGAGGGCTTTCAGAAGCAGGGTCCACAAAGGCATCTGAGAAAAGAGTCTGATAAAATAATCTGATTAAAAGACTCTGTCAGATGATATAATTCCTTGTAATTTCTAGTTGCTGATCACACTAGTTGAGATTAGTAAAACAGAGATAAACTTAACTCTTCCCAAGGAAGAAGACCTGTGGACACTTTCTCCCCAAAACCCAACTCAGCTCTTCAAACTAATTTGTGAAACTTGAAGTTTGGATACGATGGACTCACAAAGACTTAAAAATTGTTAAAGGGGAATTCTTTATCAGAATTTTGATGGATGCACCTGTAAATTTCGTCAATCTCACTGTCATCGGAAAATCAACAATAATTTACTGAGAATTTCAGTAATTTTTAAACAAAACAGAACAGATCTCTATGAAATTATCTACAGTTAATACACATGGGATATTAATCTACAGCACATTTCTAGAAAACAATTTTCACAATAGGTCTTTTGCCTAGCACAAACTTTTTTCATTCCTGTCTTGTACAGCAAATGGTCTGTTTGTCTGTCTTATATTTCTGCAGTCTCATACACCTAGGGTTCAGTCTCAATAGGATGCCAGTATAGTGTAAATAATTGACCATAAGAGTGATAGATGGTGGAAGTTGAAATATATCAGTGAAAAGTGCCAAGTCAGTTTATCATTTTTTTCTGTTGTGTTTTTGTTTGTTTGGGGTTTCTTCCTTTCTTTCTTTCTTTCTTTCTTTCTTTCTTTCTTTCTTTCTTTCTTTCTTTCTTTCTTTCTTTCTTTCTTTCTTTCTTTCTTTCTTTCTTTCTTTCTTTCTTTCTTTCTTTCTTTCTTTCTTTCTTTCTTTCTTTCTTTCTTTCTTTCTTTCTTTCTTTCTTTCTTTCTTTCTTTCTTTCTTTCTTTCTTTCTTTCTTTCTTTCTTTCTTTCTTTCTTTCTTTCTTTCTTTCTTTCTTTCTTTCTCTCTTTCTCTCTTTCTCTCTTTCTCTCTTTCTCTCTTTCTCTCTTTCTTTCTTTCTTTCTTTCTTTCTTTCTCTCTCTTTCTTTCTTTTTTATTTCTCCCATAAAAAATTACTGGCACTACCTATCTTCATGATTTCAAGATACATCTTTGAGAGTTTGATACAAATGACATACAGATCAAGTACAACTGGGAAACACACTGTCCATCTATTCAATGAACAACATTCGGATTACAGATAATAAATCCTTTCTTTCTTCTTGAAAATTGGAGTAGAATAGATTAGACTGTTTTACAGGATTGTTTCCCACCTTATATGTATGGAGTTGACTATGCCTGAGTGTATATCTCTTCACCTTCATTCTTATTTTAATTCATCCAGTATTTTCCAACCTACTCCTTTTCCAGCATCCTTTCGAATTTCAGCATACTTGAAACACTTTCCTGTGTAGTGTTACCTACACATTTAGGAAATTTATTCATTATTATTCAGCTTGTTGATGAAAATACCAAGTGTTACTAGCCACATGGAAGATCAGATTTCTTTATTGACATCCAACCATCTAATATGATTCTCCTGTTTTACCTTTTTCGATATATTTTGCAGCTGCTACATGAAAACCATATTTTTTCTTTCTTATGGCACAATGTCAGAACGAGTAACAAACAATAGACACTAGCTGAGTGGTACAGTTGACACACCTCAGGGATGGGATGCCATCCAGAGGGACCTGAACAAGATCAAGAAATGACACTGTGGGAATCTCATGAGGTTCAAGTGCAAGGGCCTGCACCTGGCATGGGGCAACCCCTGATATCAATACAGGCTGCAGGAGGAAGGGATTGAGAACCCAGGTAGGACTTGGGGATGCTGGTGAATGGGAAGCTGGATATGACCTGGCAATGTGCCCTCACAGCCCAGGAGGTGTAGGCTGCATCAAAAACAGTGTGATCAGCAGGTTGAGGGTGGTGATTCTTTCCCTCTACACAGTTCTGGAGACCCCATCTCAAGTACTTCATCCAGTTCTGGGGTCCCTAGCACAGGGAAGACATTGACTTGTTGGAATGTGTCAAGAGGACGCCACCAAGATGATTTGAGAGATGGAGCACCACTACTGTGAGGAAAGGTTGAGGGCTTTGGGATTGTTCAGCCTGGAAAAGAGAAAGCTTAGAGGTGACTTAATTGTGGCCTTCCAGTGCCTGAGGGAGCCTACAGGAGATGGAAAGAGACTATTTAGAAGAAAGTGTAGTGACTAGATTTTGGGGGTGGCTCTAAAATGAAAGAGAATAGATTTAAGTTATACATTAGGAAAAAATTCTAGGGTAATGAGGCACTGAAACACTGCTGAGAGCAGTTGTGGTTGTCCTATCTCTGCATGGGGCATTGAGCAACCCGGTCTAGTGAAAGGTGTCTCTTTCCACAGCAGGGCATTTGAACTAAATTGTTTTTAATGCCCTTTCCAACCTGAACCATTCTATGATTCTATGATTCTATAACATGTGACATCCGCTGCTTCTATTTAGTCTAAAAATGTTGATAGTTTCTTAATTCAGTTTTATTCCACCACGTTTTTACTCTGAGTTTTTACTATGCATTACGTATTATCTTCTAATTATTTACAAATAGCTCAAAATTTTTCCCAACTGTTTTCTAGAAACAAAAATAAGGCAGACCAGGGTATAACACTAGTGCTTTCCTTTGTGATAAAAAATAGAAAAGTAATTTTTGAATAAATTAAACATGCTGAGCCCAGTATTGAACCTTTTGGGACACCTCCAGTGACAGGCCTCCAACTAGACCCTGTGCTACTGATTACGACCTTCTAGGATCTGCTGTTCAGCTAGTTCTCAAAATACCTCATTGTCTCCTCCTCCAGTCCATACTTCCTGAGTTTGCCTATGAGGATATTGTGGGAATCACAGGATCATAGGTTGGAAAGAAGATCAAGAAGTCCCACCTTTGACTGAATGTTAACTTAAGCACAGCACTAAGTACCAGGTCTAATCATTTCTTGAGTGCTTCCAGGCATGGTGACTCCACCGCCTCCCTGGGCAGTCCGTTCCAATGCTTAACCACCCTTTCAGGGGATAAATGCTTCCTGATGTTCAATCTTAAACTCCCCTGGTGCAACTTGAGGCCATTTTCACTTGTCCTGCTACCACTCACTAGGAAGTTTGTGTTAGCAGTTGTCATCATGGCTAGGCTTTGTAAACGAAGATTTGGATGTTAGCAGTTGTAACTATTCTTCTAAACCCTTCTTCTGCAATAGTATTCTTGGGTTTTCTCTGTAAACATCACATCTTTTCATTTGGGAAAACAGTAATTCTTTGATTATGTGGTTATGATTTCATTTTGGATAGGAATAAATTTTTGGCTTTATGTAAAAAGTATGTTTCTTGGGCCTACAAACTGAAAAGATGCAGTCCAACGAATGGATAATACAAATAACAAGATGTATTTTTAAATTGTAGAGAAAGTACATACTTGTATTGTTTGTGAGCAGACTTCTGCAAAAGCCTGATTTGAGCATTAGGCTACAGTAATCAAAGACCAAGCTTGCTGGTAAAATGTATGTGTTCATACGGCAATTCTTTATTGATTAATATGTTTAAAGTTTCACAGTTCTTCTGCTTCTATGAATATATTTCTAGAATAATTTCTTATTAGTAAGATTAATCAGAGTTATCACATTTTATATGTTGACATTTGGATTTTATCCTTATTCTGTTATCCTAATGCTCCTGGTTGATGTAACTGTAGTGGAAGTATCACTATGCTGACAGAAGCATATCTTGGACAGTAGAAATGGATTAATATCACTCCATAAATACCTGATAGGTCATATGAGACATGAAGAATAGCTTAGGACAGGTTGTGATCTATTTAAGGAACCCAGTTTATATCTCAGATTTCAGAATTCTCTGGTTTAAGTGTTAATGTTAAATTTTACAAAGAGTAATACTATATCAGTAGTAACTGGTAAAGAGGTAATAGTCTTCTACAGTAACTTTTAACAGTAACAGACAACAACAGAGAAAGTATTTCTTCATTAGTACAATGTCACTTAACATTTATAAGTGCTATTTCTTACTAGCTATTTAATGTTAAGATTGGCAACATGACACTTACAGGATGGAGAGAATTACAGCAGAGACCAAGCAATCTATTACTCTTTCATCTCAATAAAGTTTCTCTGAAATACAGAACCGGATTCTCATGTCATAGACTTCCACGGAACCTGTCAGAAACATGTGTAATTGCGAAAAGATCTATTAGAAATATTACAGAACACTTGGGATTAGAAGGGACCTCTGGTGATCAACTAGTCCAACACCTCTGCTAAAGGGGGTTAACCTAGAGCAGGCTCCACAGGATTGCATGTAAGTAGGTTATGAATGTCTCCCATGGAAGGAGACACCGCAGCATCTCTGGGCAACCTGTTTCAGTGCTTCGTCATCTTCAAAAAAAGAGAAGTTTCTCCTCAAATGCAGGTGGAGAAACACACTTCCTGTGTTTCAGTTTGTGCCCATTGCCCATTGTGCTGTCTCTGGGCACCACTGAAGAAAGTCAGGTCACATCTTCTTGGCATCTGCCCTTAAGATATTTGTACACTTTGATAAGATCTCCTCTCAGATGTCTCTTCTCCAAGCTTAACAAGCCCAGCACTCTCAGCTTTTTCTCATAATGGACACGATGCTCCAGTCCCCTATTCATCTTTATAGTCCTCCACTGGACCTTCTCCAGTATGTCCTTGTCTTGAACTGGAGAGCCCAGAACTGAAAACAGTACTCCAGGTGAGGCCTCACCAGGGCTGAGTAGAGGGGCAGGATCACCTCCCTTGACTTGCTGGCAATGTTCTTCCTAATGCACCCCAAGATACCACTGATCTTGGCACAAGGGCAAACTGCTGGCTCATGGACAGCTTGTTGTCCACCAGGACCCCCAGCTCCTTCTCCACAGAGCTGCTTTACAGCAAGCAAATCCCCAGTCTGTACTGGTGCCTGGCATTACTCTTCCCCAGGTGGAGGATCCTACACTTGCATTTGTTGAAGTTCATTAGGTTCCTCTCTACCAAACTCTCCAGACAGTCCAGGTCTCGTGGAATGGCAGCACAGCACTCAGGAGTATCAGCCATTCCTCCCAGTTCTGTGTTATCTGGAAACTTGCAAGAGGGCACACTCTGTCCCTTCCTCCAGGTCATTGGTGAATGAGCTGAACAAACCTGTACTCAGCTGTGACCCCTGGGGAATAGGGTTGGCTATGGGCCTTCAATTAGACCCCGCAGCAACCCTTTGAGCTCTGCCTTTCAGCCAGTTCTCAATCCACCTATGTCTTCCTCACCACCTTGGTTTTTTGCTGCACTTAATATTTTAAAGGCAGATATTTTTCATGGTTTTATTTAACTGCTATAGAATATTTTTGTGCTCAAACAAATAAATAGTAGTGTAGTTATCCAGAGCCTCAGACTAAAATCAAGAAAAACTTTGGAAAAAATGAGAAAAGGATAAATAGAATAATGTTATCATTTAACTCACAGAGCTCAAACCACACAAATGAGAACAGTTGCTATTCTAAAATGTTCTTTAAATATATTTGTTTTCCTACATGTTTGTGAATAATTAAGTCAATTTCTTCAAATAACAATACAGGACTTGCAGAGTCTGCTGGTTTTCATTTAGTATGATTAGGATCACGGAAGACAAATACTGATGATACTTCCTTAAATGGTCTCATCAGCTTTAAGGAGAGTATCACATGTTAAAAAAAACCCAACCAATATTTGTATCTGCAGATTAGAACAATTTTCTTTTTCTTTATTTCTTCTTTTTTTTTTTTTTTTAATATAAGAGTAGACCTTTTGTATTGTTTTATTTTATTTTAAGACAAGGTATGAAGGTGTTCAAGAAATGACTGGACATGGTATTTTGTGCTATTGTCTAGTTGACAATGAGGCAATTGGTCAAAGGTTGCACTTGATCTTGGAGGTCTTTTCATACCAAAATGATTCTGTGATTCTGTGAAGTGGTACAAAATATATAATCGGAGTATCTTTAACTAAATTCAAGATAAGCAAAATATCAAAAAAGAGCAAGGTCTTTATCTATTCCCAGCTACAGCATCTGTTCATCCATAATGTAGAATGGAAGGCATCTATTGTGCTCAGTGGTGGTCTCTTTAACACAATGCATTTAATACTGGATGTCTTGAAAATTTCTTTCTTGTGTGTGTGTGTGTAAATACAACATTTAACATTTTTGTTAATCTATTTTGTTAAGTCTCATTTTACTATGTCCAAAATACAGAAAAAAAATATTCCACTATTACATATTCCACGGTAGTGAAAGTTTTCCATGGAATTGAAAGCTTTCCTTCCTCACCATGGTGGTCTGTGCACATTTGGTTCTATCAGTCACACACTATTTGCCCATTTCAATTTCATGAGTGTAACCTATTTTTTTCTCTTGTCCAGTTTAAGTCCTTACTTTCTGAAAATCAGAAAATATTTTATTCTCAGTATACTAAAAATATTTATTTGTCTCTTTTTTGGTTTTGTTGTTATTTTGTCAAGTGGCATTAAATACTTCTACATTGTCTACATACTTAGAAGTATCTCCCTTTGAAATAACTCTTTTCCTGAGTGATAATAGGGCAGTAAAACACACCCACGTGACTAAACAGGTCATCATACATACATATATCTTATTGCAGGTTCAGTGAGCTGCATTGAAGAGTAGTTTGTGAAAAGCCTGAGTTTACATCACCAATCAATATAGACCTTTTCCACTGCTTCCAAGTTTCATAGTTTTGTGAAAAAAAAGCTTTGATATCTCATACCCTTGAATATTTTCGCAGTTCCATATTTTCGCAAAGTTAAAGTACTGTGCATCGTGCGTTGACTTCAGCAGTATAGTGAGATCCTCTGTTACAACTTTTGAGGCCATAAAGGAACAAAAATCAATTAAATTACCTTAGGTTGCCAGTTTCATATGTATCTGCCACCTATAGAAATGAAATTTGCAAGAAATCCCATCTAGAAATAATTAGCAAACTAACAGCTTCTACAGAATATCAACATCTCAAATCTGCTGTCTGTTTCCTCTGGAAATCAGAAGTTGACCATTACTTTCATCAGAAAAACCTGCTTGTACATTTTCTACCACTAAAGGTTTAATATACTAAGAACTGCAGTGATATGACTAGCACCGATCCCTCTGGCACTGTCTTTCATAACTATTATATTTTCCATTAACCTGGAATTTTCTTGTCCTTTCTCCTTGACTCTTGGCTGCGTACATTATGTCTTGATTCAATTGGCAATACAAAACCAAAACATATGCTCACAGACATGAAAATGGGCTACTTTTTAATTTGAGATGGAGTATTGTTTTAGCACACTAAATTGTTTTACCCTGTCAGTGTCTTGAAGGAACTAGAAAGTATGTTCTTTCTGTACTAAAATCCTGCACATATAAACCTTTAAATATTCAATACAGTGATTGATGTAATTTATTTTTTTTAAAGAATGTTTTGTCACTCAATGAAAATATATATATTTGCCCTTCAATAGGCATCACTTTATAGAAGCTTTATACATAAAAATAATGTTTTGAAGTGAATAAGGCAATATATTCAGTTTACCTTTTGTTTGGGTGAACAAAAAAGTTAAAGACAATTAGCACTGAAATATAGTTACTTTTCCTAGAGAATTATTGATCTGACAGTCCTATCTTTTAGCACCATGCATCATATTTAAAATGAAATACTTTGTTCAGCACCTACAATCAATCAATTAATGTAAATTACCTACATTACATTAGTAGTGCCAGCTTTCTGAAGGAATGTATTTACTTAGGTTATATTCCCAGAGGAAAATAATTTTTTTTCTGTTTTTATGAAATAAAAAAGCCAGAATGGCAAGAGAAAAGAAAAATTTCAAATTAATAAAAACCTGCTAGAAAATAGTCATCCTACAAATGAAAAGTTGGTAATTATTTATATTGTTACACAGGTCTATTCAAATCCTCCTGTTGGTCTTTTTTGTGGCGTCTGGTCTAACAGTCATTACTGTATTCAAAATTTTAAATGATACTGTGGTAAAGACAGGTCAAATGCATTTCACAGAAGGAAAAACAAAACCACAAAATCAACTAGACCTCCTAGTTTTTCAGATGGATTTTCTTTCAGTTTTATTTCTTCATGATGGAAAATCTAGACCTTACTGGAAAAAGGATAGAAGTAACTCAAGTAATAAATCTTCTAAGTTAGCCAATCAGTATAATTCTGTTTATTAATTTTTCAGTTTATAAATTATTTTATTTCCTTGATATATATTATTTTCATATGATTATTATAAACATAATATTATTTTTTTTACATTTCTGTTCTCTGCATCTCTTACAGCAGTTGTACTTTATTCATATCAAGAAAGATTGTTTGAGTCTTACAGAAAAGTCCTCTAAGTGTAAATTAACTGTATTCAGATTACAAGTGATCACTGTTAGTGAACTTTGATCAAAACTGAGCAATTTATGCCCTATATTGTCCACATAAAACCCAGCTGTCTGAAATCAGGTGGATTATAGAATATTTTTGATAATGAACCTAACTCTTAACAAGCAGAGCAGGATGACAAAGTACTGATGGGAGGCTTCAGATTTTAACAAGTACTTAGTGCACCTGGCTGTGAGCACAAAGCTTTAGAGTTCTGTCTGTGCTCTGGAATCCTACTGCAAGTTGCTTATCCACATAGAAATGTGTATATATCATCTAATTTAACCTGGAAAGTCAAAAGCAACTGGTCACATTATGATTTAAGAGCTGCTTGCTACAGAGACACATGTGTCTTCAGTGGACTAGTTCGAGTTCTCCATGAGATGATCATGCCTTATTCCTTGGATGAAAATCACAGATATGTTTCCAGGTTTTTACTTCCACCCTAAGATCTTATACATTTAACAAACAGAACTAAATTGCTAGGATTGTCTTCCTATTGCTTGAAATAAACACCTTTATTTCAAGGGAGGGGATGTTATATTCTGTACCAAAAGAGAAACCAAACTGATATTGGTATACAGTTGAACATAATTTGGTTCCTAAAATCAAAATTCTCAAATGAATGACTACTACACAGCAGTAGTCTGTTAAAAAGCATTTAAAAAGGAAAAACCCTGCAATTACTGGAGATATTTTTGAATAATATTGAAATAAGAAAAAAAATCAAAAATAAAATTTATTTTAACAAAATACTGAGGAAGTTTTTATTGAAACAACCTGTTTTTTGCAAACATAATTAACAACAGATAATAGTACAACTTTGAGTTTAAAACCCTTGCCTTATATGACACTCACATGAACAATTTTGTTCCCTGAGAAATTATAAAAGCATTCATGCTTCAATTTTAAATGTATTTCTTTCTTTTTAGTGATGATACTGGGAAAAATAGAAGGGGGAAAAATCTCAGTGAAATATTCTATTATAAAAGGTAGGTGAAATAAGTTTGTCAAAAAAGAATAAAAAATAGTCCCAGTTTCTGAGAAAGCACATAGACGTGTCTTTTATGCATAGTGTTTCCTGCTGTTATAAGAGTTGCACAGACATTTCACACTAACAAAGAGTGGAATATTGATCTAAATAATAATATATCCTCCCATCAATAAGGAGGATTATAATATGGAACCTATATTCCTGTGAGCACATGGTTTGTATTTTTGTTTTTTGAATTTTTTATTTGCTATCGTAAAATATAGAGTCAAGTATTATTATCTGTAACCCTTGCACTCTATATGCCTACTATTAAATAAGAAGAGGATTCTCTAAAAATAAGCATTACACAATACAGCCTATATATACCATGAAGAAACTGTGCCCTGGAGATCTTCAAATCTCTGGGTGATGAAGCCCTTTGTACCAGACATCAAAGCCTCCTATTAACATTCTTGCATAGAAAAAGGAAGTTATCAGTTAATTCTCCTTTAAATACTCTAGTATTCTTATGTTAACTGTTTTGTACATGAAAGTATTTTAAAGACAATTTCCATAATGGATTTATTTGTCAAGCATTTTTGTCAACATTGGTTGACTCATGATCCATGTGATGCACAACCCCCATAAATAATACAAGTTATGCCCCTAGCTCACTGTAATTGCACTGAAAATTGACAATTGACTCTGCTGTGGCTGTCTATGCTATTGCATTCATAATAGAGTAACTCACAACAATTTTATTCTAGGCAGAGCACTAAAAGGGAAAAAAAAAAAAGAGAAAGAAGCATGTGGAAACAGACATTCAAACAGGGACTGAGTAATTCACCAAAGGCTGTAGAAGGAAATGGGATGGAATCACAAGCAGAATGGAGGTCTGCTGAATCCCATTACTTTCCACTAGTCACTACAACATAACTCACACTTTTGATAGCTGAAATAATGCAAACTATCTTAGTGAGATACTGGGATACTATTCCTTCACCTCCTATTATTTAATTTAAAATTGCTTATTTGTAGTGCACTGAAACCAGGAGATAAATGTTTAGTAAAAAGGATTCTTAAAATATACTGAAATGACTTTCAGATACTGTAAGCTCATTTGTCTTTTAAATTTCCTGAAAGTGTTCTCCTGTTATGGGCTATGCTTGTACCTCAGCTCTTAGTAGCATTACAAGGAAATACCTAACGAAATAGAAGAATATATATCAAAGTTTTGATTACTTCAGAAAAGATGAGTGATCATTTGTTTTGTTAATACTGAGGAAAGAAGCATAGAAAAAAAACTGAGTCAAGAAGAGGAGAAAAGGTAAGGAAAGATAGGTACATGAGAAGGAAACAGAGACCTTAACCAAAACAAATGAAAAAAAGAAAAAAAACCAAAGCAACCTCAAGAAAACCTGATTAAGAAGAATGTGTAAGGAGGAATAAAAAGGATGAATGTAAATAAAAAAATAAAAATGACATGAAAAATAACTCAAGAACAAAGTTAAGGTTAATCCATATGTGATTATAAAATTTTCAACTTCCTGCTGCTAAATGGTGTGGTAGAAATTTACTTTACACTGCATATTTATGACATTAGTTAATAGTCCTTGCACAATGCAAATAGCGTTTGCATATAGACGAAGTATGAGACATTTCTCAGTCCCATACTACAAACACATTTTATTCAGTAGCTTTCTTAGAAACTAGTATCAAAGTGATATGTGCTTTTCTGTGATCTAGTTAGAAAAACTGATTATTGACAAAAATATCATCAAAATTTCCACTGTAAGCAAGGACATTTTCGTTTAAAGGTGGCCTTGAGTTTTGGAAGAGAACATACATTTTATAACATAATTCTACAAAAAAACAGCCTCATGAGTTAAAAAAATAAAAAAGTCAGAAATCCTTCCCTTGAGAAGTCACACAATACTGCTGTGACTATTGAAGACAGTGCTATTTCATTTCTTTATTTTCTTTTTCCAAGTATATGTCTATGCTACTTGTTATTAAATAACATTTACGTATCTGTCTCTCTCCTGGGAGAACCAGACACCAAATAGCAGAAAGGAAAACTTCCCTTGGGAGTACAGTCCAACAAAAACCATTGTGGACAGGTAGGTCTCAGACCTTGTGAACTTTGTGCCACTTAGCAGTACTGTGGATAGTTTCTCTTCACCTTTTGGATGATGAGATCTCTGGCTTTATTAGATACAGGTAACAGGTATGTCATTCTTAAATGAGTGGAGATCTAAGAACTCTTTGAAATTTTCTTGACAACAGCTGCAGTATCCAGAACACAGGTTGACAGCAAATTTCTTTCTTTCATTTTCATGAAGTTTTATGAACAATTAAGTTTGAAGAGTAAACCCAAATAATTAAATCAGGTAAAGGAAAAAAAAAGGAAAAAAAAAAGAAAAATATAAACAAATTCAAAAAAAAGATTGCACCTGGTACTCTTAAGAACTTCTCAGCCTGAATCCAGCTGGACAAAGTGGTGTTGTCTGTCATTCTTGTGAATGACTCTAAACAGTTTTAAACATATTTGGAATCATAAGCATCTGTCCAAACTGCCCTCAAAGACCTACCTGCTTCTTGCAAATACCTCCACTGCTAAATCATTTTTCATCTCGACTCTGCTTTCTAGGAAGGAAGCCCTGGAACAGGATCTAACAAGCTCTTCCTTGTCACCTCTGAGCCACAGCTCATTGATTAAAACGGTCTATAGCCTCCTCGTTTCTGCCATCCTTCTTCCCACACAGTCTTTAAAATTACCCCAGAAAAAATCTAAAGGAAGCTGAGTGGGTGCAGAGCTGTTCTGAGCGAGACTTGAATCCTAAACCCTAAAAAGGGCAGGATTAAATTTTCATTGCAATTTTGATGATTCTGCACTAAAATAAAAGAATTTCTGTAAGAACATCAAGAACTGGATCTCAAAACTGCTACTGTTCCCTTACATACTGCATTAGGGCTAACCTGCTTGCTCCAGAGGGACAGAGAGACACCCCAGCAATTTTCCTCTTTGGAAGTTCCTATTTCTGCCATGAGTTTGTCTTCAAAGGAGAGAGCATGTGTAGATAAAAAGGGTGACTGTGAAAACATTGCTGACACTGCAAGAAGGGGTTAAAAGGTGATATATAAAAAAATATTAAAATTTAAATTTGAAATTTTGAAAGCTAGCTCATACACAGTCAGAACTGTAAAATAGGAAATTAAAGATGTCAAGACATAGATTTAAAGCTGCACATCCAAATTTTTTGAAATACCTACTCATTTTGCTCATTTGTGTATTTACAAGTACATCGTCCTTTATATCATTTAGATTAGCTCTAGCATGTTATGTACTGAAAATCAAGTAAGAGTGAGTCACACAAAACACCTTTTAATCTGCATAAAGAACACAGAGACAACAATAATTTCTACTTAGATATGCCTTTTTTCTTTATATTTATCTTTATCAATCAGCATTCTAGTCTCCTGCGTTTGAAAGATTTTAAAAATATACCAAATCAAAAGACAAGAACAACAGAATAAATTATTGACTGTCAAAATGTAAACATAAAAATAGATTTAGTTTTATAACGGTTTCCATATTACGAGTACCAGAGGGTGGTTGAGATACAATTCAACCAGTCTTGCCTGAGCAGAAGATGGTACAACCCTACAAAATTTGTCTCCAACAGTAAGAAGGCCATGAAAGAAGTCCCAAAACTGCAATATTAAATAACTTCACAGAAAAAAATACAGATATTTTAGTCAGGTCCCAAATAACCACTAATTCTCCCTGATGACAGATGCAGGCAATAGAAACAGAGCCTTATGTCTGCATTGCACTCTTATCTATAATTTAGTTGCAGAATTTGGAGGCACCAAAAGTCCTCCCTACCTGTCGAGTGACATCAAATGAGAGTGTGAGATAGTAAATAGCTTGAAATTAAATATCTCCATATGAAGATAACAGTTGAAGACACATGCCAAGAGTAAAATGTGTTTCCTTATTGTGAGGTTTCACTCTGCCTTGAATCCAAGATTTACTTTAATTCATGGGTAAAGTACTTACATCAAATAAATGTGTGATAAATATCTCAAGAAGATACTATGTCAGCCTTCTAGGAGCCCAGGCACTACTATTTCCATGGATGTAATTCACTTCCAGGTGTCATGAGACAGATTTCCAGAAACCTATTTTGGTAGGAGGCTTCTGGATGAGAATTTGAGAACACAGCTGTTGTTGCTGCCAGCCCAGCTGCCTGCTTTTGCATATACTCCCATGAACCACAGGAGGCTCACAAATATGGGTTTTGCAGCCAATGATCCACAGACAGATTGTTGGCGGTTTTGCAGCTACAAGGCGGAGGGACCACATGTAGGGATACAACAAAGATTGCTATTATTTAGGCATGCACAGGATTTTCAGACTGGTATGAGAATCTGAGCAGAATGTACCTGCTTTTTACTTTGTGAGCAAGTACTTATCCTTCCCAGACTCACACAAAACATTAAGTGGTCAGACAGACTCTCTTCTCTACAACCCCTAACTTTCTTCTTGATCTTTTCCAGAGTATTATTGTTTAGACATGGACCAGGCTTCAGACACTGATCACAAAGGAGAAGACTGCAAGACTGAAGTTGTATTGTATAGATCAAATTAAGAGAACAACACTGTTATAGTCAATAGACTGGAGAAATTTTGATTTCAAAATATAAAAGAATTTATTAAAGAGGCAAATAAGCAAAATGGCTAGCCGGACGACTGGAGGAAACCCCTGTTCCTACCGCGGTCCACAAAGGGTACAGTAAAAACCTCATCTTTTATACCCTTTTGCAACCACCTCCCCCCTGGTATCACGTCATCCCTCCATTGGTCCCTGCTTCGCAGGCTAAGTCCTGTTTGGTTCCCCTTTCGCAGGCTGATCTCTGCTTGGTTCCTCCTTTCACGGGCTTGTACTGTTGCTGAGGGGTATTAGCCAATAGTTCAATTGTCTATAGTCTCTATAGTCCGTGATGTTGGAATTTTCCACTGTAGGTAATGGTTCCTCAACCTGATCCTCGTGGTTGACCACCTCCTCGTTTTCTCCGTTTAGCTCCTAACAAATATACTTAGAACAAGCACTTTTAAAGCAACAGGATATAACATGACTATTCATCACTGCGTTGTGGTTTTGTTAGTCTGCAGCTTAACAGTAGTTGTGGTTAGTTATTACACAACTATCTCAACTTGTGACTTATCAAAGCATTAAGTATAACATTATAACTTTATTAACCTAACTTTATTTGATCTGCAAATTTTAATCTTTGATTAGTTATAACAACACCCTGTGTTAAAGCCGCTTGTAATCATACAAAACATTTTCTATTTGAATCAGACACTTAGGCTTAGGAACTAAGAGATTAAGCTTTAATATCTACAGAACATCTATACTCTAACCACTGACAGAGGACTGCGAGATAGTGGATCCGAATCTCACTGAATTCTTGATATGGGTCATAACCAACTCACTGTAAGTGTGCATGCGTTTGTGTATGTGTGTGTGTGTAAAGAGCTGGGTCTAGACCTGCAGGAACATAGTAAGGCTGCCTTATCACATCAGGCTTGCTGAGGGCACATGGCAGAGCTGGAAGGCCTGTGGCATCACTGAAGGCCCTGTAGCCCCTTTGTTCCAGCTTGCACCATGTGAACCATCGAATCTTGTTGGTAACTATTTTTTGTTTCCACTCTCTCCTTCTCTCTTTCTTCTTTCTTTCTTTACTCTTTTAAACTGTTTTCTTCTTTTACTCTTTCCCTTCTCTTGTGGGTAACTTAAAACCAATGAATTGTGTTTTGCAAAAGTTGGTATATTGATTGTTTGTACTGGGTGTTTTTTGTAGAATGGGTCTTTTTGCTGGGTGTTTTAGTAAAATGCTTTTCTTCAGTTATGTGTTACCGTTATATATAAAACCTTTTGCCGAAATGTCTTATTTCTCACCAAATTTAAAAGAATTTTTCTTGCTATGTTCTGTTACCAGACAACAGCACCAACAAGAGAAAAGTATATGAAAGCAAACTCACACTCTGGATTTAGCATGCTGACTGATAGAAAATGAGATGCAACTCCTTGATATTGATAGTAATAGGCTTTGTATAAGTAATAATAGAGGGATATGTGTTTTTTGGTCTAAATATTAAGTTATGGCTTTGAACAATATGACATGTTAAGTTACTGATGAGGCATTTTAAAAGCATATATTTGAAATACAGTTTGGAATAGTATGGTAGTTTTACCATATGAATACCTGTGTTTATTGGGTGATTTTCTAGTCTTTCTTATGTTTTTATTAGTATTAGACTACTAAAAATGCAGAAAGAATTGTGTCTTGCAGAATTTACCACCTAAGGAGTCCTTCTGCTGTGTTTTTTGCAGTTGAACATGTATATCTTGTATTGGCCTTTCTAACCACCAGCGCACTTGTAACGAATATGGGTACAGCCCTTTCCAAATCTTCATTCATGAAGTCTAGCCATGATGATGAGACTATTAAAATATGCAGACTAATGAAATATGCATTTCATTTAGCTTATTTACTAATTATTTTATTTGCCTCAAGTTACAGTTTTATATTTGTAGTTGCATGCATAATGTTTGCAGTATGCTTGCTATAAGACCCCAGGCTTGCTCAAGGAACCCATTGAATGGGTTTTACACCAAAAAGATGTGAGGCCCAAAAAATCTGCCTGATGGATTTATAAAAGGTCCTTAGGCTCTTTTACACCTTGAGGCTGTGCACAGGAAAAACGTGATGACATTTTCAGGAGGTCAAAATAACACGCTTTTACTGGCAAACTTTGGAAAATAAGGGAACTTGACAAAAGTTTAAAGCAAACATTTAACCCACATAAAGCATTTCACAAAGCACTGACTCAGCAAATTCCCACCTATCAATGTTTAAGTTACACAAATATCAAGAAAAGGAAATTAGCAGAAGGAGAAGAAGAAGCAATGGAAGAGAGAGAGAGAGAAAGAGAGAAATATAGCTACTGCCTTAGATCCAGTGTAGAACCAGCTAACACAAATCCAAGGACAATAGGGCCCTGTCCTGCTTTGGCCAACCCCCCAGGCGAGGCTTCTACTCTCTCAATCATAGGTGATCTGGGTTAGGGACTCCAGGGAGTGTGGTGAGGCATTTCAGGTGAGCCAATGACTGACAGTTGCACTAAAGACTCTCAGGGAGGCGGGATATGGGGGCAGAGCACCATTCCACCTTGTAAGAACCCAATCTGCGCCCTCCCACACACACAGAGCTGTTTCAACTCTGTAACAATCATTTTTCAGTCTCTCACACTTGCACATGCATGATTTTATATGTACTTACAATTACTATACATTATATACAGACTGTAATTCAATAATGTATGCATATGTTTTCAGTTCTATTTATTAGTTATGCACATACTAGCAAATAGTTGGGGAAAAAAACCAAACCAACCAACCAACCAAGAAAATTCAAATTGATCAGTTGATCTCCCTGTCAAAGAACTACAACAAATAAAATGAAATAAAGTTGTATATTAATCAAAAAGGAAGAAATAAAAGCTTAATAAATGTAAAGCTCAAAACTTTAAACCCCCTCCCCATTCAGTCTATACTAGACCACTTCTCAAAGTTTCATTGAACTATTTCTTCAGGGAAAACCACTTACCTGTGTGTTGCAGTGAATCGTTTAAGTTCTACGAAGAGTAAATGATCTAAGTTACAGAAATAGTGGCAGTTCCATATCTCCCGTTTTTAAAGTTTATCAAATGTTTTAAAAATGAAAATTTTTTTGCTACAAGTCCTTCAATTAGTTCCAATGTATAATTACAAAGCATCTTGCAGAAGATGCTCTTCATCTGTGCAAAATGTATTCTGTAGCATGCTAACAACTGTTGGGCAAGATTTATGTCAGCCACAAAATTTCATCAAGCAGTGCTGCAGGCAAGGAAATTTCTGCTGACAAAAAAACCCACAATTTTTTTTTTGTGATGTGACTCAAGGAAATATGTTTTCAAATTTCTTTTGAGTTAAAATGCAAATTTTACTTAGAAATAAAATCACACACACACAGAGATTAATTTCAAGTGTATACATGTACCTACGCACATGTGTGCGTCTGAATGTACTTTACCATGTAAGTCTGTGAACAAAAGCCTTAAGTCTATATTGATTCTAAAATGACTGACTTGTAGCTTACTTTTAGATAAGCTACAGTATCTAGATTACACAGACTTCATATACCTCAGATCCTTCATGTGTAGAAATCTTACCTTCTTACGTAGTGTTGTGAAGTTGATTAAGCACTTGTGACCTTCTGATAAGTGTAAGAATTTTTAAAAGATAAATATTTGTCACTGTGAGGCACATAGTTTTTCTCTAGCTAATAAAATAATACCAGAATTATGTTAATAATGTAACAGTAATAATGAGTTTATTAGAATTCTGTTCAAGTAGATTTAAAGTGAAGGAATTTTTCTACAAGTGAAGGTGAAGTATATTTCAAAGCAGTTACTCAACAGTGAATGACATAAAATGGATTACATATTCTAAGACTTGAAAAAGAAGTAGCATTTTCAACAAGCATTCTCTGAGGCGAAGACCTCTTTTTAGTGAATGTGAGTGGGAAAGATACTCTGTAAATTGTTCTTTTTTTTCTTTATTTTTTAGCTTCTGTATTACACTACATGATTAATTTGTAATCAGTCAGAACTGCTGTTTGAGACAAAAATAGGCCAGGTATGCTTCTGGCCTGTTCTAATGTAGCAAACTTTATGTTCCTATGAAATTAAGGAAGTGAAGAAAAACTTCAAGATACTTGAAACGTAACTTACAGCGATGCAAGTGGAGCTATCAAGACCATAAACTATTCTTAAGGTGAACAAAACAGTGTGAAACAATAGCCACTGATATGACTTTGAAACAGAGAACTGGATATACCAACAATGATAGCCATATTTTCCTTAACATCGCTGGCAGTAATATCATATCTGTTAAATTACGTGTGGCCAAATGTCCAAACCAAGCGGCACAACCACATGGAGATTAGTGAAGCAAGAAGAATATTCTCCCTTGTTCCTTGGCTACCAACATAATTTCATTTTCTTGCTGAAGGACATTGTGATTTTATAGGATTTTGATTGCTAAAACTTTTTTTTTCTCCCAGCTTCTACTCAAAGTGTTAAGACCAATATGCTTTTTAAGGGACGTGGTTTAACGAAAATTGAGTGTTAAGTTTCTTAGGAAATTCTAATCTAAATTTTCAGATTATGTTTTTTTTCACTGCTTACAACTCAATTGCTTTTTAAAGTACCTTTTCTAAAAACTAACTAGAGAAGATTCCCCAAATTAGCCTATTAATCCTACCTCTCATGGATGGCATGGCCACAGGGATAATACATCAAAGGTCTGCATTCTGAAACTATTTAGTCACATCTGATTTGTCAAATCAGATGACAGTTGTGAAGTTTAGGTGAAAGAGAGATCATTCCATCATGTCAGAGAGACAAAAAAGTAGGAAAAGTATTAACCAAGTAAACTACTTCTGTCTTCAGAACAGGTAGAATCTGTAGGTTTACAAAAGTTGCAGAATATAATGCTGCCATTGTTGGGTCTGACTGTTCTTGGATTCTAAAGATTATTTTGAGCTGATCCAGTGAGCACTATGTGGAAAAAGACCAAAGGGTCAGTCTTATCTAAACAGCATAGATCAGACATTGCTTTTTAACACAGTTCAAAGCTGGGAAAACTCTTGTCTTGAAAATAATTTCTGTAACAGTTGTTCTTGAGCTATGGTCTACAAAGGAGTCTGAATTTTGTTTGCTCATAAATGTGTTTAGCAAATCTTTAAACAAGAGGTACCCCACTGGCTTTTTACAAGCTCTGTAAAAATCTACTGACCTTAGTGTCTTTTTCCACTTATGAAAGTAGACATATTTCCTGATTTTTCTTAGAAAATAAGACCTTTTGACCTCTCCAAAGACTCTGATCAATTCCTTACATCCATCTCTTTAGCCTTATTCCACTATTTTTAGCGCTATGTCACTCTCCTTCCCTGATTTTCTCCTAGAACTCAGTCAATAAAAATCTTAAGAAATGAAAACCTGTCTTTTTCAGAAGATGGCCTTTCTACCACTGAGTCTGATTGTGAGACTGCTACATGATTCCACCTCATTCTTTTTAAGAGAGTGTACTGTTCTCAATTTCTCTTCTGAAAGAAAGCTGTTCCTTTCTGTGCGAATCATATACTCTTACTGAGATCAGAAGAAAGAAAAATCATGAAAAAATATCTATCAGCCAAAGCATTTATATTGAAAAATTGGAATGCAGACTGCCTGAATCATTCATTCTGTTCTAGATGAAAATCCTGTTCATGGAGACCACTCCTCTCACATTTTTCTAAACAGCACTCCTTATCCTTGTAAAAGGATAAGGAGTAAAATTAATTACAGCAATTCTCAGTATAATGAATGTTGTCTGTGAAGTTACATGTTTTAAGAGCCACACTGTCTGTTTGATCTCCATAAATTTCTTTCCAAATACTTTGCAATTATCTAAGAATTTTGTATGACTAACCTGATCTCCTTCTATGACCTGGATTGGAACTAGGTGATTTTTAGGTTCCTTCCAATCCAAACTATTCTATGATTCTGTGATGATTCTATGACTGACTAACCTGATATTCTTCTGTGACTTCTATTCCACTGTAGTGGTTTGGATCTTGTTTTCCCCCAGAGGCTAAGAAAAGTGGTAGACCCCAAGGGGTGCAAACCCCTGGAAGTTTTGAAATTCTGCCCAATGGGCGCTCCTGCAAAAATGTAAACATATCACAAGCTCACAGGAAGAGATGAGTTGTAGTTTGGTTGTTGAGGAGAGGTGACCATGTTGTAGAGCCACGAGGAAGGGGCTCTGAGCCCCTTGGGCCCTCTGGGGCCTCCCAGCCCCTGGCTGGGGGGGGCTGCGGGGACCTGGAACAGCATAAAGCTGGGCTAGGTGGCTGTAGTTATGCCGGGAGATGTTTTCTCCATGGGGGCAGAGCAGCAGCCGGCACTGACCAGAGAAACGGTGGCAGAGAGCCAGAGATAAGAACCTGAACCGGAGGAGCAACAGAAGCAACATGCAGTACCAGAGAAAGGACTCCTGGAAGGAGAGCCGGGAAAAAGAGAGCCAGCAGCCTGAGAGACAGAGTTCTGGGGGTAAGACTGTACCAGCCCCCCCAAACTCCTTTGAGATCCCTCTGAGAAAAGAGGGACATGGACTCCTATTTTGGAGAGCAGTTTTGGACATGCAGCACCGGGGAGAGAGAGAGAGGAGCTAAGAAGCTCAAAAGACGTCCCGGAGCTGGACCAGGATGGCCAGATGGAATGCGGGGGGAGTTGACCTTGGCTTCCCCCTTGCACTGCTGCCACGGTGGCAGCCTGAGAGACAGGGCACAGAGGCCCTGCAAGAGATACCAGACCGTCACGAAGACCCCCCTGTGTCTTCGTGATATGACGTGGTGATACGACCTTGTCTGGGGTTACGAAGCCCACGGAAGACCCCTCGGTTGTGAGGCGATGGGGCCGAGAGAGGTTTGGATACCTCCCTCGTGAGTGCTGGCAGAAAGCCAGCTATCAGCTGCTGCATGTGGAGAAGACAGACAAACTGCTACCTCAGAAGATGCTGCTGCTTAAGGACTGGAAGGGATCTGTCCTTCTTTCCCTCCTGGACTTTTATTTGGAGGGGAGAAGAGATCTGATCCACTGTAAATACATATGTCATGGTAGAGATAGTTTGTGATCATGTGTATAATGTGATGTGGTATTTATTTGTACAGTCATTGTAATATATTCCCTTTCCCCCACTTTGAGTCTGGTGTGTTTTGTCTGGAAAAACCCATCTCACATTAGGTTGAGATGTGGGAGGGGGAATGGAGCTAGGGAATTGGATTTTGGGGCTATCTCAAACCATGACATCCACTTAGTAGATGGATATTGTCTGCATGAAAATTAGTAAAGCCTTTTGCAGCATTTTCATCAGCATTTTCCACAGCATTCTCCTGGAGAAACTGGCTGATCATAGCTTGGACAGGTGCACTGAGTAAAAAAATGCTGGATGACTGGGCCCAGAGAGCAGTGGTGAATGGAGTTACATGCTATTGGAGGTCAGACACAAGTGATGTTCCTCGCAGTTCTGTACTCAGACCCGTCCTGTTTAATATCTTTATCAACAACCTGGAAAAGGGAGTTGAGGACACCCTCAGTCAGATGACTCACTGATGGCACAAACTGGGATGAGAATATTGATCTTCTGGAGGGTTGTAACACTCTGCAGTGGGATCTGTTCAGGCTGAATTGATGGTCTAAAGTTAAAGGTATGAGGTTAAATAAGCTCAATTAGGTGAAGTGCTGGATCCTGTCCTTGGGTTACAACAACCCTATGCAGCACTACAGGCTTGGAAAATGAACTGCAGGTGCTGGTCAACAACTGGCTGAACATGAGTAGCAGTGTTCCCAGGTGCCCAAGAATGCCAACAGCAGCCTAGTCTGTATCAGCAATAGTGTGGTCAGCAAGACTAGGGCAGTGATCATTCCACTGTCCTTGGCACTGGTGAGGTTGCGCTTTGAATCCTGTGTTCAGTTTTGCACCCTTCTCTAAAGACATTGAGGTGCTGGAGTGTGTCCAGACAAGGGCAGTGAAGCTGGCAAAGGGTTTAGAGAGTAACTCCTGTGAGGATTGGCAGAGGGAGATGCATTTCTTTAGCCTGGCGAGAAAGAGGCTCAGGGCAGCCTTTCTCTGTCTTGGAAACTACCTGAAGGGAGGTTGTAGCCAAGTAAGAGCCAATCCCTTCTCCCAAGTAACAAGCAACAGGACAAGAGCAAGTGCTTCAGGTTACACCAGTGGAGGTTTAGATTGGATATTAGAAAAAATTTCTTCACTGAAAGGATTATCAAGCACTGGAACAGACTGCCAAGGGAAGTACTTGAGTTGCTGTCCCTTAAGGTATTTAAAAGATGTGTAGATATGGTACTTAGGGACATGGTTTAGTGGTGGCTTTTAAAGTGTTAGGTTTACAGTTGGACTGAGTGTCCAACTGTAAAGACCTCCTTAGAGGTCTTTTCTAATCTAGGATTCGATGATTCTAATTATTTCACAGTTTATGCTAACTCCGTGTCACTATCTCACATTAATACTGCAGCATCTGTGCTCCACAAACAACTCAATACCAGTTTATTTATAGATTTTACAGTCATTTGTATCTTGCTTTAGAACCCTGGAATGTTTAGAGTTATTTAAGGCATGGATATTTCATATTCCCTTCTGTCAGAAAAAAGATTGAGGCTGAAAACACAAGGTTGCCAAGCTTCTGTTACAACTTTTGAGGGTACCACATTTGGAATAATTTGCTACCAGTTTTCTTGTGCATCAGCTAAACTGCATTGCAAAATGCTCAGCAACTTCTATTGAAATCATGTAACTTCTATTGAAATGATGCTTCCAGAATAAGCAACTTCGTAGAGACTGGGAAGTAGACTTTAGACAAGAACTGTCTTATTTTACACTGGTGCGTGTATTTTCTAAATGTTTTCCAAACTACAATGAATATACTCTTTCTTTCTTCTGAGTTATTGAAAAAATCCTTGTATGTCAAATTCCGTCTATTTTTTCTTTTTTTTTTTACAAATTCAATAAGATAGAAGAGGAAAGTGAATGTCCATCTCTAAAACACCTTGAAAACCATAGATTGGAAAATGTGGTTTATTTTGGTATACATTTATTTGTATGTAGTTTGTTGAAAAATTCTAAGTGAAGTTGGAGACCAAATAGGTATATTTTTTTAAAGATAATGATTTTATAATTTGCCTATAAAAGACAGAAATATATAGCCAAGAAACCTGTGGTGCCATGGTGGATGTTAGATTGGTAGCAGGATTAGAGTGTGCCCTTCCTGCCTAATACTCATAACAGACATGACAAAGTAAAATATCGCAGTGGTCTTCTGAAAAGCTAAGCAAATAGAGATCTGCATGGCTTGTGATCATTAAAAAACCACTAGCATTCCTCACAAGATTAAGCAAGATTAGCTTTGGAAAAAATCCAATTTATGCAGTTGCAATATGTTCACATAAATTACTTCTGCACTCTCATGGTTTATACTTTTTTGTTGTTGTTAATTTGTGGGTTGATTTTTTTTAAAATTCTTTTTTTCTGCCGTCAGATATGTTTAAATGGCCACTGTTCCATTCTCTATATGGAGTACCTCATGGATTAATATTTTTTCGAAAGATTTCCAATTAAACATACTGTAGGAATGTAATATATTTGTCTTTGTGTGGGAAATTGACATATAATATCAGTCAACCAGAAGGTAAGACAATGAATGAGGTCATTCAATTAAGCCATAATTTTATTAACTTCTCTGGGAATTTCACATCAATAAATCATACAACCCATTTAGTTATTTCACTTGTTGAGAACTGCTATCAGCCCTTGTCAACACCCCACTGCCATCCTACTCTTAAAAAGGTGTCATGGGCTTACTTGTTCTAAAAAAACAAATGGGAATTTTCTTTCCCCTGCCTCAGTGTGGGGGAGGGATGTTGAATGGGGGAGGGCAGTTTTTTGCCTTGGGTGTTTGACCTACACAAAGGAGCTGGTTGTCAGAACTACATTCCAGGCTGATGGCCCTCTCTGGGGAGGGTTCCTTCTTGAAGGGACCTCCAGTTCATATTTACAGTAAGTGGCCCAAATGAAGTCACATCACCACTGAGTGCTGCTGTGCTGGATATGCTGGAACTTCAGTACAAACTGGAGCACAAGGCAGCAAAGTGGTACCACCTCCAATATTGCTAATGTCCATTCCTTTAGCAGAGTGTAGCTACAGTTTGCTTTCACTTGGAGGGGCATCCAGTACACCTGGAACCAACTGTTCCACAGGTGGAAACACAGCCTCACTATTTGCCATGGTCTGATCCAGACTGCACTGGAAAAGAGTGACTCCAGAACACTTGTAATACGTTGATGAGAAGAACAAGTTTGCATATTACTGGACTCTGTGTGGTGAGCAATCACGTGTAAATCTTTCCCCTCTTTCTTGTTCAGTTTGTTATTAGTATTGTTACTGTTACTGTTTGTTTTCTTATTTCATTGCTGTTTCCAGTAAATTGTTCTTACCTCATCCCACCATCTTAACTTTTTGTGTCTCCTGTTCTCCTCTCCAGCCCAACACAGGGGGAGGTGCAGAAGGAGAGAGGAGTGAGTGAGGGGCATGTGGTTTGAAGTGTTTCAGCGGGAACACTAAATTGGAGAATACCATTCCTAAACCACAACAAGGATCCACAAAACAACTCACAACAGTTGCTCATGAGACAATTTAATAGAAAATAATAATAAAATTTGATTTTGACCCTCTCATGACTACTTTTATTTTTTTTTTAATAATAATTACTCCCTTGTATGTTCCTAATCTCTACTTTTTAGACCTAATTTGGTAAGAGTTTTCTATCAGGTATAAACAATGTGCATTTGTGTTTCTGAAGCAAGTCTGTAGTTCCTAAGTAAGTACTAACAGTATTGCTTGTTGTTTATATTAGAATAGAGATATCTTAACAAGATCTCTTTCTGACAATTGTACATGTATGATTATCTGAGCAACTCCATACTGGTCACTTAGTTATTTTTTTTTCAAAATAAGTGCCTTTATGTTGTGCGTTTTTGTAGGACTCCCAAATGTTTTAGCAAAGATAGCACTGGGTACCTGCTGTATCAGAAGGAGCATGATAAATACTAACTCTTGACATTTTCATGCTTTAACTTTTCTTAGAAAAGAACATTTGAAGATTGCAATATAAAATATATTAATGATGACCTAAATCTTAGCCATATTAATAAATACTACTCTTGTTATAGGGAGATGAATATCACCAAGATACAAGGAGAACAGAACAGGAGTCCTCAGAGCCTAATTAACCAAAGCCATGGAAAACCAAAGATCATTTATAGCGCAGTCACTTTGTGCCTGACCCCTGCTTGCACATTAATGCTGTATGAAAAAGTCAGTTATGGAAGTACTCGTGTTACTTGTAATCATTCATATTCAAAGAATTCAGGACCATAATAATTGTACTAGACTTTTCCCTGCCAAATTAATGGTATTAAATATATTAATTTTTATAAAATATTTTTACAGGTAGCCTCTGATTCAACCTCCATGACATTCTGCAAGAGATTTTAAAAGAATACCTTGGAAAAAGCTCAGTGTCCTTACTTTCCTCTGAAACAAGTGGGTACTAGATGACAGCAGATTTACAAGAGAACTTAACAAACTAGGAGCCTACTTTCTCTCTTTTAGAACATTTCTGGACCAAAAGTTTTACAGACTAGGTAACATGACAGACAATAGTTCTTTCACATGATTTCATACTGAGCCAGTTTGTGTAATTTCATGAGAGAAATTTGTCTGAGTTAGAAAATAACATATCACTCAGACTTCTCATTTCAGTTGCACTGTGTTGTATATTTTGTTTATTGAAAACTTTTCTAATAAATTAAAAAAGTGAATTTTTTCAACTAAAAGCTTTGTAATGTTTATGGGGAATTCTTCCAAATTACATAATTTTAAATGAAACACATTCAATACTAGAGAAAAAAAAAGAATTCATGATGAAAAAGTTATTCTTCTAAAAAGTCTTTCACTTTTTGCTTTTCATAAACCTAATAAATTCCAGCATCTCTGAAATTTTCCTTTTGTTCCATCATATGAAAAAAAGAGAAATAGAGATACTGGTCATCAACTCTATGTCACCCATACTCCCCACTTGAAATATTTTAAAGCAAAGCTATTTGCTTTTTTTACCTCTCTAGGTCATGTTGTGATCTCAAAATTATTTCAAAGAAAACAGATGTAGAGTCACTCAATTTTTTACTTCAAGTAACAGCAAAAAGAATAAAATACAAGAGTAGAGAGATTGGATGGTGCTAGCTTTTAAAAAGACATTTGCTTTTTATATTAATTTAAAATAGATGTTGGGGTTCTGGTTCTCTTCAGTGTCATTTTTAAATTTTTGCTGTTTCACTAAGAGTTCATTTTCTGTGGGTAAGCTGCCCATGTATAAGATAATTATAATTATAGCTGTGCTATTTTCAAGGGCATAGTTTGCATCTTTTAGTGAAAAACTTCAAGGATTCTGTCACAAGTACGCACTTGGGATTTTTCTAATTGTGTATTTTTATGCAAAATTTGTTTTACTGTAAACAGGGAAAGGAACAAAATATTAAGATCAAGATTCTGTTAATTGTTTATGATTCATTTAATCTGCGACTGTACTGTAGGCAAGCCAAATTTTTCTCTCATTTAAACCATTATTAACTTAATTGAACCTATTGTTTTGAACAAGATTATTGTAGAATTATAGTTATGGAACAGCATTTGATTTGCTCTAGTCTTATAAATGACATTACGATAACTGCCTAAAATATTATCACTTGCTTTAGCTGAGGAAAAAATTCACTATCGAAGACAAACCATATTAAATCTATTGACACCGTTTAAGAATATCTTCTTCTCTTTTGTCTAAGCATATAACTTTGAAGGTTTAGTTTGGATACTAGGAAAAATTTCTTCATGGAAAGGATTGTCAGGCATTGGAACAAGATGCTCAGGGAAGTGGTTAAGTCACCATCCTTGGAGGTATTTAAAAGAAGTGTAGACGTGGTGCTTGGGGGCATGATTTAGTGAGCCTTTGTAGTGTTAGGATAATGGTTGGGCTCAATGATCTTGGGGGTCTTTTCCAACCTCACTGATTCTACAATTCTATGAATTTTTGAATTAGGCAATGACAGGTTTTAACTCAATTGGACAACTACATGATGCTTTCTCAAGGTTACTTGAATCATGGAAAGGTCTGGACTGGAAAGGACATTAAAAATTATTTAGTTCCAACCCTCTCACCTGTTGCAGTCCGAAATTTGGACACCAGTAGAAAAAGAACTGCTAGGATTAAACAGGAAGCCTTGGGTCACAGGGGCTGGTGGAAAAACCCATCATCTAAAAGACCAGATAAGATCCATTGGCATTCATTTTGTGTGGATTGTCTTGACCTCCCCCAGCAGGATGTGGAGAGACTTTGTATGATGCTATCAGATATCCCATTGTTTTCTCTCCTCCCCATGTAATAAGTTTTGGGAAAAGCTGACCACTGTTCCCCAGTATAATCTTGCTTACTGGAAATATCAAATCCTTTTTCCCCCAAATGTAAATACTGGATCCGATAAATGTAAATCTCATTTTCCCTTTATGTCACCCTTACTACAGAAAATGCTAATAGATTTTGTAATCCCCTATTTGGCATAACCCTGCCTCCTTATTAGCATGTTAAGCCTCCAAGCCCCCGTGAATAAGTGCTTCACGTATTCAATAATCTATTCCAGTTTCTACCCCCAAATCTGGGATCATTTTAGTCTTTTTGGACATGTTACACTCATGAAGGGCAGTAACCCACTAGATCTGGTTGCTCAGGGCCCCATCCAACCTGGCCTTGAACACTTACAGGAATGAGGCATGCACAATAACTTTGGGCAACCTGTTGCAGTGCTTTACTGCCCTCTGAATAAATAATTTCTTCCTGACATCTAATCTAAATCTCTCCCCTTTTAGTTTAAAACCATTCTGTCTTGTCCTATCACTGTGGGCCTATGTAGAAAGATGCTCTTCATTTCTTTTATAAGCCCCCCTTAAGTACTGGAAGGCTGCAATAGGGTATCCCCAAAGGGTTCTCTGCTCCAGCTTGAACAACTCCAGTTCTCTCAGTCTGTTTTCGTATAAGTACTTCAGCCCACTGATCATCTTTTTAGGCCTCATCTGGATTCACTCCAGCAGGTCCACGTTATTCTTATGTTGGGAGCCTCAGAACTAGACGCAGTATTCCAGGTGGGATATCATGGTAGCAGAGTAGCGAGGGAGAACCGCTTTCCTGGACCTGCTGACCACACTACTTTTGATGCAGCCAGGATGTGATTGGCCCAGGCTGTGAGTGCACATTGCTGGCTCATAACCACCTTTTCATTTGTGAGAACCCCAGGTCCTTCTCTGCAGGACTGCTCTTGATGAGTTGTCCCAGCCTGTACTCATTTCAGGGATTGTCCAAACCCAGGTGCAGCACATTGCACTTGAACTTGTTGAACTTCATGAGATTCTCATGGGACCACTTCTCAAACCTGTACAGGTCCTCTTGCATGTGCCTTGACATTTCTTCCATGAGGACCTGCTCCATTGAGTTCTGATATACAGTCAAAAGTGTAAAATAAATATATTAAAAGGATAGTAAAGAGCAAGTCTTTTCATAAGCAGATATACTATGTACATTGTATGTTTGTTGGTTTTTTATTTTCACACTCCACTGGCGTTTTTCTAGCTATAGTGCTTTGAACCATTTACCGTCTCCAGTTGTTTTAATTATATCCACCAAATGTGATGCATGTTTAATTGGATTTTAATAGGATGGTAAATACTTGTTCATCAGTAAGATTAACAGGAATGTAATTTATTGTTGATAAAGTATGAGGTGCCAGATCCAGCTACTAAATAAGTACTAGAATTACGTTTAAAACCCATGTCCTGAATGTTCAGAAATAAATGGATTTAAAAGAAAGTAGAGGATAGCTTTGAATATGCACATGATAAGCAAGAAGCTACTATTGAAGTGTTCAATATGTTCTAATTATGAAATCCACTTTTTTGGTTTTGGTAGAAAAATATATTTTACTTAATCTTCACATTAATTCCATATGGGACACAGAGTTTTCAAAGTACCTTCATGTCAACAAGCACATGTTCTGAAAAAGAGTATCTATCAGCACTGAGAAACATGTATTGTGATGCATGTTTAGACTCAGTTGACCAAAAAAAAAAAGAGCCATCCAAAATATAAGTGATTGATGGACAAAACTTTCAAATGGTGGCAA
Organism: Manacus candei; assembly: GCF_025592945.1. Lineage (NCBI taxonomy): Eukaryota > Metazoa > Chordata > Aves > Passeriformes > Pipridae > Manacus > Manacus candei. The sequence goes on along the minus strand of NW_026138141.1, from coordinate 2,452,730 downwards.
AGAGACTACACATTTTGTAGCCATCATTATGCATAACACGATAGCTATGCCTAGTGTTCCTAAGGTATCAATTGGAATGAAAATACATCTGTACCAAAGCATCTCAAAGGTGCCAAAAGTAGAAGTAGAATGTGCAGCCCAAAGTTACACCAAAGGTACTGTCATGGTTTGAGATAGCCCCAAAATCTAAATTCCCTAGTCCTAGCCCCCTGTCACATCTCAATCCAATGTGAGATGGGTTTTTTCCAGACAAAACACACCAGACTCCAAATGGGGGAAAGGGAATATATTACAATGACTGTACAAATAAATACTACAATACATTATATACACGATCACAACTATCTCTATCATGACATAAGTATTTACAATGGATCAGATCTCTTCTCCCCTCCAAATAAAAGTCCAGGAGGGAAGAAGGACAGATCCCTTCCAGTCTATAAGCAGGAGTATCTTCTACAGCAGCAATCTGTCTTCTTCACATGCAGCAGCTGATAGCTGGCTTTCTGCCAGCACTCACGAGGGGGTATCCCCCTCAGCCCCATCGTTTCCAAACGAGGGGTCTTCCGTGGGCTTTGTCACCCCAGACAAGGTCATTCCACCACGGTCATATCACGAAGTACAGGGGGTCTTCGTGACAGTCTGGTATCTTCAGGGAATTCAGATTCCTTGCAGAGCCTCTGTACCCTGCTTCAAGATGGCTGTGAGCTTCTTTGTAGCTTGCAGCAAGGGAGGGCCCCAAGGTCACCCTCTCCGTATTCCTCTCGGAGCTCTCTAGCTCCTTTCTGCAAGTGCTGTAGCACTCCAAGGCTTTTTCAAGTAAACGTCTATCATCTTCCTCCTTTCTCGGAGGTCTCAAAGGAGTTTGGGGGTTCTGGTTCAGTTCTTACCCCCAAAACTCTGTAGCTCTGCTGCTGACTCTCTTTTTCTTGGTTCTCCTTCCAAGAGTCCTCTCTGTGGTGCTGCATGCCTCTGTTGCTTCGTCTTATCTCTTCTGGCCCTGTGCCACCATTTCTCCGGTCAGTGTTGGTCTGTCGCTACTCCTGACGCTGCCCACGGTGGAGAAAACATCTCCCGGCACCTAGCCCAACTTTATGCTGTTCCAGATCCCTGCAGCTTCCCCCAGCCCGGGGCTGGGGGGGACCAGAGCCCCAAAGGGCTCAGAGCCCCTTTCCTCGTGGCCTCAGAACATGGTTACCCCTTCTACCACCCAACTACAACTCTTCTCTTCCGTTTGGTTGTGGTATGTTTATATTTCACAGGAGCGCAGATTGGTTCAAATCTCCAGTGTCACCACCCCTTGGGGGTTACCACTTTTTCTTAGCTTCAGGGGGAAAACTTAGTTCAAACCACTACAGGTACACATACAGACACACACAAAAAACTCAACACAAAACCACAAAGGAAGTTTGAAAAAGGGACATAGGAGAGAAAGGTTACTACAAAACTGAAGGTGTAGACTAAATGTGCATAACAAATCACATGACAGATCTAAGTATGTAGTGGAAGTGTCCTAAATCTCAGACCAAACCCTATCCTTCCGGTGGCCTCTATTCCAGAAAGCACAGCTTCAAGTGCATTTGGTATTCACTGATTGATGAAGCTGTTAAAAAGACAATGTGAGCAACCAGGGTACTTTTCAACACTTAATGGGAAAAATGTAAGAAATATGTTCAAATTAATCCAAACTATTAATATGTAGTTCTACTTACACGCAAGTAAATGATAAATTTTTTAAAAAAAACCCACCATTTTTTTAAGAAGAAAAATTTGACCTGAGTGATTGATGTTAGATAAGAAGAGAAAAGCTAATGAAATTCTCTTTGTGTCCAAACATTTCCTGGTGAAGATCATTCTCTTTCAGCATATGAAATTGAGATTCAGTAAGTTCATCTCACTTTGGAAAATGTCACAGTCATCAAACTGCATGTTTTCTGAAATATTCAGTGTGTATTAATTTCTTCTGTTTACACTGGAACAAGGAACTGTACCTAGCTGCCTCATTTTTGGTGTAGTATTACTGCAGAGCTAATGGTGGTACTCAGCATGATGACTTCCAGTGTGTAAGACTGGGAGGAAGTAGAACTGCTCCAAACAAAAACTACTGACTTACTTTATAGCCCTCCATATTCTAGTTACTATGTCACATGGAAATGTTTCCAAACTTTTATGATTCTGAAAATAACTAATTCAGAAGCGAAAGAAAGCACATTTTTAGTGACTTAGACAAATAAAAACAATGACAATTTTGACAAAAATCTCTGTAAGTCTAGGGACTATATTGTGCTTCTAAAATACAGTGAGTTAAGAATTTCCTAGTAAACTGAACAGCTTGATTATTTTGATTTGAATTGGACCAAAATTGAATATCAAAAGAACACCATTTTCAGTGAGCCTAATGAAAAGGAGGTCTAGAACAATTATGAATAAGATTCTCTGTGCAAGACATATTTATGCATAATCAGATTAGGTTGCAATTTTCAAAAGTAATCAAGGATGCTGGAGAACTGATTTCTGCAAATGAATTTGAGCTTGTTATTTTGTAATTTTGGAGAAAAAAAAATTCTTTATACCTTTGGGAATATAGGAACAGAGATTTGGTAGAATCTTTGCCATCAGTACAGCATGCCAAGCCTGTGTTTTGGTCAAATAAATAAAAGATGAATAAAGCCTGTCAATCCCATTTTAATCATGCTTTTGCTTATATTAGCACTGAGAACTTTACAGTTTTTCACATTTATTTTTATAAGGCTTACATCATATCTTTTGAAAAATATGTCTGCGCCATTATATGCATTAATATTATCAAATTCACATTTTCTTGTTAAAGGTAGCAGTATGACATACCATCAAACCTTGGTTATTAGCTGTTAGTTGAATTTAAACAGGTTTTCAGTTGCGATTTTATGTGAGATTAAAATCACCCTTTTGTTCTTGAGATTGCTTTTCACTATCCTACGTCAGTAACCCAACAATGAAAGTTCAAGACTTTTCAGCATGGATAATGAGTTTACAATTAAGCTTGTGCTTTGATATTACACTGAACTGCAGTCTTGAAGAGATACCTTGCATTCATAGAAACCATTCCTGGTAACTTTCTTTCTACTCCTGAAATCTTTTGAAACGCTTAGTGTGACATACACATTCTCTGGACTTTTCCTGTACTTAACATTTTTTTGTTCCTCTCAAATAAGACCTGTACAGTGCTTTCAGAGTAAATTATCAAGATTAATGAATCTGAAGGCGCTTAGCTGTTTCTCTGGATTTGAAAGCAAAGGCCTTAGGTATCCTTTAACAACAGAAGAATCTAGAAATCTCTGTTGAAGATTAACCATCTTCCATTCATTTTAAAAATCTTGCTGATAAGAATTTGAGATTAAAATTCTTCATTTATGAGACCACAATTATGTAGTGCATCTTGATGCACTGTTGCATCAAGATTTGTACTACTACTACAGTTGCAAAGACACTAAATGCTAATTAAGGCAAAAAATTATAGCATAGTCTCAGATAGAGACTGTATGCTATTAACCTTAGAAATATGGATAAATTTTCCTGAAAGACAGTGGGAACAAAAAACACTGTTTAATGCATATTTTCTTTCAGCAACATGCTCAATGAACTATTAGAGAGAAAGAAAGTTATCCTCTTTCCGCTCCCTGTACTGGCTGGAATTAATTTCATTGGCACAAAGATGACATTGGTAGTCATTACATGGATCAAGAGAACACAACTTGGCAACATCAAAATCCACTATTCAGTCTCCATGCAATGCTTTGATTAAAGACTGTAGCCTTCAATGCCATCTGGAAAGGATGTGAGGGCTATATTCCCTGTTCTCAAACTGCATATTAAATTGTGAATGTAGATCCTAGTCCCAACCTTTGCAAGTGAGCTCAGCTACATTACTTCAGACACCAAGGCCAGATCACTCTATTCCTAACCTCAGGCTGTAATAAAGTCCTCTTTTTCAGAGCAGATGAGAGACAGCTTTTACTCAGTCTGAATGCATCAACCTCCTGATGTCCTGGTAATTGTTATCACACCCTCTTTTTTTCCCGTTGTTTTCCTAAAATTATTATAGCAATTGCTTGTACAATCATATAATCACAGAGTGGTTTCATTCCTAATAGAAATCTACCATCATCCAACCATTACGCCTTGTCCTGTTACAGCAGGCCCTTGTAAAAAGTCTCTCTCCAGCTTTCTTTTAATCTTAAGGTACTGGAATGTGCTATAAGATCTCCACAAGGACTTCCTTCTCCAGGCTGAATAACCCAAACTCCTTCAGTTTGTCTTCATAGGAGAGGTACTACATCCTTCTGATCATCTTGGTGACCTCCAAGCAAGGTCTCACCAGAGTGGGCTTGCAGGGGCAGAATCGCCTCCCTCAACCTGCTGCTAACATTTCTTTTAAGGCAGCTCAGGGCATGGTTTTCTTCTTAGGCTGCACTTCTTATCCACCAACACCCCCTCCTTCTCCCCAGGGCTGCTCTCAGTCTTTTCTCTGCCCAACACAAGCAGTACAGACTTGTGCCTGGGTTTGCCCTGATCCAGCTACAAAGGATTTCTCCTTTGCCAGTCAGTGGGACCTTAACCTGAATGCCATAACTTATCAAATGTGATGGATAGGTGCTTAGCCACTGCATTTGCCATTCCCTCAGGAACTCACTGCAGAGTATGAAATTTTGCATGGAATGAGTAACACTTATTTCAAAACAAAATACACCAAGTAATAATGGTGGTGTTTTTTCCCTTTGAGGCTAGGTGAAAACTGAATATGTAATAATAGGAATCAGAACTAATGTTTAAGAATTTTCTAAGTTAATTGCACAAAGTAGATATGTCATATGTTAAAAACCTCCCACCTTTCTTCATCTGCCTTATCTCTTCCTCTCATATTCTTCAGTTCTCAAAAGGATCAAACTTAGCTTTTCTCTCCTGATCCCAGCAGGCATAACTGCATTCTAAAATATATAGATATGTCTACAGTATAGAGATATATGGATAGGTAGGCATATAGGTAAGTAGATAGGTAGGTTGGTGGATAGGTAGGTTGATAGATAAATACATAGATAGATACACAGATAGATAGATTATAGATGAAATAAAATATTTTTTATATCTAACATGTATGAAATAGATTAGTCGATCTATCTACCTACCTAGGTATTGGTAAAATATATTTACACACACATATTATTTCCTAAATTGTTTTTAAGGTATAAATAGGAAAATAAAGCAGCATGTCCAAGTAGTGTTTTCATACAAGAAAAAGCAATTTAGAAAGACTACTTAAAATAAGATTTCTGAGCATAAATCCCTTAGAACCTTTATAAAGGAGTTTTTCTCCTTTGAGAGACTTTGAATAGACTATATTTTTCAAGACAGTTTTTCAGAGATAACTAAATAGGAAAATAGTGCAGAAAAAATTTAACAATAATTCCCCTCCCAAAAAAACCCCCACACCCAAAACTCAAACCAAAAGTCCAGTTTTTTTGCTTGTGATCAAGTCACTGGAAATAGAGAAATGAATTCCAGATTCCAGCAATGTTTAAAATAATTTCATTTCATTTCATTTCATTTCATTTAAAATTATTAGGTCACAAAAAGTAGTGTTTATATTGATGGGAATAACTTACTATAGATCTACCCTATGTCAGCGTCACAAAAATACCAGCTTTGTCACTACAGTCAGCACTGAATTCCCATCTTATTCCCCCTTGAAACAGAAGACAGAAGGAAAGATAAATCTCTTCATACATCTTAACCTGACTTGTGTAGAAAGAAATAGTGACCATATATACACGTGGTTTGTTTCTCACCTTTAGCAAAAACCAGGTATGAGTGTTTCTTCTGGGTCCCTTCCAACTCGGAATATTCTGTGATACTTAAAATAGCTAGTGAGGAGGATTCCAACAGGATTTAAAGATATGGTCTCCAGAAGGGAGGCAGCCTGAGTTGATGAAATACCAAGGCCTCTCCTTATCCCTCTTCTCTATCTTCAATCTTTCCAAAATGCATGTAGGAAAGGTAGACCACCCAACTACAGAACTTAGGAAAGCCAGAAGACAAGTACCTCTTTTCTGTAAACAAGTGAAGGTAGAAAAAGTGTACTTTTTAGTTTAAGACAGTTCCATATCAGAATAATAAGATGTATCCTGTAACACGTTGCAGGATCTTAACTAAATTTCTTACTATGCAGTATTTCTTTTTAGTGAACTAGAGATTTAAATGAAGCATATGCTTGCCACATTTACTCAGAACTTGAACTTCGGAAAGATTGCAAAATCTTGCAAAACAGATTTAAAATTATATTAATAAAAAAGGAAAGGCAAAGGCAAAGGGAAAGGTAGAGGGAAAGAAGGGAGAGAATAGGGAAAGGGGAGGAGAAAGAGAAAGGCAAAAGAAGGGAAAAAGAAAAGGGGAAAGAGGAAGAGAAAGGGAAGGAGAAGAGATGGACAGGGAGGGGAGGGGAGGAGAAGCTATAATGGAAATACAATCAGTAAGAGGTGCAACATTTACAAAGATAAGGATGATGCCTTAGGATTCTTAAGATTTGTAGCATATAGATTTTTAATATAGCTGTATAGTTTATAACACTTGAGAATAGTAATTAACTAAAACTCTCATGCTTCATATCAAATTCCTGAAATCCTTCCAGTTTTGTTAAATGTTCTCTTCAAGGAAAAGACCTTAGTGAGTACATCTTGTTTGGGGCATATATCTAGAAAGATATCATTTTATACAAAGCAACCTAGAAGGCCCATAGACCTTGGAGAAGTTCCAAAGAGATGTGACCTGAGGATGGTGATAGTGATGAAGAAAGGAGTCTTGAGACCTCTGACTCAATTCCAGGAAGTCAGAGGGGTGGACCTGAGGGAGGTTCTGGGGGACGAACAATTTTCATGCTGGATATACCCATTAGATATGATAATTAGAGCTATAAAATTGTAGAAGTCCAATGCTGTATTGTACACTATTGTACACTTTTGTATATAGTGTGCCTTAAAGCCCTTTAACTAAAGACTGCTCTCTACTTTATTAATATTGTCCAGAAAGATCTTTTCTTCCATTTTAGGCAATAGGGACAGGTGTCTGTATTTAAAGACAACAAGATCCAACCAGAAATTAGACAGATTTGTTGTTTGGAAAAAGTGAATTCAACAAAGCTAGTTTGTTGAATCAGGTCAAACCTCATAATTAATTTACAACCTAAAAGTACAAACTAAGAGGTACGCAAATTTAAACTCTCTCCTCCTTAAGATGAGACACTGAGTCCAATTCTGGAAGTTGCTTTTCCTTAGTTGTGTTTTCTGATTATGTTAAATTTTTGGGAAAAAATTTAGAAAGCTGGGGAGAGATCTTTTGATATGTTGTTAGAAGTGAAGAAAGTTGCTGCATGGAGGGAAAAAAAGGTATTTTTTGTGTCCATCATGTGTAAAATGAAACAGCAGCACAACCAAGAAAAGGGCAAAACATAGAAGTGAGAAAAACCTTCTAGTTGTGAAGAGAATGCAAGAAATTTGAACAGTTAGGGAAACTTCAGTTGTGACTTTAAGAATAGTTAATATTAACAATTGCCTTCAGTGAAAGAAGTATAGTTGATCCTGCTTTGGGACATATGAATGTATCTAGTCTTTTTCCAAGTTTATTTCTTAGATAGTCCTCCATACTGCCCTTGTATTTTGACAAAGGATTTAGGTAGAAATAAGAAATTAGGAAATTCTTTTACAAAGACAGATACCACTACTGTCCACCTAATAGTGTTTTGTTGTAGCATGCTTTCTATAAATTATTTAAAATCACTGTTGCAAAGGATGGTAGGACAACTTAATGATGCAGATGATTCTTCTCTCTGTACACAAATGCAGTAACAGCCTACTGTAAGTCATCTCTCGTTATTCTGCAATTTTGTCTAAATTGCTCTCTTTCTTTTATACATCTTGTTCTCATTGTCATAACTGAAAATAAAGGACAAGGTTAAACATACAGATGGACTTAGATTCTTCTATCACATGAAATCTCCATATGTATTTGCATCCTATGGTGCCTTGTGGCAGGAGAACCTTCCCCTGATAAGACCTGAAATGCAACACAATGCAAGCTATCAACTGCTGGTGCCTGGGTGGTGTCTGGGTGTTAAAGTATGCTAAGTATCCTGGTTCACCAGACTTCAAATACACATCCTGCTATTGAAACAGGATTTGACAGATAAACTAGTCTGCTGGCTTGTAGGTCTGTGACTAGCAGTCAATCACTTTATACTGTAAAAGTCCAATCCTCTTTCACACAGTCAGGTTCTTCTGACATAACCCTTCTTCGGGTGTATGTGTGGAGATTCCTCTCTTGGCTGGGGAAGCCCTCCAAGGTTAGTCCTTGAGGTTGAGAGAAAGAGGTCTCCCCAAAAGGACTGGTAACTCAAGGATGAGTTACATCAAATCTCTATTTAATATTTATTTCTTTTGCTGGTTTTAATATAGCTGCTTCAATAACTGCTTTGTTACAGTGCGCTATTCTACTTTTTGCTATATTACATACTCTACTAGTAGATTTTTAGTGTTTATATTGTATAGTAAATAGTTCTGATTAGGATATTTTTTCTGATGATTTGTAACAGTAAAATATTAATTTTATATAAATATTCTCCTTTTTCCAATCATTAAAACCTGTGGGACAAAGTCGTCTAATCATACCTCTATAATTCCTTTAAATTTGAACCGTTAACACAGTCTGAGGCTAAGACAGAATTCAGCCACACCTAAACCCTTCTCTGAGAAGGGGTTTAGAAAGCAAGGGAGTTGTTTCTGTACCTGGAGGCTCACTGGCAAGGCTTTGCTTTTTAATAACTTTGTCTAAGCCTTCCACTCCCACCCGCAACATGCCTTTACTTTTTTCCTGCTACTCAAAAACCTTACAGGATTTATAATTTTTCTGGGGAAGAATAAAATCCACTGCAACCTCTATTTCATTTCTTAAACTCAGCATTTTTGTGAAATGTCTGAATATAAGAAAACATCTGAAATCACTGAACTATTTTCTCTATGTCCTGGGAAAACATCCTTTCCATCCAATATATCTTTCTTGTTTTAATTAGAGAAAAGTTCTTCTCTAATACATATTCATATTCAGGAGTGATATTGTTATCCGAAAATTTAATATAAAAATCCCAATGCATTTTTCTAATCTTGAAGTCTATTTACACTCTTTTTGAATATATATTGTAGAGGTCATTTTCAGTAGGTGAAATTGCAGAATAGATTTATATTAGAATAATTTGCTTTCACATATAAGTCTGTTGTTGGATTGTAGGTTTGTTTGCAAGTTTTCATTTGTGGCAGGTAGAGAAAGAGGGAAAAGGAAAAAAGGAATCTAAAAGGTATCATCTGGAAGTCATATTTTGCTCTTGTCTCATTACTAATTAGATATAAAAATACTTTTAAAGAAAATTCCTTCAGATAATTTCAGTTTTAAAGTGATATTTTCTTTCCCCCTGCAATTTAATTGGAGCACAGTAGCTAACTTGCCTAGTGCCAAATGTTGATCCTCAAAATTATAGATCTAATATATAGTATGTTCTCAATAGGGAATATGTACTTTGCTAATTTTATAGAGAGGAAAGGAAGAAACTGCAGGCATTAAAACAGGGAAAATGCAAACATTTGTGTAATACTTCACTTCTTTCATTGCTTAAAATAGCTGAGGTCTCTGGTTCGATTTCTCAAGTACAAAAGACTCATTTTGTCAGCTCTGCACAAACACATCATTTGAGGAGAACAGAGATGTATCTGTAACAGCTGATCAAGATGCAGATACAAAATAAAAGCTTATATCACAAAACCCACAAAACCAGAATTATGCAGAAGTTATGTGATATACCTTTCTCTTTATTTCTGTCAAAAGACAACACACTAGGCATTTTTAAACTGTATACAAAATTCAAAATGTAGAATATATTAAGGTAGAACATTACAAACTGCAAGTTTATTTTGTATCAACATAATTTTCTGACTATTTCTGACACTTTCTTTCTTTTGAGAAGGAACCTGTCATTTCATGCTGCTCTAATGGCAAACAGAATTTCATTATAGATTGTTATGTTAATAGAAGTTCCTGTTTTCTTCACATATGTGGATAAACCACCAGAATATTAACAAGAGAAAACAATCAGAGATGTTTCTGTTTCTATTGGCAGGTAATATTCGTTATAAAAGTCAAAGATGAAGAAGCAAATTCATATAGGGAGTTGGAGTGAGTAATTTATAATTTTGTTTGCATATTTAAACAAACATGGTATTTCCTAGTCAAAGAAAGCAGAGAGATAGTTCTAAAGACAAAAAGTTAAGTTTCTAAAAATATGGTATCTTAATTTTTTTTTTTTAAATAGAGTAAACAAATAGTTTCAGGTAACCTTCAAGTGTCTGAAAACAAAAGGCTGTGGAACGATACACAGCAAAGAACTTGAGAGTTGACATAACTTGCTGCAATTCGAGGAAATGGGGGAAGGGTAAAAACATATTTTTTTAAAATATTATATTTTTCTGCTAGAGACAAATCATGTTTGGCTGGGATAATTAAGCTGTTACCAGAGAGAGGTTGAAGTGCACAAGATAGTAACAATTCTCCTGAGCCCTATTCAATTCACTGGTGCACTTCTAACAAATGGTTTCACAAACCCCCAGGTCGACCACTCCAATATATGAATTTTACAGCCACATCTTGGTTTAGGACTAGCCTGTGCCTTTGGTCCAAACATCTTGAAGAAAGCAGTATAGACGTAGCAATGAACCATGAGGTACTTATTCCCTGATCATTACCATAAATACTGTTTAAATCATGTCCCAAACTCAAGTTTAGCTTTGTTTTATATTAATGTGATATTCAGAGCAAATTCCTGCACACCTCAAGTGTTATCTTTACGCATAGAATAAACAAAAATGCCTCACTTTGGAAAAGATCTACTACAGAAAGTGGATGGAGAAAATGATCCCCTCTTGTCCAGTCGCTTTTTTCACTTTGTTTTACTACTCACAAGATAAGTGAAACCAAGGCTCAGTCTCTTTCTGTTCACTTTCTCTAGCCAATTTCTCATTTAATCTCTATCTGGAAATTACTCCTGCATGGACTTTCCTTTTCCCATTAGTTTGGGCTCAATAGTAGATATTGTTACCTCAGTCTTTCAGATGAATTAAATTTCTTTCTCTGAAAGGGTGCTTGAAAACAACAGAACAGGACCATGAAATAGATGTTCAAATCCTTGGAGAATGACTTTTAATTGTGCACATCTACCCTTCTATAGGCATGTGGGAGTACCAAAGCCTGAAACAGACATGGCTTTGCTTCAGTAACAGAACATTGCATCATGTGCACGTGGCAAATACTTTTAAAAAATACCGTCAGTGTGAAATCTTAATTCTGTGAGCTCTGAAAAAGTGCTGCCAAAAGAAGGGGAAAGGCAGGGACATTGGCCTTATAAAACAAAAGAAAATAAAAAGCAATCTATAACCAAGCATAACATAGCAGCAACTACAGAAGTTCCCAAAACTCTTAATTTAAACTTAACATTTTGCAAGTGAGAAAGTTGTTTTTGAAATACAGACACAATTTCATTACTACTCCTGACTATTTGCACAAGTGTCCCAATTTTCAAATTATGGACTTAGCATTTTTATAATCTGTTTCAATATTGCCTTACTGTACAACATACTTACCACAGAATCTTTAGGGAAGTACAAATGGGAGCTATTTTATCAACATTCACTTCTTTGTGTGCTACTTTCATTAAAAATTGCAACCACTATCAGTATTGTTACACTACTGAGTGTACATAAATGCCTTGAAACAACCATATGAATGTTTCTTTTAAGGTTCTCTACCTCTGTAAGATCTATTTAGTGTGTGCCTTAGCTTTATTACTTTAAAATCATGGTTTCAAACAGGATTTTAATACAGATGTTTTCTGCTTGGTACTTTGCAGTTTTATTTTTTTTTTTCAGTTTTGTTTGTGTTTATTGTGTGGTTGGTTGTAATGCTGTTCTCTTTTTTTTGGGGGGGGGGCGGAGGGAGAGAAGGGGGGAAGGGAGAAGGAGAAACAATAATAGATGTTAAGACTTAAATCCAGATTTCAGTTATGTCTGGGGAATAACAGAGACAAAAATCTTGGCAAGGCTTGGTAAATGGACAGTGAGAAAATTATTGTTCCATGAAACAACTGAAACATATAAAAAAAGGAAAATATATGATTTCATGACATTAGCAAACTGCTAAGTATCACTGCTTAGATGTATTCTTAAGAAGAGTTATTCTCTTGTGCACATTGTGCTAAAATCTGAGCAGTCAGTGCAAAAGATAGGTATTTCTTGGTAATGAGTTAAACTGTCAATTCGACTGTTACCATGTTTGGGAAGAAAAAGTGAATCTGGTGTGACATATTTAAAATGCTATTTGTGAAATAAATGTAACATATGACACATTTTAAATAAGGATAGTGCCCTAGTGGCTGGTTTCCATCACTGTTGTTCACAGTCAGTGTCCAGGAACATTCGGTATTCACAAGTGTAGCCCTCAGGAGGAATGCATCCCGGATTGTACCTTGTGTTTAGTATAAAGACTGAGGTTAAGAGTTGGGATCAGACACAATGGGGGGATCAATGAAAATAGTATGAAACCCAAGCAGCCTAGACTTGATCAATAATATTTATATACCTTATATACTTTACCATCTTCGGTCCCATAGCTAAAAGGAAATTTCTGAAACTCAGGACAAATGCAGGTGAAACAGGGAAGTAAAATTTGATTCCCTACTCCTTCGTTTTTTGAAGAAAGTTTAGTGGGAGGGAATAAAGTCCAAAGATCATCTGCTTTTGTTTAAACAGAAGAGGAAAAAAATACCCAAAACTCAGAAATCTTTCTTACAGATGTCTATGTACAGAGAAAAACTTACATTTAGCATGATTAATAACCTTTAGATATTAATAAAAAATAAAAATGAAGCCTCAGGGTTTTAAGTTTTGAAGCTTCCTTTTTAATTTTATCAGCTAAACTGATCTGTCACAACACTCTAGCCCAAATTATTATCTCTAGGGACAAAAAAAGGAAAAATAGAAAAAGCAAGACATGAAAAAAACAGTATAAGGAAAAAGAAAGAAAGGAAGAAGGAATGAAAAAAAATAAGAAGAGAAAGAAAGGAAGAAAGAAGGAGAAAATTCTTCTGCTGGCTTTGCAGCAACAAATTAAGCACTCTTCACTGTTTTCACCTAGCTACCTGGTGTTTCCAGTACCTTGTTATATACCAGAAAGAGAAAAAAATTATTTCATTTTCTGTCATTTAATTGGCCCAAGCCACAACAACTGTCACTTTTCATGTGAATCAAATTCCTGCCTCAAAACTTGTATCAGAACATTGGCACCTTCATAGTAGTAGTAGTACCATTATCTCTCTTTTTTAATCTACTTGGCTTCCTCCCCCACACCAGTGCTTTTTCCTTTTATTGGATCTGCCACAGAAACTTGTCTGGCTATTGATTCTGTAGAGTATGCCTGTTCAGTATTGCAAGGTCACTCATAATTGCATCTAGATTGTTTTCTTTTCTTCTCCCTCCTCCCCCCCTTTTTTTCCCCAGTCCCTCCTCATTTCTCTAAGAAAGGCAACTGTTCTGAAAAAGTCATGCTGGCATACCGTGAACTGGAATTTTACCAGTAATAAAATGAATTGTGATCATTGAGGGAGAAAATGTGGAAAGAGAAATTAAACCTACTCTTGGGTGGTACCTTTTTTGCAAATGGGACAGTACTAAGAGAGGGGCACAGAAAGATAATATCTTTCAGAAATAAAAGTCCAAGCTGACTAGATCTGTAGTAAAATAAGAGCTAAGGCACTGTTTTACAACATCAAGGGCCTGAAATTTTCTCCCTTTGGGATTTTGTGATGTCAGTGTTTTGTACTTCTCTTTCAGCTACAGATAGGGATGGCATTTGCAGCTTCATGCCCTCTGGTCACATTCACACCTAAATGACAAAGTCAGACTTTATACTTTTCTTCATTTCCTCTTCACAGTCCACAGTAACCTTACTGTAGATCTGCAAAAAGGAGAAGGGACATTTTCTTCCTTTTGCCCTCCAGTTATGTCTTGAGTAAGAAAGACAGAACACTTCAGTCATACTTAGTCCCAACAGAACCAGCAAGCACTTCTGCCTTTACTGTATTTATATTTTAAGTATTAGAGAACAAATTCCCGTGGTCTCCAGAATCTTAATACAGTGTGTAGAGGAGCCACTGTCAAGAAAGTACACATTGTTAATAATCCAGTGACTCCCTGAGAAAAGAGGAAGCGGTCTGCAAGCTCTCGATGTGATCCCACCAATTCTGTCATCTGCTGATACTGGAGCAACGACATGTTTTCCTAGCTAAGATTTATCTCCTACGTAGCAGTAAAATTTATTAACTACTTGACATTGAATTCTATAAACATGCAAACACCAGAGAGCTAATAAAAAATCCTTATAGAATTAAACCTTGAGATTAATTACCAAGTAAATATGAATCCATATTTCTGGTACAGTAATGGTTTGACTCAAGGAACTTAGAGGATTTTTTCAACTTAGGTGATTCTATGATACATTTCAAGCTTTTTTATTTTATCCTCCAGACCAAGGGTCCTTTGCATTCAAACCCACCATGTCCTGGTTTCATCTGGGATAGAGTTAATTTTCTTCTTGTTAGTTGGCATAGTGCTATGTTTTGGATTTTATATGAAAATAATGTTGATAATATTTGATCTTTTAGTTGTTGCTAAGTATTTCTTGGTATAAATTAAGACTTTTCAGTTTCCCATGCTCTGCCACTGAGGAGATGTATAAGAAACCAAGAGGGAGCACAACCTGGACAGGTGACCTGAACTGGCCATATGGGTATTCCATAAAATAGAATGTCATGTTCAGTAGATAAAGAGGAGGGAGTTGTCTCAGAGCTGCCACTTGCTGCTTGGGTTCAGGCAGGGAGGTCAGGAGTCATGAGCAATTGTATTGTGTATCATGTGTTCATCTTGTGTTTTGTTCCTCTCTGTCCTTTTCATTACAACAGAGACAGTAATAATAGCTATTATGATGTAATTTTACTTTATTTCAATTATTAAACTATTCTTACCTCAACCCATAAGTTTTATTTTTTTCTGATTCTCCTCCTCATCTCAATGCGGAGGAGTGTGGGGGGAGTGAGCAAGCAGCTGCATGGTACAATTGTGGCTGGGGCTAACACACCACCAGATGTCATTTCCAGAAGAAATCCTCATAAAGTTAAAAAAAAGTAAAATGCGTGCAATGGGTACAGAATTGTGTCTTATTTGATTTCTATCTTTTACCAAATCACAATGAATACTGGGTCTTCAGTGAGTAACAGTCCAGTGAGTGGAAAAATTAGTGACAAGGACCCTTATTGTAGCATAAAGAAAGTTTTTTTTACTTCCAGGGACAATCATCCCAAAATAGAGGTATCAGCAAGGAAGAACTGTTACTTGCCAGCCTAGAATTAGTTTATACTTTTTCCAAAACGATCTTTTCTTTCCATGGTTGGCTTGACTGAGAAACCAAGAGGATAATAAATTCCTGTTCACATCTTTCCTGGTAGAGCTTCCACTTTTATAACCAAGGACTACAATCTTGTTCTTACTTTGTAATACTGTATGCTTACGATCTTACCTAGTAATTCTTACCATAAACCTATTTAGAATTAGATTTTCTCTCAAACTGTTCAAAAGAAGCGTGCGATTTCAAAAGCAAACCTGGGTGCAGATGTTAAACCTTCTGGTAGCTGAAAACACAAAAAATGGTTTTGTTTATTCCTCATCCAGCTCCCCTATCTGCCTTATTTTTGAAGATATCATGCAAAACCAAGATTAAAATTTCATATTCCATGGCCTGACTTTTGTAACTGAAATTCATAGAATTGATTTTGTTTCAGTTCACTAAGTTCTTTTTTTTTTCCATTGTGCAAAAATTGGGCTAAAGAGTAGCAACTGCAAAATATATCTGTCTCATTGGTCATCAAACTGAATTATTGTTCAAAGTTGTGCATATTTTTTTAATTTCATTGTCTATTTATTAAGCACCCTGAAAAGTTTACTTAAGAGAATAATTAAGTTTTTTGCATTAAATCTTAGTTGAAAGTTCAGGTAATTTTCTCCCTTGATGTATTTGAATCTATGTAATTTCAAATATTTCACTTTGAAGTCACTTTGACCCAGATAACATTGTGTCGTACATCACTTAAGTGAATAAACAGTAAAATAAAAGCAAGCAAAAAGATGTCCTGCATCTGATTATGGTATAGTACTCAAAGATCCTAAGTAAAACAAGTTGAAATAGTTTTCTTTCTTTCAGACTCTGTTGGCATCCTGAGTTATGAAGAATACTTGATCTCATACTCTCATTTCTATTTCAATTTTTGTGCCATCATACTTTTCTCAAGTTGTTCATACTGTATTACTGAATAATGATCGAGCATTTCAAGGTTCCTGACGTTTAATGCATTGCTGACAGTAGTTTGCTGCATTATCAGGAACCTCATGAAGGAGTTTATATTAGTAAGTCTTTGAGAAACATGAATATTTTTGCACTGGTCCACCAGTTCAGATTCAGTCCACACTAATAAATGCCTACCACTCTTAGTATCAGGTGATCTGTGGCATGGTATGAAAATCCACTTTGCAATAGTGTGGCCTGACATGGGGATTGGAGTGGGAGGTGGGAGGGTTTGAGACAGGGAGAAATTGTTTGGCGGTCATTTTGTGGATGGGGATGTCATATAATTAATTGGCATAAAGTGTACTTAAATGATTCCTTTTCAGCAGTAATCCCTCATGGCAACCCAAACAATTTACTTTTGAGACTACTTGTGACCCTTGTATTTGAATATTAATACTTATTTTGATCAGCCTAACAAAAGTGTAACTCTGGGCACATTGGTACATAAGTATCATTTGGGTCATTCCAAACTGGTTTCCAATGAGAACAGAAATTGCGAATTAATTTCTACTCAAACAGAATTGCTGTAGTGACTTTCTACTATAAAGCTGAAAAATTTCACCCAGATATTACTCATCTAAATCTATAATAAAGTGTGAACCTTTTGGGAAGAAATCCATTCTTGATTTAAAATTAATAGCTTTGAAGTTCGTCACCCAGCTCCTAGGGATTGAATGGACCTACACCAATTTAAAAGCAGGTGAAGAGATCCAGCTTTTAGAATATAATATACCTTATTAAGAAAAGAAACATGAGGAGCCTACATATGAATGACTATTCTATTATCTTTGAATGCTCCTTTAGAGTCCAACCTTGTGAGGTTTTTAACTGTTACTACAAAGGGTCTTTATAATTGTAACTGATGTCAAGTCCCAGTGAAGTAAAAGCAGGCAGTATAACTTCTCTTAGGGAAGTATATTTAAAGTTTTTCAAGACATGCCTGTGCATTTAATTCCTTTTGGCTAAGTATCTAAGCAATCAATACAAAACCACAAAAAGCTATGTTAGAGGATCCATCATACATTCTCAGCATTACACTTGCAAGCGATTACAACAAAACATCATTTGCCTGGATACATTCTTTATTAGGTTGTGTTTGTTTAAAAAATCAAAACACTTCACAATGAAGATATAATTTTTTTCGGCTCACACAGAGAAGATATTTGGCAAAATTCTTTTTTGAGTTCTAAGAGTAAGATAATTATGCCAGCTTTTTTTTTTTTCTAGTATATAACAAGATACAAGCATTTCCCCCAGCTTTTGTTACTCTTATGGCCATGTTATAGTACATACACTTACATATGAACATTCAGTTACTCTCAGTGCATAGAGATGTTTGTTTGTTTTTTATTTTCTTTCTTTGGGTTTGCTTGTTTTTTTATTTTTAATACAGAATTGGAGATACGGAACACTTTAGAAATGAAGAAAATTTATTTTCTGTCCGAGAAATTGGAGTTATAAATCCTTGTGTGAAATGGTTATACTTGTACAATTTTGTACCTTAATTATGAACTACAGTAGGTTCTGAAAAATCGTGTCTTACTATGGCAAAGCTAAATGGAAGCATTGCCTGCTATGGATAACAGAATTTGTACTACTATTTGCAATATGTTTAAAAGTCGTCACTGGTCTGTCTTGAAAATAATTCTCTTGTTGTCATTGTTGTTTACCAACACCTGAATAGCTGCTTTTCACACCAGTGGAGTAACAAATGAGTCTCAATATTCCAGAAGGTTAAATCCAAGGTCATAACCTGATAATATATATTTCACTGAGCTTTCTGGATGTACAGTAATCAGCATAAAATAACTGCTTACTCTCTTGCTTATTACCTTTATAGATTTACCTGAGTTCTAATAAAGTCTTTTTCATTGAAATTTTGGCTAAAGTTTAGTTCACTTAAAAAGCATTAACATCCATGTTTTTGGAACTAAATATAAATTTCCTTGTTTCTGTTTTACATTTTGTTGTCGTACTTTTGTAGGGTTGGGGGTTTTCGTTTGTTTTGTTTTTTGTTTTTTTTTCATTTTCCAAAAAGATTTTGTACTCTACAAAACCATGGAACAGTAGGAACAGTATGAACAACAAAAAATCTTATTTGCTTTAGTGACTCAGAAAATCTTAATAACTTCTAGAACGATGAATATGATTTTTTTCCTACTGCACCGAGCATAACTTAATCCCATGTTACATTTATATTGATGTGTTTAGTTCAATTTTAAAATTAAAAATATTAATTATGAAACCATTTAAAAGAAGTAAAAGGTAATTATTTCTTACCATCTCATAAATAAAGAGATTTTAGGCAAAATACACTATTAATTTAAAAGGCATTACAAGTATGATTATGGTTACTATTCAGATTATTCATGGAGAATAAGTTACTTAAACCTGTAACTGAAAAGTTTAATGTTCATTGAAATTATGCAAGTTGGGAAAGAAAGGGTCTGAGTTGAAACATATTTTCATGTATACCTGAATATGCCAGTTCTGTGGCTTTTTCTTGAAGTGTAAATATTGAGGGTAAGGAAAGAAGTAGTAGAAGAATCACAGAATCACAGAATATACCAAGTTGGAAGGGACCCATAAAGATCATCGAGTCCAGCTCATGGCCCTGCACAGGACCCAAGAGTCATACCATGTGTCTGAAAGCATTGTTTAAATTCTTCTTGAACTCTGTCAGTCTTGGTGCTGTGACCACTCCCCTGGGGAGCCTGTTCCAGCGCCCAGCCACCCTCTGGGGGAAGATCCTTTTTCTAATATCCAACCTAAATCTCCCCGGACACAACTTCAGCCCATTCCCTCGGGTTCACTTGGTCACCACAGA
The DNA here is from genome assembly GCF_025592945.1 of Manacus candei. Classification (NCBI taxonomy): domain Eukaryota; kingdom Metazoa; phylum Chordata; class Aves; order Passeriformes; family Pipridae; genus Manacus; species Manacus candei. The sequence continues at coordinate 2,433,382 of NW_026138141.1, read as the reverse complement.
GAAGAGATCAGTGCCTACTCCTCCTCTAACCCTCACAAGGAAGCTGTAGACTGCAATGAGGTCAACCCTCAGTCTCCTCTTCTCCAGGCTGAACAGACCAAATGACCTCAGCTGCTCCTCACACGGCTTCCCCTCAAGGCCCTTTACCATCTTTGTTGCCCACCTATGGATGTTCTCCAATAGCTTAATATCTTTCTTATACTGTAGTGCCCAAAACTGCACACAACATTCAAGGTGAGGCTGCCCCAGTGCAGAGCAGAGCGGGACAATCCCCTCCCTCAACTGGCTGGTGATGCCCCCCAGGGTTATGGTTGGCCCTCCTGGCTACCAGGACACTGTTGACTCATATTCAACTTGTCATTGACCAGGACCCCCAGGCCCCTTTCTGTGGCAATGCTTTCCAGCATCTCATTCCCCAGTCTATACAGAAATCCAGGGTTGTCCCATTCCAGGTGCAGAATCCCTTGTTGAATTTCATATGGTTGATGATTGCCTAGTACTCTAATGTGTCGACTTTGAGGGAGCCAGCAGCATCTGAGTATTATGTCATCTGCAAACTGGCTTAGTATGCCTTCCAGTGCTATTTCCAAGTCATTTATGAAGATACTGAAGAGCACAGGGACCAAGATGGAGCCCCATGGAACTCCATCAGTGGCAGGTCGCCAGTCTGATGTCACCCTATTCACTATTACCCTTCGTGCTCCACCTGTGAGCCAGTCGCTCACCCACCGTAGGATGTGTTTATCCAACTGTGTGCTGGATATTTTGTCCAGAAGGATCTTGTGAGAAATAGTATCAAAAACTTTACTGAAATCCAAAAAGATTGCATTAACTGGCTTCCCTTGATCAACTAAGTGGGTTACCTTGTCATAATAGCAAATCAGGTCTGATAAGCAGACTTTTCGCTCATGAAGCTGTGCTGGCTGTGGCTAATGACTGCATTGTCTTCCAGGTGTTTTTCAATACCTCCCAGAATAATCTTCTCCATAACTTTACTGGGCACTGAAGGGAGACTGATAGGCCTGTAGTTTCTGGGGTCCTCCTTCCTGCCCTTCTTGAAAACTGGGACAATATTAACATGTTTCCAGTCAGCTGGGACCTCTCCAGATTCCCAAGACCTCTCAAAAATCATCAAATAGGTGTTGTGATGACAACAGCCAGCTCTTTGATGATCCTGGGATGAATACCATCAGGTCCCATAGATCTGTAGGGAACCAGCTGGAGTAGCAGATCCCATGCAATTTCTGGGTTGACTGGGAGTTGATCATTCCTGCAATCATGGTCCATGATCCATGTTGAAGACAGAGGCAAAGAAAGCTTTAAACACCTCTGCCTTGTCTCTGTCCCTGTTTGTGAGGTGACCATCCTCATCCTGTAATAAGCCAAAGGAAAAAATGTCTACTATTTTATGCTGGAATTGAAAAACAAATACTGTCTTAAGGTCTACCATTTGGCTAAATTGGTGTTTAGGATTTGTAAGAGCTTTGAATCAGCTGTTAACAGCTGCGAGAATAACTAAAACAAAGAGTTGTTAAAAAAAAAAGGTTTACAATTAAAAAAAATGACAATTTTGATTACGCAGTCCATCTGTTTGTCAGAGAAGGAATATTGAACATCACACTTACTCTGCAATTTTGCTTATGACAGTTTTAAACATAAATGATGAAACATTAACAACTTATGTTGCTCATTATTTCACAGATCAAGAGGCAAACCATGTCATCTTTCTGTGTTTAATATAATTTTGCTACTCTTTGATTGTGGTCATTGAAAAATAAATTTTTGAAGAGCCATATGGGAAAGGAGGGAAAATTGGATTTGTGAATGTCAGTGCTGTATTCTGTAAAGAAAATCTGAATTAGCGGAGAAGAGAATTGGGTTTTAAAAGATGAGGTAAAGACAATAAATAACTTTTATTAACACAGACTAAAAAAGGATTCCCTAGTAGTTTTACCCATGAATCCAGGAAAATTCTCATGCTGTAGTGATGGTTTTTCTACTAACCTCTCCCTTTTTGCATCATTTTTATTTGAGCACAAAATAAAAAGGTGTGGGAGGAAAGAGATGCCTAATCCGATTTGTCATTTCAAGTATTTTTATCTTAAGAGGAAAAAAGCCCCTGCAGATCAAAATCCCTGAGAAAGATATTTAGTTATCTAATGAAATGGACTTTAGAATAACATTAAATTATTATTTGAAAAGTATTTAAAAAAAAAAAAAGAAAATCAGATCAGGATCAGTAGGTCACTGAAACTTTTCCATACTACTGAAAATCATGTCACTCTGTGACAAGCCTTGCTTTACTTTTGTAGTTATCCAGTGTCATATCCCAGGAGTCAGACAGATGTGTGTGAATGATTTGGAAAAGACGGATGGTTCTTTGTTTTAGTTTCATTCAGCTGTGCTTGTGTGTTTGGCATTTGGTTTCTACAAATAACTGGACATTTCTTACAGTGACTTACTGAGCTGCTCTTCCATAATCAGGATCTTGTCAGCTCTGAACTGTGAAGTGATGGGAAAAATTATATATTTTACATGGATTAGGATATCCAGGGATAATCATGTAAATTCCATGAGAGAAAAATGAACCTTAGACTGTCTCTGCATTCTTAAATATCTCATAATCACAATAGAAATACAGATTTTTAATGCTTATTGTGAATACTTATCAGTACAGGAAAAGTTGTTTCTCCCAAATCTTCATCAAATCCTGACATAAACAAAAGAGGAACATAATCAGTCATAACTTTTCTACTAATTGTTTAGACATGGAATAATGCTTATACTAACTATGATTTTAAGGCATATGGATATTATGTAAAACAGAACTTAAAAAACCTGAGAGTCACATCTTTAACATAGTTTATCTGTTTCTCTTTCTGTACTACTCTCTACTCTGTAATAACACAAATTCCACATCTATTCAGGTGGATCCTTCTCGCAGTTCGCTAAGTTTGAATCACTTTTTTTTTGTGAATAGAAATTACTATCTGCTGATAGCTGTGCAAGTGAGGTAATCAGAGATGTCAAGATTGGAGACATCATAGCCTGCAGTGATTATGTCCTGGTGGAGGTTACAGTCCTGAGGGAAATGAGGCAAAGGGCAAAGTCAGGACCACTGAAGCCACAGTAGAAAAGGTAATGGTTTTGAACTAAAATAGGGTAGATTCAGGCTAAATACAAGAAAAGATAGGATTTTTCTAGATAAGAAAAAAATTTTATGATGAGGATGGTGGTGCACTGAAACCGGTTTCCCAGAGAAAGAGGTAGATGCTCCATCTCTAGAAACATTCCAGGTGAGGCCGGACAGGGCTCTGAGCAACCATATCTACTTGAATATATAAACTCTGTACACTGGAGTAAGGAATCGGACTACATGACCTTTAAAGGTCTCTTTCACCCAAAGCCTTCTATGATTCCATAATTTTATTAATGACAAATTGCATCCCACCACAGCTCAGGCTCACTGCAATAAAGACCTGTACAAAATGCCTTGTATTTTTGGTTTTTGAAAGTCTACCTCTCAGACTTTGTAATATGTCTCAGGGTAATATATAGTGTCTCTTGAAATAAGTTCCCAGAAGTTTTTAGGAAAAGGTGAATCCCTGGCTCACTATATTAAAAAAATGGGCATTCAAAATTAAATCCCATATTTTACGGTCCATCCAGAGAGTAAAAAAAAAAAACATTCTGGTACTGAGAGAGACTTAGAATATAAAGAAGTAACAATGTGCTGATATAGATAGTCTTCAAAAGCAAACAAACCAAACCCCTGGCCAAATTACTGTGCTAATTGTTACTCATAAATATATGTGTATATAGCTATATACATCTACTAATGTATAAAATTGAGGAAATTAAACATCACTGTGGTGGTTGTATTTGGAATACTGTCAAAACAGGACAGTGTAAGCTTTAAAACCGTTTCAGTGGACTACCACATTAACTTGGTTCTAATAGTTTGTTCTTATACGCTATCAGGCCTGATAACTACAGTAATGAGTCCTTAACAATCATATTGTGCATCAGTTAGTGCACAACACCATATATCTGAGACCATTTTGTTTGCTATATGAAACATCAAGACTTAGGCTACCTTATGCTGCAAGATGTCTAAGATGTCTGAAGATGTAACTTTACAAGGCGGCAGTAGGTATCTTATCCTTTTGCTCTACTGTCTTTTTTATCAATGTATTGGGTTTGGCTGAGATGGAGCTCATTTCCCCACAGCTGCCCTCACAGTGCTATGCTTTGCTTTGGTAGCTAGAAAGGTGTTGATAACACACCGGTGTTTTGGCGACTGCTGGGCAGCACTGGCACAGCACCAACACTGTAACATCCCTCTCTCCAATCGAGGGCAAGATCCTGGGAGGGAACATGAATAGGCCAGCTGACCTGAACTAACCAAAGGGACACTCCACACCATATTATGTCAGCTCAGATATGAAAGCTAAGGAAAAGAGTAGGAAGGGGGAGGGTGGCATTTATTGTCTACAATGTTTGCCTTCTGAGAAACCGCTACACATGCTGAAATCCCTGCTTCCTGGGAAGTAGCTGGACACTACTTGCTAATGCAAAATAGAGAATAAACCCTGTTATTTTCCTCTTCACTTGTGGGAGTGCAAACTTTCCCTTTTGCTTTGGTAAACTGCCTGGTCTCAACCTATGTGTCATTTTCCATCTTATTGTCTCTCTCTTGTCTGGCTGGGAAGGGGAGTGATAGAGTGTCTTGGTGGGCACCTGGTGTCCAGCCAACGTCAACCCATTACGGTCTTTTTGCTGGTCATTGTTTCCTTAGAGAAAAAAACATTTGTTCTCCTTTCTGCTCTTCTGTGGCTATATTTTTTTTAATGACCTGGAGTTAATCATCAGTGAATTGTTAATGATCAACAGTATTCAGAATATGCCCATACTTTCATGGTCTTTGCTATTTTATTCCATTTAAACTATTTATCATAGAATAATAGAATCACAGAGACACAAAATGTTCTGGGTTGGGTTGGTAACATCTCTGCCATGTGCAGGGATCTCTTTTACTAGGTTGAGTTGCTCATAGCCTGAACAACCAGGTGTTCAACCTGGTCTTGAAAACCTCCAGTGGCAGAGCATCCACAGATTCTCAGACCAATAGTTCCAATGTCTCACCTCTCTTATTGTAGAAATTTCCATTCTACAGTCCAATCTAAATCTACCCTCTTTAAATTTGAAACCAAGACCCCTTGTTCTGTCGCTAAAGGCCCTGGTGAAAAATATCTCTCTGTCTCCTCTATAAACCCTCTTTATGTATTGAAAGGCTGCAATAAGGTCTCCCTGGAGCCTTCTTTTCTCAGAGAGGAACAGCCTCAACCTTCACAGCATTTCTTCACAGTAGAGGTGTTCCAACCCCCTCACCATTTTTCTGGCCCTCATATGGACCCAGTATGACAGATCAGTGTCTTTCCTGTACTGGGAACCCAAGAGCTGTATGCAGCATTCTAGATGTAGAATGGAGTATAGGGGGAGAATCACCTTCCTTGACCCAATGGCCATGCTCCCTGCAAAATTATCACAGGGCACAGCTAATATCTTAACTGTGGCCTGCTACTAGCAATTATAGTTATTACTGTGCCACCGGGAAAAAAAAGTTAAACAGTTCTCCTATATCAGTGTACCTAAGACTGGGTTCAATACAGGTAGTAGTAAAGCCTGTTTCATGATGCTTTTACCTTTATGGGTGCAACAGGTCTTAATTTTTACTTCATGAGTCATTGTCAGCTAGTACTCCTTATTCAGACTTTGGGTTTACTTGTAGAATGCATATGACATATTGTTTCAGACAGTAAGCATTCTCAGTACCCAGCAAATTACTGGGCTGCATTTATTAATGTCTTGTAGCTGGTGTGGTAACAGGAGCTGCGTGGGTTTAATATGAGATATAATGAAAAAGGTAAGCTGTTCTCAAACTCAGAAGTTTTCCACCTCTTTTCCGCACAACACTGAAGCACCCTGTGGAGATGTGTAGACTAAGGACAGAAAAAAATTGATCGAGATGGATTACTAGGCAATGAGAACTAACAGAAAACAAAAGAAGGAGAAATGTTATGAGAGAGCACAGTTCTAAGACTATTTGCAAGATCAGAGTCTCAGAAAGCAAAGTAAGTTTGAATTTTAAACAGAGCAAGGTTAAAGGCAGAATTCAGAAAAGATGACACCATCAGAATGCTGCCCTGATAGTTTGTGTAGGCAAAGCAGAACTAGAAGTGTTGTGAAAGACAGATGTTATCTCTGTTAGGCTGGTTCATGGTAAGGTATCTCAGAGAACTAACTTTATGTTCCTTTGTAAGTATAGTATTAAGCAAGTCTTACTAAGAGAACCCCACTTACTGTGAAATTCAAGTCTTTTTAGAAACTATGATTAATATTTACATGATCTGAAGGCCTAATGTAACCAGCTACTATTGGGTAGGAGACTGTGTGGTGTTTATACCTAAAGATAGCAAAACAGGCAAAGAAGACAATACAGAAAAAGGGAAAACTGCAAGCAATGGGATTAGCAAAGGTCAGGGCAGTAAAATTAGCCATTGGCAGGCAGTGCCTTATGTCTCTGATATTAGAAGTCCTTTGTGTTATTTCCAGAGCCTGCTGCTGGAATATTGAGAGATCTCATGTAAGACTTTTATTCTCAATAAGAATAGCACTCTCCATTCAAAGGCAAGGAAAAACATTAAAGATCTTTGTCAAATGCAATGGACACATCTTCTTCCTAAAAACTAACCACAGAGAAACGATGGGTGAGGCAAAGAGGAAGTCAGTGACATTCTGTCCTTTGATCGGTTTTAAATGCTCCATTTCTAACTATAGACAGCTGGCTGATTAGGAGATATGATTTGAAACTTGGTTTTGACAGATATACGCAGATACATAGGGGCAATAAAGCAGGCCTAGCACTCTTCAAGCACTAGTTGTTTTCATTTTATGATGCAAAGTAAGTAATTGTTCAAGAAAAATTATCTTAGTAGTACAGTTAAAGTACAGTTTACTTTTTCTAATAAACAATCTTTTACAAGAAAGGGTAGGGTAACTCATTATTCTTGAAAGAAGGGATATCCAAGAGAGAACAACTCATTTAAATTACAGTTTTCAGCCCTCATGCTGCATTTTTGTCCCTTTTTCAACACATTCTATTAATCTTCAGTGCTCATAAACTGTAGAAAACAGAGACATTGACTGAAAAAGACAAATAATAAGCTCTAGGATAAGCCAAAAAATGTGTTAAGCAGCCTCATGTAGTTGGTTTATGAGAGATGGAGGAAAAGAGCTGATGAAAAATACAGGATAGCCTGAAACACTTTATTTCAAAGATGATCATGCCAATGACCTCTGTCTGTACTAGTTTTAATGCAGCCTTTTCTGTATTTTTGGAAAACCAAAACCAGATAACATGTGAAAATTCATCTACAAAATAAAGTGCAGAGTATGTTGTATATGTTCATTCACCATGCTTCTTTATGTTAAATGTTTTGGTACCACGACTAAGTAGGGAAAAACAAAATCAACAACACAACTATTAATGAGGTTTTTATGTTTTGCTGAGATAACTTGGGATAATATTTTGCTCTTGAAACAGTAATGTGACCAACAGCATATTCTTGGTACCATGTATACAATTTGTTCTCTTTTGTCAAAACAAGGTTCTCAATGTAAGAATTTAACTTCTTTATCACAGAAAAAAAATATAGTGTTCAAACCAATCATTTTTATTAGTAAATCAGACTTACTCTTGGTTTAAAAATACTCCTGAAATTATGTCCTTCTATGTGTAATTCATCAGCTCATGCATCAGTTTTAAAATTATTTTAAAACTTGTGCCAGACCGCTATCAGTTTGTGGACTTTGCAGCTTTTCTGTTTCCTTCTGAGCAGAGTGAGTCAACGTCCTGCAGGTGAGTTGGGTAGAAAATTAGAGACTAATCTCACACAAATAAAGAGCAAGGCTCAAAATGCTATTCAGTTTGTAGATTAGAGAAAAAAAAGTCTGCACAGCCATTTAAAACTGCAGAGCAATTCTTTTAATAAAATATATATAACAGATTAGTCTGTGGACTTCCCAGTCATAGACAGGTTTTCATCTGTTACTCCTTCTTGGTAACTGTAGACTATTAACACTGTCTGCTGAGCATTGATGGTTGCTGATAACTGGAATGTGTTGTTAACCAACTGTGAGTTGTACCAGCGCTTGGAAATAATGTGTTCTCAAAACAGCACAGTATGAACACAGCAGGTACAAAGTAAAAGCAATAATAAAAATTGAACAGGCCTTAAGTGATATGATTATTACTGTGGTCTAGTTTTTATTTGCCCTTTGGAAAACCTGTTTCTTGAATATCCTTTGTTAAAAAGTATTGATGGCTATATTTTCTCTCCTGGCAGCAGAATTCAAGAACATGATGGAGAAGAGAGGAAGTATTCTAGGAATTTAAAGGCTTCAGGTGATTTTTAGTTCCAGATGGTTGAACAAGAGAAAAAGAAAAACCCTTTTAAGCTACAGAAATAGATCAGAAAATATCTATCTAATTTGATAATAATATTGCATCCTTAAAAGTACTGATAGGACCTCTATAATGGAGAAGTACTTGTAGCAAACTAATAAGGAAGCACACTTTTGATTTTAGTCACATCAAAATGTTCATTACAGGAATAATCTTGCAATAAAGTTTTAGACCAAAAAGAAACCACTAAGTTACTTTAGGGAAACAAAAATAGCTGACTCCATTCCAAGAAAGGAGAGAAGTAGATTAACCACTCTCTTGGCTGAGATGTACATGGAGTAGCGCGGGAGCCATGTGGGGAAAAAGAGCCAACAGGATCCCATGAAATTCAGAAAGGAAGAGGCCAAACTTTATACTGGTAAGACAGAGCCCTGCAGGGGTGCACACTTGGGCTGGAGGGGGCAGGGAGCAGCACTGGGGCATGGCGATGGTAGGCATGACCTGAGCAGGGGCCAGACATGCACCTAAGATGCAATTAGGGCCAACTAGGGTCAACTGAGGAAGAATCAGTTGGAGTGCAGGAGTTCCCTCTTTAATCAGCAGTTATCAGACCACATTTAGACACTGTGTCGTTTTGGACCACCATACCTCAATACAGGTGCCTACATCAACATTATTTTCATATAGGGTAGAATTTAATTTTCCTCCTACTGAATGTAGGAGGACACCATTTTTGAGGAACTGAATTCACAATGCTTTTGCTGTTAAGTAGGAGAATGTAGTCATTCAAACTTTAGTCAAGGAAATATTAAGTTTTAATGTTCTCATAGGGTTATTTTTCAAGCCCTATTTTTAAGATGTCCTGGTTTCAGCCAGGACAGGGATACTTTTTGCAGTAACTGGGAGTAGGCATGTCTGGGACAGAGGTTATTCTGTACCACCACGTGTCATTTTACAGGAACAGATGAGGGGGTCTCTGCTGGGTCATGTAGCATGCCAGCTCATGACTGTAGGTCAGGTTCACAGTGAGCATTTTGCATGTGAATCACAGTCTTTCTTTTGTACACTTCTGTTATTAATATTTTTGCTGTTACTGTTCATTTTACTTATCTCACTGCTCTTTCCAATAACTTGTTCTTATCTTAACCTGTGATCTTTACCTTTTGTGATTCCAATTCTCCTCTCCAGCCAGCCACAGTGGACTTATTAGCTTCCATTTTCCAGTAGAACTTTTGGTTTTAATCCATGTGGATTTTTCTTCTCAAAGTGCTTATTAAGACATAATAGAATAATGATTGATAAAGAAATTTGGTATTGCTAAGACATCCCTTTCTGTGTAAGCATATGCCACTTGAAGGAAAATGTTAGCTGGAAGTCAGCAGTGAGTTTTCTGTTTTGAAAATATCAGAAGATACCAAAATACCAAAAATTCAATCAAATCAGAAAAAGTGCAGCAAAAGTTTTCATTGCTTTCAGGGACCTGAAAGCAATGACTTAAATAAGCACTACAGTTTATCTTTTTACTCACCTATCTTGCAGTGTCAAACATAGAATATAACAGTAAAAGGAAAGAAGGGAAAGTATCTGTGCTATATTCACAAGTAGATTTTTAGGCATAGAAGGTAAAATGCATATGAGACCCCTAATGAAAACATCCGACAATCCCCTTTCAGAACTAACAGTTAATTTTGATTCTGCTTACTACTGCACTTCCTAGAACACATGACAGCTATGAGATTACCACAGTGTTTGCAATAGTGTCAAAAGTAGTCAGTTAGTGATCATTTAATATATCAAAAGGCATGTGTCTTTAATGTCATTAATAAAAAGTCTAAGTCTTTTTTGTACTGGTCTGGTAGTACAGAGACTCAGGACCTGGCTGGACTGGCCTTGACCCTTGTCTTGTTTTAGTTTTTCATAATAAGTATCTCATGTCCATTGCCAAACCTGTGAGATATGCAGCTCTGAAATTGTTGTATCTGAACAAGACCTGATTCTCCCAGGTGGGCCCAGTGTGAGCAGAAACTCCCCATATATCCCACATGTGGGAGAAGATGAATATACACCTTCCACGCTTCAGATAGGAAGAAATGAGAAGGAAGCAGACTGTAACATGGAAATACAAAGAAATAAATTTGTTTATCTGGGACTGAGAAGAAACCTCAAAATATACACCATCATTCTTATTCTGTCATCTTATTCCTCCTTCCTTGTCCTTCTACATGAAACATGAACTGTTAGTGTTAGGACTTGGAGAGTTGCTGGAAAGGTGAGCCCAATACCAGACTCAAGAGGTAGAATTAATGAAGTTTCTGTAGGACAGTGGTAATTGTCTTATTAGTGAGATTTTTCTGTTTTACTGAGCTTATTTTGAATAGCATTGTGTTATTGAAACATTAATGTGATTAACAGCGTAGTCTTGGTTCTATATATAGACCTTCCTTTTGCTATGACAGTTTTTAGTGTAACATTAAATTCTGATGTCCTGTCCTCAAATATCATACAGGTATACTCCCAGGTATAATTATATTTATAGTTGTATGTGAGGTGCTCAGAATGATCAACAGCCATCTGTGAATGACTTGCACAATTATTTGGCTCAAAAGTTGACATGGAACTGAAGCTCTTCTCATGTAAAAGGCTGGGAGACAACAGTGAATCAAGTAGAGCATGCACATATAAAATTACTATTCCATTTAAAAACAATTACGAAAGTTTAAAAGAATCTGAAGCCTAGGTTTAAAATAGAAATTAACTCTTTGTCTGGGTTTACCAAGAAAAAAAAAAAACCTCCACAACCTTATTTTTTTCCATCAAGTACATCAATATAATTTTACCATTTTAAAGGTATTTGTATGCATCTGATATCAGAGAAGTACATAGATACAGACAAAACTTCTGTGTAATTAAGTATGATAATTTCCTTGTTTTAGGGAGTCAGATTCTTCTGTATAAATGGTGTATGACTGTATAAATGGTTCTCAGTTGCTATCAGGATAGAAAACCTTTTTTCTCTCATCTCCCCACTTGTTCTTTTATTTAAATGTTTTATTTATTTATCAAATACATTATTATCTTTAATATTATAAGATATATTTTAATAATATTAAAATAACTCATGGAATAGCTTTGTTTCATTATTACTATTATTACTCCTACTCCTTAAAGAAAGCCCCATGAATAAGCCGATGTAGAGCTCAGGAGCTCAAAGAAGCATGTATGTAACAGTTCCTTAAAATCTAATTTGAAAAAAGGAAGACTTGAACACCTAGAGTAGTCTTACAAATTGAAGATGTCCTTCTTTAGCATTTATTAAATCCCACATCTCTGTTCACTTAACTCAAGCTGTTCAATTCTACTTTTTAAATACTTCCATCTCCATTGGAAGTCAAAGGTATAAAAGGATCAAGCAAGCGGGGCTTGGCTGTTTATTTAACCCTATTTTTAACCTAAATATAACAAGGTAGATTATTTACTGGTATGAACGAATACTAATAAGATATAATTGATTTTTCTATTTATTGATGCAACAAAAACTGGTGTCAAATAAATTCTCAAAATTCTGGTCATTAAAATATACTTTGAGATAAGATATCAAAAGTATGAGACATTTAAAAAAGCCAACAGGTAAAAAAGAGAACATTTTGCCATCTTATTCCATAGCCTTACTCCAGTTGTTCCTAGCTCTGCAAAACATATTACTGTGTTTGTAAGCCCATGTCCCCTAATTCCCATTAGTTACCATTACAATTGTTTATACTTCAATTATTTATGAAAACTTCCCCACAAAGCATTTCACCTTTATGAGGAGAGTCATTTTACTTTCAGCTTGAGTATTAACCACTCATGTCTGTGCAATTAAAGCAGAGTGTTTCAGTTTAACATCTCTAACACAAGAGAACACTAAATGTGCCTCTTTCATTAGGGATCAAAAGTAAACTATAGCAATAAACAGTAAAGCAATTTTAACAGTGTGTTAAAGTATCCGCTGTACTGCTGTCACAGACATATAGTATATGGGACCTAGAGCAGTCAGATCTACAGTGCTGGATGAAAACAGAATGCATGATAAATGGCACCTGAGCAATAATTGGTTTTAAACTTCTTAGGCTTACTACTACACTGTACTTGACCTCATTTGGAAAGATTTCCCATTTGTTTCGGTTTTTTTCCTGGACTTCGTTGTTAAGTTTAGTGTAACACCTGACAATTCATCAGTGCTTTTCATATCATCAGCACTATGCAAACACCTTGCAAAAATAGATATTGTGGTTATTTAGCATTATTTGCAATTAAGCCACATTATACACCTTTTCATCCTTTTTGTTTTATATGTATTAGTGAAATAGCTGATCTGTCTTAACATGTGTTGTGTCACTGATGTTTGGACTAATCTCGAGGTTGACCCCAAAATGTAGATTACCTTCCAGTTTCTCTGCTAGCCATTTAAGTCCCTGTAGAGATAGTTAACTTTTATATTATGTGATTTTTCATTTTTTACCGTTTTGTGACACAGATATTTTCAAGCAAATATTTCATTGATAACTTATTTCGGAAAAAAATATATCTTTTAATTTCAACATAATTTCTGCTTCCCATTTACCACATTTTTTAAAACCAGTAAAACATTTTTGTACATCTCTTCAGGTAAGAATCACATAAAAATGAGAGCCAGTGCTCTATAAAGATAAAGGTGCACTGATGACTTCTGGAATTTACCAGACAAGCATTTCACTTATAGAAGTGTATTAATGCCGATTTAATTGTGTCTTTTGTTGTGTTTTTTATTTTTATGTTGTCAGGGAGTTTTGGGTGTTTTGGGGTTTTTTTGTTTGGTTTTGTTCTTTGGTTTTTTTGGTTGTTTTTTCTTTTTTTTTTAAATGGAGGATTGGCCAACAACTGCTTCAGGGAACATGATTTCAAGCATATCACATGGAATGAGGGAGAATAGAATGTGTACTTGAAGGTCACTCGGGGACTTCTTAAAAATATAGGAGTATTGTGAGAAGGGAAATAATACTTATGAGATAGTGAATCAGTCTATTTCTCACTTGTCCTCCCTTTTTACTTTCAAGAATATACCACCTACTCTTGTCGCTTAGAAACTTGAGGGTTTATAAAACTGGAGTCTGTGAGCCTTTACTCCAGTCAGACTTCCTTAGCAAGTCACACAAGATCTGAGTTGGCAGAAAGTGTAAAAATTCAAGAGAGAAAAAATTCTGAAATTAGGTTTTTAAGAAAAATAGATTTTTTTTTTAATAAAAGATTGTATCAGAATGCAAAAATTCTTCCCCTAAACCCTACTCAAGTGCTTTATTTATGAATAGTGATTTCAAAAGAAGTTATAAAATAAATGGAACCTATATGTGGTATCCACTATTCAAGTACTCTTTAACTGGTTGCTATTCAAATCCCTTGAAAGTACCTTGCTTTGTGTATAGTAGCAACAATGACCAGCAAACTATGAAGGAGAATCAGAAATATCACCTGTAAAGCTGACTTTTCATTCCCTCTTGAATCATGGAGTTTATTTAAAAATGGAAGAGCTTCTGCAGAATGGAAAGTGGCTTGATGAATATGAAATAACATGTAATATTTGAGAGCCTTTGCAGAAAGTAGGAAATCTACTAATAAATAGGGATGTAAGGTTAGCCACTATGACTAAAGAGATGATTTTGTAACACACCTTTAAAACACCCTAGCTTTTGGTGGATACTGGAAGTAGAGTTCATTCTACTACTGAATTCTTCTGTGAAAATTGATTAAATAATTTGCCTTCCAGTATTCAGATTTTTAGGATTCAACTCAGGAAAAGATTTCTTTGGTCACTTTACTGTTAGATCTTGAAACTCTAGATTAGTTTAAAAATCTGTAGAGTTGTTGATAGAGACAATCATAAGGCAAGATTATAAGAACAAAAATATTGGACTGTTCTGCAATGTAAATATAAGGTCTTTATTATGTTTTAGACAGATTTTAGATGTTTTATGAAGTTCTAAAATCTTGAAATATTATTGGGTCTGATTCTTACTGCTAGGATATTTTTATTAAAGAAACAGAATACCGAAGAATCTAGCTGGTTTTTTTCTCAATTTTGTTCAAAATGTTACACTTCTGCAGCAACTTCTTATAACTCCTTTTTAAATTCAATTAAATAGAAAGTACTGTAGAGTCTTACCTTTTGCTCTGCCTATGAAGTCATTTCTGTGTTCTGTTATGCAAACTAACAAGCATCAAATGTATCAAACCCTTCCTCACAGTAACATTTGCAGTCTGTAAATTAAAGACATGAAATTCTCAGGAGTATTTTTAATAATACTTTGATTATTCTATTTCATCCTATCCTTTAGTCTTCAAGGTTGTGCAGAAACAGCAAATGACCCAAAAAAAGAGAATTTAGGTCAATCAAGTATATACTTGGAAGAGCTCTAAGACTTAGTGTGCCAAAAATCACAAAATAAAATATAGATCAAAAATAAATAAATTAAAGCATATTGAAATGTCAAATAACTGAGGAATTAATGCATTCTGTACACTTCCTGTACATTATGTAGCTAGCAAAGTTCCCAAGCTATTTCCAAGCATATGTCTTAGGTTTTTAAGTTAACTGAGGAACCCATGAGGCTCTGGACAATTAAACTACTTTTAAGGAAGAAATATAAGCTGCTTTATAACTGTGGGTTTATTTCTTTTTTCTTAAAAAAAGAAAAAACTTTGAAACTACATTTAAAATTATCTATCAGATTCACCAGTTTGTTTTAGGTGGCTCATTCCTCTATATTACATATGCAGTGGCTGTTGATCAGTGGACTCTTACAGTTATAAGGCTCATATACATGTATATGAGGTGTGTATATATATATATATATATGGTATATATGAGGTATATATAAGGTATACGTGGGATACCTTGGTACCTCAACTTTGATCAGTTTGGGACTTAAGTCTTTTACAGATCGTAACTATACAGTCATACAAAAAGCAAAACATTATTACATTTTTTATTATTTGTTTATTAGTTTAGCTATTTTTAAGAATGGAATTCCATATTTGTAGTACCTGTGAGGCCACCAGTGCCTGCCCCACTGATCCCATAGGATGTTCATCTTCACAGCCCTGCCCTGTCCAGCCATGGGTCCCACTGCCCTTGGCCTATCCCAGTGCCTGGGACGTGTCTGATAACATGGATTGGGGCTGTCCCTGGATGCCCCTCACTCTGTCCCTACTCTCTGGCTGGATGCAATAGAATGAGCTCTGGCTGTCCAGGTCCTGCCCTGATACCCTATCTCACAAAATAACAGAATCAGAGAATGGGGAAGGTTGGAAGGACCAATCAAGTAGGGTCAAGCTCCCTGCTCAAGTAGGGTCATCCTAGAGCACATTGCATAGGATTGCATTCAGAGAGTTCTGGAATATCTCCAGTGAAGGAGACTCCACAACCTTTCTGGGCAATATGTTCTAGTGCACAGTAAAGAAGTTCTTCCTCATATTCAAGTATAACTTCCTGTGCATCAGTTTCTGCCCATTGCCTCTTGTCTTATTTCTCAGCAAACCCAAGAAGACTCTGGCCTCTTGACACCCTCCCTTCAGATACTTGTACATGTTGATAAGGTCCCTTCTCAGTCATCTCTTCTCAAGGTTGAACAGGCCAATCCCCCGCTGGGGCTCTCTTATGAGCCTTCTTGTAAGAGGGATGCTCCAGTCCCCCAGCCATCTTTGTCATCATCTGCTGGACTCCCTTGAGAAGTTCCATGTCTCTCTGATACTGAGGAGCCCAGATCTGTAACAGTTCTCCAGATACAGCCTCATCAGGTCTGAGCAGAGAGGCAGGATCACCTCCCTTGACATACTGACAATGCTATTCCTAACGCACCTCAGGATGCCATTGGCCTCCTTGGCCACAAGGACTCACTGCTGGCTCTTGGACAGCTTCTTGTCCACGAGTATCCCCGGGTCCTTCTCTGCAGAGCTGCTTTCCAGGAGGTCAGCCCCCAGCCTGTGCTGGTGCCTGGAGTTATTCCTCTCCAGGTGCAGGACCCTGCACTTGCCTTTGCTGAATTTCAGACTGTTCTTCTCTATGTCTCCATCCTGTCGAGGTCCTTCTGAAGGGCTGCACAGCACTCTGGGTATCAGCCATTCCACTCAGCTTTGTATCACCAGTGACCTCACTGAGCAGGCCTCTGTCCCTTTGCCCAAGTCACTAATGAATAAGTTAAACAATAGCGGGCCCATTGTTAAACCTTTCGGGACACCACTAGTACAGGCCTCCAGCTAGACCCTGTGCCATTTATTACAACCGTCTGGGATCTGTTGTTCACTCAGTTCTTAATCCAACTCAGTTTCTACTCATCCAGTCCACACTTCCTGGATTTGCCTATGAGGATGTTGTGAGAGACAGTGTCAAAGGCCTTGCTGAAGTTGAGGTAGACAATATCCACTGCTCTCTCTCATCCATCTTCACAGGGAGTTCCCTCTGTTCTCGAGTCCTAGCACCATGACAAATTCCTAGATTTGTTACACTTTTTTTGACATTTGTTTTCTGTAACATGTTTAATGAATCTTCCTCTGATAATCTTGAACACTATGCAAGCATTGACAAGAGTTTTGTAAAGAAAATCTTTCTTCACAGAATACTTAAAATGCAAGCCATTTGAACAAGGTGCAAACAATTGTTTTAACCTTAGCATATATAGCGCATACATAAGAATAGTACAACACAACAGCTGGAAAAACAGCAAATATGTAATGTGCACGTTCAGTCTAGAAAACAGCAAAATTCTGAATTGGTAGAAGCAGCATATTCTTTGACTCCAAAATATATTGGAAGCTCATATGAAAAGCAAACTACAGAGTTTTTAGTTCTCAAAAGATAAAGCAAGCAACAGGCAAGAACCCAACCCAAATCAACAAATGTTAAGTTTCTCGTGTGTCAGAGCTAGAAACATGACTTTTTTTCATCATTATTCACCTTCTTTCTAAGCAATTTTTAGTGGATTGATGTGGAAGGAGGTAGGCTCCAAAAAGAAATAAAATGGCTAAAATAACTTAAAAAAATAAAATCATATATATATTAGGGAATAATTGTGGTTTACATGGATTAGTGGGGGGGGGACACACATCAACATGTTTTTCAGTCATGAAAAACCTGTTGGAAAGTTTTTTCCATTACAATTAAAATTTACAAGAGATGCAAGTGTTCTGATGGCCTTGAAAAATGAAAATAATAAAATCCTGAACCAGTTTAATTATGATGATAATTCCAAAATAGTAACAAAAAAGGATAAGTAAGCATAGTAAAAAGGAGACATTGAAAGAGCAGACAATATTCTTGAAATTCAAATGCATAGTAATTAGCTGGGTCCCACTTCAATGTCAGTTAACACTGATTAAAACCAAAACCTCAGATGACATTCCCAGCTGTAATAAATTAATTTCAGTTGCACTAAGGTAGTTGACAAAGATGGAGTATTTGTTACCCATGTTCTGCCTGAACATTTCCTTATTGCAGTATTCTCTGATTCTCAGTCCAATGAAGTTAATACAGAACTTAGGATGCAGTTGTCAAACACAAAGGCAAATGCGTGTTCGACACTGGATGAGTAAAAGTGATTTCTTATTATTGGGTCAGAACCAACTGGTGTGTGTGTGGAAATTCCCAGAACTCATGTCGTGCAGCCTTATGGCAGCCTCGGAGCTCACAGGGAGCAGCTGTACATCAAAAGAGCCTCCTGGTAGCCCGCTCACACCACTCACCATGGAACCCCTAACTCACCCTTCGACTGGCTACACCACCCCTCCCTCCAGCCTGGGAGGCACTGAGTGGTCAGTGCCAGATGTCCCACCTGTGAAGGAAGGCCGCAGAGCCAAAGTACACAAATACAGGAGCACTTGGGTTCCATCTTGCCTTTTCTCTTGGGACCTGCTCTCTGCCTCATGGAGCCGGATCGCCATAGGATTCTTTGGTGATGCTATTCATTCCTGTTTCTTCTCTTAATCTCTTTCTTTCTTTACTCTTTTAATCTCTCTTTCTTTTTTTACTCTTTTCTTAATATCTTTTGGGTAACTTAAAATGAGTGGGTTGGATTCTGCTAAGTTTTTTTCTGTGGGCTGGCGTGTGATGGGTGGGTGCTTTGTAGAATATTTTACCTTGTTGTATTTTACCCCTTTTAATCCTTTGCCAAAATCCTTATTTCCTCCTAAAATTAAAAGTCTCTCCTGGGAAAATGTGTGGAGCATTTCTCTCTTCAGGCTGTCTCAAGGTATTAAGTACCAAAGGCTCTGCAAAAGTTTGGTAGGCAAACTCTTAGAGTCTTAAATATAAAAGCAATACTCTCAGTTAAATTTCAGGACTGGGGTTTTACAGTGCATACCTGTAGGCAATCACTGCATGAAATATATAAACCGAACCTTTAATACAGGTACAGATTTTAAAGCAATTTGAAAAATCTCTTTCCCATAACTCCCAGGAATTTAACACTACCTAGTTTGACAGAACATTTACAGTTCCTCTCATATGCGACTGAGAAAATACCAGGCTCTTTAGGTTTTCAAATGTTATACAGAATTTATATTTCTGTTCATGAACCTGTCATAAAAGGATTTATCTATTGTATAAAATACAAAGAAATGGTGTAACAAAGAACTGTGAGGAGGAGATAATATGAAAAAATATCTTAAATTAACCCTAATTTTGAAATCATTGCAGTTCAGCAGAGTTATCTGAATATCCAAGTACTCATGATTTAGAGTAAAAAGTGTAATTAAAACATATTACAAATAAAAAACCTTTATAAGAAATTTCTCTAATAATAATTATCTATTTCTGAATTAGTAAATAAATATTTTTATTAAAATTAACATATTTATTGACAAAGAGCTCTAATTTCTAACTATATTATGTAATATGAGTAAATAAAAATTTGCTGCCAAGTCCGCCTATAAATTCTCAGTGTTTTCATGTGTTTTGATTATTAGTTCTGATGAAGTTAGAGTAAGCAAGATTTCTTTCTTTTTTTTGCACAACAAAGGCGTGTAGACAAAGTCAATATCAAATTACTCCCAGAGAAAATAGTATTTTAAAAGTTTATGTTTATTTTTCTTGATGATTCACAGTCTCTATAAGGTATTCAAAGAAAAATATTTTAGGGAAAGAAATAGATATCCAAGAAACTAACATATGTATATAAACACTATTAAAAGCTGGTTGTATTTATTGAATTGCTCCAAGAGGTGATTGCTTATTTGAATGTCTTTTAGCAACTGAGGGTAAATTCAGAAAGGAGTTATAAAATAACTTTGTGAATGAAAATTGACAATCTAAGGAACACTGTTAAGACCACAGAAAGACATTGTTGTGAGGTAAACACAGAATAAGAGCAAGATGGTGCTACCTCCAGACCTGGTGGAGGCAAGATCCAGCTAGCACATCCTGGGTGATGCATGCAGAAAAAAATTACCACTGTGGCAAAATGTATAAAGAAGCAACTGCTCATATGCATATCGCTGGTCAAAGAAAGATCACCCCAAGTTAAGGGGCACATGGCATTCACCAGTGACAATCAGAGCCCACCAAATATGCCTTTGTAGATACCTGGAATTTAAGTTAAGCCAACCCATCAGAACTTTGAAATAAGATAAGGGAGGTACTGTTGTCCAAGTGTTGTCTCAGACTGAGAAGGAGGTTAACAAAGCTGGGGGAGAAAAATGTATTACTGACAATAAACACAAAAATTACAGAATTTATGGGCAACAAGGAAAGCCTAATCAGCAACTGTGCTGAAATCAGCTCAAACTGGGCAAAAGTTAATTCTGGCAGGGGGAGATTATGACCACAAACCCACTGACCCAAGAAACCCACTGACTCAACAGAAGAAAAAGACTGAGTATGTGGATGAATAGCATTAGAAGTGAGGGAATCATTTAACCAACAGAATAAGAGAACTGTGTAGCCAAAGTGCATTACTTCCTTTGTTTGCTAAAATATATAAATAGCAAAAAGTTTTTAGCAACTTTGGGACCCACACCACCCAGAACACCAGGGCACAGAACAACCAATGGAATGCTGCGAGATCCACAGGCAGTGATGATCTTCTACTTGATCTCTAGTCCTTTCTCCTTTCTTTGTCTGTCTCTCTCTCTCCCTTCCTCTCTCTCTCTTTCTCTCTTTCCCTTTCTCTCTCTTTCACCCTCTCTTTCTCTCTCCTCTCTCCTTTCTTTTCTGTTTCTTTCTATCTCTCCACCTCACATCCATTGTTAAATAAAATCTATATTATTGACTTTGCTGTATGGTCTCATCTTAACAGAATGAAAAAAATGGTTTCAAAGTGTTTTGAAGATGTTTTTATACAGGTAAATTTTTAGACATGTATCCCTTCAATGGGCTGTTTTAAATTCTTTCAGTGTAAAAAAACATCAAGCAAAATGAAAGACAATGTATGGTTCTAATGAACTGGATATGAACACCCCACGCTCTACCACCTTTGTACCTGGTGTAAACATGGTATATCATGTTTGTAGTCAGTGCTAACTACATTGTGGCAAATTTTGCTGAGATGTTTCAAAGTAACTTTATTAATACTGTAAGTTGTTTCCTATTTCTTGCAAAATTTCTGTAGAATTAATCACTGACACAAATCACAAGCATTTTTTTTATTACCGGTTCTGAAACTTTATATTTAAAAATAGAAGTGAAAAACAAACTCCGAAAATAGTCAGCTATTCTTTTAACAGCAACCCTAGATAGTTTCAGTCCTTATCCTTACATAGTTGTTTATGAAAGAGCATAAAAATCTGACACTATGAGCAAATAAATTTTTGCCTACCTCTATATAAACTTAAACTCCATTCTATTCCTACCGATTATTTACTAGTTAAAAAGTCAGCCTAATGTAATGGACACTAACATGACTGCCAGTGAAAGATGAATTAGTCCTTTGTATTTAGGGAGATTTTCTACTAATTTCACTGAGAAAATTGTCAGATCATACTGCTTTAACTAAAACCCACTTCACAATCTAGTTACACCAACCAGATAATTGATAGTTTAGAATACATGTATGGCGGATTTACAGGCTTTGGGGTTTTAGGGTTTTTTTGTTTGTTTGCTTGTTTGAGTCTCTAAAATTAAGTTTTCAAATCCTGTAGGCACTTAGGAAAATAAGATAGTTCATCATAATTCTGGTTTTGAGGTGGAGATGGAAGTCCATGATGACAACATAAAGAAGAGGCATGTTAGATATACAACCAAAAGCCCAGGTTCTTAAGTGGCAAAAACATTTCTGCAAAATGTCACTATTAATTCTTTTAAAATGTTTTGATGAATTATACCTATTTCTGAAGACAACTCACTATGTGAAGCTGTATTTAAGATCTGTCATCATTCTATAGCATTCTTCTTAAATAACTATGTCCACCATTTAGCAGATGCCAAAATATCTGATTAGCATTTAAGATCCAAACTATTATATGATAAAGAAGGATCAGAATTTTTTTACATATACATTTCCCTCCAAGAACCCCACACTGAATACATGATGCCATTACAGGATTTATTAATGATGCAAAGTGCTTCTTATTTTCAGCAAGAGATCAGAATTACACAGGATTATTAATAGGATTATATTTTACCACTTACTATCGTCAGATGTTTACAGTGACAGAAACAATCATAAATGACACATGAACTGCTGAAAATATGATGATAAAACTAATCTGTCAGCAATATGCATTTGTCTTTTGAGCATTACTGGTTTGCAAAAGTTTTCACTAATTCTGTGCCATTTATTCAAAACAATTAATTCATAGAATATCAGTGACAGAAATGAACATTTTTATCTATTGTTCAAGTAACTCTATAAAACAATGGATTTTACCCTTGAAGTTTTGTTCAAAACTAATTTCATTGATTTTGAACCAGATCTGTAAAAAAGGCAAGATTTGTAACGCAAAAAATTCTGTCCCACATGTCCCCTAATTCTTCATATCTTAGTAATTATGGAAGAAATGTGAAATTTAACAGACTTCTAATGGTTTCTTCTTTCATTTTGCATCACAACTAGAGTTTATAGTAGATTTGCAGAACCGATAAAAGATTGTCATAAGTCCTTTGTGGATTAAAGAAGAAGCCAGAGACACTAGAAACATGGCTTTCTTTGTAAGACAAGCAGAACAAAAGTAATAAATTGCAAAGGTTTTAAATGCATAAACATGGTGCAATTTGCCATATTGGATGTATTTGCTGGACAAATAATTCATAGCCTTTTGAAGGACTATGGAAACTTATTCACTTGCTTTAGCAAATTTCAGATTTTTTTTTAATTAACAAACTGTGAATTTTCTAGTTTGCCTGTCTCACTAAGTAGAAGTCATCATTTTTTCAGGGGTGAAGCATATGACTTAGATGCTACTTATATTTCTCTATTTTAGGCTGTTAGGGAATGATGGTGTCTGTTGGATGACATCTCCTTTGACCTTCAAGTAACTGCAGTACAGTGTTCATGGGGCAAAAGGTTCCTCTGAACCTAAATGCTACAATAAATCACATAGAAATAGGCATAGAAAACCAGATCTGTGGTTCATTGAATCCATTATCTTGTCTTGGTGGCATGCAATAGTGGTTTCAGAGGTGAAGGAGCAAGATACACTATTTACTTCTCCGAAGTGCAGGTTGTAAAAGCTGGTTTTTATTCTGTCTTCCCCAAAGCATTCTCCCTGGCATTTTGAGAGAGTGAATAAAGTACCTGGCACATGGACAAGATCTGTAAAATCTCATTGGACTTTACTTGTTCATTGCAAATAAGGTGTAATTAGTCTCTGTTAGGTCAAATGCTGATACTGAGTTGAGCTCTTCACAGCTGCTAATACCTTATTTTGAAATATTTTTTTCTTTACTATTAATAGAATTTTTTAACAGCTTAGAAGAGAAGAAGTTACAGTGAAGCAGGGAGTATGGGAGTTAAACTTCTACTTCTGGATACTCTGAAAAATTCTTACATAATTTTAGACAAAGCACTTCATCAGTATTTTTATGAAATGAACTGAGCCAGATTTAATTTTTCAAATTCCTATATGATTTAGCTTTTTAGCAAATATAAAACTTCTGGAGGTGTGCATTTTAACCTCAGAAAGTGCTGTTATAATTGCACAGCCAATACAATCTTGAGAAAAAAATGGATGCTTCTGCAATTATTTCCTGTCATTTCAATTTAAAAATTTTTAGTACCAGTGAGGATGAAGGATCCAGAAACAGAGTTTGACTTTCAAACCCCAAACAGCATTTGAAAGGCTGAAAGTTGATAGGGAGTGGAAGAAATCCGAATAAAATTAATCTAAGAGCTTTCGTGAAGTTCCAAGTTGACCTGTCGTTCTCACTTCTTACACTGCATCTTGAGTCTTTCTGTTCCATGACATAATTTCTGACAACGGAGTGAATTGGACGATGAACACTCTTGAAGAATTACTTATAGCAGAAGAGTTACAGAATTTGCTGAATTTCTTTTGTCCTTGAGCACCATATCCCTTTTCTATTTTTGTAGTTTTATTGGTAAATTAGAAAGAAAAACAAAGGCTAGGCAACGTATTTGTTGAATTCATGCCCTTCTATAGTCTAACTTCATTACAAGACTGATAATCATACAAATGTTCCTTCACTTTCATTCAGAATATTTAGGGCAATAGCTATAATTGTGGGGCTGCTGCTCCAGCACTACATTCTGGTACAAACTCTACATGTTAATGGCATTAGAGGTAGCAACATGCTTTGCAGCCTTTTCTATCAACTTCCATTAAAAAAACCCAAACAAACCAACCTATTTCCACATGTGTGACTATCAGAATCTTGTCCAAACCTCTTAGTTTTATTTATGTACAGACTACAGCTGCTTGCTTTTCAACACTTTGAGAGCTGGTGTCTAATTCCAGCTATTACCAGTTTTCCTTATTTTGTTACTTTCACAATTGAAATGCAACCTTTTGGACTGGAGATAGGTAATTAATTATTTAACACTGAACAGAGAAAAATATTTACCAGAGGTGTCTTTCTTCTTCCTTCCTTCCTTCCTTCCTTCCTTCCTTCCTTCCTTCCTTCCTTCCTTCCTTCCTTCCTTCCTTCCTTCCTTCCTTCCTTCCTTCCTTCCTCTTGTTTGTTTGTTAAAGTTTTATGATTCTCTAATGTTTCCTACAAAACAGATGACTGAAGTGTAAGTCACACATGTAGGAGGGAATAACTCAGGCACCTGGTTTCATCAGTGGTCATTGGGCCAGTGATTTAATCTTTCTGGATGGACGTAGTACTAAAGTACTAATTCCATTTTAGGCAAGATGGGATTTGGTTATCCTTGGAACTCATCGATTGCCAGACATTAAATTTACCCAACAGAATTCTTTATAACACAATCAGGTCTTTAACATGTTCTACTGAGTTATATTTAGATGGAAAGATTAAGGTAACTTTTTAATGTGCCATTGTTGCTTTCTCTTTTTTTCCCTTTCTTTTGGTTTTTAATGTTTAAAAATGAGTAAGAAAGACGGGAGGATATTTGCTTGAATTGTTTACCCATTCCTGTTTGATCTAAGAAATGGATTTAAACTCTGGTGTCTCCTGATATCTTGGAGAAATGGTATGTGAAGCATACATTTCCTAAGAGAAAAACTAAGAAGGAAGAAGTTGAATCATTTAATGCACAAGTTAATACATATTTCTTCAGAGTGATGAATAAATCATTACTTTTACAGTTCTTTATAAAATAAATGATTACAATTACAGTGTTTTAGAGACAAAAAGTTATCTATAAACATAGGTAATATTTATGGTTCCAAATCAGGCTCAGGATGTATGCTAACCACTGACAAAGAGGTAAGTATACTACATCTTAAACTGTTCAACTCTTTCAAGTGGCTTTCAGACCATCAAAATGGCTACCTGATAATGCCTTAATTTTGGTGACATCATTCTGTTTCCTTCATTTCCCTCAGATGACTGAGGTATTGAAGTTAGATATGGTTTTAATATCTATTCCAAAAGGAAAAGAAAAAGAAGAAGAAAAAAAAGTAACATTTTATTTTTTACAATACTACATGGCTGAAAGCCAATATAAGAAAGTCTTTCTTCAACATATTACGTTTGAAACATAAATGAGTTTCTTGGTAAACTGTAAACACATAGAAAAATGTATGTAGAGCCTGTGTGTTGGAAGTCAGGGGCCACTGCTACGGAATTGAAGTGAAATCATTCAAATCATGCAAGATGTTCCCTTTTAACAAAAAGTTGAAAAGGAACTGCTCTGTAGACACGTAAGAAGAGGTTCAGATGATCATCTCTTCTCTGCACTGTGTACTACAAAAGATGCAAAAGAAAAAGAATAAAAATATCCACAGTCTTTGATCTGGGATTTTGTCTTTCCTTCTTCCCTTCTCTTTGCCCCCCACCCCAATGCATTTCAATAAGCAATGTTATACAATGCCTGATGAAATTCTGAAATTCTGTTTTAGAATGTAATTCCAGTAAAGTTTACGTGTTCCAGTAGATTTTTTTCAAACATCATAACTGACAAGGCTTTAGAGGTAATAATGAGTTTTTGGAGAATTTGTAGCTGGTTCAGTTGTAAAAATTAAGGATACTTCCCTTTTAGGCAATAATTTCTGGAAAAAAGAAAGAGGAACATCCAGTGAATGTATGTAATGAAGACTAAAACAATTCTTAAAACAGTGATCCACAGATAACATTCCTGCTGTCATTCTAGCATCTAGAGTAAATTGATAATTTATATTTAGTTTAGAGATCTACTGTCCTTTTGTAATGACAGACAAAATCTGTGCAATGAACTCAATTTCATATTCACCTACTACCTCTGTTCCTCTGGGAAACGGTGGTGGCAGGGCACAGCTTTATGGTGCTTTGATGGGTTCATTGTAGACTACTGAGAAGCAGTTTGATGGGGCAAAAGAGGAAGGTTTTTACAGACTCTTCAGCCAGAGAAAAAGTCTGTGATGTCACAGCTGCCCACAGAAACATGTCAAAGAGGAACAAGAGCTATCGAGGGGAATCATGACATTAAAAAAAAATTGAGGAAGCATAAAAAAAAACCCTCGAGGATACTTCTTGAAAAGAGCCCCAATCTGCCAAACCTACTCTTTTTAGAGCATTAGCTCTGGAACCTAAATCTAATAAAAATTTCTGCAAATTAAGAGACCTCTTTCTCACCTCTTCCAGGGAATATGAGAGCACAATCATGATTTTAGAAGCATTTCAGGAGAGATAAAAAGCAAAATTGTGAGACACACAAATTATTCATTGATTTGTCCCTGTTTAAACAAGTACTCCCTTGGTTTAAAAAGAAGCATATATGAATTTGTAGCAACTAATACTTTAACAGCTTAATAATCAACAGTATATACATATGAAATGTTTTGCTCCTTGAAGCAAATAAGATGACATTACAGTTCAGTGTTGAATCATAATTGAATACTGTGTAATCTCACAGGAATTTCAAAGTACACTATTTACATATTACCTAGCAGTACAGCACTGAGTTGAAAATACAGTAGTATTCTGCCAAGTTTTGGCTGAAGTATGTTATGTAGTCTAGTTGATCTGGTATCATACTTACACCTGGACTAATTTTCAGGGCAAACCATCAACCTAATAATTTTCATTCATGCTACACTGGATAAGTAGTGGAAGTTTAACTAAATATTATATTTTTCATATACTGTATTTGTATATTTAAATTTAGGGGGTTTTGCCGTCACTTATGTTTCTTGTTTTCAACAGCAACAGCAGTAGAATATGCAGATTTCTACAATTCTAATTCCTTAAAATACAAGAGGGGAAAAACAGCATGGCAACAATCAGCTTGAGTGAGATTTTTTGGCTGTTTTCTTCTGTTTAAAATTCTAAAAGCAAAAGAATCAGCAGTAATGTTAAAAACAGCTCTAGAGAATAAATTTAAAAAAAAAAGAAAAGAAAAAACACCCCAAACCATATAAGATATATTTCAAACTGTATTTTGTTTAACATCAAGTTTTAGGGCTTTCTTTCCTTAAAAAAAAAAAAAAAAAGACATAGTTCACCAGTGGGGGAGATGCACTACCAGTAGGAAGAAGAATGAAATAGACAGATGCTTCAGGTTTTGTCCAAAGCATTGATATACGTGATTCTATACTTCCAAAATAACTTCCAAAACTATTAGCTTGAGAAACTTCCATAAGAAAAAGCAAAGAAAAGTTTATCTTGGAATTCTATGGCTGCAGAAGCTATCTTTTATAATAAAACCCAAAATATGCTTGGGATTACTAATATCATGATGACAAATTAGACTCATTCTTAGTAAAAGCAATAGTGTTGTATTGAAAAGGAGGATTACACACTTTATCCAGATTACTCCATTCTGAGAGAGAAGGGGTAAATGTCCAAAATGCTGATTAGATTTGATTTTGTTCCATGAGAACACTGACATCTCATGACATTTATTTTTACCAAATCCCCATTTAAAGCAGGTACCGACTTCATAAAACTACTTTTGTTTGTTTGTTTCTTTCTTTCTTTCTTTTTTATGCCAGTGGTACATTCTGAGCAAAACCTCATGATGTAGGATAATTCCACCCAGTATTGTAGCCAGACTATATTTTATCTTCCTTTACTGATGAGTTAATACAGCATTGTTTTTGTTTCCTATAAGTTGTGATCAATTATATTAAATCAATGTTTTGATAAGTAAAAGTATTTTAAATAATGCTAAGAACAATGTTAAGAAAATTGCATGACAATTTATTTTCAGTAAGGCAGAGTTTATGTACCTCTTTTCCTTTTACCATGGTTGATGGGACAATTAACACTATTAAGGTTTTGAAACCCTCCTTGGAGTCTGAACTAGCCTTTTTCAAAACGAAACAAAGTATATCGTACTTTAGAGAGATTGCAGGCTCTTTGCAAAATCAAGTAGACTTCTCATCAGCTACACTTTGAAATTCCTTTATGAAGAAGAATAGCAGTTGCTAGCTTTTCCCTTGTTCATTGCTTTCTTTGGTTTTTTTTTTTACAGATTTTGAGGCTCAAAATCAGAGGTCTGTTTTTATTCTCCAAGAGTTTCAGAAAGTAGCAAACATCACCTCCACGCTTTTGAAAACAACAAATGTACAGAAATGCGCACAAACCATATAATTTCATACTTTACATGCAAAAAAGAAAACCCATTGACATTATCCAAAATAAAATACATCAACTAAGAGGAAACAACAAAAAAAAAAAGTCTCTGAAAAAGCTGCATAAAGGAGGCCTCTCACAAATATGGATGCTACGGTGACAGCAAAATAGCCAAAAAGATCACAATTAGTCTGCTTGCTTCATAAATTCTGTGTGTTTCCACATGAACTATAACCCTTGTATATTTTCAAACATCACCCATTATGAATTTTGGTTATCTTAAATTCGTAACACAGATATGAGTAGAGGAAAGCAAAAACCATAGAAAATACGCCCCAAAATGGCACTTTTTGATGTCTGACAAACAACCAGATGTGAGATGCAGCTTAGCTTTCTTGAAGCAGCTACATAGTCTGTCAGATCACCAAAACATTCTGAGGTTAGGTTATATCACTAGTACAGGATTTTTACCTTATCTTTATAAAATACTAATTCAATCTTCTGCTTGTGTAGGAGAGCTAATTGAAAGCAGAGGAGGCATGAGACAAGAAGTCAATATCACACCATGTTTGAGAAAGGATCTATGGGTGATACCTGAATCGACAAAACCAAAAAATTAAATTCAGTAAAGGGTAAAACCACTGGAAATGCTAGTCATCTGAGAGATAAAGGACAGATATAGAACTATAATTTGATTAAAAATTGCAAACATGGATTCACAAAAGAAAGAGATAATACTTTAGAATTTTCAAAGAACAAGCAAGGAATCACTTAGGAAAATGCCTATGTATCTTCTTATTTATATTTTTATATTGTATTTATTTATATTTTCATAGACTTCTTCACTAAATATATCTTGATATTTCTTAGTATATATAGTCAGCGTACATTCTGTGTACATTGTTAATGTAACAAATTAATTTTTTTAAGGTATATATTCTGTTTGGAAGAGAAAAATACATTAAAAAGTTATTTTCTGTTCAGAAACCAGAACAATCATAAAACACACTTATTCTGATTTAAAAGTAACCCTATTCTTTATTTCTGTGAGTGAAAATAACAGAGCCTTTTAAAGGCATTTGGCACTTAAGAACCTGCATTGTCTGGTTTAGATCCCAGCAACAGACAGGGAACACCAATTAAGTATTAACAATCATGTGTTCCTTCAAGACATAGCATGATTAAAACAGAGCACATCACATTGGATTCATTTACTTAGTTAGTTAGTTTTCTATAGGTGTGTTCAATAATAACATCAAAACAAATTTCCTTATACTGTCATAACTCTTTGCTTAAAGTCTGTACATCTCATGTTCGGAAGATAACAGCCCTCAGATTATGAAATTGTCATTTTGGTAAACATAATGTGAAGAATTAAAAACGGAAGCTTTCAATACCCCAAGACACTCTCCTATTCTGTTACAAAAAAGGATTTTCTCAGTGCTTTTAACTCTGTAACTATGCTTTGTGTATACAGTTTTTACCATACACATTTCCTACAAGTACTCTGCTCACGTCTTTCAAGTCAAGGAACAGATGAGGTCAATCACTGCTTTCCTGAAAGAAGGTGTTTTACATGCAATAAATTGGACTACACCAGTACAATAAATCAATACGAATTAAGATTTCTCATGAGCTGTTTTTTTTAATGACACATAAAATAAGTTCTCTAGCACAGTGCAAAGACAAAAGGCAAAGGACTAGAAAATTAAATGCAGTGCTGTATTACTTTTTGCATAATTTGACTAATAGATTTGACTCCTCAAACATCTTTTTTAAAAATTTGCTGTTATTCCTAAGAACTGCTGAACATTAAAAGTATTTTTTAAAAAATCCTAGAGAAACTAGGGAAAGGAAATAAGTAGGAAAAAAGAGATCTGGCACCAGAAAGAACATTGTTATAAATAAACTAGTATTAAATACATAAATAAATAAATATATGAGGAGGGTGGTCTTTTCCCATGTAAAAAGTGATAGCACAACAAAAAGCAACTTCAGGTTGTACCAGGGAAGGTTTGGATTAGATATTAGGATAAAATTCTTCACTGAAAGAGTCATCAAGTACTGGAAGAGGCTCTCCAGGGAAGCAGTGAAATCACTGTCCTTGGAAGTGTTCAAAGAACATGTAGATGCTCAACAACACTTAGGTGACATGGCTTAATGGTGGACTTGGCATTGTTAGGTTAATTGTTGGGCTTGATGATGTCAGAAGTCTTTAAAAATGATTAATGATTAATGATTTTATGAACTCGTACAGAATTTTTTTTTCTTCCAGGCAGGTTTCTGTTTGAAGAATTTATTTTCCTGTGATACCTGATCTCTCATCACAAAAATATGTAAAATTTATGCGAAGTTTAGAGTTGCAGCAGCAGTGTGAATGAAGCACTGCACTGATAATGGATTAAAAGCAAGACTGAAGCTGTTTATTGAGTGCTAGCTTTGGAATCAGACACCATTTTTGTGACAAACCCAAGCCAAAGGATAAACATTAAATGTTACCATTAGTAAGCTGCTATTTGGGAGAACTTTTTCATATTTAGAAAGAATGTATCTATATATGAATTAATTCATATACATACACTTAAGTATATATACATATAAATGAATTCCCATATATATATATGTGTATTTTGAATGATTGCACAAATACAAATATTTGATTATACACATAAAGTTTAATACTTATATTTATTTCTAACCCAAGTTTTGAGGATCTCTTCTCTATTCTTTTTCTTCCTCTCTATTGTTTCAAACGATTTCTTGTCATATACCCTCCACCCTCTGGGAAGCACTATTCATAATTTTTTTGAACTGTTGTCAATTATTTGGACCTTTCTTCAGATGCATTGTTATTGTGGGTTCCCCTGTGCTTTTATGAATTTTTGGTTTAAGTCTTGTTTGAGGTTAGCTGAGCATAGGTTCAGCATCATTAGAAAAATAATCTTGTAAAGACAAAATGTAACTTACATGAGTGACACCAATTTTCAGAACATGTTTCTGAAGTAGGTAGTATAAATTGACCAAGAAACAACAGAGCTGTAGGGATTTGTAGCAGATGAATAGATGGGCTTAAATTTTAATACTTTCAGGGTTTAGAGGTGAAGAGGAATGAGATTCACTATACCACGAACACGTTTGTAAACCGAGCACATTTACAAAAGAGTGCTGAACTTTCTAACAACAAGCCGTAGTATAATTTTATACGCTAAAGTTTATTTTTGTTTTACAGAGGAATCAGTTATTCACAATAGTTATAATTACTATGTGGCATTTTCAGGTTGCAAGTCACAGAGAAATGGGTCCATATGGATTTTTTATGAGCTTCTGAAATGTTTTATGATCATGAAATTCTTGGAAGTGTAGCAAATATGACATGATACTTTTGCACCTGAAAAGTTAGGGAAGCTTTTCACATCTCAGGGTTTTATTCAAATGTGCTTTCTTTTTTTCTTTTCAGTTTGAGAATTCTATCATCTTCAGGTATGGATCTTTTATTTCAGCCTCCACAGACAAACCTTATTAAAATTTAATGATTAATGTCATTAACCCTATGTCTTTTTGGGGTGACCTCTGAAGAGATACAGAACATCTGCGAAAGCAACATGTGAAATCTGACAACTAATACATCATATTATAATGGCCCCAAGTTTATGTTGCATTATATGTCATCTCTTTCTACTGTTGAAAAGACTAGATCAACTTTTAATTTCCTAATCAGTATCCTGGAGTTATTTTTAGGTAAGATCCCTGTTTTGCACTTTACTCTTCATATCAGTTTCTTGATTTATTCTTTGCTTCCCCCTTGTTCTGTAAGGAGTTGAGCTATCAAAGTGTTTGGTCATTTCTCCTTTCAAATTTTGCAGTATGTTTACAACCATAAGGGTGCAATTTCTTATCAATAGGAAGGAAATTAGAAGACTGGCATCAGCTTTCTTCTGTGACTGAGTGTTCTGGTTTCAGACTGGAGAGAGTTAATTTCTTCTCAGTAGCTGTTACGGTGCTGTATTTTGGATTTGGAATGAGAATGGTGTTGATAACACTCTGATATTTTGGTTTTTGCTAAGTCATGTTTGTTCTAAATCACGGACTTTTTTCATGTCTCATGCTGTGTCAGTGAGGAGGTACAGAAAAGAAACTGGGAGGAATCATAGCCAGGATAGTTGACCCAAACTGACCAAAGGAATGTTCCACACAATAGAGCATCATACCCAGTATATAAACTGGGGGGAGTTACCTGGAAGGAAGGCAAATCTGGGTTGAAGAAGAGGAGTCTAGCATCAGTCAACAGGTGTTGAGCAATTGTATTACACATCACTTGTATTTCACTTTTCAATATCATTATTATTATAATTTACCATTATTACTGTATTTTACTTTATTTTCAATTAATAAACTGTTCCCTCAACCTAAAAATTTTGCTTTGAGCCTCCTCCCCATTCCACTGGGGTGAGGTGGGAAGAGAGGGCGATGGTTGAGCAGCTGCGTGGTCCTCAAATTCCAGCTGAGCTTAAATCAAAACACTGAGTACTAAGCAGACAGAAATAGGAAGGAATAAGAATGGATTTAGAGAAAGGTCATAACCTAGTCCCCACTACTAATAGATAGACAAGACAGAAGTGCACAAAGATATACTTTAAAGATATTTTTCTACTTTTTCCTTTTGGTTTGGGTGGCCAAGGTTTTAAAGGAAGAGAAACAGTATGTCTGAAGAATGACTAAGAATGTAGAAAAAGTACTCTTCTCACTAGCAGTCAAGAAAGTTATCTCTGGGAACTCTCTCCAAATGATTATATGAACTTGCATTAATGAAAAATAAAAAACTATTTACTAGACTTGAATATCACTTGATAGTCTAGCTATTAGCAAGATTATTTTTGTAAAGACTCAAAGTCCCTCATAAAAATGCTTCTAAAGTCACAACTTGGAAGGGGTGTTTTGCTCAAAAACCCCCAGTTTAACAGACACAGATTCACATGCCTACTTCACTTAGATGATCTCTTATCACAGCAAATAAATATATAAATTTCAGTAAGAACAGAATGGTAGTATGAAAATAAAACATTAACAGTGTTTTTATGTTTGAGACACAAAATGAGAGAGGTTCTCTAAGATTATGGAATTTGCATCATGAGAGAATTTTGAAACGTAGATATTACAAACTCCTATAATAATCAATTCCAAATATTAAATCTTTTTTTTTACTAATATTACTGCTTTCACAGAAGAGGGAGGGAGAGAGAAAGAGAGGAAGGAAGGAAGCAAGCAAGCAAGCAAGCAAAAATAGTCTAGGAAAAGAGACTATTTTCTCAATTTATATTAGGGTACTTTCTTAAGATTAGGTTCTCTGTTACATTGGAAGTAAGATATTATACTCATGAAAATAATAATTTCTGATCTACTGTTCCAAAATGAAGCCAAGAATGTTTTTCTTTTTGGGCTCCAGGGCAAAAAAGGCTAAAATACAGTATGGAATTCATTGTACAGAAATTTGTTCATAAGTTTAGGTCGCTAAAGCAACCCCTCCACTCCCCTCCCCTTCTCTCCTCTCCCGTTCCTTCCCCTCAGCTCCCTTCCTCTTCCCTAAGGAAAAAAAAATAGAATTTAGGTATTTGATTCAATTTGCAATGCAGAAAAAAAAAAGGCTTGTGTGTTAAAGTTTTTTTATTTTATTATTTTCTTTTCCTTGTAAAATTCCTTTGAGTTAGATAGAACATAATTTAGATTCAGTAGCCAACTCACTAATTTATGAAGAAGCTTACAGCTACCCCCTAAACTGGTGTTTAGGTAAAACAGCTCTCCATTCCATCTTACAAGAGTAACACAGTTAATAAAAACCAAAATATTCTTCTCAAAGGTCCAGCTATATTTTATATTTTTCAGCTTTGTCTGGATAGAGAAGAATCAATTCCTCTCTCTGGCCAAATTCAGCTCTGGGAACAGATGTCAGATCTATAACCAAACCACACAACTGTCGCAATTATAAAACCCACAGAAGTGGAAAAAAATGGTTTAATTTCCTTGTGCATTTCTAAATGTACTATATTTAAATAACTGTTGTTTATAAAAATGATCAAAAGTTCTCTTTTTGTTTCCTGACCTCTATTGCCTTGGAACACAGATCATCTAGGCACTTTGTAGTGGTTTTGCTGGAATACAGTTAATTTTTTTTATTATTACTTACATGGGGTTATGTAATGATTTGTGACCTAAACCTGATCACACCAATGTTTCAGTTACTGCTGAGCAACGCTTACACAGTGTCAAGACATTTTCTCCTTCTCATGGTCCCACTAGCAAATAGGCTGGAGGTGTTCAAGAAGATGGGAGGGTTCACAGCCAGGACAGCTGACCCCAACTGACCACAAGGTTTTCCATACCATATGGCATTGTGTTCAACAGTAAGAGCTTTGGAAGAGAGAGAAAGGTGCGACATTCAGAGTTAGAGTGCTCATCTTCCCAAGTATCCATTACAAGTGACAGATCCCTGCTTTACTGGGGATGGCTAGAAACATCTGTCTGTTGATGTGAAGCAGTGAATGAATTCTTTGCTTGCTTCACTTAAGTACATGGATTTTGCTTTACCTACTGATATCTCTGTATCTCAACCCACAAGTTTTTGCACTTTTACCCTTCCGTCTTCCCCAACACACAGTGGGGGAGAGAGTGAAAGGCTGTGTGGGGCTTATCTGCCTACTGGGGTTAACCCAAAATACACTGATAGTAGTATTAGGTCATACAGTTAAGAAAGAGAGTGAGGATTCTTTTACCCTTGAAGATCAGCATTACAGCTGCAACTCTAGCACAGACTTATACTGCAGATGAAATAGTGCTCTGTAAAGACACAACCTTTGGAAATTCTCATAAGGCACAAAATCTCTTGTGGTATTGTCAAGCAGAATTTGATGGCAGTTCTTTTGTAGTTTTCACTGAAAATACTAAACCTGAGTAAATTTACATGGATCTGGGACTCTTCTGGTCATATTCCTGTCATTTTTTTAACTAATTCTAGTAAAACAAATTTTTTTGCTTTTGTAATGTGTCTGCTAATTACGTAAAGTCCATAGCATGCATATGTAGAGTTTTGAGGGTTTGAGTTTTCACATCTTTGAAATGTTGTCTCTTCTGACAACCACATCTATGAGAAGGCTGAGCAAACTTAACCTACCCTACTGATCTAATTGAAAACATATGGTTTACTCTGTGTAATGTTTGGAGAGATTTCTCAGAGCAATATTATGAATTAGGTACTCAGCTTCTACTGGGTAGTCACGGGGATTTGGGAGCCTGAAATCCATCTGTTATCTTTCTATAAATTTTTTTCCTTTTTAGTGTGGTTAAAATTGAAATAGGAGGACTAATTAACACATCAAAAGAGGAGAGGGGTCAAAATTCATGAGAAGTTGGCATCTAAATTGGTTACTGTTGCAAGAAAATTCTGAAATATTTTCAGTTCTGTAAAAATATGAAATTAAGTGTAATTGCACAACTATCTGTCCAACTATCAATATAATTCTGCCATAGGGGCACTGAAGTAGATAAATCAACTATACTTTGTCTTGAGGTCATTAATCTTTATTGATTTTATGTTTTATTTAGTGCCATAGGCCAAAAGTTTTTCAAGATTAAAGTATAGCAAATATGTTGGATAATATTTAATTTTGGGTCTTAAATGAAATAATAGCAAATATTTCAAATAGTGTATATTTTGCAACAGTGCAGAGAAGTGATTGTTGCAGTTAAAATAAAAATACTTCCTTCAAAAAGACAGGGAGGAAAGAACAAGTCAAGAAATCACTCAGATAACAAAGATAATAAATCTACTTTTCTACCCACAAAGTAAGCTAGCAATAGTTCATTTTCCCATAAAGGAAAAATGAAGCTTACCCAGTGTTAACAGACTGGTTGGCACCAAGCAAATTTGCTGCTCATTAGCTGGGTGACCCAGGCTTGCTGACTTTTGCCAGGGCTCTGGGTAAAGAATCTGAACGCAGCTGGAAAACAGCCTTATGTACTATATTTAAACTACACCTTCATGTTATACATCATTTAATCTTCCTAATATATCCTTCCCAATCCTAGCTGACTTCAAATCCTTCTTATAAAGTTTTCCATTTATTTACTATGATATCTGCCTAATACTGAGATAGACAATGCAATAAAGTGGATTGAGAAGCTGAAAATGTTTTTCTTTCTGTCTATAAAGCAAAACCAATATGCATAAATATAAATGCACACACAGATACCCTCAACCTCACCTCTCCTGTATACATCTGTAGGAACTTTTTGATGGGCTTTAGTAGGAATTTATTGATGGAGTCAAGACCTAACATGATTTCTAGTTAAGTTGCCATGAACCAAGTGTACTGCTCAGTGCCAATTTTGGCTAATAAATATATTGCTTGGATACTGAATGTCCTCCATCAAAACCACAAATTGCACCTGAGATTGTATCAAAATTCTTCTCTACACATTTGTTTTCTCCAATGATCGCCATATGTTTCCTTTTTTTTTCCTGAAAAACAACAGAGAGAGTGAGGGAAGAAAGACTACAAACTGTCTTGCTTTTATAGAAACTGACAAAAAAGTGATTTATTTCCTCATTAGTTTTGACAATGATCTATTTGTTTATTTTTATTGCTAATGGGGGGTAGTTTGATGCATGCCTATGGCTGATCATCTTCATAAAGTCCTCAGTAGGCCTAGTTTCCTACATAATTTTTGGATCACTAGTTATTGGTAAGTTCATGAATGTCTATGTATTTGAAATCAGAGCTAGATTTTAATTTCTTACAGCAATTCTCCTAAAATATGTTGACAACTGTTAGCAAAATCCTTACAGTGCAGCAGAAAAATAGAGCTGAGGAAACTTGGACTGGAATAGATAAAACCATCTCACCTACACAATGTCCCTGCAAGCTACTGGCTCTGTATTCGCTAGTTCAGCTCAATCAGAATACTGGAAAAGCAGTGAGTTGTGTTTCTCTTACATCTTAGATGAGAAGTGTTGTACTTATAAAAGGAGTCACATCCCGTATGTTCTCTCTGAGAAGCTTCATATCTGGGTATTTAGGCACAAAGAGCTAGTGATTTGACACTGTTTGGAGCTAATGAAACTGCTACAAGTGGTTGACATGGTGCTTGACAGTATCCACAGATCTAGGCTCTTGTAAAGTTAAACTCCTCAGCAAACTATTATGCCTGCTGAATTGCACAAAACCAGTGTTTTTCTGACATCAGTCCATACACAATGCTTCATGCTTTTGTGATAGACTATAGATTTGGTCTGTTCATGATGAAGATAGCAGACAAAGCATGAAGTGCTGTGACAAACAAAAACACAGCCTACTGTGCTCTTCTGAGACCCTACCTGGAGTATGTCATTCAGTTCTGTGGCCCCCAACATAGGAAGGACCCAGACATGTTGGAGGGTGCTCAGGGAAGGACCACAAAGGTAAGCAGAAGGCTGCAGTACCTCTTTTATAAAGACAAGCTGAGAGATTTCTGGATGTTCAGCCTGGAGAAGAAAATCTCCAGGGATACCTTGTAGCAGCCTTCCTGTACTTAAATGGAGCATACAGGAAACATTGAGAGAGACTTTTTATAAGAGTATGGATAAGGCATAAAGTCTTTAAATTGAAAGACTGTAGGTTTAGATTAGATAGAAGAAATTATTCACAATGGGGGTGGTTAGGCACTGGAACAAGCTGCCCAGAGATCCTTAAGATCACTGAGTCCAACTGTAATTGTTAACCTAGCACTGCCAAGTGTACCATTAAATCACACCCCTAAAAGTCACATCCATATGTTTTATAAATACCTTCAGGGATAGTGACTCCATCACTTCCCTGCGCAGTTTGTTCCAATGTTTAGCAACCCTTTTCATGGAGAAATTTTTTCTAACAGTCAATCTAAAACTCCCTTGACACAATTTGAGGCCATTTCCTCCTGTTCTATAGCTTACTAGTTAGGAGAAGAGGCCAACCTTCTCCTCACCACAACCTCCTTTCAGGTAGCTGTAGAAAGTGATATGGGCTCCCCTGAGCCTCCTTTTCTCCAGGTGAACCAACCCCAGCTCCCTCAGCTCCTTCTCATAAGATTTGTTCTCTAGAATGTTGACTAGCTTTGCTGTTTTTCTTTGGATGCAATCCAGTATCTCAATTCCTTTTTTTGTAATGAGAGGTCCAAAAGTGAACACAGGACTTGAGGTGCAAGCTTAATGATGGATGAGAAGTACTGAGGTAACAAAGGAGACTTTCTGGGTACGGTATGAAAGAAGCTACTAACTGGTAACAGCTTTACCAGAAATCCTTAGCTATAAAAGGAAGACTGATAGAGAGGAGTATGCTATACATTAGAGATCCAGTCAACTTGTCAAGTAATAAGTCCTAGAAGGTTTTTCCCATCAAATTGTTTTCTGTTATTTGGGAACAAAACAAGACAAAGTTAATATCTTCTTATATGTGATACTGAATATTTACTGACAAAAGCAACAAAAAATCCAGATCAGCTGTCTGTGAAAATCAGGTTAACTTGAAAGCAAATAGACTCATACAAATTAAATAAAATAAAATAGTGCTCCTCCACATCTTCATAAACAACTTGGATTCAGGACTCCAATATACTCTAAGTAAGTTTATTGATGACACTAAAGTAGAAGGAGCTGTTGACTCCCCTGAAGGAAGAGAGGCTCTGCACAGGGTCCTCAACAAATCAGAGGGCTAGGCAATTACCAACTCTATGAACTTCAACGAAGAAAAGTGCTAGATTCTGCACCTCATAAGGGGCAATCCTGGATGCACAGACAGGCTGGCGAAGGAGAGGCTGGAGAACAGCACTGCAGAAAGAAACTTGGGGGTCTTGGTTGATGGCAAGTTGAATCTGAGCCAGCAGTGCCCTGGCAGCCAGGAGGGCCAACCGTGTCCTGGGGGGCATCAGGCAAAGCATCGCCAGCCAGTCGAGGGAGGGGATTGTCCTGCTCTGCTCTGCACTGGGGTGGCCTCACCTTGAATATTGTGTGCAGTTTTGGGCACCACAATATAAGAAGATATTAAGTTATTAGAGGGTGTCCAAAGAGGGGCAACAAAGATGGTGAAAGGCCTAGCAGGGAAGCCACAGGAGTAGCAGCTGAGGTCATTTGGCTTTTTCAGCCTGGAGAAGAGGCGACATGAGGGGAGACCTCACTGCAGTCCACAGCTTCCTCATAGGAGAAAGGGAAGGGGTGGGCACTGATCTCTTCTCTGTGGTGACCAGTGACAGGATCTGAGGGAACAGCAGGAAACTCTGTCAGGAAAAGTTTAGTTTTGATATAAGGAAAAGATTCTTCACCTTTGGGTGGCTGGGCACTGGAATAGACTCCTCACTGGTCATGGCACAAAGCCTGACAGAGTTTGAGGAACATTTGGACAATGCTGTCAGGCACATAGTGTGATTCTTGAGGCTGTCTTGTGCAAGACCAGGAATTGTACTAGATGATCCTTATGAGTCCCTTTCAACTCAGGATATTTTATATTTTTATGATTCTATGCAAAAGAAGTCTGATGAGACTAAGGAATCCTAAAAGAGCCATTAATTAATACAGTACTGAAGATGAGGAAATATTTATAGGTGAAGGAACATCTTCTAGTGGAAAGTTCCAAAATAAGTTTTCTCTGGTGAGTTTTAGTATGACAGTGCTGTTACATTTTCTTAAGACTTGCTTATTATGACTAAAAGAAGTGGAAGACACAAATATTAAGACCTGTCTACAATTCTCATTGTCTTCTGTGACTACAGGATCAAGAATAATCTTCGTTTTTAGAATGCAGTCTTACAGAATAATCAGAAAACAGAAGACTAAGACTAAAGGCAATCCACACCTAAGCCTTACTCAACAATTAAGATTAAGAACTGAAGTTCTTCCAATACCAAGTTTCTGTGATTTTTCTTTCAAATTTTTATGCTTTAAGTATTTATTTCTTTGTTTGCTTTCTATCAAGTACCCGATGAGCAGCAGCACTCCTGTGCAACATTACCATAGAACAATAGGTAGATAAGCAGATGTACATTGCTATGCTTGAAACAGTGGTATATCTATAAAATTTAGTTGTACCTCACAATGTAATCTGATTCCGCAGCCACATCACTCCAACAGTGGTGGTCCAGTGAGGAAAAACAGATTGCACTGCAGAGAGGGCAGATGTTAATTCTGGTGCTTCTTAACTCTTCAGTTATTAGCTCTGCAACTTTAGTTACCTGCTTTATAATGCATAGATTATGTACTTCAATGTCATATGCAAAACTGCTATGGAAATTCTTGACAAACACCTGGAACACAGGTACTAATAAAAATATAACTGAAGAGGAATTAATGTCTTATAGGAACATGTAGTAGAAAGAGAAATAAGTAAGAGATGCTTGGGTGACAGAGCCTGTTCTATCTATGCTCCTCAGGGCCCTGGATGTGAAGGGATGACCTTTAGGTTTGTTGCCCAGCAGTTCCCCATGTCTCATGAAGAAGCAGGAAAGGAAAGCAAAGAGCTTTGTTTTTTCTATGTCAGAGACAAGTGCCTGACTCAGTGCAACTCACTACACAATATTATATTCTGTCTATGCCTTGTGGGCAGGAAACAAGCAGTAACACCTCTGTCAGTGCTCATCAGGCAAATAGTTGATGTTCACTGGGGAAATATTTCACACTCCTTCAAGATGTGTAACTGAATGACTGAATTCCTAATCAGCAACCCAATTTATTCCTTCATTTTTTTGATATCTATTTGTAATTTCTTATCAATATACTTATCCTCAACATGCCAGTTGCCATAACAACTCCTTATTTTGATCTCTTTCATCACTGTGTTCATGGTAAAATTTTTCAGTTTAAAGCTAGGTTGCATTCTTCCAGAACTGCTCAGAACCTGTTGATTCTTTACTCAGGAGAATAATGATCTTTTCTGTTTGCCACAGGTTAAGGTGGTGATTTGGTACCTGCTTATTGCAAAATAACAGAGGAACCCATATGGACACATCTTCTTGAAAACAAATAAAACATAACACCCATTTACAAGA
The DNA here is from genome assembly GCF_025592945.1 of Manacus candei. Taxonomy (NCBI): domain Eukaryota; kingdom Metazoa; phylum Chordata; class Aves; order Passeriformes; family Pipridae; genus Manacus; species Manacus candei. The sequence goes on along the minus strand of NW_026138141.1, from coordinate 2,391,731 downwards.
CACTTAAGCATGCACAACCTGAATCTGACTTGGAGCCTTCATAGAAATATAAATTAACTATTGAAACTGCTACAAAGTGGTAGGGTAATTTCTTCGGCACTTGACTTGGAATTTGCATACCAGAGTTCATTGTCTTGGTTAAAAATGGGGTTCAGTACAAGCACTGGCTATACAGGCTTTACTGAGCAAAGGTCAGTAGGCCACACCCACTTAGTAAGAGACTTTGGCTTAGTGATCTGAATGAACTAGCTTTTGTAGGCTGAAAATGTACAACATAGATAAAAACAGCATGTCTAATGGCCTCATCAATTTCAATGTAAGCAAGCTCAGAATCATATTCATGTGTCTTCAGAGCCTTACACTTTAAATAACTGTTGGTATAACCCTTCCTCTCTTTCTTTGCCTAAATAAGCAATTGTCCTGTAAGTAGTTAGTAGTTATTACACTCTAGACTCATGGTTGCAGAAATACTTTATTTTTTGAGTACTCACTAGCAGATGTCCATTTATTGAAACTACCTTGGGAGAACAACAGTGGAAATTAACAGTTAAGACATGAGTAGGATTATTATGACAAACAAAAATAATTAAAGTAACATCAACAAATAGAACAGGTTCTTTAGTTTTATTTGTAAGAGAATAAGAGGCAATAATTGGCAACCTTGTAAGAGCCACAAAACTTAACAATGCAAGTGGCATTATTCTTTATCTGGGTGTGTGGGTGAATGTGCTTGTTATTTGTGTATTTGCATTTTAACTAGCCCAGAGAGAGGGGGGGAGGGAAACAGACTCCAGTTAATTCAAACAAATATGTGGTTTACTTTTCATTTAGATCTTGTATTCCAGTACTCTTACAGATCAATTGCTGGGAGGGAGGAAACCCAAACAAAGAAAAGGAACATGACTCCAAAAACAAATGCTGCATTTATCTAACCAGTTTTAATACCTAGTATGCTAGGTAATTATCTCAGATAAAAATAGGTATGGTTTGAGGGTTTTTGAAGGTGATATATTTTAGCAACCATAATATCAAAAGTACGAGCAAATGCCACCTGTGAAAACTGCAATACCAATCAGAATTTATGTCTAACAGTCGTTTACTCTTGCATCTGCTAAATCTTTCATCATTGATCCAATACAGGAAAAAACCAATGAAATAGAATATATAAATATATATAATGTGTGTGTGTGTATAGGAAGATATATAAATATCTGTGTAAAATGAAGTTCTAATTCAATATTTAGGAGATAAAAAAAATCCACATGCTTGACATTCAAAAGAGCTCCCAACAGCTCTAGGGAAAGTATAAATAAGGTTACTTACTTACGTGTTCAAGTAAATTTTCAGAATTATAGCTAGAGGAATAATTTTACAATTCCTTTAATAAAATACATCTTAGAGTGACATACATTTCTAGTCTATAGTAACAATAAAATCATCTGATCAAATCTCCTTTGTCCTTAAAATTTTGATTCCTTCCTGTACCAGAACATAACAGATACAAACTAAAAGGTCATTGACATTAAAAGTAAAGAAGTGAACAATCTAGTATCCATTGAAACTGATACATTACAAAAGTATGTATAATAATTATTTTAATGATAAATTTTTTTTTGCATGTTAACTTCATTTCTACAGTTCTGTAAAGTATTTCTCAATAGCCGTAGTAGTTTGATTACCTTTTTTCTTTATTTTTCAACCAGTTTCAGCGTAAATAAATGGTACATCTCTTCTATGATTTTGAAGCCCTGTACAGTTAAGATGCTGCATGCTAATGAGCTCCTTTTTTTTACATGTAACTCCCTTCTATACAAACAGGAAGAAACGTCTCCACCAAGAAATTAAAGAGAGGCATGTGGTAGGATGCATACATTGTTATTTGTTATAAACTGTAATATTATTCTTCTACTTCACTTGAGACTCCCCAGGGAAACTACTCTTATGGATGTACCTCTGTCTCCTACACACCTACAGAGGCATCTGAATATTTGGGAACACATCTTTTTCTTGTTTAGGAAAAAGTAAAACTCCTATTTCTTCTAGTGGTAAGCCACATAATCAGGGAAGTTAGGCAAGTGACCTTGGTAGGCCTAGAACTGCCATAGAAACACCATTTCCATATGCAGTCCCTCCTGTTGCATCTGTAGAACTGCTTTGAGCATTTAGAGATAAACATAAAATTATAAAGGGAGGGTCCAGAACCCTCCCTTCACCATGCCTTCATAACCTTCTGCTCTGCTAGTTAATATTTTGATCTGGAAAGAAAAGGGTTTAAAAATGTTTTCTCATCCAAATCTCAGCTAGATATATTCTGGAGAAAATAGTAGTTTAGATGTTTGTTTTATCATGTTGTATGTGCAAGCTGGAGAGACGTAGATAAATTTACACAAGTATTGTCTCTTTACACTATTTGAAATGTTTTCAACAGCATCAAGCATTCAAAAACTAGCACTTTTCAGTTTTATAAGGTCTTATACACAGTACTTCGAAAGTAAATGTATGTAAGCATGAAGGATGTATATAAGCCTGTGATTCCTGAAGGCCAGTCTTGCTAGACTGAGGAAAGAAGCAAAGAAAGCATTCTGCAGCTCAGCTTCTGCCATGCCCTGTATAAATGGGTTCCTCGCCTTATTCATCAGAAGATCCACATTTTTCCTAATCTTCCATTTGTTACCTATGTACTTACAGAAACCCTTCTTGTTGTCATTGACATCCCTCACCAGAGGAGAAACCACAAACCTCCATTTTGAGGCCTTCAGTGGAGGAAGAATGGCAACAAATATGACCGTGTTTTGCAGAGGCCATTGAAAAGACGGGGCTGGACCCCCTGGCCTGCCAGGTGTAGCTGTGGGGAAGGGGCTGTCCAAGTCTGATAAGAGACTGTTTTAGAGCATCCAACAGCATCTGATGGTTGAGCATGGAGCAGGCACACCTGGGCTCTTCACAGAGGTGTGTGAAGTGAGGGTGAGAGGCAGCATCACAAGCTGAAATAAAAGAAGTCCAGATTGGAGGTAAGGAGAAACCTTTTCAGCACAGAGGTAGCCTATCCATGGAAGCAAGGTCAAGGAAGGCTGGTCTATTTCTGACATTGGGGGGTTTCACACTCCAACTGTTCAAAGCCATGGGCAGCCTCGTCTGACCCCATGGCTGAGACTGCTCTGGGCATGGTCTGAGACAGCAGACCTTCTCAGGAGACCTCTCTGTCAGCCTGAACTTTCTTGTGATCCTAAAGCCAAAAATAATAATATTCTTGCAGCTACAAATAGGATAGAGCCAGTTTCTTGAGATGGCTGTTCAATAATGAACAGAATAGTACCTCCTAAAATAAAGCTATCAGAGAGCATAACTTCAGTCTCCTGAGCCCAAATAGTTTGTCAGTTATACATGTATGAAAGTACCAATAGACTGTTCTTTGCCCTAGAAAACTTAATTCTTACTATTTATGTGACTATTTTCTGCTATGAGAGTAAAAAGTAAAACATATCATCAACTGCTTTTCTAGATTAAGAAACTTAAAAGTCAAGTCTATTCCATCCTCTTTATCATTTTATCAATTTTGATAAAATGATTTATCACATCTGCAAAAAAAAAAAATTAAAAAAACCAAAAAAACCCCACCAAAAACACCAAAACAAATAAGAAAAACACAAAACAAACAAACAAAAAACCCAAACAAACAAAAAAAACAAATCCAAAAAACCAAGAAAATTCCACAAGACAAAAAAAAGCCAGTAAAAATTAGCTTTGTATAAGTGAAGTACTCATCTTTATGTATTGCTTTGCAGTTAGGAATAAAAAGGAAATTTATCTCATCAGAAGAGTAAAACAGATAAGTTAAATGATTACTGTGTGTCAATGCAAATGTATCAGAAATGAATCTATGTGTTCCCCTTCTCTTTTCACATTTATGCATTTTTGTTCCCTTTCCCCAACAAGATCCTTTGAGACTACATTGGTGATCAGTTGCTTCCATATAACCATGCTTTGAAAAAGTCTGCTCCTATTTTTTTACTTTGGATGACGTGAAATGTCATTTAGGAGAGGCTGGTAACAGTAAAAGGTAGAGGAAAATAATATTTCTGGATATTTCTGTGTCAGTCAGTCATTCAAAAAGGTCACATTGGTAAATGGAAATTTTAGGCAGATAAATGAAGCATAAGATTAATTATAAGACTTATTGGGGAAAATCCTGCTCTTAACAGATGTGTCCACTTGGATGATGTGGTAAGGGAAAGCAAAGCAAGTGGTTCCAGACACTTCCTTGGCAATAAAGCCATCTTGCTGATGCAGGTTGGCTAGACTAGGAGGTATGCTGCTGAGCATAAAACACAGCACAAACTGGCAGATATCCTTCTGTGTTATGCAGGATTAGGGCACTGATTCCTTTACCCTCTTTCTTTTGAAATCACCTGGCATAATTGCACAGCTGAGAGCACAAAAAGATCTTTTCCCTAATGATTCTCACAAGCACAGTAGGAATGTTCAGTCGCACAAAATAAATCTCTTCGCAAAGTGGATAGAAATAGGATAGGCTGGGTCTACGGATAGAGGTTCACCAGCTTACTTCCATGAGACATTAACTATCTGCCTTAGTATGAAGAAGTGGGTTTAGGTGACATTTGATTTATCTGAACTCACTAAGAACATTTTTAGAATGCACATGTAGGAAGAAATTTCTGTAGGTTCAGAACTATTGTTAATAAAGGTACTGAAAGTGCATAATAATGTTTCTCTTATAGGAGGAATAAAAGTAATTTGATTAAGACTAAGAAATAAAGTGTGAGAAGAGCATGATTTCATTTGATAGATATTGATTTCGTTTAGATTTGCTAAGTATGGGTAATTGGGTGGGTGTTGTGAATAATATTAGAAGATCTGAATAACAAGGGCATGTGTTATAGATGTAATTTTAATGAATAGAAGAAGACTGAATTTTAATGACTAGAAGAAACTGAACATAATCAAGAAAAAATCACTTGTAGTTTTCTCTTTAAGTTTAACCCTGGTATCCTGGATGTAAAGGTGAAGTTTAAAATGACATAAATAGAAATCTCAGTAACTTGAGTAAAGTGGTAAATTGGGTCAGACCATTTTTTTTTTCCTAGGGAGGAACTCTATATTTCAGTGTCTGCATATAGACTAGATGAAGGCTAAAGGATAGGAAAAACAAATGACTGCTTTCAATAACAACCACTGTTAAAATGAATTTTCATGACACATATTGTGCTCAAGTATAATTGTTTAACCTGTATGACTTATCATAAAATTATCTGCCTTGCAATCATCAGGATTCCATAGACTTAAAGTTCAATCTGGCAGAATTTTCCCATATGGTTTTAAAACAGAGATACTGCAATGTAGGAGAAACTGGGGTGGGGGAGGGTAGGTGCTCGGGTGGAAATGTATTAAAAACAGAATCACAGAATAGCAGAATGGATAAGGTTGGAAGGCACTGCAGTGAGTCATCTGATCCAACCTCTCCGCTCAAGCAGGGTCATCCTGGGTCACACACAGAGTTGCATCCAGACAGTTCTTGAATATCTCCAGTGAGGGAGACTCCACAACCCCTCTGGGCAACCTGTTCCAGTGCGTGGTCACCTATATAGTAAAGAAGTTCTTAGTCATTTTCAGGTAGAACTTCTGTGCATCTTGTCCTATTTCTTGGCATCACCCAGAATATTTTGACTCCATCCTCTTGACATCCTCCCTTCAACTTCTATACATTGATGAGATGCCCTCTAAGTCAAGTCTTCTGGAGGCTGAGCAGGCCTCTCAGCCTATCTTCATAACAGCAACTAAGATCTATGATGTAGTGAATTAAATAAGAGAAAAAATCAGTTGATATCTCTCTTTACTCCAAGACACTGCACATTTTCTTCTGAAATCACAAAATCAAACTGAAAGTCACCATGTCACGACTTCAAGTTAACAGATACAAAAACAGATACACATACACACACACACACACACACACACACACAAACACGGAGGAGATACAGTGCAAAATCACTTAGCATTTGACACATAGGCTTTTCAGATATTTTGATAATAATTTCTGAATAAGAGTAGAAGAAAATTGCTTATTATATTTATAATATCTCTGTTACAGCTGATGACGTTCTCCACTCCTGAGCTCACACATACAGGAATACTCTGTGTGTGTAGTGGTGCTATCTATTTATTTCTAAATATATTGTCATACATTTTGATGATGACTGTGATGACATGATGTTGTGCAAAGTGTACAGATGAGTATAACAATTTCTTTTTCTGTTTTTAAGTGTCTTGAAAAGAAAGAAAAGAAAGAAAAGAAAGAAAAGAAAGAAAGATAAGAAAGAAAAGAAAAAAACAAACTTGTTGTATTGTAGAGAGTGGAAAACCTACACTAGGTACTTAGCTCTGTTATTGCCCATGTAATCAATTCATAACACTCTTATATCTCCCTCTCTCTTGCTACCATTTACATGTCCTGTATTTTGATTGTAAAGTCTTCGGAGCACAAATTGTTTCTCACTTTCTGTAGTAGTATAGTGTCACACTGCAGAAGACACTGCAGAAGCTAATGCATTGTTCCTTACTCCCAGATTATGGTGATTGTAATAAATATTGTGTCGTGGTTTGAGCTGCCTACCCCCCCCAGGGGGGGAATCTGGAAGTGGTTGATTCCAGGTGAGTTTCTGATGAGAGACCAATTGGAGCTGTATTTCACCCATGTGAAATTAGCATATTGCAACAGCTGGAGGAAGTTGTTGGCAGAGAGAGAGAGAATCGGAACCATGAGGGGTGGCTCCTCAGCTTCCACGGCCTTGGTTTGGCCAGGGCTGGGGTGGTTTCTTCGCCGTTTCCCCCCACTGCCCTGAAGAGTCGGTGGCATGGGACTTGAGAAGCCAACTGGGGGTTGGAGCCAGATACAGGCACGGCATTGGAGCTGAGCCAGAGATGGGCCGAGGGGTGGCCTGGAGCTGCAGAAGCAGCGGAGATCATGCAGAACTGGAAGAATTCCAGGCACAGGATGAGAGAAGCCAAACTAAGCAGGCTTTTTCTGAGTAAGGACCTTTGGTGGAAACTATTTGGGGTATAAAGACTGAACAAAAACCCAGAGAATCTTGCAACCTGGAGAGAAGAGTGGACTAGAAGTGGAGAAGTCCCTGAATCTTACTCCCTGGGGGGAACCTTCACAAACCAGGGCGAAAGGACTCAAAAGCTGACTCCCTGTAGCTTGTGATGAAGACCTGGTGCAGCAAGTGTTCCCTTGCAGCCCAGGAGGAGACTTCGGCAGAGGCCAAGGAGCTGGTGGGGATGCAAAAGACCCCTTCCTCAATACCCCAGTGAGAGAGAGACTTTAGCTATTGCCCTAATGGTTTTTCTTTTTCTGGATTGATGTGGAAGGACCCTAGGATTGGTAGAGATTGTATTAATACTGTGTATTTATTTGCTTTTTGGTTTCTATAGTATTTATTTTGTTAGTAATAAATTTTGTTACAATTTCCCTATACTAGCAATTGTGTTACATCTGAAAACCCTCTCACACTGAAGCAAATTGTTGGGAAGTTTGGAAATTGGATTTTTAGAGGGCTCAAACCACGACATGTTGCTACTGGAGACACTGAATTTCAGTACACATTCCAGTGTAAGTCTTTCAATGGCTGTCTATTCCATCAAAACTACTAAAGAGATCAGAGTTTCTATTATTTCTTTCTGTATGAAAATTTAGTTCAAAATACTGCCCTGTATTTTTCCTCCTGGCAAGAATTTCTGTCACTAATGTTAAGATTAGACACCCATGAAGATTATTACTCCAAGATTTTATGTTTCTCTTGATGACCATAAGAACCATTTCCAGAGAAAGAGAGACTGAGAGAAGGGAAGCGAAGCAAAGTCAGTGCTTCAATCTGAGAAGATATAAGTCCAGACAGCTATTTTCTCTGAATTCCCATGACCTTCTTTTGAGCAGTCTGTTCTTCCTGATGCATTGTTTGGTCAAGGCGCAAGAACCACCTTGTAAATAAACACCCATTTGTGCATTGTTTATAGTTAAAAGATTCTATTAATCTTCTTTGCTAAACAGAACACAAAAGTAAACAAATAATGTCAGTAAAAGCTAAATAATCATATAATTCAATTGTTGATACAAAAGATGCAACAAGCAGCAGAACTCCACAGACTTTTAAACTACAACACTTCCTTTGTCCCCTTAGCTATGAAACAAACTTATCACATCCTGAAAGAAATTCCGTTTCAATCTCTAATTCTGTTAATCTTTGCAAATTTGGGTAGCTTCAGTGCAGTACAACAGAGCTCCTTCTGAAACTATGGCTAGTTACGTTTCTAGCTTTCTGTAAGTGAAACACATGAGAATTTCAAAGCACCTGTCATTTACTGGGTAAAAACATCTGACTAAACTTGTAAGAATAAATTATAAATTATATAATTATAAATTATAAATTACAGGCAGGTGATTCAAGACAATCGTAGTCCTATAGATTATTTCAGAATTACCTCTCTTTTCTGCATCCTATGATATTTAGCCTTCAGTTCAAGATCTAAAAGATCTGCTTCTGTTGGAGGCTATACTAACTCTGATGGTAAAGGCATAAGCTAAAAAATTTATTGGTGCTGAACAGATAACAAAGACCCTATTTTTAATTGATCATATGTCTGTATATATGTCTCCTTATTTTGTAGTTTTGCAAGTACTTAATTACAAACTTGATGTGAATAACAGAGATGTAAAAACAATCTATAAGGGCATGAACCTGGATCTGAAAACCATACTTTTCTTAGGAAAGCTATCCCTTCACTAAGAATGCTGAAGAAAACTCAGTTTGTAAATCATAAATACATTTGAACTACTACTGAAGTAATTTGTTCATGTAGAGAAAATATTTTCATTCCATACATAAATTTAATGCATAACATAATATCCAGTCAACAAGTCATATGGGGTTTTTAAATTTGAATACATTATAATGGGTCAAGAAAGATGTGTTAGTTTATCAGGTTGAAGTATGGTTAATGACTCCACAGAACAATGTAGTTATATGAAACTCATGATGACTGTGAGCTATCTGCTTCAAGGAGGCATCTCCATCAAAATCTGCAGCACTCCGACTCAAGTTGAAAAGAGATTGCTAAAGAACTGGAAGAAAACCTCAAAACTGAAGCAAAATGCTCTTATCAGAAATGTTACTTACAGATCAAGTTACAAGATTTTTCAGTAAGAAAATTTACTTTCATAGTACATCTGACATACCTGACTCATTGTTTACCTGTAAGATGATTTAGTTATATATGGCAATATTCTGAATCACAGTCTTGAATAATATTCAGCGCATACTTTCTGAAAATACATATTTACAAATAAAAAAATCATCTTTCAGAGTAAATTCATTCAGCCTCCTGGATTAAGCTGATTTGCATAAGCATTGTAGAGAAGAGAATTACCCCCTGGCATTATATCCAATCTTCACAGATGGTCTTTTTGATCTGTTAATCAGATTTCCTGTATCCTTAGACAATATCTTAATTGCTTATGCCCTCACATTAAAAAAAAAAAAAAGAAAATAAAAAAAAAAAGAGAGAGAGAAAGATATTCAATTATCCTTAAGGAAGCAGAATAAACTTTTACATTTATATGCTTTTCACAATACTGTGAAATTATATTAACCATAGTTTACCAGAACAAAAGATAAATAAGATAAGTAAGATAAATAAATATGCTGAAAGGTCTGCATGTTTTCCATTACTGTATTTTCTGTATAAATTCTAGAATAGGTGTTCTTTTTAATTTTATCCATATTCTAGAAAATTTCTTTTGTGACATTTCCAAAGTATGATGATTACTGTAGTGAAATCTGCATATTTAACACAAAACTGTTCCACATATAGGAGACTTTCTGGGTTTACCATTTTACAACAAAAAAATCTCCTGGTTCTGTTTCCACATCTCTAGTAACATTTTCCAAAATAGTCAAGAGATTTTAGTGAAGTACCACGGGTTTTTTCTTTCCTACAATATATACAGTGGCAGCAGTGGCGGCAGCAGCAGCAGCGAGGTGAGTTCAGAGCTGAGTTTTATATTGAGGTCTGCAGGGGGATTCCTGAGCTCAGGGACACCCAAGTAGCAGCCCAGAGCCCCATCAGGACCTGGAATTTCACTGCAGCCAATCAGGTGAGAAGCAGAGAGCTGGGAGCACTGTGGGAGATTTAAACACCTCTAGGGAGCACTGCAAACAGAGCGGGTGCGTCATTTAGGGTGGGTGAGAAGGAAGGTGCAGTATCCCTCCTATCAACTCAAGAGGAGAGTTCGAGAATGGTTTCTACTCATCAGGGTGCTAAGCTCTCTGCGTGTGTCAGAAAGATTGTAGCAATGAAAACAGAGCTGCTGCAGAAACATGCAAGGGTCCAGGTACTGAGCTGGAGGGAGTACCAGAGCCTGCAGCTGGCATCCGAGGGTAACAGCGATAACACCCGAGTGAGGTGCGAGCAGGTCAGTGTTTGATGGTACAACCCAAAGGAGAGGTAGAAAGACTAAGGAACATGAGGGCATCTAAGAAAGATATTGTTTGGTGGAGCTGTTATCTACTCACCCTGAGGCAAATGTACCAGCCAAATGCACCTTAGGAAGTAGAGAATCTTTTCTCCTCTCCACCACAGGCAGGAGGAAACCTAGGAGAATGGAGGCAGGTCCCTGCTTGGGGTGGCCAGTGAATCCACTCCCAAGCTCCTTCCCCTCCCCTTGTACCCCTGTAAAGGATACATACAAGGTTCTGGAAACTGAGGGCCAGGAATATAATGTTCTAGATGAGCAGAGGAGGTGCCCTGCTAGACCTGCTCTTTGTAAACAGGGAAGGACTAGTAGGTAGTGTGGTGGTTGGTGGCCATCTTGAACATAGTGACCATGAAATATTAGAGCTTTCAATACTGGGTGAAGTAAGAAGGGACAGCAGCAGAATTTCCATCTTGAACTTCAGACAGGCAAACTTTGGCCTGTTTAGGAGACTGATTGACAACGTTCCTTAGGAGTCTGTCCTGAAGGGCAAAGGAGTCCAGGAAAATTGGATATACTTCAAAAAAAAGGAATTCTTAAATACACAGGAGCAAGCTGTCCCATTATGTAGAAAGGCAGGTCGTCGGGGAAAAAGGCTGTCCTGGTTAGATAGAGAACTTAGACTAGAACTTAGGGAGATAAAGAGAATCTATCATCTCTGAAAGGAGCGTCAGAGAACTTGGGAGGACTATAAGAACATTGTAAGAGCACGAATGGAGAAGATTAACAGGGCCATAACCCAACTGTGGTGGTTTGAAAAACCTTTTCCCTGGGGTAATAATGGTTTGCCCCACTGATAATACTGGACCAATCAATAGTCCACGTGCGCCCTACGGAAATTACATACCCACAGAAACGGAAGAGAAGATGGTGAAGATAGTGTAGAAGGAGGTAGCCATGATCTGAGCCATGAGGAGGTAGGGGGCCAGTGAGCCCCTCTGGGCCAAGGGCCCCCAGACCCCAACCAAGGCTATGGGAGACCCAGTATAGTGTCGCAGCTGGACCGGGTCCCGTAATCAAGAGCTGGAAGAGTTTCCTTACTGTGAGCAGCAGCAGAAGACACTGAAAGCGGCAGTGGAGCAGCCCTGAACAGAGACAGCGATGGCTAAAAGCCAAAAGATAGCCAGTAGCAACGAGATAACGTGAAGCCAGCTGAAAGACACAGAGATGTTCCTGCAGGAGGGAGAGCTGGCAACAAAACAGAGGTGAACTCAACAGAGCTGGTTTGGGGTAAGACTGTATCATTTTCCCAAAACCAGAGACTCTCTGAAGAGGAGGAGTGGACTTCCAAACCCTTAGGGAGTCCAGAAATGCAGCAGCAACTAGAGAGAGGGAGAGAGAAGCTGAAAACCTGGAGTTTGTCCTGAGAACTGAGCCAGGATGGAATGCAGAGGAGGTGGCCGTGCCCTCTGCTGCTGCTGCTGCTGCTTCTATCATGCTACTGAGCTGAGACAGAGCAAAAGAGCTTTGGTAAGACTGAACTGAAAGCTGCCTTCAATGTTATAATCCAAGAGGAGTGAAGATCTACAAGGAAATCCCCCGAAGGCTCGGGCTTGGGGTTGAAATTTCCACAAAGTAAGAATAGAAATCCTGACAGCCATACATAAATCTGCTGCCTCAGAAAAATGAAGGACACTAACCAGTGCCACAAAAAACTGAAATGAAGGAACTGTGGCCTGAGAAGTGACAGAAAGACTTTCTCTTTTCTTCTTGGACTTTTATTGAAGAAGAGGAGAAATTTAATTTAATATAAATATATATGTGGGTGTAAATAAACCTTTGTAAATATTTTCCCCTTCCCCCAATAACGAATGGTTGTGTTTTGTCTGAAAACTCTCCACATGAAGTGAAAAAGATATCAAGTCCATACCATCACTAAACCCTCTCACAGGGGTAAACTGTGGAAGGGGGGGCTTGAAGTCAAAAAATTAGATTCTTGGGAGTTTCAAACCACCACACCCAACTAATACTTGATTTGTCCAAGGCAGTTAAAGACAAGTTTTTTGTCTTCGTCATTTGTTGAATGCCTAGGGCAGTGTAGTATCAGGAGATGAGGAAAAGGCAGAGGTACTTAATGCTTTCTTTGCCTCTATCTTTAATACCAAAACCAGTAGTCCTCAGGATACCCAGCCTCCAGAGCTGGTAGTTAGGGACGGGAAGCTGAGTAAAGCCCCCATAATACAGCAGGAGGTGGTTTGTGATCTGCTATGCCAACTAGGCACTTGCAAGTCTATGGGCCCTAGTGAGATTTACCCCAAAATAATGAGGAAACTGGCAAAAGAACCTGCCAAATCACTCTCAATCATCTGTCAGCAGTCCTGGTTAACAGGAGAAGATCCAGTGGACTGGAAATTAGCAAACATAATGCTAAGTCATTAGGATGATCTGGAGGACTACAGAACTGTCAGCCTCACCTTTGTTCTAGGCAAGGTTATGGAAAGGGTGCCATTACATGGCATGTTCAGGACAACCAGAGGATTAGACCCAGCCAACACTGATTTACAAAAGGCAGGACCTGCTTGACCAACCTGATCTTCTCCTATAACAAAGTGACCTGCTTAGCTGGTGATGGGAAGGCTGTAGCTGTTGTCTGTCTAGAATTCAGTAAAATGTTTGACACTGTCTCCCACAGCATCCTCCTAAAAAACTGGCTGCTTGAGGCATGGATGGGTACCCACTGTTCAGTGGGTAGAAAACTGGCTGAATGGTTGGGCCCAGAGAGCTGTAGTGAATGCAGCTGAATTTGGTTGGCAGTCAGTCATTAGCAGTGTTCCCCAGTTTTGGGGTTGATAGTGTTTAACATTTTTATTGATGATCTGAACATGGGGATCAAGTTCACCCTTGGTAAATTTGCAGATGACACCAAGTTGTGTGGGAGTGTTGATCTGCTTGAGGGTAGGAACACTCTACAAAGAGATCTTGATAGACTAGATCAATGGGCTAAGGGCAAGTGCATGAAATTCAATACGACAAAGTCCTTGGTCCAGCACTTAGGCCAAAGCAACCCTAGGTTTGGAGAGGAGTGTCTTGAGAGCTGTTCAGCAGAAGGGAACTTGGGGATGCTGATTGACAACTGGCTGAACATGAGCCAATAGGGTGTCCAGGTGGACAAGAAGGCCAATGGCATCATGGTCTATATCAAGAATAGTGTGGAGAGCAGGACTACAGAAGTGATTGTCTCTCTTTACTCGACACTAGTGAGGCCACATTTCAAGTACTGCATTCAGTTTTGGATCCTCACTACAAATAGGGCATTGAGGTGTTGGAGTGTGTTCAGAGAAGGACAACAAAACTTGTGAAAGGTCTAGAAAACATGTCTTATGAACAACAGCTGAAGATGGGTTTGTTTAGCCTCAAGAAGATGAGGCTCAGGGGAGACCTCATCACCCTACAATTCCCTGAAAGGAGTCTGTAGTAGAGATGGGGGCCAGTCTCTTCTACCATGCCTACCATGAAAGGACAAGAGGAAATGGGCTTAAGCTGAGACAGAGGAGATTCAGTTTAGATATAAGAAAAATTCTTTTCCCTGTTTTGAGTGGTCCAGCATTGGAATAGGTTACCCAGAGAGGTGTTCAAGAGGCATCTGGATCTGGTACTGGGTGATAAGGCTTAATGGTTTAGGGGTTACAGTGATAGTGCTAGGCGGACAGCTGAACTTGGTGATATTGAAAGAAGATGTCTTCCAACCTTGATCATTGTATAATTTTGTGTGAGGCAACCACCACCACTACACTCTTAGGTACATTATTTTTGCCTCTAAGGCAAGAAAAGATGCAAGACATAAATTACTAGATTTTTGTTCTTACTGCATAGCCATGAGACCATTCCTTGTCTTTGTACTTGTTGGAGGACAGTTAATTATTTGATTTGCATAGAGCTATTATAGCCATATCTCTTTCCAAATAGATTAACATTAATTTATAGGATTTGATTCATTCATTTTTCTCCTCAGTCTGTACTCTGTAGGATTTCCAGCAAACCTAAGACAAAATTTGCATTCTCACTGACAATTTCAAGTGATAAATTTATGCATGCAAAAATTCATGCAGGAAGGATAGAACATGATTATTTTGTTTAGAAACAAGTGAAGCAACCTACATGCATGGGAGCTTGTAAAAGGTAAAAATTGACTCACTAACCATAACTACACTATATGCACCTGTTTATAAATGCTGATTCCAAATTGTTGAACAGCTGCCAATGTTACAGTACATATTCTTAAATGCAGGCATGTACTTGCCAACTACTGCATTAACCAAACACTTTTAGTATTAGTCACTAAAGTTTTGAGAAGCATTTTAAGAGTCAGGATGATAGTTGAACATTATTATTAGATTAAAATTACTATCTGAATCATAACATATTATGCAGAATACTCCTTTTTGTCTCCATTTTATCTGCAGCTGATAGTTCTAAAATGAGATTATTGCACCTAGCAACATAAATTTTTTGAACATTAATGGATATGTTATTCTATTAAGAGGGGGGTGTGGTGGTGTTAGACTGTGTATGCATTACAATCTGACTTAGTTTTTAGACAAAAAATTCAAAATAAAACCAGAGAGCAAAACTGGAACAGTAAATGAGAGAACTATATCTATCTAAGCCTCATAGAACTAAAGCAACAGATATTCACAAGATAATTCCCAAGGTCACTGCAGAAATAACATATACCAGTAATATTAGGTATATGTCACATCGCAGTTGCCTTTAGCTAAAGTGTACAAGTCAACCAAGTAGAAGCCACCGTTGCTCCCACATTTCTTTTTGTGTATGGATGAAAGTTGGAAATCTCTGGTAATTTTTGCAACAATGTCAGAAAAACTCACACAAATATTTTAGACAAAACTTCCTCTATGTTGCTTAAGAAGCCAGAATAGACCATTCCATTGTTCAAGTCTACAGACATTTTTTATTGGTAAAAATAATACCAACAGCACAGCAATAATGGAAACAACAACAAAACATATATGCCTTGCCTTCCAAAGCATACCTGTACCACAAGCTACTTGTATATCCTTAAGGACCAGAAAGTGTGATCCCTTTTTGCTACAGCACAAAATAACTGGAGCTAATATAACAAACAGTTCAAGGAGAAACTATGTGCAGTATACACAACCAGTAGACTCAGAAGCACAGTCTAGGGACATTTAGTCAACTATTTGGATTTGTTACAGACTAAATATTGTTTTGGCTGTTTGCAAAACAGAATATGATCACATATGCATGTTGAAGTCATATCAGTTGTATTTTTTACTTTTCACTTTTCCTTCTAAAATCACAATTAAAACAGTCTTAGCACAATCACAATAACTTGTTTGGTCTTCAAGCTGGTATTTCTATGCTTGATGAACATAAGCTATCACTGTATGGATGGGTGGGTTGGTGAATGAACGAGTGAACGGACTCAAATGAATTGACTGAACTAAGTGAGAAGTCCCTATGTAGTACTCAGTAAAATATGTATCCATTTTGGGTTGCTTTCTAGAATTGCTTAACAGATAAAGATCTTGCAGGAGGCCAATTCCTCATTTGTCTTAAAGATTACCTGCATGCCTTACCTCGTGTCTCTCTCGCATTATTTTTGTTGGGGACTCTGACTGCTAAACTTTTTCTAGTTTGTCATTTTAAGGTTTTGTTTTTCCCCATGGCAATTCATATGCCAATGGTACTGAGGTTGATATTTGAAAATTCAAGCATTATATAAATGTAAAACATTTATCTAATAGATGGCAAACAGATTTATGTGTTTTTTACAAGCACAGTTTATGTCAGCACATACGAGTTTTTAATTTGTTAATCACAGCAAAACTTACAGTATGCAAAAGCTTAATCATAAATACATAAAAGGGGGAATAATATTCTCTACTAAAAGCGCACAGTCTGTACCCAAGACATCAAAAGTTTTGAGAGATGAAAACTGATTCTTGCGTTCCAGCACTAAAGTTCCCTGCACAAACTGATGGAAAATGTTACCAAGACAGACTTGCTGAAGATATCATAGTGTGTTTTGTGGATGTTAGATTGGTAGATGAACTCTCTGTGAACATCCAGTTTAGTCTGGGCTTTCCCTGAAGGGGAAAAAAAAAAAAAAAGGGAAAACAAGACAATCCTGGTTGGAGGAACTGATTTCAATATTAACAGACTCAAAATATTATTACGTATAGCACAGAAGAAAGAGGCAAAAGGCTTTAGAATTTTTGGTTATACATGTTTATGATGGGCAGAGAGAGTAAGTTGGTTCTCTGCCTTCTTATCCATTTCAAATGGAATGGTTAATGAAGTCAACAGTGTTAGAAAAATATTGTAAGCTGCATTTAAAAGAAATAAAATGCGAAGTCAGACTATATGTGCTATAGAGAGCCTTCATACTGTGCTTTTTTTGTCTTGCTTCCCCAGTTATAATTTTTTCCTGTCCTTCCTATTTCCTCTTTAGTCCTTTATAAGTACTTTATTCTCCTATTAAAATTTCAGGGTTTAATCTCCCTTCCCCTTTCCCCACCTACCTGCCTCCTAAGGCTGCTTCTTGCTTAATACAACAGAAAGAATTTTGTTGCTATCATTCCCTTCTTTAATGAGTTAAAAAAGCAGGTCACAATATGCAAATTACAAAACCTGTTTAAGCTTTTCAATACAGTGGTCTGTCTCACCAGACTGTGAAAATATTTGCTAACTTTCTTTATAACGTTGTTGCTGAGAAGAAAGTTTCATAAACTTTAGTATACATAAAATTTAAAAAAAAATATGGTTTTGGTGGTAAATTTCTCAATGTCTTTGCTAGAAAATCTGAAAAGAGGAAATTTTCCTTGTCCATGGATTCAGGTGGATTTCAGTAAGCCTCTATCAGAGTAAATAAAATCATGTTTAGAATGGGAGCATTGTAAAATATGCTAGGCTATGGTAATGTTCAGAATGCCTACTGGAAGAAAGTAGCAGGACAATGGTTTCTTAGTTCGTGGGGCTTATACAGCAGGGGTTGTTCTCTTGTTTATTCAGTTTTAGTTTTGGGTTTTTTTGTTTGTTTATTTGGAGGTTTTTTTGCCATAGCAGTGCTTATTACTGCCTTATTATGAATTCGAAAAGGGATACTTCACTAATGATTGGTGGATATTGTCAGTGCTATTGTGTCTTAATTGAAATAGAATGTTGTTACTGATAAAGAAAGCACAAATACGTTTCCCAGTCGAAATGCTTTATGATTCCTGACAACTGGTTTCTAAATAATTGTTCCTAGGCACAATTGTTAAAAAAACTTTCAAGTTAATCTATAAAATATCATAGATCCCTATATTCATTCTCCCCTTATAAAAGATTTGGTACTGCATTTGGCCTTTTGTGATTTCATCACTTGTTACTGAATTAAGGAGTGATGTAAATACTCGTGTACTCACTTATCACTTAGAGGTTTGGGGTTCTTCTTTGAGACTTGTAGGATAAGGTGGCAGTGGTTTGGTTTTGGTTTTAAGTGAAAAAAAGGAAAATGGTTCCATTCTTCAGTTCTACAGTGGTGCTATTTCTAAAAAATAATGGCAGTGTAAAGTTGCCATGGGACATTATTTTAGGTTTTGTGTTTAAATTTGAATACATTAAGCATTGTTTTGACAGGGAGTTACTTCTGGGTAAACTTGAATATAATGGTGGTCATGCTAAATGTTCCTTATGAGTGTCATTTGCCTCATGTGTGAGAGACTGAAATGTTAAAGACTCAAACAATCATCAGTTTTCAAAAGCAGCAGGGTGCTTTGCTGTGGCCAGAATTGCATTCCTCAAAGGGGAGGAGGACAGTTTTTGGGTGTATAATGGCCAACACTCTGCTCTCCACAGGAATAGCCCAGGTACAGGAGTGTGCACCAGCGTGAAAGGATGATCACGACAAACCAACCTTTGTTTAGCAACAGGCTGTTTTTTGAGCCAGATAAGGGAAAAGGCCAAAAAGAAGCAGATTTTGCAAGGTGGGATAGTCACAGAATCACAGACCAAGCCAAGTTGCAAGGGACACACAAGGATCATTGAGTCCAACTCCTGGCCCTGAAGAGGATCACCCCCAAGAGTCACATCCTGTGTCTAAGAGTATTGTCCAAACACTTGAACTTTGTCAGGCATGCTTTTTATCATGCCAATTTCCTTCCTTACACAACTGACTCAGGTGTAAAACTTCCCCTGGCTGGGGGAAAGTGTCATGAAAGTGTCATAAAAGTGTCATAGAAAGTGTCATAAACCACCAAAGACCCCCAAAGCACTCCCAGACACATCTCTGGGGCCTTCCAAAAGAGGACTGCACATGATCCCCAGCATTGCATCAGGAAGAGCAAAACTCCGCCCCCTGCCCCCCACACAGGGGGAGGTACCTGGGCATTCCTACCTGAACCAGAGTGTATATTAACCCACCGAACTTTGTGTTTTGTGGACTGCCCCCACCCCTGATGGATCAAGACTGCAACCATCACTTCGACCAATGGACATCTAAATTAGAATAATCAAGTCTCATAGCCGGATCTGTGGGTGGTAATATCTTTCCTCTCCAGTATCTACTCTTTAGTAGAGAGTAAACAGTATCTTCTTTTATCCTTTCTTTATCTTTCTTATTTTTCCTCATGTATTTTTTTAAGCAATATCTTTGTACTTTTATATTGTATATTTCTACAGATAATAACCAAAATGGCCACATATGCCTTTTCTGTTGCAAAAAACCTATTTTAAAATAAATTTTCTAGGTATGTATATGGCATATGTATACATATATAAACCCCTGTCATTCAGTGTTGTTTCACTCTAAGCCATCCCAAGGGATCTGTTTTAACAAGAACATTGTTACCCTGCCATCAGGGGAAGGTTGTAACATTCATGGAGACAATTATGGTGGCAAAATTAAAAAGTAATCTGGTTTTACTGTTATATTTTTTCTATCTCGAATTATTTTGCAGATGAAGGATCTCAATTTATTTTAAATGACATGAAATAATAATAATAATATTCAGGAGAATAAGAATAATAATAATAAAATCAGGAGAAGTATAAAAAGATCCCACAATTCTAAATTATGTGATAAGTACAATTTTCTAAAGCATAGATACAAAAAAATAGCAATGAATAACACAAAATAAGCTTAAGATAGCTTTTAGTAAATTGTAGCACTTAATAATTCATCTGTGCATTCTGCAGTATGCTGTAGGGATCTTTTACAACAGCTCTACTAAGTACAATATTTTCCAACATCAGTGCATAAATTTGCCTAAGAAATATAAATATAAAATTGTCTTCCAGTTATACACTGTCCATGACAGCAACTCTTGAGGTCATTGGCAAATATTGTTACCATTATTCGGTCCTACCTAAAAATGAAAAAATGCACTGTTGCAGCATTTTTGTTCGAACATTGGAACATGCCCTGCAGACTTTTTTTTCTTTCTACATTTTGGTTTTTTCTCTTACTTATTTCCTCAATCAAGTTGTTTTGTTTCGTTTGTTTGTTTGTTTGTTTGTTTTTCCCTCAGGTTTTAACTGAATGGAGCTTGGAAAAATGACACATAGTTGTGAGCCATATTGTAGCTTTAAATTAAAAGTCAGATCTGGTGTTTGAGTTCAAGTTTAGATGAAAAATATCCCTGTGGTTTTCTCTTAACTCTTCAAATTCAGATAAATTGACAATGAATAATATCAGAATTATATACTGTGGTTTAAGGTATAGGGTTTTTTTCTCCAGTGTGTCCACAGCTGATATAGTTTTAGCTTACTAACAGGGAAGACGAAAGCCTGATATTCCTTTGGCATGATATTTGAGGAATTTCTTGTTTTCCAACAGCCCTCTATACTTCTGTCTCTGAAATACTGTGACATTAAACAATACAGTCATTTTTATAAGGGGGTGAAGGATCATACTTTTGTTACTATTGAATCCCTAAAAGGGTATATGTAAGCTACAGACATATTATTTGGATATAAGTAGAGCTGTATGGAAAAGTTCATCTGGTATACTTGTACACAAATGTATTTTCCTTTTTCTACACAAATACTTTTTTGAAGCTCCTAACTATAGAGTTATATATACCTGAAAACACCTTTACAATGTCATAAATCTGAATAAAATACTCTCTGTGAAAAATTATTCATTTGTTCTAACAAGGAAATTTCTTTATATTTATATATAGAATTATATTATGATTTCTATTTCGTGTCCATCTCAGTCTTGTTCACTTACACAATAGAAAGTCAAACTTTCCAGAAATCTAAATATTCTTTAGTTATTTACAATAGTTTTAAATAAATTCTAATTCATACCTTTTGCTTTAGGAATTTCAAACTTGCTTTTCTTTGATGAGACTTGAGTTTGAAAACCAATTATGACAAAGAAATTGTGTATAGTATCCATAAATTGGTATCATGAGTACCTCATTACTAATTTTTTTTTTTTGCACATACAGATAAGAGTTTTTTTTTCCTATTTCTCTGACATAATTCTTGACCTATTATTTATGATAGATCTGCCTTAAATTCTATCTCATATTGGCCTTTTTAGCCACCAATGTGCTTGCAACAAATGTGGGTGGAGCCCTTCCCAAATCTTCGTTCGCAAAGCCTAGCCATGATGATGCCTTAAATTTCATCTTTCTAGCTATTACATATATGTATACATAAGTCTATACACACAGATAAGAAATAAGTTTGGAAAGCACTACAGTAGTCTGCATCAATTCTAAGTCACTATTGTATTAATTTCTTTTGGCAAGAGTCCATTCATGATGTTTATTTTTTTATTGAAACTCTTGACAGAATAGCTTACTGGCACTAAACTGAATATAAGTATATAGAAAATAACCTTGAAATGCCCCAGATGATAGCATTACCATCATAAGTAGTTTTTTTCACTAAAAAAACAGCTTTTAGAGCAAGAAAAGCCTACATAAGCCCACTTGAAACAAATTAAAGCAAATATTAGATGTGGACATGTTTCAAGGCATTATTGTTATTGTGACATTTTTTAGGAGTAAGAAAGGTTAAATTGATCTCTAACATTTGCACAGCAACAGCACATCTGTGTACCTAGGTGTCGATAAAGACAGATGGTACATAAAGTAACAGCTGCAAATGCAAAACATGCAATATGCAATGTAGGAGTTGAAAAGAAATCATTTGGGCCAGATCAAAGTACTAAGGTAAGTTTACATGTATCACAATGTGTCAAGATTACTTTCCTAAAATTAGAATCACAAAATCCTAAAACAGTGCTATTTGATGCAGATTAGAAAGATTTTGAAGTATGCAGCTCTCTAAAGTGGAGTTATTTGGATTCTACTAAGTATCATCAGTCTTTAACACTTGAATGCTGGATAGCAAATAGAGCACTAAGAAAATAAGTGGGCTAGGGATTTGAACCAATGTCTAGAGGCAATGCTTGGTTGTTGCTGCCTCAGGGTCTGACTGAACAGCTTTTAGATGGAAATTCTTTCAATATGAGTGTCATGGTAGGGTCAGTGGCAGCAACCTAATACATTTTCAAACCTCAGTATAAGGGAACTCCGCCCATGAACTAAACCCAAGGTTTGATATGGCTTCTTACTTATCCCAAGCATTATGGTACTGGTGAGGACTGAGAACACTGTTCTGATTAGAGAGGAAGTAACAAGCCGAGATGATCAAGGCAATTACTTTCAGTTGGATTAAGCTTCCTGGTCTAGAAACTGAAATCATATTGTTTATGCAGTTGCAGAACAGGAAAATGTGGCAGTGTGAAATCAACAGGGACTGCTAGGTTTGCAAGGGTTATATTTCTGCTTAGGAGATAAGGATACAATTCAGAACAATTCAGTAGTTAGAACAAATGAGGACATGAACTCTTTTAGTAGGTGTCTCTTCTTAATAGGAGCTTTCAATAGAAGTCCTCAAGTATTTTCAGATGTATAGTACCCTGCTACTCACTTAGAAATGGCCTAATGGGGTGTTCCCGACATGGTATAGTGTTAAATCACAGAAGTGCCAATTAAAATGGAACACTTATTGTGTCGATTATTTAAAAGTAATGTTAAGCTCTCACAACATTCTTTCAAAAATAAAAGGTATAATAAAAGCTTTATATACTAAGCTTCCTCTTCACATTACTGCCTCCTGGTAAGAGGGGTTCTTACAAGTGTGATTATAATTGAAAATCTTTTCTTTATCATTTTCATGTTTTAAAATTTCAATGACTCCATCTGAAGGTATTCTTCATTTCACAAAACTGGACCCAAATACTGTCTCAGGGTGTTCTTGTTATAAATAATTGGAATTTAACGAAACTTTTAATTTTCCACACAGTCTTACATTCATCCGAAAACCCCCAAGACTTCTGCTCACAAAACAAAACACGAAGATACAAGATGTAATAAAAGTGGAGAACAAATATCTCTGATATTCACCATGAGGATGAAAGTAGCAGTTACCAGAAAAAATGGATTAAAAATTTGTCTTAACAAAACCTACTTTTTATCATCTCACTGTTTGCCAATCTGTGCATTATTGGTCTGGATGAAGTTCAGATATGGCCCTTTGTTGTCACTGTAGAGCATTTTTTTTTCTTTAACCAAATTGTTTTCTAGCTTTGTGATGAGAAGTCTGTTTCACATCAGCCCAAATATTAGTCTTTATGCCAGTCTAGGGTAGCATAACTGAGAAGAATAGAAGCAAACTGGCCTTTTTATGGGTCCCATGTTTTTTGAGACATATGGCCTCCAAGAGCTACATGTAAATTTTCATTAGGGGATGGTGTTTCTAATTTCTGTCCGAGCAGCTTCTTCTCATTTGAAACATGCATTAATGATTTTATAGCTTACCAACAAATTTCTGCTGCAGTCTATTACATGAACAATTCAGATTGCAGAATTATATATTACCATCAACATTTGTCCTCTCTACTTTGTCAGTGCTTTGGTACAGAAGCAAGCCTTTCCTTCTTTCCTGAACTTCTTTCATTAAGAGCTTAGGTGCAGCAGCATGTTTATTACAATTGTTATGCAGTAATCTTACATACTGTATTATTAGAAATAACAGGGCACAACAGAATGAAGCTTTTACCTGAATTTGTTTCCTTTTATGGATTTCTGTTAAAACCATAAGTGCAGATTTTCATCACAGTGTGTGTGGGTTTAGCCATGCAATTCCCATTAATATTAAAAGGAATCACACAGCTGAGTCCCTGCACACCACATTGAAAACACTCTTTAACATTATTTTAATGAACATTCTTTTATGACTAAATTATTTCAGAGTAGCTGAGCAGTTATTATCTTCCTCAGTAACTAGTGATCACCCACAGGGTAAGTTTCTCTAATATTCTGTTGTAGCCCCTGTGCCTTTGCCATGTTGTTATGGGACCTTTCTAGTTATAAATGATTTTCATTGAGGTGTGCAATTAGAAACTAGCCACAAAAGTAAAGCAGCAAAACTTGATTTTGGCTGCAAGTTGAAGCTGCCCCTGGGGCCTTTAATTTATGGTCTGTCCCTTTTTGTATAATCAGGACCTTTTTGAAATGCACCCAGTTTTTTCCTTAGAGGAAACATTTCTCTCTTTCTTGAGGTTCATTCCATCTTGTTTATGGTTTACAAATCTTTCAAGGTTGTTCAGGATAGTTATTCATATGTACAATAAAAATATAATTTTTTAATGAAAATTGAAACCATAATTTATTTATTGATGTGTACTTAATATTTGGTTTTGAAACTTGGTAAGTTGCACCCAGAAATTCATTGCATAGTTAATTAGTGTTTATGAATTGTGTTCTGCCTTCCACACACAAATTACATTTATTAGCAACTACCTTATCTCTACATAGAGGTGGGGACTATCAAAGAACTTACCATAAGTGTGTTATCCTATCCTATTCCCGCACTACCCTTTCTCTTCCTCCTCCTGCTCAGGAGGATAAGAAAGCATTTTAGTTGTATGTGGGAGAAACCATTGTTGCTGTATGTGGGGGTACTACAGACAAAAATCTGTGTATTGAAGTGTTGCTAATGGTACTCAATTAGAAAAGATCGATTAGATCTATTAAAAATATCTGAAAATTGATGTGACATAAATTTTCAGAAAGGAGTTTTTTCTTCCTTTTTTTTTTTTAACCAGTCAATGAAATAAAAATTGCTTATGCACTCCTAGCTCATTCCTTAGTTCAAGTAAAGAAACTGATAATATTTTCTCGGTTCTAGAGCTGTTTCTTGCCTCTTTCTACTGGACTCATCCTTCTGTTTAGGCCACAGGACTAAGCCTTGACTAAAACATGTACATAATATAAAGCATATTTTGAACTGTCTCCTCTAGATAGGTGCATTCTCTTAGTGTGATGAAAAAATGTAATCTATAACAATAAAAATACCATTCTGTGGTAAAGAAAATTACATCAATTTTATAATTTTTATAAGGCTACTCACTATGGAATTACTTTGATAGCCATGAAACAAAAAAAGTAGACAACTGCAATGCTGTGGTGTTTTTTCAGTTTTGTTTTCCCACCTCATACAAAGTTTCACCATTTTATCTCTAGAAGAAGTGAAAAAATCTTTTCTATGGGTTATGAGAGTATTTTTTTCTGGGGATCAATATAATAATCTCATTTTAATCTCTATATTATTATAACCAAGGGAATCAAGAAAGCCATAAAGAGTGTCCTTACTTTCCTCCATATGATCCCACATAAGTGATTTGAGATCATGTTCCAAAGGCAGAGAAAGTTTAGCTTGTAAATATATTGAAACTGATTAACTTCTATTGACACTAGCTGATCTCACAAATTTGTTGCTTGCTGCTAACTAATAAAGACTTTATGTGATGTGTCACAGTCTATGACAATAGTAATGAGCATTAACCGAATTATCTGCCCCCAGTTGATTTTGTATCACATTACCCGAAATAAAGAAATTCACAGATTCAATCAGTTCAAAAGGACTTTTTCAACAGCTTTAAGAAATAAAAACTAAACTAATAATTTAGTAAGTCTGGATTTATTTTTTCTTTCTTTCTCTTTTAAGTTTTTTTTTTTTAAGTAGAAGTTCTTAGATGTGAATGCTACATATTTTGGCATAAAATAACAATTTAAACATATAATTTTTTTTCAATATACAGTAATTGTGAGTTAAATATTGTTTTTGAAAAATGATCTAAGTATTGAATAGACATTTTCCAAAGAGGTGTTCTAATCATAGAACCTCCAGTCATCTGTGTACAAATGAACACACTTTAAGCCGCATTTTAGAAACTGTATTAATTTCAGGTAGTCTGTCTGCTTTTTTTTTCTTTTTTATTTCATCTATTGATTTCTGAAAAATAGAATTATAATTGATTAGAATAAATGTGTATACTCCAGCCAATTTTTATGTTTCAGTTGCAACTTGCTTTGTGTAATGTTCTACGCCTTTCATCTAATAATGAAAACATGTCAGTATATTCTTGTTATAGAAACAAGGTAAAGCAGTCCAGGCCTCCTGAGGACAGTAGGACTACAGTATGTGAATTTAAATTGCTAAGCTACAACCCCCATACTCCATGAGAATTTATAGATCATGTAAATTAACCAGTATTTCTGGAAATTTCAAATAATTAGAAAACCCCAAAACCTACAAAAAACCAACCTGAAGTACCAGTATTGCAGCTTATGTACACTACAAGGATAAAGTAAAAATAGGCACCCTAATTCTGGTCTTATTTATTATTCTGATTTTCACAGCAAAATATATATCCCTTTCTTGGTCTTGGACTGAATGAAACATGACAAAACTGATGGTAGCTCTATACAGATTCATTGTTATATTGGGCCAATACCAACAGACTAATTTTCTATTTAAAGACACTTTCTACCTTGTTGCCAAGACAAATATCTTTACATAGTATTTCCAATTTCTTTATTCTGTTATTTTCATGTGATAAGTACTGTGCATTGGATGTGTCTTTGACAACAGAAAATAAAAAGGAGGGAGTAAAAAATACTTATCCATACGTAATCTCAGTTATCAAGAGAAACCTTGAAACAAAACAGGCAGTAGCAAGTAGGTGAATTTTTACTTAATATAATGAAGGAGTGATGCCTTCGTCTACAACAGTTAGTGCTTTAAGTTTGCTAAAGGGCATATTTATTACTGAACTGAAGAGTCTGAAAAGGTAGTCAGAAAATCTTTTAGCAAAAAAACTTTGTGCTTGTTCCCAGCTCTAGTCTTTGAAATGGTAGTGTTATTTCAACATGTGGCATATGTATTCATAAACTCACTTGTCAGCCTTAGGAAGGTCATTTTGAGTCTTTTTTGTAGAGTTTGTAGAAGAGTTTTGTAGAGTTTGTAGAAGATGACCATGACTAAATTGAACAATATCAGGGCTAGTTTGGTTTAAAAATTTGATG
The DNA here is from genome assembly GCF_025592945.1 of Manacus candei. Taxonomy (NCBI): domain Eukaryota; kingdom Metazoa; phylum Chordata; class Aves; order Passeriformes; family Pipridae; genus Manacus; species Manacus candei. Next base: position 2,364,824 of record NW_026138141.1, on the reverse strand, counting down.
TTTTCAATAAAATAGGTGTCTGGATTGTCAAATATTGTATTTTGAATATATAATAAAATTTCTAAATGTAGAGACCTTATTTTTAAAATTTTTAAAATCTCAAGGAGAATGAGCTGCTTGAGAAATAATTTCATTTGGGATTTTTCTTTTTGTAACCGGAGTTTCTTTATGTTGGATGAACAATATCAGCCTATAAATAGTACTATTCTTTTCCTTTCATGTTAACCGTGTAGGGTGATATGCATCACATACACTTGGAACTCAGTAAGAGACATTTCCTTGGTTTTATGAAAGTTTCTAAGATGAAGTAAAACTGCCCATTTTAAGCCAGTATTAAATCAAGTTTTTAAAAGTGGAGTGAAAATAAATTTTCACTAATTTAAAAGTTATTATTGTAAAGGCTTTTGTCTTCAAAACTTCCAAGGACTGGGATTGCACAGCTTTCTGGATACTCCCTTCCAGTGCTACATTACTATCCTCATGAACATTTTTTCTCCATTAATGTCCAGACGGAACATTCCAAGATAAAACTTGGAAACAGTACCTTCTCTATCACCTATTCTATCTAGAACACTTCTGTTCCATTATTTTAATAACATCCTTGCAATTGTTTGGAGATCTGTTGTTCTCTTCTTCATCAGGTTAAACTAGTCCAGCTAATTATAAACCTCCTTTAGGGTTATTTGACTTCAGTAATTTCTATTGAACCCTCTCCTGATTTTAGTGTCCTTCTTTAGATGTGCGTGGTACACAAAACTGGGCAAAATATTTCATGTGAGACCTTTCCGCATAGAGGAGGACTATAATTTCCTTATATCTGTTGGCCACACTCCTCTTAATGAAGGTAGGTCTGTCTTCTGCTTTATTAACCATGAAAGCATGGTGGTGATTGGTGTAGAATTTGGCACCCACAGTGATCCACTGGTCTTTTTCAGCAGGACTTAGGCAATCAGTTCTCAGTCTGTCCTCAAGCACAAGCCTAATCTGGAGATTTATTTTCTCCCTCTTCAAAATCAGACATTTTCTGGATTTTAGCTCTGGTCCTCAAGCTGTTTCAGATCCCTTTGAACCAAAGTGCATTTTGCATACCTGACACTGCTCCTGAACAGATATCATAGATGAAAGCGCTGAAGGCACATTCGGTCTTATCATCCACGCAGTTGATAAACTTAATATACAATATCAGCTCCAGTGATAAGGCACTTAGTTTGATAATGATTTTCAAGCTACTGATTAATTGTCTTTTAGATTAAGGGTCCAGACAATTCTCAGTGGAGCTAACAATCCAGCCAACACCCTCTGTGCATCAAAAACTGAATGCTGTGGGGAATAGTGTCAGTAGCATTAATAAAGGTACATTACATATAGTTGTTAATGAAGCTGGACATTTAATCATAGCAGGCATGCATGCTGATTAAATGTGATTGCAGTGCTACTCTTTCTAAATATCTTCACATATCATATTAACTCCCACGATCTTTTTCAGTAAAAAGGTGAGATTGACTGGACTTTAACTACCTAGATAAACCAGAGATGGATGCTGGATCATTTTATTACAGTTATCAGATACTCTCTCAATCACCAGGAATTTTTGTAAGACTTATATTAAACTTTTTGGTCTTGCAATTACACCACTATCCTTTCAGCACTCACAGGTGAATTACTTTCCGTCTGGTAACCCTTAGCTTTTTTGGTAGATTGTTATTTGTTGTTCCCTGTTGGTGATTGTCCTTCTCAAATCATGTTCTTCTTTTTTTTAATCCGGAAAACCAAAGGTAATTCTCTTTTTGTCAAATATCATGCCTCCACAGGCGTGGTTTTTCTTTTAGAATACTGGATTTTAAAAAGTCCTTCCAAACAGTACAGATGAAGACAAATATTCAGGAGATGAGGTTCTATAAGTTAAGCATTGCTCACAAATAGAAAAAAGTGAATATGAAGAAATGAAAAAAGTATTTATTAATAATAAAAAAGTTTTTTTGCAAAATGCACATGAGAACTCATGTATAGAACTCATATTTCAGTAATTAGGTGCAAAAAGGAGCAAAGAGAAGCAACAAAACACACAGATTAAAACATTTTAATGGTACTTGAAAAATCTATAGCAGTGTTCAGAAATAAAAAAGCTATGTCAAGAGTCACACTGTTGAGTAATGAAAATTGATGTTGAACTTTAAATGAAATTCGAGTTTTCTGAAAAGAGAACAAAATATCACTGTAGAAATCATAATGAAATCCTGTGTTCATTTGCAGCTGTAGGTAAGAAAGGGAAAAAAACTAACCAAACAAAAACCTCAGCAACCAAAATGATAGAAAATCAAGAAACTAGTTTTGTGAATAGCATAACATAAGAAAATCAGTTTCATGAAGCTTCAGTGAACAATGTCCAGCCACCGAACAAATTCTCATTGAGTGTTTAATAATATATCTGAGCTCACAGAAGACTTTCTCATTAAAGTGAACACCTAGGTTCTCTGTACTCTGCCCAGAAGGCTATTCACAAAACTGAGGGAACTCATGTATATTTAAGATATCTTCCATTAACACCTTTGTTTAACATCTTTGATTAACATTTCTGCCAGTTACATGGACAGTGTAATAGAGTGCACTCTCAGCAGGTTTGCTGATGACATGAAGCTGTGTAATGAAGTTGACACACTTGAGGGAAGGGATGTCATCCAGAGGGACCTTGACAGGCCCGAGAGATGGGCCTGTGTGAACCTTGTGAAGTTCAACAAGACCAAGTGCAACGTGCTGCACCTGGGTCAGGGCAATGCCAAGCACAAGTACAGAAAATAGAGAGAGAGAGGAAAAAGACTTGGTTGATGAGAAGCCAAACATGAGCCATCAATGTGAAATTGCAGTCCAGAGACCCAGTTGTGTCTTGGACTGCATTAAAAACAGAGTGGACAGCAGATCAAAGGAGGTGATTTTCCCCCTCTGCTCTATTCTTGTAAGACTCTCCCACTCAGAATACTAAGTCCAGCCCTGGGGCCCACAATATAAGATGAACATGGATCTACTGGAGTGAGTCCAGAGAAGGCCCATGAAGTTGACAGAAGGCTGAAGCAATTCTGCTGTGAAGACAGGCTGAGAGAGTTGAGACTGTTAAGTCTGGGAAAGACATGGTTTTGAGGAAAGTCTTCCAGTACCTGAAGGGGACTACAGGTGAGCTGAAGAGGGACTTTTGATGAGGTAATAGTACAAGAGGCAATGCCTTTAAACTGGGAGTGTGTATGTTTAGATTAGATATTGGGAAGTTCTTTACTATAGGAATGGTGAAACACTGGAACATGCTGTCCAGAGAATTATTTACAATGAGAGTGATGAAACATTAGAGCAGGTTGCCCAGAGAAATCATGGGAGCCCTATCCCTGGAAATCTCAAGGGTGGGCTAGATGTGGCTTTGAGCATTCTGGTCTAGTGGAAGATGTCCCTGTCCACGTCGGGGGAGTTAGAACTAGATGATCTTTAAAGTCCCTTCCAACCCAAGCCATTCTATAATTCCCAGATGTGATTGAAATCACTTCAGCCAAAGCAGAGGTCTGTGATATCTATAAACCAAAGCTAGTTTCATCAAGATGTATACAGCATTATTACTTTGCCTTGAACTTATAGTTCATATTATGTTCATAAACTACGTGTCTGAAAAGAGCACTATATTCTTTTATTGCAAGGCACAACTTCAAACTATGTTACTTAAATGTGTTAGTAAGGTGACCACTCTGGGAACAAAGAAAGATGGGCACAAGTATACATCCAAGTAACAAAAAATTGGTAGAAAATGCAGCAGATAAGGGACAAGAGCCTACTTACAGTGACAACTTCCTGCTGCATGCAAAGGAAGATGACTGACAAAACCAGAAAGAAGCTAAGCAATACTGAGAGCAGAAGATGAGATTCAAATAGCAAAAATCCATCTTGCATACAGAAGAAAGATGGATAAGAAAACCAGCCTATTAATTCCAACTTCTCTTGTCCAAGGGCTTTCAAGCCTGGTCACCATGTCAAAATTAAGCAGAGATCTTGTCAGGGGCCATCACTACCTCTGCTAACTTTATGCCATAGGCTCCATGGTAGTGTATTTTTACAACTGATTTAGAATATGAGTGTTAAAGATTGTTAATTATCTGATGTATCTATATCACCTACTTAAACATGACTGAGCAGGGATTAGTAAATGTAGAGCAAGAGCATGGGCTGTTAAGTAGACAAGCAGCAAGAGCATGAAAGCCTCTGTGGTGGGTTGACCTGGCCGGCAGCCATATAGGTGCTATGTGGTGGATTGACCCTAGCTGGACACTAGATGCTCACCAAATTATCTCTAGCACTTCCTCCTCAGTTGGACAGGGGAGAGAAATGATGACAAAAGGCTCATAAGCTGAGCCAAGAGCAGGGAGATATCACTCACTAATTACTGTCACAGGCAAAACAGATGCAGCCCGGGGAAATTAATTGAATATATTACCAAGCAAACCAGAGCGGGACAACGAAAAATTAAAACAAATGCTTTAATATCTTCCGTTCACCCCACACTGCTTCCTGAGCTCAACTTCACTCTCAAATTCTCTATTTCCTCCCCACCGGTGCAGGGGGATAGGGAATTGGGGTTGCAGTCCTCACATGTCTCTACCACTCCTTCCTACTCACAATTTTCCCTTGTTTCAGTGTGGGGTCTCTCCCACAGAAGACATAGTCCTTTATTAATTTCCGAAATGCAAGACCTTTCTATGGGCTGCAGGAACTGCTCTAGCATGGGTCCCTTCCATGGGGCGCAGTCCTTCAGGAACAGCTGCTCCAGTGCGAGTCCCCCATGGGGTCATAGGTCCTCTCAGAAAACCTGCTGCAGTATGGGCTTCTCTATCCATGCAGTCACTGATCCTGCCAGGAGCCTGCTCCAACATGGGCTTCCCACGGAGTCAAAGCCTCCTTCAGGCACATCTGCCTTCTCCAACAAGGGACCTTCATCGGCTGCTCCACTGTAAGCCTCCATGGGCTGCAGGGGCACAGCTGCCTCACCGTGGTCTTCACCACAGCCTGTAGGGGAATCTCTGCTTCTGATCCTGAAGCGCCTCCATCCCTTCCTTCTGCACTGACCTTGGTGTTTGCATATTTGTTTCTCTCACATATTATCACTCCTTACTTTTCTGGCTGCAATTTACTCTTGATCAATAACTTTTCCCTACCTTCTTAAATACATTGTCCCAGAAGTCCTACTACTATTGCTGATGGGCTCAGCCTTGGCCAACGGTGGGTCCATCTTGGAGCTGGCAGGCACTGGCTCGGTCAGACACAGGGAAAGCTTCTGTCATCTTCTCACAGAAGCCACCCTACAACTTTCCCACAAGCGAAACCTTGCATCTGAACCCAATGTATGCTTACTCACCCCTGCCTCCTCTGACAAAGGGAGAAAATGGAAGGTGAGGAGACTCAGGAATTGAGATAGTGACAATTTGATAACTAAAGCAAAACTTGCACAAGCAAGCAAAGCAGAAAGAGGATTTCAGTCACTACTTCCCATTGCAGGGATATGTTTAGCCACTTTCAGGAAAGTAGGGTGTCAGCATGCTTAATAGTTATTTGGTAAGAAAATTACTACAAACATGAGCGTTAACATTACTATAACCATACCTCCTCCTCTTCCTGAGGTTTCATTTCTTTCCATGTGGCAAATTTGGGTCAGGTTTCTTGGCTATGTCCCCATAAAAACCTCTTGCTCAAACCAGCCTACCCATTGTGGGGATGAGGAGGGGAGACTGGGAGAGACAGCCTTGACACTATCTAATAATAGGCTTTATTAATAATAAAAGGCTTTATTACTAGTATACTAGAGGAAAGCATGTTCTACTGGTAATATTTTAATCTATATCTTTTGCCTGTTTCTAAAAATTAAATTTGGACTATACTACCTGCTTGTTTTGAAAAAGTGAAAATTATAAACATATTTTATTCAAATGGCTTAGGTTTGAGTGATGAGATTTTGTAACCTGAGTTTTAGGGTAAGGAGTCTGACAAAATGTAATTCAGAAATTTCACAGAATCATCATTGTTTGAAGTGTCATTTAAGATCATCTAGTCCAAACATCAACCTAGCCTCATCATAATCATCCCTGAACCATATCCCCAAGTGCCGCATTCAGACACCTCTTAAATACTTCCAGAAACAGTGACTTCACCACCTCCCTGGGAAACTTGTTACAATGTCTAAACACTCTTTCAGTGAAAAAATATTTTCTGATATCTAATCTGAACCTTCCCTGGCGCAAGTTAAGGCCACTTCCTCTTGTCCTTTCACAACAAAAAGCAAACTAGTTACGGCAACAAATTAGGTAAAGCAGTATCAGCTTTATAAACACAAAAAAATACATAGTTTAAGTATGAAATATATATAATACTTATATATATATATGTATGATAAACACGTATCATTGTAAAGTAAGATACTCAGGTATTTCCAGAAATGCCAAGGCAGTGGAAAGAATTCAAAAGGTTTATTTAGAAGACCAGAACATGAGAAACTTACGAAAATACCTAACAGTGTGGTTTATGCACTGGGCTCCAGGGAGAAAAAGACAAATTCCTGCCCTCTCTGGGCCTTTTTATTCTCTCTGTTTCTCCCCCACCTTCCCAAGGCCTCTGTACATGTCTGTTAGGGCGATTTCTTTCTGGTATAGGAGAGAGAGAGAACACAGCTCTCTCTGTAATCCCCTCTGGACTGCAGAAGGGGAAAAAAACATGTAACTCTCTTGAGAAGGCACTTTGCAAGCTTCCTAAGAAAACCAAGAATTTCCAGCTTTGCCGTTACAAATTCTTCCAAAAGCAAACTACCTCTAAAATCATACATATATATATTATATATCTATGAGGAAAAAGTCAATGAGTCATCTCCTAAAATTAAGCCCAATGGCCCAAAGCAGAAGCATTAATTTAATCATATAAAAGACTACATTTTTTTCCCATAGAGCTGCTGCTATTTGGCAAGCCATTTCATAGTCATATAGTGTACTGACAGACCTACTTATAGACTTACAAAAAATTATTTTCCTTAGGAGATTAATAAATATTGATATATAATTTGATTTAAATAATTAATTGCTGTTCATAATAGTTGTAGTGGCAAAACCACTTAAAAGTTCACTGTCTGCTTCACTATCTCAACCTGAAGACCAAATGTTAAGCAATGAAACTGGTTTGGGTTTTCTCTACCTCTTTCTCTTCTGTCTCAAAAAGACAGTAGGCATTCTCAGAGCTGCCAGGTGTCATATATTGGGTTTGCTTCATTTAATGACTCCCCACAGTGTCACACCTGCATACCGTCCAACTTGTTTTAATGTACCTTGTCACTTTCCTAATAAAAAGAAGTCTTTATGTTTCCAAAAAAAGGTTCCTTATCTAAAGTGTTTCCAGAGATGCTGCAATTGCAGACAGCATTCAGACTGTAAAGTTGTTATATATGACCATATCCAAAGGCTTCTCCTCCAAATTTTGTTCCTCTCTCTTCAACTTCCATGAAAATTTTCACATTTTCTAACAATTTTTTTGTTAATTTTTCATTTTTTTTAAAGTTATCTCCTTTACATGTTTTTAGTTTGTGATAGCAAGTGATAATATTTTGCTAATAAAACTTTGAAGTATGCAACCTTGCAAAGAGGACTGACCCCTGCTGCTAGCCTATTCTGGTCTGTTACTAAGTTTATCCAGTGAAATGGCTTATTTGAAACTGCAGATTCATCATGTCTAAAACATTTCCTTCAAACCTCTGGATGAATCACTGATTGGAAGATGTTGGAAGTGACTTCTGGAGTTCCGACCAATGTTTTTGCTCGAGCAATGCCACCCAGAGCCTGGTTGTCTAGGACCAAGTCCAGGTAGCTTTTGGATATTACCAAGGACTTCCCAGCCTCTCTGATAAAACAGTGTCAACGCTTAGTCATGTTCACAGTACAAAGGTTTTGCCTCATATTCAGGCAAAACCTCTTGTGTTCAGTTTGCGACCCTTGCATCTTGTCCAGTCATGGTTACTACCAAAAAGATCGGCTGGGAAATTATAGAAGACAGCATTGAAACCCTCACTGGTACTAAACTACCAGTTTAGGCAGACAATATCTATTGCTCTCCCTTCACCTACCAGGCCAGTCATAACAGAAGATTGTCAGATTGGTCAAGCATGATTTACCCTTTGTAAATCCATACTTTCTAGTCCTTGATGTCTTTCTTTTCCTTCATGTGCCTGGAAATGGCTTCCAGGATTAGTTATTCCATCATAACAGAGACTGAGGTTGATCACCCTGTCGTTCCTTTAGATCTCTTCCTTGCGTTTGAAGTCAAAGTTCACGTGGACTCGTATCCAAATTCCTGATGGATCTTTCCATTGCCTGAGACTTGAAAGATGAAGACCAAATATAATAAAATAAAAAAATAATAAAAAGAAAATATTTTCTGGAAACCAGATTTTACAGTTCTTAGGAATTTTCTTGTTTATACTTTTGGTGTTCAAATGAAGAAACTTTAATTTTTTCCATACACCATTTTCTTGGACAGTCTTGTCTATACTTTCTGTGTTTCCCCGATTTTTTTCTACTTTTATTTTATTTCTACTCCTTATTTTATTTCTATTTAACCTGTATGTGGTCAGTTAATGAATGTAGTCCAAACTATCTTGGTCCTGACCTTGCTGTTCCTGCCTTCTCAGGTGTATTCCTACTCTTTCTGTCTCTGTCACTGTGCTTCTCTTCTCTGTTCCATTATTGTTGTTATCCCTAGACTGTCATTAACAAATCCAATGAGTCTTCCATTATAAACAGGATTGCTCTCTTTGGTTGCTGCATCACACAGCTATTTGATAATTGGAGCTGGGTCTGTTTTTCTGCATACAGAAGCATCTGTCTCCCATGTAACAGAAACCTCTTTTGCTTGACATTCTGTCAATTTTTTCTGCTTCTTGACAACCCTTTCCACTGCTGGTTTTTAGGAGATTTATCTCCATGGACAGGAAACACACCATTTTTTCAGCTGTATGACTCCTGCAATGGGCTGCACTATGATTCCCAAGATGTCACTTGAAACTGAGTGATCGAAACTGTTCAGTAGTGCTCCTTCAAAAAGGCAAGAATGCTTTACTTTATAAAATAAGCTGTTGGGTTTCAGTGAGGCCTTCTTGGAGAGTATCTTGCCAAAACAACATCTACCAAAGAAGGAGTATTAATTTACAATGATTATATGGTTCCTTGCATAAAATAACAACATGAAATTAAAAAAAAAAAACAGACCTAAATAACTTTCCAGAATTTTAATAAAATAATATTGACATCTGTGGGGATGTAAAGTACCTTCTGTGCCTACCCTTCCCCACACAAATTCTCTCTTGGACACCTATCTCATGCAATTGGCAGGTTCCTGGTTCATTTCTCATGCCTCAGTCCTTGGCATGTGTAGTATGTGTTCTTCTCATGATACAACATCTGAAATGTGTTGTGATGAGTTCCAACTCCCTTGCAACAACCTACCTTGCACTGAAAGCTAACATCTTTCCTAGCAGTGAGGAGTAAGTTCCTTCCGGCCATTTTAGAAATATTATTTTATACCTTTTATAGTACCTCATTTTGTCTACCAGCTTTCTAAACAACTTCTCACCTGATATACAGGGAGATAACTGACTTCCATGGAAAAAGCATAGGCCTCTGTTTTAGATTTGTTTTACTCGCTCCTTTTGTCACACAGGAAGAAAGACCTCAGTTTCAACATTTTCAGGTGCACCTGGAAGTAATATACCATCTTACTACAGGTTCATGAATTTTTTACACCCTGACTTTGTGGTCCCAAATTGTATCTTCCTCAGCAATTCCTTTTCCTGCAATAAGGATGTCAAGAGTTGTGGTTTGTAGTCTATGGCTTCCTCTCATGCATAGATCAGTTGACATTGGATATCTATGGACATTCACACCTGTCAAATGGTTTAGCAAAACCTATCAGAAGGCTCGAGCTCAACTACTGAGTATTCCACATGCCATTCTTAATGCTATACATGGCAAACAACTCTGTCCTAGATACAGCTGATTGTCTGGCTCCATCTCTGGTAATGTGTATTCACTTCTTTAGTGCAGATAGTGTCAGTCATTGAAAATTTTCAGTTCGTAATGTATGCTATTTTTTCATAACTTTTCATCATTGCATGCTATGTAATTTCTACCTGTCTATCATTACACATTCAACAGTCCACACAGTGAAACTGAGACCAGCACTTTCTTCTAGTGTTCTCTTTATGCCCAGAATGGATTTGGAATTCTTTATCTGGAGCCTCATATGTGTTTTATTTGTGTGGCTGTTCATTTTTTAATCCAATTCAGCTGCACTTGCTGATTCATTCTCATTCAGAGTGCATTGTAGAACATATGTCTATGAATGATTAAACTTTACAGGACTTCTTCTGGTTCTCTTAGAGGGTGGTTGAGAATACTGAAAGTATAGGCCCATTTTTGCACTGAGCTTTGAGTAAAGGCTTCCTCTCCCAACAAACACAGGAACTTCAGCTCCTACTGATGACAAGACATGCTGCAGTTGTTCTGAGAGACTCTTTAGTCAAGATGATGCTGAGTCAATAGAATCATAGAATCAACCAGGTTGTAAAAGATCTCTGAGACCTTCAAGTCCAACCCTTGATCCAACACCACCATGGTTACTAGACCATTAAGTGCCACATCCAGTCTCATCTTAAAAACCTCCAGGGATGGTGAATCCACCACCTCCCTGGGCAGCCCATTCCAACTACTCTCTCTGGAAAAAATTGCTTCCTAATATCCAACCTAAACCTCCCCTGGCACAGCTTAAGGCCATGCCCTCTTGTCCTATTGCCAGTTGCCTCAGAGAAGAGACTGACGCCTACCTGGCTGCAACCTTCTTTCAGGGAATTGTAAAGAGTGATGAGGTCTCCCCTGAGCCTCCTCTTCTCCGGGCTAAACAATCCCAGCTCCCTCAGCCTCTCCTCATAGCACTTGTGTTCGAGTCCCTTCACCAGCCTCATTGCTCTTCTCTGGACCTGCTCCAGGACCTTAATATCCTTCCTGAACTGAGGGGCCCAGAACTAGACACTCGGGTCAAACCTCATGTCAAATCTTAATTATCTTGAGATCACCGCTTGAATTGTGTGGGTGATTTTTAGGTGTGCTTTAAGTTTGTAAGGTCTGATCTAGCTCCAGTTACCTCTGATTGTTTCTGGATACAGGAACATATGAAAACATCACAAGCAATTGCAAAAGAAAGAGCTTCTTCAAATATGTGGAAAAGCTGTAATTTAAAAATGGAGCAATGCAATTTATAACACAAACATCTTTCTGTTAGTTTCATTAAATGTTACAGGAAAACTTATTTTTAAAATAATTTCTTTATATAAAAACAATTCACTATAGTATAATTAATGTAACATAATTAATGGGACACATAAAGTTCTCAGTATGGATGTGAATGCTAAAAATATTGTGAAAAATGTTCTGCATAATGATTTGCTCTATATTTAGTAAAATTTCATTAGTGTGCATATATGTCAGCTGAATAGTCTTCATACTTAAAAGCCCCTAAGTACTCATAGACATGATCAACCGTGATGCCTCTAGTGATTAAAGAAAAAAAAATATTTAAATAGTGTTAAAGATTTGGCCAAAACCTGCCAAAAGCCAGAAGGCTCTGAGTAGGAAGAACATTCTTCCTTGTGTCACCCTAAGGGTGCTGCAAATGTACTTCCTAATAGAGAAATTTGGAAGAGATGGTGATTTAGCATCCATTCTAAAACATGGAACAGAAAATGCATTTTTGCATTAGTTATATAATTTTTTCTCTAAATACACAAATAACATGATTCATTTAGACTCATGAATGTTATAGATACAATAGCCTAAATTGTGCTTCTTTGCAACACAATTTTCATAACCTGCATTAGGTTTTTTTGTAAAACAAAAGGGACAAAAGGGATGGTAGTAATTTCCAAAGTGCTTCCTGCTGATTTTTAATTATTTGTCTTAGATCTGTATCTATTTATTAGTATGACTGACAGTTCATGCCATTCTCAAGTCTAGTAATTTACATTCTCTACAGAGAATGATAAAATTCCCCTCTTTACTGAATACTTCTGAGATTTCTTATAACAAAAAGATCAGATGCCAGCCAAAAATTCCCAATATTTCTACTTTATATCTTCCTATTCTAATGGTAATTCTGGTACGGGAGCTGTTATCACAGGAGAATAATACCATTATGTCTTGGAGAGCCTCTGGCACTGTGTCCTACGTAATGAATTTATAAAATAAATTACCCCTTTCAAAATTACTTAACTCTTCAGAATGTTGTATCAGATACAGTTAATGTCAGCATTTTTTGCATGTTCTGATATAAATGTTAACATAATCAGGTATCGCATATCGCATATCCTATTGTTATTGCAAATAGAAAAATATTTTTGAAAACATATTTACAAAAAATGTATTAAACTCAAAATAAAACAACACAAAATCAAAACAGAACATCTTCAGAAATGGGCTGAAGATGAAATAAACTTCTGGAATGACATAATCCACTTGTAGGTAACATGAACTTTTTATGTACAGAAAATAAAAAAGAAGAGGGGTATTGGAATACTCATGCATCTCTAATGAAGCAAGAATGGTATTATCATGCCGTTTTACAAAACAATAACCCACTTTGCTCGGGATAACATAAAATGCAAAATGCATATAAACCAAGATTTCAAATAAAGCATTGTAAAGGTTCTAATAGCATTAATAGCAGTATTTTAAGGAAAGCTTATTTTTTTGTTTAAATAAAGTTTTATAAAACAAGCAGTTACCAAAGAAAATAAATGGTAGATCATGTGAAAAGAAAAATCAGTGAATTAAAGTAAAGAAAATGATATTTATTTAAGTGTAAGAAGACTCTGCTGCTCTCAAGGTGAATGAACAGATGAGGTGTAGCAAATAAAAAGTTGTAATAGGAATAACATTTGCAGTATACTGGTTATTTTAAAATCTTTCTCTGATAAAAGGTTGCAATTCTCAGGATCCTTATGCTGACTACCCAATCACATAAGCTGTCCAGAAGGACTGAAAATTCCAGCTATTGAAGGAATTTTGATTCATGAGATAATTTGAGTATATTTGAGTATATTTATTATCTCCCTTCTTACCAGCTACTAATTACTCTAAAAAAACCCCATAGCATTTCAAAACCTTTGAAGTTTGGTAGAATGAAATTTCAAAATTTAAGATGGGATTGATCAGTAAAATGAGATTTTTCTGGCTGAGAAAAGAGTGGCTTTCCTGTAGTCAGAAAGCAAGGCTGAACAAACTGAAAATATTGTACATTGATTATTATTCTTTCTTTGGTGAACAGCTTCCCAAGAAAAGCAGCAACTACAAAATCTTGATAAAGTAAAACAAGGCTTCAGTAAGGCACAACACTGAAAAATATAGCACACTGACAAAACCTACAGTGATGAACAAATGAGAAGAACCAATACAGAATTGACCAAAACCCAAGTCTGACTCGGCAAGTGGGTAGACAAGACAAATTATTATTTTAATCTTTGATATGTAAGTTATTATTTTGGCCATCTAAAGACATTTAGGAGTAAATGATGAAAGCATTTCAATAGATATATTTTTTCTCAGTTCCAGAAGTGGAGTGTATTAATGGAACTAGGGCATACTGTTCAACTTTCTGATCACGCACTCCTGCAAATTACATATGTATACTTTTAAGAGAGTCTATTCTAGCTTTAAAACAAGAAATCTCAGTAATTTTTATCTATTTTAAAATAACCTCTTAACATCTATATAGTTTACTGTGTTCTGTTTATCTGAAGCCACTTACTTTGTTCTCTAGGTTTTCACCCCATGTATATAAAGAATACAACAAACCAAAAACTTCAGTAAATAGATCCACATTCATCCAGCACATTTTCAAGAGTCTCAAAAGGAAGGCAAAAAGAACAAACAAGTTCTACACAGTATTTCTCTAAAGTCAGAAAAACTGAGAAAGCTATTTGGGTGGAAAACTGATTCCTAAGTGCAAGTCTGACATGAAGGAAACTTTTCTGAGGAAGCCCCAGCAGGAATGCTTCTGATCATCACGGCTTTAACAGTGTGCTTTGGGAAAGATGTTGATTCTTCAGATTATTTTATCCCGGACCACATAATCCTTTATAGATTAAAGCCATCAGGAAGGAAAGATAGTTCTGTGATTATCACCCCTAGGGCTCAGAAAATTTATATTAACAGCCCTGCCAGAAACTACCCAAGCAACTTCCCATAATGTGTGCCATTGTCAGCTTTCAAAAATAAAATAATTAGTCTTGAGATATTTTAATGGAATAAAAAAAAATCTTTCTATCTTACTGAAGGTCTATATCAGTGTTTCACAGAGAGAATCAGCTCCTCACAGTCTAACATCAGCCTAAGAGTGGAGACACGAGCAAATATTGTGAACATTTATGTCCTTCACAGCTTTCAGTTTTGTTGATTTCTTAAGTGATCAAACAGCCTGAGATTCTTCCTGGACTCTTGGACTCTTTCCTAGGATTTTGTTTTTCAAAAGTTTCTTTGACTAACTCCTTTAAAAAGGCTCTTTTACCTTTCTTTTTTTTTTTAATTACAAAAACAAGGCCCACCTGGTCTATCAAGCTGAGCAAATTAGAAAATACTTGATGTGTTCATGTATCTCAATTTAGACACAGTTATAGCTCTTACCATTCTACAAAAAATGCTTTCTTCTGAATTGCAGACCAAGTGACCTTTGTTAATTTGTTACAAGCCTAATAACATGAAATTTAGTTCTCCAGTGATAATCAGCATCTATTATCAAAAATCATTTATATTTTAATCACTCATATATTACCTACTCATTCATCTTAGTCTTATTTCATTGTCCTAGCAAAGTAATTTGACATCGATGGGAGCTGGAAATATGCTTGTAATTTTGATTTCACTGTCTAATTAGCTTTTTTCTTCTCTCTTGGTGTAACTGTTACAGCAATGACATTGTCATTTTTGACCACAACACCAACACTAGACAGACAGATTACAAGATGTTTCTGAAATCTTCCCAAAAGTGAGGTTCTGCAGAGTCTGAATGCTTATGTGCCAGAGCAATTTTGAATGTCCAAATGGCCTTGCTGGCTGACATTCTCTTTAGTTTCTTCCCATATAATTTCCTTTAATTATGAGATGTCTGGTTACGCATTCACCAAAACCCTCCCATTAGTAGTTCATAAAATAAATGTGCAGAGCCTTCTAATAGTAAAAAAAAAAGATATCCAGTGGAGATTATTTCCTGTGATATCAACAGATATGTTGATTCAAAAGGTCACCTGTGCCTGGCTGTACAGAGTGCTTTTGTTTCAGAACTATACTTCTTTATATGTCTAACTCACCCACTGAAGTAGAAAGCTAAGCATGAAATTCTTTATGTGAGGACCACTGTAAGATTTTTTATGTTGTTACCTGAAGGCTCTTCTTGGGAATTTCTTCGAGCCCCATAAGCCACTGCCAAGGGACATACATAAATAGATACCTATATATTGTATTCTGTATCATGTCAAATACTTCACTCAATGGTACCTCTACCTCTGCCTCCAAAACACTATAATCATACTCAGCATAAAAGTAAGAGACTGTGCTTGCTAGCACAGGAAACAAATGGGTATATTAGTGCTCCTTCTAGTCAAAAAGGGTACAGTCAACTTCTATTCTATTTTAACTTTGTAGAATTAATTTTAAAAATTAAAAAAGGAGAACAAATTTTCTTTTGAAATGTTTGATTATAGTGAACCTAAAGTTTTTGTAATGCATTGGATCTGCACATAAAATGTTTACATTTAATTTTGAGTCAGACAATTTATTTCAGGATTTAATTACACCTTTTCTGTAGGAATTGTTATAATTTTAAAGCTGTGGGTCTCTGACGATTTGTTAAATTCCAACTAGCTTGTGCTGTCTCTCATTCTAGAAGTGTGAAACTTAATAGTTCTTGTAAAACAACCAAAATTAACTAGCTTTAATTTTAAAGACAATTAACTGTAATATTTTATAGATGTACTATACTAGTATTAATAATAGCAATATCTTTCTTATTGAGAAAAAAAGATATAATCGAGATGGACTCTAACAAAGAATTTTACTGTAAACTCTGAAAGAAGATGAAGGAAGATAAGATCTTTCCAAGTAATTTTCAGTATCTGAGAATGTTCTCAATAGCAGGTCTTGAAGTTCTCAATTATGACATAAATTGTTCTAAAAAAAATTTTGATCTCTTAAACTTACCAAAGATAATTTTAAAACTTTGGACTAAAATCTCTGAATAAAAACATTAAAGTAAATATGAATTATTATTATATTTATTTAATTCTTATTTTTTATGACCTCATTGACTTACACCTGTCAAGATTTTTATATATCTTCAGGTTGAATAAATAACTTTTTTATGCTTTTATGAATATAAAACTATAGAAAATTGTTCTCAAAATTAATGCAAGGCATTTAATTTAAGGGACATCAATATATTTACTATACACTTTTCATTAGATGATCATTAAAGAAATGGAAGCTAATGATCATTAAAGAAATTAAAGCTTTAACATGGAAAAGAGTAAAAAAATACTGCCACACTGTTTAAGCACTCCAGTGTTCTGGACCTGCAATTGCTAAAAAGTACTGGTTATATCTAAGGCAGTAACTCCAACAGTCTATGTACAGTCTCCATGTAGCATAAAGCTGAGTATGTTTCTGGGCATGTTTTATTACTGCTGCAAATGAGAACCAGCAATGCTAGAAACCAAATAATTCTGGAAATATAAAACCTTAAGAAATGAGACTGCTCTGACCAATACCCCAAATGTCCCCTAGCAATTTTCAAAGAGAAAAGGTCATAGAATCATGGTATCATAAAATGGCTTGGGTTGGAAGGGACCTCAAAAATCATCTTATTCCAACTCCCTTGCCGTAGGCAGGGACATCTTCCACTAGACCAGGTTACTCAGAGCCCCATCCAGCCTGGTCTTGAAAACCTCCAGGGATGAGGAGTCCACAATCTCTCTGGACAACCTGTGCCAGAGTTTCACCACCCTCAAAGTAAAGAATTTATTTCTAATATCTAATCTAAACCTAACTTTCTTCATCTTAAGGCCATTCCTTTTTGTACCATCACTACGTGCCCTAGTGAAAAGTCTCTCTTCAGCCTTCTTACAAACCTCTTTTAGGTACTGAGAAGTGCTATAAAGTCTCCCCAAAGCCTTCTCTTCCCCAGGCTGAACAGCCCTAACTCTCTTGGTCTATCTCCATAGGAGAGGTGCTCCAGCGCTGTAATCAACCCGATTGCCCCGACCCAGTTAAAGGACCTTGTATTTGGCCTTGTTGAACTTCATGAGGTTTGCACAGGCCAACCTCTCAAGCAGGACAAGGTCTCTCTAGATGATATTCCTTCCCTACAACATGTCGACCTCACCACACAGGTCAGTGTCATCAGCAAATTTGCTGCGGGTGCACTCTGTCCTATTGTCCATCTCAGAGACAAAGATGTTAAAAAATGCTGATCCCAATACTGACCCCTGAGTAGTGTCACTTGTCACTGCTTTCCACTTGGACATCAAATTGACCACAACTCAGTGTGACTAATCAGCTAATTTTTTATCCATCTGAGGCCACAAGAAGCTGATGTGTTTTGTGGGTTTACTTCCTTTGCTATCAAACGTACAGACCACAGTAACCATCAGGGTCTCACCAATTAGTTTTAAAAACCTGATTGGCTTTATTTTTCAAAATGATAGTGAATGTTTGTAAAATCCTGCTCTTTGCACACCTTCCCTCCTCATAGAATTAGATAATCAGAGAACCTGTAATGTAGAAGTAGCACTGTTTACGCAGTATCTAAAATGAATATTTTAGAGACTTTTTAAATGTTACAGCTTCTGTTCTAAGTTAGAGTCTGCATTTATAGAACAGGAGGAAAAAAAGAGGGAAAAGAAAGCCCTAATGTTACAATTTGGAAAAGTCTTATGTAAAGCTTCCTGAAACTGGCACTAAAAAGAAACAAGGTTAATTATTCAGGTGCAATACCACATTGACACAGCTGTACTACTTCTGTGATTTGAATCAGGTAAGTATCTTAGTATATCTGTGTTATCCCATAAGTTGTATCAGTTCAGGTGCAGATAGTATCTATATTTTTAGCACGTACTTTATTGCACCACATGGACATATCCTACAGCTTGATTTTTCTTCAACAAAAGGACTTTACAGACAGAAAACTGCTTCCCATGAATTTCAGCAGGACTGTAGTGATAGAGTTACCTAATCAGCGTTAAATATATTGATCATAGCAGGAACTTGGTTTTAATATATATTTCAAGATAATTTTTCCTTGAACGCAAGGCCTATTTAAGATGAGGTAATGGGACAGAGATGGGGTAAAGGACACCAAAGTGACAACCTACCCTTTCTACAGAAATATGTTGTTTTCAATTCTACGGTTAATTAACAGCATGATCTCTGCTGCTAGCAGGAAAAGGTTGAGAGATCTCAGGTCTGACCGATCATTGCCCTTTTTTTGAATAATGACAAGCTTATGAATCATCCACAATATATATTAACTTACCTACTGCATTCCACCAATATCTGTCAGGTCTGTATAATCACATATATGACTCTGGGAATGGACAATGATTATGAATATATATTAGTGCAGGAAGATCTGGACAGGCTGCAACCTCATGTAGTTCATCAAAACAGATACCAGAGTCTGGTTCCTAAGATAAGTGAAGCACTGCAGCAGGACAAGCTGGTGTCAAACCAGAGCAGCAGCATTTCCAGGGCCCCATAAAAGCCAGGTTGGCTGTGAAGGAGCAGTACTCCAGGGCAGCAAAGAAATCCCCACCTTATTCTTGATTGCATTAGCCAGGGTGCTGCCAGAAGGTCTGAGAATGCCTGCTTCCCCTCTGCTCTGGGTCCTTGAGACAAACCTGTGTTCTTTTCCCAGCCTGGGGCTCTCCCACAGGAGATAGACAACTATGTATGGGAGTGAGTTCCACAGAGGCTTGTGAAGTGACTGCGGCTCGAGCAGAGGGCATCCAAGGAAAGGCTGTGGGAGCTAGGTTATTTCAATTTTAAGAAGAGAAGATTTCAAAGAAGAGTGCATTGTTGTTTTCAGGTAAGACAGAAGACAGTAAGGGCAAGATTGCCTGTAGAGGGACAGTGACAGGTCAAGAGAAAAAAAAATTCAGATTGGATGCAATGACTTTTTTTTTCCCTTTCTTCTCAATAAAAGGTCCTTTCTTCCTGGTTAACAATTCATGGAGATGATAATAGCCACTCTGTGGAAGTTTGCATGTTTACAGGGATGAAATGATTGATTAAATGTATATTACCAGTATATAATCTTCAGATGTGAACATCACATTTACATACACAGAGTGTATGAAAAACTCAAAAAAGAAAGAAATAACTAGTGTTTTCAGGTTGTGCTATGACATAAAAGCTTGCTTCTCTTTGTGATAAAAGTATAAAGCAATAAGAACTAAGGCAGAGTAGCTGATTTATGCAGCTGCTACAGCAAGTGCTTCAATCACATTTATTCATCATTTTACAGCAATTCACATGTGGATAACATTGAGATTTACATGTTGAACTGCCAGTTTTTAGGAGTTTTTTTTCAGCTTATGAATATCTAATATGAATTGGAGACCCTTCAAAAAATGTAATTATTTTTCTGCAAAATGATAGATCATATAGATGATATTGCATTATAAACTTCATATATTGATTCAAATAGCAGGTTTAACTGTTTTAATTAATTTGCTTTTCTTCAAGATTTAGAATGCCCTATAAATTATTGTTGGAAAATTAAAAGAAAGAAAGGGAAAAAATACTAAAGGAAATAAATTCTCAGCAATGAAGCAGCGAGAAATAAAGTGAAATAGCTCCAAATTCACAGGAGAACACAGTGACAAAACAAAGAGGATTTTTGTTGTTAAAATGTGAGAAAATCTTAACAGCCCAAATACTGCACAGATTTTCAAAAAAAGCAAAAGAAGTTCAGTTTAACCCAGCTTATAGAAGTTCATACTCCTTAGCATGCTGTTTTTAAATTGCATTTAAAAAATAAGAGAAAAAATAGTTTCTCAAACGTCTTGGACAAATGACTTCCAAAAGCACCCATATCTTGGCACTATTACACATCTCAGTAAACACTGATTTACAGCATCTGATATTGTGGTCAAAGGAACTCCGTAGCATCAAAATTTCACTTGATTATGTAAAAAAATATAAATTTGCAAAAATAGAGATGCTGACTAACACTGTCATTGTGCAATTTAAAAAATCAAATATCCATCACATTTCTAATTGACCTTTGTCAATGTGTTATGACTCTGAACATCAGACAAATCTCTGTGTGACAGTGGCACTCGACTTTAAAATCATTATTTTGAGAGCAGCTCAAAACACTATTTTATGTTAGCCAGAACATGTGGAAGCGAATAATCAAAATCATAACTTGTTAAGGATAACATTTTTTGCAAAAGTGGCTCTTGTACACTGAAAGTAACATGAGCTGTAGAGACAATAAATCTTTCTCTTTTATGAACCTTCCTCTTTTTTTTTTTTGAAGGGTCTTTCCATAAATCTTTCATAAAATAAACTTAATATTAAACCAGTTGCATAGAATTCCTTGCAATATGAAGATGATGAAATCCGGTAGCTCTTCATATCGCCTGAACCATACACCTCTGCCAAAAATAGATGCATATTCTTCCTTACCTATAAATAAAAACATGCAACTGTTGAGTACAGTGTAGATTAGAGACTGTGACAAAGGGTATATGAGTAAAAATTTTCTGCTTAAGTTTTGCTAGTGTTCATGGCCTTTTTAATCCTTATTTTTTGATTACTGGGTTAATATTTTGCCCTCTGGCTATAGTTTAGACTTCTGATAGTATTTCCCAAACTTTATTATGTTAATTAGAAAAGTGTTACAATTGAAATTTAATATTTAATTCAAATAAGTATTAGCATTAGTATTAAAATATAGTTTATTTTCAAATTCATGCAGAATTATTTATTCCCGAGAGGACTGTATTTAATACTTATCTAATTTTTGCTATCATGTACTTTACCACTAAGCTTGATTTAAAAAAGATTTGCCTTGGGCAAATTAACATCTCAAGTAGTGTAGAGCTGACACTGAATAAATCTGTCTTTTAGCATTTAATGATTTTTTCTTTCAGTGCTTAAAAACTCTCTAATTGAAGCACCACACAATGGCACAGTAGTCTCACTTAAAAAACCTTCCTAGCTTAGGTTGCTTCAGGAGAAAAAGTGAAGGTAATACAGCTATTTAGATGCTGGGAAGATAATTTGAAGAAGCTATTCATTGCTCATTTCTTCATATCAAGTTCATGACTGGAAGATGATATTTTTCTACTTTTAATGTAATTTTTGCTGATATGTTGTATTCTTTTAGCTGCCCTTACTACCATGCCTGTGGGAGCACAAATGACTACTAAGTAAACAAGGAGAGTTTCTTATATTAGTAGAAGATATCTATCTATCTATCTATCTATCTATCTATCTATCTATCTATCTATCTATCTATCTATCTATCTCAGAAAGCACGAAGCAGCCAAAGGGCAATTCTTGGAAGTTATCAATAGCCCAAGAAATAGAAGGAAAAAAGCACAATAAATTATGTCAAAAAATCAAAAAAATAGTTAGATTTCAATGGGTAATAACTACAGTTAGTATTGATAAATTCAGACTGATTTTAAACTTTGTGGGTTAGTTTGCCAGCCTTGGTCAAGCTATGAAGTCATGGAACTCCACACTTATTGTATATATAGACAACCTACAAATAGCTACCCAAGCTCTAGAATTGATTGGATAATACATGCCCATCTCTGATGCTGGATACAGTTATGTCTTTGTTCCTGTGAAGATTGACAGCTCCCTCTGCTGTTCTCATTGTGAGGTGAATAAAGTCTCTCTAATTTTCCTGCAAACAGTGTTGGACTCATGCAGGTTGTCAATTAATGGCTATTAGGCTGGTATACTTTTAAACACTGGCTGGAATTCAAATGCCTGACGGCACCTTTAGGACACCTGCTTGGACAACCAATCTGTTTCAAAACAGAGCTTGATAGTATTATTAAAGCAAGGTATGAGAATCAAAACTTTTTTTTTTATTCTTTCTTCCTGTTTCTTTTTTTTTTTTTTTTTTTTTTCAAGCTTGCTATTTCTGTTTGT
Source organism: Manacus candei (assembly GCF_025592945.1). Taxonomy (NCBI): domain Eukaryota; kingdom Metazoa; phylum Chordata; class Aves; order Passeriformes; family Pipridae; genus Manacus; species Manacus candei. The sequence goes on along the minus strand of NW_026138141.1, from coordinate 2,342,550 downwards.
ACCCATCTGGTCTACTTACCACAGATGCAGACTTATGAAAACTGTGCTACTTGGCAATTAAAGTCTGACCTAAGGAACAGATATTAAAGCACTAGATAGATACTATAACATGCTACTCACCATTCTCCTAAAATCCAGAAATATCTTCCCAATTTTCTCAGATTTTCATGCCATTTTCACCATGTTTTTCTTTTAGATATTTCATAGCTCATGAAGTCAGATTGGTGAAGGAAGTGTCTTCATTTTATTATTCTACATTTAGTCATTTATTCATTCTTTTGGATTAAATGTATAGGCTAAATACACCTTGTACTCCATGAAAGAAAGTAGAAAAAGAAGGTGTGTGATGTGTGTTCTTTAGCATGATGTTTAAGTAGTAATGATATATGCTAGACTTAATTTCTCAGACTGCAATTATCTATGAACATTTGGATAGTACATAGCGAAAACCCCATTATATTGACTAGTAATTCCTTTATCCTAAAAGATCCTATGAAAATAAAACAACAGCATGAATCTAAATTTTGTCTATGTGACAAATTCACTGTGTGATTTTTTTTCCGTATCAAACTCACATATAATTATACATAGTTTGAAAGTGGTTCAAGTACTCAGCAGACAAAGCAGAATTATATCACCCTTAAAGACAGCTCGACACATGATGTACTTGCTGTGTAAATCAATTGTACAAAATTTCCTGTACAAAAGTTTTGAAATAAATCTCCATCTGCTATAAACACACTAAAAATGCAGGTCAACTTTTTGAGACAGCAGTGTCTGAAAAATTCTTTTTATGGCCTAGTTTATCCTTTCCTTACCTTATCATGCAGAATCCTTCATGACATTCCCTATAAGAGAAAAATCAGGTTACAAAGCTAAGAACCATTATAATTTCTTTGAGTTCTTTTGACCTTAGTGAAAATAAAAGACAGAAGAGTAATAGAAAATACTGCACACACAGGAAGAGGTTGCTGCCTTCCAGTTTTATAGTCCCAATCAGTAAATCTGGCAGTATATTTATTTAAAATTTCTAAATAATTTAAAATTATTCATTACTAGATCATTGCCCAAAATATTTCACATGTTATTTGAAACATTATAGGAAATTTCAAAATTTTCTTTTTAACTTTTCTGTTGGAAATGTAAACTTGGTATTCATGTGCTGAAATATGTTAACCTCACAATTCTGTTCCAACAATTGCTACTACAAATGAGGTAATCTTATCATTGACAAAAATGAAGAAAATGTTCCTTCTTGCTCCCTGGAGGGTTGCTTTCTTGTGACCCACTACAGGTAAGTTGCCCAGAACAAAGTAATATTAAGTATGCTAAAGATTTGTCTGCTAACCTTGGACATTATTGCTTCTGAAGGATATTTGTGAGCAAACTCTGTATATATTTAAGATATTTTTCCCCCAAGCACAGCTACTGTTTACCAAGCAGGTGTTCTCAGTGCTACTACATCTCCATGATGTCCTAGTAGAATGCGAAGTTAGTTCTCATTTCTAATGTAGTCATCCCTTTCATAGAGAGAAATGATAATCAGTGTCTTAGTGAATTGCAAAAGGAAGATATTACAATTTTCATTAAACCAGAGTAGTTATATTTTAATGAAATAATGGATCTTGCTTTTTCTTTTTAAATGTGACTTTTGGGCAAAAGATTTATTTTCATCAGTAAGTTTCATTATGTTTGTAGATGTTAAAAATACTGCATTAACCAAATAGCTGGATTCCCAGAACAAGAAACTATCTTATTCACTCTGTGGCAGAAATGTGGTAGTTTACATACATTACATTCAGTGTTTGCTTTGTCTCTATATCTGTGCACAGAGTACATATGAGTAGACATCTCTTGAATAGACTTGAAGAGTGTAAACTCAAGCTGTGGGCTGGCTCAATGCTGAACACTGGCTGATCCAATTGAATTATCATGTTACATATTCAAGAAAGCTGATTGGAAATTGTGTCAGCGCGGTGCTATAGCTCTGACTTTCTTTACCAAAGTTTAATTGACAATTTAGTAAGTCAATGCTATCCTGTTATAGCTTGTGTTAGATTTCAGTATTGCTTTACACTGTCCATGTCAAAATGGTCTTAACTTGTCTATTTTCTTAAAATAAAAGGAAGAAATGCACAGATCTCTCTTTTACTCTGTACTTCACTGTATATCTGATGAATTCAAATTTTACATCACTTTTCAGTTTTGCATATTTTTTTCCTGTTGTAATCTCCTTAGATGACCCACCACTAGATAGGATATGATGTAGCGCTTCTATTTGATGATTACCTATCTACGCAAAAGATACTAAGTGGTTCTAAACTAAAAGTGAGAGAATTACACCTGCCAGGTGTACCCCAAATACATCACTCTGCTTCGAATTGTCTAACACCAAGTTCTGCTTTTCACAGTATTTTCACAGTACAAATATCTGTCTGCTATCCCTTTCCAACATTAGTTTTCATTCTACTAGAAAATTTTATTCTTTCTTTTACATGATTTTTTCTGTTGTGTAGTGAGATTAACTTGGGCTGTCTTTTTATCATTAATAAGGCACTGAATAGTCATTTTTAAGTAGGCATCCCTCCTTCTCAAAAGTATATATTTAAAGCATGATATACTCTCAGCCAATGTCTGTTCGTATCCATTGTTTATCGTTACTATTGTGTCATTATTATAGGATTATCCTGATTTCTATTCTGTGTTGTATCTCTCATCAAGCCTTAGGGTCAGCATAAGCTACCCATTAATCATGTTCTTACAAGAACCTAATAAATCCTCTTTAATTTGAATCTGGTTCACTTTCACTTGTTTTGTAAAATGGGAGATAGCTAATTACACATGCTTAATGTTGAAACCTTTTGCAACTCTTTATTAACATAAACTTATTTGAAGTCATAGTGCATTTGAGATCTCCAACAGAGACATTATGTAAATACGAATGGGGACAAATGAGGCATATGGTACCAGTACTTCATTTTTTTAGCAATTTTCTTCTAATTTAAAGCAATAAACATATTAATACCACCGTTATACAAGTATTGTTCTCCAACTAGTTGTCTTTTCTTTAAAGGCTATTTCAAACTTCCCTGAATAAAATATGCCTACATTTACAGTTCTTTTCTAACACAGAGAGGTGTGTGCACATATGCATTACGATTCTTGTCCTACTTTCCCTAACACCTCTATTCAAAGTTGCAGCATTATCTTCTGTGTTTTCCTCCCATTTGTCTATGTAGATATTAATGCAAATATGACTCGCGAGCAGCCCTGAGGAAAACAAAACAATAGCTTAATACAAGTTTGTTTTTCTAAGCGCAAAAGGAAACAAGTAATTGGAATAAGGGTGTAAGATGAGGACAGGGAGTAAACGTAATTCTATCCAGTGTACATTTGATAGTCTTGTATCTGCCCTACTTATTGGTGCAAGCCTATGAGACTGCAACTCTCATATTTTCCTAACATTCAATACCTAATTCATGGATGTGGTTAGACCTCTTTCTTTGTCCTTTCCCCATCCTGTCTTTGGACCACAGTCTTTTGGGAAACCTAAATATGAAATATCTGGGAGCAAATCCTATAAAATTCTATGAAGTACTCTTGTTTTAGTGTGAGTCTGATAACTCTCTACTGAAATACAGAAAAAAACCCCAAACCCAAATCCTCAACCTACCCCCCCCCCCAAAAAAAAGGCACCAAAACTAAAACCAAACTTAAACAACAATAACAAAACCAACCACCACAAAAAAACACCACAGCAACATAGGCCAAAAGGTAAAATTTATGTTTATAGGGGTTTCATTATAAACAAAGAAAATTTGTGAGGATATAGCAATTGTAGTAGTCCATGACTGCATCACAAAAGACAATCCAAAATTTTCTACATATACTAAAATTCAACAAACTTGCCTATGGTGAAGTATTTGCAAAAGATAGTATTAAATCAAGTCTGATATTTCCTATCTCAAAAGAGCATATGCCTAACTGCAGTAATGTTAATATTGACTTACAAAGCAGAAAAAAATTTAGCGTAGAAAAAAATTATTTTTGTTTATGAATGGTTAACTAGGTATTGCTGACAGTAGGAAGAACTCACAGGGACATAAGCTTCTTAGTAGTGCTATGAATGTCAAGTCTGACATCTATATTAATAAATAATGTGAAAAAAGTACAGATTTTTTGTTTGTTATATGTAAAATATGTCACTTTTATATTTCACAACTTTTAACTATTACAGCAGTTGTAAATATTCTTCGAGTAGCAGGAAGACTGATTAAAATAATAATAATAATCCCATAATGCTGGATTTTACACTAAGTTCAGTTTGTTAAACATTGAATTTGCTTACTTTAACAAATATCTAAGAAAAACGAGGAGGCAGAACCAAGGACATAAAAAATATTGATATAAAAAACCCTACCAAAGCCCTACATGCTTATTGGAAAAAAGACCCAGGAAAAATATCCTGAAGAAAATTATGAGGGGAAAAAGGACATTGGCTAAGGAAATGATAGAAAGACTATTCAGAGAGATCTTGAAATGTACCCAAGGAAAGCAAGCTACAGACATGGAGTGTTATGCACCAAGACAGTGGGAAAGTGTCTCTCCACGGGACTAATGTGGATTAGCGCAATAAATTGTGAGGAGGCTCACAGCTCTCCCAGTGACCCATCATTGCAACCATGAGGTTTAGTACTGTGGAGAATGCAGTGCTATCTTTTGTTCTGATTTACGGGACAGGACAAGATAGTGTGGAGAAAACTGGGAAGAGGATGTGAATTATGATTTCCCACGGATTTTTCTTTCAATATGCTCAAATAACAAATTAAATCCTTCCATGATCTTGGTGACCTTCGGACTTTTTGTGTTTGTTTGTTTGTTTTCTTTTTCTGACTTTTCAAAAAAGCCTTTCAAGACAGCAAGAGAGCAAGTTTCTGTCTGTGGAGGAAAGCTGAAGTACTTATTTCAGGAACACATTGGTTCTTGTCAGGAAAGTGCATTTAAGTGCTATCACTGCATCCACTTCCTCTCTTTCACTTACTATGAGATTAGATTTTGTGTGATTAGGGTTCATTCATAACTTTTCTGCAGGCTGTCAACATCAGAATTAAAAGCAGATTTCAGAAGTGATCTAGGCAAATAGATCCACTTCCAAAAGAGATTTAGGAATATAAATACTAGTGACTTTCTTTAACAAATGTTTTCAGATGATAAATATTCATTTAAAAACTTTTCGAGAATTCTGAGTTTAGTACTGTAAATGAAGATATTTTTTGCTTTCTCCTCTCCTATCATCCTATGGCAACTTCAAGACTCTATGTGTAATTTATAAATTTGTGTTAATTTCATAAAAATTGCCACAACATGTAGCGGGTTAGCCAAAGACTGACAAGGACTCTGGCATATATCACCTATTCCCAGTGTAAGAAACTTCAAAGTAAACTAAAGAAACCATTGGATTTAACAACTATGCTTTGAATAATGAAAAGCAAGGATATAAATAGGAATAAAAGCTCTGAGAATTTATTTGGTTTAAAGAAAAATTAATAATAAGAGACATTGCCAAAAGGAGATAGAAAAAGTTAAATATTCTAGAGAAGAAACCATTAGTAGAAATGTCTTTGAATACTGAAAGCTAGTTGCTTAATTTCTGAAGACTATAGTAAAATGGTTAAAAAAATCAAGTAAAGACATATGAACATTTTAGGTTTTTTTTAATAAAGATTCAATTTTGAAATTATTTGCTTCGTATTTAAACTATCAGAAGTCATGTGAAAGCTGTTTCAGGTTACACTATGACACTGTGGTATTAATAGATATTTTAAAGAAATGAACAGAGTATTCATTAGGATACGTTATGGGTTCTTTCTATTTCCTGCAGTTAACAACTCTGTGTTGAATTTCTGATGGGAGAGTACTTTTTCTCCTGTCATGGGTTAAGATTGACCCCCCCTGACAGTCAGGGGCTCAGAGGTGATCGGGTGCCAGGGCAGTGCTCCCTGGAGAGCCAATCCCCACTCATGTTGTTTGCTTCTGCTCATATATACACATGATATATACACAGCACCAGAAGATGTTGGCAGTTTCTCTGTTGGTGTCTGCTGTGTGTGGGTGTAGAAGGCCAGGGGGTGGCTGGGCTCCTTCCCCCCTCCAGGGGGGAGAGGGGAGCCCTGCGGCCCCCCAGCTCTGCCTAGGGCAGAGTTAGAGACAGCACTGGAGTGAATGTTTGAGAGGGACACAACTCACAAACTGGTGAGAAAGAGAGAGAGAGAGAGGCAGGCCTTGTGGCCAGGCCCTCTTCTTCTTTTCCCCCCTTTGCAGCCAGGCTGCAGAAGGGGGCTGTTTTTCCCTCTCGCTGTTTAGTGGGAGTGGTGCAAGGCTCAGCACTGGAGCAGAGCCAAAGTGGACGGGCTGATAAGGAAGCCGCTTGGAGCCAGGGAAAGCAGTCCCAGGCGAAATTGGAGACAGGCCACGAGAGAAGGGCTCAGGAGTTGCCGTGCCAAGGTTTGACCGGGGGCAGCCGAAAACTGACTTGAAGGACGCGTATGTTGATAAGCTACAGCACAGCAGCCTACAGAACCGAGGTATGAGACTGAGAGGGAGAGATCACACAGCAGAAATGACAGAGAAAGGACTCAGAGCTACCTTCTTGGACTTCGTGAGGAAGGAAGGACTTCTACAAACAGCTGAAGGTTGGTAGGGAGTGTTCAGGGGCCCCAAACAGTCCCATGAGATATTGGTTACTTATCAGCCTGAAGAGGTTTTTCCTGGAATAAAGTTAAAAGGAGAAACTTCGAACGGACTGATAGAAGTGTAATAATATATATATATATGGCTGCTTTTAGTTTGTACAGTATATTTATTTGTGTAAATAAATGTAAATACTTCCCCCTTCCCCTATAGAAACCTCTGGCCTGAAAGTTTTCTCTTCGGTGTTAGGATAAATTGTGGGAAGGGGTGGGGAAGCCTGGAAATTGGATTTTGGATTTCTAATGTGGCTCAAACTGCCACACCTCCCTTACATAAAAAAACATGAACAGAATTGTCCTTACCCGAGATAAACATGAGTAATATTGTGGGTTTAATGTGGGTCCAGTGTGACAAGCCCACTGAGATATCAAGCAAAGAAAGAAGTGATAGAGAAGAGATACTTAGCATTTAGAATTTTAACATTTCCTTAATGGACATTATTTTATACCTTCAGTTTGCATAGAATTCCACACAACATATTTTTATTCTTAATGCAACTGAAATACTGAAGGAGAATAAATTTCCAGTCATGTGTCTACTATATGTATCATCTCATTTTGTATTCCAGTACCTTAGAAGGATAATGAAAGTTTATATTTTATAGATTCATGAATCTGGGGATATGGGAAGGCTGGTTATCTTTTTGTTTAATTTTATTTTAATCGAGCACACAGAAACATGAAAAGAAAACTTTCTGATTTATCAGAAGGAAAAAGAGTTTTTCACTTGAAAATATTAATTATATATATAAAAAAAGGAAAAATATTCCCATTCTAGAGCCTGTGCCTAGATATGGAAATATCATATGACTGGGAAGAATTTAAAATAAAGAATTTGATTAAAAAAACTAACAAGCCCCCCACCTACCCCCAATTGTTTTGTCGTAGTTCATGATAACAATTAAATGTTAAAATCTCTAAAATACACTACTACTTTGCCCTATGTGGTAAAATGCTGCCATTAAATTTTTCTGAGAAATTTACATGTACAAATATATGAAGTTCTTAAATACTGATTTATTGCAATAATGTTCAAAGCTTCAGCCTACAACCTATGATCCTTGCTGGTAGATGCTTTCCAATTACAAAAGGAAGACAATTTCTATTAACTCATTTATAGTGATATATTTATTTCAATATTTTCATTGTTAAAGATAAGAAATTAAAATAAAATAAGCAGATTTGGACCAGGTCACAGAAACAAAGTTTAATGAAAATTCAGTTTTCTGTGTGACTTTGTGTTTTGCCTTGGTCCACGTGGCAGACTTAGGGGAAGGTTTGATTCATTCTGGACAGTGAGCAGAAGAACTAGCAAAATTCTCAGGAGCTTCAACAACATAACTTCTACTTACAAACTTTAGAATATTAAGGTAGAATAAGGGACCTGGCAAATTTTAAAACAACATCAAAAGTAAGGCACTTCAAAAACTTTAACTTACCAAACTTTTAACTTATCCACTTTTAACTTATCCAGACACAACAGAGCACTTACTAAGGCACTGACTGAATCTTTTTAATCTTGCTTATAGTATATTCCAAGAAGAAGTTAGAAGAAAGAATGAGATAAAGAGAAAAGATAAAAGTAGAAAGATAGATCCAGCAGCAAGACTTCACTGTTTCAATTTAGATATCTGAAGGTGGTCGAAGTGATGGTCGCAGAGTTGATCTATTGGGGGTGGGGGTAAGCTTGTGAAACATACAGTTCAACGGGCTAAAATACACTCAGGTTAGGTGGTAACACCCAGATATCTCCACTTGTTGGGGGGTAGTTTTACACTGTCTGGTGTAACACTGTGGATCACATGCAGTCCTCTGGTGGAAGGTATCTGAAATGCTTCTGGGGGCGCTTTGGAGGTCTTTGATGACTTATGGCACCTTCTAAGATATGACAATGGCCTCTCAGGTCAATATTGCAACTGTGCAATATTTCTAATATTAAGGGATTAAACAAGTCTCTATCCAGTTAAATTTGTGTTCCTGTGCAATAGCCATAACTAAGGTATGGAAAAGAGTAAGAATAAGGCAATCAAATACAATGTTTTCCACAGATATCTTTCATGTCTCTAGCAAAATGCATGTGTTGGACTTTCTAGGCCAGATGAGGGGTTTGTATATTTAGAAAGCTTCACAGGATTTCACTTCTCCTGCTCAGTTCAGCCTCTATTTAAACCCATGCCATCCATCAGCATGTACCCTGATCAGTGTCTGGCTACAGAGGAGCAAAAAAACAACTTCCCATTGTGTAGATTCAGCTCCTCCTACCTTCACCTGGTACATCATGATTTATGTTGCCCAAGGAGACAGCAGTTTTTATTTTTTTTTCTGTTTGCTTAATTTACAGTTTTGTAGCTCTCTATTATAAATGTCCTTAGCTGTCTACCAGTTGAAATATCCTAGATTACTACAAAACCATTCCATAATTCTGAGCATCTTCAATTTTCTCTGATTTTCTTCCTGTTCTATAAAGAAATTTTTGAAAGGAAACACGAGAGCTGCACTTAGTATTCAAAAGGCTAACAAAAATAAATAAAAACTGTCACAGTGAAGTCCTCTGTTGTGTTTCCAGTCTTTTCCTAATGATTCCTCCTATTTCACTTGCCTTTTTTTTTTAATTATTATTTCTACTTGCTGAAACTTACATTTTCAAGGAAGAATTCATTACACTGTCATGTTTTTTTGAGTGAAAATGGTAAAACAGAGGCAACCATTTCCTACAGAAAATGTTTGGATTCTTTGGGAAGTCCATCACACTGTCTTTAATGGGCAATTTCATTTTCCAACCATTTAATTTTTAAGATTCATTTATCTGGAAGAAATTAACATCATTGAAAAATGTTCTCATCTTACTGCTCACTTTCTTTTTTAGGCCGCTATAAATGGGTTGAGCGGAACATGTCCAAACTCATATCACTGCAGAATTCCACTGGTTAGACTTTTCCCTTCTGAGCACTTAAATTCAGTTCCCTGTCTTTAAAACAGCTATATTTCAAACATTTACCTTCTCTATACCGTGGCTACTTACTCTCCCTGATAACCTTTAGTGAGGTAGGTTGTCACAGAACTTTTGGAAATTCAGGCGTATAAACTGAATTACCCTTAGGTATGTGTTATTCACCTTTTTCAGAACAGTTGACTATGGTTGAAAGTAGAACTTCCTCTTACAGAAGCCATTCTGACTCTTCCTAAGGACCTTTCTGCAAGCATCTTTATTTACTCTGTGTCAGATGACAAGTCCCTTGGCAAGTTCAGAAATCAGAAGTTTCCAAAGAGACCTCTGCATTTTCTTGACTGCCCCTTCCATTTCTCATAGACCAAAGTATTTCTAAGTAAAACTTTACAGAGTGATATGCAAAAGACAGTCTAGTATCATCTTAGTAAGGAAATCAAATAGCTTTTGCCAGCATTTCATGTTAAAGTATTATTGATTGGAAGAATTATGAGTCCATGACTCTTTTAAGCTGTAAGTGATATACAAAATTTAGTACTGCTCACATGTGAACAAGGGATGCCTTGTAGCTAGCCTCTGTGCACTATCATTATCAAGTATGTTATTATTTGGGCATTTTTTCACTTTTTTTTTGACATTACGAAGATGCTAGGGAGTGAGTTAAAAAGTATTAGCTCCACAATATCAATCCAGTATGCCTAACTATTGTTATATTGTTGCAAAGTCTTTGTCTAAATACTGTATGTAAGGCTTAAAAGGAAAATGATGAGCTGTATTTCTATTTAACTCGGGAGTACCAGAAGTGATACAAGATGATCCTGTGCATTGATTTACTGAGTTAATAAGACATCAGAACTGTTTCTCACCCCATCATCCTCTTCTTTCCTTCAAATAAAATGACTCTCCCATGCCTTCAGTTTGGAGGAACAGTCCTAAGTCCAGCATGAAGCAGGGAAGATTAAATAAGTTATATATCTGCAAGTTTTACTGCTCTGGGCTTTAGACTTCTGGTAAGCTTCTTTTCATGTTCCTTCCTTCACTTACCATGGGATACGTGATTGCTTAATTTATCACAAGTATAAATTATTTTTGTCCTACTCAAGGCATGTCCAGTTTAGAAAATACGTATTGCTTTCTTTTTTTTTTTTTCCCTATGCAAAATTGGAATTTCCACTTGATTTTTTTTATCCAAGTATTCTTTATTATGTCTGGATAGGAGGAGAGGAAATTATTCTACAATGGCATAACAGAAATAACAATTTGAAGGCTAAGTGCTCTACAATAGGAATGCATGAAAAATGAACCTAAGTTAAGTTTATGCTATCATTTTCATGTATTGCTCATAGATCTTAGTCATCAGCTTGTGAACATCCACAGAAAAAATGTATGTGTGGAAGAAGGGAAAGTCATTATAGCTAAAGTCCAAGTGGCAGATATTCTTGTAATGAAATGAAAATTGAGAGACTTAACTGGATTTGAGAAATACTGAAAGTGAATATTTGAAGTTAAATTCCTTGCTAATTTAACTCCAAAGAATTTAGTGGACTTCTGCAGATAATTTATCTTCTAATGTACATAAGCACTTTCAGTAGGAATGGAACTAAACCACTGAACAAAATTATGAAACACTTTTTATACCTGCAAAAGTATAACGCTTATACAAATTAGGGGTTAAATACCTGGGGTCATTTTCCATTTGGATTTGAAATGAAGATTTGAATTTATTTTAATAAATATATTCAGAAGAATATTATAAAAACCATGCATAATTTTTAATGGAAGAAAAACAATATTAGGAAAAGAAGACCCTCAACATTTCTAAGAACTGTCACACTTGTAAAAAAAAAAATAAAACCAGTCTTGGTGAAAAGGCATTTAAATTCTTTCTTTGCTGCTTACAACACTTTCCTGAGACAACACAGCATTTTCCAATATAGCTGACAAGCTGCACAGGAAGGGATGCTCCAGAGTAAGTAGTCAATACAGTTTGCTTAACTTAAAATATACTCTCTTATTTACTGGCCAAATGCTGCAAGATGCAATATTTACACTACAGCTCAGTATCTTTTACACAGTAAGGACTGTTTTGTTTTAAAAAGACATAAACCCTATGCATGTACATACAGGAAAAGTAATTACCCCAAGTAACACATTACAGATCATGTTTTGGTTTTTTTTCTTTGAAGACTATAAGAAACAAAAGTACTTCACAAATGACTGTGAAGACAGTCAAATCACTCATTAATGATTCTTAACTCTTGCTATCTAATGATAACAAGGTCTTCAGGAACTACTGTAAACCAAGTTGTCTAAAAGCTATAGAAAATTCTATGAGGTCCAGCTTGCTGATCAGTAGGTACTCCTTTGTTATGGCTCTGAGTTAAGTGAATAAATTTATTGATTTGGAAAAATATGTGCTCTTTCACATTCATAGCAGTAATTGCATGCCAAAATGTTCAAGAGATGAAGTAACATGTAAAAAAAGTATTTTATTCTAATGAATACAATTTTTTTCCCATTTTCAGTAGTGAGTTCAGGATCTTAAAGAGAAATATCTAATCCAAATATCTAATCTGAACCTCCCCTGGAGCAATTTGAGGTAATTTTTTCTCTATCCTGTTACTTATTATCAACTCCCACCTTGTCACTACTTTCACGTAGCTGTAGAGAGCAATAAGGTCTCCCCTGAGCCTTCCTTTCTCCAAGCTAAACATACCCAGATCCCTGAGCTGCTCCTCATAAGACTTGTGCTTCAGAGCCTTCAACAGCTCTTTCTCTCCTCTGGACATGTTCCAGTGCCTTGATATCTTTCTTGTAATGAAGGATGAGAAATATGCAAGAAAAGTTGACCATTTAGATATTTATAAGAGCATTTTGTCAAATATCCTGTGAAAAAAATGGTAGATCCGCAAGAGCAACATAGAAGTTTGGAAATAACTTTTTAAAAATATTCTAATCTTAATAATAAAATCCGAAGAGTTAAGAGAAGCTACATCTAAAAATATTTAAGAACTGATGACTTTTGCATAAAAGTCATGAAGTTATAAATTACATCAAATTTTGTACTTCCAATGAATTATGATATAAATACTTGAAGATATGATTGAAATGCTATCACTGAAGGTTACCTGAGAAATCTATATACAGTATTTTGGGATGTTTCTTTTTAATTAATTTCCTGTGCAGAGAGAGGAAAAATTAAGCAAAACAACTAAACAAACAAAAAAAATCCAAAATCAAAACAAAAATACCAACCTTACAGAGAGAGAAGTAACATAATGTTAATGCAGTTCAAACAATAAAGTTATGATGAACTGCAGATAAAAGAAAAATGCCAGTTTCTCTGCATTTTAATCAATGAGATCACAGTTTCGAAGAACACACCAGAGGGACTGTTTTGTGCTCTGTTTCTACAGTGAGTGAAAGGAAACAAAATGAGCTGTTTTATATTGAACACTAAATGACAGATGATGCATCCTCTGAGATTAACATTAAAACAATGGGGAAGTAGATATTTACCTAGCAAGGGACGTGCTACAAGATAATTTCAAGAAAAGACAGATATCTAAGGGCAAATCATTAACAATCTTTATTTACATCTTAGAATCAAATTTCCTCAATTATTATTTTAAATCTGTTATAATTTTAAATGGAGAGGTATCTCTGTGCTTAAATAATTACAAAACAAGGGTAGGAAAAAAAATCTCCATTCTGCCATTCATCCCTGCATATCCCAGTTGAATCATGAAAAAGATTTTGAATTTTCATGCGTATGGAAAAACCTTACTTCAGTGAGGATAATATGGATACAAACATGTAGGGATTCGTTTAAACATTAGCTGATTAGTGTTCTAAGGAATATAGTAAGAAATGCTTACATTGTAATTGTGAACAAATGAGGAGGATATTGTTATGTGCTGACAAGAACTCCATACAGTTTCATAAGGACTGCTTGTCATATAAATTCTATAAATATATAATGAATTCCTATTTGAAGAAAAAATAAAATATTTGTTATTGAAAAAATCTGATTAAAAATGATAGAATTATTTATCAATTTACTACAGAGAGATCATACCTCTGCTCTGAAATTACCAATTGTGCCCAATAATGTATGGATTCTTTTGGCTGGCCAATGTCACACTAAAAATACTAGAAAAAGAAAAGAACAGATCTGAAAACTTGAAGTACAGATTGTACAAATGGAGTGAAGAACAGCAAAGAAAAGCACTAGTCAAAGCTCTGGTATTGAGAAGGACATTAGGAAAAATCTGAACTTCAAAAGTATTACAGTGACTTTTTTCTATAAAAGCGAGGGAGAGCTTTGAACATGACAGAGTTGTTTTTAATTCATGGCATTGCAAGAAACACTATTGAAATAGCTATTTCACTGACATACTTTTAAAATGTCATGGAAACATGGAAGGGAAAACATGGAAAGGGAAAATGGATGCGAGAATAATATGAAACCTCTTTTACAGCAAGATGATTAATGAAACTATTAACACATTTTTTAGCTTTTTAGTGTCTAAGGAACATATAATGAAAAAGTCACTTCACCCATCATCATTGTGGTTCTGCTTCTGAGGTAAAATAAGGCTTCATTTTTACAATACCAGAAGTGTCATAGATGAATCTGACCTAATGGCTTTGGTGTGCAATCAAATAATTCACAGGCAGAATTGAAGGGAAATATCTGAAGTTTAAAACTAAAAGGAGAGCTATGTCCGAGACTAGATGAAATTATTCAGATTTTGATGTCACTGTGTAACTGAGTGAGAGGTTTCATTTGTGTCAGTATAATGGAGATTACTTCCCTACCTTACAAGCATGTGTTAAACTAAAATACAATCCCAAAGAAAAGTGTAACACATTACAGAACCATGTTAACCTGAAGACATTACTATCAGGTTTCAACTTTAAGTTAATGTCTTTACTCAAGGTTCTTGAAGCCCTTTGATAACTAAACTGTTTCAGGCATTATAAGAGTACAAGGTCTTGGATATTCAGATAATAACTATCAATACTGAATTTTTACTGAAATTTCAAAACTAATGCACTTTTGCTATGGATTAAATATTTTATTGTACTCTGAAGAAAGAAAAAGAAGAGGTTCAGTGCAAAGTCAAAAGACCATAAAAACAATGGTGAATATAAACCATAATTTGATTGTGAATATTTTTTACAGGAAAAATAGTTGTTCAGATGTGTGCCACCATAATATAGAGATCAGATGACATGTATATATAATGGTGACAAATACAAATATTTTAACCGTTTCAATTCAGTAAAATTTTACAAAATGTTAAGTAAAATTCAATATTCATTACGATCTTAGCAAACTAAGCCTCAGGTAAAAGAAACAAAGTTTCCAGGTTTGCAAAATGTTCTGTAAGGTATTACAAACTACTGAGAGATCACAACCTTACTCATATAATTCATTTGAAAGACGGCCTCTCTGGTTGCACAGTGAGTATCACTTGGTTTGTTTACTGATTGAGAGGGAAGTATACTACCAGCTGAATCACCCACACAGCTGAGAAGGTTGCAGGAATGGAAATAATAAAGTAGGTTGACCTGCAAGAACTGTTAGAGCTAAGTAGACAGCAAAAATAAGACTCATACATTCCTGGTGACTTTCTGAAAGAATCTCAACAGGAGAGTTGCACTTCTTTAATTCAGTTGCTGTTATGACTGAGTAGAAAGTCTGAACTTATGAGACCTTGAAAGTTTTTCTTTTGCTTTCTGTTTCCTTGTGCTATCAAAACAATACTTAAAATTGTAAACATTAAGGAAGATTGGATCAAAAGGATATTTTCTGTATGATTCTAATGAAAAAACAGGTTTTTCTACTTAAAATTGCACCATAACATTTCAGTATAAAACCAGATTGCTTAGGTATTTTTGAATTAGTAATCCTATTTCTCAAAAGGGGTATACTGAATCACTACTTTTAAAACATTATAAGCAGAAGGGGAGTAACCATGGCAACAAAATCAGTTAAATCACATCCTGGTGACATATACCTTCCCATTCTCCATCTTTCAATGCTTGTATTTGTATGGTAGTTTAGAATTATAAGTATGGGAAGAAAATAAAGTGTTACATTAATTTGGAGCATATAAGAATATAACTATAAAAATAGAAAAATATTCACTGTAGCAGCTGTCTCCAAAAAAGTGCTCATAAAAAAATTTTGTCAATTTTTAAAAAAAAATCAGTGCCTGAAAATATAGTTCTTAATGTTTACACCTGTAATCAGATCAAAATTGCACAACTTTGCTTAAACCATGATCTTACAATATGAATTCCTAGTGTTCTACTGCTGCAGACATTTACAAGTGATCATGATTATAACTGGGTTCCTATCTACAGAAGAAAATTCCGTGGAGAAAAATACAAGAATGTATCAGCAAGCATTCAAAATCTTTGGAAAAGAAATGGGAGAACTGGGAAAGAGCCATATTTTTATGTTACATGGACAATGACTTAACAATTCACAGCCTATTAATAAAAGTTAAGTTTTTTTCTCTAAAAAGTAAACTGATGTTTACTTCTCTCTCTATATATGTATATGAAGATATATTACCTAGAGAGAAATATATATATATTGCCCCATGTTGTTGAAAAACTTTCTACATAAATACTGATTGGATTGATGCTAATAGCATTCTGGTTTTGAACCACCACACTGCCTAATGTGTTCCTAGGATAAATAAATGATCAAACAACTTCTCTTTTATTATTGTTTTGTGAGGAATTAATAAGGTGAGTTATGAACATATAGTATGGCTACATTGACAGCAAATCTTCCATATAAGAAATAAGAATGTGATGTGATGAGAAGACCTTTACCCTTTTACCTGGAGGTAATTTGCACTCTTTAGGATTGTCTTAGGCATAAACTTCAGAAATGGAAAAAAAAATTCTGATTGATCAGGTCCATATCAAAGCATACACACACACACACACACACACACACACACACACACACACACACACACACACACACACGCACACACGCACACTCTCTTACTTCTTTCTGAGTCAGTAAAAATTCAGGCTACTTCTTGCATTATCTACTTCACTATGATTGATTAGCAAATGTTATTATTCCAAACTCAGTGTATTTTTGTTTCACGAGTCTAGTTAAAAGCATTGCTCAACAGTAGATTATCCTGTCTGCAGGGAAAGATGCTTAGAAAAATGAAGTCAAAGCTATTGTAATTACTTGTACAGGTTCTTCTGCTCAGTAGCCTTATGAAATATTTCAAAATTGACTAAAAATCCTTTACCTCAAAGGTACCTCTTCTTATAGATTAGAAGCATGTGATTTAGTTCCTAGGAATTGTCATCATGAACATTACTCATGGGTTTGAAATCCATTATAAAGACTACCGGGTTTTGGAAATATTGCTGAAGAAAATCAACTTCTGAGTCAGATAAGTCCCCATTTGCTCGTATATGACACCCATTTTCTTCTTAAGTGGACTCTGCAGAACTCCCTCAGAGAAACTGTCAAATCTACTAGAAAACACAGGATTGTTTGACAACAAACTGTGTAGGGTTTCTGAAGAATTACAAGTAACCATATGCAGGCACTCCTCTGATGACTGTTATTACTGCCTGAGTCAGAAAAATGGCATATTCATACAAGAGCTTCTACTCATTCCTTTTCTCAAGTACTTTCTTTCCCATTGCTGTTTGAGAAGATGTTCTTGCGTTCACATTGGAAAGTCGCAAACACCCTGACTCAAGTCATATCCTTTTTGCTTTCTGGAGTGCTGCACTCCAGGTCTGTTTATGAAGAACCTTTTCAAAGAAGCTGTCTCCCAGGGGCTTTATAGCAGCTACCTTCCTCTTTGTACTGCAGCTGTCACTTTCAAGATACAAATGGTTGCACTTTCAAAATACTTATCTGTCTACTTTCCATGTTCGAAAATTTCTTGTGTGTAGAATTGCACAATAACTTTCATTAATTTAGCTTATACTTCTGCAAATACTTAAATGCTGCTAAGAAATAATGCTTCTCTAAATAACCACCTGTCCTAGATTCGTATCAATAGTTACTTCAACAATCATGCTTTTATAGTTTTGTAGAAACAGACCCAGCATTTGCTCTGTTTAAGTTTATAGATTTGCTCATTTGCTACCGAAGCACTGGTAAGATTAAGAACACAGAATATTTCCATTATACTGGCTACTGTATGGCACTATACTGCTCACATAGCACAAGAGATGGAACCAAACAGTGAAAACCCCCTTATGTTTATCACCAGTATCTCCCTGGTTGTTGCACTTCAGCCTTTCCTGTATCAGTGCTGTTGCCTGGAGATCTGCTGCAGACAAAGGAGATGAAAAATACTTTTCAGCTTGTTTGGAAACCGATATTTTGCATAACATAATGGCCTGCTGCTGTGTACAGCACCTTATGCAACATAGGAAGGAATGTGTTCTCAAAGTCTTCCTTGATTCAGATGAATCAAAGGTATAAGTTTAAGTTCCTACTTTGGGATCAAATTAATTAAATGAAATATCAAATTGGAAATCTATTTGAGGTTGTCTATTTTTCTTGGGCTTATCTGGCAAGCTTTTGGTAGGAGCATAGACAACGAAAAGCTGCAGGAGTGGATCCTGGGAGAGGACACCAGGAGCTGCCCCATGTTGGACATATCCAGTTCTAGACAGGTGAGCCCCTGTGATAACGTATTTAAGAAAAACAGTACACAACAGCTTCAATAGAGGAGAAAAACATAAGAGAAACAGCTCTGCAGATACCTAGGTCTGTAAAACAGGGAGAAAAGAGGACCCAGATGCCCAACAGACTCCCCTGCAGACTGGTGAAGCAGATTATCCCCCTACAGCACCATGTTGGAGCAAATATCCACTCAGGCCAACTGACCATGGAGGACATCATGCCACTGCAGGTAGAAGTGCCCTGAAGGAATCAGCAGCCCATGGAAAACCCACAGAGGAGGAGCTCTGTGGAGAGGAGCCCAGGTAGGATTAAATTTTCTGTCAGGAACTGAGACTTCTAGGGGCCCATGAAGGGTTTTCCTGAAAGACTGTAGCCCATGGAAAAATATCTGTGCTAGAATAGTTTTTGAAGGACTGCAGCTCATGGGATGGACATCACAGTGGAACAGGAGAAAAGTCCAAGTAGTAATGAATGGCAGACAAAAAGTACTGTAAACTGACCACAACCCTTATCACCCATCCCACTCTCCACCACTTTGCATGGCAGAAAGTGGCAGAGGAATTAGGAGGGAAGCAGTGAATTTGAGCCTGGGAAGAAGGTGGGGATGATGGGAGCGTGGATTTAGGGTTTTTTATTATTTCTTGATATCCTACTCTGTTGTTAATCGGCAAATCATTAAATTAATCTTCCCCAAGTTCAGTCTGTTTTGTCCGTGATGGTAGCTGCTGAGTGATCTCCCTGTCCTTATCTCCATGCATGAGATTTCACCTTATTTTCTCCCTCCACCTTGCTGCGGAGAGGGAGTGAGAGAGAGGTCTGGTGGGCACCTAGCCATCAGCCCACTACATTAATGCTTTCACAGTCAGCTGAAAATGAAGTCAACATCTGAAAACAAGCAGGTATAATAAAATGAAAGCTGTTTTGTACTCGATACTTGCATAATTTGTGATCAAATTTAAACAGTATTTATCCAAATTATGCTCAATCTGAGATATCTTCAGATTATGAAATTTACCCATAAGCAGTTTGCATCTTCATTAAATATCTGAAAGGCCAATACTGCTTTACTTTTTTATTGAATATATGTTTTACTTTATATATACTGTAAGTTATCTGGCACCCCACCTAAGGCAAAATTTAACACTTGTAAGTGGATATTGAGCGGTAGGTAGCACAGAGAATGGGCAGACTGACTTGAACCAGTTTCCCGTTTTCCAGTGTACTATAGTCAATATGTAATATACTTTGTATAATAAATATGACACTTCAAAAAATACCTTCCCAAATCTATATCTTATTTTAGCAGTTTCTCAGTATAGTTTCTTCTTAATGACTTTTCCCCAGACATACCATAACTACAACAACATATTTCTCCAATTAACCGCTGTTTTAGCTGCAATGTTCTTAGATGTTAGTTGGCAAAATGTGTTCCATTGTAGACTAAATTTCTGGACATGAAGGACTTCTAAACTGCAGTACTATTGAGCCAGGTAAATACATTGCAATCCAGACAGAATAAGTAGCACTGGATAGTCAGTTCCACTGTTATCTGTTCTTACTTTTTCCCTGACTGATCTTTCTCACTTCACAAAAAGTAGCATAGCACTGGTTTTTATTGCTTTTGGGGTTTGTTTGTTTGTTGTTTTTTTTTGATTGCTTGGTTTGGGTTTTTTTAACCTCCATTCCTCTTGGGATCTTTCGATGGCTCTGCTGGAGCTTTTGTTTGGTATTCTTAGCTTTAGCACATTGATTTGCTTGTTTGTTTTGTTTATGCTGCTGAAAATACTTTTTTTTTTCATCGTACCAAGCACATGTTTAGGTGTCAGATTATTCAGCAAGTTGCAGGATATGTTACTGATATGGAAAACATAATACTTAAAAGAGAAAATATTAAGCACAAAACAGAAGCAGAAAGTACAAATACAGTACAGTACAGGACAGTACAGTACAGGACAAATTGTGTTCCCACTCTCCAGTGTTTTAGCTAGTATTCCTGGAAAATAGGGACATAGTCTATTTCTAACTTTCATTTCATTTGTCTGTACTTATTTTCCTTTTTTCAAGGCTCAGAATTTTGAATATGATTTTTTGTATACTGGTGGCAAATTCTAAAATGCTTTTGTAGTAAATTTTTGGTCAGTGATCACCCCAGCAATTAGATTTCAATAACTGATTCAAGATAGAATAGACTAATTTCAGTTCTGTCAAACAATTTATATTCCACAGGTTTCAAGTTTTATACTTCCCAAAGAACATTATTACTCTCACTGTAGTCATTCTTATGATTGCCATGTTCCATTGTGATGTCCTGTACATACTGAATTGTTGCAATCTATAAATCTTAAAAGTCAAGTAAATCTGTTAATAAAAACGGATGATGAAGAGGTATTATATTGAAGAGCATTTCATTGAAAACTTATTACATTATACTTAAGTATTCTAATGGTTAGAAAACAACACAGTCCCTTCAATATGATTTTTTTCAGACCTCTCCTGGGTAAAGGAGTAAACGGCTTGGTTTTAGTATAGGACAATCTTCCAGTCTGAGTAAGTGAAGAATGATGCTTTATCCAGCAGGGTTCTTTTAGACATATTCCTGGTTCTGCAGAACATTCTAGTTTGAGGCAAAACTCTGGACAATGTTTCTGATCTTTTACACAGTAATAAGGGTTGAATATACTCATGATTCACTCCATTACTCCGGGTGAATAAGTTTCAGCACTTGCTGCTGAGTGTTTGGATTTGAATCCTGAATTTCATCACAGAATCTCAGCTGACAAAATGTTTGATATGAGCTATCTCTTACATGACAACAGCTTCCAATGCTTTCTTCACGACCTTGCTCCTCGTGATATGTCTTATTTACACTGGCCACTGTTTGCGTCTCTGCTTGCCACAACTTTCTGGTGGTTCTGTAGTAGTTCAAGAAAATAGGACATATTGTAAATATCCTTACTCATTGACTCACTTCAACCGTACGCAAATACAACTGCTTTAAATGTGACTCACTTTAGATGGGCATTCTCCAAAAACATTGCTGCAATATAAAAGCCTTTTCTTCATGGAAAGGCTCAAATTTCTGTACTCAGACTCAAAATAGATACAACGTAATTTCAACTCAGGGATAAATGTCTTACCTTCTTTATCCCCAAAGAATCTGGAGTTCAGGAGAGCCTGATTAAGGCTTCGAATTTCATTTTTGCCCCTTTCATATAAGAATTTTGCTGATTTAATGACTGAAAAAAGATTTAAAACTTCTCTGTTTTCTGTTGTGCAAAAAAATTCCATCATTTCAACTATTAGGTGCAATGAAATAAGTTTTTTGCTACTTTTTCATTTTAGTGAATGATGAGGCAATTCATACTTTTGCAATTCACATATTGAGCTGACTTTACAAATAAGGCTTCACAAATAGAAAGCTGTCAGTGCTTCTACAGTCACTCTTATTTTAGTTGTCAGTGATTCAATCATCTTGGAGTCTTTATTTTCGGAAAGGTTGGACCTGGGAAGTAGTGTTTTTATGGTTGGGTAGTGTAAGACCCCAGGGTATGAGCTATGAGCTCACTGAAAGGTTTGTACTTTAAAAATATACAAGGCTCTAAAACCTCAGACACCAAATTTTTAAAAAGGCCTTTCAGTTCTTTTAATACCTTAAGAGAGAGCACAAAGGAGAGGACATCGTACACATTTCTCAGGAGGTCAAAAATAACATGCTTTCACTGGTAAACTTTAGAAAATAAGGGAACTTGGCAAAAGTTTAAAGGGATGGATGTTTAAAGGGAAACATCCAACCAAAGTAAAGAATTTCACAAAGCATTTACTTAGCACATGCTAACCCATACAACTTAGCAAAATCCAACCCATCTGGTTTTAAGTCACCCAAAATATTAGGGAAATAGATTAGGAGAAAAAGAAGAAGTAAAGAAAGAGAGAGAAAAAGAGAGAATTATAGCTACCAGCTGGAGTCCCACATAAGCCCAGCTTCCACGTGCCCAGGTGGCAGTGTCCAAACAAACATGGAAACCACATGTTGCTGTTTCTATGTTCTTTGGCCCCCTGTGGCCACTCCCCCAGGTGGGACATCCAGTGTGCCAGCCTTTATGGGGCTGGGTCAGGGGGTCTGGGGTGTGGTATGGGCAGTGCTCCCAGTGTCCAGTGACTGACAGCTGCCCCAGCGCTGCCCAAGGAATCTCCAAGAGGCTGCAGTGTGGGACAAGACATTACCTCACCTTTGTGAAATTTGACCTGTTCCTTCCCACACCACACACACACACACACACTTGAGTTGGTCCAAGCCAATAATTTATATAATAATATAATGTCTCACAGGGAGATACAGTAGCACAGGGTGCAATTTCTGTGCCTTTATTGATCCACTTTCTTCCTGGCCCCCTTGGTGAATATTCATTTTTCTAAAATTTTATTCTGGATAGCAACATTTGTGTACTTCACTCTTGAACTGTGTCTTACCATTTTGATCTTTCAAACACAAAACCAATTAGAGGGCATTGCCCATTCTTCATTTGCTTGCTGAGGTTGAAATTCACTCCAAGGCTTACAGTTGAAGCAAGGCTTACTCACCAGTGAGGTATTACACAGACTTTATGCTTGCTCGGCTTGAATCTCTACTTCAGAAGTCTTTTTTTTGTCTACATAGCAATTTTGTCTTTTTTTTTGTTGTTGTTCCACAGTAAAGCCCAATACATAGGATGAACGTACACAGGATGCTACTTCAAGAGACAGAAAAATGTTACCTCTGTGGAGTCAGTCTCACTCAACCTGAGTTACATTAACAATGCTGCTGGTATGCTAAGCATATGGATCAGCTGATGCTGTACTGTATTTTTTCATCCCTAAGAAGAAACAGGAAGACTGTTTATCTCAGAGTGTGATGTATATTTCAAGACATTTGGCTTGTCCCCCTACATTTACACTGCTGCATATCATTCCTCCAGATGTCCCATTTTTCTTCTTCTTTTTTTTTTTTTTTATTTCTACAACATTTTCATAAATCAAAGTATCTGACTCACTCTCAGAAGGCATACTCTCTACCATCTAACTCAAGGACTTATGGAAGTCAGATATAGAGAGTACCGAAGTAAGCAAATGTTTCTCATCACAGAAGACTACAACCTCTGCAATGGGTTTCTATCTCAAAAGTCTTACTTTTCAAGACTCTTACAAACATTTCCTAATCATAAATATTTGTAACTAATATTTATTATTATTCATTATTATATAGTTACTAAGGTGACTTCAAATTGTCATCTCAGGTTAATATCTCTTCCAGTTTCATTCCTCTCTAAAGATGTTAAAAATTTATAAAGAATCCTATTGAAATATCATGATGGACAATCAGTATTTATGTTTATTTGATGCCTTGAGAAAAGAAAGCATTTCTTTAGAATTTTAACCCATTGACATCCTCGGAATTAAGCATCATGCACAACATTATAGTTTGAATAGACAATAGTATTAATATAAATTAATCATCTTATTAACTAATAAGAGCTGTGGTATGCTGGCTGTGAACATTTGAAAATTGCAGTGCCTCAAATGCATTTGGTAACTAACTAAATTTTAAGCAAAAATATTTCAATTTGTTAAAAACTGTTAAAAAATTATTTTAAACAGTACTTCAAAATTTATTCCTACAGAAAATTTATTGAAGGCCTTTAGGAAACAGCAACATAGTATAATTAAAGATATGGTTTTACACTGTAATTGTTAAAGCTTCAGGCCCAGAGCCTGCTCCCAGATCTAGTGGTATAAATTATCTAAGCATCTGTTGCTTAGATTTTGTTTCTCCAAGAGACCTGGCTGCTATGAAAAATTTGCAATTTACTCTAACATTTTCTAATGTCAGGTTGTGTCTGACTATTTGTAGACCAAAAGGTGTAGACAAAAAGACTAGAATAGTAATTTCTGAGGAGCTCACCCTATCTACCTCAACTATATATCTCTCAAAGACCATACTGAGTTCTACTGAAAGGCATTTGAAGGACAAGACAAACATCAGGAACAGTCAACACAGGTTCTCAAAGCGAAAATCCTATCTAACTAATTTGATATCCTCTTACAATAAGGCCACCTGCTAGGGGATGGGGGCAAGACAGTGCATGTAGTTTTTCTGGATTTAAGTAAACCTTTTGATACTGCCTGTCACAGTAGTTTTCTGTATGGGTTGTCCATCTGTGAAGAACTGACTGCTTCTGGCCAGCACCCAGCCAGCAGTGGTGTTTCTCAAGTCTTAGCTCCAGGAGTAGTTCTGTTCAATATTTTTGTCAATTATCTAAATGCAGGACCTCACTGCATTAGCAAGTTTATCGATGGTATTTACCTGGGAGGTGCTTAAGGAACAGGAATCCCTGCAGAGGGATTTGGGTAGATCATAGCATTGGCTAATCATCAATGGCATAAAATTTAGTAAGAATAAATGTCAGATTCTGTACTTAGGACATAGTAACTCTGAACATAAATATAAATTGGGAGAGGAGTGGCTGGAGAGCAACCCTGAAGAAACAGATCTAGGATGCTGATTAACATTAGGCTCAACACAAGTGAGCAGTGTGCCCAGGCAGCCATGTGGTCAAACTTCATCCTAGGGTACCTGCAATATGGCATCACCAGCTCATCAAAAGAATTAATAGTATTCAGTGTTGGCATGGCCTCACCTTGAGTACTGTGTGTGGTTCTGGGCCCCACAATTTAAGAAGGATGTCAAGATCTTTGAACGCATCCGGAGGAGGGCAATGAAGCTGATGAAAGTGCTTTAAGACATGTCCTATGAGGAGTGACAAAGTCTATTCACTTGAGCTTGTCTGTTTGGAGAAAAGGAGCCTGAGGGGTAACCTTATTGCTCTCTTCAGCTTCCTAAGAAGGAAAAACAGAGAGTTGCTGATGTCTTCACCCTGGTATCCAGTGACAGTACACATGGAAGGAATCATTTATTTACCAAGAGAGTCATCAAACACTGGAAAAGGTTTCCTAGAGCTGTGGTCAATGGTCCAAGCCTGTCGGAATTCAGTAGGTGTTTGGACAATGCCCTTGGAGTAGATGATCATCGTAGCTCTACTACTCTATTCTATTCTATTCTGTTCTGTACTAACCTCACTTTAACTCATCAGGTTAAAGTCAAGTCAAAACAGGGAGCCCTCAGCAGAGCAGGATGTCTTAGAAATGTTTATGAGAGAACTAGGTATAAGTAAAGCTATAGGTGTCCAATTCTGCTTCAAGACTTTCATGATGCCCATTCAAAAACACTGATAGAACAACTCTAGCATTTCTTCGAAGACTACAAGGAAGTTTACTGTATTCTAATATTCTGTCTACTGAAAACTTCTCAATAAAGGCAGGTTCAGTGGATGTGATGTATTTGGTTATCTGAATGGCCAGTGCACAAATCAGAAGTTCAAACTTGTAACAGAAGTACCTGAAATTATGTATCTGGTGTGGGAAATAGGATGAGGAGGGAAGAAAGATTTGCTATGGACTTTAATGTGATAGGATTGTTGGAGCTATTACACAAATAGTCCTTTAAAGCACTGAAGGTTTGTTTCTGCTATTATAATTATAATTTATAAGTACAAATCAAATCAGAAGTGCATATGACAATACAAACTTATAATTTCTTCAGTATATTAGAAAAGATATTACTGAAAAGGCTGCAGATTTTTCTTTTGTTGTGTATGGAGAAGGACAAATAAAAAGTATTGTGTCATATGGGTATTGCTATTAAATTCTGGCTAGCAAAAGAACAGGGAAAAAAGCAGAAGAGATGGGCATCCTTGCACAGCTGAATAGATGAAAGCTACATCCCAACCTCCAATAGGAATATGTAGTTTATCAATTTTTTCTGAACTTGACAAGGCAGAGGAGTATACTATGTCCAATGACACCTATTTTCTCTCTCTCTGATTGTAATCTTTGCATCTTGGATAGAAAATACAATGAATAACAATTATAACTCAAAATTAACTGGCACACATAATCGTGTTAATTAATATTGTCTGTTCAGTGTTAATGATTTAATCACTATGACATGTAGTATAGTTATCTAACTAATAATGCTAAATGTTTTCTAAAAACATAAGACACTCCTAAAACTGAAAGTTAAAAATGAAAAATAAATAGTAAAATAAAGGAAATTAGGAGAACCTGTTGTTTCTTTGGTATTTTTTTTCCTTGTCTGAGCTTCAAATGAGTTTTCAAGGGCAGACTAGACAAAATGATAGAGAAAATATACTTTCAAGCCTCTGCTACAGAATTAGTCATTACAAATTTCTGTGTTAGTTATATCTCTTGATGGTTTATTTTTATGTAGTTTGTGATTTAAGCTACCTGAACCAGTAATTTACCTAAGAAACATTTGTAGCAAACCTGCTGAATCCTTGTTTCCTGCAGTGATTTATGAGAAAAAGATAAAAAAAAGTAAGAAGTAAGAATATGTGTTTCAAGCTTCTTGCTTCCTTGCTCTAACATTTTGAAGGAAGTCACAGAATATTTGCTTAACTATTGTAACTCCTAATACATTTTAATTACTCCCCTGTCACACTTCCGAGTGAGAGCATATTTTTCAAAAATATAATTTGAAAAACATTTTTTTTTAAATGCCTTTTTTCAGCACTTCTGTCAAAAGAACTGGAGTGACACTGCCCAAATCTCCTGGGCCTCTCTAACTGTGTTAATGGTGAACATGAGAAGCCAGAGGACTCTCCATTTGTTTCCCACAGTTTCAAGAACAGTGCAGATTGAACTAAAGTCTGGCATGGTTTTGAAGGCACAGCATCCAAAAGAAACATGGTCTTTGGGCAGAGCAAGATGAGTAGCAATTAAAAACTTTCAACATTAACTTTTTATTTTGCTTTGTTTTAAAGAACAGGAAGAGAAATCATATTAACAAAGGTGAACAGAATGGAATGCACTGTTTATAGTATCCTTTTTCTATGGCTTGCCTGGTTTTAGTAACCCATGTTGTTTAGTCAAAAAAGATGGTTCCTTGTGGCCCCCCACTCTGTGCAAGAGCCACTATTCAGCAGCAGCAGGTCACTTTAAACTTGTCTGAAATCATTTTAAATTTTATAAAACCTACTTACAAAGCTTCAGGGAGAGCTGTTGCTAGTAGAATAAACAGCAGTCTGTAATTGTGGTAGTGCGGAAGTGCTTGGAGAAAAATCTCCAAAATTTATAATCCACTTACTGCACACACACAATTGTCTTTTGTATGTGTTTTAGAGCATCACAATGACTATGCACCTGAAAGCCCTGAGACTTTTGACAGTCAAAGATATTTTAAAGTCTGCAAGTGTCAGAAGAACATTGTCTAGGTTCAGTTAAAACAAGAGTAGATGGTAAAATATGCATAAAGGTGCACATGCTGCTACACAAGGGATGCTTATTTCAAAATGGATGGAATATGTGAAGGCTCTTGGCTGGCAGAAGCATGCAAGGTGCTTTACAGAAATGACATGCACATGGTCTGTTGGGTAATATGGGTCAGATAACTCTCTTGGTTTATTGAGTATTCCAGTGCACTTTGGTTCTGAGGATAGATAGTGACATGTTAAGCTTGCCAGATGTAAGGCACAGCCAGGACTGTAATGAGAGCTGGGAGCAGAAGTGCATGTGAAAATGAGAGAGCATTTATCTTTTGGGAGGAAGAGAAAAAAAGGAAAAGGGAAAAAGGGAAAAGCCATCTACTCACAGAAAATAACAGAAAAGGGTACACTTCTCTGCAGCACAGGAAACAAAATTGATAACTATGAATTACTACATGGGAATGATTGCATTATTTTCCGGATTGAGGTAGACTGATTTCTCCCTCTCACCCACAGAAACACATATAAGAGTGTCAGTGTCCAAGTTCACATTCACAACCCCTACTGACCCATCTACCATCTACAGCAGGAAATACATCTAAATATTCAATCACTGTTGGCTTTAGAGCCCATCATGCTACTCCTCCTAGGCTTTTGCATCCTATGAATAAGTGAAATTTCGATATTGTTCCTGCCTTTAGTCTATGGACTGACACTGCCAAGGCACATATTTGTCTAGCACAAGGTCCTTTAGCACAAAAGGTTTGCAGTATGCTCTATTAAGGTCCGTTTTCTAAGACTCTTCAACAGATCAAGCAGACATATCAAAGACATAGTTTTCTGTCACAGGAAGTGGCATAGGTACTTCTAACAAACAGAATTTGCATAGAACTATAAAACAAATTTTTACTTACTGTGTATGAGAAAAACAGACGCTTAGACAATGCCAGCCTGACATTTTTTTTTATCTCAGTTTCCTAATGAAGACAAAAACATTAACTTTTAGTAGTGAATTTTAAAAAGTAGCTAATGTTTCACAAATTCCCTTTGGAATTGTGCGGTATGTCCACTTGAGTTGACTTTTTTAAAAAAATACTCTTTTCAATACTGTGATAACCCAGTCATTCTTCTTACCAAAATATGTATTTTTGCCATGTTCTTTATTGTAGCAGGTCCCTTTGGTTTTAAAAGTTACCAGACATACCTTTTTAATTTTCACTGCTGCCATTTTTGTAGAGTACACAACAATTCCATGCATGGAATTCCTTATCCACTGAATAGTCCACTCTTAAAATGCATGTTTCTCCAATTTGGACATAAGTGTGTCATTTAATAGAAAATTGAAGGCCCTAAGAAAACCTAGGTAAATGACATTGGTGGATCTTCACTTGGTGGGTCAACCATTCCAGTCACTCCATTATGGAAGTCCTCTAAATTGTCAGACATGATTTGCCCTTAGGGAAGCCATGTTAGCTGTCTCAGATCACCTCCTTATCTTTCATGTAAACATCCCTCTGTTACCAACACTCCTTACAGTACAAATCCAAAACACAGCTCTGGACTATCTACTATGAAGAAAATTAAGTCTCTCCCAGGCAAAACCAGTACACAAGCCTTAGGACAAACATCTTCACATTCTAAAGGGAATAGGTTTCCAGAGTATGGGAGCTTTTGTATACTCTTATAGCAGATGAGAAGCATCATTATGCCTACCGCTGATATTGTGCTAAACCTCTCTCCTTGGTTTTTTACTTCAGTTTTAAGTTATGCCCTACAACAGTCACCACATGTGAGACACTGGATTATTATATTAATTATTGGCTTGCACCAACTCAACTGTGTGTGTAGCGGGGGAAGCGAAGGGTCAAATTTCACAAAGGTGAAGTGATGCCCTATCCCACACCCCAGCTCCCTGGAGCCTCCTTGGGCAGCACTGGAGCAGCTGCTGCTCACTGGACACTGGCAGCACTGCCAACACCACATCCCAGAGCCCCTGACCCAGCCCTGAACTGGCTGGAGCTCTGGCTGTCTGATGTAGGGGTAGGGGTGTGGCCACAGGGTGCCAAAGCAATAAAAGCAGTAAAATGTGCTTTCTGTGTTTGTTTGAACCCTATCACCTTCATGGATTCCTGGTAGCTGGATCTAGGGCTAGTAGCCATAATTCTCTCTTTTAATCTTTCTTTTCTTCTTCCTCTCCTAATCTCCCTTTTTGATTTTTTGGGTAGTTTAGGCCTGGGTGGGTTGGCTTTTACTAAGTTGTGTGGGTTAATGTGTGCTAAGTCAATGCTTTGTGGAATGTTTTATTTTCGTTGTATGTTGCCCTTTAAACTTTTGCCAAGTTCTCTTATTGTCTAAAGTTTACCAGTAAAAGCATCTTCTGAGAAAATGTGTGAAGTGTTTCTCCTTTGCACTCTCTCTTAAGATTTTAAAAAAGCTGAGTGCTCTTCTGATAAATTCAGTGGGCAAATTTTTGGAACCTTGTATATTTTTAAAGTAAAACCCCTTCAATGAGCTTGTAGCTTGGACTCTGGGGTCTTACACCATGTTTTCCCCCTAAGTTCCGTTGTCTTCCGCTGTAGTTTAAAGGTAGCTTCTTTTTCACATTCTTTTGCAAGCTCTCCATTTTTGGAGGGAAAATTCTCTATTAACTGTGTTTCTTGACACAATTATTCCTAATCTGATGGCCATTTTGGTTCTAGAAGGTTAGTTTTAGAAGACGTATTTTTGTACATGGTCACTGAGTACACGTACAATGGATAAAGTGATTTGATTTTAAAAAAATGCCAGAGGTCTAAAATTTTTGAGGAACTAGGTGATGTTAAGCAAATTTGATATTACTGGCTAATAGCAGTCCTGTACGTAATTGAAAAGCCAGATGATAAGATTTCCCATCCCTTTATAATCATGCTTAGCAGTAGTTATGTGTTGCATCTTTATCAGAACACAAGGTAGGTGTACTGACAAATTCTCTTGATTTTGTTGACAAGAAGGGAGTGATGTAGGTGCCCTGTTTTTAGGCAGTAATATCTGTTTCTAAACAAAACCATATGTATTATGATCTACTCTTCCTTGTTAAATCATCAGTGGAAACTTGGCTTTAATGTTTGTAAATCTCATTTGAATATACTTTCTTTCCTTCATCTCAAACCAGCAATAAAATCATTATGAACTGCATCAAATTAATTTTATTCTGGACTTGAGCTATCAAAGGCTTATTCACAATTCAGTTTTGGTTTTTCCTGTGGCAGCTAGTCCCTGTTAGAGTGTAATGCTATACACAGGAAAGGATCCTCAGCTGTATTGGTGTAATAGTGAAAGCAGGATAAAAAATTAACCTGTCAGAAAAGGAAAACAGCAGCAAAAAATGCCCACAATGCCAATGTATTTGCTATGTTGGCTCAATATATTCTTATTCCAGACTACATTGACCTTATGAAGAATGATCTTCACCAGTTTCTGTGACACTTTGCCAGTTCTGAGCCTTAACTGAGGAGGAGGATGCTACTGATTTAGATTCCAGAATATGCAGTCAGTCTGCTTCACTCTGCATTACCCTGCATGTACTGTATCTAATCTGTTACTTTGGAAGGGCCTGCAGCTGCTGTTAAGTGATTTATCTCAAGTAACCTCTGTGCTGTGACAGCTCTGAGATACTAGATGGTCCCAGCAGTGATAAGAGCAGCCACACTCAGCACAAAGTGCACAACTGCATATTCATGTCAAAGTGGGGTTTGCCAAATAAAATCTGCAGTGCAGTGATTAATCAGTCAATTTCTTTTTGTACACAAAATTCATTAAGAGAACAATGCGGTCTTCAATCTATTCTAGGGTAATGTAATTGTTATCTCATGAGTTGGCATGAAATTGTAAGAAATATCAACAAAGAGAGAAAAGTTTCCTTTGTTATTTTTCATTTAAAAAATTGTTATTTAAACGCAAAGGCTTGTACTAGGAAAACTTATTGCATTTTATTTTACAGTTTTACGATTAATCCTAACAGCAACTAAGAGGAATGAAGCCTTATTAACTAAGATTCCAAAGATCCATAATATTTGAATATTCTATTTTAAACTACACATTTTTTGAATACCGAATTTCTCATGAACATGTTAAAATAACCTTTTTAGCATAAAAAACTTTTCAACAGTTTTTAAGCAAATAAAAAAAATAACATGTTTTTAAAAGGCACATGATAATAAGAAGATACTAAAAAATTCCTCCTTTTTATTAAAAAAAAAAGCAAATCCACAAAAAAAAAACGAAACAAAAAAAAGAAACAAAAAAAAAAAAAAAAAAAAAACCAAAAAAAACCAACCAAACAAACAAACAACAAAAAAAAACAAAAAAAAAAACAACAAAAAAAAAAACAACAAGCAAATGAGAGGTCAAGTTTTCAATATGTTTGAATTCCCAAAGGTCAGAATTTTGTTTGGCTGAGTTGAAATGGATGTGAGTCAGGGATGGCTTACAGTTAGTGTTACTTCAGTAAATAAACCTTTCAGAATTAGCTTTCCCCTCAACTAACTATACTGAATAGCATCTGTTCCATCAAAACTGAGGAGGTCTTGTTCAGGTTTCTGGAAAGTATATCTTTGCAACCTAAACTGTCAAATGATGCTGTACTGTGTGAGTGATTATTTGGACTTTAATTTGAGTCTGTGATCCAATTCAAACAACTGATATTTAGACTAAGTAAGAAATACACATTTTCAAGCCTTTTACTGAACATGAACTGTCCCTCTGCTTTCAGACTTCTGTATTGGGTTTAAATGGAGAGGTTTTGGTAGTGAGGGGCTGCATAGGTGGTTTTTGTGAGAAGATGTCAGAAATTTCCCCCACGTCTGACACAGCCAGTGCCAGATGGCTTCAAGAATAAGCCATTAGTGACTGTGGCTGACCAAGAATAAGTCATCAGTGATGATGGTAGTGCTGCTGTCATTTAAGAAGGGGGAAAAAACTGCTGTGCAGGAGCAGCTGGAAGTGAGTAGTGAGAATATGTGATAGAAACAGCTCTGCAGACACCAGTCAGTGAAGGAGGGGAAAGGGTGCTCCAGGCATTGGAGGGTGCTCAGATTCATGGTCTGTAGAGAAGACCAGGTGAAGTAGAATGTCCCCCTGCATCCCATGGAGGTCAATGGGAGTGCAGAGACCCACCTGCAAGCCTTAGAGAACCCCATGCTGGAGCAGGTGAATTTGCCCAAAGCAGGCTGTTACCCCACAGGAGGACCACGCTGGAGCAGGCTGCTGGCAGTATTTGTGTTTCTGTGGGGAAGCCACACTGGAGCAGACTGTTTCTGAAGCAATGCAGCATCTGGAAAGATACCCACAATGAAACAGTTACTGGAGGACTGGAGGTGGGACACACGCTGGAAGAGGGGAAGAATGTGAGAAGTAATGAGTGGGAACAAGGTGTGATGAACTTACTGCAACCCCCCATTCCCTATGCCCGGGTGCCAGTGTGGGGAAAGAAACAGTGAAACTGAGAGTGAAGTTGAACTTGAGAAGAAGTGAGGATGGGGGAAAATGTGTTTTAAAATTTGTTCTTATTTTGCGTTACCCTACTCTGATTTGATTGGCAATAACTTAAATTAATTTTTGCAAGTCAAATCAGTTTGGCCTATGGCACTAACTGATCTCTTAAGTCCTTATCATGACATTTTTGTTGTACTTTCTCTCTCCTGTTTAGCTGAGGACGGGGAATGATAGAGCTTCCAGCCAAGGTCAGCCCACCACAATGCCTTAAACAAAAATTCTGAAATAGAAAACATTAAGTTTTTAGTTAAAATTTAGTACAAACTTGGGTTCAGATTGAGGTGGTTGTACCTATTGGTAGAACAGGGATGCAATAGCTTTAAATCTGAAATACTAAGTCAAATAAGCAGAGTTCATAGATTTCCTATATATCTCTAGGTTTCCTGCACAGATAATGGGAAAAAGCCATACCCATCAAGAAAACCACTGCATTCAGTAAAGGATATGAAAACTTCAAGGAGAGAAAAATATATGTTTAGAATCCTATTTCTGTCCTGAGTTTAAGCATCCCCTGCAGTAAGTATCCACATGAAAATAGAACTGGTAAGCTAACTCTGCTTCTTTAATGGAGATGTCTTTGTCACAATTTGTGAAATAAATGTCTCAACCACTATGTGAATCTTAGTTGCCTCAAAACCTTTGTATGTCCAGGTCTCAGCTTTAAAATGTATTAGTATATAAATTCTGTTCTGCACTAGCCTGTTTGCAGTGATAAATATTTTTGTCCCAGAGCTGTGAAGATACATCTTTTTCTCTCCAGTCTTTCAGTGTTAAAATTCTGCAGATTATTTACCTCATTCTAATAAATGTGATTAATTATTTTATCTCTATTAAAACCATTGTAGGAAAGAAGTGTTTGTACATAAATCCATTTGCAAAAATGACGGAACCTTACATGCAAATTTCAATAAATTAATTACTTTCTTTATTGCTGTCTGAAATGGCTTCTCCATGACAATTCTTTTTCAGATTAAGGTGTTTCAACTCTAGAAGGTTGCAACTTCCTTTTCTGTCATACTTATGTCACCCATCAATTTATTTTTTTTCTGGCAGAATTACCTATACATCAATTGTGTATGATACTTTTAAGGTTAACTTGAACAAAAACTGTGGAAAGAAAAGTCAGTAAGTAAATAACACTGCACAGAAACTGTTGTGAATTGAATGAGTGACTCCTAACAGGTCTTGTACAAGATATCTGTACTTCAATGTCCTTAGATGTCATTTTAGTTCAGGACCCTTGTGAAATTTGTGTACATTTAGATGAATGCTTAACCACAGAATTCCAATGTTGCTTGGTAGTGGTAAATAAGACAGTCCTAAGTGGTGTTGTTGTTGTTATTTGTTTGTTGTTGAATCTGTCAAAATGCACTAGACACCAAAGAAAATTGCAGTATCCTTTGTTTCTGCATATACATGCCTCTAAATTTTAGATAAAGTGAATTATTGTAAAGAGACTCTGCCATAAATTACAGCTGACAGTGGAAGTGATTAAGGCACATAGTTTGATTGCATGCATTAATCTCTACAACTTTTGTCAAGTCTAATTTAATTACCCATAGGTATATGTTTCTTTTTAATTTATTAGCTTTGTCAGTAATCAGTTGCATTGTATGCTATTACTTGCAAAAGGTGAAACCCAGCTACAATAGTGGAAAAATCAGACAGTGAACAGCAAAATAAAACGTTAAATGTCACAACCCTCAAGTGTATAGTAATACTGTTAAATCCACTTATGAAATGAGACTATTTACTTAATCTTGAAGGACTGTCACATATCTTGATTTAGACCAGTCCATTCTCCCAGGTAAAAACAGTTGAGAAGCCTTAATCATTTTCTGTTGTGTAAACTGCTGCTGAGGTTATCATCAGCCTTACAGATTTGTATTTTTTTAACCAACTTCATGTCTCTATTTGTACCTGGCTATTTATTGCTTAGATGACAGTACAGTCTTTTCCTCATGAACAAGTGATCATGAATACAGATATTTTATGATATATGACCTTTTAATAGACTAATATCAGGACCCCAATTTTCAGCACGCTCATCATTTTAGGCCCCATGTACAAGCTATGCATATTCTCTGAAAGTTTCTTTGTAATCCTGATGAGGTATTTAAGAATTCTTGTATAACTAGCAGAAGTGCCTGTTCTAGTACTCTATTGCGTTCCTAAATAGTAACATTTGCAAAACTCTCTACTCAGGAGCACTGTCTGGTCAGGTTTTTGAATTCAGTATTGCACAGTCTCATAAAGATCCATGTCTTTTACCTGTAAAATCCCTAACTATGTGGAAGATTGGGTGGTTTTTGGTTTGATGGTTTTTTGTATGCATGTTTTGTAGTTTTTTGTTTGTTTTTGTTTACTCATGCATTCTGCTATTTTAGTGAATAGACACAGAGGGGGTTTGGTGGTTGGTTACTAAAATACATTTTAATTGTGATTAAAGTGTCAGGATTTGCCGGGGTTTGGAAGTTGTTAACTCACTTGTCTACCATTGTGGTCTGTGTTGCCACAGTTATTATATTGTCTCCTTACATTGGTTAGCCAAATGACCAATCCCCTCTTTGGCCCAGTAACCCTTATAAGCTGCGGGAAATTTGAATAAAGGCTCTTCTTCTTTGCTGCTGGATTCCCTGCGTGCTACATGGTCTCTGTCTCTTGGCTTAAGTACCTCTGCCGCCAGTCCCTGCCACGAGGGACGGGCAGCGGGGGGGTGATTCCAGCCCTGAAAACCTTCACAGAGCAGCCGGCAGTGATCCCCCAGAAACCCCTCTAACTGCAACAAGGATTGGTTAATATTATTGGTTATTTCCACACTGACGTGGACAAAACAAAGGAAACAAAAATCATTTGGTACCACTAGGTGAGTGACTGTCAACATCTCAGAGCCAAGCTCTGTTTCCTCTGTGTCAATTAGTAAAATTTTGTACTGTGAAACTTCTGAAACAAATGTATAGCTGACAGAAGAATAATTTCTTTTCTAAATAACTGAAGAATTTTTACTGCCTACTTGCCCTTAACTAATGCACAGTAAACCATTTCAAACAAATATAACATTGAAATGTACACAAGGGAAATAAAAGAGGCTTCCTAAATTGCATAGTACATGCAATTATTATTATACTTGTTTAGTGGATATATGAAAATAAACTGCTTACTTGTGGCCAGTGGACCTAATTACTGCACTAGCTGACAGAAATAAGCCTTCCCATGAAGTAAATATGTTGTACTATATGGCTATAAATTTAAGAAAATATTTTTAATATAGCGCATGTACATTATTACTGTCATTGAACAATAAGTGCAGTATCTTGCAGTCTCTGAGAAATGATAGAAGTAATTAGGACTTGCAAACGAGCAAGACTGTGTTCTATGGCATGCCAAACTTCATGAAAAAATAGATAGCATGGCTCTGAAGTAGTGCACACACAAGGGCAGCAGGGAAGCTTTCAGTTTGAAAACTGTATACCAACCATATGATATACCCAGCAAGTGGAGAGTGTTATGTCTATATTTATTGTGTCTTTTTTCTCTAATATATAGACATCATACAGTGAAGCTTACTTTAAAAGTGTCATTACTTCCCACAAGGCTATAGGGTTGATGAGCAGTCAACAGACTGAGTGAGAAAAAGCTATTCCACTTGCAACTCAGAAGGCAAATTCTAGGCCAGGTGGAATAGTGCAGAGAAAAGTACCATGAGGCCAACAAGAATTCATATTGGACATCCAAATTAAAGAAAATACTAATGGAAGTCAAAAAGCTACATAGGAAGGCAAACTGTAAATTCAGAACAAAATAGAAAGTGTAAAATGGCTAAAAGCAGTGAATGGACCTATCATTCTCAAACTGAGAATCATCATAAGACAAATAATAGTATCAAAAAGTGAAGGTCCTTCATAAACCTATATAATTCTGTACTAATTTGCATTTCTGTATTTTTCAGCTGCCACTGTTTCATGAAGAAAATTACTGCTGCATTTAGAGACCAAAAAAAGAAGAAAAAAGTTCTGGTTATTCATGAAAACCTTCAATATATTTAATCAATTTACAGAAATAACCTTGCAATGTAAGATAATAAAAAACAGCTTTAAACAATAGCTATTCTATTCAATTTCTCCATGAAGTCCAGGGGTCTAATGCTGTATTGTGCAGACTATATACTGCTGGCCAAAAGAGTTTTTCACTATTAAGAGATCTTCTGTCTCTTTTCCTTTCTTAACAGATAGGTTGCCAGGAGCATCTTGGGTTTTGACACCAGTGTTAATTAAAGACAAACAATGAGTTAGGGATAGTGGAAATAAATGGGTGTGGGGGGAGAGAATGCGATACAGACTTCTGTAAGCAATTGCACAGCTTTAAAAGTCACGCTTCAAACTCTGCAAATATACATTGAGAGAAATACATGAACTGGTCACCCAAATAATACAATTGTGACTTTATAGTCACAATTACCTCATTTTTATCCTCCCATGTTGTGTTAGTTTGGGCTGGGGTAGTTAATTTTCTTTACAGTGGCTCGTATGGGTGTATGTTTTCTATTTGTGCTGAACACAGTAATGACAATAGATGTTTTTGTCATCTTTTAGCAGTGCTTACACAGAATCAAGGCCTTTTCTGTTTCTTGTACTGTGAGGCGAGATGGTTTGCCTGAGAAATTGTGAGGAGACATAATCAGGACAAGTGACCAAAAGGATATTCCATGCCATATGACATGATGCTCAATCATAAAGTGGGAGGAAAAAGGAGAAAGGGGGGCATGATTGGAGTGATGATGTTTGTCTTCCCAAGTAATTGTGAAATGTGATGGGACCCTACTCTTGTGGAGATGGCTGAACACGTAACTGCTCATGGGAAGCAGTGAATTAATTCCTTGTTTTGCTTTGCCTGTGCGCATGGCTTTTGCTTTGGCTATTAAACTGTCTATCTGAAACCATGAATTCTCTGGCTTTTACCCTTCCAGTTCTCTTTCCCATCTTGGTGGAAGAGTGAGAGGCTGCATGTGGCTTGCCTGCTGCCTAGGGTTAAACCATGACACATGTAAATAAGGTTGAATCCAGGAAGATAGTATAAATAATGGAAATTTTGCTCTTTAAGTATTGAAGCAGAACAACAATGAAGAGACAGGAGGAACACTGCTTGTTGAAACAAGTTATTGCCTGTTTACTGGAGATGGGGTTAAATGTGCTCATTTTACATTTGGTCTGATGAAAGAGGTGAGGAATATTTACTCTGATCCAGGTTCTTCCTTTCTACATGTCATAGTTAGGATGCGGCGCTCTCACCGCCGTGGCCCAGGTTCTATTCCCGGTCAGGGAAAAAGTCCTCTGGGCAGATGGAGCTCGTCAGCCCTGTAAGGCCATCCATCTAAGAGAAGGTCACTCTAAACAAACCTACGTCCTGAGGACCTCGCTGCCACCGTCCGAGCTTCACTCGGCCCCGGCAGATGAACCTCAGGATTAAAGGGTGGGCTCAGTTCAGCGCACACTGTGTCTCACCTAAAAAATCCACTGCGCAGGCTCGAAGGGTAAAGACCTTTCCCAAATCTTCGCTCGCGAAGACTGGCCACACACACAGTTGTTTACACACCACAATAAACTAACTGTACTGCAAGACTATTTCTCAGATTAATTATTACTCAGAAGTAAGATTAATTATAGAAGAAAAGCATTTAACGTGTTCAAGAACAGAAGTTGACTTTTACTTTTTTACTTTAACAAAATTTTAAAACAGAAGGAAAATGAGGACGTGCAATCATTCTGGCATGGACCCACACACTAGCCATCGAACTAGTCTCTTCTGTCTAGCCTCTTCAGAGACCTGCTCTGGATCAAGATAGACTGAGTATCTTGTACTATTCAGCATAAAGTCAGTTTCTGTTGTGTGATTCAGAGACAGAATGCAGTAACATCACTCATCTTTTTAATGTATACAGTCATGCTGTAACTGTGACAATTTCCAATGAAATGTCAATAAAAGAAATTAGGTATGGGTAACTAGCGAGTTAAAAAGCTACCACTGTATGTATGAGGAATATTGTTAATTTACCATGCATTTTGTTACAACTCTAATAAACGAGAAAGGAATGAAAAAAAGAGTAATTTTTAGGAGCAAAGGATACAAATAGTGTGAAATAAAAAATTTTAGTAACGCTTAAACTGAAGGTAGAAAACTACTTGCCCCGACCCTATGCAATATAACATGTCCTTTTGGGCTAGACATATAGGAAAACTTTGGCTTCACTAAAAACAGACAGAAGGACATGTTTGGTAACTGACCATCTTGATTTGTAATAGACAAAAATTTTTAAGAACTATTCTCCCACAACTGTAACAACTGATCTCTCTGTATCTTAAACTTAAACTCTGTCAAATGTAACTTTCAGGTGTTCTACAAATTAGATACAGTACTCTCTTTTGAGGCATTAAAATCCATTCCTTTATAAAAAAACCTGATCTGTACAGAATGGATGAAGTAGTCTCTCATAGAAAGGGAGGCTTAATTTCCATGACAGAAGTGTATGGATCATATTAAGCATAAAAATTTGCGTAGCTCAGAGCAAATGTCTATGCAAATGGTACATTGCCTATGCAAAGCATACAGTTAGAAAGATGTAGACTCATTAAGATATTTTCTTTTTTAGTTCCTTCTGACTTCTGAGGGAATGAATGGTGTTTTGTACCAATAATTTTTTCCACAGGAGAATCTGGATCTGCTTTGGACCACATTTTCAGGATCTCTTGTTAGCAGACGTTGTTTTCAAGTAACTACATTCTTAAACAGGTTGTGCACTGAAAATGGAAAACATGGAAACTGGAAATTGACATGCTTTAGAGAAGCCTGAGACAGAATGTTTCTCCACTTAGTAGCTCAGGCAGAACACGTAATTATTTTCACATCTTCTAGGAACATTGGTTTAGTGTTAGATTGCCTTATCATTGTCCACTTACAGTGCATTTTGGTTCTGTCATTCAGAACTACCTTGGGTAACATGTTAGATTTACTTTGAAATTCAATAACAGATTATTGAATAATTCTATCTATGTAGAAAACAATTATTTTACAGTTAAATTTGCCGTAAAACTTTCTTGTGCTTTGTGTCCCTTTATTTTACAGGTTATTTTCATGGAAGATGGTATTATTCCAAGGGTCAGGCAGCAGTTTGGTTGCTGCCCTCACAAGGCTGTTTCAATGAATTCAATTGTTTAGATATTTTTCAGAATAATATCTTCTAAAAAATTTGTATGGAGTTATGCTATATCTAAACATAATCTGTGAACAACAATACTTCTGCTGAAGAATACAAAGATAATCACAATTTCTAAGAGAAACCTTATTTTGCCAATTGAGTTTTTAAATTAATAAATTTTGTATTAATATCTACATATTCATACAAGTCTTTGCATCTACTTTCTCATTACTCAGTGATGAAGGAAGTTTTAGTTTAACTCTTACAGACAGAAAGGCCAATGGAAGGTTAAAGTCACAAAGGGAAACACCCTTAGTCATTGTCAGCATTTAATGCTATTTTAATATAAAGTTCACGGTTTTGGTGCCCATCTCTCAGAAAATATCTTTCTGAAATAGTTAAGTCAATCATGAGGCACAACTATGATGAATTCAGAGAAACAGAAATACCCTTCCCAGTATATGAAGGATTAGAAAAGAAATAAACCACAGAACAAACCATAAATTTCTATAGTTCCTCTGCCATTGATATTGAAAGTCCTTCGTGGGACTCATTATATAATGAGATGTTTAGCAGTTTGTATTTTTGCCCATATTTCATGAGATTCTACCTATATCCCAATTATTTTTTGTTTCAGATTAAATTATTTTAAGCTGTCAAAAAATTAGAAACTTAACAAATGGAGCATCCTAGTGTATTTAATATATTCAATGTAGTATCACATAGTAACTTTTAAGTAAAGTGCTGAGATATCATTAGAGTAGATAGAGTGTAATGTGGGTTGAGATTTGGCAAAACTGTGAGGATCAAAGGTCTATGAACAGTGGCACAGTCCAGCTGGAGGCCAGTCACAATAGGTCTCTGTCACAGAGCTGACCTGGGATCAGTATTATTTCATTAGTATTTAATTACCTGTTTCATTTTCTTAATTACAACCTAAATGATTGGATGAGCTGCACCCTCAGCAAAACTGTGGGTGATACCCGTCTGGATAAGTGGTCAATACACTGGAGAATAGGACTAATGTGCAGAGGGCAGCAGAGAGGCTGGAGAAGCAAGCAGAAATAACTCCACAAAAATCATTTAAGCAAAAGCAAACAAATTCCAGCCCCTGGGATGGGCAAAACCCTGCAGCGGAAAAGGCTGGGGGCAACTGGCTGGGAGCAGCTCTGCAGAACTGTCTCTGAGGACACTACCAGGTTGGTAGTGTCCTCGTGCAGCAATATAGCCTCCTGTCTGGGGTCGCACAAACAGGGATGCAGTCAGCAGGTCTCGTCAGGGATCTGTACCCTGTGAGACACTCCTGAGTGCTGTGCTGAGCTCAGACTCCTCTGCATGACACAGACACTGACATACTAGTGTGTGTCCTACAGAGGCCACTGAAGCAATCAGGGCTGGAGCATTGGACATTCAAGGAGATACTGCAGGATTTGTGTGTGTTAAGCCTTTAGGAAAAGACAGGGTGAGAGGGAGCATGATTGCTATCTTCAGGTATCTGATATGAGAGTACAGAGAAAATAACTTCTCATACCACACTTATCAGGTGGATGAACTGTAGGTAAGTCAGATTCATGACCACTGAAGAACCTGAATATTCTAAAGGGCTCAATGAGGTACATTCTAGAATCTGAGGGAATTGACCAACGTAATTGTCAAGTCACTCTTCATGTTATTTGAAAGGTCATGACAGTTGAGGGAAATTCCGGGTGACTGGAAGAGGGGAAACATTGTATCCATCTTTGAAAAGTGTAGAAAGGAGGACCCTGGGAACTACAGACCTGCCAGTCTCCCCTGTGTGTCTGGCAAGAACATGCAACAAATCCTCACAGAAGTTATGATAAAGTACATAGAGGTGATTTAAGAGCAATGGATGTCATTTATCTGGACTTCTGTTAAGCCTTTGACATGGTACCCCACACCATACAGCTCTTTAAATTCAAGAGAGATGGATTCAATGGCTGGACAGTTCAGTGGATAAGGAATCGGTTGGACAGTCACATCTAGAGGTTAGTGGTCAATGGCTTAGAGTTCCAGATGCACTTCAGCAATAGATGGTGTCCCTCAGGGATCCATACTGGGACCAGTGATCTTCAGCATCTTTGTTAGTGAGATAGACAAAGGGATCGAGTGCATCCTCAGCAAGTTTGCAGATGAGACCAAGCTGAGTGGTGCGGTTGACACATCTCAGCTACAGGATGCCATGCAGAGGGACCTGCGCAAGCTGAAGAAGTGGATCCATGAGAATCTAATGAGGTTTAACAGAGCCAAGTGCAATGTCCTGCACCTGGGCTGGGACAACCCACAGTGTCAATAAAGACTGGGAGACGAGCAGAATGAGAACAGTCCTCATGAGAAGAACACGAGGGTGCTCATGGATGAGAGGCTGGAATGAGCCAGCAATGTGCATTCACAGCCCAGAAAGCCAACCACATCCTCAGCTGCACCAAAAGCAGTGTGGTCAGCGGGTCAAGGGAGGTGATTCTGCCACTGTACTCCTCTCTGAGAAGATCCCACCTGGGGTACTGAGTCCAGCACAGGAGGGGTATCAACCTTTTTGAACAAGCCCAGACAAGGGCCAGAAAGTTTATTTAGAGGGAGCACCTCTACTACAGGGAAAGGCTGAGACAGTTGGGATTGTTCATCCTGGGGTGACCTAACTGTGGCTTTCCAGTATTTGAAGGAAGCCTACAAGGAACATGTAGTAAAATTTTTTACAAGGACATATAATGACAGCACAAGGGGCAATGGCTTTAAATTGAGAGTAGGTTTAGATTAATATTAGGAAGAAATTCTTCACTGTGAGGGTGGTTAGGCACTGGAACAGGCTGCCCAGAGAACTTGTGGACTCCCCACCCCTGGAAGTGTTCAAGGTCAGGTTGGATGGGGCTCTGGGCAACCTGCTCAAGTGAAAGGTTAGAGGCAAGGGGATTGGAACTAGAGAATTTTGAGGTCCTTTCCAACCCAAACCATTCTGTGAGTCTGTGAAGACGGAGATGTACACTGAAACAATAAGAGAGGACATACAAAAGGGAGGTTTCACCTAGGAAACAAAAGAATTTTTTGCACATTATAGGTAGTCAGAGATTTAAACAGGTTAGCCAGAAAGTCTGTGCAACCTCCACCCTTGATAGCATACAGAAATCAATGGGAAAAAGCTCTAAATAACTTGATCTAGTTGTACTTTCTTTGAGCATGGGACCAGATGACCACCAGAAATAATTTCCAAAGTATATACGTACATAATTCTCTATTATAGAAGGGTTATATCCAGTGTGCTTATTTTATAACTTGTTTGCAACATGTCGCACTGTCAGGAATTGCATCTAAATCTGACAACCACAAAATATTTTTATTTTTTTCCAAATAATAAATTTCTCTTAATTCTCTTTCAAAAGCTACCTCTACTGTGCATACATCCATCTGGGACTAAAACCACTTATAATATAGGGTTCAGAAATACAGGAAAAACTCCTTTTGGAGATACAGTTTGTCTAGTTTTGTTCATATTTTAAATGTTATGGGGTTTATTCCATGACATACTTTCTCAGGCATTCCTGCCTGAATGTTGCAAGGTCAATGACACCCTAAGTACCTAGGATGTTTTCTAATCATGTGAATTCATAATGAAATAGTAAGATTACTCATCTTGAAATAGAGTAAAATGCATTTATATTTCAATATCTAGTTTCCTGACAAGAATGAGGCAGACAAAACTGTGTACCACGCTGCAAGTTAAAAATTTTCGGTATCTCACAATCTTTATGAGTTATTAAGTAGCATTATAAGCTTATTTTCTTATTACCAAAATTAAAATCTAATTTAAAAAACAATAAAACCACAGATAAACTTTCCATCTAGAGACAATTATGTCCACTTTGCAACGCAGTTGGTCTGAAAAATCCTATCTAGACT
The DNA here is from genome assembly GCF_025592945.1 of Manacus candei. Taxonomy (NCBI): domain Eukaryota; kingdom Metazoa; phylum Chordata; class Aves; order Passeriformes; family Pipridae; genus Manacus; species Manacus candei. The sequence goes on along the minus strand of NW_026138141.1, from coordinate 2,298,203 downwards.
AAGAAGTCAAAAGAATTGTACAACATAAAATGAATTCCCCAAGTTATAATTAAAAACTCCACTCATTGATTTCTGCATTGACTGCTTAACTGAAATAGGATCACATAGAATCTTGATTCTTGTGATTACCTTTGGGTGCCCCTTTGCAACATACTTTCAGCACACTGTCAGCCATTAATCAAATCAAATCATGTCAAGGAGCTTTTTGAAGTATCATGAACTTGAAAATGTTGGTATTTGGTGGGAACATAAGGCCTTAAAGGATTGAAGGATATTAGGCAGGCAAGAAGAATGAAAGACATGAGGATTCACACGTATGGGAGGGGAGTGAAACCCCGGTCTGTCCCACTGTGTGCAACTTGTTCATATGTTACAATAACTCTTCACTATGTTTTCTTGCTTCCTTGAAGTAAGTTTGGGGGTAAGTGTTTGGCAGTATCAAGCTCTGTATGCTCTAATTAATCAAATGTAAGATACATTAGAAGAAACACTGACAAAATAATTAGTGGTTTAACTCACTCTGCAAGTTTTTGATATATACATAATAAGTGGAACTTTTACTTCTGTTGCAGGGAAAACATTGGCAGTTGTATTTTGCTGCTGGAAGTTAAAACACTGGGATGTTTGCTCCCTCTCTCTCTCACTCTCTTTCTCTCTCTCTCTGAAAGTAGCTTAATGAAATGAAAACAACAATGGCATCACTGTTGTGTCCCTATATTGAAATGTGATATTGAAAAGTTTTCTTTAGGGTATTTCATTACTTATTTGGTTGAATAAAAGATACGTGGTGTCAAACACAAACCTAAATCACCTTGTGTTCTGGTGTCTTCTCTCCTTACTGATCAACAGCCTGTGAGACAGAAGAAAAGCTGTGAGAGATATCTGCTGAAAATTATTTGTGGCAGAAGTCTGTTTTCCCTGGTGGTTTTGCACAACAGCTTAGTAACATTTTAAAGCATTTCCCTTTCCTTATGCAGAATTTCTTTCAAAGCGTCAGCATAGCATTGTTCTTACTTTACACGAAAGGACAAACCTCTTGTGATTTGAAGCTGCTGACATCTTCATTTAGCAGTCCTGTGATGGTGATTATTTTGCATCACAAAAGGGAGTCCATATTCATTATAATTTATACTGAAGGCTGTATCACTGTCTGTGGATTTATATAGGAATTTAAAAATTTGGATTGCTCATAGGAAAAGCATTTCATGGACTTAATATACCATATCTATAAAGGGAAAAATCCTAGCAGTTTAGAGCCACTGGATATTTTTTACCCACATTTATAGAAAACCAATAGTTTTGCCTCCCTAAGGGAGGTGAAAAAAATTAGAAGACAGAGGAAAAAGGAACCTATCAAGAATGCCTTTTCTCATCAGAACTTGAACAGTATTTTTTCATAATACTTCTGCCCAAAAAGCAAAATAAAATTTTAAAATATTTTCTGCATGTCTGCATTTTAAATATATTTAGAATCTCTGCCTTCATCAACTGTAGCTAATATTTCATGTCATGAAAACTAAAATCAAACCAAACCAAAACAAAAAAGAACCATAAAAAAAAAAAAGCTCCCAAAAATGGCATCAGTGACCAGTGGTCTGAAAAAAATTTTCATAAATTTTGTACGGTTTTAAATGCCATCCAAAGTCTCCCAAGTTAGTCTTCAGTATGTAAGGTGTGAAGTTAAAAAGCTTTCATAAAAGAAAGTTCAAGAAAAAAGAAATTCCGTAACAAGTCAAGAGATTATGCTGTTGTGCTGAGATATTTCTTTCCAAAGTGATGTACTGAATGTGGGATAGAAATAGGTTCCTCACTTATAATGTGAACTGACTGAATTATCAGCTAGTGTAAATGAAGCTCTGACCTATATTTTAAAAATTGATAAAGTATTATGAATTGGGAAGGTCATTTCCATACTGTTTTGTTCAGAAATAAATGTTAGCTGATAGATGTCATCATAATATGTGCAACAAATTACTGCTTATTGTCGAGCTATTGAAACTACATGTCAGTATAGTATTTGCTAAAGGTAAACAAAGCAGCACTCTGTTACAATACTATGATTGCCAAATGTTTCTCAGAAATTAGGTAAAAGTAAGCTTCTGGTAAACATTGTATAGAGAAATTACAACTATAGGTTATCTTAAATGCAGATTTTAAATTCTCCATAATTCTAATGAAAACACTTCACCCAGCCTAACAGTACAGTGTAGAATTCTATGCTTTTATAACAAATGCTTACAGGCCATCTGCTCATCTGTAATGTACTCCATTTTGCTTTCTTCCCCTTCTCTTCTGCATCTCAGGTGCCTATACAATTCAAGAAACAAAAAAGCAAAACATGAGAATATTGAAATACACAGAGAGAAATGTAAAGGTATAATTTTACACGTTTCTAAGAAAGGTTATTATAGCTCTAGCACTGCAAATATGGCTACAATAGTCTGAATGTCAGCTAGGTAAATGAAGGTAGATCAAACATGTTTTAATCTGTCCAAAATCTCCATTTTGTTTAAATTTTTGACATTTTCTGACACAAACTAAATATTCTTATCACCCCTTGATCTGAGGAATTCAGGTTTGTGAAATTTTCCTTTCTAATAAAAAAATAAGGTGGAATACCTATGTCTCTAAGTAAAGTGGGTAACAATTAAGTTTGAATTAAGACTTCCTGGTTCACCAACACACGAAATACCAAGTAACAGGTATCATTCACTTCACTAGTGACTCCAACTATATCTTATAAAAGAAGAAGTTTATAAGTAATTTTAGTCAGATTCTTGAAGCCATGATTCTGTGCCTTGTAATTCTTCACTCACTCTGGTACTGGTTACTTTTTTGGTGGTGGTTTTCCTGGTCGACCTACCACAGAATCACAGAGTCACTGATACTGACCAGCACTTCTTCATGTTTTCTAGACACGTCCAGGCAGATTTCAGCGTCTCCAAGGACAGAGATACCACAGCCTCTTGAGGAAACACATTAAATTGTTTGATAACCCTCACAATAAAATCCCCTTTTCTTCTGTTCAGAATTATTTTCACATATCTCAGTTTGTGTCACCTGCCTCTTGTCTCTGAACACCACTGAGAAATTTGGTTCCTTCTTCTTAATTCAGTCCCCTAAGAACATATATACCTGAAGAACATCCTCATGAGCCTTTTTTTCTCCAGGATGTACACTCACAGCTCTCTCAGTCTCTCCTGCTGTGAGAGATACTCCAGTCACTTTATCATCTCCATGGTTCCCCAGGGGACTCTCTCCAGTAAAGAATCATAGAATAGTTTGAGGTAGAAGGGACCTTTTAAAGGTCGTTTAGTCCAACCCTCCACCAATGAGCAGGGACATCTTCAAACAGATTAGGTTGCTCAAAGCTCCAAGCAAACTGACCTTGAACATTTGTAGGTGTTCTAGCTTTCTCACAGTTGCTGAGAGGGGGTAGAGCCTAGAGCCATGTGGGCACATCTGGGTTCCTGTTGTATACCACCCACATCATTGCTGGGTGTGTGGCTTTTTGGAGAAGAAAAGACAAATGCACAGCAGAAGCAGTGTCATTTTTGTTCCTTTTTTTATTCCAGGAAAGCAAAAGGGAAAGCAGAGCTGATGAGGGACAATGCAGGCATGAAGTGGAGCAGTTGGTTGATGTGGTCTGCATGCAGTCAGGACAGTGTGGATGGGGAACAGAGCGGTTGTTGCAGGCAGAGCGGAGTGGTCGGTGCGGCACAGCACCGTCCAACTTGTCATTGTTTTTCGCTGTCTCAGGCTGTGGAGAAAAAGATACCGGCTGCAGTAACATCTGCCATTTTCTCCTTTGTCTTGGGACACTGCATACCACTGCCAGACTGCAGTAGCTTCCACCATTTTCTTCTTTGTCTCAGGAAAGGGTCGTGTGACCAGTGGGATGTGGCAACGCCTGCCATCATCTCCTGTGTCTTGACAGACACACGAAACTAGGTTGGGGTGGCAAGTACCTTTTGATATATAACTCACCCTGTCTTTTGTATACTTTTGTTATTAGTATTGCTGCTGTTACTGTTTGTTACTGTTTTTTCCTGTAATGCATAATTTCAACCCATAGTCTCTGCCTTTTGACCCTTTCTCACCGGAGGGGGTGGGAAGAAGTGAAGTGACTGCTTTAAGTTTGAATTCCCGCTGGTTTTAAACAACACTAGGGATGGGGCATGTAACACCTCTCTGGGCAACCTGTGCCAGTGCTTTACCACCCTCATTGTCAAATGCTTCTTTTTTATACTAAATTTAAATCAAATCTCCTACAGTCAGAAGCCATTGCCCCTTATCCTATCACAACAGGACCTTGTTGTAAGTCCCTCTGTAGCTTTCTTATAGGCCTCCTTCAGGTTTTGGGAGGCTGCTGTAAAGTCATTTTGGAGCTGTCTCTTCTCCAGGTTGAACAACCAGAGTTCATTTAGCCTGTCATCATACAGGAGATTCTCCAGCCCTCAGATTGTCTTTGTGGTCCTACTTTTGACTTGCTCCAACAGGTCCATGTCCTTCTTGTATTGGAGGTGCCAGACACAGCACTCCAGGTGGCATCTTGTGATAGTGCAGGAGAGTGGGAAAATCACCTCCCTCGACGCGCTGGTGGACACCAGGACACAATTACTGGCTTATGTCCAGCCTCTCATCCACCAGCACTCTCAAATCTTTCTTTGCGCAGCTGCTTATATGAATTTATACTTGCAATTGCCCCAACCCCGCTGCAGGACTTGAAACTCAGTTGACCCTTATGACCTTGCCGTGGACCCACTTCTTAAGCTTGCTGACCTCCCCAGGATGGCACCTGTTCTTCAGGTGTGTCAAAAGACATGCAACAGTTCTGGTCTCAATACAGACCCCAAAGGGACACTCCTTGTCACTGATGCCCATCTGGAACTCTAAGCCATTGACCACTAACCTCTAGATGTGACTGTCCAACCAATTCCTTATCCTCTGAACTGTCCAGCCATTGAATCCATCTCTCTTGAATTTAAAGAGCTGTATGGTGTGGGGTACCATGTCAAAGGCTTAACAGAAGTCCAGATAAATGACAACCATAGCTCTTAAATCACCTCCTGGTCCTCTATGTGCTTTAGCATAGCTTCTGTGAGGATCTGTTGCATGCTCTTGCCAGACACAGAGAGGAGACTGGCAGGTCTGTAGTTCCCATCGTTCTCCTTTCCATCATTTATAAAGATGGGTAATTTTTTTCCTTTTTTTTTCCCCAATAACTACGGATGTCCCCTGACTGCTATGACTTTTTGAATATCTTGGAGAGTGCCCCACCAGCCCCCATCCTGAGGTCCATCTCCTGGGGAGGTGTAGGAAGAGAGGTTACTGCTATGGCAAGAATGAAGCAAAAAGTTTTTTAGGTACTGCAGCCTTCCCCTTGTCCGTTGCTACCTTTCTTGGTCTTAAGAGATGTCTGCTTTCTTTAACCTTCCTTTTCTGTCTGACACACCTATAGAAGCCATTGCTGTTATGCTTTGCATCCCTTGCCACGTTCAGCTCCACCTTTGCCTTGGCCTTCTGTCATGGTTTGAGATAGCCCCAAAATCCAATTCCCTAGCTCCATCCCCCCTCCCACATCTCAACCTAATGTGAGATGGGTTTTTCCAGACAAAACACACCAGACTCAAAGTGGGGGAAAGGGAATATATTACAATGACTGTACAAATAAATACCATATCACATTATACACATGATCACAACTATCTCTACCATGACATATGTATTTACAGTGGATCAGATCTCTTCTCCCCTCCAAATAAAAGTCCAGGAGGGAAAGAAGGACAGATCCCTTCCAGTCCTTAAGCAGCAGCATCTTCTGAGGCAGCAGTCTGTCTGTCTTCTCCACATGCAGCAGCTGATAGCTGGCTTTCTGCCAGCATCCACGAGGGAGGTATCCAAACCTCTCTCGGCCCCATCGCCTCCAACCGAGGGGTCTTCCATGGGCTTCGTAACCCCAGACAAGGTCGTATCACCACGTCATATCACGAAGACACAGGGGGGTCTTCGTGACAGTCTGGTATCTCCAGGAGACTCAGCTCCTTGCAGGGCCTCTGTGCCCTACCTTCAGGCTGCCACCGTGGCAGCAGTGCAAGGGGGGGAGCCAAGGTCAACTCCCCCCGCATTCCATCTGGCCGTCCAGCTATGGGACACTCTGAGCTTCTCAACTCCTCTCTCTCTCCAGTGCTGCATGTCTAAAACTCTTCTCCTAAATAGGAGTCCATGTCCCTCTTTTCTCAGAGGGATCTCAAAGGAGTTTGGGGGGCTGGTACAGTCTTACCCCCAGAACTCTGTCTCTCAGGCTGCTGGCTCTCTTTCTTCCCGGCTCTCCTTCCAGGAGTCCTTTCTCTGGTGCTGCATGTCTTTGTTGTTTCTCCGGTTCAGGTTCTTATCTCTGGCTCTCTGCCACTATTTCTCTGGTCAGTGTTGGTTGTTGCTCTGCGCCCATGGAGAAAACATCTCCCGGCATAACTACAGACACTTAGTCCAGCTTTATGCTGTTCCAGGTCCCTGCAGCCCCCCAGCCAGGGGTTGGGAGGCCCCAGAGGGCCCAAGGGGCTCAGAGCCCCTTCCTCGTGGCTCTACAACATGGCCACCTCTCCTCAACAACCAAAACTACAACTCATCTCTTCCGGTGAGCTTGTGGGATGTTGGCATTTTTGCAGGAGCGCCCATTGGACAGAACTTCAAAACTTCCAGGGGTTTCCACCCCTTGGGGTCTACCACTTTTTCTTAGCCTCTGGGAGAACACAAGGTCCAAACCACTACACCTTCCTCCTCCATAGTTACACAACCAGACTGCGTCCCTGTGCTCTTCTCAGTATACCTGTCTCTGCTTCTATTGACTATGCCTTTGCTTCTTTACCTTTAGTTTTACCAGCAGATGTACCTATGTCTCTCTTGTGCAAGGCAGCTCAGCACTGAACATGCCACCCAGATGAGTCTCATTTGAGCTAGTACTACCTCCTTTGATCTGCCTTCAGTGGCCTTCCTGATGTGTCAGGATGGTTTTGATCCTCTTTGCTGCAAGGGCACACTGCTGACTCATGGTCAACTTATTGTTCACCAAGACAAAGGGTGTCTCTCTGCCAAGCTTGACACCAGCTGATGGGCAATCAACATGTACTGATGCAGAGGGTTATTCCTTCTCAGCTGCGGGGTGTGTCACTTTTGTCAAATTTAATGTGATTGCCCATTTTCCAGCCCTTCTAGATCCCTCTGAAAGACAGTGCACACATCTAGTGTATCACCTGCTCTTTCTAGTTTGGTACACTCTGTACAAGATTGTCATCTCTTTCTAGTATAATGAGTGACTTCATCTCACCAATTGCTGCTCTACTTCTTACAAAAGCTTTTTGTATTGTATGTTTCAGCTTCTACCTAAATACGTGAGCTTGTGTTTTCACTTATGGCTATTATAGTTTCAGTTGTCTCATTAAACAAAATCATTAAACTGCTTCTGCTGGTTTAAACTGACAGAAAGGCAGATGTTATGCTACCAACTCTGATGGAATTGAATCCAACTCATTCCAAATGAGAATCCACTATTTTGCAGCAACATTTTAAAATCTACTTGTAACTTCTGAACAAGTCTGAGAGTGAAACTAAAAATCTTGGCTTTAAATTTGCTTGCGTTGAATTTTACATCTTACCATTAATTCCACTGAAACAGCTAAGCCCTAAGTAAGGGCTTAGGAAAAATCCTGCCATATCTGATTTTTAAATATTCATAACTCAGAGAAATAGAAAGGTATTTTCGCTTGAAGATTGTGCTAGTGTTCGGAGTTTTTTGTTTGTTTGTTTGTTTGTTTTGTTGGTTTTTTTTTCCAGTGAAGGTTTAATTTGCCCCAATATTCAATATTAAAACAGAAAGCTTTTCACTGTTCTAAGAATTAACATAATATAAATATTTGTTTTGCATATTTTAATGCTTAAGAGTGCTTTACATCATCTTTTCTTTCGAAAGACAACAAGCAAAAAGTCTCAGACCAGAAGTTTTAAGGTTGAGCATGAAAGTGGAATGTATACCACTGTATAACATATAATTGTAAGTGTTGGAACACATTCAAGATGCAGTGGCCATTTCCTTCTCTATCCCATATTTTTAGAAGGAATCCAGCAATCTACTGTGTCAATTATACACAGAGATTTTAAAAAAAAGTTGTTTATGGTATACTTCAAGTAAATAAAACCCAAATCTTTTTATAAGAAACTGTAAGGAATGTTTATCAATTTTTTATGTTTTATTTCATGTTACTTTTGAAGCAAGAACTGCAAATTAAAATTTTTAAATTTTTTGCTTAAAAACATTTGTTGTAAGAATATATTTACTTTCAACATATGAACACTGGAGAAATTTTTGAGTATCAGAATACCTTATGACTTATATTTTGATAATATGATCTGATTGACTTGTTGATAGGAAAACAAAGTAGGATTTTTAGTCCTTTTATTCTCCTACATCTCTGAAGTCTGCCTTATTTTCCTTGAGGAACAGGTAGAACACCAAATACTCATCATGTTTAACAAGTAATTTACAGACATTTTAAAAAAAAAGCCTAAAAACATATTTACTGCACTATGAATAGAAGTTTAGTTTATGGAACATGAAATAAATACTCAGGATGGAGATGTGTATTTTGCATTCACAGATTTTATTTTAAAGACTTACTTAATCTTGGTTAGGATTGAAGCAGCAGAAAATATATTTCTCTAAGTTTATTTTTATTTATTTACACTTTATTGTACTGAGGTATGGCAGTCTTCCCTATTTTTGAATGTCGTTATAGTCTAACCAGTGTCCAAACAGAAGTTATTGGCAATAACCACACTCTTCTTTTCCAGCCTCTACCACAGCCTTCCAAGAATTTTCAACCTTCACCCTTTGCTGATTTCCTTACATGGATCTGAGGGGCTTGCTTTGATCTTGCGGCTGAGTTAATAGTGGCCTTTACTAATAAAATCAGAAATTTCTAACACTACGACGACTTTGTTCCATATTCTGTGTTTTAGGATCAGGGCCAGGAGTTATTGCTTACTTATACGTTGTTTAACACCCAGCCAAAATAAAACGCCATTTTATTTCTCATAACCATTAGTTTAAACTGGTACAATCTGTCTATGGAAAGTGTTGTCACATATTAAAGGGGCAGATATCTGCATTCCACTATTAGTAATTTTAAAGCAATGTTTCTTCTTAGTTTTCAAGTTTTGAGGAGAAAATCAGTACATCAGACTCCCACAATACTGCAGAATTAATCAATATTTTTGCTTTCTGCCTTCCTTGCCTGTGCTTATCTCAGTGTTTTAGTTTTGCTACCACTTGAAACTATCCAGTTGACTAATAAAAGGAATGAAAGAATGTGACAAAGTCATCAAATGCCTTTATATCAGCATCTTTTCCAGATGACGTGCTAGAAAGGGTGTCAGGAATAGTGAATTGAAGAGAATATACAATCTGCATTTACACTTTTACTTACATTTTAAGAAGTTTCGCATTTTGTAGAAGTAACATCTAGTTGTTTTATTCCCTTTAATTTTGACTACTTTCCATGTCTCGCCTTTCCTCTTTTTCACAGTCCTGAAAACAGAAGAGTGAACAAATATATATTCATTGTGTTTGGTCGATTAAATGACAAAATTTGGATATATAGGGGGTGATAATTGAGACGCCTTTGTGTAAACTGGGAAATAACAAGTTCTTCAGAATTCAATAAACACCTCAATCTCTTTTAAATGCAGTGCCAATTTTCTTTCTTTTATATTTTTATGCTATGTTGATTATTGTTTACACTGAAGCTTTTGCAAAACAACAAAAATCTCTATTTTAAACACTAGGTATAAAGAAAAAATGTTTGAATGAAAAAAATAGCAGCTTGCATGAATTTGACAATGTTCTTTCATATTGTTTGGCAAAAAATAAACACAAAGTGAATATATTTTAGTTGCCAGCAGACTAAAGCACTGCCTGTGCCTGAAGTTAGTGTGACAGATGATTGCAGTATATATTGTGCTGCATGGACAGTAAGTAACATCACTCCCAGAGATGCTTAAAGTGGTGTATAGAAAGGAAGGTTCACTGTGGGTTCAGACAAGGAAAGATGTAAAGACTAAATGGCAATTTTTTGTTATGCTGCAGAGTGACATGTAGATGCCTCACAAAGTGCCAATCACAGCTGACCAATCAGTAGCAGCCTTCTTTTTTTTTCCATATGGATTTAATTTAATTCAAAAATTTTTAAGTGATTGGATATCAGCTGGCAAGCAACAGAAAACAGTTAGTCAAGACTATTCAATTATTTCCTGATACATGGGTGAATTTTCATTTTAAAATGTTGCAAAATCCTGCCTTATGAATTGTATATTAAATGATGATCTATGTTTTTACCTTATCAAATTTGTCAGTGATGTTTTGTATGTATGACCTTTTACTTTTACACTGTTCACTTGCTTTTAAACATGTTTTTCTTCATAGTAAGGATTAGGTTTCAGTTGCTGGCTGAGTCAATCTAATACTTCTGCAGAGAGAGGTTGTCTTTTACTGATGCTGTTTGTGGCTCTGTAATTCTAATTTTTTTTTTGTCTTGACTCTGCAACTCTGAGTCAACATAACTCACTAACTACTCAGAATAGTATGTCAGAAAAGACTAAAAACCACTTCTTTATTGTACTGAACGCAATCAATAGCATATATACAAATACTATAATCAGAACAACTAAGGAACACTTGTGAGTAGGGAAGATTATAAAAAGGGAAAATTAATACTATTTTTGTCATAGAAGAACACTCAGATTGATCTTACTTGCTAGCTTTTTTTGCACTTATGCCATATAATTACCTAGTTCTGGCTGAGAAGTAATTCAATAAGTATAGCGCTCTTAGACTAAGAAATCCTGTGGAATAGTTTTGTAATTGTTACAGATTATTTTCAAAGTTTTGGCAGCATATATTCTGTGAAAAGAAAAGCAAGATTTCAGAAATGTATGACCTCAGTAGTAATCCAGTCCACTGAATGGTATCACACACAGAACAGATTGTTGTGTCAAGATCTTTCTTACCCCTACATGACCTGAGATAAAAAAAATATGTATAATGCATATGTTATTGTATGAAATCTCTTTACTTTTATACTGTATATTGATAATGGCAAGAGAATTGGGACAAAAGTGTTTTGTTTCATTTTGCTTTGCATTTTGAAGTCGTGATGTGAGTGTGTAGAATACTGGAGATGAAGTTAATTCACAAAGATCCTAGCAAAATGAAGCAATAAGCTATCTCTGAGTGATATGAAACAGATTCATGTACCTCAGCATAACTGACCAAAATGACTAAGAATCATGTGAGCACAAAGGAGAACACTTTACACACCTTAGAGAAAGTGTATTTTAGAGTAGAAAACTACCATCACACAACTGAACAGTGACCGATGACTTTCATGTTTTCCTTCATACTACTTTCCAATAAAATCTCTGAGATTAAAAAAGTAAATTAAAATAAAATTTTAAAGTACAGTATCTAGTTTCTAAATAACAAATAGAGATTAGGTACTTGAACTACAAGTGTATACTTTGCCAACCAATTAGGATTAGAAAAAAAAATCCTTACTCAAGGTTTGTCAACATTTATTGACACAGGTAGAATTTCACTCTTTTATCTGGAAAAAATCCAGAATGTAGTAAAAACTATTTGATATGGATTATAAGAATAGAATAATTCATATGAAGCTTTCCACATAAAAAATATAATTCTACTATTCTTTACCTCATCAAGTGTTTAATTTTTTAGTAAGGAAGTTCAGTGATTGTAAAGCAGCTATATATTGTCATTAGGTTAAAGAAAAGATATTTTGATTTATTAGTGACCCCCAGTCAGTGGGGTATCCACTGACATTAGTATATCACGAATATTAGTTAAATAAAATCTTTTCACAGAAAAAGTAAATAATTTTTCTGCTTCTACACAGCCTGTTCTAACACCCCCACCGAATTTGGTATGTTCTAATGTTATCAAAAGATTGATATTGGAAAAGGATGTGCTTTTTCCTAACACAAACACAAAGAACAACACACAAAAAAAAAAGATTAATAATATTAAAATTATCAGTAATAATTTTAATTATAATTTCAAATATTCCATCCATATTCATCAGGCTACTGGCTATTCCACAATAAGTAACAGTGTTGAAGAAAAAATATTACTACTGAAAAAATTCTTTTACTCTATTTGATATATCAGATGTACAGGTATTACATAGTTCTTTGAAATCTTTTTAAAGGACTTTGGTTGGTTTTTTGTTTTGTCTTGAAGTGGAAAAAAAACCTGCTTTGAAACCATTGTGGTTTATCAGAGGAAATGATGTTTCATGTCTGCTGCAGGGAAAAAAAACAACAACAAAACAAACAAACAAAAACAACCAAACCCAAAACCTCAAAAAAACCCAGCCCAAACAAAACCACCAAAACCACCCCAAATCCTGATCCAAGGCAAAAAACAGCAGCTAATTTTATGCAGGAAAATTTTTACTACTAAATTGTATAGGTAAGTGAAAGACAGAATTCCTTGAATCATATACATAAAACATACTCAAATATCCTGAAAGTGCATTAAGCCAGTGAATAGAGAGACAGAACAAGTAGAAAACAAGACACAAATAAAATCAAAGAATGACAAAACACTAAAAGAACAGCAGTCAACTGTGTTAAAGATGATGCATTCTCTGACCTGTGAATAGGAACAAGTAACCTGGTATCAGTTACTTTGGTGTAATGCAATGGGCCAAAGCAAGACCAGAACATCCAAGATGGGACTGTACGGAAAACAGCTGAAATACCTGGTAATTCATTAATGTGCTCTGTGCATATGTGTGCAACACATTATACATGTGTAGTTTCTGGAATCTGTTTTGTTATAGTTCATCTCTGAAGCTGTTGTTCTCTTGCTGATATAAATCAAAGCCAAACCTCTCATTAACTTCTATGACATGGAACTTCAGGTTTGGTTTTTTTTGCATATATGAATTTTATGACGTGTCTGTAGGTGAAGTGTATTGATATATGTGCCAGAAACAAGATTAAATAAAGCAAGGGAATCTCTGTGGATGTTTGTATAGTGTCAGGGATTTTTTTTTTTTTATTTTACCTCCATTTAAATGCTTATAGTAATGGAAAAAAAAAAAAGAAAAAAAAAGAAGAAAAAAAGAGATAAAGAAGTCCAACACTGAAATGATTTTGACTAATCTGATTGTATAGCTCAGTAAAATTTGGCAGGAAGCCATCAGAAATGGCCTGAACACCTGCGCCATATGGGCACAGAAAGGCTGCTGTGGACCATATGTTGGAAAAATGGCTCAGGAAGGATTACCAGTCATTGGATAGGCAGAATTAGAAGCAGAGAGTCTATCAACCATGGCCACACAACCCAGAATTATCAGCATTTGAGCTAACTGCAGAAAGAGCTAATAATCTGATAAGGAAGAGAAGCCTATCTAACCAAATAGTGCCTGAGTACATAATTCATAGACTTTAATTGTAATCAATGCAGTCAATGTTATTTATAATATTGACTTTCAAACTCAAATCAACTACACATGAGCTAAATAAACAACAAATTCCCTGCAAATTATGCAAACTATAAAATATTGGCATTACTTGGGGGACAGATGAGGCGAGGATGAGGCTGAAAGAAGAAAGGTAAAAAATTCTTATACAAAGACTGCAAGTCCATTTGCTGTCTTCAAAAATGGAAGCAGTCAATTCTATGCAAATCCAACCGAAAAGGTAAGATTGACTTCTTTCATTTAAAAATAGTGTATTCTTACTCATATGATAGTTGCCAAGTATTCAGTGCAGAATGCTGTAGAAATCTGTTAAATAAAAAGGATAATTCATAAGTAATGTCACATGGCAGTCATTTAGAAAGAAAAAACATGTTGAGAAAAGCACATTAAAGATACAGAAACTCAATCAGGATGATGAGATTTTTGTATTTATTCCTATAGGTTTTTAATTACAGATTAAATTCATATTTTATTTTTATATTATAGTTCAGGAGTTGTGGTACTGCTATTGCTACCTGAAGAAATGAACCAATTTCAGTTGCCTTAGAATAAATAATTAATACAGCACTAACGTAATGGTATTTTGTGTGGCAGACATGCTAAAAACCAGGTGCCTAACAGCACATTTCAGGTACATTCCATCATAGACAAAAAACTCAAGCTTTTGAAGTCATTCTTTGACTGCAGCTTTCCCTCATGCTCCTCTGAAGCAATATGTATGGAAAAACCTAGTTTTTATTGGCACCCAAAAGAGTCATGCAAAAAAAGAAAGAATTGCATGTCTGCTGACAAGCACTGTAAACTAGTCTTAATAAATAAGCATTGTCAATAGTAAAAAGCTTAAAGCAAGCCAACAGGAAGATTATAATCTCTTGCTCTTCTGTATTTAAATGCAGTTTCTTTATTGTCTTATGTGCTTGTAATTTGTTTGGCTCTCTTTAACCCTAACTATATCACAGCCTCACATATTAGGCACTAAAAAGACCTTTTTAATAGTATTAACCAAATCTTCAATTGCTACAAATAAGTTTGAGAACAAATGGAGAAATAGTGAACCTTACTAGGACATTCTCAGGAGCATCTTTTGACACCCTTCTATTATTAATCCACATTGTGTACATTTATGTTAGACAATGCATAGGAAAACAATAATGTTTTGCTTATTTTCAAATATTATGCCCTTAATTTAACCTTTCTTTATCTATTTCCTTATGACCTAGTAAAAAAAACCCACAAAAAATCCAAGAAAATTCAAACACAACAAAACCTACCAAACGAACACACGTAAAAACTGCAAAAACATGAGCAGCTCCTGTGACAGGAAAATTAACATTGCCTGTAATGCAGATAAATGATTGGCCTGTGAAATTGTGTGGTTGTTCCTAGACATGATCATTTAAGAGAAATGTGAAGATCTGGTAACAGGAATCTCAGGTGTCCAAAGCCTGACACAGAATACAGAGTACAGTCTGTCACCCGACAGATATAAGCTCTGAGGTGCAGATCCACAAAAAGCAGTTGAATGACCAACTGCTACTGGAAGTTGAAGGACAATTGCATTCATAAATCAGTCAGGTATTTATAAATTTCAGTATTCATTGAGTTTAGTGATCATTGAATGGCAAAATTCTTTCCTTCAGAACATTAATGAGGAAATGTCTTTTCATTTGGTACAGAAATAATAATTTAATACTCTGCCAATGTGTGGATGATTACGGAGGGAACGGAAATGTATTTGCTTTCATTATGATCATGCCAAAGGGAAAGCATCTAAAAACCCACTCACCTCATGTAATTAAGTAGCAGAAGGAAATGCATAAATCAGTATTCATTTTGAATCACATAAAATAATCATGCCTAATTGGGACCTTATTAGTTCATTATTCATCTTGTTTTGTTGGGACCAGTCCAAAAATTAAGTCATAATATATAATCTATCACAGAACACTCTGCTATATGCTGGCATATCTATTGGTTTCAACAATTTCCTTCCTGTTTTTCATCTGAATACTAGAGACTTTTATTTAAAAATAATTCAGTAAAAAGGCACCTCTGCTGTGGACAATATTGTGATTCTGCATGTGCCTTCAACGTTAAGTGTCTTTTGCTTTGGACTTTAAGATTATTTGATATTGTATGAGACTTCCATTAAATTATTCTTAGCAGTTTGGAATCCAGGACTTATAATGCTTATATTTGCATATCCTTGTTTCTAAAATGTTATAGTCTATTTCACACTCATTATTAAACATTTAAAATAAAAGATTGCGTTTGCTTCTGTATGAAAAGTTATGTTGTCCTCTTCATTTTTCTGTGGCTTACGGTGAGATGTAAGAGATTGTTTCATAACCCTTGACTTCTGCTGTGATTTCTGAAATCCTTAATTTCTGCTAAAAGTCTTCTCTCTCTGAATACACTTTTCCTCCATATTATAAATAGTCCATTTCTGAGCTGCAACCCTCAGATCTTTTTAAAAAAGCTGGCCTATACGTGCTGAAACTCGGTGATCTTTTGAAGTCTCTTCCTCAAGATCACTAAGAGCTTCTTTCTTAAAAGAATGTTTTCTTATAGTCACTGGTTACAAATTATTTTCCTCATACCAGATTTTCTTGAGCAGAACAAATGACAAAAAGAGAGAAGATGCAGCAGAAGTGCTCAATAACATTCAGCTAAAAGGGACAATAAGTACTATTTCAGCATTCACAATGGAAACTAACAATAATGCCCATTAAATACACTCAATAGGAATGTAGAAAGTAGTTTCACAATTGATATAAAATTGGCAGAGCTTCACTGAAGTCAGGGGAGTTGTGCTGAATTACATCACTTAAGCATTTGGTTTCTGGATTGGGTGGAATGTAAAGTATTTTAAACTTAAAATAATAATGGATTCTTTTTCACAAAGGACAATAACTTTTCAATAAAAACGTTCTATCTTTTTTTTCTATGAATGTCAGCTGAATCAATCATGTGATATGTTCCAGTTTGTAAAAAGCTAAAAAAGATGCTGAGGCAAATGTAGAATAGCCAACTGTAGAGCAAAATGAAGTTTTCCTTTGGAAAAACCTAAATGCCTTTCTATACCTGAAACATCCTTGGCTAATGTGATAAACATTGCAAAAATAAAAGACAGAAACTACATAACTAAAGGTATGTAGAGGGTAAGTTAATTAATTAATAAAATTAATCAATTAATAGAAACACTATGAAAAACTAAAATCTCAGGTAAGGTAGAAACTTCTCAGTGATGGTAAATTTGCTGCTGCATCTAGCAATTACATATTGCATTAAGTCATCAAATGAATTCAATATCATTTAAAACAAAGTTATCAAAGTTGCTTTTTAAAAAAGTATAAGATGAAACCATTATGTATGCTTCAAATTCACCTTCAGGAAATGTCATGTGGAAAAAGGTCACATACCAAAGTGAAATATTTTATCAAATATGTCCGTAGGCATATTTGGTTGTTAAAATAATTGCCTGATCTTCCATGGTAACATGAATGATGTGGTGTATCTGAATTTTTACAAAAAATCTAATATGCTTCCTGAAGCACTCTGTAGCAGTGCTTGACTTTTAGTAGTTAAAAAGCTAGTACAAACCAAGGAACCTAGGCACAAGTGTCCGCTGGAAGAATGTTTTGTATTCCTTATCAGTTATGGTGTAATACAATAAGATATTTCTGATGTTTGTCACATTATCTGATAGAACTCCAACATGAAAGTCATTTCAGGGACATACTTACTGTGGCACAGACTTTTCCAAGGCTGCAGGAGCTTCACAGTGTTTTAGCATAGACACTTTGAGTTGTACTGGTTCCAGCATGGACTTATCCTTGGACCACAAGGCGCAGAGGTGTGCTTGCTGTGATGTGTGCATAACCATGGCCACAGGTACTTTGAAGGGCACCTCTCCTCATGTGGACGTATCCTTTGACTTCAGTTCACAATGGAGTTCCAGCCTGTTCCGTACAGCTGCACACAAAAAAGCAGCAAAGCTTCAGTAGTCTGCCAGTCTAGGCAACAACTTCTTAAAATGGTCCTAGATGCAGTAGAATAGAAGGCAAGGAATAAACAAACAGCAGAAGCAAAAAGTAAACACTAAAAAATGCTGGGCTTCGGTATACAGTCAAGCAAGTAAGCCCCATGGCAAGCACAGGAACCTTTCAGTTAGTAGCTGAACAGCTACAAATTTGGTCTAGCATGCTCCAATCCAATCTGTTGTAACCTCTAAGCCTTGAGCCCCATATTGGTTTCCTAAAAAATACTGCTTTTGTTTAAGCCCTGTTGACAGCTAAACACAACACAGAGGCTCATTTACTATCCCCTTGCTTGTTGGGATAGAGAAATTAAGGGGTAAAACTGAGAAAACTCATGTATGAAGGCAAATAAGTTAATAGGTAAAGCAAAAGTAATGAATTCTTTCACCATTTGTCATGAGCAGTCAGGTGTTTAGCCATCTCCAGGAAGGCAGGACTCCACCATGCATAAGGGTGACTTGGAAAGATAAATGCCATCACTCCAAACATGCCCCTCTTTCTTCTTCATCCCCAGCTTTACATAACAAGCCTGATGCCATATGGTATGAGATATTCCTTGAGTCGGGTGGGTCAGCTATCCTGGGTCTGCCCCTTCCCAACCTCCTGTGCCCTGCCAGCAGCCTTGATGTTGTGTTGCTGTGTATGAACTGCTCAGGGGTAACAAAAACACGACTATGTTATCAACACTATTTTCATCAAAAATCCAAAATACAGCACCATGTGAGCTACTATGAAAAAATTAGCTCTATGCCAGCCAATATCAGTATAATTAGAAAGAAAGTTGTGATAGGTACTAGTGATAGTAGTGATAGATACCATGGCTTGATGATATATATTCCACTTGGAACAATTAAACAGAATTTTTTTTCAACTAACTTTCCCTACTTTGTTCCACTTCATCCATCACTTATTCCTGATGCTGTGTTTATTTTCATTTTACAGTTACTGTTCAGCATAACATCCTACCCATCTCCCATTCATGTTCTGTAATCTTTTCTTCTTTTTTCTTAACATTTCTTTTCTGTTCAAAATGCCACTGAGAAAACTCCGTGGGCAACCTCGCAGACCACTGTGTGCAACGTATGCCAGGAGAAGAAGACCTCTCTTATTCTTTCTCCAAAAAAAATACTTGTTTTCAAACTGAAATATCTTGTTGATTTCCTCACACTGTCAGAGGACTGATGTATCTTCGGATATGACTAATGGTAAGTTTTAACTATTTGTTAAAAACAAAGTAAATAGAACTCTTACATCACATTCTTTCATATCAGTTTGAAGACAATTCCCCTACTAAAAACCGAGAAAATCTTAGAAGTGTCTGGAAAATTTTCATGCAAAAATCTGGATGGTAGTTGTGGCTCAGTAAAAGAACTTACACCATGGCACCTATATGGTTACATATTTGTTTAATTTGGGGATTATTTGCTATGTATGTATATTTATTACTTTTGGATTGCACCAATGAATGTGAAGTCTGAGGGTGTGTTACCTTATTTGTATGGTTAAATGAATTAGATGGTTGGAGCTTCTAGACTTTCATTTCCATGTAGAAGTAATTAATAAGTCCTTTATTTCCTCTGACCTACTCTCTCATTTATCATAGATACTCAAGTCCTTCACTTTTATTTTTCTTCCTTCTTTATAAGTGTTCTATCATTTATATAAGTCACTGACATTTTCAGTAATAGATTTCCCTTCTATTTTGTTGAATTTTTTTTTCTACCCTAAGGTTTACTTTACTGTTTAAACTTTTAAACTGGATCTTGTTTTCATCACTTGGGACTCATAATTATACTTAAGAATCTCACTAAATTTAAAAAAAGCAAACTCCCAAAAAAGCTGGGTTTCTGTCGCGGTCCAAAGGGAGGACGGGTGCAAACAGAATCCTCTATTCAGACGTGCACACACTCTTTTTGTCAGCTCAGGAGCGGAAAGGCCCAGAACATAGGGCAGAGACAAGCAGGGGGACAAACCAGAATCGGACATGGGCAAAAGGGGGAGGAGTGGGGGAAGCAGGCAGCAGGCAAACTCATGGAAAGCCTGGGCATGTGCAGTTGTGCACTGTGTAGTGTGAATACAATGAAACCACATAATAACAGTAAAGTCCATATGAAAGTCCTGCCAATTGCTGTATGCTTTTCTCCATGCCTGGAACTGTTCCCATCCTGAATCTTGCTTCTCTACAGGTTTCCACCTTTTTTTTTCCCCAGTAGATAAAGATGCCGCTTTATTTTCAACTTTTGTACGTGCTCTAAAATATTTTCTGTGAAACTCTGAGAATTAAAGTAATCAAGGAAAATTTCTATCTAGAGGAGAAACACATTATCAATGTCAGATCTCGGTTTTCACATCGGCAGTTGATCATGATACTGAAGAACAGAGTGAAGCAGGACTCATATACACCTGTGGGATCAGTATTTTCTGAGAAAAACTTTAGGGCACAAGATACGTTTATTGAACTGTCTCCCAGTTAGAGTCAAAAGAAAGTAGTATGACAAGGTGCATCTGGCTGAGATGTAGTTCATTTCCCCACAGCAGACCTCATAGTGCTGTGCTTTGCATTGGTTACTACTGAGCAGTGCTGGCACAGCATTAACGCTGTCTTTCAACATTCCTCCTGTCCATCAGCAGGCAGGAGTTGGGCAGGATGTTGGGAGGGGACACAACTAGGGGACACAACCCAAATTGGTCAAAGGTATATTCCACACCCTTTGATGTCTGCTCAGCAAAAAAAGCTAAGTGAGAAGACTAGGGGTTGTGGGTAAGGGAAGTGGCATGTGTTACCATGACATTTACCTTCCAGAGCAACCAGTATGCGTACCAAAGTCTTAATTCCTGGTAAGTGGTAGAAAATACCTACTGAAGGGAAGTAGAAAATAAATATTTTTTTTTCCTTTGCTTCTGTACACAACTTTTATTTTTTTTCTTTTTTTAAATTGACTTTAGCTTGACTTGTGAGCTTTTTCCATCTTATTTACTCAATGCCTGTCCTGCTGAATGGCTTGGTGAGCACACACCATTCAACCAAGGACAATTCGGCACAGTATCTCAGGAAATGCAGAGATAAATTAATTAGCAAAAAATTTAGTTATGTAAGCACTGTAAAGGCAATACCTTGTGTTATTTTTTTCTATCCCCTATCACAATCTGCCTGTTTAGTTTTCATTCCAGAATCTTTATTGTGGGTGATGAGGCAGGAGACAAGAAGAACTCAGTTTGACTTCTAGAAAGGACAAGCATGTATCTCTGACAGAAAAATCTGGGTTTAGCTTACAAATGAAAGTCAGTGAAGGAAATAAACACAGAAAGGCAGGATATAATTTTAGAGCAGCTATTCTTCTCCTGATATCAGGGTTTAGAGATATCTAGCAAGAACTAATAGTTTTTGCAACCGAAATGTACCATAGGAAATTACTGTGCAACCAAAGCCCCAAATTAAAGAAACTAGCCAAGTAAGGAGAGGAAACAATGAAGAAGGGAGTTGAAGCAGCTGAGCAGGCAATGCTGGGTTCATGGATAACCAGGAGTATTGTCTTAAAAAAATTCATAATCTAGTCACTAAGGACTTTGGGGCGTCCCAACACAGACGACCACCAGAGACCCTTGGTGAAGCTCCTCAAAGACCTTATCAGTATATATATACACGTATGTGTTAATAAATGTAGGGAAATGTCATAAATATGTAACAGGAATGCAGGGAACAAAAATGAATAATCAGATAATGCAAACATAGAAACTGTAACAAGGATATCTCAGTGTGCACTTTGGTGAAGTGATTCCCAGGGCAACTGGCACGCTGAAATCATCTGGTGTGGTGTAATAAAAGCATGACTGCCTGCTAAAACTCACAAATTGAGTCAGAGTTTTCTTTTAAGTGGCAATTTTAGGCAACACTTCCCTCCTCTGTCTCTACCATGCTTGAATGGTAACAGAAAGAAGTTTGAATGAGTGCCAGTTTGCCGTTTCCCCTTGTGGCCGTCTATGACCAAATCATAGAGGGTTGGGCATAAATATTAAGAAAATGATATCATGGAAATGAATGACAAATACAGCTTCTGTTCTATCCAAAGGATAAATGAGAACAGATGCAGCTAGAAAAAGATGGAAAGATACAAACCTTAAAGGGGGCTCATATTTAATAGTCGCTGATAGTTTAGAGGTTTTTGTGAGGTAGTTAGGTATCTAACCAGTGGAATTCAGTGTGGCAGTAAGACATTAACCAGCGTAAGTTTCATGAGAAATCTATGAAAATAGGTAGATGAGTTATACTGTACATTATGTGTTGTTACTTCTGCACTGCTCTCAGTATTCAGGCTAGTGCGTATGAGTACCTTGGCTATGTGTGTAATTCACTGGAGCCTGAAATGGAGAGACCCTGAGAGCATACACGCAGGGAATAATGGCAATTGTTCAATTCAAAACATAAGGCCAACTGAGAAAAGACAATCTTCTACGCTTGCTCAGCCCCTGGCAATTGTACAGCACAGCAGAGATATTAGAATAAAATAAATATGTTCATAATAGTGATAACTTTCTTATGATTCTTTATACTGATATGAATGTTTCACAATTCTATTACGAGAATGTAAGTAGTTCTCACAGCTCCTTAATATAACAACTTTCAGTAACATGAAGCAGCCTAAGATCACTGTATGCGTGAAAGCTGCCTTCCTTTTCTCACTGTTAAAGACTGAGATTCCATGGTCCTATTGCTACCTAAATAAAGACGTGTTCTAAAAATACCTTTATAGGTCACATACATTCATGAGACCCTTGATATATGGATTTTTTAACTTCAAAATTCTGGAAATACAAAAGAAAGGTTATGAGGCAATCAAATTTGTTAGAGGCCTAGGAAAGAGATACAGAACAAAATATATGCAATTATAATTGTAGGGCAAGACATAAATATCTTATTCATGACTTCTTCAAGAAAGAACTATAAATTTCTCTCTTGCTTATACTCTTGTTTTAAAAATCAAACCTTACAAAATTGAAGTTTGATAAACCCACTCTGACTTTCAGAGGTTATTAATATCAACAATGGTCAGTTTCTTTAGTGGTAATTCATTGCCTTCTCACTGAGTTCGAGTATCATGGAAATAAGCATCTATGACAGAGATGTTAAGGTGATTTACACACTCACAGTAAACCTAACATATTTGAGATATTCCTAATACTGTTACAGTGTATGAGTATGCAACATCTTGTCTTAGATTTTTCTAGTTTTACCTCATATAGTAATCTGAAATGCCCAGGTTTCTACTACCACTGAGTGACAGAGAAACACTGTCATCTCTTCAATTTTTCTTCTGAATATTACTGAAGTACTAAGAAAGCTAAGCACTTAAACAGTGCTGTGGAATTCCAAAAGTACTGGTATGCAGCACATAGAATAAGATTGCTCTCAAAAATGAAATAATTCAAAGCTATTTAGGTTTATGGTATTTGGTAAATGAAGGTTTTTCTAGAAAATCCTGAGCTGAGCCCTTTATCCTTCATCTATTTGCTTTCATTGAAGTCTACTTTGAAAGACTCAGACTTTAAAAAGACTTTCATATAACAATAGTTTAAGACCTCTTTGTGATTCTTTATTTATTTTTGTTTGTTTGTTTTGAGGTAAATATCAAGCATCAGTTTAAATACCACCTAAAGGTAATCAAGTAAAACTACAAGTAAATAATACTTGAATACAAGTACTGTGAGTTAGATCACTGAATGACAGATAATGATAAGATGATAAGGTATTAAGAGTTTTTCATGCTAAGCCCCATTCATGTCCCACAGAGTTAACGAAACAGAGATTAAATGATTGCTCTATTGCTATGCTGTGAGAAAATTATATGATTTCTAAAAAATGAATGAATATCAATAATGAAAATTCATGCAGCAGAAGTGCATGAGATTAAAAATCCTAGCATGATTTCTTTTGGAGATGGCATTCATATAGTACATCCTAATTCTTCAATAAATATCAAAGAGGTTATGAACAATTTGGGAAAATTAGCCATCATCACCTAAACTGAGGAGCTGACAACTCCAATTTAATTTAGGTAGTTGAGTTCTAATAATGAAGTGGCATTATTCTATTGAATTCTGACATAAGACTTAACATGGGGACTGGCATTACCTGTGAAATATCTGACGTGTCGCTTGGAAAACCAAATGAGTAATTCAACACTTACTCCTTAATTTTTATTTCATTTTCCCTAAGTTCTAACTTATTTCCCTAACCTATCTTGGTTACTGATAGTTTGCATGTAGATTTAATAAATTTTAATTACCAATAAATAAGTTAATCATATATTTTGTGAAGCCATTATTTGCAACTATGTTTAAAGATTTATATTTTCATCTGGATGAGTTATATACAAGGAATCTGTTAAGAGCAATGCAGAAATCCAATAGGCAAAACAAGTCTTCTGTGTACCTCTTGCTCCAGTTAAACCAGGAACACTGGAAAGAAGATCTTAGCCCTTTAATAAGATTATTACTCATATTCTGCAAGAAGAGTGCAGACTTAAAAAAGGCAGCTCAGTAACATTTTCAGTAGTCACACATATACACACACACACACACACATGAACAAAACAGGCAGTTAAAAAGGCAAGGAAAAAACCAAAGATGATACATTTCAGATCCTCTCCATTTATGTATTATCAAGTACAGGCTTGACTGATTTGTAGGTTTAGAAAGAGTTTTGAAAATTCATTATGGAAAAAACCATGCATTTTTATCTCTTTTTCAACAAACCTTGAAATATGACATTTTATTCCCACTCCTCCTTTTCAAGGCTTTTTATCTCCTGGATGGGGAAAAAAAAAGTAGTGAAAAGTGAAGAAATATTTAAGTATTTAAGTGAATCAAATCGAAATTTTATTTAAAACAAATTAATGGTAGCCTCAGGTTTTGGACCTGAATGTTCTGTTTCACATGGCAGTCACATGTAAAATAGAGAGCTACAGAAGAAACAATGTGCAACATATCAAAATATTTTAACATATAATTATTTTTGGCACATTTGTGTGTATTAAAAATTGTCTATATTGTTATTTATCTTACTTTTTTGAGTAACTGATTTAACACTGAAATTAGGATACATTGTCACATCATCAAATCTCAGCAGGGGAGCATTCACATTGAAGTGAATGCACATTCATTCAAGATAAGAATGAGAAGTGGCAAAAAATTAGGCTTTATGATATTACTGCACTAAGGGAAGAGAATGGGACTTTGAAAATATTTTACCAGAAATTTGACAAGGTCTTACTGCTGGCAATATATACACAAATCCTGCAGTCAAAGTGTAAATGTATGCGATGACAGAATTTAAAATATAAGAGCAAATATATAAAAAATAAAAATAAATATTGAAAGAGAAAAAATACACAAAATCAGATACAGTGAATTTTTAAGAATTTTTTAAAAATTTCCTTTTTGTTAGGAATCAATAGGTCTTCATATGAAGAAAAAAGCATCACCCTCTCAAAAATAGAAGACACTTTTAATGTGTTCAGGGGGTTTTAGTGAGATGGTCAAATTCAAACTTCTGTAATGAGACAACTGACATGAAATCAGTGGATGGAATATCACTGACAAAATGCAGCTGGTATTTGATTTATAGGGAAAATATCTCAGCCAGAGATGAGATTTTTTGACTCCTAATTCAATAAATTAAACTAATAGAAGATTAAAACACTGGCTTCCTTATAGATTATCACCATTAAATAGTAGCACTAAATGTGTGGTGCTCAGGATTACTTCAGTGTTTAGTTGATTACTAGGTACTAAAATATCAGTAGTTATTCAGTTTAGGATTCATTTGATTATAACATATACTGGATGGAAAAGCATTTGCAAGTGATTGTACACCTGCTTCACAGGATTGGTGGATTTTGACTGTTCCAACAAGAAATTGGATGACATCTCTCAAGTCTGAAGATGATACCCTTCTTTGGGAATAAAATGTGCTGAAATTGCACTTACCATCCTATTTTTGTCTCAGAGACTCAGAAATCTGACATCTTACTGCCATTATTTGTACAGCAGAACTTGAATTGGATTTTTCCAAAACAAATTATTAATGTATAAGAGTTTGCAATTTAATACTATTTTTTTTTCCTGCACAAGCATCTTGGATCCTGTTTTCAGCAACCGATTTAACATATAAATTGGCCAAACTTGGCAAAAGTCAAGAATATTTAATAGGATACAGATGGTACAGCAGAAAGAATATCTAGAGATTTGGGTGACTTGAGTGCTCTTTAGCCCCCTACCAGCTGCTTTGGCTCAAGTGTGAATAAAGACCTTTTAAGAATCAATAAGTGTATCTTATGTTGTGCCTAAGTATTGCCCACCCAACCAAACTGACTCCAAAACCAAAAGCAACCATATGGTTTTAAGTATATTAATGAACAGGGCATTACAGCTTGATACTCAAGATTAAATATGTTAATTTAATACCATCAATTGCTTGCACGTTGCTGATTTCATTGATTATCTAATACAAAGAAATGTAATTCTCTCCAGATTTTAACTTTTAATGGTAACAGAAAATAAGACAGACAGCAATTGCCTCAGGCTAGAACAAAATGGAAGAGACACTCAATTTCTTTCTTTACAAACTATAATAAGATCACAGTCAATAGATTTTAGTTATTGGAATCATAAAACAACACTAGCTGCAGTTAACAGTTAAGTCCTTTGGGGTTGTGAGGGCTCTATATGGTGTTTTCAGCTTGTAATGAATGATTACTAATTACAAGGCTCAGATTATATTGTGGGCATTTAAGTCCTGATGTCCCAATATAATAAAACAGAGAACCTCGAACAATGTCCTCTTCTTTTTTCTTTCCTTTTTTTTTTTTTTTTTAATGCAGCAGCAGCCTGCATTTGATGAATTGATCTTGAAGTTCCTAATAAGTGCTAAAACATAAGTGATGGAGTGGATTCCGGTTGTAAATAGATTCCTAGGGCATTATATCCTTGAGGCAATATCCTAACAATATTCCATGCTTTCCTTTAGCATTGACTTGTTATTGCGCTCAGAGGCACTTGTGGTTGCATATATCAAGAGCAGTATCACTGCCACAGTTCAAACTATACACCACTGTGAAGTCTTCTTGGACAAAAACAAAAAAAAAAGGAAAAAGAAAATAAAACAAAAAAGACAGCAATCTATCCCATCACAAAAGTACTGACCACTATGACCAAACAAACAAATAAACAAAAACTAATTGGTTCACCCATATATATGTGGTAATTAAATGAAGTTGTACTTTTGAATACCTTAGAATAAGATTGCTACATTTTGTCTAAGATGTAGTAGTCTACAAAGGTGACACAATCCAAATTGAATGAGACATTCGAATCAAATACATCTTTCACATTGTATTTAAAGCAGAATTCCACTTTTTGGACAGGGAACTGGGACAGGAAACTGTGCTGGCATCTTCTTTTTACCATTCTATTTTTTTATCATTGCTTCCTCCACCATTGCTACCTCTGAAGTAATCTATAGTCTCTATCTTCTATATACTCCTACAGAACATTATTCTTAAGGTGTCCTGCTACTCATATTCTCCCACTTTATTCTTCATCCATATCCTCTCTTTATTTGCAGAAACCTAATTCCCTTCTTCACCCTTAGTCTCTACTTTGTTAAGACAATCTTTATTTTTGTCATAGCAGCACACTAAACTCTGGGAAACACTTACATGGCACACTGCTGGATCACTCTCTTTGGGATTTAAAAGATATATTTGAATGTTGGGAATAAATGTAGAAAGTTAGCCCTCCAGGAAGGCACAGGTGCTTCTGGGTAATTACTTAGGCATCCTGAAATCAGTTGCATTTCCCAAGGTTTCTTTATGTATATCTCTGATGCCTAACAGTTTTCTAGCTAGTTTCCTAACCTTGAAAAACAGAGGTCATCCAGCTTCCATGAGGATGGTTTACTTTACATCCTCTGAAAATGGAGCTATATTCTCTTCTGAACGTGGTGAAAAGAAAATTGTGATCGTTTCAGCAAGATTAGGAGTCATCACTATTGTATATAACTAGAGATCTAGACTTTACCTGCATAGGATCTTTCAAACTTATTTCAAAGCATCAGGAAGATCATAAGAGTTAAAGAAAAATGAAAAAGGTTATCATAACATGGTGAAATTATAAGTACTGGTTATCAAACTATGTTAAGATTGTGTTCCTGCATTGATCAGACCTCCTTACGAAGGAGTGAAATGAAGACTTGACTCATAAGATTTACTAGGCACTTTTTTTTCTGGTGCATATCAGAACACATCTACTAGGAAGTGGTACAGAACCATATATTACCTCTAGTTTTGAAAGTTCAGATGTCAGGTGAAGCTTCTAGTACAAACTTAAAGATGATTGACAAAAGTTTACGTGTGTATTTCCTAGGTTGTTTTGGTTTTCTTTTGTTTCGTTCTTTTAAGGCAATTTTTTTTAAAGTGACTAGTGACATTGAATTAATATCAACACAGTGAGAATGAAGACATGGAGGACCCCTTGGATATGACGGTCTGGTTGTTGAGTATCTGCTGCTTGTCTTTTATGTGTCACAATATCATCACATTTACACTGGTGGAATGACAGGAATGGTATTAACTTGTATGACATACACAGTCTCATTTCTATATTCAATATTTCCTGTTACCATCAAAGCTAGCAGTATCTCCCTCTGAGTATACTTTCCTGCCTTTTGAAAAATCATCCTCTGGTGCTTTGTGAGTTTCCATAATAATCTATTCTTTACCCGCCTCGTATTCCCTGACTATCAAGGCTAGCCATGGCAACCATTCTAACCTTTTACCTGAAATGTAATAGTGTAAATGTAGTGGTAAGTAACTTTTGCAACAAACAAGTCAATAAAAATGCTTTTCTGTACATCTAGATTCACATTACCATAAGAAACCAAATAATTATCTAAAAGAAGCCTCAAAATAAGAATATGCTAATTTAAATGATTGAACGTGGAAAAAACTTTGCCATTCACTGCCTAGAGGTAAATTAAACAATTAAGAGATGTGACTATGGATTTTGCTTTGGAGAGTATGATAGTTGGTCCATAATGAAAGCTATAAGCCTTTCTCAGTTATAGGAATTTGCAAGAGAAATTTCGCCAGAGTTGTAGTACTGGTAGGCAGGGATCTTCAGAGGTCACCAATATCAGCCACTGCTAAAAGTAGGTCTAATGAGAGAAGATGGTTTAGGTCTGTATTCTGTCCATCTCTGAGTACTGCCATTTTTAACCTCCACATTTCCCTTTTCATTGGAAATTCAGCCAGTAACAGCCTGTTCATTCCTCTATACAAATCTCAGAGGAATCTATCTTTATCTTCTTCACACTTTCCTACTGAATAACTTGAACAAGTAATAAAGCCTCCTTGAATCTGACTTTTCTCAGGTGAACAAATTCAGCTCTACAACCTCTGCCAAAAACCCCAACTACCTTGGTTACCTCCACTGGACTTTCATCAGTACATCTACCCCATTTCTTTCAATTTGCACTAATCACAGCCCTTTTCATCCACCCAGTAGTTGGATGTAGTAGTTTTCATGCTATTGTCAACCCGTCACATCCATATCCTGCCTATTTGGTCACAACATAAAACTCAAAAGTTACAGGACTTTTAGTACTTTTAACCTCAATTTAGGTACTGTCACTTCTTTTATGACCAGAGTGTATGTAAATGTAATGTAGAAATATGTAAGTGTACTTATATATTTTAAAATTAATTTAAACAGAATAAATATATTATTAAATTAATATAAATATGAAATTTATGAAAATAAAAAATTAATAAATAGATCAGTACTTTTTAGTTTCATTAAATTTCTTTTTTGTGCACATAAGTAAATTCTGCTTCATATAAAATGGCTTCAAAGAGTAAGTATCAACCTTTTTCCGAAAATGTGATTAAAAGCATATAATTTTAATCACAACTTGTAACTTTACAAAGATTAGTTAAAAATGTCTGAGCAGTTAAGCTAAATAGAGTCTTTGGATAGCTAAAGCTGGAAGGAATCTTTCTGTATTAAGGGATTTTTTTCCTCACATGCAGCACAAGTGTCTTATATTTCAGCTTGATCTCAATGAACCTCACTCTCCTGTCCCACCCCACTGGTTCTATGCAATATAGTTAAAAAATCACTTGTCTTTCACAATAAGTACTTTCATCTAAAACATCTAAGCTACATTTTAAATATCTTAACTAAAGACACAGAGTGGACTTAAACAAATTTTGACCCAGCTGAAAATCCATTATTCAATCTCATTTGTAGAATCTCTTGTTTGTACCCACAATTTCTGTGAGACTATTTTATGTTGGTGCCTTTCCAGCAGTCACTAACCATGGGTGAAAAAGGATCCAGGCACCCTGATGGCTCCATCAGTCTGCTCAGAACAGAATCAGGCAAAAGAATTGTCAAAAAAGTCCGATTACTCTTTGGATCTCAACTGTCATTATTAGCAGTTGCTGGTGACTTAGCAGCCCTCATTTCCTCGTGAAAATAAAGAAATTTTAAAGTGGTATTTATAGCAGTTCATTCTTGTTGACAATGCATGTCAAATATCATCGGTGCAGCTGCAGCTGTCAGCAGCTACAAAATGCTCTTCTAAAAAGTCATGAAAATACTTTTCTGATTTCATTACATCATTCATTATACACTGAAAACAATTCTTTGCTGTCTTTATTTTCTCCTTTTCGGCATCTGTTAAATCAAAATTCACTTAAAGGAACATTTCTATCATTTTGTTACCTTCTCTGTTTTCTGTAACTCCTCTGATCTTATTTCAAATGTCATCTTCTTATTTACAGTCTTTATTTCTTCTTTTTCTTTTCTTTTCATTTTTATAAACTTAATTTCTCTCTCTCTGCTTCTCAGTCATGTTCTACTTGATCTGACTTTACTTCATCTAGGTTCTTTTCCTTTATACCACCAATGACATCTGTGAAAACAATTTGTGAAAGCACTTTTTTTTCCCAGTTAAAGAAAAGCCCTCTGTCGTTGTCTCCTCCCCTCCATCTCCTAATAATTTTAGTGATCCAAATAATTTTATATTTTACCTTTTTCACCATCCTTCAAAATATGGTGAAAATCATAGCCAGGAACCTTTGTAGTAAGCTAGCATTGCTGTATGACTAATACAGTTTTGTAAAATAAAACCTTGGTTTGTGTTTGACCATTTTTTCCTGCTCACATCTAACTCACACTTTCTCCTTTTAGCCATGACTATTGCTGGAGATATTCTCAGCAGATTAGCTTAACACAACAGAAAGAAAAGTTTAGTATTTTCCCAGTGCCACTATTTTTTTATAAATTGCTATTTATTTTTTTCCGATTAAGATAAGCAAAATGCAAAAGAGGGAGCACATGCTAAAGGATACTTAAATGTTCCAACATTGTGAAATTTGGTTCACTGAGCCTACTGCCATCTCCAAAATTAATAGGCAGGTCAGCTGCAATTTTTAAAGAATGTATACTCAAGAGGTGTAAAAAAACTGTAATGGTCATATACCTGTACTGTTTTATTGTAGAAATAAAAAGAAAGCTTGACGGATGTATTAAGGTTTGTGCAGGAGAGAAGGAAACTGAATATTCACAATTTACTCTAAGAAAATAATGATCATAAAAAAAATTAAACTAGTTAGCTCCATGTCTGCAGGAGGTCATTGCATTCAGAAATACTTTGACAGATAGATATGGCAATTAAATACATATAGTGGATAAAACTACTCGTATTCACTACATATTGTGGCATTAATATCATATTAGATGTGTAAATTTGGTACAATTAACCTTTTGTAATTGCTTTAAAGACCTTGTCTAACCAGGCAGAATATTACTTCATTGAAGGAATAACTGATCAAGTATAAAACTAGAGGCAAGGCTTCAAGAATCTAATTACACTGTCTGTATATAGCACCTTTTTCCTGCTAGAGTTTATGTCGCCTTTATATATTCATATATATTCTTACAGAGAATCTTAGTAATGGAGAACAATTTCTCAAAGTGAAATATCTAGTTTTCATTCTTCTCCTCTCAATTTGAGCTACAAAATGCAACTGAATACTTACATGGGCTGGAGCAGGGGAAGAAAAGGATGAAAGAGTGTGGTTTACAATTGTGTATTCAAATTCAGGAAAATATTTGCAAATTTTGTGCTTCATTGGCCAACATACGCTGATGCAGACAAAAAAAAGCTAGAACAGATGTTTTCCGAGTAATTGGTTCTGGAGAAACTGGCCAAGTGGCAGAATGCTAGAGATAGATCACTTGAGAGGAGTAAGGTGACTGTGTGCTGGTATGAGCCTTGCATTGTGTAAGCTACCGTGGTGTAAGTGGATCAAATTTCTATGAAATTTTACTCTATTTAACAACAAAGGAAACACAGTTATTAAAAAAAGTTAGTCTGAGATAGCTTGTGCTTTTCTATAGTAGGTCGGAACATTACTTGTGACTAGGGTCTTATTATTGACAGGTAGACCTGCTCTTTAAACTGTGTTAAGCTTTCTGCACTTCTTTTTTCTTGAATCAGTCATTAGTAAGCACACACTCCTTAGTTCTGGACACACTTCAGGACATTTTGTCTAAAGTACTTTGGACTGTTTCACTACCATGTGACTCATGTAAGAAATGAAGAAGTTCATCCATGGGAAAGGTCCAGATTGAAAGCATAAACTAAACTTCAAAAGTGGGGAGAGTTCCTTTTGCTACTGAGTGCCTATCACCATAACAGGTATCCTTGGCAAGTATCTATGTTTGCAAAGCAGGAAGACTAATGTCTATATTCTTTAGGAAAAACAAACAAACAAACAAACAAACAAACAAACAAATGATATGCAACATTGGCACCAAGCATATTTCTTATCTATTATTATTTAAAAGTTTTACAGGAAACGGGATATGACTTTGCAACTGAGCCCCTGCTGAGCTTAGTAACTCTACAAACATATGAGCAAGTGTCAGTTCTGAATCTCGAGCATGTACTTGAAATGTATTCAAAGAAATAAATGCAAAAGTACAACAGTAAAGGAAGGAAAATATTTTTGAGTTTTATTGTTCTGTTGCTCTTTAATTTAAGGCATGCCTTTCTGAATATGGAAAATATTCTGTGGGACAGTGGTGACATTTTTCTTGGAAGTAGAATTCCAAGTAACTTTTCTGTTAAAAATGTCATAGACTCACAAATTCCACCTGAAATTATTTGCAACATAAAACATGGCACAAAAGAGAGCCCACTTGAAGGAACTGAAGTAGCTAGTCATCCCTCAAGAGTCTAACTGAACCTTGAACTGAAGTTCCTGAAAAAAATAAGCTAAAATCCTACATTTCTATGAAACTTTTAACCTGGAGATCTAAGCTATTCCAAAGGGGCCTATTAAGGAGAAGAATATGCTGAAAAATGGAAAAGTAACATTCACAACATATTTTGAGTTCTGAGAAACTGAAACTTTTCTGACCTTCTTTTAAAATATTTTTTTAGCCTCTATTGATGTTGCATATTTGCAAGAAGATACAACTGTACCAACAAATCTGGTTTTTACCTCTTCACTTGCTAGTGGGTCATCCAAATGAGAAAACAGGAAAAAAAATGTGATTCAGATGACTATTCACTTGCCTCAGTCAACTAAAAAGACAAGGTAAATCTTTTCCTGAATCATTGAAATCCTAATTTCAACAGTAAGTTGTTCGTCTTAGTCCTGTTGGCTTTGTCTATCCATACTTCAACAAAGAAATGGAAAAAAAATAGTTTTACAATCCACCTATTCCTATGACTGTGCAGCTGCTTTGCAGGGAGATGAAGTACAGGCTTACAGTGTACAGCATTTACACAGCTACCTACTGCCATAGGACTAAGCTTGTACATGAGGAGCACTCTGTCGTCCAGTTACACTGACCGGTTCCCTTCCTGTGAAGAACCAGTACAGAATTACCTTTAGATTTCCAATACTGACAGCCAGAAGGAATATCAGAAATTTAGAAAATTCTACTGAAGAAGAACATTCCATTGTATTTGACAAGTCATGGCAATCAGAAAAGTTCCCAGTGCCTTGAAAAAGGGTATAAAAGTGGACTGTGGGAACTACTAATTAGTCAACCTCACCTCCATGACTGGTAGCATCATGGAACAGACCCCGCCAGAAGCAAGGCAAGGCACATGGAAAACAGATGTGTGATGAGGAACCGACAACATGGGTTCGCCAAGGGTAAAACATGTCTGACTAAGCTGCTGGCCTTCTGTGGAGAATGATGGAGATGGTGAATAAGGAAAGACTTACTGCTGTCGTCTGTCTGCACTTCTGTAAGGCTTTTGAAGCCACACATATTTTGTCACTAAATTGGAGAGATATGGCTTCGACGGATGAACTGTTAGGTGTGTAAGGAATAGACTGGATGGCTGTATCTGAAGAGTTGCAGTCTATGTCTCAATGTCCAAGTGGAGATCAGTGACACATGGTGTCCCTCAGGGGTCTACATTAAGGCCAATGCTGTTCAATGTCTTTATTAATGACATAGGCAGTACTTACATTCCAAACAAGTCCATGGGTTATACCAAGCTGAGCTGCAGTTGATGTATTAGAGGGAAGGGATGATGTGTAGAAGGACCTTGACAGACTTGAGAAGTGAGTCAACAACTTGATAATTGAATAAGGTCAAGTAAAAAGTCCTGCTTGTGGGTTGAGACAATCCTCAGTATCAGGACAGACTGGGGTATGAATGGATTGTGAGCAGCCCTATGGAGAAGTACTTGCAGTTCAGAAAATTAAACATATCCTAGACTCCAGCAAAAAAGTGTGGCTAGAGGGTCAAGGGAGATGGTTCTCTTCTCTGCACTAGTGAGACCCCACCTGCACTTCAACATCCAGCTCTGGGGTGCTCAGCACCAAAAAAACAGGGACCTGTGAGAGGGGGACCAGATGAGGGCTTTGAAAGCAGCTAGAACAACTCTCCTGTGAAGAAAGGCTGAGAGATTTGAGGTTGTTCAAACTTTGACTATACAAAGGCTCTGTGGCCTTCCAACGTAAAAAGGAAGCTTACAAGAAAGATGGGGAGTGGCTTTTTACCAGCCCCTGTAGTGACAGGAATAGTGGGAATGATTTTAAAATTAAAGAGTTGATTTAGGTCAGCTATAAGGAAGACTTTTTTTATAGTAAGGTGGTGAGACATTGGAACAGGTTCCCTGAGAAGCTGGGAGTGTTCAAGACCAGGTTGGATGGGGCCTTGAGCAACCTGGTCTAGTGAAAGATGTCTCTGTCCATGGCAAGGGGGTTTACAACTTTAAACTTTAAACTTTAAGGGTCCTTTCCAACCCCTATGGTTCTTGAACCACAAGTATTGCACAATCTCCCTGAATAATCAGAGAAAAAATTCATGGCCATGAAAGACAGTGATTTCTGAAAGGTAATAAAAAAATCTACAGAAAGCTAAGTTATTTTTCACAAACTCCTGAATCATCCTCCGTAAAAAATTGTACCTCACTATTTCAATGTTGCACAATAAATAAATCATGAAATAACTCAGAAAAATTGAACAGTTTCTTACAAAATCTTTTCTTTAGTCCAAAACAAAATCTGTTACCACTCTAACTCCCAAGCAAGTTATATTACCTTTTTATACTTTGAAGCTACTGTTTCTTGCTCTAGAAGCAACTGAGTTTTTGTGGAATCTGCCAATCTTATATGGGACATAAATGGCTTTGGTGTTTTAACAGCCTGTGCAATTACATAGATTATGGTAATAGGAGGTGTTTCAACGATTACTCTAAATCTGCATAAAATAATTCACAATGCAAATATAGAAACACAGAAATCACTTTTATAAAAAATCAGTATTTTCATTATTGCTGTTATCCTCATAAGTCCATACTGTGAAAAAAAAATTAAAGGGAATAAGACAATGGGTTAATTTGCATATCTGATGGAAAATCATCTGAATGTTCACTCTTGGTCAGATAGAGACTGTATGATTAGCTCTTACAATCTTAGTTTTTTAACTGACATGGTTAGGTAGCTCACACTCAAAATTATTCTTTCTTCACAAGCTACATGAAAAATTTCATCCAACAGACATAAATATACAGTCAGTTTATGGTTTAGTATATATACCACATTTCAAGAAAAATCATGCTGAAAGAACAGACAAGACCATTCTCCCCACATTTTTGAGAAGAGCTCTGCAAGTAGCAAGAATTTAGAAAAATTTGTTTCTGTCAATCCACCTGAAATGCAAATCACTCCTAATCTCTTGAGTTTATTCTATTGGCTCTTCCCTAGTTTATTTCTGGTACTACTCCTTTCTGGAGGGACAAGTGCAGACAATGATTTGGACACATGAGAGATACGTGTCTGGAATTATTGTACTGGTGAAATACCTTTTGGAGTCGAGCAATTCAGCACACCACTGAGCTATAACATCTAATTATCACTAGTGGCACAAACTACTGAACTGGTCAGCTCTTCTATAATGCTACTTTATGCATTGCTTCTGTTAAAATGTCCGATTGTCAATTACTTAGATGGATGCCTCTATTCATCAGTCATTTGAAAGGAATATTTCTTTGGAAGGAATGGATTACTCTGGGGTTTTGGAACTACAAAGCTGAGGGGGGAAAACAGTCTCTTTTATAGACTACAGAAACCATCTGGAAAATGACTCTTGGTTAACAATCTGCTTGACACAGATAAAAAAATAAAAATAACCCCCCCCTATACCACAAATAAGTTTTTGGCACTTTTTCCTATCCTCTTTCTCAGGTGTAAAAATACACTCCATGAGCATGCTGTTTGTAGTTCTTTTATTCTTTGGAACAATTACCATCCTCTCCCTTTAATCTCTTCTATACTGCAATGCTCTGAAAGATTGAATTTCATAGAATTAATGAAATAATAATTATTATTTTTTTTTAGATTTTATTATGAATTATTTAAAACACTGTGGCCTCCACCTTTTATTCATATCAAAAAAGTAAAGAGGTGTTTATTTCTGTACAAATAGTTAACATCTGACACAGTATAAGAGTCAATAATGATCTCTTAAAGACACAACTCTGAACTATGGTTTATTTATTTATTTAACTAGATTATTCCTTTACTAGATGTATTTTAATTGTTATACATCCTCAGTGAGAAAAAAAAGCCCTAAGTCCTATTACTAACTAAAAGTTTCCCTTTCAAAAGAGGTTCAATGAGCACTGGAATTCCATTCACACTGCCTGAACGGAGTTTCTCTAAGAGAAGGACAGAAAGCTCTTCTTGTAATCTAACATGTGGTTTGTAACTGAGGGTGAAAAATATTTTATCAAATGCTTCCAGCCACAGACTTAGTACACCAATATAGTTGGTTGACCTTGGCCGGACACCACGTATCCAGCAAAGCTGATCTCTCACTCCCTTCTTCAACTGGACAGGGGAGAGAAAATATGAAGTAAAATCCATGAGTTGAGATAAGAACCAGGAGAGATCAGTTACCAATCACTGCCACAGGCAAAACAGACTCAAAGTGGGGATATTAATTAAATTTATTATTGACAAAATCAGAGTAGGATAATGACAAGTAAAATAAATCTTAAAAACCCCTTCCCCACATCCCTCCTTCTTCTGAAGTTCTACCTCCTCCCCCCCAATGGCACAAGGAGGTGGGAATGGGGGTTACAGTCAGTTGTTGTTCTGCTATTGCTCAGGAAGAGGAGTCCTTCCCCTGCTCCCTGTGGGGTCCCTCCCATGAAGGACAGTCCTTCACGAACCTCTCTGGTGTGAGTCAGTTCTCATGACTGACTGCATGAACTGCTGCCGTGTGGGTCATTTTTCCACAGGGTGCAGTGTATTTCAGGCACAGGGTGCTCCAGTGTGGGTCCCCCACAGGGCCACAAGTCCTACAAGGAAAACCTCCTCCGGTGTGGGCTCCTTTCTCCATGGGCCAGTAGGTCCCTGTCAGGACCCTGCTCCAGCATGAGCCTCCCACAGAGTCACAGCCTCCTTCAGGCATCCAGCTGCTCTGGCATAGGTCTCCTCCACTGGCTGCAGGTAGGTCTCTGCACCCTGATGGTCGTCCATAGGCTGCAGGGGGACAGCTGCTCCACCATGGGCTGCAGGGGAACCTCAGCCTGGAGCACGTCTTCGCCTCCCCTCTCCGCTGACCTTAGTGTCTACGGAGTAGTTCACATGTTCTCACTCTGCTCTTCTCTGGCTGCAATTTTCATCATAGTTTTTTTTCTTTCTTAAATATGTTATCACTGATGAGACATTATTATCGCTCCTGATTGGCTCAGTCTTGACCAGCAGCAGATCCATCCTGGAGCCAGCTGGCATTGACTCCACCAAACAGGAAGGAAGATTATACTAGCTTCTTACAGAAGCCACCTCTTTCAAAACCTGGCCATGGAAACCAAATACTTCATGTAGATTACATAAGAAAAAGCTTATTTCCAGTGATCTTTTTTGACACCGAATTTTTAACTGAAGTAAAATTTACAATTTATTTCACAGCCTAGATATTTCACTTTTCCAACTCAGTTTTCATTCTCAGTCTAATGAACTCATATGAGAAAACTCTTTACTTTTGCTGATGCATCTTTTGTCTGTGGAACAAAATACATTTTGCAAAGTATTATTATCACCCATGAAAGTAGTAAACGTAAAGGGTCATTAGAGGACATAAAATATACCTGCAGAAAGGGGGGTCTGGTTGGTTTATTTATTTTATTCTCATACTGATAATGTTAAATATGTATCTGTCAACAAATGAGAGAATAAATGACATCTGAGTGAAAAAACAAGTCTTCATCTACTAAAACTGTAACACTGACATGTATCTAAAAAGGCAGCTAGAAAAAAAAGCTTTAATCAATCGGGTTTGTGAACATCAAGAGCCCCGAGAAAAGTGAAAGACAACTCTGTGCAGACCCAAAAAGGAACAAGAGAACTCATGAAGGACTATAATGACAAGATCATGGTATTCAAGGAATAATTTCTCATTCAGCAAACTATTTTAAATGTTTTTTATTATGTGAACTCTTACTGATTACTAAATGATTTATAACAGGTAGTGAAAAGGCAAAAATCCAGAGAAGATATCATTGTGTACAATCACCACCAGAGCTTTTCATCAATAGAAATTGTCAGTCTAACACTATTCAATATATATCTTACCAGCTCAATGGTGCTAAAGAAGGGCTTAGTTACTGTCTCTGATTTCCCCTATCTCCCTGGGAAGTATCCCAAAGCCTTGCAATAGGATTGGATGTCTTAATTTTCTCCTTATGTCACTTTACACTTTACACAAATATTTGTGGTCATGAAAAGGGAAGAAGTATTCTCCAGCCTAGAGGTTTGGACTCTCATCTGGGAGCAGGGATAGCCAGATTCTATTCCCTAGTTCACAATTTAATTATTCATTCAAAGTGAAACAGAATGTGAATGGATGTAATTGGGAACACCCTACCTCAGAGACCCATATACTGTAATGACTAGAGATCTTTACTGTGATGAAGTTAAAATATCCTCAGAGAAAGGAACTGAATCTTCTGTTTCTTCCCCCAATTTTCACAAGTCTCTTCCTTTGTGTCTGTATGATTCTGAACACTAACCAAGCTCTAAACATCAGCTATTTTCTTTGGCAGGAAGAACTACTTTTTTCTGTAACACTAAGTTAAAAAAAAATGAATTAAGTCAAGTACATTGTCACTTTCTGTCTCTTAAACTTTTTGTTCATCAGAAAAGACCACAGTTACACACTAAATTAGTTGCAGAACATTCACAGAATCATCAAGATTGGAAGATACCTTTAAGATAATCTAGTACAACCATCAAACTAGCACCAACATATCTCCAGGTACTATGTCCAGATGCCTCTTGAACGTATCCAGAGATGGTGACGCCATCACTTCTCTAGAGAACTTATTCCAATGAGTAAGCACTTTCTCAGTGAAACTTCTGTTTTCTAATATCTAATCTGAATTTCCCCTGGCACAGCTTCAGACCATTTCCTCTTATTCTTTCACTTAACACATAGCAAAATTCTGACCCCCACCTCACTAAAACCTTCTTTCAGGTAATTAATGAGGTCCCTCCGAACCTCCTTTTCTCCAGATGAAACAATCCCAACTCCTTCATCTGCTCCTCATGGAACATATTTTCTAGACCCTTCACCAGCTCCATTGCCCTTTTCTGGACTCGCTCCAGCACCTCAATGTTTTTCTTTTAGTGAGGAGCCCCAAAAATGAACACATTACCTAAGGTGTGGCCTCACCAGTACTGACTACAGAGGGGCAATCACTTCCCAGTTCTGCTGGACACACTATTGCTGAGACAGGCCAAGATGCCACTGCCTTCTCAGCCACCTGGGCACACTGCTGCCTCATACCCAGCTGGCTGTCAACCAGCACTAGCAAGTCCAGTTCAGTTTCTGCTCAGAAGCTCTCAAGCCACTCTGTCCCAAGCCTGTAGGGCTGCGTAGGGTGGTTGTGACCCAAGTGCAGGACCCTGTTGAACCTCATGAAGTTGTTGGAAGCCCATCAATCTAGCCCGTCAAGATTTGTCTATAAGGCCTTCCTACGTTCCAGCGGATCAATACTCCCACCCAACGTGGCAACTTACTGAGGATACACTCAATCCCCTCATTCAGGTCATTGATAGAGGTGTTGAACAGGACAGACCATGATACTGAGCCCTGGAGAATATCTCTAGTGACCAGCTGCCAATTGAATTTAGTTCCATCCACCACTGCTCACTGGACCAGCCAGTTTTTCACCCAGCAAACAGTGCCTCTGAAAAGGCCATATTAGATGAGGTTTAAAAAAAAGTTAAAGTTGTCCAGTTCAAACATCAGTTATTCAAGGGTCAATGATAAAAACATAAATTTAGTAATACATGACTTATCTATTTGATGTGTGGGAGCAACACTACAAATTAAGAGTGTGAAACATTTATTTGGGTAAAGTGTAAAGAGACATAAGGAGAAAATTATGTCACTTTTGAAGAAAATTCTTCAAAACACTTTTAGTTGATTTTGTGACTTTCTTTAAACTATTTTTAAAGTATTTTTAAATCAATTCTCTATTTTGCTAGCTATTATCACTAAATATCTTCTCCTTTGAATTTTTTCTTGCTTTGTGAAAATATTTTTTTCAAAAAAATTTAAAATGTTCGATGCAACTGTCTTAGTTATAGCAAAAGGAGGCAGGGTTTAGTGTTAGGTGGCTGTGACCAGTTATGTATTCTATCCCATTTTATAATTTTTGATGGACTGTTTCTTTAAGCACAGCAGGAGTAACTGTATTTTCCTTGCCTGAGTTACCAAATGGAAGGGACAAGCCCCCTTTTGGAGGTAGAAGTAGAAGCCATTGTTGTTTGCCCAGTGAGAGAGAGGAGAAGCTGTCCTGGCAAAGGCATGTTCCTGGAGCATGGCTCCTCAATAACTCGCTGCTGCCACAAGCTTCTTCAGAGCTGTTTTGCAATACTCTGCCTTGCAGAGACTTCCTGCAACCCCGGAGTCGTCGCTTTGCCACCGCAAGCCACAGCACCCACTGAGACCACTGCCACCACTGCCACCGGGACTGGTGCCACTGCTGCCACCACTGGAGCCGGCATTTTGGCAGCATACTAAATTTTGGACAAAATAGTTTTCCAGATTTTGCTTTGATCCTATTCTCCATTGTTTTCTGACTGGTGAAGGGTGTTAAACTCTGGAAACTCATTTGCCACATTATTTTCCTTGTTCTCCCAAACTGTGTGGTCCAGCTTGGTAACAGCCACCATTTTGGTTTGGTTTTTTTTGTTTTTGTCCTAGGGCACCAGGCAATATTTTATTTGCCTTTGTTGGTTTAAACCATTTTCCTCTGTGTCTTTGTAGTTGCTGCTATTTCCTTCAGTAAATTGTTATTTTTACTTATATTTCTCCGTATTGCCCCTTCATTATTGGAGGGCATGAAGGAAGAAAAAAAATAAAAGGGGAGTGACTGGTGTGGGTTCTAACTCTCTGGTGGTTTGTCCAAAGCCACCACAGCAACATAACTGTTGCTAAGTATATCATTTTACACAAATCAAAGTTCATTTAGGTACGAGATTCACTACTGCAGTTCACCATTATGTATTGAATCAAGAAATATATCCACATACAGCTGACTCAGAATTGTATTTTCAACTATACCAATATCTACCTAAAGGAACTTGAAGGGGAAGCACAACAGACTAACAGAGTATTATGAAATTTAAAAAAGAAAAGTGAATTGGATGAATTATCCAGACATAGGATGTTCTAAGTTGCTATTTCCAGTGCTAGACCTCAACATTACTGTACTTAAAGTCTTTAAACCCCCTCACATTCAAGTGAATTAACATGTCAGTAAATAAAATAAATATGTATGCAATGAAGTGAGGAGTCAATTCAAACTTTACTTTCTGTCAGAAGCTATTGTACTGAAAACCCCATGATTTGAACAATGTAACATAAGAGATAAAGTACAAGGTGCATCACATAACTACAAAATTCTAGGGATTTACCAGTGTACTGGTTTGGACTTTGTTTTCCCCCAGAGGCTAAGAAAAGTGGTAGACCCCAAGGGGTGCAAACCCCTGGAAGTTTTGAAGTTCTGCCCAATGGGCGCTCCTGCAAAAATGTCAACATCCCACAAGCTCACCGGAAGAGATGAGTTGTGGGTTTGGTTGTTGAGGAGAGGTGGCCATGTTGTAGAGCCACGAGGAAGGGGCTCTGAGCCCCTCGGGCCCTCTGGGCCCTCCCAGCCCCTGGCTGGGGGGCTGCGGGGACCTGGAACAGCATAAAGCTGGGCTAGGTGCCTGTAGTTATGCCGGGAGATGTTTTCTCCATGGGCGCAGAGCAGCAGCCGGCACTGACCAGAGAAACGGTGGCAGAGAGCCAGAGATAAGAACCTGAACCAGGGGAGCAGCAGAAACAACATGCAGCACCGCAGAGAAGACTCCTGGAAAGAGAGCCGAGGAGAAAGAGAGCCAGCAACCTGAGAGACAGAGTTTGGGGTAAGACTGTACCAGATCCCCTAAAACTCCCTTGAGACCCCTCTTGGAGAAGAGGGACATGGACTCCTACTTTGGAGAGCAGTTTTGGACATGCAGCACCAGAGAGTGAGAGGAGCTGAGAAGCTCAGAGCGTCCTGGAGCTGGACCGGGACGGCCAGAGGAATGCGGGGGGAGTTGACCTTGGCTCCCCCCCCTTGCACTGCTGCCACGGTGGCAGCCTGAGAGGCAGGGCACAGAGGCCTTGCAAGAGATACCAGACCGTCACGAAGACCCCCCTGTGTCTTCGTGATATGACGTGGTGATACGACCTTGTCTGGGGTTACGAAGCCCACGGAAGACCCCTCGGTTGGAGGCGATGGGGCCGAGAGAGGCTTGAATACCTCCCTCGTGGATGCTGGCAGAAAGCCAGCTGTCAGCTGCTGCATGTGGAGAAGACAGACAGACTGCTGCCTCAGAAGATGCTGCTGCTTAAGGACTGGAAGGGATCTGTCCTTCTTTCTCTCCTGGACTTTTATTTGGAGGGGAGAAGAGATCTGGTCCACTGT
Organism: Manacus candei; assembly: GCF_025592945.1. Lineage (NCBI taxonomy): Eukaryota > Metazoa > Chordata > Aves > Passeriformes > Pipridae > Manacus > Manacus candei. Next base: position 2,255,040 of record NW_026138141.1, on the reverse strand, counting down.
AAATACATATGTCATGGTAGAGATAGTTTGTGATCATGTGTATAATGTGATATGGTATTTATTTGTACAGTCATTGTAATATATTCCCTTTCCCCCACTTTGAGTCTGGTGTGTTTTGTCTGGAAAAACCCATCTCACATTAGGTTGAGATGTGGGAGGGGGAATGGAGCTAGGAAATTGGATTTTGGGGCGATCTCAAACCATGACAACCAGTCTGAGTCAAACAATTCTGCAAAAATCTTGACTTCAAGGGCTTTCAAGTATGACATCAGAGTCAGCTCAGAGCATGGTATTTACTGACTTTGCTTCTGTATGAGGTTCACTTGCAAGATAGTTTTTTGTCTTGAAAAAATCCAATAATTAAAATCTAGATCCTCAAGGAAATTTTGTAATGTGGATACTGATGGTTTCCATTTTGAAATTAATTTTTCATGAGTGTTTTGCAAAATCAAATGAAACATAAACACATTTTGGACAACCTTACTAATTCACTCACTAAAGTAATCACATACAGCAGTTAATAGAAATAAACGAAGTAGAAATTTAAGTTTGTATTTAAAGAAAAATGTAAATATTAATTTACCCAGACCTCTTTAAATTTCAATACATTTTAAAAGTCAAGGCATCTTTGACAATGAAAAATGTATTTACTGTTTCTAAAAGGAATATTTTAGAAGAGGTGGAAACCTCTTGTATTACTCTACTTTTTCTGTCAGGTTAAAGTATTCACAAATGTAGTATGATTAACTAGAGCAGGATATTTGTACATTTGATAGCTAATTATATGTACTATTCAATTTCTTTTAGAATCATAGATTTCTAATTTCTTGATTATTGATACTAAAGATGGCTCTAACAGCAACAGCTGAAAGAATTGCAGTACACACAGTCCATGCATTTAACTGAAAACAGATTCTCACAGACTCCTAAAAAAAAACAGAGGGAGATGGAAAGTGAAATGGAAGCTCATTTTGTGAGTACCAAGTTGAGGCACAAAATGATAGGTGGCTCCTTGCCACTAAAGGCCAAGGCCAGATTTCTAAGAGACCAGGTTCTGTGCTGGTAGCACTCAAAGATATTAGTCTCTAATGGCTTGCTCTGTAAAATGTATGGCCTGGTTTTCAGAGTAGTTCCACACTCAAGGAAGTGGAAAATTACTCTTTCCTTATTCTATATTTCAAAAGTGTAAACCAAACCTTATAAAATCTAACTTTAATAATGAATTCTGAGTACTGTATCAAATCTATCATCATGTCATTTTGTACAAGGTCACATAAGAAGTCCATCAAAGTGTCTGGAACTGAACCTGTATCTCTGGAATTTTATCATAGTACTTCTTTCGACATGCACAAAAATTCAGGGAAAGCACAACAATCGTAAACTACTCTCAATGAAGCATTCTCTTGCTAGGAGACAGTAAAAAGAAAAGATAAAAAATTCAGAACAGAGATGTTGCATCAGCATAAAGAATTTATGCATCCTATTTTTATTTTAGATTTAATTTACCTCTACTAGTTGGGGTGAGGAAAGTTATCTTTCTTGTTTGTTTTCTAAGAGATGTGCTAAATGGCCAGGAAATATAGAATACACTAGGGAGTTTGGAGACTTCTTAATTCATTGCCCTGGTCTACAGTAAATCTATTCCTTGAACAGCTTTATTTCTTTTATCCAGCAGGATTTCCTCTAATGGATGGGGTGGATATAAGATGGTGACTGTATAGTGAGTGATGTTACTAGGGACAAGACTTATCACTGTGATGCAAAGTAAAGAGAAGCAGCTCTTTACAAACAAGTGCTTTGTAAAGAAAATGGGTTTTAAACCAAACACTTCTTTCACACCTGCAAACAAGTTCATTGCAATGAAGGATGTAGGCATGTAGACTTACAGCATTGCTTTGACCGAGTCATTCCACTTCACTCCTACCCATCAGCTCTAACCCTGTGTTCATTCTAGTGCTGGGTGAAGGAAGAAAATGTGGCGAGCTAGTAGCCTTGACATAGTACTGATGTGTCCAAAGTGTTCTGAATATACTCACCTATTCCTGTTAGTACTGAAGATGTGATGTAAGCCCAAACTGAATTCAAGGTTAACTAAGGTGTGCGAGAAAAATGGAGATTCAGGAGCTGTTGGGGGTTTTTTTGTGTTTCTGTTTGTTTGTTGGGGGGGGTGGTTTTTTTGTTTTTTTTGTTTGTTTGGTTTTTGTTTGTTTGTCTTTTTTTGCTGTTGTTGTTTTTGGTTTGGGTTTGGGTTTTTTTGTTTGTTTTGTAGTTTTTGTTTGGGTTTTATTCCCTAGAGCAACAAAGAAAATTCTGAGTGTGAACATCACGGCTAGGTTTCACAAACTAGGATTTGGGAGGGCTTTACCCACATTTGTTGCAAGCGCGTTGATGGCTAAAAAGGCCAATACGAGACAGGCATGTCCGGTTGCAAAAGGCACAGCAGAAAGACTCCTTAGGTGGTATATTATGCAAGGCACGATTCTTTCTGCGTTGCCTTTTCTCCTCAAGGGTGATCCTGCATGCTTCCTCAAAAGCATCAGCAGCATAAAGATGGTGTATCTCCAGGCCTCCCAATTGGAGACCAGAGTAGACCAGTTATGGTGGTCAATATGGCCAAGGCTGAGATGTTGTTTCAGGGAGTCCTTGTATCTTTTCTTCGGGACTCCTCTCATGCGGCAGCCAGTGGCAAGTTCACCATAGAGCACGATCTTAGAGAGGCGGTGGTCCTTTATCCTGGAGATGTGCCCTGCCCAGCACAGCTGTGTTCTCAGCAACATGGCCCCAATACTTGTAATTATTCCTTGTTCAAGAACAGATGTATTGGTCACATAATCTGACCAGTGGATGTTTAGGATTGAATGGAGGCGGCGTTGATGGAAGCGTTCTAGGAGACGCAGGTGGTGGCGGTAGATGACCCAAGATTCAGATCCATATAAGACAGTAGCTCTGTAAACACTGATCTTGGTACTTTTCTTCAAGTGTTTATTATGCCATACTCTTTTGTGGAGTTTTCCAAAAGCACTATATGCCTTTGCTAACCTGTTGTCTATCCCTCCGTCAATCTTACCATCCGAGGAGATGAGGCTACCTAGGTAATCAAACTGCTGGACTGATCTGAGCTCTGATTGGCCAATGGTGATATGGGGATGATGGGGTACTTCCTGAAGTGCAGGTTGATGGAGAACTTCTGTCTTCCTTAAACTGACTTCCAGCCCAAAGAGCTCAGCAGCATTTGCAAAGCAGGATGTTAAACGCTGCAGAGCTGCTTCTGTGTGGGCAGCAAGGGTGGTGTCATCAGCATAAAGCAGCTCCCGGACAAGATGGTTTAAGGTCTTGGTGTGGGCCTTCAGTCACCTTAGGTTGAAAAGGCTTCCATCAGTATGGTATCGAATGTAGATACCATCCTGATCATCAGTGTCTGCTGTGGCCCTTTGGAGCATCATGCTGAAAAAGACTGTGAATAGGGTTGGAGCAAGAACGTAGCCTTGTTTCACGCCATTCTTTATTAGAAAGGGCTCAGAAAGGGTGTTGCCATATCTGACTTGGCCGTGCTGCTCCTCATGGAGTGAGATGATCATTTTAAGGAACTTGGGGGGGACAATCTAAGCATTCCAAAATCTGCCATAGACCTTTTCTGCTCACAGTATCGAAAGCCTTGGTGAGGTCAACAAAGGTTACGTAGACACCTTTGTTCTGTTCCCTACACTTCTCTTGCAGTTGTCTGAGAACAAATACCATGTCTGTGGTACTCCTGTTGGCTCTGAAACCACACTGACTTTCAGGTAGAATTCCTTCTGCTATATTGGGTATTAGTCTGTTCAAGAGTATTCTTGCCAGGATTTTGCCAGCAATGGAGAGTAGGTAATACCATGGTAATTTGAGCAGTCTGATTTGGTACCTTTCTTCTTTTACAAGGTGATGATGACTGCATCACGAAGGTCTGATGGTAGTTCGCCGAGTTCCCAACAGCGTACCACAAACTCGTGAAATTTAGCATGGAGTGCAAGGCCCCCATGTTTCCAGACTTCAGGTGGAATTCCATCAACCCCAGTTGCCTTGCCGATTTTCACCTGCTGTATGGCCTTGAGGGTTTCTCCCAAATTGGGGGCAGTATCCAATTCATACTTTACTGGTTGTTGTGTGATGGACTGAATTACTGAGTCTTGGACTACACGGTTGGTACTGAAAAGAGTCTGAAAGTGTTCAGATCATCGATTCAGAATGGAGGTTTTTTCTGTCAGAAGCGTTTGACCATCAGCGTTGAGTAGAGGGCTTTGTACCTGGTATGTAGGCCCATATGTTGTTTTCAGGGCCTCATAGGATCCTTTGTGGTCACCTGTATCTACACATAGTTGAGTTTTTTCAGCTAGATCGATCCACCACTTGTTCTGGATGTCACGGAGTTTCTGTTGGAGTTTGCTGCACGCAAGACAAAAGGCTGTTTTTCTTGCGTGACAGGATGGCAGTGCGAGGTGTGCTTGGTGGGCTGTTCTCTTCTTCCTCAGCAAGTCCTGGATTTCTTGATTGTTTTCATCAAACCAGTCCTTGTTCTTCTTGAGAGAGAACCCTAAGGATTCTTTGGAGGATTGTAGGATTTTGTTTTTAATATGGTGCCAAATTGTTTCAGGAGAGGAATCTGCAGAATCTGTGAAATGGTTTTCGAGCCTAGTTTGAAGGTTTGCCTGGAATCTGTCTCTTACTGTGGTTGATTGGAGATTGTTAATTTGGAGTCTTCTCCTTGGGATACTGCCACTTTTAGGTTTGAATGTGAGATTGAAGTTGAGTTTACAGCACACAAGCCGATGGTCTGTTTGGCATTCTGCACTGGGCATCACGCGGGTGTGGTGGACATCGTGGACATCTCTCCATCGCACCAAGACATAATCGATGAGGTGCCAATGCTTAGATCTGGAGTGCATCCAGGTTGTCTTCAGACTATCCTTCTGCTAAAAGATAGTGTTAGTGATGGTGAGCTGTTGCTCCACACAGAATTCTAGCAGAAGTTGACCATTATCGTTGCAGTTTCCAACACCATGTTTGGCTAATATTCACTGAGTGTGAACACAGTGCAAAGATAGACCCATCTGCAAGCAGCAGATCCTGTCTCTGAACTCTCCAGCACTACTTTTTTCCCCTGGAATAATATTACAATTATAAAGCTTCAACTGTTGTAAAGGTGAAAGAAGAAAGGTGGTATGAATGATGACTTTAAAATTTATAATTTAGGACCGGCAAAAAGAAAGAAATCCAAAGAAGGAGAGGACAGAGAGGACTACAGGAGAAGAATGGGTAAAAAGACAATAGATGGATAGTAACAGCAAGACTGGAAGGGAAGAAGGGATAAAGAGATCATGAGCTACAACAGTGGTGTAAGGACAGGCAGGTACTTTTCATGACTCAAAACTCAATGTGGCATTACTATATCAATTAAACATATCAAGATCACTCTAAGAATTACCTTCTCCCTTTCCCTGTAGATCTCCAGCTGATACTACTGCAAGATGTTGTTCAGTTTTAGAAGGCTATAAAATCCTCAATTTTATTCTCAAGAAATGGTGGAAGTCAGTCTCGTCCTTGAAACAAGTTTTAATTCTTGCTCAGTGATAATGACAATTATGTGGTTAATTCATTACTGGGATAAAGTTAACAATTATTGTCAGGATCCTGCACCTCCCTTAGTGTACATGCACATACAGACATAGGGGCCATAAGGGTTTTACTACCTGCACTCAAGGCCATCCTTGACATGACAAGGCTGCCTGGACCTGGGTTACAACTGTGAGAAACAGCTATGAATAATGCCCCCACTCCCCCACCTTGTGCAGGAGCCCTTGCAGCTGCGCCAGAACCTTGTGACATGTTGTGCTGATCCAGATCGTGACCCATGTGCCTGGCTTGACCACTTGGTTACAATAAGAATCCTGGCTGGCCCTGGCCTGGTCATCCTGTTCCCTTGAAGGGGTACTTCACTCATCAGGTTCACTTGCTGCCATGACCTGCCCTGCCCTGTGTTGTAGTTGCCCTTGGCTCTGCTCCTGCTGCAGAGCAACCCTGCCTGATGCTTCCTGTCAAACTCAACTACCTTGACTGACAGAAATTTGCCTTGCTGCTTGAGAAATGTAGTGCTACATTGTTTTTTCCCAGCTTAGAGTATTTCTTCACCAGAAGACGCTTCAAGTGTTATCAATTATATTTCACAGTGGACTTCAGATAAGTGAAGAATTTTAGGAGATATGAAACCACCATAGCACGTAACCCTCAAAGATCCTTCTTGAAGGTAACAACGTGGACATAACTGATAAGCAAGATAATATGAATTTCTGAATTCTGACCAATAATGGTAGACATATTTGAAAACTGATTACTCAGATCACTGGAAAAGTCTTGAATATCATAGTATCTTAGTACAGAAGAATTCGGGGATGACAGAAAAGCTGATATAATCCCAGTAGAAACATCTTATGGGTGAATCTAATTCCTAGTCTGTAAGGTTTTTATCAGTTTTCTGTCACTGTTCAATTCAACAAAACTTGCCTTTTATAACATATCATGCAAACAAGAATGGATGCTAAGCTGTGGTTACTGGGAGTTTACTGCTAAGCTTCTGTGTCTACTGGGAGTTTACTGCTAAGCTTCTGTGTCTACTGGGATTTTAGTGACATGCTGTCTAAACACAGAATAAATGACATGACATCTCTATCCATTGGAATCATAACACAAAATCACCAACAGTGGAATTAGGAACAGTATACATGTGTTCTCAAAACATCCCTCTATGAATATGGTCATCAGAATTCAGCCAGAGCTAAGTGGTGATAGTTATGCAGTTTTTGGCATATCTAGGGTGCCTTCATCTCCAGCATCTCAAACAATGTCTCATTCACTTTGCAAACCCGATTTAGCCAAGATTTATGACTTTACATCAGACAGTTAAAGCGCATAGATTCATTTTAACCTTCACATACAGAGGACAGCTGCAAATGAGTAAACCATATTAGTGCTTCAACACAAGTTTAAACCAGAAAACTACGAAATGGTGAGGAAAGATATGGAAAGTGAAGAAGGAAGAAGGAAGGGGAAGGAGAAGAGGAAGGGGAGTAGAAGAGGAATGGGAAGGGGGAGGGAAGAGGAAAGCAAAGGGGAAGGGGAAGGAGAAGCTTCCCCTCCTCCCACAGGTTCCTGTTTTCTGGAAATACTTCTTTGTATTGAAATCATGTAGGATACATTGCCTCTCACTCCATCTTTTCAATTTCATTTGTAGTACAGTACAGACTATCAAAGAATCCTGCTTTGTCAGACATGAATTTCGCATAAAGTTACAGACATAATGCTAACTAGGGAGGATATAAGAACATAAATCTTGTCTGGAACATTCACAAAAATATAGTTAAAATGGTAAAACTGGTACTAATAACCATTTAACTATGGTTAGAGGTGCCATTGCTACATTTCAAATATTTATATCAATGGCTCAATGGAAAGAATTTTCCTGGCCTTTTCAATAATTTTACTTATATATATTAGTTGGCAATGTCTAGTTATGACCCTTTAACCTTCCTTTTCACATGGGAGATTCTGTGAGAATAATCTTCCTCCACAGATTTTAATCAAGTTTAAAATTTTAACGGAAAGATCAATTTTGTACTGTGTTAAATACAGAAAATTCAGAAAAGTACAGGAAGAACAAATAGGTTCAGTAAAATAAGTATGATACCTTGAACAGGGTCATAATGGATAGGACCCCAAAAATCCCTTATCTTGCTTTTGTTAAAATACCTTTCTCCCACCTAGTTATTTGATGAGAATGGGGTTCACAATATGGGATTTCAAGTTTGTTCTTTTACAACCATCAGCTTCAATACATTTCATGTCTTTCCATAACTATATTGCTTAAATTATAGGCCTCTGAAACTGATCCCTTGCAACAGTTTTAAAACAGTGGCAGAAAGAGTAAATTATTCTGTTTATATTATTTAACTTCTAGGGTAAAAGCATGTACCCTTTTCCCACCACCTGCCCCCAGAAAGCTGACTTCATGGAAAAGGACTCTTTCAGGGGAGCAAAGCATTTACCCTGTTGAGTAGTCCTGGAAGTCCTGAATTTCAGTCAATGCATTGCTAAAGTAGCTCCCCAGATATGTCTGCAGAAGAGGGGCACCTTGCCCGTGCAAAAGGAGATTTCTGTATCAGCAGTCTCTGTTTCAAAAGTAGAGGTAAGATAGCTTTTCATCCGCAAAATGTTTGTCTTTGGGGTTTGGGTTAATAACAAACCTCCTTGGAAATCTTTACATAAAACAAATCATACAAAGCAAACTATATTTCTTTTAATTTGAACAAAAATTTCCTTTAAATTTGTATATTTCACAAAGATATCTCGCTAGAAACTATTTCAGGGGACTTTTTTCTGACAATTGTTTAAGTTTTATTTATTTTTCTTATGCCAAAGAAGACTAAATATGTAAAGGGAGAGACAGATAACCTTTCACAGTTTCATATGGTTACATGAGGGTTTATTCTATCTTAATTTTTTTTTTGTGATTGTCTTCTGGAAAGTAATTCAGTAACCTAAGAAATCTGTATCTTATATCTAGAGTGTTGAGGGGCTGTTTCAATACAGTATGTGAATTTTATTCCCAGATTGGGATCCCATTGGAAGTTTTTATATACAGAGTTCATTAATGAATAATGATAATATATAGGATTTGCAACTTCGAGACTAATGTATAGCTCATAAAGATTGCAAGGTCTGAGGGTTTTATTTCCCAAAATTACTGAATAGATGGTTAATTCCTTTTAAAAAGCAGTATTCAAATAATAATTCTATTTTCACACAAAACAAAAAACCAAACAAAACCAAATAAACAATCTTCAGAATAAAAGCAAAAATTTTTAGGTTTTTTTGCAACTTTTAACCTGGAAATAATAATTCCTTTTATATTGACATATCTCCCCAGAAGATTTTCTAATTCAAGGGACACAAAGGGCGGCATAAAATGGTGCCTCTGGATATGTAGGCACTTGCTGAGTATTGTGGGATGAATAATGCTTGAGGTATGATACTGAGATAAATGATAATAAAAAACAGAAAAAAAACCCCCAAAACTCAATATGCCATATTAAATATGTCACAAAATATACGCATTATATGTACCAAATATATAAATCGCTAAAATCCTTAAAAAAACTAAAAGTCCTGTTATTTGAAAGACATTATTCAGTTTTTGTAGATTGAAAGCACATTCTGATCTTACAAGAACTCTTGCTGGCACTGCACTTTCTGATAGTTTTCTGGACATAAAACAAAAAACCAATGCTACCAACAATAAGTAATAATTACTTGAAAGTGACTGTCTTGGCAGATCCAGAGGTGCCTAAGGTCAGTTTCAGCCTTTTACAACCTCAGTTCTTCACAAGTATAATACACTTGATGTCGAAAATGGAGCTATCTGTTCATGAAGTTAGACTGCATTTTTGCCAAGCTAAATATATCATGGGAATTATTAATTGCATCTCTTCTGTACTTTCTGTACAAAACAAAAGGTGTTACTTCACAATATATCACGAAGGGCTGAAATAGTTAATAAATTGTTATTTGATTTTAGGAATTGGAGGGGAACGTAATACTCTTAAGAAACCTAGGCAAACATTATGCTTAATCTAAAGTTATTCTGAACCTGAAATCTTTAGCAATTTGGAAATGTTAATTTTCAGGCAAATCCTAGTATAATTCTGGATAAAAAATGGCATTAGTTAAGGATTTAGAATTAGTTTAAATACACATAGATGCTGGCATAAAGAAATGAACCTTGGGTCATTTTGAGATAAAACATTCAGTCCTTAAGTAAGCACAAAGTTTTTAAAAAAATTAAGTATGCAAATGACAAGTAGAGTATTTATCTTGAGAAAGGTAGAGTTTTGCAATATTATCAAGCTGAAATATTGTAAAATAGGATTTACTGCAACAATAATTTAAGGTAATAGCAAAGATGTCATTTAAGCAATTTGCAAATCATATATTTCCCTGCTGTGTTTGCAAGATTACCTTGTGAATCATCAGGAACTATAACTCAAAAGCTTGTGATTTACATTTTTCTGAGACCTAAAGGCAAGAAAGGACACTATGGACAAGATGAATAACTTCATAATCTACTAGCTCCAATAAAGAAAAGGCTGCCTTTTCCCAACTGGTTCAAGTTAGCACCTGATACATTCTTGCAACCTATCATATGGATATACTGCACGATAAAAGACTATTGCTGGCTCAATCTGTGAGAGGCTTTAGTAAGTTTTTACATTATATTTACAAGTAAACATAATTATGGGCCTGGTAGAGAAAAACCCAGAGATTACAAAAGTTCTGGATTGTGAACAGAGTATTAAAATAATTTTAATAATTAAGATGTGGTTTGCAAAACAACTTTGCCTAATATTTCTGTCTATATCACAGGTTTATTTCTGTGGGAGCCCAACATTTCTGCTGAATGTCTGCTTCATTCCATTCAGATTCAGCTCTGTCTGCAATTACTGAAACATCAAAGTGCCTTCTTGTAGCATATTAAGTAGTGTGGCTAACATCTGTTCTGTATTTATTTGTTCTCTTGTTTTTAATCCCAAAGAGAAAGAAAATGAACAGTGCAGGTTTATTTATTTATTAATTTTATTATTCCCCCTCCACACCCCCTGTTTTTGTGGAGACTTCCAGAATGTGTTACTGTGGTTTTACATTAGAAGTCAAGATCAGGAAAGAAACGCATCCCTGTACCTGGAGCAGACAACAGTGAGGATCTCTTTGGCCTTCAGTTCCTAGGGAACACTCATTATCTGTATAAAACAGGATTTAATCTTAGAGAACAAACATTCACTGTGCTAAAACAACAGAAGTGCTGATACCAGCTCTCACTGTATGGTAAAAGATTATTTTTTCAGTAGTTTGGGCATAGTCTACTGAGTTCCATGAAAATAAGTAATGCATCTGCAAAATTGTCAACCTTCCATATGGCAACCACGTAAAAAGGGAAAGCCAGGTGTGACACTTTCAAGTAATCTATGCTGTAGGGAAATCTGTTACGTGGGTACATAAAGCCCAACAATTTGTGTCAGTTCATGTAACTTTCTTGCAAGGGTACATGTCATAGAAGAAAATACTTTTATCCTGAAAAATAATGTAAAATTATTTTTGATAAAAACCTATTTTTACTAACACAATCTATGTGAAATGCTTATGCTACCAAATATGAATCAACAGTCTTCTGAAAACAGGTTTCCTATAGAGATTTACAATAATCTTTACCTCTGCTTGGACTGAAAATAATACCATGAAGCTTGCAACATCTTTGAATAATGTATTCTACCATGGCTGGCAGCTTAGGACACACATACACATATTTTGATGGCACATAATGTTTACACAATTCCATCTCATTTTCCTAAAAAGTTTGATTTTCTCATTTTTCAGTTTTCTGCAATCCCTTCTCATTCTAGTGTAGGAAAATACAGTTACATCATAAATATATTGTATCATTCACTGTAATCGAGCAATCTCTGATGCTCAGCTAACTCCAGTATGAATCATAGCTGCAGAGTCTACAAGGTATTGTTGGTATTGTTTTCAGATGGTCTAATACTCCTACAGGAATTGGGTATGACAACCAATCTGTCCACTTTTACATGAAACTCAAAACTTCCCTTTCTGACCCTGCTTCTTAAACAGAAATAAATTTAAAATTTCTACTATTCCTACTACTCTCTGTCACAAAAAGGAATAACGTAGAAAATTATCATTTGACAAATGACAGTAATCTCATCCAATTGAAAACTTGAAAGCTGCAGAGATATTGCAGGGATAGATTTGGTGCAAGAACATTCTTGCACACATTGGAATGTAAGTGTAAATATTTGTCAATTGTCTACATTTGGAAAAGCCCTACATCTTTCAACTTCCTATTCCTAGATTTTCCTTATCTACTTCCCACAAAACAAAAGATTTTTGAAGCCTATCCAAATAGGAAAAATAAGGGAAGAAATGGACCCCTCAATTTAGATTACAAAAAACCCCAACCCAAATCCCTCTTTAAAAAAGAAGACCATTAAAAAAACAAGCACTGGTATCTTTTATCAGGCGGTTGATACTCACTGTTATATATTACTTTATAAGATTAAAAGACTACTTCATGATATTTTGGTCTTGATTCCCTCAAATATTTTCCAACATTCCCTATAGGGAAACACCAGGATGTAAATGACTTGCAGAAAATAACATGGAGCGTGATTGGCATTCCTTTTTCAACCAGGTTGATAAAGAGAACCTTTAATATACATGAAAAATTATTTTCTATGATAAGAATGAGTGTTCCAGTATTTCTTTCAGAACAAAAAGCTATACTTCAGTCTTTCAGTTGTAGAGGGAGTTTTGTTAGGAGGGGTTTTTGCGGCTTTTTTTTTATTTTTTCCACTTCTATGCATCAGCACTCACTAGACATGTACTACATAATGCATTTTACATTCTAGCAGGAAAGTATACTGCTCAAATGCTTCTTTGTAGCATTTAACATAGACATAACAGACACCGAGAAGAAATGATTGCATACTAACTTAAGAGTAATAAATGTTACTTCTACTTCACAAATTGGAGAATTCTTCCCTTTCCAAACAGAAGCACTTAACAGAAAAGATCTACAACTGTAAAAATATCCAGTAATTGCCCACAGATATCTTGTGGATGATGTCTTGCACTTCAGATCTTCAAGAGACCTCCAAGTAACTAGGAGCTTAACAGACAAACTGACAGACTGCTCCAAAGGAGTTGGTGGAAATAATTTGTCATGCGACGATGTGTTGGCTGCAGGCATTTCAAAATATCTGGCACTCAGTCAAAAGCACTTTGAACTCCAAGTTCTATTATCACTTTGGCAAGTGGAAACTTTCGGGAATGTTGTCTTAAAACAAGAAAAATCTAAGTTTCTCTGCACAAATGTCACTTCCAAAGGAATGTTTCAGACATAAGACTTGTTTTGGAGAATTTATTTCTATGAATAATATTCAAGCCTCTAGCAAAAACTGCTATACAATAGGCATATACCAGAGATCCTGGATAAATCTTCCAGTAAGAAATGCCTAAAATCAATTACATCATCAAAAGAAAGTCCATGGAGTGATATTTGCCCATATTTATATTATCTGGATTACCAGTTGTTATTTCTTCCCAGCAGGCCCATAATGAATGTGGATTATGTGAAAGAAAACACAAAAATCAATGGGTTGCAAGAAACTGGAATTTTTCTTTTTCACGGACACTATCCTGGAGCTGTCTGAATACCAAGAAATTTATCCAAAAATGTTAATGTAGAAATTAATTTCCTTTGGTTGTTTCCTTTTACTATGAGACTGAGCATGGTTGAGATTTACCTGTGAGCATGTGCATCAAAGGTTAGGCTAAAGAAAGACCAGCAAATAGTCTGGCCAGACTAGTAAATTGCATACCAGGAACTGTAGAAGAATTGCTGTATTTTTCTGAGGGATTCTCTAAAACCTTTGCCAAGCCTGAGGTATAGGAGCATTCAAGTGGTAAAGGTGTTTGGAGAGGAACACACACCTTTTGTTAAAATTCTACATTGGTTATTACTGCACATAAATTTTCTAGGAATGTTCATGCAGGTATGTATTTTGCAATTTAACATAAAAATTAATTTTAAATGCAGTAATTTGGAAGGGAAGTCAGTATTTTTGACAATAGAAACTAAAGTGATGAATTTACTCTTCCCTTCCCTCCTTCCTTTCTTTCCTCCTTCTTCCTTCCTTCCTTTCTTCTTTCCTTCCTTTTTTCCTTCTTTCCTTTCTTTCCCTGCACTGTTAGCAGTGAACATGAGGCCTGGAAAGCAGGAAAGGGGGAAGATAAGAAAAAAAAATTCCTCTAACATTGTAAATAACCAAATATTCAACCATTCTTGTGAACTTCCTGCTTTGCTTGGAAACAGAGGGATAAAGATAACAAGGATAAAGAAAACAAAGGAACGGTGATAAAAACCAATGATATAAGTGAAACTTAGAGGAAGAAGGAAGTGTGTTCCTGAGTTGTAGATTTTTAAACTACTCACAGTTGAATGTGGTTCTTAAATGGTCCTTGGTTGTGATCAGTGATATTTTTGATGACCATACAGAATCTTCTTTTCCATATTTGAGATCTGTAACAGAAAACTGGAAAGCTACAGTTGATTGGTTTTAATTTTCCAGCAGGAAATTTTTCAACTATTAACTGAATGGATATTACGAACCCTTCTACAGTCAAAGCTGCAAACAATTTTGGAGCTACATATGGGGTCGCTCTTTCCAGTAAGTGGTCCTCCTCTGAAGTCTTGACTGTTCTGAAAGTGACATCAATGCTAATTCCTTTTGAAGTTTTCTTGTGTCAAGTTGTAAAAAGTCACAAATTGGCAGAAACTGCTGCTCAGCAGCCTGAGCCCCATCTAGCTTTTCCCATTCCACAGAACTGAAAAAAAAACAGACAAGAAAAAGCCAAATAATGAAGTGCGTAAGGCAGCATTTAATTAAGGTTTTTTTCTCTGTCATTTTGTGGGCTTAACAGTTAGAATAGGTGTACAGCTTTTCCAGATGAATTATTACCTCTCCATCTTTGGCTCATACAGATTTGAGTCCTTTACCATAGGTTTTGTTCTGATCCTAGGAGAAAAACACAGCAATTTCAGAAAGTTTATAGTGATGGCACACATGCATATGAAAGATGCCATCACAGAAATGTTATCTATGAATCATATCCTGCAAATGGAAAAATTAGAAGAATCAGATTGCTGGTTGGTAAACATAGAAAATGTAGTCATATGCAGTCATATGACAATGAAGTTTGTCTCCCTCAGCATACTCCTGGAAAAGCTGGCAGCCCATGGCTTGGACAGGGGCACTCTGTGCTGGGTTAGGAACTGGCTAGAGGGCCGGGCCCAGAGAGTGGTGGTGAACGGGGCTGGGTCCAGTTGACAGCTGCTCACTAGTGGTGTCCCCCAGGGATCAGTGTTGGGCCTAGTTCTGTTTAACATCTTTATTGATGATCTGGACAAGGGGATTGAGTGTACCATTAGCAAATTTACAGATGACACCAGGTTGGGGGGGAATATCAATCTGCTGGAGGGTAGGAGGGCTCTGAAGAGGGACCTGGACAGGCTGGATAAATGGACTGAATCCAAAGGTATGATGTTTAACAAGATCAAGTGCTGGGTCCTGCCCTTTGGCCAAAACGACCCCCTGCAGTGTTACAGACTGGGGACAGAATGGCTGGAGAGCAGCCAGGTGGAGAGAGACCTGGGGGTTCTAATCAGCAGGAAGCTGGACATGAGCCAGCAGTGTGCCTAGGTAGCCAAGAAGGCCAATGGCATCCCGACCTGGATCAGGAACAGTGTGGCCAGCAGGACCAGGGCAGTGATTCTGCCCCTGTACTCGGCGTTATTTAGGCTATACCTTAAGTACTGTGTCGTTTCTGGGCCCCTCAGTTCAGGAAAGATATCTACTTGCTGGAGATTGTCCAATGAAGGGCAACGAGGCTGGTGAAGAGACTGGAGCACAGGCCCTGTGAGGAGAAGCTGAGGGAGCTGGGGTTGTTTAGCCTGGAGAAGAGGAGGCTCAGAGGAGACCTCATCACTCTCTACAACTCCCTGAAAGGAGGTTGGAGCGAGGTGGGGGTTGGTCTCTTCTCCCAGGCAACCAGCAATAGGACAAGGGGGCACAGCCTTAAGCTCTGCCAGGGGAGGGTTAGGTTAGACATTGAAAAAAAATTCTTTACAGAGAGAGTAATTGGACTTTGGAATGGGCTGCCCAGGGAGGTGGAGTCACTGACCCTGGAGCTATTTAAGAAGAGACTGGATGTGGCACTTAGTGCCATGGTCTAGTTGACAGGGTGCTGTTGGGTCATGGATTGCACTCAATGATCTCAGAGGTCTTTTCAAACCTGGTTGATTCTGTGATCTCTGAGATCCACTGTCTTCAAAGACAGACAAAATGAAGGACACGTCATTTATAAGATGATCACTATATCCTGAGTCCTTTCATGATGTAGACTACTACAGAACATGAGTAAGCCATCTAAAAGTCAGGAGTCTTCTATTTTTTTTCTGGATAAAATATAGGTGTGAGTCTAATTTCCTTTTTACCCTGAAAATAGACAATGGTTCAGCAAACCTATGCGACAATTCCAGATTTTCTCATGTGCTCATTTTGAGTAAAAACAGACCATTGTAAAAGGAAACAATGTATCCCCTCTAACATACTCTGATTGTCTCAAGTGTGCAAAAGCTTGCTCTGTTGAAATTAGAGGGTTTTCCCTCTGTCTCTAAAAAGCGTTATTTTGAGGCATGAGAACAGTGGCTGCAAGGAAAGCAAAAAAATGAATTATCTGGGACTCCAGGAGCCTCTGTAAACGTTTGGATGTGGAATGAACTAATAGCACCTACTCATGAATTTTTAATAGAGTTCCTTAAGCACCAGAGCATACACAGCATTTACCATGAAATCCAGAGACCTTAGCTTTTGATGGGAATTCAGCCCACTGCTTTCAGCAAGTGCCTGTAATGTGCAGTGTTGACAGCTTGATTCTACTTTTTTCAAGAAAAGAACTGCATTTTAAAAGTGCACATTTCCTCAGGTACACTTCTTAGCTCCTTGCCTGACCTCCAGTGATCATACGATGAACATCATACCTGGACACAACTAATCTAGTTGTGAAAGTGACTAGATCTCTGATGTGAGCTAGCCCAGACCACTTGCAAAAAACCAACATCAACTTTCAAATAACATTAACAAAAGACCCATCTAGTATTTGATTTGTTACCTTAAAAAAAATTTTAAAAAAAGGAAAATTTTTCCTATGCATAGGGAAATGATCAGTAAAGTCAATTAATTAAAAAAACTCAAATAAAACAAACAACCAAAAAACCCCAAAAAACCACAATTGCAAAACAAATGAGAAAGAAAAAACAAATCCCCTATTATCCCAATGTACAATGAGCTAAAACCAGTCCATCAGTAGTAGCATCTCTATATTAGGTTTTTAGTTATCACTTCTGAAAATACAATTAAGTTCATTGTAAGATGTAAAAGCATCCTGCATTGCGACTGAAAATCTGAACTTGCTTGCCTTACTGAAACAGCTCTTTTCCAAACAAGGAAATCCTGTCTAAGGGGTAGTTTTGAACTAACAAAACAGTAACATATATAAGAGCTTCCTTTTATGGTACTTTTCTTGTGTGACTCCAAAATGCCCATGTATATCCAGTCCCAAACTATGTCATTATCCACTATAACAGAGGTTTCCACCAAGACTTTTAGTTAACTGTGTCTTTTTTATTCTTTGTATAGTATCCGACTTCATTTTAATTCTGTAAGGCAACAAAATATTTCAATAGTTTATCAATGTAGAGTTCTTTAAATAATTTTTGAACCTTCACGCTGGTCTTTTATTATTTAATTACTATAGAGATTCATTTTTCCTAATGACTGACTGTATCTCTTAAATTTCCCCTTCTGTATTACTTTTTTATGGTAGTATAAACCATTATTTTATGTTTCTTAAATGTACTTTATTCAAATTTATTTTATTGTTCTATATATTAAAATATCAAAGTTGTATTTATATATTATTATGTTATTTTACAAAGTAGACACATTTCAAAGTACATAAGAAAAGTGTACTCTCGATATTTGAAAAGTGCTTGCTTGTATTACTCTGAACAAAGGAAAGTCAAAGTCATGTGTCTTTGTGAAATATATACTTAGTCAAAAATTATGTCTTGTCTGTAAACACAATTTTGCAGCAGTATCTGGAGAACTACGCATAAGCTGGCTTGTGCTATGCAAAAGGAAGGAGGAAAAAAGTCCAGGTCATTCTCAATTTAAAGTTTTGTCAGGAGAGAACTATGATTCCTAAACTGAAAGACAGAAATCAACAGAATTAAAGAAGGGGAAGGATAATGGCCGAACTATTGGGGAAAATATTTTTTTATTGACTTCTGTGGAACTGTGATCTTCAGTGCTTGAGGATTAGGTTCTCTGTCCACATTTGCTAAAATAATTATTGCTGAAATAATAAAGAGGCACCAGGAATTAAATATCACTTGAAATGGGAATAAAAAACTATCCCATCTGCATACTGGGTTGTATTTTTTCAGTGTATTTTCAGGAGCAGAAAACACTCTTCTAAACTCTCTTGCATTTTCCACTGACTCAGTTCCATTTCTCCTTTTTTTCTGTTTAGGAGTGCTAAAGGTCTGCAGCCAGTACACCCCAAAACCTAGGCATAACCAGATTAGCACCCAGCAAAGGAAAGTCAAACACATGGTGTCAAAAATATGACAGTTCCATAAGTCATGATATGGCTGTGATAAATTGCTTGTGTTTACCATGGTGTTCTGAGGATGGAGAAGAATCATGTCTCTTTTCTTGCATATAGCATGACAAAGCAATTTAAGTAGACATACGGCATAAACTTCTGACAAGACTTCCCAGAAGATTAAAACAGTTTAGGTGTATTTCTTAGCTTGAATTTTTGTGCCTAAATCCTTAAATCTCTTTAATTCCGTCCTTAAAACTTCAGGCGGTTGGATTCTAAATTTACCAACATATCTTTATATCTCATTTATATATTAAACTTAGTGCTATTGGTAATTATAAAGTAAAAACGTGAGCATATGTAGAAGTTTTAGTGTAATATGTTGCTGAGGCTGCTGTTAGTTGCCTTGAGAGTGCTACCTCTACAGTGAACTGAAATTAAACAAAATCCACATTATATCAGAACTTATTAAGCAAAAAAACATTTTTTAATGTAGGTTTAGCAAGTGAATGCTTTTGAATAAACAAAGATGACCCAGATTAATTCTGTTATGTTATTTGGAGCTCACTTCTCCTTTATGGAGATGTGCTATACTTCATTTGTCCATACTATAAGCAGATCCTTCCTGTACCTCTAATATATGTGCACGTACATTATTCTTCATTTTACTACTATCCTATCATTTTCCTAAACTTATTACATCAATTCTTGCTCAATCATCCAAAAAAAAAAGCTATTTTCTTGGACTACTATTTATGTCAATAATCAGTACCCTATGGCTACTGCTTAGAATTTCATTATTGTTCATCTGTCTGTGCTTAAGTGTAATGAAGTGTGTAATTTCCCTGGGACCATCTGCTGAACCTTCACGTGTGAATCAATTTCATATGGTCCACCTCTGCCACACTGAAGTTTCAAACGTGTACTTACCACAGTCATGAAATGCAGAGCAAATGGTAGCATACGGATAGTTTTGTAAGCCCCTGAGAAATTTTGTCCCAGTCTGTTTAGATCAATGTTGAAACTGTTTACTAAGTAGCACTTGTTCATACAGAATCTTAATATTTTATCTACTCATAACAATCCCCATAAGTTATCATAGAAGACAATTCCACAAAAGTGAATGTTTTGCATGATCTCCTTAAGCTAAGTCTGTTGGATAAATGGTTTTTCCTAACCCTAAGTTTTCTATTTTATATTTGCATCTTACATCCAAGATGCAGCACTGTATCAGCTACTAGGAAGAAAAATATCTCTACCCAAGCTAAAATCAGGACACATACTAATAATCAGAAGTTGCTTATAGACAAAGGAATTAGATAAACTTAGTAACACTGCGTAATACCTTTACTATCTTTTCCTGCTATCGGTTGATCCAAATTTTCTGTGATCAAAAAAACAGGGCCATAACTTACAATATGGAGCATAACTGCAAGTACATATTTTGATCACACATATGTACAGAACTTCACAGAGTGTATTTTACAATCCTCCAAAACTCTATTCCATCATGGTGTTCAATGGAATGACTCCATAGCAAAAACCTGAGCATGTTTCTCTGAGAGAGCTGGTCATCAAACAGTATTCTCCACAAAGGACATATTCACAGAGGGACTTCTCTTCAGATGGTATGGATGTAGACAATCCCAGCCTGCCCACTTTCTTGAACAGTTTTCTTGGCCCTTGTTTCTCTGACTGCTAACAGTCTCTTCAAAACAGTTGCATAAAGTGGGAGGTTTTTTGGTTTGGTTTTGTTTTTTTTGGGATGGGGATTCTTTCTTTTTGTTTTACTTTGTTTTAATTTTCTTAGAGAATCAAGCAGAATTGGAAGTTGCCTCAATATGCTTAGAAATGTGATGTTTCTCTTTGCTTTTTAAATTTAAATTGACTCAAGGAAATTGCACAGAAGATGCAAAATTTCTTGGTCAGATTCCAAAATCTCAGTATGACTGAAAAATAATGCAGTTTCTGTTTAAGAGTAGATGGTTTAAACAACAATAGCAGCATATTCCTCACCCAGAGTTATGTACAGATTCTGATCCTGCTATGTTTACTTCCAATATCTATTAATTATTAACAAATAAATATATAAAGCAGAATCAAAACCTGACCAAGAGAAAAAAAAATTAAAATATCCTACTACTTAAAATAAGATGCTGAGTTTAAAGTTTAGGAATGGATTTATATTGTCATACAATTAGACCATGTTAAAAAAGAAATTAATTAATTATGTAGTTTGAGGATACTTTATATTTAGGAAGCAACCTTATGAATTGCATAAGGCTGCATAGGACAGATACAGCAGAAGAACTAAGTTAGGTGAACCATTGCTTGTTTTTTACAGGATGCTGCTGTTTGACCATCTTTGGGGTTTAAATTTTGGGCAATCAAGACAGACCAAGATTTTTGTAAGGGAAAGTCCTGATTCTGGAAAATGAAACAAAATTATTGGCTAGGACCACTGAAATCCATCGAATTTACAGATTTCTCTTTCCTAAAACCATGTGCTACCTGACAAAAAAAAAAAGAGCTGTTGCTAAGCAACATTTCTCCTTTTTGCTCCAGCAGGGCTCAGGTTCCAGCCTGGGATCGCTGAGACAGTGGCTGTGCCAAAGAACACCAAATGATGAAAAACCATCACACTAACCATCAGCAAGTTCCACCATGAGTTCCACTCTCACAGAACCCGGGTTTGGGGCTTTTTTAAGTAAGGCACAAGCCAATGAGGAAAGCAGGGCCATGGATGCCTTGTCCTCTTTGCTATTTTCTGCACACATTTTAAAATGAGGGAGAAACCAGAGCCCTTATTTTGTATAAAACACTACTCATTGGTCCCAGTTGGCACCAGTCTAGCAAAAGATTGATTTCCTCTACAGATCTGATCCAAATGTGGGAGGTTTGTGTTATGAGGGACCACTACAAAAGTGGTCTTGACAATGTGTGCAGGCACTCCTGTAAGATTCTAACAGCTGTTTCAGTGTCTACTAAATCCTGGCTCTACCAAGTTCTTAACAATATGCCCATAAATACAGCCACTCATTCAGTTACTAAGAGATTAATTAATTAGGTTAATGTGTTTTTTCTTTGTCATATTTGAAGTGGACCATATTATTTTTCATTCTGCTAAATTCAGTTCGTATTGGTGTTGCAGTAAATTGTTTCAGAGTGTGGGGTTGTCATAGTTTGAAATTGGCCCCCCTGAGAGGTTGGGGGACTCAGAGGTGATTGGGTGCCAGGACAGTGTTCCCTGGAGAGCCAATCACTGTCCATGCCGTTCGCTTCTGCTCAAAATCATATATCACAGCACCGTAAGTTGTTGGCAGTTCTGTCTTGGTTGTTTTGTTGTTGGTGTCTGCTGCGTGTAGGTGGAGAAGGCCAGGGGGTCAAACTGGTCACCAAGGAAAACCTAGACCGAACTACCACAGGAGTTCAATATAGGTGTAAGATTAACCTTCTTCATTTAGGGTTTGGGGTTTTTTTTTGGTTTGTTTTTTTTTTTTTTTTTTCTTGTTTCTTTTAAGATTTTACAGTTGATTATTCATGCTAATGAATCATAACTTTGCCAATACTTTTACATTCATTCTGCTGATTATTTGGATAAAAAACACTGAATGTCCTTCTTTTGTTCTGTCTATCCATACAGTCAAATCATGAGCATCATACCTCCATCTGTACAGGACACATGCTTTGGTGGTAGATAAAAGCACAGCATTATAGACACTCCAGCTGCAGTAAGCTAGAATTTTAACCCAGGGGAACCTGGGTCAATGGCCTGGACAAACAATGCTCTGTCCGAGAAGTCTGAGAGACAATGCATAGTATTTTGTTTTGCAAGTTCAGTAGACCATACTGCTTACATTTCCTAAGAGGAAAATAGCAATAGAGAGGTGATGAGCATAAAGGACAACTGCAGTAATGGGAAAGTTACCCCTACCAAATGGTGAGAAAGTTAAGTGAGGGTCACACTTAGGACCTAGTGCAAGTGAAAAGCTCAGAGACAGGAAAAATCGCTAAAACTTATATTGTAGTTAAGATATTTAGCCATTGATGCATTAGGTTGAATTCAGAAATTCTTGAGAAGCTCGTAAACCTTACAGAAAGACTCTGACACTTATTTTTCAAACCATCATGGCAGTACCAAGTTTCAGAAGAGAGATCACCTGGCTCTTTTGGAAGTGTTGTTGTAAATGTCACATTTGGCCTTTTGGCAGAAAAATGTGGAATGCATTTGAAAGCTCACGTGTGATGTGGAATGTGTTTGGAAATCCATGTATGCACTCTACAATTAAACACAAATATAACGAACACTGTCTTTTTAATCTGTTTTTCTTTGGAAACTGTTACTTCATTTAAGAAGAATGGATAATATTAGAGAAATAACTACTTTTTCTATTTTCATGTGCCTTGAAAAAGTTAATAAAATCAGAGATATATCTTGACAAAACTGAACACCAGCAAATTGTTTATCTACTTTATGTCATTAGCAAGACATTAAATAAAGAAATGAGAAACTTAAACACAGGAAAGTTTTCTTACATGGAAATTTATCTAAACTGTCATGTAACACTGAAAAAAAATCCTTTATAAAATTCTAACAATGGATATAGCCCTCTGGAAAATTCATTTTACAAACCTGAGTGTGTTGGCTGTTAGCATAGTGTAAGGTTCAATTTATCTACACATGATTAGAAATGAGTCGATTATTCATTGTCTTTAGCTTGTTTGAGAAGTCAGGTTTTATATTTGTTCACAAGTATGACAAGACTTCATTCACAACTTATTGACCAATTGCATTTGTTCCTCATCTGAAAAATAATTTCAAGATGAAGTGTGGCCATGGACCTTTGCAGAAATAGCTGGTTTGAGCTGCAGAAAAAAATTGCATGGTTTTTTTGCATAAGAGAAAATCCTATAAAGCCTCTAACTTGGTAAAATGACAATGAATATGTGGTTATAAAACCCCTCCTAGTTAAAATATTAGCTTCTTCACAATGACAGCTCATATAACAACTGGGTAGCAATATGAAAAAAAAATGAAAGCAAGAAGCAGATTTCTACAGCAATAAGGTATTCTTTTCAATAAATGTGGAGCTCATCTATTCCTTCTCTCTGCCCCCTCCTCCTTGAGCAATTTATCCCGAACAGGCTTCCCGGTTAACAGTGGTGCCTCCTTTTAAGTACAAAGTCATCTTATATCCTGTATTCAAAACGATGAAATAAAGACAATGGCAAGAAACACATACCTTTTGTAAAGGATAAACAGCACAATGTGGCATTTAAGTCATGCATTATTGAAACTGTATTTCCCAAGGAGCCAGCCATTTTAAGTAATTAGCAAGTAGTTTGTTAGTTTTCTGTCCTGAGGCAAAGCTGACAATGGATAACTATCTAATAAAGCTGTTTGCTATGGAAGTGGCTGCTTCCAGGTTTTATTATGAAACCCTAATAGTTTACTGTAGCAATGTTTCATTTTTGAAGAGTCTGGGCAGGAAGTATAAGAGAGGTGCAACCATGGGGAACCAATTATGATAGAAAATTGGTTATGTTTACTAGCATTTACAAATTGGTTTTCTAGTACTCAGAACAAAGAATACTTTCTATTTGAAAAATTATTAATAAGTGATGTGGCTTCATCTTTCCTGTTGCTACATAACATTTTGTTTTCTTTCAGTCATTTATGTGTTTCATGTATAGACTAAGATTATCTATTACTCGTCCATTATTAGTTAAGCATCAGCTCACATGCTTCCATTGTTACCTGGTCTAATAACACAGGGTAGAAGGAGTAGTTAGAGGTGGTTCCTAATGTTAAAAAGCAATTTCACATTTTAAAGACTGTTATTAATACTTAAATCAGCAAAATATATCTAAATAATCCATTATTTAAAATAATGTTTTGGCAAACCAATGGATGAAACTATGAACTGAATGAAAATAAGTATGCTAAAAGAGAAGGGTACCAGTATCTTGCAGATGAATTAGTTCATTTAACTATACTTAAATATCTGCCCACACATTTATCATAAAAAGAACCATATGGTAATATCATAATGTTCTATGGCAATATGAAAAAATCAGGTACCCGTTCCATAAGAGTAAAATAAAATAATGGAAATTTCTAAGTGTTCTGAGAATATTATATTTTTCTCTTTTATTAGTCATGGTTTAAATTAATATGTACTATAACTGCACTATTACTCCTTGAGACTTACACCAACCTTTCATATTATAGTGCTCTTAGGAAGTCACTGACTCCCCATCTACAAAAGTTACTTAGTTTAAGTGAACACCTGTATAGTTAGGACTAAAGAAGGCAGTAAACTGCAGAAAACAATAATGAAAATAATGGCATTGTGAGTAAGCATTCATTGGCACAGGCTAATGTACAAGAATACCATGCAATTTTGACAACTCTGTGTCTTTTTAATTTCCTTCCAAAATGTTCATGCCAACAACAGTTTAGTCTGTCAAACGAAAGTATGTGTCATCACAGCCTCTTGTAGAAAGAGGTTTCTATGTGTGTGCTTGTATATATATGTTTAAAAATATAAAATATAAATTTTCCTACAAGTGTTTCTTTTTTGTGTTCTTTATGCTTTCTTAAGGTTTCTTATATCCAGTGAGGAAATAGGACAACATTTACAGGTACAAATAACAAGATATCAAGAAATATAAATTATAAATAGCATAGCAAATAACTCATAAGCATTCATTGGTTAGAATTTGTGTGCATAGAACAATGAAATAACTTTTTTTTGTAATATTTTCAAGTATACCAAAATATTGGAGTTTTTTCACATGCAAATTTTTAATAGGAAAGTCAACTAATAATTTTTAATAGGTCAGTCACATTGAAGGGTCCACTTAGCTGTCATAACTGTCTGTCCTCATTTCCCTGTGATTAGAACAAGCGTGATCAGAGAAGCCTAGGAACTATTAAGCTGATAAAACACAATGTAAAATTTAGACTCTTTTGAAGATATGGCTGTACTGGAAAAACGGGACATCTCATAAACAGTTTCTATGTTCAGGAAGACAATGAATAAGCTGCTCAGGACCGCTTTTCCTTCTACCCAGCAGCTAAAAGGA
Organism: Manacus candei; assembly: GCF_025592945.1. Lineage (NCBI taxonomy): Eukaryota > Metazoa > Chordata > Aves > Passeriformes > Pipridae > Manacus > Manacus candei. The sequence continues at coordinate 2,229,624 of NW_026138141.1, read as the reverse complement.
GGAACATCTTTTCTCACACTCTTGCAGACACCAGTTCTCAAATTTGCCTGCCATATGTGCTGGAAACTTTTTTTATTTGCATTTTACATAATCATCCAGTTTCACTGAGGGCAATCTGCTGTCTGCCTAACCCTTTGCTATGTATCCTACTGTTTCATTTTGAAGGAATTGGTTTAATTTTGGTATGCCGACATTAATCCATATTTGGAAGCTTGGAGGGGGTAACTTTAACCACTGGGGTAAACTGTACATAATTCTTTTGAGTTTAAAAACTGGACTAAATTTCATGGTTCTCCTACATGTGTGTTTTTTTCATTCGTCATGGTTCACAATGACAAAAAATAAGCACCCCTGCAATACCTACAAAAGCATTAAAAATTATAAACTTTTAGCTTTCATACCAGCAGATAAAAGAGACAGGCCTAGGTACATTTAGAAGGATATGTTTTTTTCATGTAAAACTGTGTAAGGAGTATCAGTCTTTGATATTATTGACTCTACTTTCTATTACTATTGGAATATGAGTATTCTTCAGAGTCTTCATTTAATTTGCCCCTCGACCATGGAAACACTTTTCTACTTTATTAATCCATGTCAAAAAAGGCTGAACTTCTGGGTGATAGTGAGTCCTGAGGTCAAATATGCAACAGAGTTTTTGTATTACAGCTTACTCTCTGATTTGTTGACTTAGGAAGCAGATCTCTTCCACTCATACATTTACCGTCTTCGATGAAGCCAAGTGGGAGACATGGAGAGTAATTCTAAAGATATATTAATTTGTTCCATGTTTGTATGTGCAGTCTGGTGAATATATACTCTGCAAGGGACAGCACAGAGGTAACTTTGAGGCGGTTCAGATGCTCCTGGGCTAGCTTCGAAAGTAAAAAAGCATGTGTCTGACTCCCCATGGTCGAAGCTACCCTTCTTGCAGTTGAAAGAAAATTTGAATTTGGGTGCTAGATTTTCCCCCCTTTTTATGATTTATTTCTTCTGACCAGACTTTTTCTTTCACTCTGGATATAATCTATTCTTGTCATACTACCTCATTGCAAGTCAAATAAAATATAACAGTTGTTATCCTCAACAGGGTAAGACGCCTTTCAGTCAATGAAGAAGTTGATGGTCTACAGTGAAGAGAACCTAAGGTGCAGTAAAGTATCAGGAAAACATAATCTTCAAACTTATTGTGTTTATGTCTCACATATACATGGACAGAAAAATCTCCCAGCCTTACAAATACTTCTTTATAGACGTAGTTTTATTTTCCAGGCTCTTATCCTTTTGTGGAAGGAGGACTGCCTCAGTCATCTTATGCATTGTAAGCAGCCATATTATTTAGTGGTGCATACCAGACAGATTTCCAAAAATATCCCTCTGCATATTTCCTTTCCCACTAACATGAATATCAACTGAGTGAACAAGTGGAAAGTACGGTAATCATCTTGAAGTACCAAGGATGATCTTGAAATTCAGTACTTTCAAATCTCCCGGAACAGAGTCCTTCATTCTAAATTGCCTAACCGTAAACAAAAACAGTTTCTCAGTGGGAACTTCCAGCATATCTGTGTGCCTTACTCCCCCTAACGCTATGCTGAGAATTAGAGTCTTCCATATTTTGAAATTTCATGAGCATCTACGTACTTTTTAAAATCTTCCCCCAGATCCTTTAGGGTCTAGTTCTCCACTAGCTCCCCAGAATACTCAAAGCTGGGACTTCCAAGAAAAAATTTTACATGTATTTATTCAGCACTTACTGAGAGAAGATGATCCAGCAGTTCCTCATTCAGATCAAGATGCTATTCTGTACAGCCATCCAAAATGTAAAATCATCCTGATATAACTCTACTGCATTTGTTTCTCAGTCTATAGGTCTGTCTCAGTCTTCCCTGACAGATAATTGTACTTTTTCCTCTAGCTGTGCAGGAGATTTTGTAGGTAAGAGGTTCTCAGAAAAAATCTGTAGAAATTGGACGTTTTCTTGTGCAGAAGACCATGTTCAATGTTTCTGATCAGTACAAAGTGAAGCACTAGAGGAAGCAGAATTCTGTTAGACTACTTGGCTCTGAATAATCATGAAGAGTCAATGGTGCCAAGAACAAATTACATGAAGAGAAATACTTTGAGCACAGGGATAGAACTGTGAAAACCTCGCTGGAAATGGAATGCTCCAGAAACACAGAGAACAACTGAAGAAGATTTAAACAGCATCCAGCTTCCAGGTACAGACCTAGGACTAGAGAATAAAGGAATTATTGCAGTTTTAAAAAGCTGTAAGCATCCATCCTAAATGACTGTGTGCTTCTAGTGCAAAAGGCACTAAAATATATTACTGTAGAAATATTTAGAAGTAAAACAATCAAACCCCAATTCACTTCCTGTATATCTGAGCCATGCAAAATTTTTGAGAGGCAATTTGGGGATATGCACTGTGGCATATACATACAGACATGGAAATACAGCTCCCCTGTCAACTGTGACCCTTGTGTCACCACCGCAGTTATTGTAGTCTATTGATCTATACAGACTCTCAGCAGTGGAACCCTGGGAGAGACTCAAAAGATAATGTAAGATTTCACAATATCTGATTTTGAAGACATTCCATTTCTTAGAGTTTCTCAAGTTATTGCTAAGTAAACTCGTTATGAAATTACTACCTGGTTCTATGAGCAGAAAGTATGTATATTAAATGTGTAAGGATACAGAGAAAGAGGATGGAACAAATAACAAAAAAAACCCCCAAAACAATAAACACATAAAAACTCAACAACCCACCCCTCACCAAGAACAACAAACCCCCATCCAAAGAAATGGGAAAAAAAAAAAAACAGCTAAAAAGGAAACAGTGAAAGAGGAGAGAGCAAAGATCCAAACTTGCCGTTTTGAGCCTGATCAAATCCTATATATATGTGGAATATTTTGTTTGGAAATTTTCACTGTATGCCCAAATGATAGGAATACACATACAGACATTTGATTAAGCTGCATCATATTCTGCTTTGAATCCACCTGAACAGAGGGAAAAAAAAAAAAAGAAAAAAAAGAGATTTTACTCAGTGCCAATCAGATAAAATTTAAAAACTTGTAAGTTTAAAACTCCTCAGTCCTGAGGGGCTGACATTGGTAACTGTTTGTGGCTTTTATTCAGTGGATGCTTAACACTCCAAACTAAGAAATCAGCTCGACTGTAGCACTGTTTTTCAGCGTTCTCTATAGAGATGATATCAACCTGTAGCTGAAAATCCAGTCTTGGCATTTCTGAAGGAAAATTACCTCTTCCGACTTTTCTTTATGAAACTGAACAGTGTTAGCCATCCATTTCATGCAAAATTGTAGTTTTCTATGACTTCTGGTAAAGTCGTTATAAACTGTAATACTTTTGGAGTTGCAATTCAATGAGATTTGGTTTTCTAAACCAGACCAAACAGAAAACAGTCTTCCTATTAATTTCTGTCCCTAAAGTCTTGACAAGATGTTCACTTGAAGCCACTTCAGAGATGGACAAATGAGGAACTTGTAATGCTATTTTGCTTGAATGGGTTTTAAAATATGGAAATAGTAGTTTTCTTAATATAAAAAAATGACTACTCAACGATAACAACAGATGGATAATGGAGCAGAGGTTCTTTGGCCTTCAGGTATTAGCATTTAAAACATAAAATATGAATAAAACCTAAAATAGTGTACATAAGAAATAAAAGAAGATGTGGCAATTTCTAAAAGTTTTTTTTTTCATCTGTTTTATATTTCTGTCCAGTTGCCAAGAATTATATAGGACATCTGTATGAAAACTAGAAAAGTTAAAAGTTCCTTGCTTCCTATTCTTTATTTAGAAAAGAGGGCAAAAATGTTTGAAATGAGAAGGCTCATATATACTCATAACAAGACAGAATAGGTTGATTCTTTTTACAGTCTGTTGAACTAAGAAATATAGGGTAGAGACTTTACATTTAATTGTAAGTGCTTTGTTGATTTCATTTCTTGTTCAGAGATTTTAAGGAGAAAGCAAATTATATGTATATACATTTTTCTGAAGACTTTAAAAAGAAAATTAAAATGAACTCAGAATGGAAAAAGTGTGTGTCTCCTGCAGATGTTTCATTCAGCTAGATAAAATAATGTTGAATGATTGCAAAAGGTTTATTATCTAAAGATGATTAATATTCACTCAGTAGTTTAGACTTCATTGTTATCTGCAAAATTAAAACACAGCTGTATCTTAAGAGAAGGAAGACTAGGGACTGACTGTCAGAAGACATGTCCACAGTTTCTAGCTTCTGGAAGGCACAATAGCCCAGCCACTAGTCATTATATTATCAGATATTATCCACACACCTGAATGTAGGTACAGGAACCTTATAAAGCACACTAAATATCAACTCTATAATAGCATTGTAGAGTTCAGACACAGTAGAAACTGTCTGTGGTTTTATGAAGTCCAATACTGGAACAGACAGAGGATTCAGACCTTCAGTTGCAGTTCTTAGCCAGGATAAGAACTTCTTCATGCCATAGCTTGAGACCCAGGAAAATTATGAAAAGCTAAGGCAGAATGTTTTGTTTCTACAAATAGGACAATATTCATGTACTTACAGGTACATGAAACCAGGTAGAAAGATACAATATGGTGCATGACTGTCCCAAAGTAGACACTCAAACAATATTCTCTATAGAAATCTTTTCTCTGTTCTACAGCTTCTTTAGCATAAACCCTGAGATATTCAACACTTGTTTCTTCCATATAAAAGATATCACTCATCAGTATTGTTCACAGACAAGCAAAGTGACATTGTTCCAGTCACTGCATTGGATGGGAGTGACCACTAATGTTAAAAAAAGTGCCAACTTTTAAAAAGTATGCAGCCTGAAGAAAAGTTTCTAACAGGGTGACCATTTACTGCTGATGATTTACTGCTTACAAACCTCCAAATTCAGGTTGTCAAGCATTCTGTGCCTCTTCCAGTCTTGACATCTATCATTGTCACAGACAAAGGAATTGTAAGTGTAGTGCAGCACCTATCAAAACTGTTCTGATGCCTCTGTTCTTTGAAAGTGCAAATTTCAACTTATTGCTGCCATATACACCTTCTTAGTTCTATTAAAAGAATGAGGACACATGCCAGACTGCAGATCAGATCTGCAAAGAATCCATAAGAATGATATAAAACTAGGAATTTCCACCACAGCTGTGATCCCCGTGTTATTTTGAAACTAAAGACCTACGTGCAAAAGAAAACAAGAAAAAAAAGGAATCTGGAGATAATAAGTGTAAAACTCAATCATTTCATAAAAGAATATCTCCAATTCCTCCAAGGAAACTATACTGCAGGTAGCTTCCATTTCAGTCTATATACAAGTTTCTAAAGAACACAAAGGTCACAGGAAAAGGCAAATATGCACCAGCTGGAATCACAGGGAATGGTGCTGTGAAGCATGCATGTTGCTTTGTCATCACTTGATGAATGCGGACTGTGTGTACTTGAGATGTCTCTACAGGAGTCTAATAATATTTCAGTCACTAGGATATCAATGGTAAAGAGGACTGCCATATTTAAACTAAAACACTTAACTTTCTTTTAGTGTCCATGTTAAACTATGAAGGTAATGTTTAAAATCATAGCACAGGAAGAGCATTAAACATCCATTTCATATATGACCAGTGAAAGGAAAAATGGAATCTTTTGGAGGGATCTACCAGATAATTCAAGCTTTCAAATGAAGAAATAGCTGCAGCCTAGAGGACATTATTCCTCGGAAGCTGTGTCCTTGACAGCTTTCATACTAGTATCTATTACTTAGATACCTACCATCAAGGACTGGCAGGTATAGAAAGGAAGATGTTGAGATAGCTTTTGATGCTTCTGGCAAGTATGAAAATATTTTGGTTTAAGTCAGCTGAGCTGTTCAGCAGCATTCACAACGCAGATAATGCTGACAGTACAAGTACTTGACACTATAATTATAATACTTATAGATCTTCTGGTTCCGTAAAGCAAATTAACGCTAGAGAAAAGTGTTATTTAGGTGCCTTTGAGGCAGGTGTCTTTGTAGCAGCTCTTTTCTGAGTACTGTTCTCTCACATGTATAGATTTCACAGAATTACAGAATTATTTTGGTTGGAAAAGACCTCCAAGATCATCAAGTCCAACCTTTGACCAATTACCACCTTGTCAACTAGACCATAGCACGAAATACCATGTCCAGTCATTTTTTGAACACCTCCATGGATGGTTACTCAACTACTTACCTGAGCTGCCTGTTCCAATGCTTAAAAACCCTTTCAGGGAAAAAATTCTTCCTGAGAAACTTTGGAGAGAGAAAGTAGTATTTCTCAGTTCTTCGTGTCTGTAGACTTAGTTTGCGGTGAAAAATCCTTTCTTTTAATTTCTTATGTTGCACCTCAGATCCTGTTAGTCTAGACAGATTTTAAAAACCCTTAGTAAATTACTGACTGTAATCTACAGGATCAGAACTTATCCAATGTTAGACCATATCACAGCACCATTGTAGTAATTGCATGATTTCATGAAAAAACTTTTTTTTCTTTTGTGTATAGCTTTAATGTTCAATGCTTCTAAATAGTGTAATCATTAGACAGTGTGATTTGTTAGGTAGGAATATAGCTCTTATAAACCATACTGCATATATGTAAAATCTTTGCCTTTTTTTTTTTTTTGCATTGTGTTTTCAGTGTATTTGTCAGAACTTTCTATGGAGATATTTTGAGTTACAGGGAAATTTGGTGACTGTTTTGTTGGCAGTTCATTTAAGCAGTAGTGTCCAAAGAAAAGTGATGGAGGTCAAAACATTTCAGGTCAAATAGACACAAAATGTTCATTTAGTCTAGATACAAGTTCTGTCAGAAAAAAGTCTCAGGTACGAAGTGCTTCTTCAAACTCCCTAAAAGTTCTGCATTTTCTCAGTGGATTATTTTTAAAGAATTTGATACAAATCTATGTTTTTTTCAGCTGAAGATGGTGTTTTGAATATATATATGTGGCTCTCAGTATCGTAGCATCTGAGAAACAAGATAGAGCATCTGGTTTCTATGATTTGTTTATTCAGTCTGTTCAATGATTATGTCTTGCTGTTCAGTGTAAATGTGAAATTCATTACTCTAATCCCATACAATTACTAGACTCTCTTAAATGAAGCAAATTTTATTCTCCTGTAAATGATCATTTCTGTGAGAGGTGGCTGAAGTCGCAGTAAAATATATTCTGGAGACTTCTAATCTTTATTTGTCTCATTGCAGAAGTAATCTGTTGGAGACCTACTTCAGAAATAGAAGCAGGTTCGGTTAATAGTTCCTTCCAGTATTTCGAAACTGATTGATTTTATAAAAGAAGTGGCATGTCTCTAATCTTTCAACTGCCACAGGGTACTACTACCAGGAGAAACTAAAATTTGCCCACATTGCTCAATTTGCCAATGGTGACTAAGACTGTATCACCAACTGGAAAAGTTTTAAACTACATTTGCTACTTGTCTTACAGAAGAGTCAACTCCAAAAAAATCCTTCTTTATCAAAATAACTGTTAATCAAAATAGATGGGAAAAAAATCTGACAAATAACACTACACAACCTTTACTGTCTTTCCATTTGACAGTTTCTCTGTGTTGACCATTTTCTACACACTATTTCTTGCATACATAGAGTATAGCTACAAATATTTAGTAGGAATAAAAACAGATTAGGATTTGGAGAAACTAAGACCAAACGTTTTATATGGAAGTATTTGTAGTATTAACAGGAATACAAAATTCCCCTTTGAATAACTCCTTTCTTTTCAGCACACTTTATTCTGCAATCTGCTGCACACACCTTCATGTAAGGTAAGGAAATTTGGGTAGCAATCTCTTTCGCTCTTCAGGTGCTCACAAGTATAAATACCATATTCTTATATGGTATTTAAAGACCTTTAAAAATATTCTCACACTATGTTCTCTGGGAAATACTTCTGTATACATAATGAACCTGAGGCAATAGGCCCAACTTGTACACTGCTGTAAACTCTAAAATTTTTCATTTTTTTGTTTGTTTTCATTTTAAATATTTTTTGAGGACAGAGTGGAAATCTTTTGTGACAACTTCCTCTGTCGGGCTTGAAAAATTAAAATTTTAATTCTGACCAGCCAAAATGGTACAATGAAGCCAAGACTGTGGAACTCAGGTTGCACGTTTCAGGGACATTTCCTAATTACTAGAAGACATGCTATGAGTCTAAAAGCAATAAAAGTAAATAAAACAAAACAAACATGATATACCTGCAGAGAAAGCTGGAAAAGGTAGAGGAAACAAACATATTTGGAAACAGGGGAATGACACTCAGGGACAGAAATATAAGAAAGAATGTGTTCTCCATGCAGAGATTATCAGTGCAGATATGAAGGTATAGACCTGACAAGCTTCTCACTAGCACAGACTCCCAGGGCAATAGCTATATCTTGCAGAGGTCCTTTGAATATGGAAAAATGAAAATAAAATTAAAACAAAATTTAAAAAAAAAAAAAAAAAGAGAAAAAAGATATAGTAAAAGCTACCAAGAAGACTCAGGATGGATATTCAAGAGCAAATGAACTTTTTGCAGTTGAATAGAGAGCTGAGGAATTAGAAAACAAGACTGCTATGGCTTACTGCCAGACCACAAAAGCCTTGGGACTAAAAGCAACTCTAGTTGATGGGCACTCAGTAGTAAGAGACCACAAGTGTCTCTTTTAGACTTATCCAAGTCCAGTCAAGAGGCAATTAGGTTAATTAATTAGGTTAAATAATTGCCTTCTGCTTGGCAAGGTTTTCAGAACAATAAGAAATTGCTCAATTTAATTCAGGACAGTTATTGTAATTTCTCAAGTTCTACAAAATCTTGGGACTCACCTCATTCAATTTTATGTATGATCCCTAGTGTCTCATATTTACCCTGATCCTGCCAGCTACTTCTAAAATACAACCACAAACCTTTCAGTACAATATTTTAATTTTCTTCCTTTACTCTTCTTCTTTTGCCATATGACCCTATGGCCATATGTAGGAAAAAACCTCCTATCCTAAACAGATAATTTAAACAGAATAGTTCTACAATGGTCTATGATCAGTCAGATCTAGAAAAAAGTTTACTTAAATGTTTTACTGTTTTGTACAGAAATACTTACCTGACAAATTCTTGGTTAAACTGCATATATTTTGTCTTCTTTTAATTTTGTTCCAATTCTACCAGCCTTATATGTGCATCGTTTACAAATAAATTGAAAACTTTTCCTCATCATTCTTTCTGTGATAAGTTAGTTTTTCTAGAACTAAACGTGGAGATTCAAGAGAGAGTTCAAATTAATTGTATATTTTTATCAATTTAATTCTGCATGTCCTGCAGACTGACAATTATGTTGAAAAGAAATGGGAAGATCGGGCTTTTACAAAAGGAGAAAACCAACATCAAGTAAAGTAGAAGTGAGGAGTGCATGAAGTCTTGCATTCTGCCAGCTTCATCAGAAATACTTACCAGCAGTAGAGAGAAGAATTGGTGCATCTCTATTTACACCTATTTACACCTATTTTGCAGTGCAAAATAGCTTTTCTGTTTCTGAGCAACACAATAATGTCGCCAGTTTGCTTTCTCTCTCTTGTTCACCTCTGCGACTACTCAATATGGAAATTCATTACACCTAACTTTCAACAGAGGTAGAGGACTTGACACATACACAGTGAAATTGCAAACTTTTGCAGACTAGCACATCCACGATGAGGAAAGCTGAAGTGAGATAGAAGATACTTCTTTGAACTTCGATAATTATTAACCATTTACATCTTATTTGGATCTGGTCCTTGATCCCTTGGGGGAACTCTATTCTACTTCTTAATATTCATCACATTTTACCAGTCTAAGAAATCTCTTTATCTTCCATTATCTCTACAGAGCCCAGATGCATGTAAAGTCATGCCTAAAATATGAGTTTCAATATAAAGACTTTTATCCATATACACACACATATATATATTTGAAATGACAGAAACATTCTTCTTTCTCCACCAACGCTTTCTAAGGGATATTAGTCAGACACTATCATAGCAGAGAACAAACTTCATCCTGCAGTAGCTGTCATTTAAGGCAGTTTGACAGTTTGTAGGTTTGCTTGGTTTTTCTGATCAAATCCACCTGGTACACAATGTCAAACATTTGGGTCACATAATTTGCAATGTGTAAGTTTGATAGACCTGCAAGATGTGTGGTAGATAGGCTTTGTAACATAACTATACTATAGTGTGTAATTTTATTTTTAGATCTATGACTAAGTTTCATAAAATATTTCATACCTCTTGTCAGTCTATACACACTTTCTTAGAACTACTAGACTAAATTTCCCATGCTGTCTTCTGAAGAAGTCCCATAATTGGACCAACAGCTTCCAACCTTGCATTTATTCAGTTAGGTAAAAACTGCATGCAGATCACTAACTGCGAATATATTCAGAGAACTATAAGCTAGGTGCAAATATTAATCAGCTTCAAATTTGTTCCTGTTCCATGAGAAGAAGAATATGAGAAAAGAAGTTTCTAATACAGTTCTAGTTTAGTTCCTCTCCTCATATATAAGCATCTGTGTATATATATATATATATACAAATATATATACACATATATAAATACACACGTACATACAGAGAACTTCACTAAGGGATTCTACTTTAGGTGGGTTCCTTGTGTAGACTGTGTGGACTCATTACCTTTGTTTCTCAGGTTTGTAGCAGTGTACCTGAATGCAGATCAAAGATCTGAAAGCTACTATTTCCCATTAATATTTCTGAAATTCACTTTTCGTGTTTTGTTTTGTTTCTTTTACACAGCTATTCTTCCCAGAATCAGTCCTTGTAAATGTCTATATGATTCATATTCTAAAATGTGTTACCTTGTTTCTCCTGCAATATAGTCAGAGTACAGTGCTTCCTTTCTCCCCAAAATAGAAAACAATTTCAAGTTTGGAATCTATTTTTCCTAAATCCTGCCTAGCCTCTACATTTTTAATCTAATGTCCTATGTCTTCTGCTAAATGGATATTATAAAAACTAACAGCAGTACTCTACAAAAATAGAATGTCCTTTCTAATCCTTATGAAAGTCCTCAAGATTTATTTTAAAGTTTAGGATTTGGAAACTTATGGTTGAAAAGCTTGAGATATGGGATCTGCAACAAGACTGAACCTTTAGCTTCTATTACCTTTTTTGCTTCACAGAAAGAGAATAGTGTTACAAAGCATTTTTAAGGGATTACTTTCTCAAATATTGTGAATATGAACTAATTTATGTGACTATTAAGAATCATGAGATTGGCATGCTTTTTCCTCTTGTTTTCTAGATTTTGGAGAACCATGTACTATATGCTTTAGGAGCAGAATTCCTAACTCCTTCCCAAGATAGATATGTAGGCGTAACTGCTGCTCTGTAAGTCTCATTGATTTGTACGAGACAACGGTCAACACAAGATTACCACTTAAAAGAGAAAAAAAAGAAACAGAAGCAGAGACTTCTTCTTCCTTTCTTTCTTTCTTCCTTTCTTTCCTTCTTTCTTTCTTTCTTTCTTTCTTTCTTTCTTTCTTTCTTTCTTTCTTTCTTTCTTTCTTTCTTTCTTTCTTTCTTTCTTTCTTTCTTTCTTTCTTTCTTTCTTTCTTTCTTTCTTTCTTTCTTTCTTTCTTTCTTTCTTTCTTTTTTTTTCAATACTGTATTGCAAACTCTTGCTCTGGAAAAATTTAAGTTAATCCTCCTAAAGATTGTTAATGCTTTAGGTGTCTTCTCATTTAGTCAGTAGATACCTTCACTTATTTTAAAGACAGAACATTCTGGCACTTGGAAGTGAAATGAACTGTCCAAACTCACCCGTCTAGGGCAAAGCTGGGAAGATGAAGCTGAACCTAATAATTTTACGCTAGATTTGCCTCCCATTTTACTAATCAACCATTAACATAAAACAGTAATTCCAATACATGCTGAGAATAAAATTAAATGTTACATAATGAGTCACCTAGTTAGTAACTTCCACATATTTTAAGGTATCCATAACAGCCTGCCCTCTACCCCCATTTACTTTCAGTAAGGCAACTGCTAGAGCACTTTTTGTAACAGTTGTACAAAGAGAGCTGAACATAATAATAAATTTTGACACAGTGTGAATTGATTTCTCTTCTTAATATTTCAAGACCAACAAAAATAAAAGATGATCTCATAAAAAGTTTGATACAAAGATGAAAAAAAATGTTAGCATTTTGTTGCAATTGGAAGTATGGGAAAATGAGATGCTTGTGTAATTCCGTGCACTACAATAACAACTTTCTGTTGTGGTTTTATGCTGCTGCAGTGCCCTCTGTCTTCTAATGTCTCTATATACACTTAGTTATCCCATGAGGTATAGTATTTTTGCTTTTTCAGAATTAGGACAGTTTTGGCTAATATTTCTGTTTTTCAAGGTAAATTTTTTACCAAAGAAATGATCATTTACAAACTCTTCCCATAAACTGTGATTCCTTTCCTATCTTCTTACATAAATTCATAAAGTATTTAAGCCATTTTTTTTCCATGAGGTTACTGGTGAACTTCTAATATTCATACTATCATAGCCTAAAGGTGCCCATATCAGCAAACTAGAAAAGTTGTACAGAATGGAGAAGAAATTTCATTGACAGTGTTAAATTAAAAACTACTAGAATCTTTATTAATATAGTTAAAGGATCAGTTCAGTTGATAACTACAATAATGTTTAGAGGTGTTCTTACACTGATTATCACTTAATAATTAATACTGTTACCATAGATCGAGAGAGTTTTATCTACCCCACTAGCCCAAATCCCAAACAATATTATGAGAATTTGAAATTCTGGTCTCAGTTATCCCATCTGTAACAGCTTGACAAAATAATTATTGAAAATACAGAGCACCAGGATAGATAAATTATTTGAGGCAAGAGCGAGATTTAAGTGTAGAAGAAGGGTCCCCTGTTATATATGGAAAGAAAAAGGTTAGAAAAGGCAGTGCTGAAAATACTTCAAAATGGCAACCTTCTAAAAATACCTATGCACTTTGCTTTTTTTTTAAACTTTGAGCTTTGAATTCTCTTAAAAAAACATATGGTCCACTTTTGCTTTATAAGACTCTGTTACTGTGTCAAAATGCTGCATGCTGTTTTGTGTAAACCCTGTGCTTTTGTATGTAACACATACAGGTGATATATACAACATGACACCACTTACTATGCTCCTTTTTTTTTTAATGGGAATTCATTCCTTTTTTCCTCCACCCTTTTGACTCTCATTTCCTCAGTCTCGCAGTTTCACCCAAGAGAGCTCTAAATGATGCATGGTTAGAACAAAGGCAAGGGAATCTAGGGCACTGCTGTAAGACTTAAAAGCCTTAGTTTCTTCTGTAGCATGTAACAATGCAGAGTATTAAACATTTACACATTTGTTTGTTATCAGAATTGCTTATCTTGTAATTTTTTAAAAATAATCCTTTTGATTTTACTGTAGCATGCAATCTGCTCTTAGTAGGAAAGAAATGCAGAAGAAATGTCTCCAGTCCCAGAAAATCTTTTTGCTACAGAGAAGTAATGTGTACACATTAAAAACAAGGAAGCGAAGACCATACAAAAAAAAAAAAAAAAAAAGTGAAAAAATGTAGGTACAGCTGATACATTTGTCTTCTTTCTCACTCTCCAAAATCTGTTTATACAGAATTGTTTGAAAGAACAGTGCAGACAGAAGAAAATAGCATAAAATTTGAGAAGTTCTATGGCTAAGCTTAAATGATCTTCTACAGAATTTTCTGTTTCCTGAAGCAATTATTTTTAGCAGCATTAAAGAATGCTCATTGTGCAACATGCCAAACAATAGAAAAACATCTCCCTAGCAGCATTGTTCCATTTTCCCATATGTCTTCAAGACATAAGGTGACAAGTGGAAATTTGAAAACTAGTGTCAAAATGCCTTGTGACAAGATATTTTCAGTGTTATCCCAGCAGAACTAACAAGACAAAAAAAGCTACACTAGATCACCTATTTGGTTGGCAAATCTCTCCCACCATGACAGAGGAGGTGGCAATAGTGATTTACTACATGGTTTTCTTATCTGTGTGAAAGTAATGAACTAATGGCATCACATAGTACAGTGTGATGCTGTGCTGAGACAGGTAGTTAGTTACTTTGCAGTAGTTAGTAGTTGGAACTGGGATGCTTTCTTATCAAATATGGATACCACACAGGAAAGAATTTTTTTCAGCAGTTTACATTTAATTACACCCAACTTTTTCTCTACAGTACGACTATTAATCTGTGCTATGGAATTAAAAGTCATGTTACTGTAAAATGAACTCTCTCCTAGATGCAGCCTTTAGATTCTCTCTGATTCCATCACCTCCAGGTGTATTGTAGAGCAAAACAGGTCAACACGATGAGAATGTCTTCCAGATCTGCCACATCTTAGGGAAATTGATTTAAGTCCATTCATTCAATTCAAACTGTGCCTAAAATCCAAGGAAGGAAAACAAAAGCAATGCAGACATTTCAGAAGCTAACAATACTCGGACCTGAATGGAGGGATATTAGAGTACATAGTAGCTATTGATGAATGAAAGATCATTAATATGATGCAGTTCCTTCATCCCTACCTGGATTTTAAAATTTCAAGGACTCCATAAGATTTCATTTCCCTTTGACTATAAAAAGATGTCAGATCAAAAGGATCATGCTGAATAGTCCATTTTAGATATTGAAGTTATACTTAAAATACTCTCTTCTGCCTAGATTTTCTTTCTGGTCAGTGTCTCCAGAAAAAAACAAACAAACCCAACAAAAAACCAAACAACTCAAAAAAGTTGAACAAAGATGAAGCAAAACGTCTCATGTGATTGTGCAGAATACGTGTATTTCCAGGTACTGAGAGCATTCCTGCTCAAATATGCTAATATTTTTATTAGCTATAACCAAACAAACCACAATTGCACTGAGATTAAAGAAAATAAAACCTCCTCTTAAAATAAAGTTTGTTTACAGCAAAGCTTGCTACAATATCTTTTTAACAAAACCACTGTAAATTCACTAGCTTTTTTTGTTTCCTCATCCAGATGCAATAACAGAGAAACAAACCAAGTACCTGTGACAAAAAAAAATATTCAAGGTAATTTGTGTTTTTCTCTACAATGTGTGCTGCTATACTACTCTAACGAAAGGCCAAATACTGTCTTTTTTTCCCCCTTAGAAAAAGATCATTTAGCCATGGACACCCCTTCACTTTACATGAATGTGAAAGAACCCATCTTATAATAAAAATGAGAATGAAATTTAATTGAAGCATATACCAGACTTTCTTGTCTTAAATTACATGGATATGCTTTTCTAATTATAATGCTGTTTCAGAAGCAAGTGTTGAAGTTCAATCTCTAGAAAGTCCATCGTTAACCCTCTGGTTTCCAGTGTTGCTAAATGGAAGAAGAGTGTATTTTTTACTTAGGCATGGTGAACCGTCAAATATCTGCATTTAAATGGCATACCTTTAAAACTGTTTATAAAACAGAGCCCAGGGATACAGGCTTCTTGAGTGCCAGGAAATAGAGGTACTTTATTTTATAGAGCTCATTTGTGCTACTTGGATATGAGGCAAGCAACTTAAAAATTAGAACTGCATAGGAATGAAGGCTAGAATAATATAAATACTAACTCAAAATAAGTTACCTGAACATCTCATCAAAGTGTAACTGGCTGTTCAAAGTTTTACGGTTACAACTAAAAAAAGAAAAAGAAAATGGTTTCAGAGAACCTGAACTGGTGAACTACAGGAAAAGCTGGATTTACACCATGTTACATGCTTCAATTTTCCTGATTCATTAACTTTTCATTATTTGTTACCTTTTTTGGTCTGAGTCATTTCTGTAAAGACAGAACACTAAGTCCTCCTTTGATGAAGTGAGAGATAACACTGTGAGGCAATCCATAATTGCTTAGGTCCTCATTAAATTTTGTTTATATAATAAAACTGGAAAATATCCTTAAACATGTAATTTCTTGTCAAAAATATGGAACAAATCCTGAACTGAATGAAGAAAGTCACCTTGCAGACGATGTCATTGGGAACAGGGCACCTAACATGGTAACACTCTTCGTATTCACCAGCAGGTAATGACAAGTGAATATACAGACTGATTGTACTGGGCTGAGAACAGTAAATTGCTAGAGGCAAGACAAATACCTAGAAAAAACTAGATCTTTCATGTCTTTTAAGGAAAGGTTCTGAGTTAGATTAGAGAAGATGAATGAAGCAACAGATTTCTATAGAAAACATGACATAGTCAAACTGACAAGGAAGGAATGGGATTTCAGTGGCTGATTTGTCTTTATCGGTTGTACATACTTAAGAATGGTGCCATCAGGATGCAGAGGCCATATGACTACCAGGTCTTGCACTTCAACCAGTTTTGGATTTCTCCATTTCAGAAACTGAAGTTTCAATCCAAATATTTAAAAAATAAATTTATTTTGGTGTAACAGAGGTGTATTATGAAGGTTAGACTCTTGGAATAAGTAAACAGGAAAGAAAAAAATATAAGAGGAACTTCCACTTCTGTTATTAAATGTTACATTTTTACTTCGTCCATCCAGTGATGTTTCATTTTAAATGTTTTATTTTTTGCTAACTGAAAGAGTAAAAAACAGTAAGTTTAGTTCATGGGGTTTTTTTCTCATTTTGTCAAAAAAGACTGTGTCAAATCATCTGGAAAAAGCTTTCAGTTTGTCCAACATAAAAAGAAGATGAAATTATTATACAGCTTCATTCTTCATGAATTCAAAGTCTATTCTGACATCAGGCTGTACTCTGAACCTATTGAGAGTTATAATTGCAAAATAATTAATACAGGCATATGTAAGAAACTATCTTCTACCAGCAATTGACAAGATAGCTCAGCATATGAAACTCAGTCTCAACAAAGATAGGACCATGAAGGCAATAAGGCCTTTAGCTAAATAAATTGAGATACACTGCAGCGGTCTGTTCCCACTGTTTTTTTTTTGGTTATTCATTTTGTTTCTTTTTTCTTTCCAAAAGCTTTTCTCTTTTCTTTTTCCAAGAGATATTATTGCTGCAGTCCTTGAGGGTTTTGAGTCAAGGTCATAGACTGGCAAGAAGAAATGGAGAAGAGACAAAGGTGAGGGGAATTTTATGCATCAGTGAGGTCAAACCACAGGACCAGAAGCATTTGCAGAGTAACAAACAGACCTGCATAGTCTATTACTGACATGCAGCAGCGATTCATCCGGTACCTGAATTTGGACAAAAACTTTCTTTCTTCTCCCATAACTGTGATTCTCAAAGTCCTAATTTTCATTATCTAGACAAACTTCTTTCATTTTAAAGAGTACAGGAAATTTAAAAAGGTCTATCTCCTTATTTTATTTTAGAAAACTTTCAGTTTCTGCAAGGCATTAAATCACCTGTTAATTTTTCACATAGATCATATTCATACTGATATTTATTGACCAGTTTTTGAATGCCCTTCCCACTTCTCATGTTTATTTCCTTAATAAAACTAATTTCATTATATGCTTGCGAGTTGCTATTCACTATAACTAACTCCCATTTCCACATCACTGTGTTGCTGCAAAACATTGACTCTAAACCCACCCATCTTCCTTTTGTTCAATCCTGCTGGCTCCTATCTGTGCAAAAGTACCATCATTTTTTTCCTCTATTAAATTCCTTGTTACATTCTTTTATACATAATTATAAATATAGAATTGTATATTTTATTCACAAATAAGTAATTATATAATTAATTTAGATGCTCATATATGAGCACATGTACTATTCTGTAGATTCTGAAACAGTAATTGATTCAATTATAATGAATTTCTGCTTGTTCTTTTATTTTGTGCTATGACTCACCAAAACAGAGAGGAATAAGCAGCAGAGGTTTTTCACCAGAGATGAACGTGGACAGTTGTGAACTAACACCACAGAACCCTTTCAGGCACCTAGGAGTATTATTAGTAACTGAAGCACATATAGCTACTAATTGCAACCAGATGGTTCTCTCTGCACCGTGACAGGCGAACAGTGAATTATATATGAAGTCCAAGCAAGACCAAGACAGTTGTAAACAGTATTTTGAGTCTGGTTTCAGGGCTCTTTTTTTTTTTTTTTTTGTATGCATATCATTGCCTTAGTTGCCCAGTAAAGAGAAAATCAGCACAATTGAGTCACCGGGTAATACTGCCTTCTTGCTCACAATTTGTCTGTTCCTTCTGTAGCATTTTTGATTATGCAGCTTTAAAATGCCCCCAAATAGTCCTGTGGGGTCTGGCAAGAAATTCTGCAGTACTTTCATAAGTTTTATTTTACAGATATGTATAGAATATGACCAAGAAGACTAATGATTTTAAAAAGCCAAATCCCAAGACTGCTCTTACTTCAGAATAGGCCCTGGGCCAGGCTCTGACTGGCACTGCTTCTGGAGAAGAGAAGAAGATCGTAATAGTATTCTCTTCCTACACAGTTCTTCCCACAAGGCTCAGACAGAATTGCAGATCCTGTGTTAGGCAAGATCAGAAGTATGATCTCACTTCTATGGGAACTAGTATGGGAAGTTATTTTAAGAAGGAAACAAAACCAGGGCATTACCTTTATGTCCACTTTATACTTTGTCCATTTAGGTTGCAAATTCAGCTGGAGAAAACATTGGGCTATACATGTATCTACAATGTTCACTAAGACAGAACACTGATCACTCTGACAGTCCTTAGAAAATACTGTGGAGTCATTAGTAGTCATATATTCCCCACCTAAGTGACCTTCTGTATTCCCCTTTGCAGTTCTCCAGTCAGGATTCACATCTGTCTACCCAACAGCCTTGAGAGTGGAGCATTTTTTTATTTTACTGCATGGAGGGATGTAATCCTGGAGTGGTTTTGTGAAAAATGATTAATGTGCTGCAAATGTGGAGAAATACTGCCTCTTGTAAGTGCAGGTAGAAGAGAAAATTACCTGTGAGTACAATGAATTCTGCTGCTACTTGTGGGTTCAGGTAGAAACAAGTAGTCTATTACCATACTGACGGAGTCATCAGTACTTCAGGAAAAAACTCCAAAGAAAATTGCTGAAAATAAACTAAAGTCAACTCTAAAATGTTGTATCTTTTTTTTCTCAGGGTTTTTTTGAGGGGAGGTAGATTTTCTTAAGGTTCGAGAGGGGTGGAGGAGTGGTTGATTGTGGTGAATTTTAATTATTATTATGGTTTAATTCTTTGTTTAGTGCAAATGAACTAAAAAAATTAAAGAAATTGACTCAGTTGAGTATTCCAGTTTTTCTTCCATGCAATTAAAGGAGTCTGTTTACTTTCCTGCTCAGGGGAAAATGAAAAATAGAATCATGGAACTGTTATTCTGTCTCAATTATAAAAATATCTGGCATAGAAACATTGATGCAGGATATACAGATGGAAGATGCAGTGACTAAGTCACCTAGCATCCCCTATCACTGGAAGCTAGAATGCCTGACTCTCAAAAAATAGTTTATTTAAGGGAAAGAAGGCAGGGAACAAAGTTATGTACAGCTTGCTGCAGATCCTAGCAGGACATCCAGAGAAGGGTCTGAGCTAATGAGGGATAAAGGTGCTCCCAATCCCAGTAGGAAACAAGAGAAAATTCTTAGACTACTGTGAGTGTACTCCTTCTGGGAGCAAACAGAATAATAGCAAAGCCATGTACACAATTATTCATGTGTGCAGCCCACAAAAAGCAAGATTTGTCTCTGCAACACATTAAAAAAAAAAAAAAAGAGAGATAGAAATTTCTGGTGAACTAGAGAGGGAGCTTCCAGCAGTTTTTCTATTTCAATACTCTCTCTGCCTTCTCTCCATTTTTTATTTTCCCCTATCTTTTCATTGTTAAAAACTGAAGCCAGATCCTTATCTTCAGTGCTAGTTTCAGAAGAGAGCTGACTGCAGGCTTCTAGGACAATGAGAAGACAAACTGGCTGAGAGGACTTTTTTCTTTATTTAATAAACCAAATTGATTTCCAAACATTTTTGTTTGACCCTGCTGGAACAGTAGTGTTACAGAATTTGAAGGAGAAATCAATTTTCTGAAGTGACTGTTCTGAGAAAGACATCCACATTATTTTTTTTCTTCTTCTTTTCTTCTTATGACAGGTTGGAAATATATAAATTCTGAATCAGATGAAGATCAACAACTTATGTCTGTTTTCTCCCTCTCTAACACAAATACCTATTCTCTTAATTTTCTATTACTAACAATTTTAAGTATAGGGAGTTTAACCTCTTCTCTGTACACAGTCCTAGTTCCCAGCCAAGTGGAATGGAAGATTTTAACTACAAAATCACTTATCTCATGGAAGATAGAATATCATTCTCTTACAATTACAATAAAGAAAAGCGTGGAAGTTTGAGGTGTCTTATTAAGTCAGTATTTCTTGAAGATTACACTAGGTCTATCCATGCAGATAGATCAACTGTTTTTTTCAAATATTTATTAAAGCACTCTCCTCTTTTAATATTACCAAGAGGTAATCACTGCACCTTTAACCACCACTATTTTCAATACAAGGTCAGAAAGAAACTTTTCTTAATAATATCTTTGATTTTCTTCATTTAGTTCTGCATAAACTGATTTTTATACACAGAACACAAATTGTTGTCACTTCATCAATGTCTCATTTTTCTCTTAACAATGAACTAGCAGTGATTAATTTCTGAAGACTAGTAAACAAAAACGTAGCCTCAAAAGTGACTAAAGCTTAGCTGTAAAATATGTGCATGCACATACTAAAAAATTAATTTTGAAGCACTGCTTCAAAAAGGAACATTCAAATGGAAGGGAGTATGCAACAGCAGAAGAAACTAAGCAGTACAATCGTGTTCCTTAGAGATTTTCATTAACACCAAGTACACATGAATATGACCTACTGAGAAGTAAGTATCTTCTTTGGAGTGACATTGAAAAGTAACTGTAAGAATAAATTAATTCCTAATGAATTTGGTGCCACTCTGCAATCATACAGGGTAAATTTCATATGAGCTTGTGAACTTGATTCCACTGTTGCAAATGTATTATCCTAAGTGACTACAGTGACACTTATTCTTCTTGTAAAGTACAATCCTGAAAGGACAGAACTTGTAAGGCTTTGCGTACTACTTAATTCCCAATCTGAGTTGAATATTTTGAAGTGTGGTATTGTCAATCTCAGTAGTGACTGTAGTACTTGATAAAATGTTATGGTTAAAGTAAAGAAAAGATTTGTTTAAAATGTGTGAGGTGGCTTCTCTACTATTTCACATCTAGTATTTCAATATTGAACCAAAACTTTGTAAGATATAATTATTGAGAACATAACATCCCACTTGATTTCATACTATCATGAACAAGTTGGAGTTGAAGGATTAAGACCCTGAAGGGTGTGAAGATACAAAGAGAAAAGAATACTGAAGACGCTTAAGGAGAAATACTTGAGTCCCAGTGGCAGTATTCTGTACAAGCACAAGCTATGCTGAAAGAGACAGTGAAGTGGAAAAACACAGCCTACCTCAAAAAACAGATCTCTAGCATATTTTTAATTTTCAAAAGGCCACAGAAAACTTGGTCTTAACAAGTCCTTGTGTAAGTTGTACATAAACTTTCTATGAACAATTAATAGGATTTAACAAATTATGAATTAAAAAAATCTAGCTGAAAGCCAAACTTCTTTTTGATTTCGCTTCCAACGATCTATACTGTCATGGAATACAAAATAAATGAAGAATATATAATAAAAAAATTGTTTAAACAAGTCAATGAAGATAATGAGGCATACAATAAGAAGGAAAAGGATTTTTTCCATCTCGTATTTCAATAATTCTATATCTTGTCTTCTGTTGTGCTTGATTGGACAATGTTGACATTGAAAATTAAGATGTTAGTGTCTTAACAGTCAGGTTTCTTATTTTAAAATTTGCTCTATATTGTTAGGAGGGAGATATTGTGATGTATGTCTAGAAATATAGAATTTGATCTACAATGAAGTAAAAATCTGCAGTAAATTACTATTACATTTGGGTCTTTCATTCCAATTTCATTATTTTCATTATTAGTTTAAAGAAAACATGATTATTTGAGAATGTCTCACAAAGTCTGAGTGATTAAACATGATTTAGAATCTTTTGATGAATCTTGTCATTCAGGGAGATATTCAACTGGAGTGGCATCTTAGATACAGATGTAGATATAGAATAGGTGATAGACATATAGTTATAGATGTAGATATAGATATAGATGACATAGATAAAACAACCTGTATCAGAGACTAAAAGCAACAGTAACTCTTATAACAGATCAGGAGAAAATACTTTACTAGGAAGTCTTTGAATTGTGAGATTACTTTTTCTGAAAAAAAATCAATTAGAAAAATGACATTTATCAAGTATCACACACCCACATCCTTAATTTTTTTCCTTTTTTTTTTTGAGAAAATGTTATTGTATTCCAAGATCTGTTCAAAAAAGCAATTATGAAATTGAATGAACTTATGATTGAACACAAAATCCTCTGTGTATTAATCCTAAACTTCATGCAGAAGAGTAGGTTTCCAATTACATGTATGAATATGTTATTCAGAATTTTTAGGATTGTAAGATCACAGGGAGCATTCACAGTACTTAGCAACACAGCTGCTCAGGCACAATACACCCACTCACATATTCTACATAAGGGATTTTTTTTTTATTTTCCCCTCACATCTCACTCTGTTAATTTTGTCTAAGAAGTAATTAGTTTCAATTAGTCATCATGAGACTTGTTATCAGAGTTTAAGTCAAAGACTAAAAAACTCCAAAACCACAAGGATCGTATAGAAATGAATTACTGAATATTTTGTATCAATTCCAGTGTAATAGATTTGAACATTCTAGGCTGAAATACAGTAATTGAGATTCAGCTTTCTCATAGAAGTGTATTGCTAGAACATCAGGCAGGCTATTTCCATTGGGAGTGAATAATTTTCTGTAGTCAAAGATTCAATAAAGAACTCCTCAAGGCCTTATATGGCATGTTTGCAAAAAGGTATAAGCTGTATCAGAAAGAAAAAAAATAATTTGGAAGTACAACATATTCAGGAGTATTCTGAGTAAGGTAATATATAATTTACTGACAATGTAAAGGCTTCCTCCTCATACTGTTCATCCAAATTGGAAGCTAAAAGGTAACCTGCTATACACCTTGTAGGAGATGTGGGACAGCCTCCTAGTTAATTCTTGTCTTCTCTGAGACTGTCATACCAGCTTTGTTTTTTGGCTAATTTTTAATACTTCTACACTCTTACAGGTTTCTTAGAGGACTGGTTTGCAATATCCTGACTTGTGCATCCTTATGTTCCTCCAGACTAGTCTGGGACCATTTTCTTTCTGTATAACTTTCCTCACTGAACTTTGGGTACTCAGTAATTACCTTAAACTATGAATTCCTGAAAGCCCTCATGCCACAGAAACATTATCCTAGCAGTTATTATGGAAAGGAGCAAAGTCTACCTAAATCCCAGCTTTGTGCTACAATTTCTAGTTTTGTAGATTGTAAATGCAACCACAGTGCCTCGATCTTGCTTCAGGGCTTATCATCAAAGAGTCTGTGAAAGCACCTTGAAGCTCCAAGACAAATGTCCTTTCCATAATAGATTTGATTTGTGTACCCACAAATCTCCCTGTTGTTGGAAAACTGCATGCCTTTCTCAGGAAAAGTCAGTAAAATCGCTGTGCATGTTCCATCTGCAAATGGTGATCCATCTCACTAGCACAATTGCACAGTAATGTTCAGTCTGCACCCTAATGAGTCCCAGATCAATGGCTGTGACATCCCTGTTTCAATATTGGTGAGCCTGGCCCTGGAGCTGATGCTTATTTACACTGTCTTAAGCGATGCTACTGTCAACAGGACTGGCAACAATCAATATTTCATTAGCAAAACCTTTGGCTTTTTCTGACTGGTTAGGAAACCCAATGGTTTCTGTATTGAAAATGTGCTTTTTTAAATTATCTTTATGATTTGGTACCTTGAATTTTGATCTATTCCATATAAGGCAGCTATAACTTCAACTGTCCAGGACTTAATGCCTAATTTTCAGGACTTATGAGTACTGCAAATATGACATGTATCAAGTAGAGCTACAGTTATCTAAAGTATCTCATGCTGAAAGAATAAATGGAACCTGAAACAAATAAACAAATAAACAAAAAAAGCTAAAAATATCTGAGCAGGAAAAATTCGAGTAAATTAGCAAGCATTTAAATGCATGTCTGCACATTGGTTCAGATATCAATATATAAAACCAGAAGATAAAGATGCAAATCTCAGTGAACTCCTGTTTTCACTCTTGTATACTCCTGTTTCCTTGCTTGTCTGCTTTTCATTCACTGTAAGAATTGTATTTTGGTTTTAATGTTGGAATATTAAAATCAACGAAGCTGTTAGTACTGCTTTTGTTTCTAAAATTACCTTAAAAGACTGTATCTACACTAATTTCTTCATGAGTTTCATGTTGAGAACCACTTATTCCTCAACAGTAATATCAAAAAATATTTTCAGATTGTAAGTTGGAGCAAATGTATCAATGCCATGATTATTCAAACATATAGAATTAAATTATTCATTATATACGTGTTATCCATTGGATTTAATCTTTGGTAGGTTACAGAATAATCTAACTATCATGGAAAAATCTTGATTTTTTTTTTTCTGTGAAGAATTAATACAAAAGCTTTTTTTCATGTCCAAGGTTTGACAAGAAAACATTTATTGCAATTGTGAAGTACATGTGCTGTGATCTTAGAATTATATGTCTTAATTACAAGTAATCAAACAAGAATAAGGTACCAAGCCATTGAAGTAAAATAAAGATGAAAAAATATTATGTGTACATCTGTGGGATGAATTTTAGAAAATAAAAATGAATTTTTAAATTTTTTTAAGACACTACTAAAATGAATGAATGACTGAAGTAAATCATTTTAAAAATGAAGACAATATTTATAGAAGATTATCTGTTTGTGTCCTTTTCTATTTTTGATTACTGGAAAAAAGTATTTATCTAGCTTTATTCCATAAAGGGTATAAGAGAGTTTGTATTCATTGTTTAAAATTATAAAAAAAAATCAGATTTCAAAAAGGAGTTAAAACATTTGCATCTGCTAGGAAGGATTTTTGACAATCTTTAAAATAGTAGGCTAAAAGTGTATGCTTTCAATTTCTCATTCACCTAAGCTATTAAAATTGAAATACTTTGCCATGGAAGAAGAAAAAACAAATAAAAACCCCCAAAACTACCATTCTTTCCCAAACATGAATTTAAGTGAGAATGTGCACGGTGTTGCATCTTTCTCTAAATTACAGTTTTTCTAGCTTTGTCAGCTATTAGTGCATAGTCACAACTGTTGATCTGTTAAACACTGAACAGAAATGAGAAAAGGAGCTGTAGGAATTATGTACTCCTATAGGAGCCTTTCTGACAAATATGAGGAACAAAAAACAACAGAAGGGGTTGATTTTATGCACCAGTAGTGGTAATATACATGATGCAGGAAGGAGTAGAAAAACAATACTGTAGTAAGAAGTAATACAGGAAATGTTAAACAAAAAAGAAATTTATTCCATGATGAGAAAGAGATGTACAAAAATAAACATGTTACACAGAAAATATGGATAAAATACTAAGGCAATCACAGATGCAATGTTAAAAACCAATTACTTTTAACAAAAGATGTTATAGGCTGTTCTTCGAGAAACTGATGAGAAAAACAGTGAAATTCAACATCTATTAGGTTTAATTGATAATTTACAATTATCGAAAGGGTAAGCCATGTGAAGAGAAGTCATTTGAAACAGCAGTGGTGTATATCCAACAGTTGTGATTGTACCCTGATGGAGTAAACTAGCTTAAAGTAAGAAACCTAATTGAAGATTCTTTGATAAAGAGAGCCACTCCCTGTGTATATATTTTGTGGAAGACAAGTCAGTTAAAATAGAGCATGTGTTTTAGAGAGCAAGGAAGAGCTCACCAATCTAACCTTAATGTTTTCTTTTTTTTTTTTCAACAAGAACACCTGAAGGCATGAGATAGCAAGTCTCTCTTCTATAAACAACAAAAAATATTTTCCTTACCAGACGATAATCGAATGAGACAATAATTGAAGTAAAATGGATACCTCTAATTGCTTATCTTGAAAGTTTATCTTGGTATTCAGTAACACATTTACACATACATCTCCAAGATTTTCACATATGGCTTCAGTGAATATAAACAATGAAAGTAGGTCACATTTAACCAAAGTCATGAAGCACATGTAGGTATTGTGTTAACAATGTATAACATCTAACATTATGACATCCTGTCTTCTGACACCCTCTCTGGACCAGTATCAGCATCATAGACACACTGCCAGCACAGTTTCTTCTAACATCCAGTCTGCTCACTGACAATTGTCAACAGAGACAAGATGCTGCCCACATTGCTCATGTAAGGTAAAAACAATTCTTTCAATCACACTGCTGTTGGTAGAGCCAAGAGGTGGCACGACTCCTACCTGCATCCAAAAAGTTTTTGCATGATTGACTAGTGGTCTCAATGACCCTGGACATTAAATGTCCCTGTCAGTCCACCAGAGCCATGGAATCACTTACAGTCCTGTGTTTCCTAACAGTGATCACTGTAGGGTGCATTGTTGCTCATCTTTCTTTCTACCTCAATAACTGTTGTGGTTCTAACACATTGTTGGGCTCTGTTACTGTTCAGACCATATGTTAAGTGTCAGATCTCTCTTGACAAATAACCCTTTGAAAGAAAATCTAAGTTTAGTTGTTTCTTTGGTGCATGGGTCTGGATTTCATTATAATCTCATGCATCAGATTGTAATATTTAAAATTCCCATGATGACCTGAAAAAAGTGTTCCATAATAATCTGAAAGATATGTTACAAAGGAGAATGCAGATTTGGCTAACCCTGTTTACCTGTCTTTCCCTTCTGTTTTTTCCTGAATGGTCACCTTTGTTCCTCTCAACATGAAGATTCCAATATGCAATTGCAATTTACACAAAACATCAAATAAAAAGAATGTTAATTTCTTCACTTTTCTCAACTCTGAGAATAGGAATCAAAGGGCTAAGCAATTGCAAACTGATTCTTGATGGCAACCAGATTTACAAGAGCAATCTGGCAGATGATGAGCTATGGTGTTGCTACTGTAGTTTTTTGACCACACCAAAAAGAAAATGGATATGATTTCCTGCATCTTAGCTGCCATTATTCTTTAAAATAGCACAGTTAATGTTAGAATTGTTTTATTGTTTGATTTTTTTTAAAGCATCTTTTTCTATTATTTATTCGTTGTTTACCAGTCAAGCACTACAATGTATTTTTTAAGTTATTTATAAGGAATATAATTATGATTGGAATCAAACAGCAATAATACATTTAGGAATATTGCATTTGCCCCTAGCAGTGTTGAAAATGTCTTCAGTTTCAATATTTAAAAAATAAGCCATTTTAGTAAATTTTTTTTACTACAGGTTCTCTGTATTGAAAGTGTGTCTTCTGCTTTTATTCTAGAAACATTCTGCTGAAGCAAATTCTTGACTGTTCAGTAGAATACTGTAACTTGACTTGTGACCAAAACAGTGTACTTTGTGGACATTAGAACACTTCAGATACATCAGCCTTAAATTCAAAATGAAAATATTAATGGAAAGATAAAAATGGCAGGCACCTGATGCATTTACAATTTGGAACTTCATTTCAGAGTTATCTGCAGTCATATCATATCTGTCCTACCACAGATAATGACACAATCCTTAGCTCTGATGGGAAAAACATCTAAGTGTATACTTGACTGTTAGCATATAATCAAATACTCTTGACATCAAAAGGATCCATATCTGTTCAATCTGCTTGGGTGAACTAGGGTCCAATGAAACAACATTAAAAAAAAAAGTCTATAATATATTTGCTAGGCATATAGCCTCAATATTGAAGAAAACATCTGCATATGAAAGATTTGGTCCTTTTCTGCTTAGCATGATTTGTAACTTTGTCACTGGTCAATAATGCTGCTCAGAATCAAAAAGTGATTCATGGGATGTGGCAGCTCAGTGGGACGTCCCTCTCCCACATCAGCTTAACTCATTTTTCTCTATATACTGCTTTGAAAGAGGTTCTTTCTTTACAGATCACAATTGAGCTGCTAATACTATGATTAGGACATACAAATGATCTTGTAACAGGGTTTCTGGAGTCCAAGTGGATGGACTCTCCATTTTTTAACAATCTATACTCTCTTTCATGTGTGAATGCTGTTGTAAATAAATTATGAACTAAATAAATTATAAGATTGGTTATCAGATATAGTCAGTGTCTATTCTTTTCCCTCACTGTGACCTACTTTCCTATCTATTTTATAAGATCGCTCTACCATAGTTCCTTTCTCTCATGTTTATTTACATTCTATTTGCATGGTAATTTTTTTCCTCACACAGAATATTTATTTTAAAATATGTCTAATTTTTCTGTTGAAATTATATTTAATATCTGAAGTTTTATGATACCACCAAAGGATGTTGAAAAAACATGGTTGCTTTAGCAGAATAATTCTAAAGACTTTAATAAGTCTTTAGAACAAAAAAGCACCAATAAAATATATTGTAAGGCCTATAAATTTTGGAAATCTAGAATTCATTGTGATATATCAAGTAAAAGTGGTGTAAGACCACTCATTATGTACTTAATTACTCATGATTTAATTAGGAAAGAAAAGTTTACATGTTTTAACTATGGATTCCCAATGTACTTCAAGTTAGAATGAAGAATAAAAAAATTGTTGGGCATCCTGTAGTCCAAAAAAAGGGTAAGAATAACAAAATGTAGAACTAACATTGCCAGCACCTCTACATTACAGATTTAGCTCCTTTCTGCTTATTTGTGCTTTATATCAAAGTGAGAGAAAACCAAACCTTTCTGATTCAAAGTACAGTTGTGTAAAAAATGAGCTATATCCAGTTTATACAAATTTGCAAGATAAATTATGACAAGGTAATATAGTCTCTCCAAAATTAAGAGATAATAACATCCCACAGGTTACAAACATACGATATCTGGCAATTCATCCTTACCAAATCAGTTTTCATAGCAGATGACAGAAGGAAGAGAGTTTGAGTTCCTCGTGCAGTTTTTAATGTCATGTTATATGAAGTACCTTAAACTGTTAAAGAGTGTCCAAAGAGGACCCATGAACACAGTAAAGGGCATAGAAAGGAAACTGTATGAGGAGCAGATGATGTCACTTGCCTTATTTGGCCTGGACAAAAGACTAAGAGAAGACTTCATCACAGTCTACAGACCCCTCGCAAGGGTAAGAGGAGGGGCAGGCATTGATCTCTTCTTTGTGGTGACCATTGATAGTACCCAAGGAAATAGCATGAAGCTGTGTCAGGGTAGGTTTAGGTTGGAGATTAGGAAACAGTTCTTCCCCCAGAGGGTGATTGGGCACTGGAACAGTCTCCCCAAGGAAGTGATCACAGCACCAAGCTTGACAGAGTTGGAAAAGTGTTCAGACAATGCTGTCAAGACTATTGTGTGATTCTTGGGGTTGTCTTCTGCAGGACCAGGGGTTGGACTTGTGGGATGATCCTAGTGGGTCCCTTCCAACTCAGAATATTCTATGATTCTGTGATTCTATGATATTACAGTTCTGAAGGTGATTTTCAAATAAAAACATTTAGATAAACATAAACTACTAGTTCAAGAGAAATACTGTTTGTGTTTCTTCATTTTTCTGTATTTTATAGGAGGTTGTATATCTGCCTCTACTAAACTCTTATAAAATAAAGTACCTTTGAAATAAATGCTTTCCTCAGGAAGGAGTGGGTCTCAGGAAGGAGTAGGTATATCCAGTTGCATAGACTATGCATCTGATAGCTTGTATCCTCATTTAAGTAATGTTACCATTATTATTCAAGTATACACCAAGTCAATTTTCAGAGTACTAAAAAAGTTTTATTGTTCCAACAATGAATAACATATATACAGCCATGTTAATATTTTGTTATGAAGATGTTCTTATGGGTTAGTCAGATTGGAGTGAAAATTATTACAACTCTTCCTAAAACATAAAAGATATAAGGGGAAAAATCTCTTTTGAGAAAAAAAAATTCTTTTTGCTTTTGCAAACACTTAGGATTCTTTTTTTTTAATCAGAACTGGGTTTACATATTCAGTCCTAGTAATCACATATGTCTTTTATTTACCTTGAACTTATAGATTTTTATCCTTAAAATTTTATAGTGCTCCAAAGAAGAAAGAAGATATTTTTAATATTTTAAATGTTGTTTAAATATCTTTTAAGATGCTAGTTCTGCATAGTGTTGACCTTATTTTAAAAGGTTCAGATGTGTTGGAGAGTTTTCGTTATCTTATAGAAAATGAACAAGTTCACAGGCTCTTTGATGTGTTCCTGTACAGCCTTCCTCAGATGCCATACAGAGGAGGCATAGTGAATGTCAATCCTATGTACCACTGTAGTACTGCAAAGCCTCCTTACTAACAGCTCATTACAGAAGGAAGTGGCGCTGCGCTGTCACCCAATGATGAGTTACTGTAACAAGCTGGAAAGAGACTGGTGTCACTACTTTATGCTTCACAGCCCCAGTCCTTGAAAGGAAAGAATATAGGTAACAGTACATTGTACTGTGCCTGAAACACTCTATACTCTGCAAGGCTCTTGTGCTTGGGGTATTTTTGTTTTGTTTTGTTTTGTTTTTTTATCTTAAAGTTGTTCCATGGCTTATGTGCTTCACAGGAAAGGTAACGTCTCAATGCAGCAGTTCACAAAATTGCAGTCTCTATGTTCACAAAACAATGCATCAAAATAATTTGCATCCAATTAGATTTCATTAAAGAGTCAAGGTCTTATTAAGCTGGCTACTTCAAGATATGTACAGAACAGGATATCAGAAATTTCCATTAAGCAATAGGAGTGGTGTAATCCTTCAACTAGCTGAAATAACTCTTGAAAAATATTGAGGAGACTGAAGTGATCAGGAGTCACTTGAATTCCTCAGATTTCCATGTTTATACATGTTTTTCAAATTACTACTATTCATAATAGGCCTTTAAACAAACAAGCGGGTATTTCATCCTGTTAAAGGATGAAGGCTGAACCCATCTAAAGATTATTTTCACCTGGAGTGAAAATGCAACTCTTTTCTTCCTGATCTATTACTAACCAATTCTAGATGTCATCAAGATTTTATTAAATTGATCAAATATATTTTTAAATGATTTATCTGATTTATATTCTATTGAAATTAACAGTAAATTTTTCTTTGACGGTCATGGAAATAAGGTCAGATCAAGAGAACAGGCTACAATTTCATTATTTTCTTTTAATAGTCTTCCAACTTCTTATAATGGTTTTCATCTTCCAGCTTTATATAATTACTCTCATCTTCCTTTAGTGGTTTAATAAATGAAATTAAACTCCATTGTTTCCATCAGTTCATTATTTTCATGGATTAACCAAAGGGTTTAGAATTGCTTTAAGTTCTCTAAAAAGCAGAATTCAGAAGTGATGAACAACTTGCCACATCACATGATAAAGAGAAACTTGCTTAAGTACTGTAGGGGGTCTGTCTTTAAAGAGCTATTCTTCCACTGTAGTACTATCCTGGCTACACTGCTTATTTGGGTCATCATTATAAAGGTTGGTGCCTCCTGGATATGATAATTATTGAATTTTAATGACAAGTTTAAGGTAAAGTATACTGATACATCTCATTTTCTTAGTCTCTTTGAGATCCTAATTGTGTCTACACAAAAGTTCCATACTTATAAGTACTTTGTTGGTTAGGTTCACAAATATTTGGGCAGCACAAAGGTGAGAAAAACATAACTCACAAGTTTTATGAGAATTATGAAAACCTTTTATTATATATGAGTCATCTGTCTACAATGAAGTGATAGTAACCAACAGAAAGAATCCAGGGATTTCGGGATGATAATGGCATGCTATTGCTTTCAGTCCCTGGCTCTTACTACAGTATCTTTTGTACTGCAGACAATTCCTAATTCCATTTTCTGGAATGCTTACTTTTTCTGCTCCTAAGGTCTACTAGTCTACTACATTAAGCACAAATACTTGTATAAGAACTCACCTTGTCTTTCAACACCAAAATTAATCCACAGCAATATGAAAGGTGACCACACGCTTCTTCTATATAGCAAAAAGATCTGTGGTTATATCTTACTTCAAATGGGGAGAGAATTTTTTTTACTTCTCATTTTTGTTTTGAAATGATTTCTAGCTACTTCACTAGTGTACATGCAGGAGGAAAAGCGTACAAAACTGTGGCAACCTGTTTTAATAGCAGGACCATTCTTTGGTAGCCCATCATGTACATGAGCAAATTATACACTGTAATCTCTTTTGTTTCCTCCTTCTCCATTTCCATTTTAACATATAAGAGTTTGTTTGCTTTTATCTTTGTCTTCTTTTTGCTTCTGTTTCTACATCCTGTCCACTATTACTCTTTTTCACCATTAAGGAACTAACACTGGAAAGTTCATACACATCCAAATGAATTGCCACTATTGATCTGCATTGAAAAGTTCCTATATAACGTCACCTCAGTGATCGCTGTAGTCCCACAGTAATAACCAGCTCCATTTCCTGAGGAAACATTTTTATACTTATTGGCAGATAGAAGCTTTAAATACAATGCTTTACAGACTGGGATGCTCTTCTGTGATGCCTTTAGAACACATAGCTGGCTGAAAAACTTACAAGCTGTATTCCAAGATTTGCAATGCAAACTGCTGTGTTAATAACCTGGAATTCTTAAAGTTTTCTAGTAATCTTACTCTTTAAGTAATCCTAATGTTCTAAATTCAAAGGGGATTATACTTGCCTATTACCTGCTTTTCCATATTATATTGGGGCAATAAGAGAAGACTACTGAAAAACTAATCCTCCATGTTACTGTACACCTAATCATGGCAAGCATGCTTGATGACTATTGCTAAGAGTTACTAAGAACGGATACAAATAATACTGGGTGAAGGACTAAGTGATTAGAAGTAAAGGAAAGGACAAAAGAAGTAAAAAATCACTACTAAGGATATTCTCTGGGTTCCAGTTGCTCAACTATAATTAAATAAAAGAAACAAGATGAGGTAAAATGATTACCACAATGTGGAGAGACAGGAAACTTGAGAATCAGAGTACTGAGAGCTCTCAATTTATTGACAGATGTAGGTCCTGTGAAATGTGTCTGACTAAAGGAACAGTACATTTGTCTTCTACTTAATAAATAGATATTCTAAGACAGGCTGGTTGACCTAAAGGGCTAAATGTTGCATAATAGTCAAGAACATAGGACATCATCACAATAATTAAACCCTTTCCCAAAAGAGGGAGAACAACTCCAGAACAGCTTTATACATTGCCAATAGCAATAAGCAAGTAATAAAATCTCACATCATAAATTCTGAGTTCTTCTCAATTATCTTGGTTCAAACAATTGCAGTGCAACCTACAGTACAGGCTGGTGAACTCGTGTATTGATTACAGCCCTATGGTGCCATGTAGTGTCAATAAGATTTATAGTTACTACCTGGAGATGACAAAATTATTCACAGCAGTTTCTACAAGAAGTTTCATTTCCTTCTTTCACTTCATGAGAATGAGATATTTGCAATTTCCTTGTAAGTATTTGTTACATGAACTTCTGACTGTGCTCCTTTCAAGATGTTTAGAAGTGGAGATAACAGTGTGTTTAACTAATTTTCCCCAGTAAATTATGTGTATCTGAGTTTCATACTATGAAAGGCCACTGAGAGATAGTTGCTTAGAGTTTAAAAACACACAGGTAAGCATTCATAAAGCCATGATCACCCTGACAGGTTTTTTTTTTTCCTGACTCAATATACTTCACCCTTAGAGCCAGAATTTAGACTGAAATAGTAAATTATATGTTCACACTTCACATAATCAGACTAAAATATTTTCTTGAAGCAAAGGCTATTATAAAATTTACATAACTGTTAGCCTGGAAATTAAACAGAATTTCTTTATTAGGGATACTCTTAAGAAGTTCTGTTTTTTGTTCTAATTCTCTAAATAAAGTAAATGTTGGGAATTCTGCTACTTAACAAATCTTTATTTTAATGATTTTTGGACTTAACCTCCCCGTTTTAAATTGATTGAAAATGTCTTTATTTCTAGTAACTAATCAAATTAAAAAAAATAAAAAACTCAAGAGAAAGTCATCTGAATGCATTTTTTTTTACAAAACTACAAGAAACTTCCTACAGAAGATATATGGCTCTGTTTTGCATACAACACTTTTCCCAGAGTTCTATTGCCAACTTTGTTTAATTATTGCTTGGCAGTGATAGATGCCAGCTGTTACATGCCTTTCCAACACATGCATTGAACTCAGCATATACAGACCTTATTATTTTTTGTCAGGCAAATGAACAAATAATTTGCAAAATGTTTTTCAAAAGCAATTTTTAAAGTAATTTTAACAAGAAAAATGGATAATGTTGAAGAATCATTTTAATTGCCTCATCAAGGAAAAAAAATGAAATTTGGAGCTGTAAAGAAAACAGACTTCAAAAACTTGTATTTTTACTAGTTGTACATGTGACTTGCATAAAGTGTACGTCATTTCTCAACATTATTAATACAGCATCTCTCACTAATTCACCATGCAAAATGAGTTGAAAGTGGTTCTATGATCTAATGACCAGGTTTTCGTTTCCTTCTTAGTTAAACATATTCCCAGAGTTTATTTGGTTTCTGAAGATTCCCAAGCTTCTGTCAGCATTAGGATTTTATCAACCAGATCTACATTCAAGTCTTCTGTTTTGTTGTATTTTGTGTTGTTAGTAGAAAAGTAGGTTGGATACCTTAGAAATCTGTGTTAAGGGGTTCCCCAACAATGTGTATTACACACAGCACTGTTGTTAAGGGGATACTTATGGGCTTCTAAGTCAATAACTGAATCCAGGCTCCATATGCCAAATATAACCCTGCACCAGCTGGTTGAAAAGCTGTTTCTCTCCATCTCAGCGAGAGCTCTGGGTAAAATATTCATGACTTGAAAAGAGGCCCTGGAAATATTACTTTTATAAATGGAAAGAAAAATTAATTCTATGTTTAAAGTACAAAAGAATCCCTGTATCTTTATGTTCTCCTTTTCCTCACACTAGCTCTGTTCAAATAGTCATTCCATAGCTTTATGATACTCCTGGCACTTGTCTAGAAACAATCTTCTTTTTCCTCACAGTTTATGAAATAAACACCTGTGTGGAAGTCAAATATTTTGATCAGAATACAAAAAGCTAGTATTAGGTAGGGTGAATCGCTAAAGGTTCTTACAGTATTCAGATCTGCAGACACTTCATTATGAATGTTTAATCTACTAGACCCTGGAGGACAAAAAAGTATTTGTGTACGTGTTTGTGTGCGTGTGTCTGTTTCGAGTTCTCAGTTGCTCAAACAGTAATACATCGGCCAACGCCAAATATTACTTCACAAAGAGGCAGTTCTGTTTTGTATTCAGAGTCAGTTGCTTATCTGACCAGTGAAAACATAAAGTCACTGTAAGGTTTTGATTTATTATAATGCTACCTTTTCCTGATTGCTGTTTAGAAGAGCACCTCATTACTTGACCAGAGCATGGGAAGTGAATAAAAGCTTTCATAATATATCTCTAACCAGAAATACTGCAAGGTCACATTACATAGGAACTGGAGGAGCAGGAGGAAGGCAATTCAGATAACCTTAACTGAAGAAAATAACTTTAAACATCAAAAGAGTGAGATAAACCCCCAAAATTTTGATGTACATATGTGTTTTCCTCATGTATCTTCTTTTTTTTTTTTTTTTTAATACTTTTCTTTGTTAAAAAAAAAAGTCATGAAAAAGAAAAAGATTTTGGGGGGGACAAAATAGTTTAAGTTCTGAAAACTGTTTATTCTCTCAAGAGTCCTAATTTTTATGCAACTTCTAAATTCTCTCAATTCTCAAAGGAAAATAATTTTTTCTAACTAGATACTAAAAAACATCTGTTCTGTTGTATTGTAGTATCATCAAAGATTTGCATATAGTAAAAGAACAGGAAAAAAAACAAAGAAAAAAAACCCAAAAAGTCCTGAATATCACATACAAAGAAATTGTCTCAGTATTTTTCCACAAATGAATGTTTTTCTTTCACCTTTTAAGGGATAAATGTTTTAGGTCCAAGTATCACTACTACTAGGTCTCATTTCACTTAGTTGCATACAACATAGTTATAGACCAATATGAAATTATTTCTATTGTGGATCTTTGAGATACAATCTTAGACATGTTTTAAACTATAAAACTATTAAAGGCCCAATTTGCCTACCACAAAGTACAAAGAATTCTATGGCAGAAATAGTATTCTTCACTAAACACAAATATCCTACAATTACCTTTTACCTTGTGATGCAATGCTTTGTTTTCAGTCGCAAAAGCAATGCTGTGGTCCACCACCCCTTTTCACACCCTATAGAGTCACCCTGCACACAGGATTGCAACCTTAAATAATAACCAACTGTCATTCCTCATGTTGTGAATGCAAGCAGTTCTAATTTAACCTGGAGCCCCTATGGTAGCTGTGACAGATGAATACAGAGCTTGTTCCTTCCAAGTAACAGGGTGTTGCTTCTTTGTCCAAACTGAACTCTCTTGTAGGTGTTTTCTAACTGTTTTCAGTTTAAAAGAAGCAATGTGGCTAAGATTTGCTTTTCACATCCCATAGATGTAATGTTCTGATTTTTGATTGAAATAAATAAAATTTCTGTAAATGAAGATTTGTAGCTGTCAGTTCTGAGGCACTGGTAGTGAGCAACTGTGGGCAATAACTTCTTCATTTGGCATATCTGCAACCAGAGACGATATATGCTGACAGCCTGGCTCATCTGAAATAACACATGGGAATCTCAAGAAGCCAAAGTGGTGGAATTTGACCAGACGGAAGGGTGCAAGCTCCCTGTAAGCTTACAGAGCCCATTACTGAAATAAAGTTCTCTTGCCAAAATGAAACTTCATTCTAAATTAGAAATGAAGGAAAATGGGTGGATGTGGCAAAAAAAGAGGGAATCACAAACCAACAGTAAACAAAAAATGAATTAACATAGTAAATGGTGGCCGCAAGAGGTCTAAGTACTGTACAGTGTTCTCAGAAAGGAATTTAATCTAGGATTTAAATTTCCATTGCAGATTGAAATTCCTTAGATGACGTGCCCTAATTAATTGTGGATTCAGGCCCTCTTATTTATATATTTGTCTGCACTGATAGTAGCTTTGTCCTTGCAATAAAAGTTGGTCATATGATAAAGAATGAGGAATTAGTTGAAATAATAAAGGCAATAGGGTTGTGCAAAGCACCCGTAACAATCAGATTCATCTGTCTAAAAGCAGATAAGATTCAACGTGTCAGATCAGAATCAATGTGATTAGCAATGACCATTAACTTCAATCTTCCTCAATCTGTGACCCACACTATGAAAATGTAGTCTTGAAAATTATTAACTTAATCTTGCCTCTGTATCATTTAATACTAGAATGTAACACTTTTGTGCTCCTATAGCATTGCCTCAGTAAGCTTTTGCTGCATGCTTCCACACTGACAGAGGATTCTCTTTGTGAGCCTTTGAGTTAAAGCCTGCCAGGCTGAAATTATTTAGCCAAAACAAAGCATATTGCCTGGAAAAAAGTAGGAATTTCAACTGGCATCTATGCATCACCAGAAACAAACAAACAAATAGAATAACCCGTACCTTTTATTTTGCCATTTGACTCCAATTATTTGGATTTGAAAATGCTTCAAAAGCTTATTCCTGATATCAATATCTTTGTGACATAGAACCAAAAAGAATTGTCAGGCTTCATTCAAGGAGTTCTGTCCTGAAAAGTAGACATTGGATGAGAGCTTAAATGCCCTAGCTTCAAGTCAATGGCTTTTTTTCTTAGAAGATGGTTCATCTTTCTATAAAGTATGAGAGGAATATGAAAAAGGTTGATTCTGGATCACGTCAATATTGAAAAGAAAGAGAAAATGTCACTTGAGGAGATTTTTACTGGAAGTTTAATTTAACATGTTGTGGCTTTAAATACTACGAAGTCCAGGCTCACCACCAAAATTAACAGAAACAGTAGCTGCTAAAATTTCAAATTTAGTTCTGTTTTTCCTGCTTTCACATTTCTTTTCCTTCACCTTCATTGGAGAAATTTAAAAAAAAAAAAATTATAAATACAAATAATAAATGAGAGACAAAGAAAGGATTTTCAAATGATATCAAGATAGAAGTTCTATATGAATTCTCATCATCACACATATATAGACAAAAACAATTAAATTAAGAATTTTTTGGATAAAAATACTTTCAAAAATAACAAGCAAAGAGAATTATGAAGTTTCAAATTTGCTATAAAGCTATTTTAGATGGTGCTTATAAAATATTAAGTCTATTGGTATATTATATCCATATCTACTCTACAGGGCAGAAATACACAAAAAGATATGTAATTATGATGCATATATAAAGAAATAAGGAAAACTAGTATGCTTTTCAAATAATCACAGAATGGATTAGGTCGGAAGGAATTGTTGGAGGTCATCTGGTCCAACATGCCTGCTCAAGCAGGATTCTTTAGAGCATATTAAAGGAAGTTGTGTTCAGTTGGCTTTTGAGTATCTCCAAAGAAGTAAACTCCAGAGCCTTTCTGGGCAACCTATAAATTTCTATGAGAACTGTAAACTTAAGAATGATCTCAACAATCAAGGTAAATCTAATGGATTTTTAGTATTGTTCCTTGAAGATAAAACTATTTCACAGAAAATCTTGCTGAAATATGAAATAACTTTCATATGGAAAAGCAAGTTTACAAGAAAACTGATAGTGAATATGTATGAAATACTATGGTGTAAATTTCTAAAATAACAGTCCTGAAAACTTTATGTACTTCTCCTTAAAAAATAAATGGTTCTATTATGCAGAGATATCTAGGGCAAAGGATTGTGTCTGCAAGTCTGCTTTCCTAGCAATATTTCTAGGTAAAACTGACAAGATAAAAACAGAAGAAAAACAAATAAAAAACCCCATAAAAACCCCCACACTAAAATAAAAGAATAAAAGACAATAAAATTATGAAAAGTAAAGGAAGAATAAAGAACTGTATTGAAAAATATACAGAGATAAAATTTTACTATTTTACATTGAGGTTTAAAATTAGAAATCAAATATTCAGCCAATAACTGAAAGATTACTCACTTTCTGAGACCATTAAGCAGCAGTGTACCCCAGGGGTCAGAAATGTGTCCAGTGTTTAACATCCTCATTAAACATCTGGGGTCCTCCAGGCTGAAATGCAGCTTTGCAGAATAGGACTTTCTGGAGGTTCTCTCTGAACTTCAGAAAACTCTCGTTCACTGTAAGCATGACTAAGCTGTGGTACAGTCTGCCTTGAAGTGGTGGTGTCTTCATCCTTGGAGATGTTCAAAAGCTGTCTGAACATGGTCCTAGACAATTGACTCTAGGTGGTTGTGCTTGACTGGGGGGTTTGGTCCAGATGATCTCCAGAGGTCCCTGCTAATCTAGATATAACCACCCTATATTATTCATATAAATAAAATAAAATAAACAATTATAAATATACTTTACAAAACGATTATTTGATGTGATTTTCAGAAATTACTTAAGTAGGTGCCAAGCTTTGAGTATTTAGCTATACAGTGTGTTTGAAAATTAACAATATTTTGAAGACATAGTCACATTTGTATTCCAAAATTTTCTTCTGAAAACGGGGTTTGTTTTTAAGAAATTGTTTTCTGTTGGCCTAATAAAACTGTTATGTTACAGGCTAATGTGAAAAAATTAAACTTCAAAATGACGGGTGATCTGTTTTATTGAGGGAGTACAGTCACTGTTCAGTCTTCCCTTTTCGAACAAATCAAAACATCACTTTCAGTACTTAGATAACATTATAAACATATAAAACCCACATGAAAGATTGAAAGATTTCTAGAAGTCAGCAATAGGAGCATTATCCAAGCAAATAGTCGCACACATTACATCAGAGCATGGAGATAATGCACCATAAGACTTAAATCTGCAGAGATAGATTCCAGGATATGTGGTTGGTGCAATAATAATTCTGTGGTTTTTAGGTTAACTTTCTTATGTTGAAGGGATACAAGTCTCTGTGGTGGCTTTGCCGCAGCTGGTAGGTAAGATCCCATCTGTATCACACTCACTTCCCTGTATCTGGATGGGGGATAGAATCAGAAAGGCAAAAGTGAAAAAACTTATGGTCTAACAAAAAGGCAATTCAGTAAGTGAAATGAGTGATGAACACCTAACTTGGCCTACAGTCCCCCTCCCAATTTTATCGGTTTTATTTCTGAACCCAATCTCACATGGTACAGAATACTCCTTTCGTTAACTCAGGTTAGTTGTCCCCGCTGCATCCCCTCCCAGACTACTTGATAGCCAAACAGAATGAGAAACATTGTGAAAGCACTGTTCAGCAACAGCTGAAAACATGGAATTGTTATCAATAGTTTTGGTCACAAAAACAAAACACAACACCATGCGAACATCAGAAAAATGGAGAAAAGTAACTGTCCCAGACAAACTGCAACTGCTATGCTGTCTGGTACACTTCTTGTAGCAATCAGTAAGTAGAGACATCTATCATCTCAAGAGAAGGAAAAGAGGGGAAGGAGGAAAGGGAAGCAGAAGAGAAAAAACAAACTAACTAACTAACTAAAAATAAACAAAAAGAGAAAAGGAAAAAACTGAGGGGAAAAAAAGGGGGAGGGAGGAAATGGAAAAAGGGAGAAAGGGAAATGAAAAAGGAAAGGGAGGAGAAAGTGAAAGAGAAAAGGAAAGGGAAAGGAAAACCATCCGTAACTCCAATAATTGTTTGAAAAAAATAGATAAGTAATTACTTTTTAAAACTGGAACCAGAAAGAGGCTGCGATCCGTTTTCTTAAGCAGTTTAAATTGTGCACTAGTTAACCTTTAAAAAGATATGGCCATTTTAACGTTGGAGTTATTTTCTTACTCTTTTTATTGCTACTATTTCAGTAAACATACTTGCAAATTTCCTTTAAAGAATAGGTTGTGATGCTCCAGAACAATAAACTAACTACATCCTATTATATACTATTATTGCATAGACTAAGGTGGGACCAAGCATTACAGTACAAATTTATTGCAAGTATAATCTTGACTAA
Organism: Manacus candei; assembly: GCF_025592945.1. Lineage (NCBI taxonomy): Eukaryota > Metazoa > Chordata > Aves > Passeriformes > Pipridae > Manacus > Manacus candei. Next base: position 2,188,299 of record NW_026138141.1, on the reverse strand, counting down.
AGAAGCGCCACAAACAAGCTGCTACATTTATCTCTATTTTTAAGAGGAATACTTTTCAAGATACATCTTCTGCGACTTGAAATTTTGTAGACAACTTTGATCCTCTGTATTTTGAAGTTTTCCTTTTATATGTTTTCTCTGGGATTTCAAACTACTTTGTTAGTCATTTGTCTGCTGCACATTTTCTTCAGCGTGTTGCTGGTCAGTTTGTCTGACCAAAGTCCTCATGGCATTTTATTTTTTCCTTTCACTGTGGTTTTTTCATGTTCCAGAATTTCAAATCCAACATGACCTTTACTGTCAGGAAGAGATGGTGTTATTACAAGGCACCCTCTGGGTGTTCCCTTGTTGAGGTTTGGAAGAGCACTGACAGTATGCCCTAACAACACTGGGGAAAAACATGCCCAGCTTTCCTGACTGTAGAAGTCTGACATCAGTATGTTCAAGAAAAGCAAAGAGTTATAGTCCTATTGCAAACTACAGTGATCAAGAGCAGGGCTGACCCCCTAGTGACACCCCTTATATACTCTTTTTTTTTTCCCCAATTCTTCAACTTTACTACTCTCATCACTTCCTAGATAAATATACCGCACTGGTTATTCTTACTTCGTCAGCTGACTTGATACCTTTTTTTTTGAACTTAAGAGTTGCCTTGGTAATCTCTGTTTAGCTAGCAAACCACTAAGCAAACCCTCCTTCTTGTGAAATCATGCCGTTAGCTTCTTAGTAAAACTAGATGGCTCAGATTAGCTGTCTGCTGTGATATCAGGAGCATGTCTGCGATATCAGGAGCATCTGGCAGCTTCTCATGTTACTATGTAACTGGACTAGACGTACAATAGGGACAGACCATTTTTTTTTAATTATTATTTAATAGCTGTGACAAAGTCTCTGATACTGTGTTCCAGAGCCAGAAGCAGCTACTGAACAATTACCTGCCATAGTTTAACTGCAGCTGCAACTAAGCACAATGCAGATGCTCACTTATCCCCCTGCCCCCTCTGATTTCAGTGTCATCTCATCTCTTTCTCACGATTCTGCTTCTACCAGAGTTGACAGGGATAAAATGCCTAAAATGCCTCAGGCCATTCAGAAATAGTTCCTAAGAAAGTCAGTGACTCTGTATGTTTAATAAGAATTTACACTATTTTTGTCAAGAGTGGATTAAATTGCAAATTATTTAGAGCAGGATTCTCTTGTTGAAGGGATACCTTTTCTTAGAGAGGTGAATCAGAGCTGTGCTCACTTGCCTTTTGTTGTTCGGAATTAGAGAACAAGGTACAGAAGAATATGCAATTGAGGAAAACAAACAAACTAACAGATTTTTTCAGGCTACTGGTGTTAAGCTCAGTAATGACCTCACAACACTGAAGCAAGCTCTGCAGTTGTCTTAAATGCTATCAATGATGGGAACACCAGGAAGGATAGTGAGAAATAATTCATCTATAACATTAGTATCTCTCTCTGGGACAGCTAGAATAACACAAAAAGGAAATGTTAATCTGTTACTTTGGGGGCTATACAGCATCCTGATTTGCACTACCTCAGCTGTTATGTCTTGAAAGAGTACAAATTTATGTCTGCTTGCAGCTACCTCTATAGAATGATCTTAAAGTCTCTGTTAGGGAATAGTCAATTACAAAAATTTTTTTAATAAACATTAATCCACAGTGATTTTTTTATGTGGGTAAAAATGATATGCTAAGGGCAGAAAACAAATGAGAAAATTATTTTAAAATAATCACAGAGTCACAGAATGGGTAATGTTGAAAGGGAACACAGTGGGTCATCTCATCCAACCTCCCTGTTCAAGCAGGGTCATCCTAGAGCACATCACACAAGATTGTGACCAGATCGTTCTTGAACATCTCTGTGAGGGAAATTCCACAACCTCTCTGGACAATCTGTTCCAGTGCACGGTCACTGCACAGTAAAGAAGTTCTTCCTCATATTTAGGTGGAATTTCTTATGCATCAGTTTCTACCCATTGCGTCTTGACCTGTTGCTCAGCATCACTAAGAAAAGCCTGGCTCCACCCCCTTGATACCCTCCCTTCGCATACACAGTAGTTGAAGCATTTACAAAAAAACATACGGAAGTTGATGTTCAGCAGGTTCTTGAAAGATAACACAAATCATATTTGAGATTCTAGTAACTGTAAAAATTTACTCCATTTAACTGTATAGAGAAAATAATGAAAAAAAAACCATGTCCAAACAGTATTGGAGGGTAACAGTAGAGATGATCTTTCCTTCTGGAATTTTAGAACACAAGAAGGAAGCAATTATTAAGTGAAATGCTTGTTTGCTATTTCTTCCAAGAAATAACACTGTTAATAATAATTTTTTTAAAATTAGTTTGTTGAAGTATCCCTGGAAAAACATAGCTCCTAATAAACCAGCAATTCATTTACAGTAATAAAATAGCAGAAGAATACATCAAGGAGGTTTTAGAAGACATGGAGTTACTGACTAACACCTTAAGTTAGAATATGTCAAGGTACTGATGCACAAGAAGTAATTAGCTTGTGTCCTATATAGCATTGTGGGTAAGCCAGAGTCAGACAGTCCTGACATAATTATTCTTGGATTAGCATTTCACACAACATTGAAATCTTTGTCCAAACTGATAGCATGGAATATATGTGGCAGTTTCTGGTAGTGTCACTGTCTCCCATCTGAGTGAGAAAATCAACTTATGGTGCTCACAGGGGGATAAAGAGCATCAATATCATCCTGACCTTCTACTCTTCTGTCAGTGGTAATTTGGATTCCCTATGTCCTTGAACTATGACCAGAATGATATCTTCTATATCTTGGTGACAGTTCACTGGCAATAGCCGATGATGAACATTAGCTTGGATCAAAACATGCAAATGCTTTTGGTTTTAAAGAGGCTGGCATGACTCTTTTTCAAGGATAAAGCAATGCATCAACATCCTGGTGTAATCAATATTGAACCAAATTTTACTTCAAAGTTTTTCAAGTAAATACAAGAATTAGCCCCATACTACTTAGTGGCCAGTAAATTTACTGCATGAGCCCTCCTGATAGTTTGCTTAGAAGATAAATATCTCCTGCTGTTTCCAGCGATGTTGCGGTATTTTCAGATTGTCTTATCGTGACTTCAGATTGTCTTTTCAAGAAAACCGATGAAGCAGTCTCCACTAAACTAAATTAAATTAAATTAAACTAAACTAAACATATTACATGCCAGCTAAGATGGGTGAGAAGTCAACAAAATTTTAACAAAAGTGAAATCCTCCTTTCTTCCCTTACATCCCCAAAGAACATAACACTACATTAACTACTTATGATAATAATCTCGAGCAACATGCTGGTGTCTTTGTCACCCCAGCAAGAAGATGCCCAGGCTAGTCAAGTACAGCCAGATAGGGTTTCTCCAGTTAGGCTTTTATTGTGAGTAAAAAGAACAGGATTTTTCCTTGCAGTTTATCAGCTCGGTTACCTTTCGTTTCCACTTCCTGTACTGAAAGTGCTGACTCAGGATCACTGCAGTGAACTACAGTGCAAATCTCACTGCTGTTATGCTGAGAGGCTGACATAATATTGCATATATATCTTTTATGCTTACTAATAGAATACGCTACGACTATTTCAGTAGAATTGATTTGTAGCAGAACTTAATAAATACAGGGACCTTTCCTATCCATTCACAGTCATAGAGAAATTGTGTGTACTGGGAGGTGACTGCATGTCTTAATAAATAACCTTATAAAAGTTAAAAGTCAGCATTTACTGTAGTGGCTAAAATAAAATCTTGCTAGTGTAGTGTTGCAGTGTTGTAAGGTTAACTGTGTTCTTTCCAATGTGAGCTAAAATTAGACTCTTAGTTTTATGTTGGCAGAAGAGCTGAGCAATCTATGGATAACTTTAAGGCATTTTACACAGTCTACTGGCTGCAGTATGTACTAGAGTCAGAGTTTATTCAAGAACTGGCATGTTGTTTTTCTGAAGCATTCAATTTCATGGGTGGCAGATCACGTTGCAAAGCGATGGTTATGACACTTCACCATCTTGCATTGTGATATGTCAGCATATGGTAGAAAGCTGCATTTCATCCCATGAATTGTTATAATGCTTCCTGAAACATAACATGAAGGGAAGCTTTGTGGCAGATCACTTACCCATTAAGTGCTGGTATCTGATCTGTAATCAAACAGGAAGACAAGAGGAGACAGTACCATGGTTCATCAAGTAGTATAATTATTTCTGAATAGCCAGACACACTTCTGGAATCAATGAAGTATTTCTCTTTTTCTTTCCTCGACTTTCATGTATGACTGTGGGTATCAAAAATGACAGCTGATGGAACAAATACTTCTATTTATGTTTTTTATAGTATTAATATAATTAGTAGCATCAGTCACAATAACCAGGCACATCATGCAGCAATGACACTCCTGCCATTAAGCAACTGTAATGCAGAAGCAAAAAGTCCCATGAAGAACACTGTTTCCAAAGGTAGATGAAAGCATTTGGTTAAATCTATGTATGTATGCAAGTTTCTGGGACAGACTGCTTTAATATGTGTGAGTGTCAAATATTGTGAACAACTTCCCCATGATTCAACTATATTTTATGACTGCTGTATTTCCTGACATCCGTATTGTTTTTATTTATAGCTATGTACATATATGTATGTATGAAGAGATAAAAGATAGATATATGTGTATATGTATATATATATATATATATATATATGCCTGTAATATAGTATAATATAAATTACCTATATAGCCTTAATCTTCCTTTTTGGGTTGTTTTGGGGATGACTTGTAATTGCCAGAGTTAGATGAAGACTAGATTTTTCTGTTCTTCCTTGGGTAGTGGAATAATTATCCCAGAGATGGTCCAATTTAAGGCAATTCAATTACCCAGGAGACGAAGCAGCCACAAACCTCTAGTAAGCATACATGTAGCAAGACAATGCAATCACACATGACTATTGGATTAATACTATTTTTATAAGCCCTATTAATTGTTTGTATTATTAAAACACACAGGCTATGTTGGAAATGCTTAATAATAATGAGTCACTCTGGTTAGGACCTCAGGAAGTGAGCAGACACAAACAACAAAGAACGAAAGAAAAGAAATAAAATCAAAAAAAGAACTCACAAAAATAGTAGTACTCTCCTCATTTTACAGACCTGTGTCTGCACTCACAAATTCTATATGTGGCAAAGAGAGGATTTCACTTCAGTCTTCTGAACCTTGTCTGCAAATATACCACTTCTTGTGATGGGCAAGAAGATTGCATACCTTTCTGCAACCAGTTCATATGTAAGCTGTTACCAACATTATGTCATTACAAGTTGATAATTCCTTAGTGATCTATGTTAAATTTCTTGTTGGAGAGTTCTATGTAGGCATGCCCAGAAAACAAAAGCATCATTGTTATCTCCAGTTGACTCCCTTTTTTTGTTTGTTTTTTGCTCAGATTTAGTCCAAGATTTGACTGAACCTTGGAATTCTTCTCAGAAAAAAAATTACTGACACTAGGTTATCCAGAAGGTATGGTGGTGATGCAGTGGAGATTCTCGTTGCTTCTGACTGAAGTGTTAAGTTAGTGCTTTCTGACAGCTCTAAAAACATTTAGAAAAAAACTCTTTTACAAATAATATTCTACCACCTAAAGGCATCTAAAATGATACTAAGAGGCATTCAGGCATGATGAAACTATGGACACTTAACCTTCTCTGCCAAAGCTTTGCAGAGTTGAGTTCTGCCACCTTTTGACATGAAGTGTGAAAATACAAAACATGAAATGCTTAGTTGAAATTGGATATTGTCAATGTATAAATATTTGACAACATGCTGTGGATTAATGACTGTTCATGCACTTTTTGCTCTTTTTGGCAGTTATCAGCAAAATACTGCAACAACTTTGAAGGAAAGTAGGCATTGTGTATTCTTTGACAAAATGTCACCAGCCTTAAAGTATAAAGCAATTCAATAAATCAAATCTGCAAGGATAATTTGGACTTTGATTGGACTATAGACTAAGAGATTTGGATTTTTTAAATATTAGGAAAAAATAGTAGTTGGTTTCCCCTCTGTCCATGCATTCTGATCCCTTCAGTCCTGGAAAAAAATGGATGTATGACATCAATTTACATGAGGATCAGTGAGTCAGAAAAAGATAGTAAAAAATCTCATACTGTTCCTCCAGGTTGTTCCCACTGGGCTCCTAAAAGCTGGTAAGCTGCAGATGACTGTTTAACAGGCAGGAAGAAAGTTAAACACTCTGGCGAGTCCCTCTAGAGGCAAAGACCCCCACCTTGGTGGTCAGGACAGGAGACAATGAAACATACCTGTAAAGACTTAAGAGTCAATCTATGACAATTTTATTTTTCTCCAGGATTATTTATTTTTTATTCAGTGACTACAATTGAAGAATAATGAACCAGGAAATTCCCAGGTAGGCTATATTACTGCCTTGTCCCTATTTTGTTCAAAGTATAAGGTTGTTCTTGGTGGTTTGTGGAGTAAAACATATTTCATTAATGCATGCTATTCCCAAGGCAAATTATATGCTATAAAAGATACTATGAGAAAAAGTTGCATATTTGTATAAATATTTGAAGATGTTATGTTGGTATCACACAATCCTCAGGTAAGATCCTGTCTGCCTCACCAAGTGGTCAGCATGAGGTAAAAGAAACAACAAGTGTGAAAGGTGGAGGTCCAAAATGGTCTACTGTATGATGTGGTGCCAGCAATTCAATGAAAGAGAAGGGAGAGTAAAGGGAAAGCTGTAAATGAACTAACTTCCTGACTAAGAAAGACACTCCTCAATCCAAGTTATTGTTTGGGATCTTTGATTTCAGTATCAGCATCTGGCTGATACTGGCTCTTTAAAAAAAACCTGACCTATGCCCATGAAAATGTTTGAGATTTTAGTGATCTTTATTTTGCTACAGAAAGGACTTCCAGGGAAGGAATAAAATTTAGGGACTCAACTGCATGCTGAAATCCTAGCTATTTTCTGTAGGATGAATATCACTGCAGTCATAGGATGGCAATATTGGAAGAGAAAGTGGTTTTCAATCACTTTACTAGTAGTGTGATGTAAAGAAATCTCATGTACTTTACCATTGTCCTAATAAAACATTAAATTCTAGGTATTCTAAGAATTCTGTAGGGAAAACAAAAATCACTGCTGTCTTGTTTATAAAACACGACCTTACTACTGAAGAAAATTTTCTCATTTTTCCTAACAAGTTGTGGTAGTTTGGTCTGGGCCTTCCTTGGTGACCAGTTTGTAACCAAGGAAGGGTCCAGATTTACCCAGTATTCCCTACGATTTTTAATTAAGCCAGGCTATAAGAAGAAAGGAGGAGAGGCCTTCGCTCTCTTTCCTTCCAGCGGCTTGGAGGTGCAGGTTCCCTGCTGTTGAGTCTGCCGTGTTGGGGAGCGAGGCCTGGTAAGGCCTCACCGACCTTGGGAGACGGAGGTTGCCGGCGATCGTTCCAGCGTGACTCTCCGTTGTCCCAAGGAGAGTAGTGAGATATTTCTTTGCTAACTTTTTTTAGTTGCTAGATATCGGGCTACTAATCAGGATATATATATATATATTATTTTGGGTTTATTCCTTTTCCCTTCCCCCTTCCCTTTCCCTTGTGAAATTGTATATATTTCAATTGTATATAACTGTAACATAAGTGTAAGTATATTTATATAAATATATATATATATTGCTTTAGCTCTCTCTCTCATTTGAGTTTTTCTTGGTTGTTTTTCTCCCTCTTCTCCCTGAGGTCTTGGGGGGGGGAGACTTCTTGTGGTAAGGTTTGGAGACTTGGCAGAGAGCCAGCTTCAAACCATATCACCGGTATACATCATCAGAGATGAAAGAAGAACCAGTCCTTGTAACTATAGCTGCATTTTTTTGGTTGTTGGTTGGTTGGTTTGGTTTGGTTGTTGTTTAATTCAAAAAACAAAACAAAAAAAAAATCTTCTGTTTTCCTAAACTTCTCACACAATTGCACATTGACTGCTTCCTTCTCAATTCCATTCTTAGGTTCTGTGAAGTGCCTGCAGCATTTTTTTCCCTTAATCTTAGCCATGAATAATAAAAAGGAGAATCAATCCAGTGTTCCCAAGAAATATCTGTGAAAGATATGACCTTTTTGTGTTGTCATTTAGGCCAGTCAAAACACTTCTCCTAATTTCCATGAGAGGAAATTTGTACTTATGGTTAGGAAGTGTATGTACTGTACCAAAGAAGCAAGTTAAAAGCTGCAGAATACAATGAATGCAGGACTTTGTTTCAGATTCCACCAGCTTGGATAAAATGCTTATAGGAAAATGAACTAAATATTAACTAGAAAAAGATGAAATAAATATTAACTAGAAAAAAGACAACAAACAAACAAAAGACCACAAACCAAATAAACTAACCAGAAGGATTGACCAGACTGTTCTTTGTTCTGGGGCAAAAGTGTTTTCTCTAAGTATGATTTCACATGTGAGAGTGCATCATAAAGGTATTCCAAAGGTGTGTCTTCCAGCATAATACATTGCTATACAAGGGCATTTGAAATGTCTCTGGATAAGTTAGCTGAGACATTGAAAACAGATTATGTTAGAAGAGCACTCTGCTCTGACTTTGGGACACCTGAAGAGCTCTTTGCACTCTGTTTTTTTGTCTGTATGCATAAGGATAAGTTCCATTTTCAAAGGGGTTTAAGTCCTTTGTATTCTAAATCTTCTTGGAGTTTCTAGCATACCTTTTTTTTGCAAGTTCATTTTGTGTGTCTAAACTGCGAGGCAGCTTGCACTTCTTTTCTTCTTTTTTTTTTTTTTCCTATATATGCTTAATATGTGTAATCATTGAAGATATTATGCAAAGTGTTTCATGCAAAATGCTTCTAGACTACCTCACCTACTGTAAAGAAAAAAAAAAACTTAATAAACAACAGTTGATATACTGTGGTGATATGGAATCAAAATGTAACTAAAACACCAGAAGTCAACCAAAGCAACAGCTGAGGAAATTAGGGAAGAATAAGACACTGAGGTCTGGCTTGATGTAACCGTGGTGAGTAATGTTAAACTGAGCAAGGAGCTGTCTCACAGTAATACATTTTGGAGGGGAAGGTATCATATGTCCAAGCAACATTTTGGAAATCTTGGAAGCCTTTGTATTGATTAAATAAACGTAGTCCCTTGATTTAGCAAGTATTCTTACAAGTAAGGAATAGTCTTTCTCAAGTTAGAACAAAAAAGGGTTTTTTATGATCTCTCACTCTCTTAATATCTAAGTATTTAGAAATTATGATTATATTTTTTTTTTTACTACCATTCAAATAAAAGCAGTCTGTGAGTATAGAGTAGAGTTGTGGCATAGTTGCTGTATCAGCTATATCTGTATGGATGGGCTGCAGCATAACACGGCAGGCAATTCTCTTCCTTCTCCCACTTGGTTTGCACAGAAAGGTAAATATTCTCATTTAAAGTTCATAGGCAGGACAGTGTGAATCATCAAGAGAAACTGTGAATGGACTGAATAAAGTCTCAATTTTGTTTACCTTTTCCCATGGGAAAACCTAAAGAGGAACAAAACTCTTTAGCATCAGCTATAATCATTCTTTTAGCAATAAACATTTATAATGGAAACTGTACTACTTTGGGATTGACATTTTCTGTCTGAAAGAGGGAATTAAAAACGAACAGAGGCAAGTGAGTAGCTGAAGCTCAGATATGGAGTTAAATTACTTAATTCAGATATCAAGTAACTCAAATTTGGTGAATTTCCTCTCAGAATAATAATGTAAGGGCCCTGCAACTAAGTCACTTCAGAAGCAACCTTTTTCTTTGCTAAAATTTATCTAAAATCATAGTGTTAGCTCTCCCAGTGTAACAAAAAGACTCATCCTGATGTTTCTTACTTGTCCCATGACTCACTGGCAAAGGTTTGACAGAATGGCTGTTCCACAACCCTATGATTTGAAGGGTTAGTCCTATGAAGGTTTAGAAAACAACAACAACAACAACAAAACCAAAACAAAACAAAACAAAAAAAAAGAAATGCAAACCAGATTAAAAAAAATATTTTAAAGTGCTCCTTACAAAATCTTGATTGACATGCTCTCCACAACAGGGATGTAATTACTCTACTAAATATCACAAAAACATGCACTATAATTTTAAAAGTTAGTAACACCAACATTGGGGAAATTTAATCTATCTAATAATAGCATTTGTGGTATAACTCCTGTAATTTACCAGTTACATATTTCTGATGCTTTATCAAGTTCTATTCTTTATATGCATTTAGGTGACACTCCTGGACATGTAAAAAAAAACATTTAAAAAGCATCATAAAAAAGAGAGAAGTTTATACTTCCAAATATTTGAAAATTTGTCCTTTCAATGCAAGAGGTACCTGCTTGAAAACTTTGGTGACATAAGCAAAATTTAACGGGAATATAAATTTGTGACATTCAAGACAGAGTTCAGGGGTTTGGAATTCAGTAAATGGCTACAGTGAGATTTCTTGAGGGGGAAAAAAAGAGAGTAGTAACTCAAAAACACTGATGACAACATGTTAATTCATTTTCTGTGTAATGTGTTTTATTCTGCAACAAATTGCATTGACCCCAATGGAGCTGATGACATAACAAAATATAGTCAGCTATGCAGACAATGACTTACACCTTGGAACTACATACCTTGCGATTTTGACAATATTACTTTGACACAGTGACCAATATGATGTGAGCTGAACCTTGCGCTCATTCAAATGTCTAGTTCATTGGAAAATCACCTGAACTGTGAGCACCTTTCTTAACAATGAATTCATCATTATTTCTAAGTTAGGGAGGGGCCAGTGGGAGATGTGGGGATTGGTGACCGTCTGGGGCACAGTGACCGTGAAATGATAGAGTTTTCAATACTCAGGGATGCAAGGAGGGCCGTCAATAAAACAATACACTGGATTTCTGGAGGGCAGATTCTGGCCTATTCAGTAGACTAGTTCAGAGTGTACCCTGGGAAACAGTCCTTGAAAACAAAGGGTCCAGGAGGGATGGACACGCTTCAAGAAGGAAGTCTTGAAAGCACAGGAGCAGGTTGTCCCAGTGTGCCAAAAGGCAAGCTGGTGGGGAAGACAACCGGTGTGGCTGAACAGGGAGATTTTGAAAGAAATTAGGGTAAAGAAGAGAGCCTACTGATTATGGAAAAAAGGGCTGACTACTCAGGAAGAGTTTAGGAATATAGTTAGGTCATGCAGAAAGAAAATTAGAGAGATGAAGGCACAACTTGAACTTAATCTTGTCGCTTCTGTGAAGGATAACAAAAAGTCCTTCTACAGATACATTAATAGCAAAAGGAGGGGCGAGGAAAACATTCTTTGTTGGACATGGGTGGGAATACAGGTATCAAAGATGAGAAAAAGGCTGAGGTATTTAACACCTTCTTTACCTCAATTTTCAACAGTAAGACAGGTTGTCCTGAGGACAACTGGCTTCTGTAGATTGTAGAAAGAGATAAGAATCTGAATAGCCCCTCTGTAATCCAGGACGAAACAGTTAGCCACCTGCTGAGCCACTTGGATCCTCACAAGTGTGTGGGACCAGATGGGATCCACCCAAGGGTGATGAGGGAGCTGGCAGAAGAGCTCATCAAGCCACTTTCCATCATCTACCAACAGTCCTGGCTCACTGGGGAGGGCCGGGCCCAGAGAGTGGTGGTGAACGGTGCTGCATCCGGTTGGCGACTGGTCACTAGTGGTGTCCCCCAGGGATCAGTGTTGGCCTCAGTCCTGTTTAATATCTTTATTGATGATTTAGATGAGGGGATTGAGTCCACCATCAGCAAATTTGCAGATGACACCAAGCTGGGGGAGAGTGTCGATCAGCTGGAAGGCAGGAGGGCTCTGCAGAGGGACCTGGACAGACTGGAGGGTTGGGCTGATTCCAACGGGATAAGGTTCAACAAGGCCAAGTGCCGGGTCCTGCCCTTTGGCCACAACAACCCCATGCCCCCCTACAGGCTGGGGGCAGAGTGGCTGGAGAGCAGCCAGACAGAGAGGGACCTGGGAATTTGGATTGACAGGAAGCTGAACATGAGCCAGCAGTGTGCCTAGGTGGCCAAGAAGGCCAATGGCATCCTGGACTGTATCAGGAACAGTATGGTCTTAAGCTGTGCCAGGGCAGGTTTAGGTTGGATATTAGGAAGAAATTCTTTACAGAAAGGGTAATCAGGCATTGGAATGGACTGCCCAGGGAAGTGGTGGATTCTCCATCTCTGGAGATTTTTAAGATGTGGCACTTAGTGCCATGGTCTAGTAACCGCGGCAGTAGTGGATCAAGGGTTGGACTTGATGATCTCAGAAGTCCCTTCCAACCCAACTGATTCTATGATTCTATGATTCTACAATTACATGATTCTATGATTCTATGACTTTAAGTGACCATTTAAATGCTTTTTTCTCTTCAGATTTGTAGGACTTCCGAAAGTTCTTCTGAAGGTAGAACAGGGACCTTTATACAAATGAATCTTTTTTCTGATCCACAACAGATTCCATTTTAATATATGTAGAATAGAGACTCATAGTTGTATAGGTGAAATTTAAACTGAACTTCTAATCTGCATGTTGAATAGATGTTAATTTTTTGGGGAGTGGTTATATATTTAATGCCTAATATACAAACATGGGTAAGCATAGTTCAAATCCCACCCAGCCATTAACTATTTTTAGCCAGGACTTCTTCTGATATCTGAATACCAAGGATTTTTTATTCTTTTAAATATAGGAAACAACATCTGGTTTTCATTTTTCAAATTAAAAACCAAAACAAACCAAAGCTAAACATATATTTTAAAGCATGATAACTTCTGGAAAACTACAGGATTCAAAAGTAATGTGAGTCTATTCTAAAAGTGATGGTATCAAAAAACCTACAATATGCACAGAAGCACTCTAAGACCACTATGTCTAGAAGAAACTATAGAATCAGAAGGTTAGTATGAGTACAATTTATTAAAATGTCCCTACCATAAGTCTCTGTTCTGCACCAAAAATACTAAGGATTAATCAAGCTCCTGATAGAGTAAGCATGCTCTGAAATGGAGAGAAAAACTGTTACAGCTCTGAGTATTCTCTGTAACTGAATCTGCAGTTTAGTGTTTAGGCACAAGATTGTAAAACAACATTAGCAGCAGTTGGAAAACAGGGTCTGGAGCAATAAACAACACTTACAAGTATTATGTGCTCAGTAAAATTTCCCAGTACAGAATAATATTTCAGTCCTCTTGGGCCTATTTCATGGAATTTTAGTTGATTATGTAGTTTTTAAGGGTTTCAGAGAGGCTATCAAAGAAATGTTTGAAAACCAAATTTTTGTATTAAAGAATAAAGGTAAGTTTATAGTATTTTCATTGCAACATATTTTACTTATTAACTAAATATTTTTTAAGGGTGATTTAACAGTTATAAGAAAAACTATAGCACATTTTGGTGCCTGTAATTTTAATAGAATGTCTACTTTATGTACTATAGAAAATATTCACTTAAAAGAAATTAGCTCATTCTGAACAAATACGTGGATGAATGTTTTTCAAATAATACATTTTTCAGTTCAGAAAGCAAAGAGCTAGTGAATGTGTTTTAAAGTAGGTGGTTTTAACCATTATGGTTAAACAAGTTTTCTTAAATTGTCTATGAGAAACATTAAATTCAACTTCTTACAAATACTTTCAAAAAGCATTCCTACTGCCTGTGTAGTTGAAATGCTATCACAGTAAAGTACAGTGACATTACAGTTTCCAGGTAAATGGATCACTGAGAAAAAGGCAACTATTCAGAGAGAATGGAACTTTCTGTCAGTGCATCCAGACTAATATCAGCACCGGAGAGAATTTTATTTGTTTAATTTTTACTGATTGTAAATTGAGCTTTGCAGGGATTCTTAACAGATTTAGAATCTCAGACTGATTGGTAGGTGTTTCAGGCCAAGCCCCTGACTGATACGATGACTTTGAGAATATCTACATGACTGAATAGTTTGCAGGTTTGACATTCTCCTTTATGTAGTCAGGTATAGGTTGGAAGATTGTTTGGAAATTGTACAGAAAGGCTTTTTCTTTTCAGAAAAAATTCAGGAAGTTAAAAGTGAAAAATATTCTCTTTCTCAGGCTTAATGTTTCTAAACATACTACTTAGTAACAAATTCAGTAGACTTGTGCTTTAGGCTAATACTTTAATATTATTTTGGATCTCTTTTACAGTCTTAAAAGTGAAGTATATTAAACAAAATATAAATACTTATGCTTATTGTAGTTGCCTGATATTAATAATTTATTAACTTAAGTCGATACAAATCATGAATGAAACCATCAATTATTCATTAATAGTACCCTTCTGATGGGAGGCTAACAACAATGTTCAAAACAAGCCAGAATGTATCTTAAAAAATTGAAAAACCATAGAAATCACACTGCTGGGTATTTCTACTTCAGAGATTAAAGTTTTATTTCATTATAGTGTATGCAGCAAATTGAGACACTCTTTCTTAATTCTTAACACCTTCATTTTTCCGTATTAATGACCAACAGAAGATAAAAAACAAGCCTCAGCTTAGAGAACTGCAGTTTGCTTACTTGCTCCTGTCCAGTCTGAAGACAGTTGTAATTTATACCAATACAGACTTCAATTTTTCAAGTAATTATTACCTGAATTAACATTTTGCAAAAGCATCTGCCAAAATCTATCGACTTTGATGCTGATTGGTGCAAAATGTGGAATTTACAAACCATTGAGAAATCATTCAAAGCCATGCCCTTCAATTAAGAAGAAGTCAAGCAATAATAAAATCCAATTAAGTGAATGTCTGCATTTAAAATTTTCATCTCATCGTCAGAAAAAAGAATACGAAGTCAAGGGTAATAGTGGAGCAGAGTTGAGCTTGGGAACACTTTGGGGAATAAGAAAGTGTAAGCATAAGACAGTCCTCTGTCTCTACTACCATATCATTTCTTATCTTCCTTAACCATTTTAATTAAGATGTTAATAAATTTCCTGATAGATTTAATACTTGGTGACAATTATGGGTCATGAACTGAAAAATGAAATCCAATGCAATGAATTTGTAACTTGTAAAAAAAATAAACTTTGTTGCCTAGTCAACCATAGCAGACAATTTTTTTCTTAGTTTTTTATTTTTTACTCCCTGAAGGGAAAGATTGCTGTTAAGAAAAAGATTTAAACTTTAGCCTCCACATATTAAGAGGAATTAATGATCTATTTGCTTAGACACCATATATTACTTCTAGTTTATCCATCCACTGGGTAAACGATAGGCAGTACTTGGTCACAATGATAGATTTGAATGCAGGCTGGGACATCAATCAGTGCTGGCAACTGATTAGTTGTTTGTGTCTTTGACAAGCTCTTCCATCTCACTGAATGAAAGCTTGCTGATTGCTCTCACTTCTCTCCACATTCATTGCCCTCCACTGCCACTATATTATATGGTTAATGCTGATGGTGAAAATCCTCCTTGACAGCTAACAGTGAATTTCTTCCATTCCCTTATCATTACATACACACTATTGCATGTTCCTTTAAGGACTAGAATTTCTAAGTGAGGTCATCCAGGCTATTAGAGATACAGAGGGCTGGCACAGTAAGGCTGGGACCTGCTGATGAGAAAGGTTTTGTGTATGAGGAAACCAAAAAGAGGTTGCATAATGGCATGATGTGCGTCCAGCTGTTCACAATGTAAGATCTGATTGTTGAATATGAACACATTATGAGTAAGAGGAAAAATTCCTAAGAATGGAAGCAGTTGGATGGTTATGCAGCACAGTAGCTGCACAGGAGGTGAAAGGCACAATGGGAAATTCAGTTTCCTCCTGTGGCCAAAGGCAAAATGCCAGAATCTTAGCTGAGATTTTCAAAGCTTCAGAGGACTTAGTTGATCCCTACCAACTAAAAGTCTGAACCTTTGACAGTAATGGAATAGATTTATCAGATAACTTCAGCATTGCTACATTATCATTATCTTTGCTTTTCTGCAACAGATGGAGAGAATATATTAGCTGAAGTATTTGAGGAAGTGCAGAAAATATGATGGTTGACTTTCTTGACATCCAGCATTGTCTGGCATATGTTTGACATGTGATCAAGCATCAGGAGGACTGGAACACAAGTAATGAAGATCAGTGATGCTTTAATCAGTTCTAAAGTGCATATTGAGGACAGAACAACAGCAACATGCTCTGAAGAGTCTTTTGCTGCTTGTAATAAGAGCTACAAAGTGAATATTTACACATATCTTAGAAAATAACAAGTGTTGTTTGGTGAAAGCTTAGTGCGGTTTTTTTTTTGGTTGTGGTTTGGTTTGGGGTTTCTTAGTTTGTTTTGTTGTTTTCTTTGGCTTGGTGTTTGCTTTTGTTTGTTTGTTTTTTCCTAAGAGAATCTTTCCAAATATGACTCAGATACAAAAAATGAATACTGTTTTATATATGAAAAAGTAGATGGTGGTGGATACATTATAGGAAAAAAACAGGGGTTTTCTTGCAAGCGGTAGAGATCTATGTGAAACTAATTGTAAGAATAAAGAAACAAACTTTATAATATCTCTTAGTTACACATGTCAATTCTCCGAATAAAGAAAAATAGTGTTCCATTTATTAAAGGGGAAAGCTTAAGGGGGGAAATGGAGGGAAGATCACCCCACTATTCATCCTCAATTACATTTGATCCAACGATCTCAGAAATACCAATATAATTTCACACAAATAAGTGCATGAGATTTCGGGGTAACTAAGTCACAATTTAATGCAGGATCACTATCAGATCTGTATTTCTGTTTTCACTGGGGAATAGATACACACAGACAACACAGTTGTGATTAACAAGCTTTCTTATTCCAGACACATGTTGAAAATCAAGCCTAATCCTTCAGGCACTTTTGTAGACATACTCCACCTTACGTTTTGTCTTTCCTTACTTATATTCTGGTTACCCTACTAAGTATACTAGAAAGGAGAGATTCTACAAAGGGAAAACCATTTGATCATGATTTCTGATCTGCCGTGTGGTTCTTTTTAATATATTAGATCATTGAAAGCTATGTAGCCCTTCAGAGTAGATTTTCTAGCTAGCTGATGGATTTATACAGACATTTAGTGTGATGAGATGGTTGGATAGAGTCGTTTGCTCTGGTTCATGCAAGCTCTGACAGAGGGTCAGTAAAACAAACTGTATGATTGCAATAGCTTTGGAACATCAGATACTATTTTGTAAAAAAACAAAACAATAGAGACCGACAAGATCAGTACTGCAGCAAAATGAGTTATGATCAAAAAAAATCAGCTCTTGTCCTGTATTCTTTTTTCCACCATGTTAAATGAACACAGACAATAGTCCACGGCATTCATACTTGCTATGCTTTATTACTCAGTTGCAGTCAAGGAATTCAAGCATTGTGCATTATTGTTATTTCCTAGATCTATTTTTAAAGAAATCATGGCTATGGTTTTATATCAGACATTATTTTCCACACACTTCATATATTTTGGATGTCCATCAATACTTCTAGCTATGCTGAAAAGCCATGAAATCCTTTGCACTCTGCAGCTTGAGTTGCTACATGGACCTTGAGTTGTTACAGCTCTTACAGGTTTTGCACACTTCTTCTGGACACTTGAACCCATGCAAGCTCAGGTGTTAGGCTCTGTGAAGACTTCAATGACATTTTGACTGGGGGAAAAAAAATGTGGATCAAGCTGTTTCATATTCCATTCTATGGCAGCAGCAAGGACTCGTCTGCCTTCCCTGCTTTGATGTTCAGCTTTGACATTCTTTGTTGTAGTCCTGCATGAACCTTTGAAAAGCACATTTTTTGAAGATGGGGGAGATATATGGAGATGTCTAACTGGGACAGTTTAATATCAACATCCTGAAAGAAGGATTTATTCACTGTTTTTGCATTAATTAGCAATTACCTAAGACTTTGAATTCATGCCAAATATTACGTCCCATATTGCACTACATTGCACTGCAACTATATGATCTTGAACATGGATATCTAAGGCTTACTATTCTAACTGTTGTGCAAAGTTAGTGTGATGTTACAGAAAGGAAAGACCAAGCATATGCCTCAAGGAATATATAATTTAAATTAGAGGGCAGTCACAGTACACACAGAGTCAGAGAACCAAAGAATTTTTAAGATTGGAAAAGACTTGTAAGATCATTGAGTCCAACCATTACCCTAACACTGCTGTGTTCACCACAATATCACATTCCCAAGTGTGATATCCACACAATTTTTGAACACTTCCAGGGATGGGGATTCCAACACTTCCCTGGGCATCCTGTTCCAACACCTGACCATCCTTTCAGTGATGAAATTTTTCCTTATATCTAACGTAAGCCTCCTCTGGTGCAACCTGAGGCCATTTCCTCTTCTTTTATCACTTGTTACCTGGAGAAGAGATGGATCCCCAGCTCACTTCAACCCCCTGTCAGTTAACTACACAAAACAGTAACATCTCCCCTCAACCTTCTTTTCTCCGGGATAAAGAACCCCAGCTCCCTCAGCTACTTTTCAGAAGATTTACCCCCTAGACCCTTCACCATCTTCATTGTCCTTCTCTGGACACACTCCAGCATGTCAATGTCTTTCTTGAAGTGTGGGGACCAAAACTGAACACAGAGTTCTATGTGCAGCCTCATCAGTGCAGAGTTCAGGGGGATCATCTCTTCCCTAGTCCTGTTGGCCACACTGTTTTTGATACAAGCCAGGGGACTCTTGGCCTTCTTTGTCATCTGGGAACACTGCTGGCTCATTTTCAGCCAGCTGTTGACCAGCAGTCCAAAGTCCTTTGCCACCAGGTAGCTTTCCAACCACTCTTTCCCCAGACTGTAGGGCTGAGTGAGGTTGTTGTGAGTCAAGGACAAGACCTGGAACTTGGCCTTGTTGGACCTTATCCCATTTGCCTCAGCCCGTCAATCCAGCCTGTCCAGATCCCTCTGAAAACCCTTCCTACCCTCCAGCAGATGAACATGCCAACTGAACTCAGTGTCATCTGCAAAATTACTGGAAGCTTATATCTTTATAAATAACTACTATTTCAATTTGAGTAAAAAAATAACAAACCAACTGAGTTTTTACCGCAAAATAGGAAAAAATACTCTGCCTGAAGCAATAGTGCATGAAGGGTCGGGTTACCTGTATCTTCTGCATGGAAATTCCTTACAATGTCAAAGGCACATTTATCTCTATCTAGAATGTGACTGTGCCTGTGAAGTAAAGTGATTACTGGAGCTATGTTGAAGCATATTGTGTTTAATTTTAGTGCTATTTACTGGCTACTGTTTGCAGATTAATAATAAAATTGTCTCCACATGCATATCTGAGTAAGGAAAACAGTATTACAACCTCTTCTATTTCTAACTTTGTTTTAATTATCCTTCTTCTTTGCTGTCTTTTATTTAAAGGGTAATTAAGACCTTAAATTTAGATTCTATGTTAGATTAAATTGAAATAATATTAATGATCCTTACTGGCTTTTTTAAAGTCTGACTAAGATTTTAAAAATATTACAACAAAGGATAGAAAATATGTCTTCTCTTCAGCATCACCTCATGCGCCCACTACTTAATAACATAACATTTTATGTTTTCATGGAATGTCGATGTTGTCATATTATCAAGCTGCTTTGGTACAGTGTTTTACACATTTGAGCTGACACTCAAATGTTTTATGGAGTGTTGCAGAGCATTAGGTACTGGAAAGACTTTTTAGAATGGAATTCTTTCAAGTTTTTTATACTCCATGTGAAACACTCAGAAAGATTCTAATTGTTACAAAAAAACAAGCAATAATGTATAGTTGCTGCTGACAAAGAAGAGTTATGCAATCATTTTAAAGATTTAATACAAAGGATCATGTAACTTTGGAGAGATACTGTACCTTTCACTAGGTAGTTATCAAGCCAATGCTCTTTGTTATTAGTTTGGAGTCTAAAACAAAGTGTAAGAAAATATTTTTAGTTCATGTACAAAACAAAAATATTTCAGAATTATGTTGAATCTGTATTCCAATCGTTGTGCTCCCTGTTGCTGTCAATCACTAAAAATAGAATGCAGAAAGGAAAAAAACTATATCTATATAAATATATCTTCTGCACAATACAAAGAACAGCTTCCAAAACTTAGTTCAAAAACATCACAATGACAATTTTCTTTAAAAGCAGCAGTGCAGTAATACTATATTGTATTTACATTCAACAAGGTAATGAACAATTTGGTCTCTCTTTGGGAAGACTGACTGCAGATGCAGCTTTTTGGAAGCTGAAGGAAACTGAAGTATGTTTCAATAGTTTTTATCTCTTTCAGTTTATGCTTTGACTGAAACTGTTTTTCAGCCCCTCACAGAGATCATATGCCCTTAGAAAATGCTTCTCGCTGTTGTAGAAATACAAACATTGAAAAGCAATGAACCAGATCTTATTCCTGTAAAAGTCACTGGGAATGTTGTCCCTGAGTTCACTGAAAATAAGTTGAGCTCTCATGAATAGTCATATATGCCTACGAACCCTGAAACTGGATTACACCACAAGATATTTCAGATACCCTTTTAAACAGGTGCAGTAGCTGAAACTCCCTACATTCTAATTCACAGCTGAAATATGTCAGACAGTTCATGTCAGAAAGTAGCATAGCCAGCAGTACTGCTGAAAGTTTTAAATAGTAGATTTGAACTATTTTGTGTGA
Source organism: Manacus candei (assembly GCF_025592945.1). Lineage (NCBI taxonomy): Eukaryota > Metazoa > Chordata > Aves > Passeriformes > Pipridae > Manacus > Manacus candei. The sequence continues at coordinate 2,167,542 of NW_026138141.1, read as the reverse complement.
ATGATAGATCTCTTGTTTAACATTCTGGTGAATGAAAGAAACATTTACGGTATGAAATTGCTTTCTAAAATTAACCAGTATTGCAGTGAGCTATAAAAAAAAGGGCAGCAGAAGTTCACTTGTACATAGTGCAATCAATAAGTTATTGTACATAATGCATATGAAGATCTAGTGAAAATTTGCCCCCGTGCATTTATTCAGGACAACAGTCTTGCCATTTTCTCCTTTGGTCTCTAATGTAAGTCAACCAGACAGGATTACAGAATCCTCATTTATTGGCCTTGATCTTCAGCTAGATTCTCAAATATTTATCACGTGGAAACATCCCCGCTTTGATGGAATTACCTGTCTGAGTAGAGTTTATTTTGCTAAAGTGTCTCATTCTAGCAATACCTTGTGTCATTTTCCTCACTGGGGGCAAATCACAGACAACTACAGTATTTACCTCCTCCTTCAAACATAGAGATACTTCATTTGCTGCTGGTATAAGATATATTTTCAATCAAACACATCGCAGTGCCCAAGCTTGTATTTTTCTAAGTCCTCATGCTTGTCAGATATCCAGCTGTGCTTATGTCAGAATTGCCAGAAAGTGTCTGTAACAAAAAGATTATGCTTCAGAAACATGTTTCAATGCAAACTAACTGCACTACATAAAGAAGTACAAACTATGTGTCTACAATACCCTTGTCTGTCTCTTCTGTGCTATATATATCTTTCAAATAGAATCTTATCCTGTATTGTTAAATACATTAAAATTTCTGATATTAACAATGGAAAAAAGAGGTAAAAACCAAAAAAACCCTCTATTTTTATTCAGAAATATTGTAATTGGAAATTATTTCTCTTATTCAGGTAGCATAATCTAAATTTTATGATAAAATAGTTTTTTATAAATAGATAATTATCAAGGAGAATATAGGGAGATGAAAAATTATTAAAATAAAACACATTTGCAAGTGGACACGCTGGAAATTTTGAAGTTTTACAACCATAGTCTTTGCATCTCTTTCAGTTATGGAAGGACAGATAGCAGATGTCATTTGGTTGAGGGATTTGAATCTGGTAAGTGAGATGCTATTGTTAATAGTTTTATGAGCAGCAAACCCATTATCATATAGAAGACCAGAAAAATCAGGGGGGGAAAAAAGAGCATAATGATTAGTTTTACTTGTATTACAGAAGGTATGAGAGAAATAGAAAAGCAAAACAAGTCAGAGAAATGACAGAAATCTGTGAAATGCCTCGACCAAATGATCAAGACACAAAAGGATAAGGACATACAATGAACAAACTAGAAAAAGTTATTCAAAGCACTAAAAAACTGATGAATTTTTCTCCTCTTTGAATAGTATGGATAATATTTAAGAATGGTCAGTCATTGTTGAAAGGAGATCAAAACCTCATAAAATATTATCTGTCAAATTTTATAGGGTATCTTTCTTGATACAGGTGAATACAATCTTTTCTCCCTGATCTAGGTCAGAGCCATGGGTAGCTCTTACCACTGGTAAGGGCAGAGCCCATTGATACTCAAGCTCAAGGTTAGGTTTCTATGCAGATTAGCCATATGCAAATTGTCTCATCATAAAGTGCACAGGGAGCACACCTGAAATTGACATCAATTAATATTGCTTCAAAGAAAGCAAATTCCAAGGAATTTGAAGTGAGTGATAGAATTAGCAGAGTATAGAAGTCCGTAACTTCTGCTGACTGATAAGCTTCTGTGCACATCTAAATATCACCTAATGGAAATGCTAAAGCAGGCTAATTCGGTTCCTGATAAAGCTGTCCTCCATGTAATGTCAGGTTTGGAGCTCAGATTATTTTTTTGGAATAGGTAAAATGCAGAGGTTTGACATTAGGTTTAAAACTATGAAGTTCTTTGAGAAATAAATTGGATTGGTAATGAGTAATTTGTCTGAATTTTACAGATGTGACAATTATTTTCACATATGTTTTTATAAAAAGGTTGATTTTGCTCTAGAGTGGTTGTCTCCTGTAAACATATGAATAGTGGTCCTAAGCTGAACAGGTTCAGATGAATCCAGCTTACCACACAATAGTGTTCCATGTGAAAAGGAGACATAACTCCCTGATAAACCTAAAAGTACATGACAGATATCTGTGCATCTCTCTCAAAGTACAAATTCTGTATTCAGCGTATAGCTGCAGGGTCACTCTGTATTCTGGAGCCATTAAATTGCTGAAAGTGCTTTTTCTTTTGCTGTACTTCAATAAGAAGATAATGCTGCTTCTAAGCATGGATTCACTGAGTAGTATGTTAGAGGAACCTCCAGAGACCACCTAATCCAACTCTTTGTTCAAAGCAGGTCTAATTGAATACAACTGTTCCAGGTCTTGGGCCTCTAAGTCTTGAATACCTCCAGTGACGTACATCTCTCAATACCTCTAGATCTCAGTTCCTGTACTTAACTGATCATTGTAAAAAGCCCGAGTTCCAGGGCAGGCCGGCACCGCGCGCCCGAGTTCTGGGACGGGCCGAAGTATGAACTGGATACTGCCCCTACTTTAGGAGAAACCCTCAAGGCCATACAGCAGGTGAAAATTGGCAAGACAGCTGGGGTTGATGGAATTCCACCTGAAATCTGGAAACATGGGGGCCTTGCACTCCATGCTAAATTTCACGAGTTTGTAGTGCGCTGTTGGGAACTAGGCGAGCTACCATCAGACCTTCGAGATTCAGTCATTAAAACTTTGTATAAGAAGACAGAAATTAAATCAGACTGTTCAAATTACCGTGGTATCACTCTGCTCTCCATTGCTAACAAAATTGTGGCAAAAATACTCTTGAACAGACTAATACCCGCTATAGCAGAAGGAATTCTACCTGAAAGCCAATGTGGTTTCAGAGCCAACAGGAGTACCACAAACATGGTATTTGTTCTCAGACAACTGCAAGAGAAGTGAAGGGAACAGAAGAAAGGTCTCTATGTAACCTCTGTCGACTTCACCAAGGCTTTCAATACCATGAGCAGAAAAGGTCTGTGGCAGATTTTGGAATGCTTAGATTGTCCCCCCCAAGTTCCTTAAAATGATCATCTCACTCCATGAGGATCAACACAGCCAAGTCAGATATGGTGATGCACTTTCTGAGCCCTTTCTAATAAAGAACAGTGTGAAACAAGGTTGCATACTTGTACCAGCCCTATTCACAATCTTTTTCAGCATGATACTCCAAAGGGCCATGACAGATCTCGATGAAGAAGATGGTATCTACGTTTGATATCGTACCAATGGAAGCCTATTCAACCTAAGGTGACTGAAGGCCCACACTAAGACCTTAAACCATCTTGTCTGGGAGCTGCTTTATGCTGATGATGCCGCCCTTGTTGCCCACACAGAAGTAGCTCTGCAGTGTTTAACATCCTACTTTGCAAATGCTGCTGAGTTCTTTGGGCTGGAAGTCAGCTTAAAGAAGACAGAAGTTCTCTATCAACCTGCACCTCAGGAAGTCTTCCATCATCCCCATATCACCATTGGTGAATCAGAGCTCAGATCAGTTCAGCAGTTTAATTACCTAGGTAGCCTCATCTCCTCGGATGGTAAGATTGGTGGAGAGATAGACAACAGGTTAGCAAAGGCATATAGTGCTTTTGGAAAACTTCATAAAATAGTTTGGTGAAATGAACACTTGAAGAAAAGTACAAAGATCGGTGTTTACAGAGCCATGGTGCTGTCTACTCTCTTATATGGATCTGAATCTTGGGTCATCTACCGCCACCACCTGCATCTCCTAGAACACCTCCATCAACGCTACCTCTGTACAATCCTAAACACCCACTGGTCAGATTATGTGACTGTTCTAGAACAAGGAGCAGTCACAAGTATTGAGGCCATGTTACTGAGAACACAGCTGTGCTGGGTAGGACATGTCTCAAGGATGAAGGACCACCACCTCCCTAAGATCTTACTCTATGGTGAATTTGCCACTGGCTGCCGCAAGAGAGGAGCCCCGAAGAGAAGATATGAGGACTCCCTGAAACAACATCTCAGCCTTGGCCATATTGATCTTCATCACTGGTCTACTCTGGCCTCCAATCAGGAGGTCTGGAGACACGCCATCTATAACGCTGCTGATGCTTTTGAGAAAGCACATAGGATCACCCTTGAGGAGAAAAGGCAACGCAGAAAGAATCATGTCTTGCAGAATATACCATCTAAGGAGTCTTTCTGCTGTGCCTTTTGCAACCGGATGTGCCTATCTTGTATTGGCCTTTTTAGCCACCAGCGTGCTTGTGACAAACATGGGTAGAGCCCTCCCAAATCTTCGTTCGCGAAGCCCAGCCATGATGATAATGGTAAAAAGCATTTTCCTTATAGCTCATTGGAATTTCTCAGAAATTCTCAGACTGCTCATTGTCCTTAGCCCATGCAGTTCCAGTTGAAGTCTGGCTTCATCTCCTCTGGGTTCTCCAGCCAGATAGTAGCAGAGACCTATAAGGTATCCCAGAAGCCACATTTTCTCCCAGGGGACTACCTAAGCTAGCTCAGACTTTACCTCAATGGGCCCTGAGAGCATTAACAGATCTTACTGGCCCTGAAGAGCTTCATCTGGTCCTCTGTAATCCTGTTTATGACCCCATGTGTGTAAAAGAACAATTGTCTCATCTTTGCTACCTCTCAAATATGTATTCATCTCAGTCTTTCTTGTAGGTACCCCAAACTGCTGAAAGGTTATCTAAGATCAATAGACAGGAGAGATGAGAAGTAAATGTACTAGTGAGAAGAATAGGGAGATCCATTTCTTACCACCTCCACCTTTACTGTGGAAACTTACATGGTCAGCTGTTTTGGGGGAAAATTGTATATCCTTTTTGAGAATTCACTATAGGTTTATCTTGGGTTTTGATGCAGTTTTCTCCTTATCTTCCACTTGATTTTTGTTTAGGTACTGTTACTAGTCAAACATATATTGTTTTGAGACAATAGGAAGGGCTGGGGGAGCTATGCAAAAGCACTGCTTATCCAAACCTGTGACTAAAGGCTGCTATTCTCCAATTCCAGTTTTTACTCCTGCTACTAGCTGCTGCTGTGAGACTGATTTACAAAACAGCAACTTAAACACACTACAGAGTAAGATCATGGTGTTGGAAAGCCTCTTCTGTGACAAGTGGAATTGGAATTTATCACACCATAGCTATCAATATTAATGCTAGGCTGAAAATAGTTTGGACACTACAACTGGGGGTGATTATCAGTGGTCTTCAGTAAACTGTATCTATCCCTGTATGCTTGTCAGCATGCAGAAAATGGTCTTTGCTGTCCATTGATTCCAGTCCTGTTATTTTAAACCTAGCCAATATTGGGAAATTGGAAGGAACTATATAAATAGAAACAAAAGGCAGAAAACAATTTTTCTTTTAGAAAACTAATGGTTTACAATTATTTCTGGTGCAGGGTGATCAGAAAATATGCAGTAACAAATGAGAGATGTTATTAATATAAACTACAGGACAGGACAGCACAGCTATCAGTTCTTCATACCCAATTCTGAAGCAGTGGGCCCAGTGTAACTAGGTACCCCCTGAAAAAGCTATGCTTTTTTGTTGTTTTATACATTAGGCAGCTCCACTTGTATTTATTATTTATGTGCAGCTTCATTAGGTTGTGACATAGCTCATTGTCAGCAAATGGGCATTTATGTGGCTGCCCTGGGGCTCGTGGTACTACCATGCTCCTGAGCTCTTCAGACCTCTCCCAGCCGGTGCGTTCAAGGGGAACTGCTGTGTTTCTGACAGGTCATTTCTGCAGATAGGTTGAGCCTCAGGTTATTAGGGCATTACTTTACACAATAAGATTTGAAAATATCTCTCTGTATATATGAATACATGCACATATGTGTGTGTCTATGTATTTTTCTTCAACTCCTTTTTCTAATATGTATTTAAATACAGCAGCATTACTGATGGGGTAACTAGGGGACAGTGGGGGGGCAGAAGGGGCATTGTTAGTGGAGCAGTAACAATCCTTTTCCTTCAGTGTTGCCGGTACTCTGAAACATCACTACTTCCTTTTCTTTTTTTCCCCCTCCTATTTGCTAAAAATAATCCAAAGCATACATATACATATAAATGGACAGCTGCTCTCTCATAATCAGCTCAAGCTTCTGCTTAAAATAAAAGTCCTCTGGATCAAAATTTGCAATAGGAGCATTTACATTTTCAGATAGTGAGCTTAAGAACATTTAGATAAAATTAATTTTCAATGGTGTGCATGCTGGAACATTTATCTCTTGTAAATGAAAGTGGAAATGTGTCAGTCTATTGGAAACTATCCTATTAGGGTTACATGCATCAAAACAAAAGAGATAAGGAATCATTTGTGAAACATTTATCTCCTTTCAAAGGTAGAAAAGGATTTACTAGTAACTAGACAGTAGAAAAGCAAATGGAAGCAGGGGCCATTTTGAAGTTCAGTTCTATTTTATTTGCACTTTTTCTGCTCTATATCTCATTTAAACCTTTGACATAAGGATATAGAGACATATTCAGTTACTGTGAGACTTTTACACATATATAAACTGCCTTCCATGGATATCAAGTCACATGGAGTGAAACAGCTGTATGCTGAGGACGAGGTAGCTCTAAAATGTAACATTTGCTTGTGTGACACCTTTCTTAGTTACTTTTGTCTCTTTCATTTTCTTCACCTCCAATAGTTTGTAATTTTTTCTGGTAAAAAATCCCATTGGGGATGTCAGTGTAAGATGGTTAAAGGCTGATTTCACAGTCACTGCTTAGTGCTCAGCTGAACTATCTGCCCATTTCTTTTGCTAAAGCATCAGTCCTAAAAGCAAGAAATAATCATTTCAACTTCCTTTCCTGCATATCCATCTAATTCTATATTTCCAAATCAGACTCAGGAAGCATAATATGATTTGGGAGAACAGTTCCATCTTTAAATGTTATTCCCTATTGACAGGTAATGTGAAGACAGAATCACGAGATTAGGAGGAGCTCAATAAATTTATCCAGCAGGCTTTTGTGTTCTGTCTTGAAAAAATGAAGCCTTATTCTAAACCACTATGGTAAAAAAAACCAAAAAAGCCAAAAAAAACCAAAGCAAAAGTATGAACATTCTTCTGCTATGAAAAGAATTTTCTCAGAAAATTTCACCTGGGGAATAAGAAGCTACGACAAAGCTTTTCTTTGAAAGTTTTAGCTTAAGGAGAGGAAGAGATGTGTCAATATCCACCAGGTAAAATGTAGGATAATGTAATAAGAAGATAGCTATAATTAGTTCCCTGTTTCTGTAGGATCACAGATAACAATGGAGTTATCTATGCATTATCAGTGCCCTGGAGACCTCACTCTACAGTAATTCGGTATATTAGACCATGTGCAAGGCAAAGAAGGTAAGAGTGGGAAGGGAGGCAAGGTTCTGTGTAAACAACAAACCTCTTTTCAAACAGATGTTCAGGATAGATCCCACGTCCCACTTTTCGTAGATTTGCTAAGTTCACCCTTTTTTTTCCTGACAAAAAGAAAAGACATAAAAGTTGTGTAAGATAATCCCTCTCCCTTGGAAAGATCTCACACGACTTTTTGTATAGGCACTTAACACTCTAGAATACAGTACATTTTCTTCTTTCTCCTTTCCACAGGGATCTAAGTATAAAAAAAATCAAAATTTAGGAATTTTTGAAAGATAAAATATATTAATCATTTTTTTATTTACTCTGTGATTTGCTATGGAATTTTTTAAACTCATAAGTTTTGCAAGCAAAATTCCCAGTAAAATAAAGGGGAAAAGTACCATTTACATATACTAGTCTGTAGATTCACAGCAGTAATGAAGAACAATATTGCATTGATCTGAAATACAGATCAGCCAAAGATTTTTCTGAGTCTTCCATGAGTCAGTAGAGAACTTTGCTTGCACACTCTTTCTAGCCCCAGTTCTGAGGCATGTGGCAGCAGTCACATATTAACTGAACTCATACACTGACTTCTGAACTACAGGAAGCAGAGTATGGTGAAATACTTCACATAATTATGTTCACTAAAGCAATTATAATAATAAAAAAGACAAAAGTTGGATTAGCACTTAAAATGGGACACATACTAAGGGTCTGCAATAATGTTACAGAGGAACTTGGTTTGACGAATACAAGATAACTCTCTCTTGTTAAAGGCAAAAGCGAACCAGAAGAGTATTTGCTCCCTCGTCACTGACTTCCCTCTCTCACTTTTCCTTGTCTTCTGACATGAAATACTTTCTTTTTGCAAATGTTACCTCAGTGAAACTCTAAATTTACCCTTATTTGAAGATCTATCTCTGCTTATTCATATTACAGTTGCTTACTGTGTGAAAATAATAATAGAATCACAGAATATGCTGAGTTGGAAGGGACCCACAAGGTTTATCAAGTCCAACTCCTGTTCCAGCACAGGACCATCCCCAGGAGTTATGCCTGAGAGTGTCATCCAAATGTTTCTTGAACTCTTTCAGGCTTGGTGCTGTGGCTACTTCCCTGCAAGCCTGTTCCAGTGCCCAACCACTTTCTGGGTGAAGAACCTTTTTTTAACATCTAACCTAAACCTCATTCACCAGTAGTCTCACATTCAGAATTATTACCACTATAAATGTATATTACTTTTCTGTCTTAAGAAATATCTATATATAACAGTGGTGAAGGATTATCTACAAGATTTAAAATTAGAGTATTATGTTAAAAATCTTCATACTGTTTAAATGGTAGGTAGTACCTGAAAAAGTTCACTGTAGTACTCTGAGTGCACTATGATAAACCTCAGTCCTTGTGTTCAGATGGTAGTATTTAAAGACTTTCAATTCTGAGAGAGAGTACTTCAGCAATCAGTTTCAAGGGTTAGCGATTTTTAATATTGACCAAACTTTTTGGATTAAGGAAAAGTAAGTGTGCTATCACACATGAAAATATAGGTAGCTTATTTCAGACCAGCTTTAAAAAAAAATTCTAATCTTGAAACGTAAGTGAATTCTTTACCAAGAAGTAAGAAACAAAAAGCTCCAATTTTTATCTCTGTATAAAAAGGGAATCCAAAATTATCTCCCATGTGTGGAGTTGGAACTGTGATTTTTTTTTTGTTTGTTTGTTTTGTTTAGAATTTCTGTGCATTTGACTGCTGCACATGGTTGTGATCTTTGTCCCAAACAAATAAATGCTGGACGTACTGCAGCAGACACTTTGCAAAGAAACATGCAACTGGATGCATACATATCTTCACGTAGTGTTGTGTAGTGAAAATGATGTAGTCGAATATGATTGCATGGTGGATTGACACTGGGTGGACAGCAGGTGCCCACCTGTCACTCTATCACTCTGCCTCCTCAGCTGGACACGGCAGAAAAGCACAAAGAAAGTCTCATGGATCAAGACAAGGACAGGTAGATCACACACCAATCATCATAACGGGCAAAGCAAACTTAGCTTACTGAAATTAATTTAATTATTGTCGTCAGAATCAGGGTAGGATAATGAGAAACAAACCTAAATCTTAAAAACATTTTCTCCCACACCTCCCTTTTTCCCTGACTCATTTTCATTTCTTATTTTGTCCACATGCTCCCCCTCCGTGGTGCAGGAGTACAGGGAATGGGACTTGTCAATTCGTCACTTACTGTCTCTGCCCCTCGTTCCTCCTCACACTCTTCCTCTGCTTCAGTGTGGGGTCCCTCCCACAGGAGATAGTCCTCCATGAACTTCTTCAGTATGGGTTCTTTCTAGAGGCTGCAGTTCTCCACTAACTGCTCCAATGTGGGTCCCTTCAGGAACAGACTGCTCCAAGATAGACTCCATGGGGTGACAAGTCCTGCCAGTGTGGACAAACCTGCTCCAGTGTGGGCTTCCCTCTCATCAGGGCCATAGTCCCTGCCAGGAGCCTGCTCCAGCACAGGTTTCCCATGGGGCCACAGTCTCTTTTGGGCATCCACCTATTCTGGTATGGGAACCTCCACGGGCTTCAGTGGATCTCTGCATTCCCATGGTCCTCCACTCACTGCAGGGAGACAGTCTGCCTCACCATGGCCTTCCTCACAGTCTTTGGGGATATCTCAGCTCCAATGCCTGGTGTACCTCTCTCACATCCTTCTCTGCCCCTGGTGTCTGCAGAGCTGTTTTTGTCACAAATCCTCACTCCTCTCTTCTCTGGTGGCAATTTCACAGATTTTTTTCCCTTATATGATTTTCAATTGACATGATTGATCGCATGAAGATTTAATAGCAGTTATATTGACAGTGCTCTTTTCTCCTCTTTCATTTTTTCTTCCTACGCAATAAGGTTAGTAAACTTAAAATTTACAAGGCAGAATTACAAAATAGAAAGTATATCTGAAATATAGCGACCTTGAAAAGATGTTGCAGTTGTCACTTCTCAATACACAGAAGAACACTGACAAACAATTGCTCATCTGTAGAAATTAAATTGCATTTTTGTTCTTGAGAAAAGTCACCACTCCTTCTGTGATACTATATCTTAGAAATACTGGCCCACATCTTGAGAACTGCATCCAACTCTGTAGTCCTTGTAACAGGAAGGACATGGACCTGTTGGAATGGGTTGAGAGAAGAGCCATGAAAACAGTCAAAAGTCTGGAACATCTCTCCTGCAAAGAAAGGCTGAGATAGGTTGTTCAGCGTGGGTAAAAGAAGTCTCCAGAGACACAATATTGCAGCCTTTCAATACTTAAAGTGGGCTTATAAAAAACACAGAGACACTCTTTATTATGATCTGCAGTGACAGAACAAGGGGTAACTACTTTAAATTTGAAAGAAAGCAGATTAGATTGGACCTAAGGAAGACATATTCTATGGTAATGGTGGTGAGACACTGAAACAGAACTGTCCAGAGAAGTTGTGGACATCCCACAACTGGAAATGTTCAAGACCAGGTTGGACAGGTCTTTGAGCAACCTGCTTTAGTGGAAAGTGTCCCTACAGGGTGTTGGATTTAATGATTTTTGATGATCTTTTTCAACTCAAGCCATTCTATGATTCTATGACTTTCTACTTAGACGTGCATCTTTCCCTGCTGCTGAAGATCTTCAGCTGATTTTAATTTTCTTCAATAAATTTTATTCAATAATTTCTACATTTCACACTCTGCTTTGAACTCCACAGTCCCTTCTGTGACTCTTTTTCACTGGAATTAGACTTAGTCTTTCTCTACTCTCATAATACTAGGAATTATGAAGAAAAATAATGCAAAAAGCAGCTCTCTTTTTATTTAAAGAAGTAGATTACCCATATTTATACACTAAAATCAGGAACTTAATTGGATGCCAAAAGCTGCTGTCAAGGAGTCTATGGCAAAGAGAAATTAATTTGCTACTTCATGTTCTCAGTTTGGAGACGTGACCGGAAACATTTCAGCTTTTGAAAGTTTCTTTCATTTACAATAAGACACTTCTGTCTTGGGAATACAATCTTTTTTCCTTTTTTTTTTTTTTTTTAATGAAAAGTGTTTTCTGTAAGGAAAATTATTGTCTTCCACAAACCTGTGGTAGTGACTTCAGACGCCAGTAATTTTTTTCATGAATAAAGGCTCTCGACCTTAACTGAATGCCATTAACCTCCATGAGGTAAGAATCCAGCTTTACCATTTGAAAAATAGAATAAAACCAGAAACCGTATTATATTTTAAATTATGTGAAACTGGTATATAAGTGTCACTACATGTTATCTTGAACACTTAATTAAATGGTACCCTGAATATCATTGAAAATATCCATTGGAAACACATTTTTCATGGTGCAAATAAATTTGAAAAAAGAGATAACGGTTATCATTTCAAAAAACACTATATTACGTCAATGTAGTGACACAGCATTGTTTTGCTTGATCCTCTGGTATCACTGTTTCCATGCCTCAAGCGTTAGTACTTCCTAGTTGGAAATTAGCTGAACTCTGAGGATAATATGTAAAATATAAGTTTTATTCCAAGTAGAGTTTGTGGAAAATAGCACAAGAAAAATTTCCTGTAAATTACTGTGGGTACATTATTACTCTTGTAGGTTCATAGGGGAATACACCTGTGTTAAAATAAAACACTATGAGTCCAATAAGACTTACCACTTGCAGATAATCTGGAACTGTGGTTGCATGTTCTGGACTATTCATCCTCAATTACATTTGATCCAACGATCTCAGAAATACCAATATAATTTCACATTAAAATTTAAAACTTTCCTATGACTTTCACTTCCTCCCCATTTTCTTCCCTCACATCCAGACATTCTGCAATTCGTATTTATTCTTTTCTTCTCCATCCTAGTAGTTTCATAATTTCTTACTAGCACTCATCATCTCAGGTTCTGAAATTAACCTCTTTTGGTTAATTAACCTGTTTTGTGTTTTCCTTCCTAGGTAAGCTACTACAGTTAAAGCAATCCTTCTTTCACTAGTGGCATTTTGTCACAATAAAGTATACTAGTCCTAGCATCTCTAAATTTACAAAGAATGTATATCCTGATGCTCCCTGAAAACCTTGGGAAAATATTCTTATTTCCCATTAGATTTGCAGATGCCTCCTCAGACATCGAACTTTGCTAGAAAACTGGGTTTGTGCATAGGAAAAACAATAGCTATAAATTTTCCATTAAAAAACTGATATATGTCCTTAAGGAAAAAGACTGGAAAAGAAGGTAAGGCAAGGCAAGAACTCAGCTTCAAAAGTCTAAGCTGACTATACTCCACTGGTTTCTTTCAGCAAACACAAATATGAAAGGCCTTTCTACTTTGTTCTAGAGATTCAGATTATAATAAAAGCACATGAAATTAAATGCACCACATTAGATAAAACATAAATGTTAACTTCATTCTCATATATTCAAAAACAATTAGAGTTTTCCCAAGACAGATTTTTAAAGCTACCTCAGGTACATAAATAGTTCAAGGGAATTGCTAGTTCAGACAAAATCATGTGACTCACTGATTTTACTGAAAGATTTTACAAAACACTTGTAGGGGTTCATATATAGGTGCTGACCAGCAGATAAAAATCCTGATTGAAAAAACATGGACAAGTTTTCCAATGTTCTAGCTACAAGTTTTGCTTCATGTAGGATTCAACTAAAGTGACCTTTTCATAGGAACCAGAGCAGAAAGAGCTGTCATGAATGCTATGTATTCTGTAGTCACTTTCAGACACTACGAATGCCTCACAAATAGTTACTATAAAGCTTTCTCCTTTAATTGATTTTATTATTAAAAATGTGCAGAACCTCAATGAACACAGGAAGAAAATAATTGAAATTGCCTTTGTCGTTATTTTTAAGTCAATGCAGTGCAGAAAAATAAAAGCATCATGCTATTAAATAATATTCTAATGAAAACTAAATAAGGACCATGCAAAGCAACCTTTGACATTATAAAACTGGCTTAAATGAAGGCCACTAATAATGGAAAAAGTGACAAAAAAGCACCAGTACAATGGATAAAACTAGAAATACTTGTGCCATGGAAGACACAACATACAAATTTGGCACAAAAGCCCAACAACAAAAAGAACACCCTTTCCACCTCCCCACAAAAAACCATAGAAAGCCAAAACAACAAAACCCAAAAAGAGACTGAATGAAAAATTTAACATTCTACAGTCCACAAATTATTCTTGGAAGAATGAGGTCTCTCTAGAACTACTTCAAAATCAGCCATTTCCATGAAATTTTTTCACACTCCAGAACCTTCAGATTCCAGCTATACTTTGGAGTGCAAATCTGCTGTTCCTACAGCAGAATAGTAAATATCTGATAATAGAGGGGAACTTCAAAGATTCCAGAAACACATGAAACAATCCCTTTTATTTTTCTTTTGCAAGAAAATTGCAAGAATCTTTTCATTCCTTTGTAAAGACAGAAAGTTTGTTGTTGGTTATTATAAGCTTTACAATGAGCATTACTCCATGAGTAAAATTAGTAGGAGTAATATAATGAAAACCATGGCCATTAAAAAATATTTTTTCTACAAGTAACACTAGAATGTTCATTTTTCTCATGCTGTGAAACACTGGATTTATATCAAAGGTGTTAGCTAGGAGAATTTTTTCCACCATCATATTTGAAAACTTCTGTCTGTGAATACAATAATATTATCTAAAATTTCATTCTTAACTATAATCAAGTATAGTTGTTTGTTTTGTGGTTTCCTACACTGCATTATCAAAATATAGACCTTGGAAGCAGAGTCTTAGAAACAGAGAAATGAGAGTTTTGTGTAGAAGGTAAGGACCTTATATCATTTCCTCTAGGTTAGACTCTGAGCAAAAATTCTTTATCTGTTACAGTGAAATGCTTGTACTAAGGAAAATCTTGAAGTCAAGAACAGCAGAAAAGTACTTGATTTTCAGTAAGGTGTATCAGGCCATTTTTTAATTTACTTTTCTACTTCTTTAACTGGATTGCCATTGATACCTTTAGCACTTTATTTAGATGAATATTTGCACTCTACAGTAATGTACTCCTTATATCGCTAGTCGATGACTTAGGTTGCAGTAGTTTGTATTTGTATTCATACAAGTTCACTTGGTATGAATTAGAAAAACCCACTTTATCCTATTACAGTTGTAAGACTGGAGATTTGGAAAAGCAGCACCAACATGTAGTGAGGACTATATTGTCCATTATTCATTACCAATTTTATAGAAAGGATGCTTCTACAGATACTGTGTTCTATCATCAGATAACTATTATAAAAATGTATTCTTGGGGGTTTGTGGGCTTCTTTTGATCAAAGGTGCATAGGAAAATACAAAAGACAATATCCAGTGGTTCTTAGCTGAGACAATGTATTTCTTTCCTAAGGAACAGAAGTTTGTCCTGTACTTAATTTTTATTTTCTCAGTATAAAACTATACTTAAACACAACAACAAACTGATAAGTAGCACACTATGTAGTATCTTTTCAAATAGAGTTCTGCTGAAATCACAAAAATCTATTACATTATGAAACATTGGTTAATATGGAAAAGCAGAATCTGTCTCCTTTGAATACAACTTGGTATTCTATGGTTGCCTTTTTCTTTTCTTTTACAACTTTCTCTTAACAACTGTTTTTGTAGAAAAACAAGCTCATTTGCAGATCTCAGACTTCAGAAGAACTTTGTTCTGTATTATTTTCACTTTTTTTTTAAGTTTAAAGGGTAAAATTGAAAGTGTAGAACATCAGGCCATACAATTCAAAAAAAGTCGGTCTTTAGGACAAGAAAGAATCTTTTAAGAACTATCACAGAATGGTAGTTCAGAAGTGTGACTCACTTCCTAGTCATATGATGCTTTCTCTCCATGCATCATGTGATACCTCCATTGAAGGAAAATAATGACTTTGTAAGCTGATTCTTTTTGCAAGGAAGAATGATAAGTCAGTCCCTTCCAACGACAATATATAGCTCTGATCTATTCTATAGAACTCTTCATTTTTGAAATGTCTTACTAGAAAAACTAGATTACAAAACAGCTGCACAAAGTCTTTCTCATGCTGAGTTCCTGAGAATATACATATGTTACAAGGACAGTTTTTCTGAGATGATGATCATGTCCCTTTCAATTTTTTGCTATTGTACAAGGGGAGAGGTGTTCTGGTTTATTGGCTCTTTGACTTTTGCCCACATGGTTTGAGCATCTGCAAGTCTTTTAAAACTTGAAACTGAAGAATCCTATGTGCCTAGCTGTTACCTAGGACTGTGAAGTGAAATCTCAAGTAGACACTTATATGTACTTTTGAAAAGACATTGTAAAACAAAACAGTATGGTAATATATGAGAAAAATAGGCACAAAATCACACGATAAGAACTGTGCAGATCCATGCAGCACAAATAAATACCTTTTTACATCTGAGGATATATAATTCTCTTAGACATTCAGGTTCTCATTCTTGAATGATATTCAACATGATTTACAGTTTTCCTTAACTAGCAAGAAATTTTTCCATAGTAAATTATCTTTTGGAAAGGTAAATATATTTGCTGAAGTTGATTTTATCTGCATAAAATTAAAATATCATTAAATATGTAGAACAAAAGATTATGCATTTTGAAAACATCTCTTGTTTCTAAGATTTTTAAAAATATTTACAGTTTAGATCTAGTAATAATTCTTTAAATAATGAAATAAAGTACTTTGTTATAAATGAGATTGTTAAAAAGGACAGAAAAAAAAGGACTGTTATAATATTGAGTAATAATATAGAAAACACTTCCCTTTTGGTTTTTTTTTTCTGCGTATTTCCTGTGCATGCTCCTATAGGGCCCATTTTGAAGAGTTACAGTAACAGCAAAAACCATGGCAGTAGGAATTTTGATTCCTCTGTCCCACTTCTACCTGGATACCCTCTCTGCTCTTTCTTTAGAGAGCACTAACTCGTTCTTTCTTTTCCAGACTTCTTAACCTCCTACTCTTGTCAATATTTTGCATGTAATATGATAACATTTTGATCCTTTTCAATTTCATGTGATATAGTCCCTTCAGACATTGAATTTCTCACATGGAGCTCTCAATGAATAAATACCTGTAGGGTGACATAGTTTTCATTTTGTTTGTGAAGTTATGCACAACTGCAATAAAATTAAAAGCAAAAGACTAAATTAAAATAAAAATCTAAACAAATAAACAAGTAAGCATAACAACAGACCAGATTCTTAGCCATTATAGAGCAACACAACTTCCTTAGCAAAAGTCTGAAACCTTTTCATCAATCGCAAATACAGTTCCTCATATCAAAAATATTCAGAAGCAAATGAACAGGTATAGTCTTTTAGAAGCTGTTTTGTTTGAAATGGTTCAATTAACAGCAATTGTTAATTCTTGTCAAGTTTATTCTTGTCAAGTTCTTCATACTTGCCACCAGGGAACTTTCATAATCTGTAAAACTGTGAGATCATTCTGTTTTCATAGATCAGTCTACATATTTATGAGAATATGTTTCACCGAAGAAACATTCCTGAATACTAAAAAATGCACGGTACTGGAGCATTTGAGGCTTTCCAGTTGGCCTTATTGACACATGACTCCACAACATGTCAGTATCACATAACTAGAGAAAGGCTGATCATCTAGTACCACACCTGTTTGTTCAGACAAGTTTAAATATATCTAAAGCATGGAAACTCTGGAAAAAAATATAATTTGTTTTATTTAAACAGAATTTTCTGCATCTCAGTTTGCACCCATGGTTTTTGTACTGTTACTTCACACAATCATGCGTCAGGTTCTGTCCCTTTTACTTCCTCCCCATTAGGTATCAATACACACGGAAAAGAAATACCTCAGCCTTCCCTTCTCCTGGCTGAACAGTCCAGCTCTCTAAGACTCTCTTCATATAAACAAATATGAATATGATGCTCCAGTCCACAAATTATCTTGGCCCTTCACTGGACTCTTCCCAGTATGTCCATGCTCTTATTTGTACTGAAGAGCCAAGAACTGGACATAGCACTCCAAATGTGGCTTCATTGGAGTTGAGTAGAGGGCATGCATGGACCCCCTCCTTCTACCTGTTGGCTTCTTCTAATGCAGCTCAGGAAAACATCAGATCTCTGTTCAATAAGCACAATTGTTGGCTCATGTTCAACTTGGTCTTCACAAATACCCACAAGTCCTCTTCTATAAAGCTGCTTTCCAGACGGTTGGCCCAGAGCCTGTGCTGGTGTTGGGTGGCTATTCTTCCCCACATACGGAGCACTGTATTTTGCTGAACTGCTTGAGGTTCTTGTCAGCCCCTGTACCCATCTGGTACATTAGTGTCTCCTCTCTGCATTGTATAATTTGAAAATTTGTTGAGAGTACACTCAGCCCTATCATCCAGATCATTAATGAAGACATAAAATATGATTAGATCTAGTATTAACCCCCAAGATATACAAGTAGTGACTTGCATATCCATCATTCCAGCTAGAATGATGACAAATGCCACTGGTCACACTAGTTTGAACTTGTTTGTTCAGTAACTGCTTAGTCCAACTGATTAAGTTAGCTAGCTTATATTTCATTAGTTTCTATATGGGGATATTATGTGATACAGCACTGAAATTCTTGTTTAAGACAAGATAAACAACATTAATTGCTCTCACTTATGCATCATGCCAATCACCTCATCATGTAAGGCTGTCAGGTAAATCAGTAATTGCTTTTCACTAATTATTTTGCCTTAACGAATCTATGCTGACCACACCCTGACATACCTCTCTTCTCCTTATGGATGATTTCAGGGAGTATTTGCTCCATGACCCTTCAAGGGGGGGTCTGACTGGCTTCTAGTTTCCCAGAGTCTGCTTCCTGGCCTTCTTGGAGTCAGGTATGAGATTTAATTTCTTCCAGTCCTCAGTAATACTGATCCATCAAGATGATGCTTCAAAGCTAACCAAGAGTGGCTTTACAGTGACTTCACCCAGTTCCCTTACAACTCCCCATGGTACATGGGATGTACATGTGGCGTACATGCACTTCAGATAGACACCTAGTTTTCTTAATTTCCCAGAATATGTGTGAGATTAACTGATTCTTCAGTCTTGTTTATATTTCCTTTTTTGTGTGCATACATTGAGGTGGCCAAACTTCAGTCTTGTTTCATTGACTACAAGGCTTCTCTGGCCACATCCTTTGTTTGCGAACCCTGACCACCATCTCCTCACTTGATCATTGGTCATCAGATCCCCTCTGCCTCTTAGTTTAAAACTCTCTTTAATAGGTTGACCAGCCTGTTGCCAAAGATGACTTTGTCTAATGTTGTCAGGTGAATCCTGTTTATTACTATGCATTTCTTAGGTATTCAGATTACTTACAGTGAACTTGTCCTTCAACAGATTGACAGCTGAATACGAAAAATAACTTACCTACAAACAGGAAGAAAAATCAGCTTTTACTTTCTCTAGTTTGGCCTAGTATCCTTGGAAGTGTTCAAAGTCAGATTTGAGCAACCTGGTGTGGCAGGAGGACCTACCCCAATAAGGCCTAAAATCTGGTCAGAGAATACAAACAAATGCAATCTATCAGGCACACTATCTGTGACGAGTTACCAGTGGGACCAAGGTAATGTTTTTGATGTCCAATTATGCTATAACCAGCCTGATTCACCAAACTTCAAATATACATCCTGGTTTTTGAAGTTGGATGTGATCAATAAGCTGGTAGCTGGCCTGTAAATTTGTGGCTAGCAGTCAAACACTTAATACTATAAAAGTCCAAACCCCTTTCATACAGTCAGGTTCTTCTAACATAACCATCATTGGAGTGTATGCAAGTAGATTCCTCCCTCAGTCTGGGTATGTCTCCCAAGGATACTCCCAAAGATTGAGTGAAAGAGATCTCACAAACATTGGTATGGGTGAATTAATAACTATTTCTCTTTGCTAGCTTTAATATAATTTCTTCAATAATTGCTTTGATATAGTGCACTATCCTATTTTGTACTACTAGTAGCTTTAGTGTTATATTGCATAGTAAACAATTCTGATTAAGATCTTTTGTCTTTCATTTGTCTGGTCATTTCTAATAACAAATTATTCATTTTATATAAATATTCTCTGTTTGCCATCATTAAAAACTGGAGGACAAAAGTTGTTCTGTCACAACTTTATAATTCTTCAAATTTAAACCATTGACAAAATCCAAAGCTAAGATTGGATTCAGCCATACCTAGACTCCTCTCTGAGAAGGAGTTTAGAAAGCAAGAGAGTCCTTTCTGCACCTCATGACTCAATGGCAGGGCTTCTTTAGTTTCTTTAACTCAGATTTTGTCTAAGCCTTCCACTCTCACACACATCACGTGATCTAGAGGAAGGTGTCCCTACCCATGACAGGGGGGTTGGGGCTTCATGGTTTCTGAAGTCCCTTCCAACCTAAACCATTCTATAAATTCTATATTCAAGATGAAACTAGAGTAAAAGAACAATGTACAGAGAAATAATGATATGTGACTTCTGTTTTCCTTTAAATTAGAACTTCATACAGGTCAGTGAAAAGGGATAGTACTTTCCATACTTCAGCAAAAAGTTGGTAAATGGAATCACTCAGAATTATTTTGGTTTCATATATAACTGAACCCAAAAGTTGTATGAGTTGTCAAACAAGGAAAGAGGAAAACCCAAGATGATAATAAAACTAACACAACCATCGACACTTTTATCTTTCCACACTGCCTGAGCAGGGCATGATGCTTCATTGTTCATCATGCTATACAAGCATTTAGAAAAGTACAATTTTTCTTGGTTTATATACATATCTCAATTGTAGTCAGATTCAGAAACTGGTTTGGAAATTGAGATTCACAAACTGGTTTGGAAATTGATTACCCCTGATGCTGTGCTGTGAAGGGGATCATAATCACTGTTTCTGTTCCCTAGGTGTCTGTGTCATTTAGCAGTTCAATAGGCAGTGTTGTGGGTTGACACTGGCTGGATGCCAGGTACCCACCAAAGTTGCTCTGTCATAACCCTTCTCAGCTGGACAGAGGAGAGAAAATATAATGAAAGGTGCATAAGTTGAGATAAGGACAGGGAGACATCACTCACTGATTACTGTCATGAGCAAAATATACCTGATTTGGGGAAATTAAACTAATTTATTCTGTCATAATCAGCCTAAAAAGCACCTTCCTCCTACTCCTCCCTCCTTCCCAGGCCTAATTTGTTCCTGATCCTCTACCTCCTCCCCTTGGTGGCTCAGGGAGAAGGGTGATGGGAGTTACATTCTGCTGCTGCTTCCTCCTCAGCGAGAGGAGTCCTTCCCTTGCTCCAGCGTGGTGTTCCTCCCACAGGAGACAGTCCTCCACAGACCTCTCCACCATGAGTCCTTCCTAAGGGCTTACACCCTTTCACAGGGTACAATCCTTCAGGAACAAATTGCTCCAGCATGGGTCCTCCATGAAGTCACCAATTCTGTCAACAATCCTACTCTAGCATGGGCTCCTCCCTCTATGGGGCTGCAGGTCCTGCTAAAAGCATGCTGTGGTATCCGCTTCTCATGGGGTCACAGCCTTCTTTCAGGCATCCACCTGCTCTAGTGTGGGCCTTCTCTGTGGTTTTCACCAGTGACTGTAAAGGAATCTCTGCTCCGGCACCTGGAGCACTTCCCCCTCGTCCTTTTTCATTGACTTTAATATCTTCATAATTGTTTCTCTCTTGTGTTCTCACTCCTCTATTCTCTGGACACATTTTTTCCTGTGCAATAACTTCTGTTTTCCTTCTTAAATATGTTATCACAGAGGTGTTACTACCATTAGTGATTAGCTTGGTCTTGGCCAGTGGTGGGTCTGTCTGGAGCTGGCTGGTATTGGTTATTTTGGACATGTGGGAAGCTTCTAGAAGTTTCTCACTGAAGTCACCCCCAGCAGCCCCTGCCACTACCAAAATCTTGCCATGCAAACTCAATACAGCCAACTTTCACTGGCTGTTCTAGTCTTGCTGTAGGTCTTACAAATTAGTTGCGTTTTGCCCAATACGAATCCACACAATTTTTAGAATTTTGACAGTTTGGAAGAATTATAGTATTCAAGCCCTTGAGGTTTGATTGTTGCTTTTTGTTTTTAAACTTTGTTTTTCTCTGAGGTTTGGGGTCAATCATATTGTGAAAAAGCAAAATTCTCAGAGTCCACGTTGCCACTAGATGCAAAACTAGCATGAGAAGCTGAAATGGAATCAGCAGAGGGGTAGGCCTGTGACAGAAGTCACAGGAAAAAATGTTCAAGAAAAAAGAAACCAACAAAAAAAATTCATGATAGTATAACTCAGAGGAGAAAGACCACTACTGTAGAAATATGGCTGGGAACCCCATGGCAAGATTTCAAGGGATAAAGCTAGAGAAAACAGAGAAGTTACATTTACATCCTAATGGACATTACAACAGTACAGAAATTATAGGGTAAAATGCAGCTGGATGGAATGCAGCTGGCAGTTCCACAGTGACTCCCCATACAACAGTAAACACCTGCTAAGGGGGATGGAACGGGGGTGGAGCACAGTGGAGACACTGTGGCCAGGCTCTAAAAATCTTTGCATGGCAGGGGACTTGATGGTACTTTGCAGATGACAAACTGCATAGCCCCTGTTGCTGCAGTCCAAAATTCGGATATCAGCAGAAAAGGAACTGCTAGGATTAAACGGGAAGTCTCGGGCCACAGGGGCTGGGGAAAAACCCACCATCTAAAAGGCCAGACAAGATCCATTGACATTCATTTCATGTGGATTGTCCTGATCTCCCCCAGCAGGATGTGGAGAGACTTCACATGATGCTATCGGTCCCTGCAGATATCCCTTTGTTTTCTCCCCTCCCTGTGGGAAAAGCTGACCACCGTTCCCCAGTATAATCTTGCTTACTAGAAAGATCGAATCCTTTTTCCCCCAAATGTAAATACTGGATCTGAGAAATGTAAATCCCTTTTTTCCTTTACATCACCCCTGCTACTAGAAATGCTAATAGATTTTGGAATCCCCTATTTGGCATAACCCTGCCTCCTTATAAGCATGCTAAGCCCCCAAGACCCTTAAATAAGTGCTTCGTGTGTTCAATAATCTATTCCAGTTTCTACCCCCAAATCTGGGATCATCTAGCTTTATTGGACCCATTACACCTGTCACCCAAGGGAGATGGGAGAAGCTGCCCTGTTGCTGAGCCAACAACTGTGGCGAAATCTGTCTCCTCAGATCAACTTCATTAAAGCTCAATTATAATATTAGTGCACACCTCCATCCCAAAGTTACCCACCTCCAGGGTATGACCACACCACGCTGGTGTACAGGGCACGTACCCTGTATTTTTTTGACTTCATCTTTAAAAATTAAGTGAGGGAATTTTACACCAACCAGTAACAAAGGTATTTATAACTCAAGTCACTCAAGCTCCACCCAAACATAAAGAAATATCGTAAAAGTAAGTTGAGAATGGGGGAAAAGTTAGGGAAGACTTCATTGTAACTCGTGGGATCAGCTGATGGGTTGAACCTATCTTCTCCCCCATAGGGACACCTATTGGGTAAGAATGATACTCTATGCGCACTGAATACACTTATTGGGGATTAAAGCTTGTCTGCGTATTCTTTGAATATGTTTTTGTAGTCAGATACTATCACCAGCAACCCTCGAACCTTAACCTGTCACAATTTTGTATTAATAAAGCGTGTTACTCTGTGAACTGTTACGTGAGTCCTTCATGGGTTCTAGCAGTTACTGGCAATGGGTAACATACTTGAACAAAGTGGGAAGACCCACTGAGGGGTGTTCCTAATGCTGTTGATGTATTTCCCTGAATAAGTCAGTCAAATCATCCTCCATCAGGCAGGAGTGTTCAGAGAAGGGTCCCCATAACACGATTCTGACAGACTGGTCAGGCACAAGAGTCTTGGCTTTCCTGAGGTGCTGACAGACAATCAAACACTAAGAGTCAAGGAAAACTCTCCAAATTAAGGATTGAAGAAATTTACCCTTTTCACATGACAATTACCACTGACTCTTTCCCCTTCTATGTCAGCAAAAGCCCTTGAAATAAGCTGAAGTCAGTGGGACTTTGCTTTCATCAAGACAAGTTGGGAACTCTCTGAGTTTACTAGCTTCCTTTGTAAATCGCTTCTTCAGATCTGCTTGGTTGGCATGGGACATTTGGGAGTGGCATGGATTACTGAAGTCCCTCATTAGGGTATCTAGCTATTCCGTAGTTGTTCACATCTTTAGATAACAGCCAATTATTCAGAAATTTTTAGATTGACTATGCAGTAACTTGTCCAAATGTTTACTCAGTAAACAGATGATGAGTATGCCAATGCCAGACAGCGAAACTAACAAACCAAATACAATAAGTCTTAATATTATTGTCATAATGTTATTTCATTCCTTTTACACTTCATAGCCTGAAAATTTCTGAACAAAAATGTAGTTTCCTGTAGATTGAAACAAACAATTTGGCATTCTTAAATCTTACTACTACTTTCTAAACTCTTTTTAATTATGTGTTATCTGTCAGGGAGGATAGATAAGCCATAACTACAGATTTTCAATCAAACTTATAAAAAGCAAGCCTGTGAAACTCACAAGATGAAATGGTTCAGGCATTAGTGAGTTATACTGCTGCTTTATGAATGGGATTAAAAAAGAAAGCAAGTTAGAAATTAGAGATTAGATATCAGTTACTCCCACTGGAAATCATAAAGTAAGAGTTAATATACACATCGCATTTTAATTAACCTATGAGCTATGGATATTTTGTTACTGAATTTAAAATTATACATTAGAATGGAATAGAGCATCTTACAGGAATTTAATGGGTGGATAAAAGTTTTTGTTAGCATTAATCCTGATTTACATCTGTATAAATTTAAAAATTTTTAGATGTTTCCTCTGATCTGAAGTAAAATCTCTTTCAGCCTTCTGTTGTTCAAAACTTCCAATTTATAAACCTCCAACTTTTTAACCTAATGTCAAATAGAGAAAACATTTTAATCTAAAAATTATCCCTGAGAAATATTTGTGTATACACGTGTATGTATGCTAGTATATCTATTAATACTAGTATATATATTAATACTTATATATATACTCGTGTTTATGTAAGCATAGAATGTAGTATGCATGCATTTTACATGGTAAACATTGTATATTTACTAGATATACATTTCTTTGACTGAACTATGGCCATTTTTCTGTACTAAATGAATATTAATAATTCTGAATATCATAGTAGTAAAATATAAAATAATATACCATGCTAGCTAGAGTGCCTTCCATACAAATTAGTGCTTTCTACATTTTGTTTTGCTTGCTGAAATTTCTTTTGAGCAGGAAACACAAGTATAAGGAAAGGCTTAAATAAATATCAATGCAAATGGATGCTTTTTTTTTCTAGTCTAGGATGACTGAGAAGGTGTAAAGTGTTCTTTTCTTTTCTATTCAGGTGATAAATCATATCACAGCTGGATTGGCAGCAGCATAAAACCATGAATTTCTTTGAATGAGTGTGACAGGAGACGGGAGAAATCGCCAGTCGTCAGTTGCTCCTTACAAACTACAAACCACAGTGCTAAACTGCCAGAATATTCAGTTACTTGCTGGGCAATCTCTGAATCTATTTCTAACTCCTTTAGTTAAAGGAAAATAAATCTGGGAGGGAGGTGACGTATAAAAGGTGGTGTCTCTGAGAATCAGCTAAGTTAAAGGAAGGTCAGGCCAAAGACAGTCAGTGATGGGGATTTCCATTTTTGTGGGGAGAGGAGGTGCTGAGAATTGTGCTGTGGTAGCCCTGGGTAGCAATGAGGCAGTCAGGGCTTTCCCAAGGAAGCCGACAATGCGCCGACAGAACCCTGAGACCCTCTGTGCTGCAGCCGTGCACATAAAACAGTCCAGGCTGAAGATTTTTGCAAGAGTTTTTGAAGATCCGTTTACTTGTTTGCTATGATAAATTCATACATTTGAAGCACAGATCACACCTTGGGAGTAGACCAAGGACTAAAGTGAGGCTGTCTTAAGTCTGGAACATGTCTGCGAGTTGTCAGAATCCAAGGTTACCTTGTGCTTATGTTTTGAAGATTGCAAAATATGACACACCCTTGCTAGGAGAGGTAGCAGTATGCATATATCTGGGTGACATCATGTATTATCTTCTTGTGTATGTGTTTTGGCCATTGATACTTATCAGTTGAATTACTTAAAATATCATAAGAAAAGACAATATGAATGTAGGTCAATACGTTCATATATCAAATGTGTTTATATGGAAAAATAATTTAATGCCTGTATCCTGACAAGCTACAAATATTCTTTGTAACTTGAGAATAAAACCTACAATGATACCTGTCTCCAAAGAGAAAGAAAAAATGTAAAGAGATAATAATTTAAACTCATGAGATTGTGCGGTAAAGATAAAAGTAAAAGATAAAACAAAAAAATTAAAATTGAGAAGAAAAATCTCAGTTGAAGTTGGTCAAGGCTGTCTGGGAATCTCAATATGAAAGATGAAAAGTCACATAAAAGCCAGCCTTTGTATTTTTATCATAATTAGACTCAGGCTAGATAAGCTATGACCTGAAATCAGTATGACTTTAAATAACCATATTAAAGAATTATTGTTTCCAAGATATAAAGGGACTAATAGCACATTTTACATAAACTTTTCCTTTTAGTTATTTATGTATTATTGAAGAATATCTATGACAATCATTCTAGTTGAAACGAAGGAATATTTCATTAGTATGGAACTGGAAGAAGAGAGAAACTTCCTTGGAAGGAAAAAAAATCTTAGGGTCTATTTCTAAGCAGAGTTTTAGAAATATGGTTCATGTCATTATCTTCTCTGTAATGATGATCTGAACTAAGATGTAAATTTTCAAGGCAATATCTGTAATACAGATGTCTATCCACTTGAAGCTAGACTGAAACCAGTAACTTCCTTTAGGTAAACTAATGATAGAAAAATATTAAAGACCTTTATTTTTTCCTGGTCTATACTTGACTTACACCGGCAATTAAGACTTGAAAATATACATATCTTTAAAAATATACCCCTATGGCTCATCCAGTCAACGACAACATATATTTGATACAACATTTTTCTCTGTTTTGACTTTTGCATTTATAAAATGCACAGTCCCAATGTTTTGAAAGAGCCTTCCCACTTTTCCAACCTTTTGAGTTCTTTTAGACTGCTGGGAAAAAAGAATAGAGCAATAATGGCATGTTAGCTGGGATATCCAGGCCCAACCTTGTCATCTTAGAATCCCTTTACTTTTTTACTAAGCTTCTACTTTCTGATGAGAATATCTCCATTTAAATTGTTGCATTTTTTGTATTTATCACAGAATGACAGAATAGGCTGAGTTGGAAGGGACCCAAAAAGATCATTGAGTCCAACCCTTAGCCCTGCACAGGACCATCCCCCAGAGTCACACCATGTACCTGAGAATATCAGCCAAACACTTCTTAACTCTGTCAGGCTTGGTGCTGCGACCACTTCCCTGGAGAGCCTGTTCCAGCGCCCAGCCACCCCCTGGCAGAAGAACCTCTTTCTAATATGTAACCTAAACCTCTCCTGGCACAACTTCAGCCTATTCCCTCAGGTCCTGTCACTGGTCACCACAGAGAAGAGATCAGTACCTGCCCCTCCTCTTCTCCTCATGAGGAAGTTGTAACTGCAATGAGGTCTCCCGTCAGTCTCCTCTTCTCCAGACTGAACAGACAAAGTGACCACAGCTGCTCCTCATATGGATTAGTCTCTTAGTGATACAGTATTGATGAGAGCCTTCAGTGCTTTGTATAAGAGAACGTTTGCCACACAGTATTTAGAATCAAGATATCAGGATCCCTAGGGGCGTTTCATTTCCCAACATACTAATTGAAAGGTTTTGAGGTTTGTGAGTCTATATCTTGTACATTAAATTGAGCATCCTGTTACGTGGTGTAAATGTTTCCTAAAAGATGTATGCTCTCTTTAATGTATGAAATACAATACTTTTGGAGGGGAAGAAAAAGAAAGTAAAGATTACAGTTTACAATTCACTAAGTTTACTAAGCCTTTTTGTATGTTTCATATGTTTGTTGTTATTGCACATCAAATTTTACAATAATGAGTATAACAGCTTGTGTATGAACTCTGGTTTTCAGTTTAAACACACTGAAAGGGACACTAATCACATCTATAATAATCAGTTGCTAAAGCGAATTGTCTCTGCATGAGCAAAGAATTTCATATTGCTGTGCAGAAATTCTGGCAGCATAGAGTTTTCTAGGTTTAAAGGAGTGAAAGCTCACTTTTTGCCATAGCTTTCAGTGCAAGAAGAAGTTTGGGGAACATGGCCAGTCATCAAGCAAATGTTGTGTCACTTGTGTAACTCCTGAAATAATATATTGAAGTATCTCTGCCTTGTGTTTGTGGCCATTTGCAGTAGAAGGCATAGAGTTTGTCAAACAAAAGCCAAACTAGGGATGGGGTTTTTCCCAAGCATTTTATGCATTATTCTTTTAAAAGAGTAATCAGTGTTCTTCTACAAAAATTAAGATTATCTCTAGCTAAAAAGCTAGACATCACTCCAGATCAGCACAACTAGCTTTCTGTAACAGAACAGAAAGCATTAACAGAAATTGTCCTTTACATATGTTGCCCCTCAAGCCACTTGGAAAATGTTACATAATATCTGGGGAAAAAGATAAATAAATATTTTTTCCCATGGAAGCCTCAGATATTTTTAATTAACTAAAAAAAAAAAAGAAAAAAATTCTGAAAATTCAAGCATTTATGAATCTATTTGTTGTCATAATATTTTGAAAAAAATTTCTGTAATCAGAATGGCAGTGAAGACATGCTAATCATTACAGTTGGTTTGTGGTCAAAAATATCTCAGATCAGACTACCGGGTAATGCATTTAGAAGACAAAATCTTACACTTCCATGCTACTTTGCAAATTGTTTTCTAGTTTCCCCACATTATCCCCACTTGTTGCAATTAAATTTTAACAACTAATCCTCAAGAACAGAGATATCACCTTATTTGTGTATTTTTTTCTGGATTAATGAAAAAGCCTTGATTGATTAAACAAAAGTTTACCATGAGTCAAACTATAGTCTTAATTGCTTGTTCAGTAATGATACCAAGAGTTATATTCCATGTTTTCCAATTACATCATCTCATTTACACTTTATAGTATTTCTCTGGGTTCTAATGTCAGTGGTATCATCTTTTTCAGGAAGCAGATGGGGATCCAGTAGGTAACTTTGATGCATTTTAGAAATGTAAGTTCCTTGTTGGAGGAGTGTGATGCTAATTGCTTCTCTTCTTCCTCTTTCTGGGATCACTTTCATGTATTTGCCAACACAATCTTCTTACCAAGTATTTTTCAAGTGGTTCCCAGTTCCACATAATATCCAATACTTTTATTCCAGATTAATTCTTTGTTATTATGGATTAACAGTGGAGAACAGATTTTACCTTGAGATAAATTGGCATTATTAAGTTGGCTGTAAATTAGTTCAAGATCTTATTATATATTTTGGCAATTACTGTCTGATAAACTGTCAATCTCATCTAAGATTTTCCTATTGGCCTGCATATATTAAAAAAACCAAAACAAAACACCAAAATCAACACAAAACTGAAGAACATAAAAATGTTAGTCAAAATATAATTAAAAAATAAAAAAATTATAAAATCATATTCTTTTTTTTTTTTTAGTAATGATACCATAGCTACCGTAAAAACATTAGCACAGTCCAGGAATTCTGCTGTTCCCTTGAAGCATCAAGGTTTTGATGTTTCTATCTTTTACCTAAAAGAAATATGGAAATAGATTTCTCAGATTATTGTCAGTTTAAGTATTTAAATATCTGTTATTGTTTCTAGATAGCTATTTCATTGCACATACCCTATGTATAGTTAAGGATTTAGATTAACTTACTTTATGTACACTCAAAAGAAAAGCATGAAGAAAATGTCTCAAAGCATGTGTTAAAAACACAAAAAATAACTCAACTTTCAAAAAGAAAGTGTGACCATGATTTTTTAAAAGTGAACTGACTCAAATATCTTTTTACTGATCTATATTAAGATTCTCTTTAATCTAACAGATGATGATCAGATTCTTTAGATATTTCCTTTTTGTTTGTGTATAATTTCTTTCTGTTTGCAATTCACAATGTGTTACTTATCTCTTTACATAATCTTAGCTATCTAAATTTTCACTAACCTATGTGTAATCTTACACAGACAATAATTTTACATTAACTCATGCTAATGTATGCATATGCAGAACTTGAATTTAGAGGGATTTGAAGTGTTATACTAATTATATGAGACTTGGATCCTAAATCATGAACTGTTCATATTCTGTACTTAGGTTATTTGCATACCATGTCTATGTAAATGCTGTGGATTTAGGGCAGCATAGTATAACACAAAAAAGGACTAAGACTTTTTTTAAAGAAGATGACTTCTTCCTTCTTTAAATATAAAAAAATGATAATTAATATAATTGTTATTCCTCCTTAATCATATGAAGGTATTAATGCAATTTAATGTTAATAATATGGACTCAGTAGACACATAATTGTCTTAGTCATAGTTTATTCCCCACAAAGGTGATTAAAATTGGTTTAATTGTCATTTGCTCACAGAGCTAAGATTGAACCTGGAGTAGATTAGAAGAGTCCTCTTTTAAATATGACACAACTGTCAGACACATGAATGAAGTTTAAATATAGACTTCCAACTGGTGTAGATATTGTAAGAGTGTGCAGCTAATTTATTCTTTGATTTGTGCATGGGATGACCAATAATTAAAAACTTCTATGAATCTTGGCCTTGTGGCTGTGATTTAAAGCTTATAATATAAGTCAACTTGTAAAGTAGATGAGGAAAGGATTTTTCAGGCTGCAAAAAAGATGTCTGTTTTATCTGTTCTCTGAAGCTGCAAGTACCAACTGCCATCATCAACCCCTCTTTGTCAGAATTTTTGATGTTAGAGGTCCTCTAACTCCTGTATTCATCATGGCTAGGCTTCCTTAACAAAGATTTGGGAAGGACTCTACCCACATTTGCTACAAGCGTGCTGGTGGCTAAAGAGGTCAATGCGAGATAGACAAGTCCGGTTGCAAAAGGCACAGCAGAAAGACTCCTTAGGTGGTATCGGCAAGACATGATTCTTTCTGTGTTGTCTTTTCTCCTCAAGGGTGATCCTGCATGCGTTCTCAAAAGCATCAGCAGCGTTATAAATGGTGTGTCTCCAGACCTCCTGACTGGAGGCCAGTGTAGACCAGTTATGTTGATCAATATGGCCAAGGCTGAGATGTTGTTTCAGGGAGTCCTTGTGGACTTTGGGGCTCCTCTCTTGTGGTAGCCAGTGGCAAGTTCACCATAAAACAAGATCTTAGGGAGGCAGTGGTCCTTCATCCGGGAGACATGTCCTGCCCATCACAGCTGTGTTCTCAGCAACATAGCCTCAATACTTGTAACTGCTGCTTTTCTAGAACAGATGTGTTAGTTACATAATCTGACCAGTGGATGTTTAGGATTGTATGGAGACAGAGTTGATGGAAGCGTTCTAAAAGTCGCAGGTGGTGGCGATAAATGACTCATGGACTTGGCCGCGCTGATCCTCGTGAAGTGAGATGATCATTTTAAGGAACTTGGGGGGACATCCTCAACAGTCTAAAATCTGCCACACTCCTTTTCTACTCACAGTATCAAAAGCCTTGGTGAGATCAATAAAGGTTACATAGAGTCCTTTGTTCTGTTCCCTACACTTCTCCTGCAGTTATCTGAGAACAAACACCATGTCCGTGGTACTCCTGTTGGTTCTGAAACCACATTGGCTTTCAGGTAGAATTCCTTCTGTTAGAGCAGGTATTAGATAAAAATCCAGAAAAATTATCATAGAATCATAGAATATACTGTAATCATATAAAAGCAATATTCTGTTCATGACTATTGCAAATGATTTTGTTTTTCATATATTGGTGGGTTTTGTTTGCTTCTTTATTTATTTTTTCATTGTAGAGTATATAGATCTTCCTTCACATTAAAGTATGTAGGGACTAGATTAATGTCTATTCACACACTACACCTCGATTCCAGTCCAGATTTAGATTTATATTACACCCTGACAGCTCTTATATGGTAGGAAATAGGGTATTTCAACTTTTCCATACAATTCTACTGACTACATGTCAATTTAATAAGCAAGTAACTGGGTCTTAAATTTGGATATGGTGGAAATTTTCTCTGTGTATACAACTCTGATAATGAAGTTACAAGAAGTGGGTTTTTAAAAAGCTATTTTTCCACAGCAAATTTTTCAGAGAGTAAACAGACTACACTACATTTTTCCCAGCACAGGAGCAACTACTTTTCCTTCTGTAGCAGAAATAGATAACAAACATATTTTACCTTTGACAAACAACAGTTCCTGGTAATACAGACTGGTAGTACTCTTGAATGCGCTATCCAAAGGTTAGGCATGGCCTTTGGTGATTAGCTCTTTTCTCTACAATACTGGGGGAAAAGAAATAAAAAAGTGTCTTCCTAAATATCTGATATCCCTGTCACCTTGCGATCTTCAATCAAAATGCAGATTTTCTGGATTTGGATGTTTTGTTGGCTTTTCTTTTACTGTAACTGAAACTCCTTTTGGTTTCTAAGAGATTTCTTAACTTTCCATAAGCTCTGTCTACCTGAAACTCTAAAAGAAGTTGCATTAGTCACAGACATTAATGTCAATGTATTTCCACAAACCAATTACTGAGACTGTAATACTTATTGCTAGTGCCAGAAGACTTACTGATTTTCTCTTTGAGCTTTAAGATCAATATCACCAAAAAAATTGCCAATTACATGATGCTAAACAAAGTAGCAGGCTGTACATTGTCGACATCTTGTTAACCTTAGAGGTGTGTTAAGCTTGTGATAAACTCAAAAGAGAAACAGTAGAAAGTCACTCATTAAATCTCCATCAAGAACTCATACTTGAAAGATACAAGATAAATTTTCTCTTGTCTATTAAGCTGCTTGAAGTGGTCATTAAGAAAAGGATTTCTCCTAAAGAGCAGGATCAATTAGCATAGGCCTGGCATAAGGTTTAAACTCATTAGACCACAAGTACTTTCTTCCTTTGCAAGAGCTTGCTGAGCGAATTAATCCCTGTATACTGTACCATAGTGACTCCAGAAAATTAAAAAGATCTAAACACTGAAAATTACCAGAAGATATATCAATGTAGCATTTTTTTGAATCCTGTCCTCAGTGCTTCATGTGTTATTTTTCTTTTCATAGGTTGCCCATTGTATGTCAAAATTATGTTTGTACATTAAGATAACCAGTAGGCAAAATCAGAAATTTCTCTTTCAAAAGAAAGAATCAGGATAGATCAACAAGGATTTTTCTATGTAAATAGTTTCTGAATGAAAACTATTTCACTACCATAATCAAAAGTTTCTGTGTGAAAAATAAGACTTTGTCAAATTTCTGAATGACACCAGTGCTGCCTGTGTACACTTTCAATAGGTCAAGTTTTCAAATCCCTCTGGTATATAACATAATTTACCTTTCCCCTTCCCCTACTACTCCCTCACCCTCCAAAGGGTATTAAAAAAAAATAGAATATTTTGCCTTTGACAAGACTATCTGCCTCTAACTTAGAACTAGAACGAGATAGTTTTTCTGGTTTATTTTCCCAAATAGCTCAGCCTGACACAGGCAAGAAGCAGAGAAATTTTCACATCAAGTGCTTAAAGCTTAGAAAAATTGGAAAGAATAAGTAACAGGATATATCATGGAACACATTAAGTAATTTTAAGATACATATTACTGACAGTTCTCTCATATTAAAGTGTTTATTTTGTCTCAGATTATATATTTTAAAATTTCTTCTGAAAAATTTTATCAGATGACAGCAAAATTTTGTGTCAGAGAACTACTATTTCTTTTTAAAAATTTCACGGTCTATAAATAGTAATCAAGAGCGTGGTCCTTTCTGCATTTCAATGTTACTTCTAAAGCAAAGATTATGTCAGTGGACCATATGAACTGCATTTCTTATGGGTTCACTGTCAGTGAAACTTCAAAGACTGTTTACATGCAGGTCATTCCATGACACTAAGTATGTTTAAAATAATAGCTAAGAAATGTTTCCTCAGAAAGTACTGCTGGCTATTGGATTACTCTTTCCTACTTACCTACTCATACATCTGCTGCAAAAAGACTATTAAAATAGATAAATTGGAGGTGTAGAAAATCTTGGACAGATTCTCTGAGAGATTATCAGTTTAAATATGGAATTTTCAGTTAGATTTTCACAAATACTTGTGGTATCCTGGGGTGCAAATTTATGTTCATGGCTGCTCTGTCTTAGCACGGTTGTTTTTTCCCATGTATCCTGCACAAGGAAACATGTTTTCTGCTACCTCCCTCTCCTTTGAAAAATGCTCATCACTTTAATTTATAAACAAAATTTTCCTGGATGATGCACAGTTGTCTGGTTTTCTTGAGATGGTGATGTTTAGTCAAAGGTTGTAATAGATAATCTTGAAGGTATTTTCCAACCTTCATGATTCTATGAATAAAATCAGTGAATATTTACTGATTGACCAACATC
Source organism: Manacus candei (assembly GCF_025592945.1). Taxonomy (NCBI): domain Eukaryota; kingdom Metazoa; phylum Chordata; class Aves; order Passeriformes; family Pipridae; genus Manacus; species Manacus candei. The sequence continues at coordinate 2,133,486 of NW_026138141.1, read as the reverse complement.
CTAACTTTGCATCATGCATGACCATGATGAAAATGCTTTACAGTTTATCTAAAGTTTCCTGTCTAGGCTTTTTTAGGTCAGATTATACTGTGAAACTCTGAATTAATTCATTTCTAGCCACACCCAAGGATCATCATCAAAATAAAAGTCTTTTCCTTCTGTATTTTCAACAGTGTCATTTCTGCTTTATGAAGACACCACAAGCATTCACTATTATCAAGTTCTAGATTTCTTTAAATAAAAAACATCTTGATTTTATTTAGTTTTGTATCTGTCTAGACTGATTCTCCCTTATCTTAAGAAAGGCCCTGCAGAGAGATCTCAACAAATGAGAGGAGACGGCAATCACCAACCCTATGAAGTTCAAGAGAAAGTGCCAGATTCTGCACCTAGGGTGGGGCAGGGTATGAACCTGGATGTTCATACAAGCTGGGAAATGAGATATTGGAAAGCAGTGCCATGGAAAGGGACCTGGGGGTCCTGGTTGATGGCAAGTTGAATCTGAGTCAGCAGTGCCCTGGCAGCCAGGAGGGCCAACCATGTCCTGGGGGGCATCAGGCAAATCATCGCCAGTTGGTCGAGGGAGAGGATTGTGTGGCCTCTCCTTGAGTACTGTGCAACTTGAGTTTTGCACACCAAAATATAAGAAAGATATAAAGATATTACAAAGTGTCCAAAAAAGGGCTATGAAGATTATGAAAGGTCTAGAGGGGAAGCCATAAAAGGAGTAGTTGAAATAATTTGATTTGTTTAGCCTAAAGAGGAGACTGAAGGGAGACCTGATCATGGTTCACAGCAAAGTAGAGGGACAGGCACCCATCTCTTCTCTTTGGTGATCAGTGGCAGGACTCGAGGCAGTGGCTTGAAGTTGTGTCAGAGGAGGTTTAGATAGCATATTAGGAAGAGGTTCTTCACACAGAGAATGACTGGGCACTGGAACAGGCTCTCCAGGAACGTGGTCACAGTACAAAGTAATTCAGAGTTCAAGTGTTTGGACAATGCTCTCAGGCACATGATGTGATTCTTGGGGCTGTCCTGTGTTGTGGCAGGAGTTGGTTGATGTTCCTTGTGGGTCCCTTCCAACTCAGGATATTCTATGACTTTATGATTTTAAAATCTGTCTTCTACACAAGTGAAAGTAATGCAAAATGAAAATAAAGAGGTAAGAATTGACTGTACAGAGTGAAGTGAGAACTCATCTCTTAGAGAGAGAAAGATAAAAGTTTAAAGGAATGAAACAATCTGTGGACAGATTATTTTAGATATTACTTTAAAATGTAATGTTTGCCATTATCTTTATGTGTCTGTACTGTTTTTACTGAGAAGAAATGAACTGTGATCAGCTAAAATTCTCCAGTAAATCACACAATCTTAAAATATCACCCCTTTTATTTAACTTGTTCATTTTTTTCTATTTCATGACAGTTATCTTTCAATTGGAATTGAACATTTTACTTTTTTTAAAACAAGTTATAAACCCTCCACAAAATATGTATATTGAACATACGTATTTTTGTATTGAATATACAGCATCATATGCATTTTTTTCACTTGTGTCAATATGGTAAGTAGTCTCTTCACTCTCACAACCAATGACAGGACTAGAGGAAATGGCATGAAGCTGGGTCAGGGGAGGTTTAGGTTGGATATTAGGAAAAGAGGTTTTACCCAAAGAGTGGCTGGGCACTGGAACAGGCTCCCCAGTGGTCACAGTACCAAGGCTGACAAAGCATTTGGCCAATGCTTCGTGGCATTGTTACTGGTGCAACATCCTGCACAGGGCCGTGACTTGGACTTGATCTTGATGGGGTCCCTTCCAACTCAGTATATTCTATGATTCTATAATAATTTTTCTGGATTTTTAGCAAAGACTAAATATATTGTTCTAAAAAATTCAGCAGTACCTGGGAACCTCCATGGTTTTTTTATTTAAAATTTTTCAGTAAGGCTTTCTGGTTAAACTTCAAGATTACATAAATTCTTAAGCAAGAACTTGCTCATAAAGTGCATCGGTCTAGGGTCTTTCTCAGGAGACACAGTAACTCAGGTAGACTTTTTAGTGTACTTTCTTTCCTCTTTATTCTCAGAAAGTAGAAATGGATTGCTGCACCAGCTATGGTCCGTTCCACCAAAAAATTGCTGTCCTTCAACTGAGTGCTAATACAGATGTTAAAAAGCAACTCAGAAAAATGAGAGCAGTTATCTACCCACTCCCCACACGCAGAAGTACATAGATATGGAGTTTGTTCTGGACTCAAGGTCTCATTTTTGACAATTTGTTTCCTGCACTTCATATCTTATATGAAAATGGGTATTTTTTGAGCTTACAGACCATGTCACTTAGTTCATATGAACAAAAATTATTATGATAAATGCTGTGTATTTTTAATAACTGACAAGGTACAATGAAATTAAAATCATGGGGGGGTATGTGGGTGTTGATGTGTAAATAGTACATATTTCTTGTGAGTTGTGGCTTTATGGGGAGAGGTAAAAGAGTGAACAGGAGGTGGGAAAATTATTGGATCATTTCTTTTAGATTAAATTCAATTAAACAAGACCAGGTGCTACATCAAAATGCAGCTGAGCTGATTCAGTTTCTTTCAGTTAACAAGTTTAGTTTTCATGTAGATTTTGAGGTTACCAAACCTGGCCATTCATCTGCTGAGCTGTACTTGAAATTATTTAAATTTGCAATGCAGAAAGATCCAATAAGTGTATTGTGTATACAGTTTGCCAAAGAGCATATGTATGGAGCACATTATTAGCACATTGAGAGGAATAGTTGTAGAATAAATTGTGGACGCATCTTGCAAAAAGAGAGAGATGGAATTTTTTTCATTCCTACATGAAACGTGATGAAACAAGGAATATGAGCTGTGTAAAACTATCCATTCTTATACATCATGTTGCAAGTCATCTGAGAGCTAGGTGTTCAGGCACTTTTGAATTGGAAAAAATGTATGAACTGCAGCATGCTGTTTATATCATCAGCAAGCTTGAGCGAACAAGTCCCTCCGGGCTTCTATGTTGCAGATCAGAAGGTGTCATTTAATAGCAGATTTTTTTTCCTTCAAATTGAAAATGAGAAGAAAAAAGACAGATGACATCGGTGAGAAAAATGAAGGTAAAAGTATGGTGTGTGCTTCATTGTTCTTCTTACAATTTTTTAGCACCCTAAGGCAATAATAATAAGAGCTTCCTGTTCTGCCTGATCTGTGCAAACAAACAATTTGGAAGTGTCCACACAACTTATGGAAGTTTCCATTAGGGAGGCTTCTTTGGGCCTTCTCTCACTCTGACTCTCATTGTTTCTCTTTGATTCTTCTTTTGTTAAACATATTTACTTAAAACACCTAATAAATGTGTTTCCTCTCATACCTTCTTTCCCTTTCAGTTTTTAGCAAAGAGAATAACTACACACTTGAAACTCTATTAACCGATCTTGAAGAATTCTTCATGGCTTGAATTGCTATCTGCTAAAACAACAATTAAGTAAAACAGGTAATTTCATGTTTCCAGATAGCAAAAGGAGGAAATCAGAAAGAAGTTCTCATTTTACACTGATTTGCATAACTGACTAGGTGTATTTTGGGAATTGCTCTTAGGAGTTTTTCCCAAGAGATTTTTAAACTCCAGTTTACTGGAAGGAATACTGACTGAGTTTCACTTAACAATCCCTTGTTTTCAATAACTTAAAGTTGAAATTTTTGAAGAGAAGAGTCATCTTGTCTCTCTTTAAAATCAATAGAGAGAAATGAACTTTTCAGGCGCTCTGTTAGTGGTCTAGAAGTCCATTTATTACCAATAAAAAGAAACAGGTACTTCAGGACTGCAATTCATTTAATCCTGATGTAGATATCTGACAAAGATAAATTACGTCCTCAGACTGTGTTACTCTACACTTAGAGCTATATAACTCTATACTGACTAAAAGAGGCAGTACTTTCGTGTGTGGGTATCAAATTTGCAGATACAGAACTTTTGGAGATATCAAGTCCTTTCAAGTTTTGTGAATCATGGTAAAATAGTTTTCCACTTAACATACTTCCACAAAACATACATACCGCAGTTTCTCTTGTTTCATAGAAAGCATTTTCTTCTGTGATATTGTCATTGGTAGAAAGAAAAATGAAAATGTTCATTAATGTTTTGTAATATAAAGAGTTTTAAGGAGTGTTAGTATCCTAAATATGTGTATTACCAAATCTCACAGACAAGAAGAGTTCACTAGTGGAGAGTCTTTGCCTTAAGCATTATTCCACTATATTTCTCCCTGTGAAAGTGTATTCAGCTCTTGTGGTTAATTGATTTCTACTAAGAAGGAACACAACAGAAACTTGTGGATTGCATCAGGGTGGTTCCATTTCCTTTGCAAAGAAAATTAAAGTATAGAAATAAAACTGCATCCTATAATAGTTTGATTCAATGCTTTTACTCTGGTTCTTTTATTTCTTTTCTGGTATCAATTTACCTATCAGTCAAGTCTTCATAGTGCGAATAAAGAACAAAGCTTGATCAGTATTTCATAGGGGCAGTACAGCTAGCCTGCCATTTTGATTTAAAAGATGACAGTAACACTTTTGTGTAGTTATTTCTAACAACTTTAAATGTTTCCCTATGAAAATTTGAATTTCTATGAAAATTTCTTATTAACTTCAAATAAGTATCTGCTGATGTGTGGATGTTTCCACAGTCTTTTTTAGGGAAAAAAAAAAGATGTTGAGGCAGAAGGGTGAAAGAAGAATATGAGACAGATTCATTTTATAACAGATAATTTTAGAATTCATCAATACATCAAATTTCTGAAACTATTTGTATTGCAGTGATTATTTTTGAAATTCAAATTAAATTAGTCTTTTACCATATTTTCTTATAATATTTTAGAACTCAATGTTAGTTTATATAATCTGCCTTCTAGTTTCTTTAAGACAAAATAAGACTTTTCAAAAGTGTTTTTTTCTGTCCTACAATACCTTTGCTGTCTTTCTCTAAGTCATAGAATCTTTAATGTCACTATTTTATTTCAACATTTTCTTCTCACTAGTATGCAAACAATTCATTTCTTGAGAAGGGGTCCAGGAATATCCTGCAGGCTTTATTAGCTATATCTGAGATTTTCTGCTTTGACCTTCAGCCTTTTTTTTAAGAGTATTTCCTCATAGATTTAAAATCTGATTTAAATTTCAGCATCTCTTTCCTGTACCCATGAGTAGTCACAATCCATCAAGGTTTTTTTCTATTTTCAAGAGAAGACAGCGCTATGAAAAAAGGGCATCTACTGAATACATCCACAATGTTCCTAGCTCATGCTTTGTAGTATACAAACTTCTCTGTTCCCTCTCTTTACTTCTTTCTATTCACCTCCTGTACTTGCTTCCTCCACTGGATCTCTCTGTCAAATTTGCATTGGCCACCTGAGTAAAATGTTAGCTCTGTTAAAGCCATTTCATTTTAGAGACCAAACACAGCCTCCAAAGAGCCAGTTCAGCCATTTGTGTGAGGGCTCCTTTTGCTGGTTCCATCAAAGTGCGCTTCATTAGTGAAGATCTACTATTTTGAATTCTTAGCTTAAGTCACTTGGTTTTGACAGGCATCGGTTTGTAAGTGATATACAAGCAACATAGACAGAAGACTGGAAGACAGGACAGATAGGAAGACAAATCAGATCCCGGGAAACAACTGGGGCATTAATGTTACAAATATGGAGGTTCAGTTGTGGTCTCCTATTAGAAAACAATATCATCCAGTGCCAGAAAGAACAAAGAATTATTTTTCTTCAGCATTGACATTTGTTTGTAACAACTTCTTCAATATAGTTTTCAACATATACCCATTAGAAATTCTTCTCTTTAAGCAGTATATTTCCAAGTTTTCTTCAGCCAGACTAAGATTTTCAGCCACAATTTCTTCTTGAAAACTGAAGCATTGGAAATAAGAGCAGAGTCTCAGTCCCTCTGCCTCAACATACTGGGGGGCAGGCCTGCCAAGGACTGCCCACCACACAGCAAGTAGGGCCAGACTAGACTGTGACCATTCAGGAGGCCCAAGGTCTGGCTAAGGTGTCTGGTGCACAGCCAGGCAATGGCTGGCTGATCGCTAAGGCACAGCTCCACTGTGACACCAAGCAAGGCTCTGCGCCTCAAAGCACTTCTCCAGACCCAAAGAAGGCTTATCATACAGATGTGTCTCACAACTTCAGTGTTTTGACAGAAGTGTCATCCAAATTAACACAGCTTCACTGTATCAGAGCTGACCTTAACTTTAGGCAGTCACACCCTCAGGGTGTGGAGTGCTTTGTAAGGCTTGTTGGTGTAAACAGGGCTCTGACATTTAATTTAAAAACCTCTTTTTACTCTTCTTAGGAGATGAGCTTGTTAGGTTCTGGAGCCCCTACCTTTTCTCTCCCTGGGGTATTCATACTATTCACAAATATAAAATGGAAAAAATCTTACTTTGATAAATGGAGACAGTAAGGGAATAAGGGAATAAGGGAAGCTGTATCTGCAAGATATTTTATGAAAATAAATAAAATATCTTAATGCATTGTTCCATTTTCTTCTTATTTTCCCATATATTACTCAATTTTTCTAGAAGATTAACTTTTCTTACACAAATTGTTGCAGTGATCTGTATGTAATGTTCCTTGACAGTCATGATGGCATTTCCTACAGTAAATATCAAAATGTCTGACACAGCAATGGAAGTCAGTTAGATGAGTTATAACTCAGGGTCACTTTGGCAAGGAACCTGAAGATGTAATTTGTGGGCAAGATACAGTGAACATCTACAGTCAGGTGTAACAAGTCCCTTTTAATAAATGCTTAAAATTGTCATACAGAGTACATTAAGGTTAGACAAATATAACCAAGTGAAGTGTCTTAACTGAAGTAGAAGAAATGTTTTTTATATACAAACTTTGAGAGAGTATCACTAAAAAGGCATTTCCGCAGAAACAATACAAATAAGAGAAGGCATATGTGGGACACACATACTAAACTTCTCCTCATTAGATGATTTCACTGTCACAATAAAGTAGAACCAATGGATACTTCCTTGTGTTTTTTCTGAAGGTGTGAAAGCTTCAAATATAATAAAAAAAAGTCAACCAAGAACATGTCTTAATGAATGGCCTTTGATGTCATAAGAAGTTGGTTTATAAATGCTTAATGTAAAATGTCATTAACATAAGATTTCAGTACAAGTTCTTAACTATACTTGAGTGGCATTCACAGCATTTACTGGGAATTGACACCATTTTTTCACAGCATTTTATGCACTGGCATAAGTGTAGATATACTGTTGAGAGCTTTGGTGCTAAAGTACAGCACATCTAAAAATTTCTAGCTCAGATATGTTACTTTCCTGTCAAGCCTTTCCTCCACGTCAGGAACCAAGAATAGGTATATTCTATACACCATCCACAACCACTTCTAGAGCAGAAGCAACCTCTGTTTTTATATACATTAGTGTATATGTAAATATATTAATCTACATGCAAATGTTATGAAGATATTTCCTCAGAAATGTATGACTGTAACAATAAGAAAGAATACACCATCTTTGCACACTATGTTGAAGAAAACAAAACACGATTGGACTGAAAGTAGGTTAATATAAGAAACTAAAATGCCTGTGTGTAAAACTAGTGTTTATGTTTAATCAGCATTTAAACATAGTGTGTTATAGGAGAATCAGCTCAAGAGACAATCATTTGTTGGTTACTGTTGTTTTTATCAAATCTGTCTTGTCATGATAAATGTTTTAGCTTTCACCTAAACTAACCATGAACCATAAATTTCTTCTAAATTATTGTAAATAAAAAAAATGGAATAATACTGGTGAAATAATATATTTTAGGTCCTGTCTGTTTGATACCTATCTCAGTCCAGATTGAGTGTTTACTAGGATTTATTTTAACATTCATCTTTGCAAATCTGTATTCCTTATCACACAATTAGAAAGCAGAAAAATATATGTATTACCTTTTACTGTGAAATATAATTACAACCCAAAATGTTAACTGCTGAGAGTTAGTAGTTTTCTGGAAGCAAACTACTTTCCTCTAGATCTGCCTGGGCTGTGTCAAAGCCAGGTAACGAACTGGTCTATCGAGAAGTTAGCTTAGCAAAAGTGCTTCCTTCTACCTGGTCCCTGTCCAGCTTTTGTAGCTGTTAACTATCCCATAAGCAGAATGTCTGTTGCCTCAGAACGTTTAAGCAGGTTATGTCAATTGTCCCTTAAATTTCACCAACCATCAATCAGGGCAAAGCACAAACTCTTTTAAAGAAGAAAAAAAAAATCAGTAGAGTGTGATTCTATTTACTTCAATCACAAAAACATACCAACAAGCATGAGGTTAAAGCAGGTTTCTAAAAATCAGATTTTGATGTTTCACCCAATCCTCCACAGCCCTGCAAGTCTGTTTGTTCAATAAGTGTTGAAGTAAAGTGAGAAGCCTGTGGGTAATGTGCATGTACAAATACATGCTGGGGGGAGGGGAAGTAACCATAACCTATGTGTTAGCATAAATATGCTTAGAAGAAATATGCAACACTCTTCTCTCACTCCTGCGAGCATGAGGCTAGGAGCTGCCACTCAGGGGAATCAGGAAGAAGCTTGAGTTGCTGACAGGGTAGAAAAACCCACACCAACCGATGAGGTCTTGGTATCTTTGAGGACCTAATGTGGGCTTCTTACTTTTGCAAAGGAGTCAGGAAATCTCAGCCACCCACCAAGGAGTATTTGAAGTAAAGTTCATTTGAATTAACTAAGTTTAATTTTGGTGTAATTTGCTACTGTTACAGAAGAATAGTGTAAGTAACAGAGAAGCTTTAAAGCACCAGGTCATAATTCTACAGTAGAAATGTAACAAAACTGTGGAGATAATTCTCAGATGGGCTTTTGTGAGTTGACTTCAGTGGTCCTCAAACCATAAGCTACTTTTCAGTATTATTTGGACATATTTTACCTGCAGTAAGTTTTTTAAAGATTGAAAAGTCAGAACTCAGACCATTGCAGCCCTAGATAGTCAAAGATAGATTTTATTTTGGTGCAGCATATGAATTCATGATTCCAAAACATGTTTACAATGTAGATGATGTACTCTTATTCCACGTGAAGGCATATGCAGTGTAGACTTATTGTAAAACTCCCAATATATTGTCTCCAAATATCATTTTGATGTAGGAACTACAAAGAACTTTGCATTTAGATTCAATGTTATTGTCCAGGGACACAACATATATGGAATACTTCTGATTTATCGTGGTAAAACAATTAATGTTATGTAATAAAACAGCTTATATCCATGCAAAGAGAGAAGGACAGATTAAGAAAAGGACAGATCAGGAAAACCAAATAACACCACCACAACTGCAAAGGATCCCAGAGACATCATGGGGTAAGAGTGGGGGTGTTGGTACCCCAGACGGGCAGACCCTCCCCAGGGTGTTCCAGGGAGCCTCTCCCCCTGGACTGGAGGACACCCAGCACTATGAGGTTGGGGGGGGCTCTCCATATCTCACCACAAACTGAGGGGGATCAGCACCCATGTGTGTGGCATGCTTCATGGGATGCGGGTGCACAAAGCTTATTGTGAGGTGTGCAAGGGAGTAACCAGAGGAAAGATAGTTGGAGATCAGGGTGGTTTGAGACAGGGAAAGCATGGGAAAACTGACTGGAAAGGTAATAAAGAAGGCTGGAGAGGAGTGAGAAGGAGTGTACCCATGGGGCCACGCCCAGCACCCAATCCATGTGATACACCCTATCTTCTCTCTGATCTTCACTTCTATTTCCTTGGCAAGGAACCCTGTCCCATGTGGCTGTGGGAGAGGAGTGTGATTCAGGGCCCACGTGTCCATGGTGGCAGCCCTGGAGCCATTACAGCTGCATGTGCCAGTCTGTGATCATCAGCATATGTACAGCTCAGCTGGACAAGGATGGGGAGAGCAGCCCAGGAGAGGGCAGTGGATGTCTCCGAGAGTGAAGCATCAGGAGGGCTTGGCTTCTGAAGGGTCCAGGCTTCCAAGTCTTGCACTGGAGGAACTGTGGAGATTCAGAACAGCTGAGAGACCTGTTGGTGAATCTGTGTGTGTATGTGTGCGCAAATGCATGTGCATACATGGGTGTGAGAGAGACAGGAGGATCCAGGGGGAGTTCCTCGATAGACCACATGTCTAACTAAGTACATCTGCCAGGAGATTCACACTTGTGTGTGTTTCTGTTCAAAGGGCTCTATACCAAAGGCAAGGGTGGGTCTGTGTCCTTGATGTTTGTATGTCCAGGAAGCATCAGCTGGGAGGACTGGAATCCAGGGGCAACTGTTTCTGAGCCCTGCTGGTGAAGCGATAATGTTTCGTGTGTATTCATACATATTCGCATTCATATGAATTCCCACTAAATGACCCTCATCCCAACCAGCCAGAGAAGGAATTACAGGGAGCCCGTAAGTGTTATTTTTATGTATCTGCAAGAGTGCTGTTGCCTTTGACAGTGCTGATCAGTCTGTGTGCATATATCTGCATTGTATACGTGTGTTTCTGTACGTGCTTACTGGGAGTATGTGCTCAGACTCACCTACAGCCATCTGTCAGATTTGGCAAGTCCTAATCAAAACCACAGAGGTAGACTCTATTGCTAGACTATTACATCTAGGATTTAAATAAAAATTATATGACTGATCAATGTTTTGAATTTACATTTGTTTACAGCAGTAAAAAAATTTTCAGATAGATTTATTTTCAATAAATGTTAGATGAGATTTTAGGTGACCAAACTCCCTGACTAGGACAAGCCTTAACAGTACACCCAGTTCCACAAACGTTCCTGTGGCTGTATGCAAACCACAAAGTGTGGTTTCTTAGGAGCTTCAGATGCAAATGCAAATGAGCATATCCTAATGTCATGTTAGGATAAAGTAAGGGTATGCCCTGAACTCTTTCAAAGGCCATGATTTTCAGAGAAAGGGGATTTGGCTGTATACCAGAAGCAGATGGAAAGAGTCACACACTCCAGACACTCAGAGAGTAAAGATCCACCACACTCTGACACATAAATAAAACAGTGCTACATTCACTTACAGCAGAACCTTTCTTTCAGGAGTTTCATAGCTTACTGAAATTTACAAAACAGTGAGGAAAAAATAATAATTAAAAAAAAAAGAGTTCAAATGGATTCCAAATCTTAATTTTTTTAAATGTTGAATATTTTTTAAAATATCCTTTTTGGTGAGAGAGAAATAGAATAATAGAAATAAATGAAATAGTATACTCTTAAATACTCACATTTACTTTGTGAAAGTATTCACTAGAACAGCAGCAGCATCTCTGTTTTCTCACTTGATCTCATTTTGTCTTAATCCTATGTTAGTAGAAAGTGTGGGAATAAAAAATTGTAGCAGAGACATTCAAACAGCCTATAAGGAACAGCATGTATGGTATCACTAGGTATTGAATTATCGCATCACCTGAAATATCCTTAAGATGGAAAAGTTCTCACGAAGTACAATTATTTATCAAGCAGAAAGATGAAGCCCAGCTGAAGTGCACCTGCCCATACACGTGGAACGGGCAACAAATAGGAGGAGCTGGAGGCCACTGTGCAGCAAGATATGACATGGTCACCATTACAGAAATACGATGGGATGACTTGCATGACTGGAGTGCTTCAATGGATGGCTACACACTCTTCAAAAGAGACATGTGAGGAAGGAACGAATGCGATACGGCTCTGTATGTTAGGAAGTATTTTGACTGCATAGAGCTCAAGGCCAGTGATGATAAGGTTGAGTGCCCATGGATAAGAGAGAAGGGGCAGGCTAACAAGGCAGATATCCTGCTGGGAGTGTGTTATATACCAACCAGCTAGGCTGAAGAGGCAGATGAACTATTCTATAAGCGGCTGGTTGATCCCTAGCCTTTGTTCTTGTGGGAGAGTTTAACTTGTTGGATGTCTTCTAGAAACTCAACACAGTGGAGAGGGGGCAGTCTAGGAGGTTCCTAGAATATGTGAAAGACAACTTCTTGACACAGATGGTAAGTGAGCCTTCCAGGGGTGGGGCCCCACTCGACCTGCTGCTTACAAACAGAGATGTGGAGGGAGGCCATCTTGGACACAACAACCATGAAATTATAGATTTTTCAATTCTTGGAAAAGTAAGGAAGGGAGTCAACAAAACCTCTACCTTGGACTCCCAAAGGGCAGACTTTTGCCTATTCAGGGCAATGGTTTGAGGAGTGCCTTGGGAAACAGTTCTTAGCAGCAAAGGGCTCCATGCAGACTGGAGGTAATTGAAGAAAGAAATCTTGAAGGCTCAGAAGTAGGCTGTCCCCATGTGCTAAAAGACAAGCTGGTGGGGAAGAATATTGGTGTGGGTGAACAGGGAACTTTCACAGGAATTCAGGTCAAAAAAGAACGTGTATGACCTTTGGATAAAAGGGCAGACAATTAAGGAAGTGTACAAGGATGTCATTAGGTCATGTAGAAAGAAAATTAGAAAGGTGAACACTCAGCTGGAACTCAATCTGACCACTGCTGTGAAAGACAATAAGAAGTGTTTTTATAAATACTTAAACAACAAAAATAGGGCCAAAGAGACTCTTCATTCTTTATTCTACATTGGGGGAAAAATTGTCACCAAAGATGAGGAAAAGGCTGAGGTACTTAACATCTTCTTTGCTTCAGTCTTTAACAGAAAGGCTGGTTATCGTCAGGGCGACCAGGCCCCTGAGCTGGTAGACAGGGATAGGGAGACATATACACCCCATGCAATCCAGGAGGAAATAGTTAGTGACCTATTGTGCCACTTAGACAGTCACAAGTCTATGGCACCAGATGGGATTCATCCAAGGGTACAGAAGGAGATGGTGGAAGAGCTGCCTAAGCTACTCTCTGTTATTTATTATCAGTCCCAGGTAATCAGGGAGGGCTCAGATGACTGGAAGTTGGCTAATGTGATGCCCATCCACAGGAAGGGTCAAAAGTTGGATCCAGGGAACTACAGGCCCATCAGCCTAATCTTGGTGCCTGGCAAGGTTATGAAACAAATAATCTTCAGTAAGATCACACAGCACATACAAAATAACCAAGTGATCTGACCCAGTCAGTGTGGGTTTAGGAAAAGCAGATCTGGCCTTACCAACCTGATCTCCTTTCATGACCAGGTTACCCACTTAGTGGATGTGGAAAAGGCTGTGGATGTAGTCTACCTGGACTTCAGCAAAACCTTTGGTACTGTCTCCCACGACATTCTCCTGGAAAAGCTGGCAGTCCATGGTTTGGACAGATGAACTCTTTGTTGATTAAGAACTGGCTGGATGGCCAGGTCCAGAGAGTGATGGGGAATGATGCTGCATCCTGTTGGTGTCCAGTCACTAGTGATATTCCACAGGGCTCAGTACTGGGCCTAGTTCTGTTTAATATCTTCACCGATGATCTGGATGAGAGGATCAAGTGTACCCTCAGTAAATTCATGAATGAGACCAAGTTGACTGAGAATGTTAATCTGCTGGAGGGCAGGAAGGCTCTGCAGAGGTTGGATCAGGCTGGATCAGGGCCAAGACCAATGACATGAGGTTCGACAAGGTGAAGTGGTGAGTTCTGCATCTCGTACACAACAACCCCAGGCAGCACTATGGGCTGGGAGAAGAGTGGCTGGAAAACTACCCAGTGGAAACAGAACATAAGCCAGCAGTGTGCCCAGGAGGCCAAGAAGGCCAGTGCTATCCTGGCTTGTATCAAGCATGATGTGTCCAAGCAGGATCAGAAGAGTGACTATTCCCCTGTACTTGGCACTGATGAGGTTGCACCTTCAGTACTGCATTTGGGCACCTCACAAAAAAGACATTGAGGTGCTGGAGTGTGTCCAGAGAAGGGCAATAAAGCTGGTGAAGGATCTGAAGCACAAGTCCTGTGAGGAGTAGCTTAGGGAGCTGAGATTGTTTAGACTGGAGAAAAGAAGGCTCAGGCTCATCTTTCTCTATAACTACCTGAATGGACATCATAGCAAGGTGTGGGTTGACCTCTTTCCCAGGCAACTAGCAACAAGACAAGAGGACACAGTCTCAAGCTGAGCCAGGGGAGGTTTGGCTGGACATCAGGAGAAATTTCTTCATAGAGAGGGCTATTAAACATTTTGGAATGGACTGCTCAGGGAGGTGGTGGAGTCACCATCCCTGGAGATGTTCGAGAACACATGGCACACATGTGATCAACCAAAGGTTGGACTCAGTAGTCTCAGTGGTATTTTCCAACCTAAATGATTCTGTTATTCTGTGAAAAGTAGTGAAATAATCATGCATCTGCTGGGAATTAAGTACAGTACCAGGGATGATATTGATGATGACAGCCTTAATTTATTTTGTAGGAAAAAAAAGACTACAAATAGAAGATTAGAATAGGATGTTTCTATTTTTATCACATCATCCACCAATAAAATGTTGCCCTAGGCAACAAGCATGCAGTTAGTAGTTTTAGCTTGTTTTCTTGTGGTCCAACACAACTTGCAGTCAAGATTCACTTAAGTGATTTAAATTCTGTATATAATATATATGCATGATTAAGTATTTATAAATATGTATGTACCTTTGAGGAATACATAAAGTGCAGGTAGCTCAGTGTGCAAGCTGCAGTGTGAATTACATGGGGCAGAAGCCTGAGCCCGGGGCAAGAGGCCACGAACCGCTGACCTTTGCAAAACAAAGGGCCCAGGGGCCCTACCAGCCAGCAGACTTCCTTGCACTTAGGCTGTCATGGTGTAAAAACCCAGGGGTTCTGTTCTTCAGGGCACCCAACTTGACCTGATCTTTTTTTTTTTCTTTTTTACTTTGTTATTTAGTTATTGCACAATGATTAAATTATTTTAAGGATCTTGATGTCTGAGAGTCTGCTGTGGGAAGCCTGGGGTCAAGCTGGTAAGGAAACCTGTCTGACTGCATGAGTGTGGGAGGTGTAGCTGTGAAGGGACTTCAGTTCCAGCTCAGGTGGTGTGAGAGTGACTGTCAGAGTGGCTCCTGGGTGGTCAGACAGGGAAGTTTCCTTAACAATATATATATGTATGCATACGTATGTGCAAATATGCATATATAGTATACATACACAGTGCACATACTACACAGATATTATGTGTTTTATATGTATAAAAATGTATACATGTGCATAAGTTTTTATGTAAACATATGTGGACACAATCATATGAGTGAAGAGTTGAGACAGAATATTCTTTTAAGAGAAATCCTACTGAAATATCAGAAGCTCCATATATTTTACCCTATACCATGTGGCTCAATCCTTATCTAATAATGAAAAATGGTGTCTTTGTACAGCCATTGTCAAAAACTAGCTGAGTACACAAACCCTGCAATTATCATCCAGGAAGCAATGCTATGTCACTTAAGGTAATGCATAAAATGTTAGGTCTGCATTGCATTGGATAATTTGTATTAAGTTCTCCTGATGATGATCATATGCCATGCATTCTTCCATCAGAAGCACAGTGAGAGAAGTTTGGAAGAATTTTGCATTATTTCCTCTGTAATACTTGCATTACCCACAACTTCAGCAATTGGACCGATGTTTGTTTGCTTCGTTCTAGATTACAACCATTATACCTCCATGTTGACATTGTGAAGTGCCCTCATTTTCATAACAGCTTACAGAACTGTGGTTCCTTTTAAAGGCTGCTTTCAAATCTAGGCAATTCAGGACTAATTTACTAATTCAGTCTAAATCTGGTCTAGTTTCCTCCACAATTGTGTATAGCACTGGTGTGAGAAGACTTGCAAAACCTAGTAACAAAATAATAATTTTAGAATGTCTTTTTTGTTGTATAGGCAGAAAATTCATGTTACACTAAATAAATCTGCAGTGGTCTCTATCATAAGAAACTCAAATTCTGAAAGCAGCAGACTTGGGAAGAGCTAAACAGGAATCATTTCAGTACAGATTAAAACAGTTTATCACAGGCAGCACAGCAGAATTCCACATTCTATAAATGGAGAACCGTAGTATTTTATAATACAAACTCAAATTACATGTCTGGGTCAGAAAACTAACATCAGTTTCCTACCTACTTTCCCTATTAGATGCTTTTACTGTCTGCCTTAGACTCTCTCTCCTTGATATACGGTAAGTATATGTAAGTCTGTCCTGTCATCTACCTAAGCAGCTGCCTGATCTATATATCAATAAGGTTCAACATTATTATAACTAAAAGACTACATATACAGCAGAGGTCTTTTGGATTTAATACTTATAAGATTTAATATAATAAATATTGTAATGTTTTAAATCCTAGATACTTGCCAATATCTTCCATATTCTACATAGTTTTATATGGATAGAGGATCTAAAAATATATGAGTCAGTATGTGATTTTTTAATGCCAAAATACACTGGAAGCTAGGAGATGGCCTATAAAACTTACTCATGTAAGTTAGTACTTATTTGAAAGGAGGGGCTTTAATGGAACTTCTTGCGTCAGTAGGTGCTTATCAGCATGAGCTAGGCCTCCACAATCTGGCATTTTAAAGAAAATTGCTTCTCTGAGTTTCAGGTGGCACATTATGCAAGCTGGTAATGCAGCACCTGCAGTGCATGATATAGAACAACATATGCTTGTCTTATGGCACCATTTATTTAGAAATAGCACATCACACATCTCATGCTAAAAAGAAGAACAAAATAAATCAACCCATTTGTTTTCAGAACAACCAACTATTTTAAGCCCATGATTTTTTGTTGAGGTTTTTTGATTGGTGTGTTTGATTTTTTTGTTGCTGCTGCTTTTGTTCGGGCTTTTTGAGGGGAAGGATATAATATGCTGCTGCTTTTTTTTTTTTTTAGAACACTTGCTACAAAATGATGCTTAATTAAATCAAAGAAAATATTTGGGAAAAAACAAGTTTCTCTGAAAATTTTCAGCACATGATTAATGGTTATAAAAGCAGAATTATATGCTTCCCTAGGTGTTAACATCAAAATTACCAGCAGAAAATACTCTATACCTCTGCTTAAAGTGCTGCTTGCAACTATCTTCTTTCTGCAATTAATTTTTGATGAAAATCAACAATTCTGTTTTGTGATCTCAATGGTGTCCTGTGATAAACATCAGCATACAGACTCTTTAGAACTACTAGGCATTTTGCCAGCATGTAATTCAAGGAAGGAAAAAAAAATATGTATATGAATTATTTAAAACCAGAAGGAGGAGAGAGGCTGAAGTTCTCGTTATCACTGTTTATGGACCAAATCTTAAGCAATGTAAAGGCCAGCTGAGCTGGCAGTAGAATGACCTAAAAGTATATTTAAATATCTTAATACTGAGATGCTTTTGGCGTTAAGCTGCTAACTGCAAAGAAAAGAGAAGTGTGTCTGTAGCAGTAAAACTCGTGACATGTAGTACCTGACTCTTCTCCTGGACATAATCCTCCACATTCATATATGCAATGAGCTAAAGCAAGGCAGTGGTACCATGCAATTCAACAATCAGTGAAACAACTTCATCAATTACTACCTTGAAATACTATAAGAAGCAGATTAGGTACAAAGCAGGAGGGTTCGGTGACAGAATTGTGATCTGGATAATTATTACAGGGTGGGAACAAACAGGAAAATCTAAGGGCTGGAGATGAAGACCTCCAGGCATGGTTAAATTTCCTTTACTCTCTTTAGAATACATCCTTGGAAAGTCCAGTCAACTGCAGCCAACTCATATGTTTGATTTCTCACTTTTTATTTTCCTTAGAAGCCAGTGTTCAGATGACAGGGCCTATAAGCTAGTTTTCCAAATCACAGACATGGCACCTCAGTTTAGATTTACTTTAGGAAAAATTTGTTGAGCTTTGGACAAGTGTCAGAGTTAAGACCATGAAATATCAAAAAAAGAAGAAACAAAAGACTGGAACTCTGGTAAACAGACTCCAAAACTAAAGAGAAAAATAGTGACATGAAAAGGTAAAAAGTCTAGAAAAATGCAAAGCTGGAAGACATCAAAACAGCAAGGTAGGGATAGAGCTCATTATGTCATCAAGAGGTCATAACTTCTCCAGCTGCCTTGTAAATTCCTGACCAGCAGGTCATGTCACTAAGTTCCTGCATGAGGAATTGTAAGTTTTCTAAGTCTTAATCCAATAGTAAATTAAAAACCATAGTGTACCCCTGAGTACACACTGAGTTCAGAGTTTTTACACATAATAAAAGGTATCCAAACACAACCATTTAGTATAAAAGGTCTGCCAAAGAAGATTAGCACCAAGAATTATTCAATGGTTACACAATGTCATATCTAATTCATGTAAGAAACTTGCAAGCAGGGTTCAGTTTTGGGGTACAGAGTAGACCTGAATATTTTCCTCCACTATTATTTCCTAGAACTAAGCCTTCTATAAAATCTATTATGTAATGGTCTGACAGTCCACAATGTTACTATTTTTAGGAAAGAAGGTCACTACTTTTTTTCTACCTTCTTCTACAGTGTCAGTGTCTCCTCTGTATAGTACATCCATCTAAACTAATATCCTTGCAAATGAATAGAATTACAAAATTAATTATACTTTGTGACATTTTCCCCTCCATTTGAGAAATATACTTCATAATTTTCATGAATGGTAGATATCAGAAATTTCAAATACATTACTTTTTTCTTCCCTGGCATAACTTTTGCAATTTTATGTAATGTTACATTACATGCTTGTCCTTCTGTTGCTAACTACAATTTCAGCATCACCTTAGCAAAGATTTTAAGACAGACGCGTTATCTAAGAAAGTTTCTTATTTCCTAACCTATAAAGGAATCACCACACAAATGGTGTTAGCAAATGTTTTCAAAGTGTATTCTGAAAAATGACTAAGTTCTCATGAAGATGAAAGATTTCATAATTTTAATACACACATTCTTCTGTGGAAAGATTCTCAGAGAAAAACATGAAAAGAATGTGTTAATTAAAAAAAGAAAAACATGAAAAAAGAGCAAAGTATGTAAATGGTATTAGGTATATTTCTCAAATATGCAAAATAATGCTTTGATTTATATGCACTCTTCAGACCTTTGCATCTGTAAAGCTTTAACAAAAGTGGTTTGTGTTTTATCTTTTTCAGAATGATCTTAATGAGGAATCAGTCTTTACCTAAAAACTTTCCTATAAAACTTATTTTTCTACCAAAACTAGATTGTTGGGTAAACAGCAGAATCTAAGAGCCTGTTCCTCCAGAATAAAATCAATTTGTGAGATGGTTTTGGTTTCTGATAGTCCAACCGATAATTCCAACCTAGACCTTGCACAATCAAGAAGAAAGTGTTGTAAAACAAATGTCCTGCCAAAAACATGCTCTGACTGTACCAGTGAGTAGCCCAGTGTCTAAACACTGTGTTGAGAAACACTCTTCCTTTAGTTCACACAGAAAATACAGCCATACTGAAAGGGATGGAAAACTTTGAGTTACAGGAAGTCCTTATCAGTCCTGGCCCGCAGATCAAAAGTGTTGAATACACTAATTAAGAAGATATTTAAAAATTTAAATTTCACAATATTTAAAATCTGGCATTTAGACCAGGTATAAAAACAAAATCAAGATACATTTGAATATTTAAAGGATCAGAATTTTTCTAGAAAATAAGAGAACAGTGATCAATCTTTTATCAAATTTATTTCTCAGATTTAAATTGAGATGAGTTCAGAATGATTTGACATTTCATCATCATTGAATGAAATATATTAATAAGAAACTCACAGATATAAAAAAATCTTCTGCATAACTAAGGAAGCAGGCATGACAATACTCCAATACAAAAAATTTTTCCAGAGTAAAGCGATCATAGGATAAATAAGAAACAGACTATAGACATATCGAGTTAACTTTTCATTTGTAAGGAACCCTGAAAATAATGACAATATGTCACAAAAGGAGAAAAATAGATGAAAAATATTTGAGGAGGGTGTTTTGAACTATGAGAAAGATTCCTGCCAAATACAGTGATTTCTGCTCTGATACAGAGCATTTTCTTCATATTTTATTGCAATGCCACAGGAAGGATGAAGAAAAGGATTTAAAAAACAAATCAGATTTGGAGTTTAGGAATGATTCGGGGATAATGCAAATTCGAGGCTGAGTTCTTATGAGGTTTACCTCCAAAGAGATGGAATTTCATATCAAAACCCATTTACACTATATTTTCAGTAGTTTGGGGAACTTCTGAGGAGAGACTAGAAAACTTACCATTTTTAGAGAATATGCTCCTGGGTGACTAAAGATGGGAGCTGTTACCGCTGCAGAAGATCTTTGATGTCTCTAAGCATTGTATCACGTCTCAGCCTTTTAGTTCTTTTGAACCGTCTAAGCGAACAATTTAGAAGAACAGTGTAATGAATAATGCTTTCTTATCTTGTATTTAAGTATTTAACTCTCTTTTATGAGAAAGAAGAAGAATCTTCATTTCTCATATTAAGAACTCTCATGAATCTTGACAGCAACAGACAAGCTATCTGGCATCACTAATTCTATAGGGCTCTCTGCAGCACTAGCACAGAATTAAGATGTTCTCAGTGCAGGCATGGCTACACTTTGTGTAGCAGCTGAGACCATATTTTGATGTACCATTGTGTACACTGGAACAGTTCAATAATGTCTAATGATGTGGTGACTCTAAATTGGTATCCCCGGCAGTACACTGACAAATAATGTCAGGCCTTACAGTGATGTCTTGTAGTAGTTGTTTATACCTGTTTTTAAAGTTTCTTAAAATGAACAAATATATATAGATTCTTATCTGAATCTGACAGATGAAATTCGCTTTTAATGCTAACTGTTTGCAGCCTGCCACCAGGTGATGGATTAGCTGAGGTTCAGAAGTGGTATTCCATATCAAACTTCCCAGTGCAGTGCAGTGTAAGACAGCCTCTTGAAGAGTTTAAAGTATGTTAGAGTGAATAGCAAATTACGGTCTTTCTTTTCTTCTGTCCTTCCAGTTTAAGAAGACTCTGAAAAAAGACAGGCAGTGGCCCATGTGTGCAAAACTAATACAATAATTGGAAAAAAAATTACATTGTTTTTGCAAATTTATACTCTTCTAAAGTTCCTCAGCTTTTCCCAAAGGGCAAATGGATCATAGTATAAATAAGAAACATAGGCATACCAAGTTAATTTTCATTTTTAAATAACACTGAAAGTAATGCCAGTATGTCGGGGTTTGGAAGCTGTTAATTCACTTGTCTACCATTGGTTTCTGTGTTGCCATAGTTATTATATTGTCTCCTTGCATTGGTTAGCCAAATGGCCAATCCCCTCTTTGGCCCAGCAGCCCTTATAAGCTGCGGGAAATTTGAATAAAGCCTCTTCTTCGCTGCTGGATTCCCTGTGTGCTGCGTGGTCTCTGTCTCTTGGCTTAAGTACCTCTGCCGCCAGTCCCTGCCATGAGGGACGGGCGGCAGGGGGATGATTCCAGCCCTGAAAACCTTCACAGAGCGGCCGGCAGTGACCCCCCAGAAACCCCTCAAACTGCGACACCAGTATGTCAGAAAATGAGAAAAATAGATAGAAAATAGTTGAGAAAGGTGTTTTGAGCTGTCAGAAGGCAGATTCCTGCCAAATGACACATTAGTATAAGGGGGGATGGAGAGGAAAGAGGTTGCTAATGCTCTCCTACTCATCCATTGACCCTTCTCTAAGATGGTGACTACAGAGATTAACCTCTGAAAATTAAGAAAAGCTTCAAAATTATAAAACTCCTTTGTATTATTCTCTTCTTTCTCTGAACCCAATCACTGTCAAGTTTTATTATTATGTTTTTTATGCCATACTACACATTTTATAATATTCAAATCTTCATGGGCTGCTCACAGTCCATGGAGGAGACAGGCTATGTAGTATATTTCATTTGTAATCTGAAACGTTGTAGGATTTACTTCTTGGGATTTGATAATCCACATCAGGATCTTACCACGTCCTTCCACATCCATCTTTAAGATACCCTTCGCATGGCTAAAAGCAACTCTAAATAGCTAGTGTCTCAAAAAAGAAAAAAGTATGCCATTCTCTCCTGAAACTGAGTTATCCTGGAATATCTCATTCTCAGGTTTGAGGATTGGTTTTTGGGTTTTGTTTGGGGTTTTTTTGGAGTTTGGGGTTTTTTTGGTGTGGTTTGTTTGTTTCTTTGTTTGTTTTCCTGGGGAGAGGGAAGGCAACCATGATCTTGTGATGTCTTAAATGGAGACCAAAAACAAGCTGAACCCACAACTGTTTGTCTCCTTTCAGTCAGTCCCTAGAAAAGAACACTATAGAATCTTAATAAAGGTTGTACTTCCAAAACTAGAAAAGCAGTAAAAGACTATTACACTATTTCGATGACCTCTTTATTTTCTGCCTGTCAACTGGAGCACAGGAATTTTGAAAAAAGAAGCCAAAAATGTTTTCTACTTACATTCTGTTTCCAGAAGCTAATAATATATGTTATGTAAGCACCACCAATTCCCTTATACTTTGATGGTACTTTTTGTCTGCTCTCTGTTTAATGCTAAAAGTCTTAAGGAATGTGTTAGAGGACATATATTTTTTGTCCACAACAGAAATATCACTAACCTTCATATCGTCTGTCATGTCTAAGTACTTACTTTATACTTCTCTGTGCTCCTCACTGTCAGCTAGATTCATAACCCTTGCTAAACTGTCTAAAAGCTTGTTCTAACTTTCTCTAATATATAAAAAGCAAAAAATCTGTAGAAAAGGAGTCATTTAATGAGATGATGGTCATCTGATCATGTAAAAATTACCACTTTGGGGAATTTCTTTGGGTTTTGTTTTTGGAAGTGTGGGTTCCCAGATTCACAAAAAATAAGGTATTTGCTTCTGAAACTTACCACTTGATGTGCTGCTCTGAAAACTGTGAGTTCCATGTATCTAACTTTTCTTATTATATTAGTGTTACTGCATTTTTTACCTAGCACCTGTATACCTGAGAAGTGACCATGTGCACAGGCACACATGCACACATACACACATGCACAACCACACGATGCATTCTTTTATAAATCTCTGGCAACTATTAAAAATGGACATCATCCTAGACTGTAGTGTACTACAACATGGAGAAAAGGATTATCGACCTCTGAGCACTGTAGAAATGTAAATCAACTAAATGTATATAATTTACAATAAATACTCTCACAAATATCTCAGGCCTTCCAAAGACATTAAAAAAGTTAAGCAGAGTTGTCCTGATTCAATTACCCAAAAAAAGATACTCCTAGAAAAGTCACAGTAGCTTGTAGTGCACAGTGCTATATGTGGAATGGTTCCCTCTTATTCTGCCATCTTCTAGCACTAGGTTTAATGTGCTGTGTATGATGAAGTTGTCATTTTCACAGAGTCACAGAATCACAGAATTATTAGGGTTGTAAAGGACCTCTGGAGATCATCTGGTCCAACCCCCCTCACCAAGGTAGGGTCATCTAGAGCAGGTCACACAAGAATGTGTCCAGTTTGGTTTTTAATGGATTCAGAGAGGGAGACTCCATGATATTCTGGGCAGCCTGTTCCAGTGCTCTGCCATCCTTAATGTAAAAAAGCTCTTCCTCATGCTGGGGCAAAACTTGTGTTTTAGTTTATGGTCATCGCTCCTTGTCCTGTTACTGGGCACCAATGAAAAGAGTCTGGCTCAGCCTCTTGGGACTCACCTTCAATCTTTATGTAGAGAAGCTACATTTCTATCAACAAGAACAGATTTCTTCATTAGGTACATTAGACACAAATATGACTAAACACCTAATGGTTCTACAGAGTGATGTGGATAGGCTGGATTGATAGGCCAAGGCCAGTGGCATGAGGTTAAACAAGACCTATTGCTAGGTGCCGCACTTTGATCCCAACAACCTCATGCAGCAGTACAGGCTGGGGGAAGAGGATCTGGAAAGCTGGCCCCCAGAAAAGGAGCTGGGGGTGCTGGTTGACAGTGTCCGAAAGTGAACCAGCAGAGTTCCGAGGTGGTCAAGAAGGCCAATTGCATTCTGTTTTTTAACAGAAATAGTGTGGCAGCAGGATTAGGGCAGTATCATCCCCCTGTCTTTGGCATTGGTGAGGTTACCCCTTACCAAAGAATACTTGACAGTACCAGCTGGAAGTCTGAATACTGAATATTACCAATTAAGCCTTTCGGAAAGCACAGTATTAATTTCTGATAGTCCTAATGCACTTTACATCCATACACATCAGTAGGTGAGTCAATAAAATTGATTTATAAATAGACGTCACAACATTAGAAGCCAAAAGGCTCTGTAAAACTTTGTACATTGCTGAATATTCTAAAGTCAGCTTTACTGAATTTTCCTCATTGCCAAAAGAATGCACTTTACTTACTACCATAAGATGAAATAAAGCTTTCAATTTTTTTCAAATAAGCAGTTCTTCTCAATCTTCTTGCCAGAAAGTGTTTTGCTTAGTAACTGATTTCTGTGCACATTTGTAATGGACTTTGGGTACTTTAAACTGAAATATGATTCAAGATATATTATTTGCATAATACAGGAAAATAGGGTGACTTTCACCTTATTTTTTTACCTCCTGAAGTGTTACATAAATTCATGTTTCATCATTTTATTTTCAAGCTCTTACTTATGTTTCATGTAGTTTTTCACCATTTATGTTCTCTATTTCATATTTATTTTGTTTATGTTTGTGGTTTTTTTTGCTTCTGAATACCATAATATCTCATATATTTGAGAGGATTAAAACTGATTACAGTTTATGTAGAGAAGAATACACTCCATACTTTTAGCATCATATATTGTAAGCATTGATCTTATTTAAATGCAGAAGTTTTTCAATTAACATGACTGCTACAGTTAATAAGTGTGTACTACCCCTCTTTGGTCTACTTAATTGAGAAAATACAATCCATTTGTGGTGTGTTACCTGATTTTTTGTCGTTATTTTTCACCTTGTTGGGAGATAAAACACTCTCTTTGAGGCAAGACAAGTTGTCACTTCCAGTTACAATGGGTGACTATGATATGGCATGCAAAATTGCACACCAAGTTGTTACGGCCAGAAAAATAATGGGTGTCACCACTGTAATTGCTGATAAAAAATTCGTTGTTTGATACTTAAATCAATTATCTTCCAAAGATGTCTTATGCTGGAGTCCTTTCTAGGAAAAATCTAATATAGCCTACTGACCCACAGTCAATCAAAGTATATAAAGAATGATGACTCTTCAGGGAAACATATTATATAATCACAGTATGTATTTGTGTGTTTCAATCCATACAATGACTTTTAAGGAGTGAAAATTATGCTCAAAATTCATAGTAAATAATAAAGGCAAAAAGTGTGGTTTACTGTATTTGAGGTTTACTGTACGTGTGGTGTATTTATATATGTGTATGTATATCACAATAATAAACAGTCATTGCAAGAAGGGGAATATAGTGCTACTTGTAAAAAATGGAAATGGGTGGAAAAATCTATGTGAGAGAGAAAATATTAAAAATCCTAGAGAAAAAATAATTTATGCAATGTATAAATTTAAAAATCCAGAAAGTCATAGTCAGGCTGACTGAGAACATCAAAGAGAAAATAGAACAAGAACAGAGTAAGCTAAAGGGGCTATTTAGCTGTGAGAAGATACTAACCCAAGAATGACTTAGTATATTTAGGGCAGCATTGAGGTCTGTGTGGGAAGTTGAGTGAAATGGCAGAAAACTATTATAGCAGATGAGATCACAAGGATGTTTTTTATTTATTTCTTAACCTTTTTCTGAGGCAAACTCTGAAAAGCTGGTTCAAGATGGAATCTGAACCATATTTCATGATAGAAATAATGAAGAAATAATTGTATAGTGAATGACAATCAGTAAGGACCCATAAATGGTATGATTAAGTTAACAAATTTATTTTCATGACTGTGAAATAGTGGGGTACAAGGAGAGGAAAGGTGGTGGCTATTTCGTCCGTCTGAAGCAAGTGTTGAACTTCCTTTTGAGCCTATGCAAAAAAAATAATTGGTCAGTCAGAGTGGGTGGCACAGCTTCATTTGTCTGGCAGACTTCTGTACCTGGCAGGCAGATGAGGAAAGGAAAGGACAGAGATTTTTGCAATTATGCCCTGGAAGGTTTATGTGGTTCATATCATTCCCCTACCCTGGAGGAAAATCCTTGTTTTGGGCCTAGGACCAAAGGCCTAAATTTCCACTACGACCAGCTGCAGTCTATTCAACAGATCGTAATGACAGTCCTTCTTGTTCTTTTTATTGTTTTTCTCACTCGCTACATGCTCATCAGGCTGTCTTTATGATATAGATTGCTTAAACCTGAATTACAGTGGAACACTTGTCTCACCACTGCAGACACTTCCATATGGAGGCAGTGCTGGAATATAGCAGACAATCTCACACGGGATTTTTCTTTCACTGAATATTACTCTTTAGAATGCTTTGAGTAGAGAAAATAAAGGTACCAGATTAAGCTGAATAAAGGGTTTTAACCTGTGACCTTGAAAAGTTAGCTAAAAGTAGACCATCACTTTCACTAAATCCACGGCAAGGATTCTTGAATATGTGGAGATTGAGTTATCAGTTAATTTTAAAATAGGCACAATGACAAACAAGAATGAAGATTATCCAATTCTTTACACGAATCTGATCACACTGTAAATAAGCAACAGTACAACAGTACTTGAAAACAATGTATAGACACAGAATAGATATTGAAATTAAGAAATGTTCATCACAACTATTGTGTGAGATAAAGTATTATGACAGTATATTGAAAAGCACTTATTTGAAGGTATAGGTAAAATTCAATTCAATTGCTAAGTGTACCTGACAACATTTAATATTTTCTGATATTTTGATAGTATGCAATTATTTGTTAAATAAAAATAGTATATTTTCAGGTGAAGAATATCTTTAATTCGTTTTTGACCTGACATAAATCATCAGGTCATGTCAATTTTCCAGTATACTTTTCTTCATGAAAGTCATGCTTTCACTGTATTTGAAGAGAACTAACAGTGTTTCCTGTTGCTCTTCACTGAGAATTAGTTAATTTAGGATTACATTAGTTTCACAAATGGAATATCTTAAAATGTCTACTTTACCTCAAGCAAACCTGCAAACCAATAAGCAAACAAAAGAAATACACAAGCAAATAATCTAGTTTGGGGGTCATTAATAAGTTTCTTCTCCTGTACTGTCATACACAAGGTGCGAGAGAAAGACATACCAATAAATTACTAGTACCTATATATCTAAGGTATATAAAGATTCAGCTAGTTGTCAGTACAGTAGGAAACCTCAGCTGAATTGGCCTATTTCTTGCCTAGTGAAAAATTCCTGTCTCCTTTTCCACTAATTATACCTTCAGAGACTATTCATGTTTGCTAAATATGTATGTGTGTGTGCATCCATTTTTTTTTTTTACTTTGTAATCAATGCTGCACTGCTTTTTATTTCAGATTTATTTCCTCGTTTCTATAAAGGCAGGTCTTTAGGCATCAGCCAGAAAATACTTGGTTTAGTTTAATAGTGAGTTTAATACTTGTTAAATAAGACATTTTTATTTCAGTTCATAATTACAGGATATGTAGATTTGGTACATTTAGGAGAGGGAAGAAGAGGTAATATGCAACTAGCAGAATCTAAGATTGTAAATTAGATTATTTTGTTATAATCTTAGCGTTTTCACTGACTTCAGTCTTACAATTCTTCACCCATACTGTTGTATCTCACAAGGGTAAAATAAGTTCATTTTTGAAAAATGCTTTGTGAAGCATTCACAGTCTAGCCCAGAATGATAAGTCTTTAATGGTTATTTTAGCTTCAGAATAGCTGCGTTTGAACACAATGCACCACAGAGGTGAAATGGAGGAGAAAGAGAATGAGCAGGAAATATGGTATGCTCTATAAAAGTGCATGTTCTCAGGTCACAGTATCTCTGGTTTGTATAGAAGCATTTCTTTCATCTGTTTTTTTTTCTTGTTTCATTTCAGAGGTAAAACCAGTGTGGGAACACTGTGAAACAAAAGGAGAAGTATTTTTTATTATTATTATTAATATTATTGTTATTTTGCTAATGACAATATGTTTGTACCTGCTTCTGTAAAAGGGGATGGGGGTGCGGGTTCAAACAGACCCAATCTAATTTTTAAATAAAATCTAGGGCAATGGTAATCTCTACACTCCCTGTGGTCTAAAAGTCATCCTCTTTGTCAGAGCATGACTTTTCAAGGGAGACAGATGGCATGAGCTGAACTGCGTGGAAAAAGTGTCTGTGCTTTCTCACCACATTTAAGGCACAATGCTGCTGTATTTTTTTGGAGGGGGTAGAGTCTAAAGAAGTCTCCTAAAAAGGGCCATGATTTTGCTTACTTGGCATGGCAAATATCAACTGAAGTTTCTACTGGTGCTCCTCTGCTGCTACTTGCTCATGGAACCATTTTTCTGACAATAATTTCATTTATATAAGTGATTTTATAAATATACTTGAAATCCTCTTGTAGTTTTTATGTTCCTCAGAAGCCTAACAGAAATGTACTTAAATTCAAACAAAGGTGCACCTTCACAGGCTTCTCTGTACCTGATGCCTTCCACCAGACTCAATAGAAAGAGCACCAGGACCCAGATGACACATGCACACAAAAAGTATTTTATTGTCTTCAAGTGTCCCTCCAGTAGTGCCTCTGTTTGCTGCACAGATAAGGAAACTGGGCTCCTGCCTGGGTGCCAGCACTGGTACAAAAACACCAAATGAATTCTTGCAATTTCTGGGGCAGAACTGCACATGACATTTGCTTGTATTTTACTGTTTGCAGACTACATGATGTATTTGCAAACAAGAGATTCTTTTGCCCTAAGATTGCCTAATGCTCACTGAGTTAGGTGGAAATTTCTGCCAGGAAAACAAGACACTGTCTTTTCAGGTAGGCAAGCAGAGGAGAAGGAAGGGAAAGCGGGAACAAGCTTCAGGCATGAATAAAGAAGATGAAACACACTATGCACCCAGGATGACAGAAGGAGGTTTTCCTGAGGATTTTGATTCAGTCCATGAAGATAATAGGAGCTCTTGAACTAGAAAGCATGACTAGAGGGAAAGACTAAGCTCAGACAAATTTGGGAAGAGCAAATTTTTATGATCTCCTTTTTATTTTCATGTATGTCAGACAGTAAATCTTAGTTTTTTTCTGATTAAAAGATTATCCTGTTCTTGTATTTGTCCTAATTATGTGTATCTTCAAGGTTGGAAGGCCATTTCTGTGCTTTTGGAATGACTATTTTTATGAAAAAGTACAAGGAAATGTACTGAAAATCTGTGTCTATTCAGGGTCCCATCTGCACTTGAAACTACCTGTTGCTCCTAAGTTTCCTAAGTATGTATAATTTTACCTTCTCCTCTAAGCAGACAACTTACGTATACTAGTGACCTACAGAAGCAGTATCAACAGCACTCTCACTTAGAAATGAGGATTTAACTCCATTGCCAAGGCAGATTATTTATTACTCACACAGTAAATCCTAGTTTTCTCTAGATAAATAGTTGAGAAACAAAGAGTATATACTTCAAGGAGACCAGTAAAATGAATCCTGCTTACCAAAATGTGTGGATGTTCCCATGGAAAATCATATGCCAAAAATTAGAGGATGAATGCCTTTCTTTCTCATTCCTGGTTGAAGTTCTACTTTGCCATAAGAACAAAAATTAGCTTAAAACTAAAGGAATTTGGTTAACCTACTGGTTAGCAGTAGCATCTCAGTCTTCTGCGTCTCCAAAGAGAATTAGAAAGAAGTAAAGAAAAAAAACTCTAGTTGTGATCACCCAGTGGCAGTAAGTTCGTAAGGTCTAGTGGAAGGTTATGTTGTGCCTCATGAAAATGCCTACACGCTTTTCACATGATTGATTTTCTGTAAAAATGAGGAAGTATGATTTGAAGTGATTCATACATTAACTGGGGCCCTTAGTATATTTAATCCAAACAAGCATTTTGACCTAGACCTTTATTTAGCACCAGGGTGCTGAAAGTTCTCCACACCTGACTAAGCAGTTTTTCCAGTTGTGAGTAATTTACGTATTGAAGCTACAGAGAAGATTGTCTAGAAAACAGTGTCTTTTCATCTCAGAAAGAGACGGTCTTAATAAGAAGTACATTCTATTGTCAATATTTTAACGTTTATCTTGCTTAATGTAAAATCAATACTTTAACGTAAGCTAATTACTCCCAGAATTATGTTACAAATGTATCCTCTATTGGCCTGTAAGCAAAACAAAAGACAAGACAAAGTAGCTTTTTAGTAGCATAAATTTTATCTAATTCTCACCCCCCTGGAAGTAAAAAGATCTGTTAAAATTGCTTGTATGAATGTCTGGAGACTTTTGGGAAAGGAAACAAGTTAAATAATTATAATAGGAATTGCTTAAACTTAGGTAAACCCTCTCATCCCATGAGTTAACACAAGTCTGTCTCTCTTGACTTTATAAATAAACATTTTTATTATTGTCCAGTTATCATTAGGGTATCTGAAATCATTCCTGTTGTTATAGCTGAGCTTCATATAATTAATATTGCTTTAAATCTACAAATTTAAATATGTGTGTTCCTAGATTACATCTGCAATGTATGTGCATCTCATTTTTTATGCTACCAAAATAAAAGTTCCAGATTTTTCAAAGTACATGAAATAAAATTAATTATGTACAGTGCTAACTTTATATTTAGATTGACACATATTATGACAGTTCTTGTGTTTACTTCCAAATATCTGATTTCTGTTTTAAATTACCATAGACTGCCCAGAAGTTAGAAGAGAAAATATGTGTAAGCAACAAAAAATTTCCATGAATAAATTATGAACTAGGAATGACAAAAAATATTTTTATTTTAAATATCAAACAGAAAGATCTTACAAGTAAAGAGAAAAGTATTTCCTCTAGTTGTCATTATCTTATTTCATCTTGCTAAAAAACATTGATAGGATACCCTTTACTGGTCAGTGTTAGAAGCAATTACGACAAGGAAGCAAAAGAACAGTGCCAAATGAAAAACTTGTCATTTTCATATACTGAGATAGTATTTTATTTTTAATTTGTGCTACACAAATCATGGCTTACAATCTCTAGCCAAGACGGAAATTACATTGTGCTAGGAATATACAAGCACAAGGAAGACGCAGTCACTGCCCTAGAAAACGTAGCAGCCTAAACAGAGAAGTCAGACAAAGAGAAAGAGAGAAAACCTGCATGCTCAAATGCTTCTTCCTGTACATTCTCTCTCTAACCCCCTCCCCATGAATTCTTTTTAAAATAGAAGCAGGATTGATGTTGACAATATGCCTTTCAAATACAGCAGTGTGATGAAACAGTGAACCACTCAACAGTGTGAACTGAAAGAAAGACAGCATTGCCTCTTACCATGGTAATAAGCAGGCAGTGTCATAGCAAAATAATATTTCTTCACTTACATGGAGCATTTTTTATTTGGTTATATGAAATAAGGAGGCACATATGTTCAAATCCTAAGAGCACAGATTTCAGCTAGTGTACCAGAAAAGATGATCCTTCTGATTTAAGGATTTTTTTCTCTCCTGTAAATACAGTTTTACCTTTGCATGCTGCTTTCCTCCCTCATCTTTAAGACCAAGCAATCCTGAAGAAAACAAAATTATTAGGTTTTTTTTCCTGTATGGGTTATTTCAAAGCACTGAAACATTCAAAGCTTCTTGCTGGTAGCATCTGCTTCATTATAGAAATTTTAACTGTCTCTATTACATGTGTTTTGAGGAAAGGCTGAGAACATTGATCGCTATATTCCACTGGCGAGTTGTTAATCACAGGAATACTCATAAATGCATGACTGAGTGCCTACTAATGGAAATTAAGGATTTACTATCTGGTTCTGTAAAAGCAGTATTACTATAGATTACTCAGACTGCATGCAAGCAGGGATGTTCATAAATCTTGTGCAGACATTTTGAAAAATATTTATAACTGTAGCAGTTTTCAATTGGTTAAATGCTTCTCTCTTATGATGATGTAAATCTACAGTAACTGTCATTGAATTGTGAACAAAATCAACATACAGAAGAGCAAAAAGAGGCCATGTTGTTACTAATGCACCCTATTAAGTGATCCTATTCAATTCACACGCAGAATGTGTATTTATTGTGAAACAAAAGATGCAAAGGTTATGTGTGCTGTTGTGGGTAACATCACAGCGCTGAGCACACAGTATTATTCCAGATCATGGTAAACACAGTCTCAAAAATATCAAACTTAAATTACATAAGGTGCCTGACTGGACTGATGAGATGTGTTTTATACCTCTACAAAATATGGGGAATTTAAATCAATCATTGGGAAAAGCAAATAGATCAAGTGAATGCCTTCCCATTAGCTCAGCAATGTTTGACAGAAACAGGACAGCAGAGAACAGTTTTTTGCTGGTGCACATGGAGTTCTGTTGATGTCATCTGAATTTTATTCTGTGCTGCTTATGCATTGTTGCCTGGAGGAACCCTGCAGTCTTCAGGTAAATACAGTAACTTAGAGCTTTATCACTGAACATGCTCCTGCCAGTCTATTATGAAGTTAATGGGTTTTTTTTCAGGAAGGGGAGTAAGGTTCTATCCATATACTACCACAAAATTAGCAGAATAAATAATGAGATTGTTGAGTCCACCCAATATAAAATCATAGAACCACAGAATTTCTCAAACTGGAAGGGAGCCATAAAGATCATCAAGTCAAATTCCCTGCTCCTTGCAGGACTATCTAAAACTAAACCATATGACTAAGAACCCCATCCAGACACTCCTTGGACTACGACAGGCTTGGTGCTGTGATCACTTCCCTGGGAAGCCTGTCCCAGTGACCAACCACCCTTTCTATGAAGATATTTTTCTACTGTTCAACATGAACTTACCGTGTTGAAGTTTCATTCTGTTTCCTCATGTCCTACTGCTGGTCACCAAAGAGAGGACACCAGCACCTCCTCCTCCCCTGTCCTACATGAGGAAGCTGTAGACTGCTATGAGGGCAACTCTCAACCTCTTCCCTAAGGTGAACAAACCAAGTGACCACTCTCTTATGCTTTGACCTGAAGGGCTTTCGATACCTTGCTTACCCTCTTCTGGGCATACTCTAATAGTCTGATGTCCTTATACTGATGAGCTCACACCTGAATGCAATACTTGTGATGAGGCTACACCAGCAGAGAGCAGAGTGGGACAATCCCCTCCCTTGACTGGCTGACAGTGTTTTGCCTGATGCCCCCCAGAACACGACTGGCCCTTTTGGCTGCCAAGGCACTGCTGTTTCATGTTCAACTTCCATTTACCAAGACCCCTCATCTTTCTCTACAGAGCTACCTTCTCAGTCTCTCATTCCCCAATTTGTACATATGTCCAGGATTACCTTTGCTATTAAAGCAAAAAAGAAAAGTATTTCAATATTCACATTCACTTTACCTACCTCATTAGTAGCTCTGTGACATTCATAACCAGAGTTTACCTCATACTAAACTGATTTAATGCCTACTAAACTGTGCAGTTTACAAGTAATAGTTCCTTGTTAGAAACAGCAAACAATAAAATGTTTACACTTCTGTTCAAAGAGAATTCATGTTACTGTAGATGATTATATTTTCATATGGTTATAGCTGTGCTTCATCCTATTTTTATGTTTTTCTAGATTTCTGTTCTTATTTCTGTCTTTCATAACTTCTGGTCTTTTAACTGGATACCCACCTATTAACCTTGCAAATGTATTAGCTGGGTGTCATGGACCTGTGTAAATGAGGGTGTACGAGCAGCTCTGGTAGATCTGAGTCAATCTGTTTGTGAGATCATCTAGACAGTTTGGGTTTTTTCGTGCTAGGCTCATACAACAAGAGCTGTGCAGAAGCTCTGGATTGTTATTTTTATTCTGGTGAGCAGCAAAGGGTCAGAAAATTCTGAGATTCAGGAATAAATTTTCAGAAGTATAATAAAAAAATTGCTGAGAAACTACAGATCTCCTTGTCTCATGTCTGTTCTAAATCATATGTCAAAACTAACTCTACCCTTTCATACTAGTTTCTTCTATCTATTCTTTCTCTCATGCATTTTTAGCTCTCACCAACTTTTGTCTCTAGTCTCTGGCAGCCTTCAATCTCCATGAATCATTCCCTTTGGTCAAACGTCCTTATTGTTAACTGTACTCATTTAGAAAGAATACAGCGTAATAGCCTTTTGACTGAGTGTAAGCAGCTGT
Organism: Manacus candei; assembly: GCF_025592945.1. Classification (NCBI taxonomy): domain Eukaryota; kingdom Metazoa; phylum Chordata; class Aves; order Passeriformes; family Pipridae; genus Manacus; species Manacus candei. The sequence goes on along the minus strand of NW_026138141.1, from coordinate 2,099,260 downwards.
AACAGAGAATATTCAGAATTACTTTTTTAATACAAAATGTTCCAAAGAGATCCAGAATATGTCCGTAGAGAGTGATATAGAAAGACCAAAAGAACCACTGAGCTCAACCATAAAGTCATTCATTGTTGTTCTGCTCAGATAAAACAAGCTGACTTTTTAGCTGTTTTTAACTTTTATTTTTTCTTTAAGACATACCAGTGTCAGTACAGCTTTTGCTCTGTTATTAAGATGGCTTTTGTCAAGTCCAACTTCACTTCTCTTTAAATAGTTTGAAAAGTATGTGACTGAAATGAGAAGAGAATAAAGAAAGTTGGATTTCATTTCACTATATGTGACAAAGTAAAAAATAATTTATCTTTTTTTGTATGATGTCATTATGAAGAAGAAATAGAAAGCCTTAGCAGCTGTACAGAGAATCCTTTATCTCATATCTCCTTCAGCATGGTAAAATTCAATCATTCAGTAGCCACATTCATAAAGAACATTTTTAAGTCAAAAATTCTTGTAAAAGTTTTCCTCTGTCTTCATCAGCCTGTGCTTCAAAGTCGTACCTGACACAGCAATTAAGCATGGCCTGTTTGACTCTTAGGAGCCAATGTTTTCCTCAAAAATTGTAATCAAATATACGTTGTCCTCACACTAAGAAGTGAAAGGCTTTCCCCCATAATTTATCCATTTTATGTTTATCCATTTTATGAATAATAATTGTTAAAAGACTATGGGACAACATATAAAGCTTCAATTGCCTAAATGCTGACAAGTGAAATGACAACCTTTTCCAGAAAAGATCCCCAACTCTGAACTTTCCTAAGTCATATTCTCAGTTCCTGTTCAGGAGGTGCTTGGCTTGCTGTTTCTTCGTAATTTTTTCAGTGGTGCTTCCCTACTTCTTTTCTCTGTTTCTCATGCACACATGCACCTCTCTACTGAAAAAAAAAAAAAAAAAAAAGAAATCACACCCCCCAACACCTAAAAGAAATCCTAAAAGCAAACAAAAAAATCCCAACAAGTCAAAACACAAGGCTTAGCAAAATTTTATTATCCCCATACAGTTTTATTGTAGAAAGTTAAATGTACCTGTACTTTCGGTGATGGCTGGTATTTGTTCTAGGGCAATTCATAAGTGGCTTGTTACAGTTGTCTTGGAGAGAGTGTGACAGTTACTCTTACCTACCACAGTGACATTTATCCATCCCTCAATTTCACATAAAACTAATATTCATTGTCAAGGTCATGCACCATACCTTTTTCTAGTTAGTTTTGTTTGTTTGATTGTTTGTTTTTCCTGCAGTTACTTCACTAGATAGCGTTAGAAAGGTTTTTTAGGCTTTTAGGGATGGTTTTGTTTTAATGTACCTATACTTTTAGCAATCTGTAGTCAAAAACAATTATGAGATACACTGTACTTGATATATTACATTTCTTCAAGAAAGAGAAAGAGCAGGTAATACCTATAAGCTTTCCAGACAGGAACAAAATTGTAAAATTTTCACTTAGGCTGTGCTAGGTAAATATTAGTGGCAGACACGTGGAGATATGTGAGTAAAATAAGCACTGATACAATAGAGCTAAGGAAAAAAAAGGACACTGAATAAATAGAACCTTTCCACTTTATCTACATATTAAAGTACAAATAGGACACAAATTTTATATACAAGAAACTAGATGAGAAACTTATTTCACACATTTACAAAGAATGTGACTTACATAGTTGGATTTCAAATCTAGCCTATGCTTTTTCAAGGCTTTATTTTTTGCATTTCAAGGGAATGCAACTATGGTAACTAAGAATCCCACTGCCATAAATACTATTCATAGGTAAACATTCCCTGCTCTGATCCACGTATAGCATGAGGAAAAGCATTCTGTGTCTTGGTGAGTTTAGGATGTAAATGAACAAAAAAGTCAAATAATGGAGACAGAAGAAGCATTGTCTACATTTTACAGTCAGCAAACCAGAGCAAAGAGATTTGCTGACATTTGTCTACTCTGTATGCAGATGCTACTGCCTTTGACACGGGGATTCAGGGTGAAAAAAATCTCATAATAAAGTAAAAAAACTTGTTTCCCAACATACAGCCAGGGTTTCAAACAAAGAAACCATTTAGTTTACTAGGTTTCTACTGGATGTTTAATAATAGGGATTTTGTAAAAGAGATGCCCTCTAAAACAAAACAGGAACAAAAACTACAGAATTTTCTTCATAGACTCTTTCTAACTGCCATCAAAGAGCAGTGATTCAAACCCTGCCAGCCATGGCTGCACTTGAACTAATGACTTAGAAGTGAAAAGGCTCTATAGTCTATTACTAATCTCCTGAGTCATCTGGGCTTCCAACCCTTTCTTTTAAAGCTATATTTACTGGGATCAGAACAGTTGCCCTTCTTAGAATAGATTTTATGCTGGAGCCCACAGTCCGGAGTTCAAGAGTCTTCGATTTGAAAAAGAATAAGTCATAGTGTCTCTGTGCAGTCACTTTCTGACAGCAGGGCAAAAGCTTGCCTATCCAAATAACAGGATATAATTAAAAATGTCTTCCTTCCATGTTAGATGTCTCACCTTTATGAATGAATGCATAAAGACAAGTGCTTTCTATATTATTTTATCTCTTTCTTTTGCACATTTATCTATCTTCATATAAAATAGAAAAGGTTTAGCTAAATAACTTAAAAAAAACCCCCAAACCCCAACACAAATTACTTTTATATCGTCATGTTAGCTACTGGAAAAAAAGAAAAAATGACATTATAAGAGAAATAAAGACATAAAAATGTGGAAAAGATTATTTAAATCAATAAATTATGGGGGTTTTTGTCAATAAATTATGTTAAACAGATACGACTCATTTTAGAAAGCCAGTGACCATTTTACAGGACATATAGCATATGGTTTTCCATTTTCTATCTTCTGCAGTTCAGAAATATTATTTATTGTCTTGAAGTCTTTGAAATTGAGAATAATTGTTACATCCATATTTAAATATCCTCCTTATCTCATTGTCTTTATATTTATGTTGAAATTCATGCTGCATCTTTTCAAGTGCATGGATGTGTAACAGCGCAAGTAATCACAAACAAGCACGTTTCTGAGTTCTGGTGCTGAAATTCAGCAGTGAACCCAGTGGGGGACAGAGCAGAGGTGCAGGGGTCACTTGCATATGTTCAGACATATCTTCTGTAGTATAGAAGCATTGAGTAGAAGCAGTTTTGCTGCACTTTGCTTCACACAGCACATGCCAGATGCAGATTGTAATGCTGACACAGAAAGAGGTATGAATTCTAGCCCCTAATAGTTATAGTGGAGAATATGCAGTCATAATGACAAGTTCCATGGCATGAGCCTGCCCCTGCTTCTAGACATTCAATTCTTTCTAGGCATGGAGTAGACTAGTCTTAGCTCAGATAACAGTGCTTTTGTATACTAACACACTGTCATTTGATTTGTATGTTCTTTTCCGTGGTCATAACTGATATCTATCCTTACATAAGTTTGACAGACATCTAAGAAAAAGCTGCACAGTTACCAAATGCTATCACAGCACTTGCTCTTTGCTTCTCCTAAGTATACTAACATTGTGCTGGAGCACTGCTCCTTTGAGGATTGGGAAAAGTTGCTAAAATCCAGAGAGAGTAAAGATGGAGAAAGAAGTTTCTTTGCATTTTTGTTTCCCCATGTTTACAGATTTAATAGTGTCACCGCACTGATACTTAGTCTATGTTAGACTGTCACTAGCATTATCAAACTCAGTGCAAACATTCCCTGGGCATATGTGAAATCCTGTTTCTTTCTGTGTCTGGGAAGGTACAGCAGGTATGAGTATTCTTACTCTTTCTCAATTTTATATGGGAGATTATGTCTGTTCTTCATGGTCAATAATGAAAAAGGAACAGGATAATATTCAGAACACTTGTTACTTCACTTACATCTTCAGCTTTGGTGGACCACCCTGAGTTTTAATGGAGCCTATGTTCCATTTTAGATCTTAATCTTGGTAAACCAGACAACATTTAAAGCCCTTTTAAATCCTGCTCAGAGCTTCTTTGTTCAGACAGAAAGGGATAGTAGATAGCTAGAATTAACTATGTAGTAAATGTATACACTGTCTAGAAAAATCTGCAGAAAATGAGTTATCGTTTTGACTGAACCCCTAAGTGGTTTAAAAAAATGTGTTTTCTAAAAATATCTGTTAGTATCAACAAAGATTACTGTATCTTTTTTTTTCTGACTTATTTTCAGCCTCAGGATATTTTAGTCATTTATAAAGCGGGTTAGAGCTCTAACTTTTGTGTATGAATACATATTCAGCCGGAAAAAAATCTATTTGCAACTGCAATTCCTCCAAGAGTCACAACATAAGTTCCAGTCTGTGAACATCATCATATCAAGATTACAATGACTCTCTAGCAATTTGATTTTTCTTAGAGAGTCTGTATTCCTAGGAAATTTTAAATTGCATTCAATGAAGCAGGAAGAAGGAAAAGTAAATTATAGTACAGTCCAGTATTATTCAAATCTTCTGATAATCAAGTTATGAAACAATGTCTGCGGAGTCATGTTTTTAAGACCTTTATATTCGTAGAATATAAATAGTGACTTCTGTTTCTTAAAAAATGGATGTCACCAGGAGAACCACTCTCATGTTTTAGATGTGTGGTTGAAAAACATTCAGATGTAAAGACTAGAATTTTCCTAAAGACTTTTAAAAGGCTGAATGCTATCCTAATACTCCATCCCACAGTATTGAACTCTTCTGGGGTCTCAACATCATGTTGTCCTGCATGAACAGGGCATGATACAAAAAATCACGTGGAAAAAAGCTTTAAACAAACTATTTTTAGGAATATTTAGCATGGGCAGTCTATACATAACTAATTTGAAGGAAACAAGGACACGTAAATGTATTCAGTCACACGTCTACACTGACTAAATCCTCTTTATTTCAAGTTACAGTTCAAACATTCTTGCCTTATTTATTCACACAATTACTTTGTACCTAAGCCTGGAATACAATAATGAAAGAGAGTACATGGGCACGTATAATTTCCTGAAACAGTTCTCAAGGTGTCTGGGAAGTCAGAAGCCTCATTCCAGTTAGCTTCTTTCTAATCTCTCCTGTTACTTGAATCAGCCTCATTTGATACAGATGGTTTTAAGTTACAGATGATTTTAAGTGTTTTGTAGACCTGTAATTTTATGATAGCCATAAGTTCCACAAATGACAGATGTAGCGTAATATTTTGATGGAAAGCATTGCTGATACCAGGGTAAAACTTGTGTTACTGCATATTGAAACATTTACATACTTCAATTTTTCCCTAAATTACATCCAGTTCCTTTGGAGTTTGATTACACTAGTTTAACATTCTTCAGCATATTCTAAATTATATGCTTTGATTATTTAAATACTGTTGTACAGTTTTCTTCATCAACCTATGACATCTATGCTGCACAGCATTTCTGGTGATTTGTCAGCTAAACTAAAGCAAATAAATCTTTACACAGATTTAGTACAGCCCTACAGGTCTTCTTCAAAAGCTTTTAATAATGAAAGCAGCAGGCAGTGAAACAGGACAGAGAAGGAAGACATATTGTTTTGCCCCAATACCCAAAGAGACTCTTTCAATTAAAATAGTTCATTTTGATGTTTGAAAAGTTGAAACTGTAATTACACAAGGCTATACAGTAGAACAAAGATGCAAGTATTTAAAAGTGGCACATGGGATTTCATGACATGCTTCTGACAATTTGCACAATGCAAAGCAGCCCTAGAAAAACACCATCAGGCAATCCTTTAAGAAGAGACTAATTTATGTCTTGAACTGCATTGGTTCTTCTTTTTACCACCTTCTTTAGCCACATAAAAATTTAAAAAGTAACAAATCTTCTCACAGTAACTTTTCTTAAAGTGCAATTTCAAAGGTACTCTTAAAATCACTTCTGTTAATTTTGGAATATTACATATTTTCACCAGAAATCGTGGTTATTACAAATCAGGAGTCCACTGGATATCTGCTGCATTCTGAAGTTTGGCATAAGTTGTGTTTTGCTTTAATGCTTATAAAATTTTTCAAGATAAAATTGTTTTCAAATCTGTCCAACTTTCCTGAATATTCTCAAGTATATGTTATTCTTACTGCCTTCGACACTGAATTCTCAAAGCAAAATGTATCTCCAGAGCCGTGGGCTGTTACAGAGTTATGTATGGTGCACAGCCAGGAAGAAGGGCATGTACTGTCCAAAGAACCAGTGTGTGCTTGAGTGGAATGAAGGAGTATTAGTGGATCTACAACTGTTATATGTCACATAAAATTTATACATCTGTATCAAATTAATTCATGCACCTCTTAAGGGCAGATCATCTGCCTTTGGTAATAATACTTGTTATAAGTTAATTCCTGCTGTTTTTTCCCAAATGAGCCAATATTTAATTTAGTGTAAATGTTTCCAATTTATCTTAATATTGAAATTTATACCCTAGAACTACCCCGGCCTGATTTATGCTTTTGGCTATATCTATCACCATCATTACACAGTACACCATGATTAACACACAGTGATAACTTCCTTACTGCAACTTTCTAGTGAGGCAAGGTGACTACTCATGCTGCTTTACTAGCAATTGTAGCAAAAGTTTTGGATCCATGTTCCTGAATAAGCATTGAAATAATCTCATTGTAAAACTTAAATTTATAGCAGATTACTTTTTTTAATTTCTTTCTTTTTTTTTGTCTGATTGCTTTGTTTGGTTTTTTTTTTTTTTTTTTTGGTTTGGTTTGGTTTGGTTTGATTTGGTTTTGTTTTGGTTTGGTTTTTAATTGGAACATAATGCAAAAATAAGGGAGAATCTAAACATGGGTAGAGGAATGCATACTCTAAAGTCTTCTCAGGATGAAAAGGGATTTAAACACTTCACTTGAACCCTGATATTGTAAATATTAGCAGTTTGCTGTGTGCCAATAAAGTTGAAATTTTCAGGTTTCAGAAATAAGTTTATGTAAATGAATTATGAAAGGCTTTTTTGTTTTGTTTTATTGGGGGGGGATTGTTCATTTTTTATTTTGATTTGGGAGGTGGGTTTTGGTTTTGTTTTTTTTCTATTTTTGTGGGGTGGGTTGTTTTGGTTTGGTTTGGTTTGGTTTTTTGGTCTGAAGATTCAGTACAACAAATCTGTATCCATCCAGAGCTGACACTGGAGATTCTGAAACCAGTTTAATGGAAATTGTGGCTTATGATGCACAAGTAAATTGTAAGAATTATGGAAAAAATATTTTTTTCCTGAAAAATGTTTTGTTATTCTGTATTTTCAAAACATGTTTGAGATAAAATATTTCCTCCTGTAAGTATGATAAGAGATTTAATTTACTGTTGTTATTCTTGCAGGAAGACCCCCTAGAGTACTAAAATAGAGAATATAAAATGAATTGAAATTTTGGTCCAAAACAGGACATTCACATATGCAGGATTTAAACAAATATTTGAACAAAATGCTGACCTGAAGACTATGTGATTGATATATATATATATTTATATATATATATTTATATATATCCATTTAAATCACTATTTTGAGATATATTTTTGAAATGGAGGTATGACAGGAAAATATATGTTGACTATCTAGGTCCTAAGGAACTCATGCACTTCACACACTTACCATAATGAATTTTGATTACCTACTAATCTACAGCCTGAACAGACCACACAGATCCATCATCCCTCCCAGTCAGCCAATCCAGTATTTCTCTCTGTTACACTATAAATCTTTTCTGATATCTAATAGAAACTTACATTAGTGCCTTTTAGGTGTGGGGGAGCTTTTTTTGTTTTTGTTTGGGGGTGTGTGTTTGTTTGTTTGTTTGTTTCTTGTTTGGTTTTGGGTTCTTTTAATGGATCTGAAAAGATTGTGTTCTTATTTGATAAACCAGAAGATTTCTACTTTAAAGATTTCTGTCCTCATACCTGTCAGTACTTCTTTTGACCAAAGCATTAGTTGTTTTCACAGATCATATGTTCTTTCTACTTCGTTTCTCTGTACTCCCTCTGATTACTCTCTAGAAGTGCAATGTCAGACCTGGAAAAAAAAATTCCATCCAATGCCTTACAAAAACTCAGCATAATAATGTTTCAGGTTTTTACAAGCCCTTCAGTCCTTCTCTTCTCCCCCCCCGCCCCATATCAACTTTACAGTTGAATATAATTTTGTGTTTTGTTTAGATTCAGTAACATCCAGGAATTCAGGGAGGGGGGGAAATGACCTGTGGGAGACTTCATGTAAAACTAACCTCCCACCCCTCAAATTGAAACAATAGTATTCATTTTGGACCCTTTAATTATTCAAACATAATTGCAAATTGTCTGTAGCATCTGTTCAAATAAACCTAGAATTCCTCTACCAATGACAGGAAAGTAAATTAGAAAGAGATTTTTTTTTTCAGCCAAGGATATTGCAGTAAAAGTAAAGCAATTCTGATCATCTGTTTAAACAAAGAAAAAAAATCCATGCAGTATAGTGTAGCTGATAATTATTTTATCTCTAGAAAAAATACCTTCATGAAATTTTACCTCTATGCTTGAATTCTATTCAGAAAATTACTCACCCGGTGTTGTTTGACTTAAATAAGTCCTAGTATGTTCATAAGAGGAATGAAACAATGTTGTATTAATGGTTTCCAGCTATGAAAAAACCTGTTGCTTCATCTGAACAATGTCATTGGGGTTTATTGAATTAATTCATGCTACTCCAGAGGACTGCTCACTTCTATGGCAACACTGAGAGATTCCAGGCTGCTGACTCATTCATATAATATTCTACTATTTTTTTGACCTTTATTTGAGTGAAATTCAGCACTACAATAAAAAGGAGTGTTCACCTATGTTCATAGTCTTCTAACTTTTCTGTTTTTCAGAGCATGTGCATATGTCCTCTTTCTGGTCATTCATATTCTCTTGGGAACCAAGCGCCTTTACATAATGGAGCAAGAACACCGTCATTTCTTCCTAACAGAGGAAGTGGAATATGCTGAAGTGCTCAGGAGTGAATGAGTCCCAACCAGTTTTAAACCATTTGGTTGTACAGAGGCAGAGGAAGAAGAGGGGGAAAGAACTGTACTGTTGTTCAGGGTTGTATTTGCTGCCCATTGCTAATTTGCTCATCAGTTTTACCTGTGGCACAAACGTACATGGCAGGTGTAAAATACATGTCCCAGATGGGCCCTGAAGTGAGTGGATTTTATCATCCTTCCCACAACCCACCACCTGGGTGGTGTTTGCCCCACAACTTTGTTTTTCACCTAATACAACATATTGCTTGATCTCATCTGCTGTGATTGGTGTTGATTAAAATTAAATATATGTTCTTACTTTAATGAACATAGTGGGAGCAAGTTGAGATAAAGAGAATAATACTTTTGCATTCAGCTCAAGGAAAAAAGACGTCAATGTTTTGGTCCAGAAGTAAATATGGCTAATCAATGAGCCAGAAAAAATAGTCTCCGTTACTGAATACGGTTCCTATTTAGTGGTGTAAATAGCTAACCTTCCTTTCAGCATTTTCTGTTTTGGGAGATTTCTGTCACAGGTTCTCTTGAAAGCAAAATGGCATCAAAAGACAGAATTCTAACATGGAAAATAGCATACAAAGGTATAGTGTTCTCTTTCTAAAATATTAAGTTATTAAATCATCATTTTACATGTAAGTTTACTCAACCAGGCAGCATTGAGTGATGTGTTGAAATGAACTTGGAACACATATACTATAGAATTTCAGTATATAAAATGATTAAATATTAAACACATTAAAGAAAGTGTTTTCAGCGTATGCAAACAGACTTTGCATGTCACACACAAGTACTGCTTTACTTATCTATCTATCTATCTATCTATCTATCTATCTATCTATCTATCTATCAGTGAACTTAAAGAAGATGATAAAAGACATGGTAAATAATTCTTATTTTCTGCAATTCTTAGTTGCAGAAGCGGGTTTTTTGGTTGTTAGAATAATCATGTAATTACGTAAATGCACTTGATACTGACTTTCCTGGAGCATCCTCATTGAAGCATAGGGTTATGTGGAGAGTAGCCAACCACTTCCTCGATAAAAAAGAATAAAAATTGTTCACTTCTTCATTCTCTTCTCTACCATAAGTGAATGGTATATGCTGTTTATAAGAATATTTTTCCAGAGTTTGGTGCAGTTACTGAAAACACTGAGTCTCTCATTTTGCATTCCAGAAAAGCATGATCAAAATGATGCTAGCAAGAGGCCCTGTATTAGCTATGTCTAAAGACATCAAAACTCTAAAATTGTAGGAATAGTATACATATGTTGAACTAGGTTGGCTTGGGTATTTTTTTTTTTCAAACAACAAATAGTAGTATCTTGCAGTGTAGTTATTTCCGTGATTAATAATATATTATTATTCCTACACTTTACAAGTAAGAATTCCCTTTCCTTCCCTTCCCATCTCTTCCCATCCCTTCCCAAACCCTCCCTTCCCCTTTTCACTACCCCTTAAGAAGATATTTTTCTGCTTTTTTTTTTTTTACAAATAGAGTGACAGTCTCCTGGCTTTAAAATTTTACCATAAAATCAGCTTTTTCCACTGAGCTGGTGCTCTTGCTTCTGCAGGCTATGTGTCTTAACAATTTGCAGCATCCTTCTGTTCACAAACTACTTCCTGAAAGCTAAGAGAAATGAGCAAGAAATGAAAAGGAAAAAAGGAAATAAGTTTACAGGAATGGAAAATAATAATGGCGTAGATTATAACTGTGGAAAAAGTGTGGTGCTAGAAATATAAGTGGTTTCAATTTTTTCATCCTGTTGTCAAGTAAATGGGAAAACAAATGTCTACACCAACAAATGGCATTATGTAACTGAAGTATAGAAATATGAAGTCCTATAAAATAGTCTAAAACTAAAGTTTGTATTAGGGTCTCATTAGGCAATGAAGTAGAAAACATAGATGTGCACAATTTAAATACAAGTGAAAACCAAACCAAACGATACAAACAAACAAACAAAAAAAACACCAAAAAAACCAAACCCCAAAAATAACCCCCAAAAACCCAAACCAAACCAAACCAAACTAAAAATACCTCTGAAAAGCAAAGTAAGGCATTGATTCACACTAATATAAAGACAAAGTGATAAAGATGTTTAATAATTTTGAAAATACAATTGTATAAACACAAGTATATAGTTTATATTTTTTCATTAGTGTTTACACATATATGTACACTAATATACATATAAATGTGTGTATACAGATATATATGTATATACGTGTGTGTGTGTGTGTGTGTGTGTTTGTGTATGTCTATGTATGGGACTGAATTTCTTTATCAGCAGAAAGGATACCTGCTGAAAAAATCCCTCAAAAGTGATAATAATTTTTTGAGTGAAAATGTGTGTTTTGTATTTGCATCCATGAAGAAATACAATAGAACACATCACAATGATATCATGAATGATGAATCGCACACATTTTCATCTGATACAATAACGTAATTCAATATTTATTACCATTGTCAGTATAATCAATACATACCAATTGGAAGTGACATACAGAGAGACAGTATCAGTATAATGAAATGAATTTTGATCAGCCAAGCCACAGCAAGTCTGTCCCCATGCAGTGAAACTTCATTAAAGCATCCAAGCAAGAAGCAAAAATATAACATTCAGGTGGTCAAATGGACAGATTGTTCATTCCAAGATATGACTTTCTTTACTCTACCTTGTCCATTTCCCCCTGGACTTCATGATAAACTTGAGAAATCAACCATTTAATGCTGTGAAAGTCCACTTCTGTTGTTGTCTTACCTCTTCTGTGAAATGCTGGATTTCCTGCAAAATTGTGACATTTTCAGAATTTACAAAAACTGCCCAATAATACTGAAATGGATGTAATTCATTTTAGTATTTAAAAAAATTTATAATCTTATTAAAAATATTGAACATCTTGAATGATAGTTGTACTAATTCTATGTTATGTGTACTATTAAGAAATGTCTATTCAGACAAGAACCAATTAACTAAAAATCTGTAATTAAAAAATAGGAGATGAGGTTTTATGGGTTTTGCTGCATGTGCTCTGAGACAGCTATTTGGTATGATTCATCTGTGGAGCCCGTTCTGATCACCTTGTTCAGGTACTTGGAGTGTACCCGCAGGTTTTAACTGAGGCTTGTATTTCACCTTTTCTCCTGGAGCAAGGTACTTCTGATATTTCCTGAAAAAGACAATAAATACTGTGTAGTCTTTTTCATTTGCAGACCTTAAAGTACTTGATGAAGACCATGGTCATCTTTATCGTCCCTTTTCCATCTAGGCAAATAAAGACAGATGAAACTATATACTGAAGAAAAAACCCTGAACCGGCACTTTTTCTCTTAAGTCCTCCTTCATGTCTGTTAATATCTGTGGCACTGAGTCAGTGAGAATTTTCCATTCTGCATCCTTCCATAGGAAGTGACTTCTCACAATGGCTTATTGAGGTCTGCATAATATCTTTGGTGTCATCAGCAAATGTTGGTTTTTTAGCCCATTTCAGGTTGGAAAGAGAGAACAATAAGAACAAAGCAAGTTTTCTCTCTAAAATTCTGTATCTGTTAGAGTTTCTCACTAAGTCAAGAGTATACCATGAAGAGGGTAGGGTAACCTTCACAAATACTGTTTTGAAGGTGGATCTTATGAAGACCTACACAAATAGTAAACCAGACCAACAAGAGACTTTCTTGTTTCTAAAGCTACTCTTGGAAGGCAAGCACAATCAACTTATGAGAAAGAATCCCTCCAAATAAAGTAATAACTAAGCTGTACCTTGCTTATTGCTTTAATGCTTTTAAGTTTCAAAAATAGATAGCTTTAAATCTTAAGGGTACCTGACACTTTTCTAGTTTGTTATGCAGTTCAATTGTCCGCATGTATCAATCATTTGTCTTGGGGTAACTACATTTTTGATTTATACATTGTCAACAGAACAAAATTACTCACTTAATTTTTCTTCTTCTCCATGTTTTTCATTACCAAGAACATTTTCCTCAACTGGAGTTCAACCTATATATTACTCAGGAGTATAATTTATTTCCTAAGCACTGTTAAGAATTTTGCATCTCTCTTTTAACTGTTGTGGCAGAGTAGCTGAGAGAAGGCACTCAGCTAGGCATACGAAGCAGGACACAGTGATTATATGGGTGACTACGATTAGATTTATTGCTAATAGAATATCTAAATACTGTCAATGCAGTATCTAAATAACAACTCTATCATCTATTGCAATGGATTAGAGTATTATTAGGTTGTGGTCCCAAGATGCAGTGACATCCTCTTACTATCTAAACTCAGAGAAGTCTTGGTGCTAGTAGGTTCACTTAGTCTCAAATTTGGTCAACAATCTGTGTCTAAAGAGTTTGGTTAGAAACATATATGTTTGCAGTCTTCAGGCAAACAAAGGAAACAAAGCCCCTATGTAACTACTTCAGGATTTTATCTATCTATTTGACTGGATCTTAGTGTTTTTTACTCACACAGTCAAAAGGGAGTGAGGCATCCCTACTGGAGAATCCACCTAGAAGCTGCCTGCAATATCACGAGATCAGTTTGCCCAGTTAGTCAGGTATGTAGCAACATTTTATATCCTTGCAGGCAGCAAAGTCAAGTGCAAACATCTCTGTTCCCCCATCTCTGTAATACATTTATTGTGTGACCATCCAGGCAGTTCTCCCTGCAATACCCACCTGGTCTTCTTACCTTAGGACAAACCACATTGTACTATCTGAGACATCAGAAAGAGGGAGGGAGTATGTGTGAGTGTGTAGGGGTGTGTGTAGGAAACATATAAAGACACATCTATCTTTCATAGCTGTCAGCATAATGTTATTTGATATTATTTTCTATGATTCTAGATGCAGACATTTTTATCTAGATGATGGTCTTTGTCGTATGGTTTTAAGTAGTCATGCAAGGAACAGCAGCTTGGATTCAATGAACCTTGTGGTTTCCTTCCTGCTGAAGATATCCTATCATTCTACAATATATGATAAAACAATCTTTAACTGCTAAATGAGACACTGAGAAGTTAGGTATCCCAGTTTCAGATTTACCTGTCTTCTACAAATACATATTTAATGAGAATCTCTTAACTATAACATAACCTTTGCACCAGAGAAGTCCTTGCTTCCATTTCTAAGGAAGAGAGCGCTCATTACAAAACACCTCTTTATATTTTTCCTCTGCTTTTATTATGTAGCCCCATGCCTGATTTATTGAACACTATTCAGACTATGTTTTAAAATGCAGAATTACTCATAAGCTTTTTGTCTGTGCTAGGAGTTCAACATAATCAATGATCAGACTGTTTTAAAGCGTTCTTCTGAGAAGCAGATATCACTGTAGGCGTGAGGAGGTTACTCAGGACACCAAGGAATGTTTTGTTTATTTGTTTATTTGTTTTCCTAGCCTCTTATTTCTCTCTCCTCATCACTGACAATTTTTGAGATATCCGTCTGTGGGAGCTTCCCCTATGCAACTTCTTTCTTACAACAATTGTTACCTTATTACTTAATTGCCTTTAATGTGGTAGCAAAAAAGAGCTTCTATTTTCCTATGATGTCAAGGTATTGTGGTAAGGTTTGGAGTATAGGGAGGGAAACTATATATTTAGGAAAATGAGAATAGTGAAGAGGTTGGACTGAATAAAGGTTATTGTATGTGAAATCTTTTAAAGCAGTTAGTAGACAGATTTTCTCATTTTAAGCCAGAATTCAATTTAAATTTAGGATATTTTTAATCTGAGTGCTAAAGTGAATATATCTTTAACCACATATGACAAAGGGAAAATAGAGACATAGAAATCTCAAATTTAAAAGCATTACCAATTAAGTCCCTTATCCAAAACATAAGGCAGGGGTTTTTTCAGAGTTTTTAGATATGTAAAAAAACAGCTTTTTGCTTTTCTTTACATTTGGTTTATAACAGACTCATATATTCCAAATTTTACATATTGGAATCTTACAATAAGTGAGAACTGGAAAATATGGCAGAGCCAATGTGAAATCCAAGCTCAATGAGAGATGCTAAACAATATTATTTTAGTAAGGAGGTCACTAACATGATTAACTGCAGCATCATTAACATATTTAACAGTATTTGGTATTAGTTGTAATCCACACTATCTATCTGATTTATTCTTCACTAATACACTAACTAAATGCTTTGGAAATTTTTGATCACTTCAGAGAGGGAGATGTTTCCAAAAAATCTAAGCTAGTCCCAAATTTGCTTTGATGTTCCAGGAGAAAAAAATCCTTAAATGTGAATATACATGAAGAGTGATCTATTTTAAAAGAAGCAGGCATTTTTATGGAGCTACCACTGATAATCAGCTGTGTCAAATTTGAATCACGAGTAAGCTGCAGTTATTGAGATACAAGCTTCTGAAAAACAATGCTACACAGATCTCACGGCCTCATCACGGAGCGAGTTCTGTCACCTTATAATGTGATATAGATGATGCTTGATTGAGTAGAAGCATGTAATTCAATTGAAGAGTTCTGCTGACACAAGAGCAGCCTTCAGGTGATTTATGAATGAGAGTAGAGCACCTCATCTGAATTACAATCTTGGTATTCAGCTTGGAACTGCTTTGCAGTATACATCATTATCATTATCCTGGGGTGGAGGGGGCGGGGGAATTTAAAGAAGTGAAGAAAACAGATCATAAAATCTTTAAATGGTAAACATATCTAAGGAAATAATTTCAACTCTAATTTTTAAAACTATGTTTAAAATATTAATTTTGATCTCTGTAGAATTTTGAAATCTGTAATTTTTGGACATAATTTTATATTTCCTCCAAACCAAAACATTGGGGATCTTATGACTGTTTGACAACACGTATCATAATTAACTGGTAAGTATTTTCCATTCAAAAAAGTAATTAATCAAAGTTTTCCTTACCAACACTAATTTAAGAGTACTAATCTAATAAACTAATGTTTCCTGAAGATTCACTGGCAGAAAAAAGAGGCAACTGTTCACATGCAAACTTTGGAGGCTATAAGTATATGGAAAAAACAATCCTAATGAAAGCAACTTTTCCTTTAATGTAACTTGTTTGCTGCAGACATATATTCACGTGGCTGGTGTGCAGGAGCAGGTGAAGGCTGGTGAAATTTCATCTTGCTTCCTCCCATGTGTTTGCATTTATGCCCCCTGTGCAGGGTTCAAGGCCTCTGAGCCAGTTGAGTCTCAGCTCATCTATGTGCACAGATTTCCCAGAAGATGAGGGCCTCTGAAACTGTCCATGCAGGTGAGTCTGTGATCTTGCTGCAGTATAAATCAGAACACATCCAACACATTCAAGAGAACCTAAGAAGTCAGAGGGGCTCTTGGGTCTAAAAATGTAGTGCTAGCCATGGAGAACTGATGCATTACAGACATCATGTAACCCCTTCTGGAACTTCTATAGAACATACCAATTATTTAGTCCTGAATTATTTAGTCATACACAACCACCACTGAATATTTGATGTATTCAATTATCAGTGTGGCCTACCAACTTCTTCTCATATATTATGAATACTGCACGAGAACATGAACAGTTAATAACAGAGTCATTATGTCTAGGCAAGGAACAACGAGCTGAGGTAGTATTGTTTGCCTTACAGGGAAGCAGTCAGGTCCATGTCCCTCACTGGGGTGTTCTGCAAGAAAGTTCAGATGTTAAAGAGAAATAAGTTAGGAGTGTTTTTAGAAGCAACTGTGCAAAACAACAAGCTGCAGTAATTCCCTTTCTGAGACACAATTCCTTCTCAGTTTCTTTCGGCGCCAAGGGCATGGATTTTTTTTTCTGGCATATATGCTACCAAGTAATGATTCCTGCTGCCAAATGGGTGTTGCACCAACAAATGAATAGCAATTTGCAAAGTGAAAGTTCAGCTTAATTCCTACCTGTTGTCTGGTTACATGTTATGAACTGAGCAAAGAAATGAGCTTTGCTTTCTGTTTCATCTATAGCAGTTCACATTTGTATGGTGGTGCTGTGTGACAATGAGCAAGTGAGGGTCCAGTCTTGAAAACCACTACTGTTTTATCATTAATGTAAATTGCATCATGAATATCATCCCAACTTTCTGTCTTATCTCCACATGAAGTCAAACAGGTATTAAGATAGAACATATTGCATAGAAGGCTTGAGATTAGAATGAAAGAGTTCCATAGAAGCAAAAGGAAATTTGCTTTTACAGATTCAGGGCCTGCTGTCACTATTTGTGTAACTTGAGGCTTCATAAAGTGAATAGGGTTCAGCTGACACTGGAACAGCAGTGAGAGAATCAGAAAAGAAAAGTGATAAACCAGAAAAATTACAGATCCTAGGAGGTAAACCACCATGAAACAAAACCTGAAGAAAATATACTACTACTCCCAAATGTTTAAAATGTTTTTGTTGACAACTATCAAAGATAGATGAGCAAGATGAGATCATCAACTATATAAGCATGGCAGATTTTTACCACTAGCTTCATAGTCAATATGATGAGGGTCATATAACTCGTCATATTAAAAACAAAAAGAAAAATAAACAGGAGGGCGATATAATAATACAAAGAGGAAGTTCTTGAAGAGTTGATACATGCTGAGCATATCATAAAAGAAGTTGCTACAGAAATCACAGAATCATTGGGTGGCTGAGACGGTGCAGCAGCTCTGGAGATCTATTAGTTCAACACCTGTTCAGAGTGGGTTTAACAACAGCAGGTTACTCAGGACTGTGTTGAGGTGTGTTTGAGTATCTCCAAAGATGGAGACTCTACAACTTCTCAGGACAGTCCGTGCCAGTGTTTGACAACTCTCAAACTTAAAAGAGTTTTCTTTTCTTTTATTTTCTTCTTAATTTTAAATACAATTACCTTTCTTTTGTTTTGTGTATTTTGTCTCTTGTTCTGTTGCTGGAGAGCTCTGAAAGCAGTTTGGCTTTCTCTTCTTCATTCCTTCTCATCAGGCGTTTATACATTAGATAATTCTTCTCTTCCCTCTCCTCTTCTCTCACTCTCTCTCTCTCTGTCTCTCTCTCTCTCTCCCCCTCCCTCCATCCCTCTCCCTTTTCCTCTCGCATTCCACCCCCTATCCTCTCATCTTCTCCCTTCACCTCACCAGAGGCTCTGTCTGCTTCTCCTTATTGCAGTGGGGGTTCTCGTAGCTTCAAGGTTGGGGTGTGATCTGGTCCATCTTTTCAGCATCACATTACAGAGTCTGTTCATCTCCTCCCACAGCTATCTGGGGGTGTAGCCCCTTCACCAGTGCACACATCCTACAGATGCCAAGACCATTGCCTCTGGCCTCAGCAAGAAGACCCAAATATTGCTGCAACTCCTTTCCGCAGAGGTACTTTGCTCCTCAAGAGCTTGGGTCTCTGATGTTACAAATGTAGAGATAGTATTTCCTCAGCCTGTTAAAGTACTCATTTTCAGTAATACAGTGTGCTGTAGGCACACACATTAGACATTTCCTCAACCCTACATTAAAGCTAACAAATGATTGTGACATAACCAGAAATAATTATAATTCTAAGACGAAAAATTTATTTCTTGTGCTAAAGCATGCATTTTGATATATATTTATATATATTGTATGTGTGTGTGTATATATATATATATGTGTGTATAGAACTTATAAAAATAAGAGGACAAAAGGACCTTTCCCCCATGTGCTGGATTTAGATGGGGCAGAGATAAATTTCTTCACGGTATGGGGGTGTGTTTTGCATTTGTACTGATCATAGAGTTGATAATACAGAGATGTTTTTGTAATTGCTGAGTAGACCTTACACAGAGCCAAGGCTTTTTTTCCTTTTCATAAAATTTATTGTTTGGGTTTAATGACAACACGTTTCAGGACGTGGGACGTCTTATGAGGTAAAATTCTCCTTCTCTTTTGTTTATTTCCCTCCTTCTAAATTATAAATTTTTGAAGTTATGAGGCATCTGCAGTAGGAAAAAATATAACATTTTACAGAAAAATAGAGAGCGAAACAGAACAAAGCAAAGCTGGACAACAGCAGAAAAAGTTTTACCTAAACTACCCTCTCCCCACTTGACTAAAATGCAAAGAACCTGGAAAAGTATTTTATTTGAAGACGAAGGAGTCCTCTACCACCGAGACAGCAGCACAGTCCCAATGGAGCTCACACGACAGTGATGGAGATGGACCAGCTCTGGGGCCAAGTGGCCAGATGCCACGTGCAATGCACAGAGGGCAATTCTCGGGTTCCCTTCAGTGCAGCTGCAGCAGTGACAGGAAAGCTCATGTCCAGTGTGGGAACCTCACTGAGAAGCAACGGCAATGGGAAAAACTGCCCAACGCAGGAACAGCCACTGGTTTGGCTGGAGCATGGAGCAGGTCCCTCCAGAGCAGTGGCTGGCGACTCCCCCTGAGTCACAGCCTCAGGAACAAGAGAGCCAGTTCCAGAAATGCTATTAGATTTTAACCCCCTCCTCCCTGAATTCTCAAGGTATTTCACTTCAAGGACCCCCTTTCCCCCACTCCCCACCCCAGTCCCCAGGAGGAGTGTCCCTCGTGCTTCCAGAACCATATGTGATATAAAAAATTGAACAAAAAATCTGCTTCATTTAACTAAACTACTGCTAACACTGGCAAGGAGACTGGGAGTGCATGGGAGGTTTGGAGGGGACACAACCAGATCAGGTGACCCAAACTGACCAAAGGATGTTCTGTACCATACGACATCATGCTCAGTATATAAAGTGACAGTAAGAAGGAGGGGAAGAGAGAGGAAGAGGGGGGACATTTAGTATTATGATGTTTGTCTTCCCAAGTAGTTATTACACATGATGAGTCCCTGATCTCCTGGAGATGGCTACACACCTGCCTGACCATGGGAAAAGGTGAACGAATTCCTTGTTTTGTTTTGCTTGCGTGCATGGCTTTTGCTTTCTGTATCAAATTGTCTTTATCTCAACCCATGAGTTTTTTACCCTTTACCCTTCCAGTTTTCTCCTTGATCCTGCTGGTGGTGGAGTGAGTGAGCAGCTGCATGGGGCTTGATTTCTGTCTGAGTTTAAACAATGACACACCTGTAAAGTCTGTGGAAAATATTAACTCTTGAGGTGATCTGATGATTTACCTGTGGAAATTTTCCACAGGGCCTTGGAAAACACAGAATGGCACAAGACCTCTCACGGAGACAGAGAATTTTAATTTTTTTGATCCTGTATGTGTACCTGCTCAGTGTTATCTTCCAAATCAATACAGGGACAAAATACATTTCTAAGGGTGTCCTTTCTGGCACGTTAGGGCTCTGTCCATCACAACTCCAGTTTTTCCTGCCAAAAGAGAAATAACTGGCCAACAAACAATCAAGCCCAGTGGAGTTTAGTGTTGGTTTTCTGGAGGTTTGTAGTTATTGTTTGATTGCTTGGTTTGGGTTTGTTTGTTTTTTTTTTCACTAGATGCAGTGTGATGGAACCTACCGATATGCAATTCAAAAATGCTATTGATTTTTTAAAAGGCTTTAGTCAAACTGATCAGTTTGGATATAACCAGTCAGAAGATTTACTATGTGGAATTGGAGAGAGATCAAGAAGTCAGCAAAGTCCCGTTTTAATTTGAACCCACAGTGGATAATTAGAGTGATGTGCATTTCATCTTATATATGCTACATGTGAGTAAATATCTAATCCCATCTTTCTAACCTTGTTAAACTCAATACTATAAAATAAAATGAAGCAGTTGGTAATTGCATTTTCAAAAGTATACCTAGAGGCCATAGACTCATATGGATTTCTTAATTTCTTGTTCTTAGCAATAAAATGGGACATGGAACTTTAAAGCCCAGCAGGGTTGCTGCATAGTTTAAGGAAAGAAATGAGTCCTTCTCACTGAGAGCAGTGAGCTAATAAGATGCCATTTTCTCGACTCTCTTTCCAGTCTTCTTTACAAAAGGAGATATTCTCAGAAGCTCTCAAATAATGAGAAATGAATAATCTAAAGAACAAAACCACAACAACTAAACCTGTGAAATAAATTCTATGAAATTGTTCTCCTGCAGTACTTACCTGTTTTAGTAGATGCCAGTAATGGTGCTTTAAGGACAAAGATGTCATCTTTTTTTATTGTCTGAGAGGTTTGTTTTTTACCAAAAAAAAAAAAACAAACCACAAAAAAACCTTAAGGTGAAGGTGTTAACAAAAACAGGGCTCTTAACACTATCATCTTCACTTTCTTCTATTTATTTTTTTGTGTGTGTTTGGACTTTCATGCTGAAAGTCTTTCCTCCACATTTCCCTTTAACCCTTGTTGTAATTCTGCTGCTAAGCTTCCTTGATGCCATTGCAAAGGGTTCCAGTTATGGGAGAGCAACATGTCGCCTTCTGATGGTGCAAAAGGCAACATCACTTCTGATGTATGCTGATTCTGACAACTTGCTGGTCAAATAAATATGGAAAGTCTAAAGAACGTAGTGGAGGACCTTGCTTTGTTTCTTGTTTTATGTTTTAGGATTGTTTCTTGTTCGATGTTTTAGGGTTGGTTTTCACACTGTCTTTGACATCAACATCCACCTACTTAAAATGAAAAGGCACAGTTAATGTGCAAAAAATATGGGCAAATCTGACACTACTATCTTCTGTAAATGACTACAGCTTTCTAAACAGTAATGGTGGTAAAACAGAGAAGGTACACATGGACAAAGCAAATTAATTCAAGCAATAATTTATAGAAAGAACACTATTTGATCACCTTGGCTGCAGATGATTTTTCTGATTGCATTAAGAAGATGAGATTTTAGGGCCCACTGCCTATAGATTTGGATGGAGATCCTAAAACTCCTCCAATAATGGCTGTATTGAGACTAAAATATACAGATGGGCAAGAGGTAGAGGGTCTTTCAGAGATCTAGTAGGGGATTATTTCCTAAGGATTATTCCCTCCCTGTGAATTATTCCCAACTATTTTTCCCAGCCAGCATCACCAAAAAATAGTGTTTCCCCCACTCACATTGGGAAATGGTCCAAAATTAATCTTAGTATTTCAGTTTTATTCTATGCCAAACTATCACATCCTAATGTTAGCCCAGAAGCTACCTCATGTGTAATGAAACTGCAGAGCTGATGAAGAGTTTGCTAAGCTAAAAACTATAGCAGTAGTTTATGCCAGTTTACAAAACCAAAGGATTGGATATGGGAAAATAGAGGATAAATTCTAAAGGAAAACATACAAGTAATTGTTTTGTTTTATTTAGAACCATCTATCTTACAATGAGAGAAAGTGAACAGAAATAAATATTTTAGTTGTATTTTTCTTTTCCTATCCATATTTTCCCAAAATAAGTACTATTTAGTCATTTTGACGTTGCAAGTAAAACTGACTGTGGAACTGTATTCCTGCTTACTGATTTCTTATATACTACAGCAAGTTTGGGGGAGAGGGTTTATGGAGCATAAACTCAATTTCAATGGAACTAAGTTGTGTTTAAAAATCATCATTGGTTGTTTCTAGATTATGCAGGTTAGATACTTCATTCATGCAAATCTATGGAAATATACACATTAAAAAAGAATATAAAATAATTACTTGGAACTATTATGTGGAGGAGGATTTTTAGTTTTTAATATTTCTATTAAGCAGTAATATACCTCATCTGCTACTGTTTCTCTGACAAAAAAAAAATAATCCAAAAACTAAACTAAATCAACCCAACCCAACAAAAAATTAGGATGAATTATTTGAAGCTATTGCAAAAGTAAAATGTTAAAAATCAGTGTAAATTTTTAACATTTGATACAATCACCCAAACAGGAGCATTTTCAACAACTTTCCCACAGAACTCCCTGGTTTTAGGTGGTTTTGGTTTTTTTTTTCAATTGGGCAAATTCTTTGTTAGCATTCTTAGAAACTAAAGCATTACTTTGCAATAGTCTCAACTGCTTATGGGAATGCCATGTGGAAAAGCCAGAAATGTATGCCAGGGAAAAATATTCATGTCAAAAAGCTTAAAATAAAATCATGGCATAGTTCCTCAATGAACATTTTGTGCTTTTAAGTCATTCCTCCAGATTGGCAGGCAAATACTGGGAAGAATGTTATACTAATCTTATACACCCTCCAGGAATATCAAGAAAAGTACTTAACCTCATGAGAGGTATTTTGGAAAACTGTATGCCACAGATTTTTAACTCAATAGATAAAATGTGGGTAGATACAAAGTTCTTAAGCATTTTTTTACTCCCCATACACACATCTTAACAGCTCTAGTATTTTAAGTTCCCCAACTTTCTTTTCCTTCCCACGCTTCATAACATTCCCCCTTAGATATTAACTCATCTCTATAACTCATTTAAAGTTGATGTGTGCCATTTGGAAATTGGTGGAAAATACTACACGAGACAAAAAGGGTACAGGAAAGAAGTGCTATGGCACAAAAAAATCTTCAGTGAAGCATTCTTCAGTACATTTACAATTTAAAAGCTCTCTAGATAGTTGTGATGACTAATGATATCACAAAGAAAATAAATCTGTTCACACAGTTGAACTAAAAACTGATTGACCTTGGGTGTGGTGGGTTGACCTTGGCTGGATGTCAGATGCCCACCAAGCCCCTCTATCAACCTCCTTCCCAGCTGGAGGGGGGAAAGAAAATAAGATGGGTAATGACTTGCTGGTTGAGATAAATTTACTGAAGTAAAATTGAAAGTTTGTGTTTGCACAAGTAGAGAGAAAAAAAGTCGGGTTTATTCCCTACTTCCCATGAAAAAGAAGTGTCCAGCCACTTCCCAGGAAGCAGAGCTTCAGTATGTGCAGCTGTTTCTCAACAGACAGACATTGCAAATAACAAATGCTGCCCCCACTTCCTCTTCCTTTCCTTAGCTTTTATTCCTGAGCTTATTTCTTATGGTATGGAACATGTCTTTGGTTAGTTGGGGTCAGCTGTCTTGATTGTGCCCCCTCCCAGAATCTTGCCCTCCACTGTGAGGAGGGGTGTTACAGCACTGATGCTGTGCCAGCCCTGCTCAACAGTAACCAAAACACTGGTGTGTTATCAACACCTTTCTAGCTACCAATGCAAAGGTCAGCACTGTGGCGGTTACTATGGGGAAATGAACTCCATCTCAACCAGACCCAACACAAATGACCAGGCCTAGAAAGCTCTGATAAATGGAACAAAGTTTAGTTGGAGGCCAGCAAATAGTGGTATATTTCAGAGTTCAATACTAGGTCTAAGATCTGCATTGCATGATGGAGCAGACTGTAATCTCAGCAGCTTTGCAGATGATACAAAACTAGGAATAACTAGGAAGAATGCCTGATATGTCAGAGGTTTAGGCTGCAATTCAGAAGGTTCTTGACAGGCTGGAGAAATGGGCCACCAGGAACCTCATGAAGTTTGACAAGGGGAAGTGCAAAGGCCTGAATCTGGGAAGGAATATCCCCATGCACCAATACATGCTGGTGGCTACCCAGCTGGAAAGCATCTGGGTAGATTTGGTTTTATGGTCTAGATGGTGGTGATAGAAGAATTAGAGCGCAGTGTAATGTTTTCTCTTTTTTTTTGTAGCTTCTAAGCTACAAAGTTAAGCGTAACAGAGTGTTAACAACAGCTGCTCTTGTTATCGACATTCTTGTTCTCACTCTCCTCTTCTCTGTTTTTCTTTTTGTTTGTTTGGTTTTGTTGTAGGTTTGGTTTGGCATAGTTTTGGGGGTTTTGGGGGTTTTTTTTTGGTTGCAACCATTTTTCATGGCTTGTCTAAAGTTACACTGTAAGATTCTTGGAGAAAGAACACACTCTTCTGTTTTCAAAATTCATCATGTCATAGAGCCCTGATACAGCTCATGGTCTCTGGAAGCTGTCAGAGCACAAGCAGCTACTTTTAAGTGCCAAGAAAGTGGGATTCATACAGAGATAGCTGAAATATTCCCTAATCTTCTTGCTTATCTCTACAGTCTTTTTTTCTCTTCATAAGACTGAGAAGAGATTGTATAACAGCAGCCTCTCCAAAATATATATAGAAAGAATGACATCTCCAATTATCTAGCCAAGGGTATTTTACTTAACAAACAAACATCATTTTGAGTTGAAATTATAGTTTGGTCCTTAGTTTTTGTTAAAAGACAAAGACAAAATAACTTCTGTTAATGAATAGCAGAATATTATAGCAACACATGAAATTTGGCTGTGTATCTCAGGGCACTCTTACATGAATTTAATTTGGATAGAAGTTTGTTACTGTAGAAGGTAGTGAGGTAACAATCCTGACCACATCGTGAAGAAACAGGCATTATTCTGAACAAAGAAATTACTTAAATCAGTGTTCCTGAGGCACTCTACCTCTGAAACATGAGCTTTTTTAACTACTCTGATTTTTCTGTCTCTCTAAAGTATTCAGAATTCCAGTAGATACTATTCTAAATACTATTTCCCATGTGCTTTATATGGCATTCTCTAAGTATATTGCTGACGGTTTAATTCAACAAAGAGCTCATGGACTCCTAAAGGAATTTCCATGGAAATACCTTAAAGAGACAGGATTTTAATGAAAGAGTTAGGTGAGGATTTTATCTAACTAGAGCATTTTGTTTGTTCATTTGTTTTGTTGTTGTTTTGGTTGGTTGTTTTAAACTTTAGTCTCAGTTTTTCATCTAGTTTTGCTTCTATACCTTGCTAAGTTCTCAGAGTTACCTTTTATTTAAAGAAAGGATTGGTTGAGTATGTATTTTATGAATATGTATTTGCTATTTTATAATTCAAAAATATGAAAAACCTTTTGCTAGTAAAAATGAGTAAATTACATTAAAACTCAAAATATGGCTAGTGTTTGAAGTCAGTTGAAGTTAATTGAACCAGCTTCACTTTTTCATTAGCAATTATGTTCCAGATATACAAACTGTATGATATTGGTCCCGGTAAGACTAGATGTGCAATTGCATTTATAAGAAAAGATTTGTTGTTTCTATTTTAGTGTATGGGTTTGATTAAAATTTTGTATTGTTTTTAAGCACACTCAATTGGACAAAGTAAAATATTCCTTCTGATATTTTCATTTTGTATGAATCCTTCTTTATGACCTCTGTCTGTAGATTCTGCATGTTGAAAGCACAGATGCATCTAATTGCTAGCTCAGGATTATCTTTAAAATTTTTGGTCAGTTGAAGGTTCCCAAATTTATGTTTCTTAACATAATGACCCCATATGCTAATATATTTTAGATTAAAATTCTGAAGATTGAAAAAATTTTCACAGATTTTCCAGATCTGCTCTACTTGGGTTATCTCCAGCCTCTGTATTCTAGATAATCTATTTCTCTTCTTGACATGCTTCAGATCCTGATCTGGGTACCATCTAGAGAACACTTGATCTACTTGAAAGCATAGCTGAAAAAGCAACGTTGAACACTTTAATCTTCAGAACAAGTTCTAACTGCAAGGATATAAATCCCTCCATTTCCCACCAGCGTGCTTTAATCACCATTTTTACACCACTGTGACACAGATATTCATCAACATGTTCAATGAAACTGTTTTCTTTTCAACAAATGATATAGACACTTACTAGTAAGACCAAAGTTCTGTCATTAAACATTCTGTGAAAATAGTGGGGATAGAGACCAAGGGATTATTCCCTAACCAAATAAATCTTTATTTTTTTTATTGGAGTGGGATCTTAAACATGAATACCTCTTTAAATTAACTATTTATGCATCTTTAATTTGAATTTCCTATGGGTGATTTAGAGTCCTTATGAGTAGAACACACAGGAGAGATTTACATGTCATTTTTAGAATAAATGTCATCACTTCTTTAAGTCTTAATTTTTCTCAAATAAAATGCACTTTATCTCTCAGTTCACAGTACTTCTCTACTACTTGAAACAATAACAGCAAAATAAATACTAAAAGAAAGTAGCAAAAGAGGAAAGTCCTTCAGAGTAATGTGTTTAAGGCACACTACTTTCTGTAACAAATAACACTGAAGAAAATTTCAAATCTATCTACTTTAGACTTCTTAGTACAAGAAGACGTCGCTGGCTAGATCAGTGAATTCAAGCCTGTGGATTAAATTGAGGATAGAATTTGCAGATGGTCCCAGAATGATGCAGATTGAGATATTGGTATAACATTACATAGTGATTATACCTTGATTCTAATAGACAACAAAACCTAATGGCTAAGGACAAGAATAGTCAATTGAAAAGGTGTGCAAGAGTGACTTTGCTTTCTATCTGTAGTGTGCTCTCTGTTTTATACAGCATAAACAGTACTGGAGCTCAACTGATTTTGGTATTCTTTGTTATTCTGGAAGGGGACCTTAGGCAAGCCTTTCAGGGAAGGAAGCCTTGTTTCAGGTCAAAGCAATTGTAAGTTATTAGTACAGAGAATATACGAGAGAATTATCCTAGAAAAAAAACATTACCCTCTTTAAGGCCAAGTTTTAAATTTTTCCAGTGTTTAAAATTCTTCAAGGAAGCTTTAGGCCTTTAACATCTGTTAGGTGTCTTTGTTCTCCTGTGCCATTAGTGACAGGTTTTCTAGGGCCACTAGGAACAATGCATATTGTTTCATTTCAGAGGATTTGTTAGAGACCCATTGTCCTCCTCCTTCTCCCCTGCTAACCTTCGAATTTCCAAATCATGCTGGACCATACAGAGCATTCTTGAAAATCATACACTTGACAACTAAAACCGTGTTTAAGGTGAACAAATATAAGCAACACTCACTAGCATGACCTCTGCCGTGGAAACAGTCTGGTTACTGACCACAATTCCAGCAACTTTGTGTCTGATGCCATATTTTCCCTGCAATTTCGACATGCTGAGAGAGCCACATATTTTTTTTCCCAAGAGTCTGAAACGTGATATTTGACCTTCACATGCATGTCCCATGTTAATCAGTTTTAAAGGATGCACTGTTTAAAGTTATGATAAATATTAATGATAAATATTTCTGCAGCTTACTTTCTTTTTCAAGATAGATTTTCTCTCAGGCAATTGAGTTCATAACTCTAGAAAGAGCCCAGAGGGGGGGAGTTTAAGAAAACAAAAAGAAAAAAAAGGTGTTATACTCAATTAAGACAGAATCTAAATGGAATCCTTGCTGTGACTATTCTGCTTTTTGTGTCTAAATGGTTTACAAAACCCAAGTGAATTTAAACCTTATAATTAAGTACATCTACACTAGCCAAAGGCAAAGAAAAAATTGATTTAAACAATCTCTTACATCTCGACTACTTTATAAGCATAAATGCTGGATATTAACTGTGCACATATGTGTTAGAAGCTATATGGGGAACTAATATTTAATCAGCCTATGCATCAAATATTAATACTGAATCTGATATCACATAATATGCTCTAATACTCTTAAAAGCCCAACAGATAGTAGCTTTTCTGACTGAAAAAGGATCCTCATTTAAAGTATATTTTGATACAGGTATATGTATCAATATAAAATTTGTATATTTTTTGTTAGACACTATGAAGAAACAAAGAATGTGTGAAGGTTGAATCTCACAACTTTGTATTTCAGAAAAACCCCTCGTAATTTGCTGAGCCTCTGTAGTGGATGATAATGCTGATGATGACAGCAAAACGAATGGGAAGGAAAGCGGAATGAGTTTGGTTAGGGCACTTATTACTGCCTGGTGAAAGGTTAGCATAATGCTCAAAACCTTAATTTCAGTGTATAGCAATATTTTTTTTTGCTAGGGAGTAAATTCCAGGATAAATGGCCAGTGAATCAATAAATGGTCCAATCTGTGGCCTGAGAGTTCATTTATCATGAACCATTTATCTCCTCACATACTCTCCCATAAAATACAGCTTAATTAAATTGCATGTAGACTCCTTAGGTGGTGGTATTATCAGCATGTACTAACAAATCACAACACTGACAGAAAAGCATATCTGTAAGTGCACTTAAAGATAGTCAGAAAGAAGTAATTATTTTATTATATCTAAACTAACCTTCAGAAATAAACAGAATTAATAATGTGTTGATAGTCTTCAGTGTAAACAGTATGTTTTGAGGAATTATATCAGAAAATATTCATAATAACTTTAAAGCAATGACTACTGACACCACAATCATTGTATGAATATTCAGCAGTGCTTGTATTGCAATTAAGTTGGTCTTCATGGAAGACTTTATTTAGGAGATGTAAAAAGTTGTCTTTCCATTTGTTTGATTGAAAACCTAGTAAAATATTTACAGAACCAGCAAAGAAGCATATCCTGCCCGTGTGCCTTTCAACAGGGTTCAAAACTCAGGTATAAAAAAATTAACAAACAGTGCCTGTGGGAAAAAGCCTTCAGAAACTGGAAAACAGAAGGCATTAGGCTTTTATATCTGTCTCTACATCATCAGAGAACAGAGAAAAAGGACTTTTATATTAGACTTTTTGTGCCCAAATTAGTAATCATTAATTAGGTGTTTAGTAGGCATGATTATTTAAATACCGTATTTGTGAAAACAGAAGGACCTTCTGTCAGCTTTAATTGTCTATAGTTAGTTTTAATAAAAACCAAAAAATTGCATTTCAGCTTAATGATGGGGTAAGACTTGAAAAATTAGTCAAATTATTTGGAAAAAGTGTTTCCCTGCCAACCCACTTATGCAGTGACAAATTCTCTTAGAAAATATGAAAAACTCGTAGCCAGTTCACTCTTCTTCCTAAAGAGAGATGACTGACAATGCCTACCTCTTAGAAAAGGGCTTTATATTTTAGTCAACATGTTGCTCTCAGAAGTGTGTTCCTTCTGTCCTCTATACATGCCTCTAGATTATTGCAAACTTTATTTTTTGATACAACAAATTTTTTCCCTTTTCTTTTAAAAATCACATAAATGTTCACTTTTTCCAGTTTTCAAAAACCAAATTTTCTGACAATTCTTCCACAACCATACAGTACAGTTTTTCATCTAAGAGCAAGACATATTTTATCTAATCTACCTTCTATCTTCTAATCTAAGATTATGAAATTCACACAGTTATGTTTATCAGTTAACACATTTTTGTTGGATCCAATATTTAGTAACATTTTAGATGATGTCATTGACTTAATCACTGCAAGTTGATTCATTTGCTACATATGTTGTACAAATGATGGCGTTTACAAAGGAATGATTAGAAGAAGATTATAGTGGTCTTCCTGTAATGTAATTTGCATGCTAGCATAAAGAAATGAGCTGCAGTACACAAAAGCATCTCAATGTCACACATTTTTCTTCTCAAAGAATAGCTCTTCTGTGAAAATCTTCAACTCATAATATTATGTCAAGAAGTAGGACAAAGCTTCCTAGTGGGAAACATTCTCTCCAAAGAAATATTAGTTTCTCAGAAAAAGTAAGGAAAATTATTAAGAGGCCTCAGAGGAACCCATATGTTTTACATTCTCCTCAGAAACATGAAGGAAACATTCTTCACCATACTCAGGAGGTAGATGGAGCTTGAATGTATAGCTGCATTGGTGAAATAAACACAGATGATAAGATGCAAATTTGAAGTCCCTTGGAATAAGAAAGAATTCCCAACAAAAAACTTCTCAGTTATGGGTGATTCTAGTTGTTCTTATGTAGGGTGAAAAGGAATTCCAGCTTTCTAGTAGTTTCACTGCTACCTCTGCAATTCTGTCAAACACTTTCCCTGGAATAAGTTTTTCAGAGTTCTTTTGACTGAGAGGAAAACATTTCTACTGCTCGCAGGTGTCATTGTTTATTGATCAATCAGTTGATTGATGGATGATTTAAATCAGTTCCTCAGATTTAACCCTGTGTAAGAACCATGAAATAGTTTCTTACGATGCCAGGGGGAAAGAAAAATACAGAAAAAAACAACAAACTTGAACTCAGTATTTCAAACGAGGGGCAGTTACTTCTGGAAAAAACTATCAATTGTTTTATAGTGGGATACATGTTTACCCAGGCTTACGCAGTTTCGCTGTCTCAGTGGTTGTGCAAGTTTCGAGCTGGCTTCCCGCCAAGTCCCAGAAACAACAAGGACGTGCTTCCCAGAGAGGGAAGAGAAAAATGACTTAAGCAACCAAAGCTATAGCAAAATATATATATATATTACGTATAAGACAGATATATACAATGAGAATATTATATACTATAACTCCAGAAATCCTAAATAGCTCCCTGAAAGAGAAGAGGGGGAGAGAGAAGGGAAAAGGACAAAATAGAACAAAAAGAACAAAACCCAAACAAGTCTACACAATCTAAAAACCCAGTAACCAGCAAATTGAAGAATTAGTAAAATCTCACCACTTCCCTTAATGAGAAGCAGGATGGCTGGACACGGCCCAGCACTCTCCCCTCACGCATGGCAGATAACAGCAGTAGCTGTAGGCCTCAGCTCCAGATAAGCCAGACCGAGACAGGGACCCACTCTTCTTCTGCCAGGCTGAAGTGCCCACCTTCAGGCCAATTGGTTATGATTTCCAAGATACCAGGACAATTCGAGTAGAGCAGGAACACGAGGAGCGCCGAAGTAAAGAGGGCTCACAATCTGACTGTATTCTGGGATAAGTCCTGGTTAGCAAGTTATGACATACTACATAAGAAGACTGTAACTTTCTGTTTTCAAACACATTAGGGCAGTCTCTTGGTCTGAGGTTTTGCCAGCACGGAGTGCATGTGCACAGTACAGAAGCAAGAAGCAGTTTTTCTTGGCACACAGTGATGGACTTAAGTAGCTATACCACTTTCATTGTCTTACCTATCTCGGTGGTTATCTCTCTGTAACTTGAGTTGTGCCAGGGAAACATGCCACACTGGATTGTTGATAAACATCTTGGTCAGTCAAGCCAAATATTTTATATCTGTATTTCTGGATTTTTTGCAAGAACACTTGCATCATGGATGGTGAAAGGATAACTGTAAACTTCACCACAGTGCTCTATCGCTATTAAACAATGTCCTGGGACAATAAGATAATGAAGGTTATCTGTTGTACTTCACTGGCTTTTGATTTTCTTTCATCCATCATCATTTCTGGCAGTCACTGACAAAGAGATCTAGTATGCATGGTTCTTAGAGACAAAAGCCTTGGCCAAAAGGTTTGTAAAACATCACATAAGCCTGCCATGCTGTTATTTTGTTAATCAAATATGTTTCGCCTCTAACTTCCTTTACTTGTGACTAGAACACACCATCACTTACACTGACGGGCATTGAATTTCTGTTTCTTTAAATTTTTAAGATTAAGATAATGCTAAAGGAGTTCAGCTATTCTTTAAATATAGAAAGGAAGTAGAACATAAGGAGAATCACTGAAATTTCTGAGAGAGACCACTGAAGAGAGAAAAAGAATACTTACACATGAAATCAACAAGTCTCATTTAGCTGAGATTACAGGCTTTCCTTCATTTATCCCCTTTATTTTAATATCACTTTGACTTTGCTCAGTGTGTAGGTGTAGATCACAAAACGGGGAAATTTCAGTGAAGCTGTGAATGTCACTCTCAGGAGCCCACATCAAGTACACAAACAACAAAGAACCCAAGCAACCTTTAATCTAGCAGACAAAGGCATAACAACTTGAACAAGCAGAATCTTGGGCAATGAAAAGTGGAAAAAAGTGCAAATTTTAACAGTGAGAATAATTAGGCTTTAGAATAGCTCTCCATAAAAGATAGTATCAGCACTGCTTGAACTCTTTGAAAGGGTGTTTCTCTGAAAGAGATCTTATTCAAATAAAAGTTGTTAGACTCAATGCAGGGATTACTCAGGATTTTATGCAAATTGTTGGACTAAAGGAACATAGTCTTTAGCCTTATTGGTAATACGGAAATAAATGCCATTTTCATCTAATAGTGGAGTTTGATGGAAGCAAAGTCAGTCAAATTTATCTTGTCATTGTCTACATACTTTGAGAGGAGCTATAATGGTAAATATAGTGGTAAATGTAGTATTAAGCTACTTGTATACCTGGCAAATAATGAAATTTACCTACCAACTGGGAATTCTGTTCAGCAAGTCATGAGATTTCTATCCTGTTAAAAAAATCACTGGAAGTGTTGACTTTTTTTTCTTTAGTTGGATGTGGGGTTTGGGTTTGTCTGTCTGTTTGGTTGGTTTCTTGTTTGTTTGTTTGTTTTTGTTGTTTTTGTTTTTGTTTTTTAATTTAGAATTTACGAAAACAGCTACTTTTGAAAATTCCAATTTTGGTTCTTTTTTTTCTTTTTCTATTGTTTTTATTTTACCACCACTCTAGCAGAATGAAACCTACATTGATGGCTCTGTTCTATTCACATTGATCATTTGAGTGTTTTTCAATCATTATTTCTCCATTCTGGAAAGTTTCAAGCTTTCTAGCCTCTGAAAAGTGATGTTTGGAAAACTTCAGAGTGTTACAGATCTAAAGAGGAAGAAGGAAGGCTAAAAAATAAAATAATGGTATTCAGGATACCATTTGTACCTGTATATATTGGTAAAATAAAAATAAACAAATAAAACAAAGAAATAAGAACTCAATTTTAACATGTGAAATTAAAAAATTTTGAAGAATCGAAATCTACCAATAAAGTATTTTGTGAAGAATATAGTGCAGAATATAGTGTAGAATGGAAACATTTTGAGGTTTCCAATGGAATTGATTTTTCACCCTTTAATATCTGTAATGTTTTGATTGTACACATTGGTGTACATAGCACCAATAATTGATGAATGCTGGTTATGGTTCCTTGGAACCATAACTTCATAGTGTCTTCAGCAACAAAGAGAAGGTGAATTTGCTTGGCTTGATGGATTCAATCATAAGTTGTCCTTCAAAGAAAGAGTCAGCTCAGGGATACAAGAAGTTGTGAGATGATGCACATCAGATGAGAAAGAAGACTCTTTTACCTTCACCCCTCTTGGCAAAGTGGTCTATTGCTTGTTATGGGTGCCTTTTTTGACATTGTTTTCCTCAGACTGTGTTGACTGAGATGCATTTTGATTATTGCACAGCCAGGTCTCCACAGTCAGTGGAGAGGCAATTAGAGCATTTTATCAACAACTCTTCTAGAGAAAAGCATTCTGGGAATTTAAGATAGGCATCTCAGTCTGTGCATAAAGGTTTGCCCATTATGTAGATCCCTTTCCCTACATGTGTGGAATAACACAGTTTTCAAACTGACTGGGCAACTGAATAATTCTTTAATAAACCAAAGCACACTGAAATGATCTCAGGGCTGTCTAAAAAAATCAGTGCTGCACAGGACAGTCTCGTATGTCAAGTTGTGAACTGATGGATGTGAATAAGACAGCCTTTGCCACCATTTGATTTGTGCGCAAAATATTGATAAGTGCACTACAAGTCCCCCAATGGACATAAAGAAACTCAGATGAACTATGAAATATTGAAAGAAAAAAGCAAGTACAAAAATAAGTATAGATGATATGAAATCAAAGACATTTTAATCTAACTTGTTAAGTTTTTCTTTTTTTTTTTTTTTAAAGAACAGGAAAGAAAAAGCAGCACACAAGGGACTCATCTCAAACTAAACACAAGATCAAACTCTGGAAAAAAATTGCTGTCTATTCAGAAGTTATTCTGTAGCACAATAAAACTGTAAAAAGATTGAAAACCTGATAAAATGTCATGCATATGTCTATTACAAGATGTAAATACAAAACATTTTGCAACCAACATTTTGCTGTTTTACAATTCTACAATTCATTACATATTTTTGTACTGTGCAATGCCACTTACTAGGTGTATTTACAATGTGCTGGATGCTTCAGACTCTGTCTGTGAAGTGTTTCCCTGGTTATCCCAACTTCCTTTAAGAATATTTTGTACAAATCATGAATTAAATGTTAACAAAGACATGGTGTTAAACAGTGGACATGTGTCTTTGTTTGAAGCTATAGACAGAGAAAATGAAAGATATTTTTTAAAAAAATTAACAATAAGCCTTTTAAAATTCTGATAGAAATCCTGCAGTCTGACTTACAAAACCTCTGAAAAATTCTACACGCATGAGATAGGATGCAAATGGATAACGAGAAGGGACTAGGAAGACAACATATTAGGCTGTATCTCTGTTGCCTTGCAGAAGTAACAGGCTGGAGAATTTTTTGTCTCTCATAGATATATTTCCAGTGTATTTTGTAAGGGAAATCTTAAACGTAGTCCTGTAGTTTTGAAAGAAGCAAAATTTGCACTGACTTCAAGGTCTGCTGCAGTGTTTCCTCTGACAGGTAATCTAATAATTTGTGTATTTTAACTCACTTTAAAAAGTCCTATTTCATTTAGCAAACATTTAGAGGAAAGGAATTTGGCCAGTAGGGGGGATGAACATGGAAAATATAGGGGCACAGAAGCAGTAATTTTGTTCCCCAAAACTAGCATGTTATGCTAGTATGCAAATTTATCAAAAAAAAGT
Source organism: Manacus candei (assembly GCF_025592945.1). Classification (NCBI taxonomy): domain Eukaryota; kingdom Metazoa; phylum Chordata; class Aves; order Passeriformes; family Pipridae; genus Manacus; species Manacus candei. The sequence goes on along the minus strand of NW_026138141.1, from coordinate 2,063,880 downwards.
CACCTGGTTTTTATGCAATGGGAAAATCTAAGGAAAATTTTCACTTAATGAACAAACAAATGTTATTTTTTTAAGATTAAGACACAGTAACTCATAAGAAAAGAAAGTGGATGTAACACCCCAGGTTACCATTGCACGGATGCTTGAAGGTTTTTGCTGACCTTTCAAAGAATTACTTGTTAATCCTGAGCCTTACTAACCTGAAGTTAGAGTAAGAGGGGTTGCTGAGCAACATGAGAAAACTCAGACTCAAAAAAGGTAACCATAAATGACTGAATTTGCAAAGGTCACTCTTTTCTTTTCCCTACTGTGAACCAAGTAGAGATTGTCAGGGTATCTGTACTGTAGCCAGACATATTCTACTTTCAGAACTATAAATTTCCAGATGAGACTTGCGTCATCATTCACATACACTGAATTAGAAAGAATAAAACTCAACTGCTACAGGAGACAAAGTTTCTTTAGTAACAGATGTACACATACTTCCACATCCTTCTCCACTCGAATAATTATTTCAAGCTGGAAAAAGTTACTGAAAGTGTATTGAGATCCAACTAGTTTGTTAGTAAATAGAGAAAAGATGCAACTGAGCTAAGAATGAATCCAGGCACTGAGTTTCATAGTTTTTTTGACTTCAGAAAAATTTAAAAAAAAGATTCTTAGTTTTGATGAATACGGGAAATCTCAATTATTCTTGCTCACATATAACGGGCTTCTCTGGTAGTGTGACTATACAAAACTGGACTTAACTCCTGAGTTTTCTGAGATTTCTATACTATCCTTTTTTTCTCTTAAATTCTGAAAAAAATAGAACCAGTACCATATAACAGTGGCTGTGCAAGACCAAAGAAAATGCTGCTTAGAGAACTAATAAAAAAAATTTAATTTTTCCCCAGTATGTAGTAAAGTGTAACACCATATGTTCTCCTTGAAAATTGGTTTTAAAATGCAATTAATTTTAAAGAAATCTTGCATCTCATATTCTATGAGTTTGTAGATAAACAATTGAAAGTATTTTAAGTGTTAAACATTATTGCCATAGAACATGGAGAGTTTGACTACTTTCCCAGGAAGATTTAATCATATCAGGAAGTGTTAGTTTATCATAGTACCATTTCTCCACCTATTCATATGCCAGTGTATGCAATGCATTTATTTGTACCCACTGCTGGGTTTTGTATGCAGACTCTGAAATGGATGCCATCTATTGAAGAATAGCTAACTACTAGGCCAAAGAAGTCCTATAATTTTGTGTTCAAAATCTCATATCCTAGTCCTGCAGATTCCTACTTGGATCTGCTGTGGCTTTCATCCAGAACATTTGTAACTCTCAGTGAGTCAAGAGTTACTCGACCTTTTCTTTGCAATTTCTTCCTAGTTTTACATTTAAACCTCCCTGGCACCCTTGTCATATGACCAGGAAGTTACAGGTAGAGATGAATAAACCACATGCAATCAGACCATACCTTAATTCCTCTTCTGGACTTTCCCAAATGAAGTTTCTTCTTGAGTCTCAGTGTCCCATGCACCAGGTTATACAGTAAGTATTTATTCTAGATGTGATGTGAACTATTTAAGGACTATTTAAGGACTATTTAAGGAACATTAAGTACACTGAGAGTTATCTTCTGAAAATACTGTACCAAGAGATTGATTTGTATGTAATTTAATAGTTTTAAAGTTTACCACATTGTCAAGGCTGGTGCCTGCAAAAACATACACCTTGCCCCCTGCTTTGTGATTTTTCACAAACTTGAGTTGCATTTTTTGTTGGCACATATGACTATTATGACTGAAATCTTCCCTGACAGCATTCATTTTCAGAAAAGCAGATAGACAACATTTACAAATCAAATACACCAGCTGTGGAAAAAAATAATATTTAAGTAGATGATTATTGTACAAGAAGATTTGTTTTCAAAGGTGGCTAACACTGAAATAAATGTCAGTAGACCCTCCAACCTCTTGAAGTTTGGTTGATTTTGAGATGTCTTAGCAAGAACATAACTGCTTAACTGAACAAATATTTTATTCAGTTTTATCCATTAGATTTGTAATAAGCACTCCCACCCCTCCCCCCCAACTTTTGCTTTGAGGTTCAGGTTCAAACAAACTCAGACTCTCAAAGAAAAATTGCTGACTACCACCTCATTTAGTGTTGAAATCTTGAAAATCTGCATATTTCACATCATGCAAAATTGTAACATGACCCACTTTCAATACAGTTAATTAACCAAAAGGAAATGCACATTTCTTTCCCCTTACAATATGAAAATTATGCAGAAGCTGCATAGAGCTCAGGAATATTTGGGCCACTGTCTCTTCTGGACATCCTAGCCTAATATTTTTCAACATGCAATTAGACTTCCTCACTTTCCATAAGGGACTTTCTTTTTCCATCCAATAATTTGAGGTTACAATAGCTGCACAGTGGAAATGCTATGAGCCTCATTATTTCTTTGGCAAGCCTCATTAATTTTGATGCTACATGACCATTAATTGTTAGTAATATCTCCTAATCCAGGTGTAATTGATTAACAGTCAGAACTATTTTTCTGTTTGGTTTAAGAAACTACCCATCCTCATCAGAAAGCTGTGATATCATTAATCTTCTCTTCTGCTTTAAGGGAAATTAATAATCAATTTTCCTTCTGCTGTCCTTAATTTATACCGTAATAAGGATCAAAAAAGTCTATTAAGAATAGCAAGGAAATTATGGGATAAAACAGATTTTTAAGCATGAACTGGAATCAAACAAACAAACAAACAAAAAAACACCAACAAAACAATCCAAGTATCACAACACTTTATCACATCAGGATCACATCTGTATAATCAATTATGCAGGATACTACAAGTGCCCAGGGCAGCTTTGTAACAAATGTATCGATCCTACAGGCACATCTATAAAATAAAGGCTTTGGGCTTAATTATGTTCACTTTTAACCTTCAGAGGACCAATTCCAAATATAAATCTTCCCAATTGCCAGCAATATCTATTATGAAACCATGTATTCAGACTCAGTGCTTAATGGTGCAACATTCCTTAGCAAAACTTATTTCAGTGTTATCATTTGGGCTGGAAACTGTACAATATAAAGACCCAGGAATAGCTTTACAGGCAGAGAATGGTGTTATTTTATCACTGTGTCCACTTGATGCCTGCAGATTACTAGTAATAATCTGATGTTTATTATCTGAAGTGATTGTGCACTAATGGCTGAGGACTGATGAAAAAATGAGGTCCTAACCTGCATATACCAAAATCTTTTTGAATAATGATTAATTTTTTTTCCTCTTCGATACTTTACTGATGTCTTGTATCGATGCCAAGTTCTGTAGATCATTTATGGAACTAGCACTTCTCTGCCTGTTTTGATAGGAATGGACTTTACACAACAGTCTGTAACTAGCAAAGTTCTGTGCTAATTAGTAAATCACTTTCATAATACCTCAAGCCTAGCTATCGAGTGGAAAACTGCATACTATGCTGCCCCCTGCTGAAGTATAACAAGCTCACTGTACTTTATGTTTAACACTAAGTGAAAGAAGTTAGTGCTGATATGAGAAAAAAACCCAGACCACTCAACAGCGGTATGTATGAATTTAAAATTCTATTTTTTTCTTTAGCTTGTGAATTCTTAAATGTCTTATTTATACTTAATTACAGGGTTGGTTGATAGTAAAGTATAGGTTGGTTTCTGTAGCTGCATGATGCAGGGTAATATTGAAATTCAGATTTTAGCATTGAAATCATGCTCTTATTGTATTTTCTTCAATGAAACAAGAAAAATATTCCTTTCCTTTTCCTCACAGAAAGCAGGCTAGTTCTTACTATAGGGAAAAAAAAATTCAGTATACTGTTTCTAGTGTTAATCAGAATAATACATAGTGTAGGATTCTATTCACAGTGTATATGATAGTGAGTCATATACTGAAGATAGTTATTGTGTTATTGATTTTCTGAAGGCACAGATACCAAACAATACAGAATAGAGATAATGATCTAAAACCAATTGATGATGAAAAACTGACTTCTTGCTCACATATTGAGTACTACCAAACAAAGACTATTTTTGGAGGAAAAAGGTTATACAGTAAGAAAACACTAACAGATTTAATTTTTATTTTTCTTTCTTCTGCTTTAATAACACTCTGAAATCAAAACATAAATAATTATGAATTAACTTTCCCACACCTCTCACCTATGTCTTAATCAAAAATTTAATGTAAGTTTGGTGCAAGTTTCTCCCATTCTGACTGGAAAGTAGGCTCTATGACCATTTTAGGAAAAAGGACAGCAAAGGGAGATAATCATTAAGACGAACAGGCTCTGGTTTATCTCAATTTCCAAACTGAGAAACTGCTGCCAAAACCATCCTGAAAATGGCTGAATTTAAACAATGATGCAATGTCTCTTGAGATAAGATGATGAAAGACAAGTACATGAACAGAAACCACAAATCTGAACAATTGGTTGAAAATACACTTCATAGCAGTCTGTCAGGGTAGGGAGAGAGGGACTTGTGGCCCATAACAGTTACACAGTTTTCCTGACCACTTGCTGTCTCATCAGTATTCTCTCTGGCTTATTTACCCCTTACTGGTCTATGAGAGATCCCAAATCTTCGTTCGCGAAGACTAGCCATGAGTGAGTGAGGTCTATGAGAATAGTTTTTGGAAATACACTGTAGTGCAGCAGCTACTCATTTTGACTCAGCTGGCTCTCTTTTGTTCACAGATTGATTCCAGCTCATTCCTAAAGGCTCACCACTTTGACACACACCAAAGGGTGACTTCGCTGCCTTTGTCTTCTGAGTGGACTATGCCAGCCCTTTGTGCCTCACTTTAACTTGTGCCTGTCTGCTTCCCTTCACTCTGCTAAGTGGAGGGGAACATATGGCCCTAAGTGCCTAACTCTGATTTCTTGCCACACCTTCAATTACACTGCCATATGCTCTAGTACCATATTGTAATTGCTGATAGTTAGTGCTAGAAGTACAAAAGGAGCATTTCACAAGCCAACAGGTTTACTTCTGCTATATAATAAAACTGAAACAGCTGTCACTGTAGCCTCCTTTGATAATCTCCTGACTTGCTCTGAACACCAGGTTTTCATAATTTTATGTATTTAAAATCATGCTATCATTCCTTGCTCATTATTTTTCTCTTCATCACTTTAAAACCAGCAAAGAGAAAACCTATTTTCACATTTTTCTCTTACTTCAGACTATCTCTGTAACCCCTTATTCTCCATGGGAACCTCTTTGGGTCCCTGTTACTAGGGACAATATCGGAGGTGTCAGAGAACAATGCAACTATTTAATTTTACAAAGATTTTATAATCTAGGGAATGCTTTGCTGTTTTAACTACATTACATTCCTGCCTAACTAAGATGATCTAAAACCCACTGGTTTTTTTTGTAATAAGTAGGACAGTACTCCCTGTGATATTTTTGCATTTCAAGCATATGGTTGCAGTTTAGAAAATCTACTGGAGGAACATTTGTGCAGTGAGCAAGCACTCTGGATTTCTATTATTCATGGTGACAGTATACAAGCTTCCACCTCCTTTAAATCATGTTTAATGCTGTCTAGCTTTTCTTTTCTTTTTCTTTTCTTCTTTTTTTTTTTTATTTTTGTTAAACATGAATTTTAACAATTACAAGAACAACTTGCTTAAACATGGAAAAGGAAGATGTCGTAAAAATTGAACTACTATAGCCCTAGGGAAAACTCTCTGTATGGATACCAAAACACAAGTTCAGTTGCTGGATTACAGTGAGCACTCAAGACAGGTGACAATCCAAAAAGGGGTTACTTGGGGCATGAGCTAAGCAAAATGCAACCAGCAACATATTAATTTATTTTAAAATCCTAGTTCACACAAAATGTGGTTTTCCACAGAAACACATATGCCACTTTCAGCAACAGTCTCTTTTACATCCAAGATGGAATCTTGCATAAAAGGAAAGGATAATCTACTTCTAATAGTCCTTGCTTCCTAGAGTCCTATTTATCTGTATGTTAACACATATACTTAATTTCTTTCTGAAAGATATTATGGGTCTGACATTGTCATGTTAGTTGGTAGTCAGGGATCTTTCATATTTTTAATCTGAGATATTTGTCCTATTGATAAAGTGGCATTATTATAAAGCCCTTTCCGTCACTGTCCTAATATGTAGTTCACAATTATCAAAACTCTAAATTCTTTTTGTTGGTTTGTTTTGGTTTTGTTTTATTTTGTGGGGATATTTGTTTAGTTTTGCAACTGCTTTATAAGGCTATTTGTTGTTTCTGCACAGAACTCCTCATTTGATGTAGCATGCTGTCACCTAAATCAGAAAATCGACTGCTTACTCATTTGACTCTACAATTTGCTGACCTCTGTGGGTCTTTCTTCATAAGTTTAAGTAAATTGCCCTTTCTGTTGGAAAGATGAAGGCTACTTATTCTTCAGCACTCCAGGTCTGGCATGGGCCACAAGCATTATGTCAGTTCTGGGACAGTATACAACAATGGGCTGACATGCCAGGTAGGAATGTCTTACAGATTGTCTTGCCTATATGTTTATTTCTTTACTGTTTCTTTTAATGGCTCTGCCTAAGGATTGCTTTGTTCATAGTAACCAACTTGCAATGTCTCCTCAAGACTGTTTTTTTTTAAAGAGTAACATGAAATAAGGTAAAAATAAAACAAAAATTCTTTGTTTAATTCAGTTCAGAGCAACATCCTTCATCTCCTTTCTAATCCTCTGACAATAACCTTTTTGTGGGATTGAGCTTGCTTTTACTTCATTCCAGATGGCTGGTGCAAAAGGACATTGATCTCTGTTGTATACTCTACATTGTAAAAACACCTGTAAATGTATAGTGGATACAAGACTGTCAGCTTTCTACTTAATGAGCTTTAAAAAATTGCATTGGTACGATATAACACCTAGTAAATATATTTATTATTAGGCAAAAAATCATCTATCATTGCACCAACATTTAATAACCTTTGGGCAAATCTGACATAATTATGCTTGTTTGGAGCTTTGTCATTTTGCTCTAAGTTTCTTTTCCAATGAGGTGTTGTATAAAAGGCTAGACAAAATAAAATTATATTAACGTAAATATATTATACAGAAATACACATTATTAACAGTTGTGACCTCCAGATAAGATGATAAAATTATTTACCATAACTTTTGGTAATTACACAAAATCAGCTTTTACAAAATTAGTGGTTAGATGTGTTGTTTAAACTCAACTTGTCTCTTTATACTTTGACATTTTTAGTAAATGAGTTGATTAAACTTTTGTTTCACAAGACAGTCTCTTACTGTAACCATTTACCCTAATTTGCAGTGACTCTGGGTAACTTGTAAATTGAGCTTCTCTAATAAACATAAGTTTATATGTGGAGTCTGAAGCTCATGGTTCTTGCTTTAGTTCACAATTTTCAGTGCAAGTTTTGTACAAACAAAACTAAAAGGTCTTGGCATTTTGATCTGATTCTAACGTTGGTGCTTCTTGGCTGCAGATTTTCTTTCAGGAATTCAAAATATAGTGTCAATTACAGTGTTAAAAATTAAACTAAATTTTATTTCATTTTTTGGGCTTTTAATTAACATCTATTTGTGCCTATGCTGTTAGATTCGGTCAGGGATTGTGAAGAGTAGTGCTGTCTATGCTCTGCAGAGCCTGTGCTCCATTACCTAAAGTAAAGCAATGAAGTACCACCCTTTATCTACTAAATTCCACAACATGGTAAGAAAACACTAAAAGAGATAGAGGAAGGGGAAATACATTAAAGAGAATCAAGATAATTGTTTTGAAAAAAAATACTGGAGAGAGTCATATCCTCTACTATACAGAATTGTGCTTCACACAGAAGATTTGCCTTCTTTTTCCAAGAATTTGAGTGACAGCAAATCTGTGACCACATTAGTCATTCTGCCAAGGCTGGAAAAACCTAGAAAGAAAAAAATAATAATTGCTAAAGAAAACAGACACAGGCCTCAGAAGTTATAAATTTTCAGTGCTGTTTACTCCACATGCTTTGTGCAACATGTCCCAGCTGTGCACGTGTCATTCAAGTGTCCGGCTCTGTCTGTGCAGACTATTCTTACTGAGGCTCCTACCTAATCAGCTTGTAAGAAGCACATTTTTTCTATTTGCCTGCATTAGAGGGAGACATGACAGATGTATTTGAAGTAATGCTAAAAACTGCTGTGAATGGGAAAGACCAATCTCGGCTAACAAGTGAGTATTCTAATGCTGCAGCAGCACATAATCATTCACATTTATATCCTGCTGTTCAGTGGTGACATATAGCAAGACTTCATCTACGAGAAACTCATAGAATTGTCAGATGATAGAGGAGAATGCAGGATAAGGAGCAGAGATCTGATCAGTTGTTGTAATTTGTACATTGTTTTTAAAAGATCCCAATTGCTTTATGTGGCCTTCCTACTATGTTTTGACTGTACATTACACAGGAATTGCAGCATTCTATTTTATTTACATTCATCCTGTACTCATGATGATGTGATATGATAAAGTACAACATAAGATAGTTCCTGAAAAAGCACTGTACTTTAATTTAGTAATCTATAAATCACTAGTGAAGCAGCTTTGCAATTTGGAAATAGAAACACTTCCATACATGTGAGTAGTACAGAGGAAATTTACCAGACAATGTCTTCATGCCCTTCATGTCTTTTGTTTCTTATTCCTCACAGAAGACTCCAAATCTGTGTGAGTTTTCTGGACTTCTTTTAAGGGGAGACTATATTTTAAAAGGAATATCTTTCTTCCTTTAAAGGGAAATACAAAATATGCATAGAAAAAACAGTGTTTTGCTTGATAAAATCCTGCCTAGAGAAAACAAGCCATCCAGTATTTTCTGAATACTCAATTTACTTTGAATATACACAGGCAAGTTTCAAGGGGAAATTTGCTACTGAGAGTAAAACCATCATATATTTTGGATCAGCATTAAATTTTCAGTATAGGTTTGCTTTTTTGAGAGCAATGTTCTATAATCTCATACACTTGTTATCAGAACTTGATATTTAAAGTACATAGATTATTAATTGTAATGGAAAATATATGGACTTCAACAGTATAAGGACTTTTACAAATTTGGATTCATAACTGTAAGAACTATAAATTACTATTGATGGGTACTTAAAGTCTTATAAGTATCTGATATTGATTAATTCAAGCAGAAAAATTAGGATATGAGATGAAAAGCCACGGACATGAAAATGAAAGATCTTGCTTTCACACCGAGCTCCTGCTGAGCTTGGAATTTGATATGACCTGTGAGCCAGGGGCCACTGGCTCACAGAGATAACACCAATCATTCGACCAATCCATTTTTGACATGTTTTTGCCAAGTTGAAGTGGAATTCACCATGTGATTAGTCCCCCCACAACACAGCAGGATGTTGATTCTCACAAGTAAGAAACATGAAGAGGAAAAGAAAAAACCAACAGCTTAGGTTACAGCATACTTCTCTTTGTTCCCCTACTCAAACCATAGTATATGGACAATTTCATGACAAAACATACAGGATGCCTTGTGCCCTTTGATTTCTGGCTTTTGAGTACTCATCCTGCCATGTCTTGGTACAGGCTTTTCACTGAGATTCAGCTCAGGTTCTTAATCAAACTAGTTGTCAGACGACTTCATCGGGCCAGCGAACGAGAATGTTGTGTCACCCTTTTCCTCTAGGAGGAGAGACTTTCAGACTTTCCAGACTTTCCCAGCAAGTAGCATCCCACTGTGTCAAAGTGAGTATGGAACTCTCTTGCCCCAAGGGAAGCTTTAGAAATCACCATATCATGCAGGGTCACTTGTTGTGTCCTTGGGCTCCCATGAGGAAAGAAGTTACCTGTCTGTAGGTGCACTGTTTTAATAAATGGAGTTTTGCTCCCATGCTTATGGCACCCTTGAACATACATTCACAGTCTTGTAGGCAATGGAAGACATTGGTACAGAGAAATAAATGTTTCCTAAATTCTGCTTGCTTTATGTACCAGTAACCCAACAGAAGGTTAACTCCAGCTATTTTTCTGCTGTCTAGAAGGACAGAGGCTCAGGCCTTTTGACTTATTTGATATTAATTATGGATATTTTTAATGATAGTTACGTATTATTTCTTTAATAATATTTTAAAAACATGCTGTTGTAATACGTGTAGGGACCTACTAACCATTGTTCTCTTATCTATAACATGCTTACCTTTATTTCCTTTTGTTTGATGTAACTTACATAATTTTGCTGAAACAGGGACTTTTTTATATTATAATCTAATACAGGGGGGTTTTTTTAGCTAATATTTCATTTTCATGTGGATATCAAAACACTGCTTCTACCTTTGTGAATACTTCATGATGAAGAAGCATATACTTTTGCTGGCTTGTTCTGATGTGCTTTTAGTAACTGCATCTGGCTGCAAAGGGGATCCTTAGGCCTCAGTTCAGGTTCTTATCTATCTTTATATTTGTTTCCTTCTCTAAATGAAATTTTTAATATATTTGAAGGTTGGTTCTCTTTTCTTAATAGGGGAACATTGCTTAACAAATTGATCCACTTTATTTCACATCCTTTGCATGGAACTAACTGAATAGAATAGAACTGAAACTAAAGAAAAAATAATAGAAAAAAAATAAAAAATCACTTTCTTAAATATAACCTAATGTGTTAGTAAACTAGCCATGTGTATAATCATAAATACTGTAACTTATTACAACAATAAAACACAATTGATCAGTGTAAACCAAACCATGTAAAATACAAGAGCTTCCAAAAAATATTTAAATTAAATTTTTGTAACAGTAAGGAAGGTCAGAAATTATAATGCCTAGGTCTTGAATAAAGATTTATGGCAAAAGGAATGATTTCCTCCTCCTCTTCCACTTCCATACTAGAAGAGTGAAAATATTTATTTGATTGGTCAGTATAAAAGGTACTAAAAGAAAATTCATGTCTTACTTTGATGAACCATCTAAAATGGCCTGAAGTCCAGGGTCTTTTTCCTATCTAATTTATGCATCATTTTGCAGACATCATTGAAAAAGCATACTGAAAACCAATGGAAAAAAAAATAAAATATGAGAAGAGAGACTAGAAAATAGGTAAAAAGTCACTGAAATTTAGTTAGTTATAATACTCTGAATAGTATTTCTGAACTGCACTGTTGCTCTGTAAAAAAGCTGGAACAGAAAAACAAAGATGTAAACCCCCATATTGATATGACTAAAGACTTAAAGAGACATATAAAAGTTTTTCATAACAATAACAAATTAGTCTTAGAAGGATTTATACCAAAATGACAATCCTTTTTTTTGGATTTAAATATTTATATACAACTATAAATACCAGGCCGTCAGTGAATAAACCAATGGCACTTCGCTGATCAGAAAAGAATCAGTGCTAGTCAGGTTCATTGGCAGTTACATCATCAGCATCTAATAGGCACATTTTCTCTCCTAGAAATCTTTAGACTTGGTTCTCACAGTGAAACTGGGACATAGCAACTGACCGTTTTAGAATGAGGTAATGAATCTGCAACTTGCAAATCCTGGTGCAGTGTCTTTTTTTCCTATGCCAAAGCATGGATAAGAGCTAAGACAAGATTCATCCTAAAAATTTGCAGTTCTCCTACATGGCTTTCTCAGTCAGATGCCTGTGTTGCCTTGTCAATTTTTGTTATTCTTTTTTTATGAAACAAAAGAAAATGAAATTTGAAAAACAAATACTGCTCTGGGGTTCTCTGATATATATTTCTTGCAAATTAAGAAAATTATTAGCCTTCAGGTAATTTACTACTTACCTCATAATAATTCAATTATGGCTATTAAGCACTCAAATATACTAAAAAGAAAAGCTCTTCTAAGAAAAGCAAGAAAATTATTCTGACTGAAAATTGCTTAAACCAATATTACTTGATACTTAGACACCTCGAACCTCAATCCTTTCTTTCTTCTTACTTCTTGTAAGGAAGTAATTACACAACTAATAATACTTTTGTCACTTGTTAGCAGACAGAGATTAGGGCATTATTATAAAACAGCAAGTTACATATCTCTAAATTTCTGCCTTCATAATAAGAGTGCCAGTAAGAAGCAATAACCATCAATAAAAATAACATGGACAAATTGAAAACAAATCCATAATCTGAAGAAGTATATAGTGAGGAAATTAGCACATGAAAGAGGACTATGTTTTGTAGAGAAATAGGACCATGTTGATCACAGACAGGCAAATCCTTTTTTCAGTGCAAATTTACAGAGTGTCTGCAGAAGACATGAGGTCCCAAACAAGACAACACAAGGAACGTATGATGAGGTCTAGAAAAAGCAATTGACATAGATATTAACAGATGTTGCTGTGAAAACTGGAAATAAAATAAGAACATTTTGTATCTGTTATAAACCACAGTTCCAAAAATGGGAAAAACAAATAGTGTGAGAACATGGTTACTGATTTTCACAGAGTGAAAGGCAATGAAAAGAAGCATACAATAGGTTAACATTAAATTCACTTTGCCTGTTTTATGCTGCTCATTTGCACACAACCGATGTAATCCCAGGGTAACTAATACTTTCATCCATACATATGTCAGTTTCTCATCGGTGGAGTGGCACAAAATCTGTGGAACATGCCAGCGAATATGAGCTGATATTTGATGAGAGGAGAATGATGTAATAAGAATCTTTCTGAAACAAAATGGAAAACCAAAACCAACAACCTTCTTCTGTACCAAGGCCAAAAAAGGATAGAAGGAATTATGTGGGTCGCAGAATGTTTAATACTGAGACGAAACCTTTTCAACTCAAGCAGTTCCAGAAAAAACAGAAACCATGCCAAAATAATTGTTGTTCTGAAGATCTCATAGGTTCATCAGAGGAAACTGAGAGAACAAACTTCTTCAGCTGGCGAAAATCAGGACAATACATGGTCTTTGTGACATCTCTGTCTGTTCACTCTTTCTGGAAATTGATTCAGCATTTACAGACCTAAGCCATGGAAAACAAGCACTGTGATACATCACTACTCACAAAAGACACCGTGTCAAAATAGGATGTATTTATTTGTGGCCAAAATATTCTACCCTGATCATAGCAGTTTCACCATGAAAATATAACACACTATTTCATGTCTTCACAGTTACACAGGCTTCATAGCTAGTATTGCAACGTAAACACACTTTCTGGTTTCAAAGTATTTGGAACACTTTAGGCTTCTGTTCTCTACTGACTGCTGTTTAGCCTTTTCCCACTCTCATGAGTATTTTTTCTGAGTTTTGACTAAGGAAACAAAGTTGCTGTGACTGAGACTCTTCAATTTCCAGTGAAAATGAGATTAAGAGAGCATGAGATCAAATCATTCAGTATCTTCCTTTAAATTAAATGCATCCATACACAAAGTCAATTAGCAATTAAATTTTTCTTTTTCCAGCATTCTTGAAGGAACATCCTTTAATAGTTGCAGCATTAGTAGAACACAAGTTACTATATATTTTGGGCAAAATAGAAAGATAATGTAGTGTAGTATAGCTACATTACTGCAAAAAGGACAGCACTGACATTTTCAAATTTGTTTGAGTAGTACTGCACAGTAACGGGAGAGGACTGCATGGTGCCAAGTGAAAAGAATTTTCCGTATCCTTTGTAACACCATAACTGTCATTTGTTTCCTTGATCTCATTAGACTGTGTTTTCCTTATCCCAACCACACTCGTGACTTTCCAACTCTCTCCATTGATCACTGTATTAAAGCTGATAGATTGTTAGATTTGTTTTGTGCACCTATTTCATGGTGGAAGATAGTAAAGTGAAATCTCTACCCATCTTTACATTTCCTGCTGCAATGAGCTACTGGCATAGCTTAGATTCCTCCTCAATCTTTATGTGCCCTACTCTAAAAACTGGAATGAAGATGGCTTGGTGTCATACGCAGAGGCTGTCTCCACTACATGCCTCTCATTCAGTGGGTTGCTAGCCCTCTGTGGGAAAGGCGTATTTTTCCCAACAGAGTATGCTTGGGCACTTAAGCATGTACTGAGGAAAGATTTCTTTATGTTTCTTTGAATGGCTTGAATCAGGCTTCCCAACCCCCTCATGTCTGCAAGGTGGATGGGATTGCATCACTGCAAGTAGCACAGCCAGCAGCTCTTTTTCAGGGTGAAAATACCCCTCTCTATGCACTGCCATGATTCATAATATGAGTATGGGTTGCTGTCTGTCACCTGTGCTGGCCGTTCTCCTGAGGCACTATTGTAGCTTGAGCTGCTCCAAAGGTTGAGAGACTTTAGATATAGTGCTCTACTTGCAATTCCTTTCATTCTTTCAAATGCTTGATCTGAGATCTCTGACTGTTACAATGCCACAATAGCTCAAAAAGATTGTTAGGCAGCCTATAAATCAGCTGGTTTCTTTCTTATTCTTTGATTTGGCATTTCTCGGGGTGAGCTGGAATACCCAAAAAGTCAAAAGCTTCACTGGAAAATGCTTTTTCTTTCCAATTCTACATCAGGTCACTTTTTTTTCCTCTCATTACATGTTAATATCTAGGTTTTGTTCGTGAGGTTTTTTTCTGTTTCTGTTATTCAAACATAACTATTCTTTGTAGTCTTAGTACTCATGTAAATAAGTCATGGGAAAGTGTCAAATATGCAATTTTCATTTTAAAAACAGATTTCTTAACAAAATAAGGGTTATTTAGTCATGCTATCAGACTATTAGTTCTTCAGTATAATAATTTTGAACCTTGGATAGTTTCAACTCTATAAAAATGAAGAGGCACAATAAAAAATAGTAATATTTTATAGCAATATGAAGAAGTGTGGTAGTTGCTTAAGAGTCAGGGATGCATGTTAATATCCTCAAGAGGGTAAGAGGCCACAGTATGAATTCAAGAGACTGTTTAGCCAGCCAGCTGGCCATTTAGCTCACCTACTAATCAGCCAAACAGCATATATGTAGCTCCAAATCAACTGTGATACATACTGTCTCTAGTCCATCTAGTATGTAAAAAAATAGGTGGAATGAAAAGATCTAGAGAATGAAGAAAACTAAAAATCTAGTGATGGTGGAGACATGATTGTATAAGATAGGGATTTTCCAAGGTTGTAGAGTATGTATGACCCTGTTGATGTAAAGTTTGCAGAGTGTTTGAGCAATCTGTATTTTTTGTGGGTGGCCAGGTTATTTTTTCCCAACTTTTATCCCTTTACACGCATGTTAATGAACAGATCCCATTAATTTTCACTTTATTACCAGTTTTCACACATGAGTTGTGTTTTTTTTTTTCTTTTCATGTGGAAATGCAGCACACCTTGCCTGAGTCTTTCCTAATTCCTACCTGCCTTGTTTCTAGGATCTGTCTTGTTTCCTACCACTGTGGGTATGCACCTTTCTGGAGCGATGGCTGCATTTGATGTGTTCTGAGCCACTCAACAGCATGAAGATCTTGATATTCCTAATTAAACTGGACACCTTAGCAAGGACATGTCAGAAAGGAGGTTGCAGAGCTGCTCCCCAGGGGCAGCAGGGCTGAGCAGGACCCCAGTGTGGTAGCAAGGTAGGGCAAGAAAGGCTCCTAGTGTGTCAAACAGGCAAGGTCCTTGACAGTGGCCAGGACCAGCCAACAGTCCTCCTGTGAATCTGAGAAAGTGAGAGGTCCAGTTAAGAATTCTGTTCAGACAGGTGAGGTCAGGGCTAAAAAAGCCAGGCATGCCAACAGCACAGTCCAGGCCATGCAGTCAGGTGCAGCTACTGAGCTAAAGCATGGAGGACCTGGGCCAAGCTCCCAGCACAGCTGGTACCTCGAAGTCTGCACCACTGGAGAGATGACCCAGCACCGAGCTGTCCAGCACCCTGGTGGTGTGTGTGGGATAAGACCTCACAGCCAGAAATGATATTTAAAGTAGCATGAAATTGGTTTATTGATGTCTTTTCCTTATGTTTATTTTGTGATATCAATTTAAATTTAATTAGAGGCACAGAATATTGGGTGAGAACAGGGAAAGTAGGGTAGCGTCTGGGTGGTACTAATTAAGCCAGTCACTCAATCCCCACTTCCAGTGGGATAAAGAGAAAAACTAAAAGAGATAAAACCTCTAGTTGGGATAAGAACTAGTAATAATAGTAATAGTGGTGGTGGTAATAATAATAATATATTAATATTACAACAATTAAACAGGTGTTGAAATCCCGGAGGTGATGAAGACTTTCACTGTGTGTAGAAACCTTTACAATATGCCCTTCTGTTACCTTATTGGAAGATGTCAGTTGTTGTAAGACTAACAGGTAGAGCAAGTTAAAAATATTTCTCTCATTTTGGCCCACATTTTCAAGGGCAGTAATTTCAATTGTAAATGGTGACATCTGACATACCTCATTTCCTGTAATTATAGGATGTTAGTGTAGGATGATGAAAAATGGGTCCTGTAAGGCTGATAATAGCTGATAATAACCTTGAATGAGTGACATAGCTGGGTACCTGAAAATAGACCTTTTTTTACACTCTTTGTTCACTTTTGGTTTTTCCATGTTAAAGTTCCAAGATTGTAGAAAATTTTCAAATACAAATAAATGTGTTACCAAGGAATCTTCAGCAGCTCTTTTTTGGAATTAAAATATCACTTGTGATATCACAAGTTATCACAGTTTTTGATTTTTTTTTAATTTCATTTTTTTGTTTTATTTTTTCCTTTTTTTTATGAAACATCACTTCAGACAATATTGATTACAGCTGAATGTGTTTCACAAAATTTGTTGCCTCATTGGGGAAAAAACCTTAACACTATTAATTTAAGACAGAGGTAGCATTTGCATCTGTACTTTAGATTGAGGATCATGTGATACCATGTATGTATACACAGTCTTTCACCTGACTAACATTAAAGAAAACTTCACAAACACTTCATTCATTTGCTCAGTGTTTCTCTGTTTCCATTGAATCCGAAAAATCGGTCCGAGAAACTGCTCAGAAACTTTTTTATCTTTAAGCAGCAAGGTATTTGTTTATTCAACGTTGGAAGCAAGCCAGCTCGCGCTGGACAAACTTGCTCACTGGCTTCTCAGAAAATCAACACTTTTATATAATTTTCAGATGTGATTAAATGCATATTCAAGTGATTACAACATCTATCAATGCATATTAATAATAGGCGGAGTATAGGTGGAGCTCAGGCGGGGCTCGGGGCGGTGCTTCTCTTGGCTCCCCATTTCGGAGGGTCGTTCCTATCTTCCTCCATGGGGCAAGGGGCTTCAACTCATCTTCCTCAGCTTGACCCTTCTTCTTTTCCATTGTTCTTGACCCACTCACTGAAGCTTGGAAAAAGCCCTGGCTCCAGGCCTACTTCTCCTATTCAAATGTCTACCTGATCCTGTTATATTTCTAATTTATTGCTTCTAAGTCTATTACATATTCTTGTACTATTCTCTTAAGCTTTGGTCCAGTAAGTAGAACAGAATGAGCACAGATCGTTTTGGATGTTGGTAGCTTGTTAGAAGGCCCAAATTTCTTAGTTAACTCTTTTGGGCCTAACCTCCTGTTTCACCATGCACATGGACAGAAAATCATCAGGAGGAAAGTTACAACAACAGTACTAGTTATTTCAGTACCATTTTAAGATGAGTAGGGGGTTAATAGCAGTCTTACACTTAAACATTTCCACTATTCCATGTAAAAATATTTTTGTTGTTATATATTCTGGGTAATTTCCTTTAAATGTATTTGTGAGCAATCACAGAAATAAGACACTCACTTTAACAATCTTCCTAACAGACTGTGATAGACAATTTGAAGTAGCTTGAGATTGTTACAGTGTTTTAAATTCTTTGGTATTCTTTTTCACTCTGAAAAGCTTGTAGATCAAAGAAAACTTGGTGCCCCAGACAAAAGATCATGAAAACCTGCACTCGTCTTTTTCCTTTTAGAAACTATAAATAGATGTTATTATTGAAGGAAAGTCAAAGTCAGCACAACTCCTTGAACAAGGAAATTTAATAGTACACAAAATTATAGATGAACAAAAAAGGTGGAAGGTTTTGTAGTAAATATGTACCGTCTGTTCAGATGATTGGAAGGGGTTTTTTTCCCCTTTAGTTTTACTTTTTGTGGAAAAATTCAGAACAGTATGATGGTGCTTTGAAAGAGAGAGTAAAGATAAAAATAGTACTAAATACATCCTGAAAAATCCTTCTGCTATTTACAAAAGCAATTGCTAACTCTTTTGTGTGTGTCACTATGTTTGTGCATGTCAGTTTGTGTGTGCATTGTATAAAGTGAAAAACATAAAAGCAATTATCTTGATCAGGACTCAGTCTGGACCCTTCTGTATTCTAATTCAACTATTTCATCAGGTGATGCATTAAACCTAATGTTTTTGTGTGAAAATATCGTTGTCAGCCTACCCTACCCTCTGAAAAAAAAAATCTTTTAATAAAAGCCTAGCATCCTCTTCGAAGGCCTACTCATATATTACTTAGCTATATAACAGAAACATTTACAACATTAATGTATTCACTTTTCAATCTTCCTGGCTTTAATTAGACATCCTGAAAACTGGGCATTACTCTTTGATTAAAAAACATTTCATGAAATGAGAGAAAAGTCCTCTGGGTAATGCTGTTTCCATACTCATAGTTTCTTCTTACGTTAATCATGTCTTTTCAGTATATATTGACTACACTAAAGATAAAAGACATCAAAACAGACCAGACAGAAGGCAACTTAAAAAAAAAAAAAAAAAAGAAGTAAAATTATTACCTATTATATGCAAGCCTATACGATATCCTCATTTAGATACTACCATCACTTTAAAACTATTACGCCCTAGCTGAGTCTGCACCAAGCTGTGAGCTAAGCTGATTTATTCTTTACTTGCTTAAATTAAAAAATTGCTTTGTTAAATATGAGACGTTATTTGTGAGCGCTGTTTTTATTTGAAGTCCAAGTTCCATACATTAATTAATTTTTGCAGCCAAGGATAGAATCCTTATTATACAGTATAAAAAGAACATTTTCAGCAGCCAATTATCATGTTACCTATTTTGAAAGAGAACTCTTTAGAGGAAATATATCATTGAAAATATTCTGTGTGCTTGTTAGTAGCCATGACCCTCAAATGTGTTAATCAAAAGGCATTCTAGAACCTTTGAAATTAATGGGAGGCATCTACAGACTAAAATAAAGAATGTGTTTCACCCATAATGCGAAATTTATGCTCAAATAAGTGTATGATCTTCAGCATATAGAAAAAATGTACTGAATTTATTGTTTAAAGGAACTGCAAAAGTGAACAGGTATTCAAGAATCCTTGAATAAAAGAGTACTCATTACTACTGTATTAGTACTCATTAAAGAGAGTTTAATGTTACTGAGCAAACTTATGAAGAGATGTAAAGACAGAACTAAAACGTGGCTTTCATCAGTTGTTATAAATTCACTGGCCATGGACTTTATGAGGTCATAAACAGACGAGCACTGATCATTGAATCTCAGTCTTTGAAAAAGAACCTAGGCTCTGGAAAATGATTCTTCAACTGACCATGCATATGAGTGTACAAATAGTTCCTTCACCCCAGCAGGACACTCTCCTTAGGGAAGTGAACTCATCCATGCAACTCTACACTTCTCTCTCAGACTTGACTTAGCAGTTCTGGTTAATATCAGCCAATCTAGATGCCAATTTAGATAGTTTCATAAAATTATTTGGTCACTAAAAATAATATGGAATATCACAACAAAAGGCAGCAATATAGAAATTTGAAACAGAGCTACACTCAAAGTCTGAAGGAACAGAAGGATAAACTTCCTGTGTTTATCAGTTTAGTAGATCCGGAAAAAGAAGAATGTTTTACTTTGAATTCCAACTAGATTTCAAGCTTGATGGGACAAGAAGTGCAGAGAGTACACTCCCCACACAGTAGACCAACAAAACCTTTCCAACACCTTTCTCCTCCTTAGCAAATTCTAATCATATGGTATATTTTTCATCTTCCCAGTCCTGACTGCTGATTATAAATAATGCTGTAGCAATTGTTATTCATAGACCTAAAGCTCAGTCTCAAAGTACTGATATGCTTTTCACAGGATGTGTGAAAAATAATGTGAAAACACAATGATTCAAATACTTGTGACTGTTCATGGTGACTAAAAAAAATGCACATTGTTTCAAGGGACAGAGCTTCTACTGTATTAATTCAAAACAAAATTAATAATAGTAATAACTGGTAGTAGTAACAGTAATCTGAGATATCTGAGGGAAAATCCAGACCATACCCTGAAAGATCTCATTTGGAAAAGGAATACAGCATTTGTGTTCTGCTTTCTTCTTCCCTTTATTCTCAATAGCTCCACAAAAAGAAATTATTTTTTCATGTTAAGGACTTTGCATGTCTATATAGAATGGATTCACATTGTAGACAAAATCAATTTGTATTTGTAAACCGTTATTTAACAACTTCTTTTGTAAATTTGAATCAATGCTAATGGATATGTGGTAACATCAAACATATAGAAACAAAAAGAGTGAGCCAAATTTCCTGCTTCCTTATACCATTTGCTGGTATGTTGCAAAACCAATGTAGAACACTAATAAATCACTTTAATTGCTACACTTACATAAGAAATATAACAAAAAAAATAGAACGAAAAAAAGAAATAAAATTTTACATGTGTTGTAATATAAGTGGGGTTACTGATGACACTTTTGTGCTTCCTCACTATGCCCGTAAATCACTACACAGAACACTGTGCAGACACAAATAGGAGTACAGCCATGCCTCCCTGCTATGCTAATACAACTCAGGCAGCTCAACTGGTCTTCAGGTGGTAGGCCATTTGTGTCATTCTGAAAGCTCTTATCATCCTATTTCAACCTCACACAAAATAAAATGGAGGCCTAAATATTCAACAAGATCCATTATTTATATGAAATGAAATCCAAAGCACCTGCAATATACTTTAAATTTGTGAGATATTGAAATTGTTGTTTATATTATCTTATTAGATACTTATTGTAATTGAACTTTAGAATAATAGAAAAACTGGTTAAATTGCTTTGCAAGTATTTCATTATGCCATTTTTAGGTTGCTCAGATGCTTCAGTCACTGCCAGTAGCAAATACTTTTTCCCGAGGTTGTATGGAATGATAGTAGCAGAGTTTTCTTCAGTTTATGAAATGATTTATTTTATATAGGAAAATGAAATGTAGTTTCAAGCCTAGAAAGCTGATTTTTCGTAATGTCACATTGTGAGTCAGAATCTGATAACCGTGTATCAAAAGCTTACCTATTAGGACAACTGGGCCTAAAGTGCTGAGATAATGAAAAACTAAACAAATCCATACTAAAAAGCATTTAGTTATTTTCAGTCTTTGAGCAATGTTACTCTCTTTAGACAACTGTAATCCCAGTCAGAAATGTCTAAGGCATTAATAGTAAGCACTATTACTAAGTCAGGTAAGCTTTTTAAAAGGAATGTTAAGATATGTAGCATTTTGTTCTGCTCGCAGATACCCACAGTTTTCCCTGTCCATGTATTATTATTTGTCTCTGGATTGTTTATAAATTAAGTCTTTTTTTCCTATGCTCTAGTACTAATGATGTCTTCATTAGGTACCATTATCTGTAATATTATTCATACGCATTTATTATTCAACCAGTAATATTTGTGCAGATTGATAATGACTGGTCAAGTCAGTCTTATTATAATTTATCTATTCCTTAGTGGACAATTGTCACATTTTTAGGAGTACATTTCAAATGTTAAATAAGCACTTTAGTATATGTGATTTTAAATGTGATTTTACATGAAACTTTTGAATTAGCCTTAGTGGAAAAGAGCTATCCAAATAACATGCAACTGCAGTCAGCATTAGCTAGTGTTCTTTACCAGCTGAATAAAATGACGATTTATTCCTGATTCTGAAACAAGCCCCATGTGTGATGGCCTGTGATGGTCCTGGCACCTACACAGATCTCCAAAGGTGATTGCTCCTGTTGCAGTTATACGGCATTAACATCATAATCCATAATTTCATTATGTTTACTTAACTCACATATGAATGATTTGCTTGTTGAAATCTTCAGAAACAAAATGGGCTTAGTGTTCTGTATGTATCATTCTGAAAAAAAAAACCAAAAAACCAGAAAATCCATTTTCAGTAACAGAGCTACCAAATTTTGTTCATATTGACCTTCAAGGACCATATTTCTCTTTATTAGCAATTTTTTAAACACCTGCGGAGATGAGCTAGTTGCAACATGAAATATGAAGTTGTTTCTAATTCACAGGTTTGGAAAATGCAATGCATTTTCATATTAGGAATATGTCTTGTTTATCTTTCTTCTTTTGTATTTTCTTCAACTTTGAAAAATTCTGTTTCATTTTGCCTGTTTTGTCAATAAATAAAATAAAATTACCACTGTCCACAGTTTATTTGCTTAAGCTTTTTCTTTTTAATTTTTTGTTCTCTTTCTTTTGTTTTCCTCTTTATTGTATTTCAAGTCTGTGTATAGAAATATTTTGAAATTAGTAAGAAAATTAATAGGAAAACTTTATCTATCATGTTTAAACATTTCAAACTGATCGTAGATAAGGGTTCACAGTTTATCTTTTGATTTTTTGATGCTGTTTTCTAAAAAAGGAAAGTTTAAATTGTTGTTTTCCTGATAATTTTTTCCAATATTTCAAGAAAAAAAAACTAAGATACCTTATTTTTACTTGCTTTCTATGGGTCTAAACATAAATTCTTCTCTATTAATTGAAAAATTGACTTGTCAGGATGCAAAGCTTTCTGTATACTGTTTTTTCTTCTCCAATAAACACTTAAAATACTGTATTATTCAATTTCTGTTGTCAAAACTTCCTTTGTTTCCTCCCTGAAATTTTAAACTTGTATCGCATTTTCCAGGGTGGTGGGAGTGGAGATTTTTATACAAAGAAGGTGAGAACTTCTCAAGTTTTTGTGGAGAGTTGTGGGAGGGTTTCTTTTCTTTCTTTTTCTTTTTTTTTTTTTGTCTTTGTTCCACACAGTACCTTTGGTTATTAGAAAAATTTTGGAATTTCCAATCTCTCACTTTTTAGGAATAGTGATTACCAAACAGTGATCCAAAGAGATTTTTGAAATTGTTTTCAACTATCGTTTGGATATGTTCATGATCATGTCTTACTGAAGAGAATCATGACACAGATTCTAAAGAAAAACTGATGAAAATACTATTTCTACTTACCTAGTTAAAGAAATCTCCAATGAAAGATATGTTTAAGAAAGGACATGGTTCAAAAGCGATCTTAACTAGCAGTTGTTTTTTACATTATTTTGTGCATTTAACAAACTGAAATTTAGGCAAATGCATTACAATTTCTAGAGGCCATGAAAATTGCTTACTACCACCTCCTTGGAGTGGCATATATGTTATGACATTGTAAAGGGTTTGTAAAAACCGACGAGCTAGTGTAGATATTTATTCATTACACTCCATATGTTTCCTTGTATATAATGAGAAGGAAGTGAAGATTTCTAGTATCTTTTGCCAATGTAATTTTTAAACTTTTTTTTTCTGATTCAATTAATTTTTTAAGGGGAAAATGTTTAAATGAGCTCACTGCAGGGACCTCCATACTTCTTGTCCCATTTATGTCCTAATTGCACAAAATGGAGGTGAAGAGCTGTTATATTTACTCTATAAACAGGCAGAGAGTGTCAGATTACGATTTGGATATAGTCTGAGTATCTTCTATTATTCACCTTATTTAACAAACTGTCACTTGAAAGAGGGAATGATAAGGTTTTGCACAATGTATCAAAGGAATGCTGTGCTTTCTTCCTTTATTATTCATGCTAAATTTGAAGCTAATGAAGCATAACCTCTGAGCTGATATTTTTAATAGATGAAAGAGACATCATGTTACATATTCTATTTTTTTCATCAGCTTCTCTGTATCCAACAAAAACCACAATGATTGCCTTGCACTTAATATCTGACAATTGAGGGGCATTCTTGCTGATGTCTAATAGTTTTCTATTTTCTCCATATTTAAGGTTCCAACTATGAATGAAAGAAGGAGGGTAAAATGTATGGAGAACAATAATATATTTTAATTAAACATTATTGTGTACATAATCTTGACTGATCTTTTTTCCTACATTTTCTTTTTTTCCCCTCCATATCACATATTGATTCCTCTCCTGTCTTTTTTGTATCATCAGCCAACTTTGTTTCCACGAGGATGCTATGACTGTGAACAAAAAGTCCACCTAGATAATAACTTCAGGTAAAATTTCACAGTCTTCACAGCATACAAGACTATTTCATACATTAAAAGAAAACAAAAAGAATAATGCATGACATAACAAGAACAATAAAATGCTGGTTACTATGATAGTACGAGGCCAAGAATATGGTTTAATAAAATTGTACCTTAGGGCTTGTATTTCAGTAGGGGAAATTGTATCATCCTATTATCTCTTATTTGTGGAGGAAAAAAATATATATAAATTTCCATCCTAATTAATAAAAGATAATAAATTTAACTAAAAATATGTCAATTTAACAGAGCATTGAAGAACATTTACAGTGAAAGAAATATACTGTCATTTATAGAGCTGAGTCAGTGTTTCATTCACATTTTCTAATAGCATGTCTCTTTTTAGAATGTATCTGTTGAAAGTGGAAAAACAGACCAGGTGTTAAACCTCACAGGTGAATCACAGGTATTGCCTCTCCAACTGTTTGCTGCTGAATGGGGTCTCTAGTTTTCCAGAAATTTCAGATAAAGTATTTCCTTTATTTCTTTTTTTTTTCCCATAAGTAAGCACAACTGAAAAATTCAGAAGATGTCTAAAGCCACACATCACAGAAAGAAAATAAGAGGAAGACAACCTTTCATACAGGGGAAAATTCTGATCTGGTGGTGAGACAGACTGGAAGTAAAAATCTGAAAACCTGTCTCCCTTCTGCCAATTAAGTGCTTGCAATGTTGATTTTCCCTCTGATCTTGCTTCTAGCAAGTCTAACAATAATGATATTTTCCTTGGCTTGAAGAAAGTTTCACACATTCTGCCCATTCCACTTCCCTTCTGTTGTCTGTTTTTTACCCCGTTTACCAGAGTCTACCAGTATCTGTTGATGCTACAGGCTTATACATTTGCTTGACCTATGCCTCTTGTATTTCCCTATCTTCTTTACCCATCTCTCTCAAGATCCTCTTCCCTTATAAGGCAGCATCACATGTGGTGTGCACATAGCAACTGGTAACAGTCTGGTACAAGATGAGAAACAAAGTTCAGCCTTTGCAATTCCCTTCTTCTCTTATACCCAGGGCTATTTTGTCTGTCCACTTAGCAAGTTGACCTTGGCTTCTTTCCTCCTTGTGAGTCATTCCAAAGTTAGAAGGGCAAGAGAAACAATTGGATTTTTTTTTTTTTTTTTTTGGTGTAAAAAGCTTCAGACTGAAGATCAGTCAAAACACACCTTTTTTTTGTTCTGAGACCTTTCATGTCTGTGAAGATGTTTAAGTACCATCCTAACTGCCTTGACTTCATTGTATACTTCTATAGGAAGAATCTATGGGTATCAACAGTAACAAGGAATATAAACAGCCTTTAAGAAAAACCATCTAGTAAAGAAAAAAGATTGAGGCTGCATACATAAATCCAAGACCGAATTTTAGTGGTTGCAAGAATGACCAGCATACTTCCCTCAGTGCGCTTGTCTATGTCATTTATATCTACATGTTTTCAGTAATAAAAATCTAGTGTATTACTACTTTTGCCATGGCCAAACATAAAATAATGTACAGTTTGACTTTTTCTTTCTTTTTTCTTTTTGATACTCTGAATATGAGAACATAACAGAATAGCAAAACCCAGCAATATATAACAGAATGCATTGAACTAATACGATGATAGGTCATATCAAATAAAAAATATTGTCATTTTATGGTTTGCAGATGACAGTTTTACTTCTGATATTCTTAATAGTTTCGATTTTTTTTTTTTACTTTTCACTCTCCAAGCACTCCTAAAGTATTTGATCAGAAGGATTTGCTTTGGGTTTGCCTGTGTTTTATGGTTGGTATTTTCAAAAAAAGAAAAATCTCATTTTAATTTCTATAGTTACTGAAGTGGGAATCAGAAGTTTAGAGGTTTATCAGTTTACAAGTTCCATAATAACATTCATATGTAAATATATATGCATACTTATATTTTATATTTACTTTCTCTCCATGAGAAGAATGTCTACTTTTTCTCCCATCTCACTTGTATACAAATTTATTGTGCATTGCTGCTGGGCCTATCTGCCATAGAACCAGAATTACAATGTATCTATATTTGTATCTATATGTATATATATAATTATACATATATACATTATATATACACATTATACATATATGTATGTTGCTGTTTACAACAACATTAATCAACTACATCAAGCTACAGGTTTTGCAAAACACAAAAATTGCATAGAGATGCTGCAAGCCATATAATTTTGAATTTCAGTTCATGACCCAAGTCAAATCTTTGTATATTTTGTAAGACTCTATACATGGATTTGGGTATATGCTACCTCCATGGTTACACATAATTTTAATTCTCTATTAACATCTCTCACCACTGATCAATGTCCAGACAGACACAGAGAGAAAAAAAAGAGATGCTTCATTTGACTGGTAAGTGAAAATGTTGTTCTTAAAGTTCATTTTCTTTTCCTTCCTCCATAGTAGTCACAGAAATATTATTTTGATTCTTGTAAATGAATGCAAACACCAGAGAGTAATAGAGAGGAACAACGGTAAATCCATAAGGGTCAAGGTAGCACTCTATATTTCTGCAACATACCTAATTGTTTTGTTAATCAGATTTCACAAGTAATTTCTTGCTAAGGCCTCAAGGTTCTGAACTGTGGTCTATTACATATATAAATCATTATCTTGCACAAATACTGCAAAAAACCCCCACATTTTTTCAACTATTAATATTTGTGGAATAATTACAGGTAGGAGAGTTGCCAGTACTGTAGACAATCCTCTGATAAAAAAATTATCCTTTTTCTATCTGGTCTACTAGATCAATCAGGTTATAAAAGGTAAGACTGATGGAAAAGGAAAGCGTTGAGCTAAAAATGTGCTTAATATTTTGCTGTATGCTATAGGTTATCATAGGTTATGATAAACTATTGCTGCAGATTCCTCATTGAATTCTGAATGTGGAAAGACATTGACTGATATAAGAAGCAGACACAGAGATTTCACTAAAATGGCTCCGGGCATGGTCTAATGGATGTACGTCATTGCATAGAAATGCCCAATTGCTCAGAGTACACAGCTTCTTGAACTTACAATGATCTACAAAGTGCAGAGATCAGGCTAAAAAATCCACAGTAAATTCTTAAACTAGGTTCATAGAGAGGGACATAGAGAGATAGGACTGTTTTCTTTTTTTAAAATATGGTTTCCTTTAGTTATTTGTTTAGTAATTAATCAATCCACCATAGTGTGATCTCTGACACTATTTTGTCACTTTTTGGGAGACAACATTTTATAAAGGTACTTCTCCAAAGACTTTTCAATTCTCTTATTCCAAATTAAGAATCTGAGGGCTCAGAAATTACTCAACGTTATTCTCTCTGTAATTCTAGTGTACAAAAGCAAAATACTTTCTTTTAGGTCACTGGAATATTTCATGACAGATTCCACAATGGGTATCAATATAATCCACAACAGCAAGCAAGCAACAAACACTGGGTGATTTATCCACTTTCTGATGGTCACAGTACCATTTCAATGTAACAAGCGAACAGATTTGCAAGCATCAATGGTATAAACTTTCTGCTGTACCACAAATCCTACCAAACTTGTAGAAGACCTGCAAGGAATTGCAGAATCAATTAGGCTGAAAAAGACTTCTAGGTTCATCAAGTGCAACCTTTGACCGAACCACCATATCAACTAGATCATGGCACTAAGTGTCACTCCCAGTCTTTTCTTAAACACCTCCAGGGACAGTGACTCCACCACTACCCTGGACAGTCCATTCCAATGTCTAATCACCCTTTCTGTGAAGAAATTTCTCCTAATGTCCAACCTGAACCTTCCCTGCTGCAGCTTGGAGCCATTCTCTCTTGTCATGGTACTTGCCTCGGAGAAGAGATTGGCCCCCACACTACTACAGCCTCCTTTCGGGTAGTTGTAGAGAGTGATAAGGTCTCCCTTGAGAATTCTTTTCTCCAAGCTAAACAATCCCAGCTCCCCCAGCTGTTCCTCATAGGACTTGTGCTCCAAACTCTTCATCAGCTTTGTTGCTCTTCTCTGGACTCAGTCCAGCATCTCAATGTCTTTTTTGTAGTGAGAGGTCCAAAACTGGGCCAAGTTAGTTATCCAAATAAGCTGATGTAACTTTATAAATTGATAAAAAAATAAGCTCTTCATAATTATTGGACTAAGGGATAACCCATTTTATGCAGACAATATTATTTCTTGATATTCTTTCCTATCCTTTCTGCTCCCTTTCTCCCTTCTCCTTGTCTCCCTATCTTTCTTCCTCCCTTTCTTCCTTAGTGCTTTTCTTCTTTCTCTCTCTTTTAAAAAAGGCATGATGCAGGCAGGAATAATACCATATACAAGTAACCTCCCCCAAAAAATCTTCACACTAAGACTTGTAGACTGAAAAATAGCACTATTACTTCTGTTTCCACGATACAGAGATGCTCTAAAACTTCCTCACATATTATATGATTCTATTCCAGTGTGTACACTGTGAATTTCAAACACAAAAACTTGTCTAGCTCCATACTGTCTTCCAGACCATATGTTCATAGGAGATTTGAGCCTTACTTCTCTTTCTCCAGCTAGTTTTAATAAAAAAGACCTTCAGTTAAATGCTTAATGTGCTCAGAAAATATAAAGTTTACTCCAAGGATAGTAGTAATGTATCACCAATGTCTTTTACATGTCTTGTTGGAGTGTTCGGGAGGGAACACAAATTTAAATTTCTCTTACTAAATGAATTAATATGGCATTCCCCACTTCCTTCTTAAAGTTGCTGTATAGTCTTAATGGTTTTATCCACGTCTCAGACAACTCAGTGAAAATGCAAAGAAAAGTGGTTTAATGATCAAATGATTTAATTCGGAAAACATGTGAACTACTTTGAAATTTTATGAAAAAATAAATATACGTTATTCAAAGTTTTGTTCAAAGCTGTTTTTCAAAGTCTTCCTCATTGAGCATATCCTTTCTTTGCACAGTAGATAAATGTGACAATACTATAGTGATGTTCTCAGACAACTGCAAGAGAAGTGTAGGGAATAGAACAAAGGTCTCTATGTAACCTTTGTTGACTTCACCAAAGTTTTCGATACTGTGAGCAGAAAAGATCTGTGGCAGATTTTGGAACACTTAGGATGTCCCCCCAAGTTCCTTAAAATGATCAGCTCACCAAGTCAGATATGGAGGTGCACTTTCTGAGCCCTTTCTAATAACCAGTGGTGTGAAACAAGGCTGTGTTCTTGTACCAACCCTATTTACAATCTTCTCCAGCATGATGCTCCAAAGGGCCATGACAGATCTCGATGAAGAAGATGGTATCTACATTTGATATCTTACCAACAGAAGCCTATTCAACCTAAGGTAACTGAAGGCCCACTCTAAGACCTTAAACCATCTTCTCTGGGAGCTGCTTTACACTAATGATGACACCCTCATCACCTGCACAGAAGCAGCTCTGCAGTGTTTAACATCCTGCGTTGCAGACGCTGCTGAGCTCTTTGGGCTGGAAGTCAGCTTAAAGAAGACAGAAGTTTTCTATCAACCTGCACCTCAGAAAGTCTTCCATCATCCCTATATCACCATTGGTGAATCAGAGCTTAAATCAGTCCAGCAGTTTAATTACCTAGGTAGCCTCATCTCCTCGGATGGTAAGATTGACGGAGAGATAGACAACAGGTTAGCAAAGGCATATAGAGCTTTTGGAAAGCTTCATAAAGAGTTTGGCAAAATAAACACCTGAAGAAAAGTATAAAGATCAGTGTTTACAGAGCCACTGTGCTGTCTACTCTTTTACATGGGTCCGAATCATGGGTCATCTACCGCCACCACCTGTGACTCCTAGAACACTTCCATCAACGCTGTCTCTGTACAATCCTAAACATCCACTGGTAAGATTATGTGACCAATACATCTGTTCTAGAGCAAGGAGCAGTCACAAGTATCGAGGCCATGTTGCTGAGAACACAGCTGCACTGGGCAGGACACATCTTAAGAATGAAGGACCACCACCTCCCTAAGATCGTGCTTTATGGTGAACTTGCCACTGGCTGCCGCAAGAAAGAAGCCCTGAAGAGGAGATACGAGGACTCCCTGAAACAACATCTCAGCCTTGGCCATATTGATCATCACTGGTCTACTCTGGCCTCCAATTGGGAGGTCTGGAGACACACCATTTATAACGCTGCTGTCTCCTTTGAGAATGCACTTAGGATCACTCTCAAGGAGAAAAGACAATGCAGAAAGAATCGTGTCTTGCAGAATATACCATCCAAGGAGTCTTTCTGCTGTGTCTTTTGCAACTGGACTTGTCTATCTCGCATTGGCCTCTTTAGCCACCAACGCGCTTGTAGCAAATGTTGGTAGAGCCCTTCCCAAATCTTCGTTCATGAAGCCTAGCCATGATGATGATGACTATAGTGATGGCATTCTCACCTGATGAATGCAGAAAAAAACTATGGACCTCTCTCTCTGTGATGAAAATAAAAAGATTTTTTTCCCCCTAGGCTATTAATATTTTACATCTGAGCAGATGCAAGTTAATAGAATGGAAGAAGTTTTACAGAAGGCCCAAACACCTGATCAGAATATCTCAAGTCTGCCATCTTCTGTCAACTGTTTCCATTTGTCATGTGGTGAAGAAATGGTCAATCCTCCCTGCTCTCTGATAATAGCATAATGTGATGTCTTAAAATTAGATGAATAATATTTTTAAAATCCCCAAATGTAGGAAAATAAGGTAAAGACTTTTTACATTGGTTTAAAAACTAATGGGTTAACATCTTGAAGAAGAGTTTAATAAAAACACTTCTTTTGATAGTTTTCTTTTCACTTTCTGGTTAAGAAGGTTCCTTGTGAAAAGTGGAAAACAGTTACAAAATCTCAACATGAGACTGATAATTCCATAAAATAAAAAAACTATGAATTTTCTCTACAGAGAAGCTACATATTCCAGACTTTGCTAGTCTGCCTGTGATGATGGTAGCCCTCTTCTAGGAAGACAGAACTATTTCACACTCAAAATTTAATATATAGATTCTCTGGACTGTAAGCTTATTGCTACCTCAGTTGTTGAACTTTGCACAATGACTCCTGAGCTGTTTTCTCTCTCCTGCTTGCCACAGGCTCTTGTGTTTTGTTTCTTTGAGAATGTTTTTTCCATTCTTTAAATCCTCCTTGTACCAATAAATCAGTGACACTCAGATAATTGAGTGGTCTGCAGTAATATAGTAGGGAATGGCTAATCAGAAAGCCAAGTCATAGTCAGGAAGGAGTATTCTGTATTAAGTGCACACAGAGTTATACAGAACAAAGAGGGAAAAGCTCATAATCTGGAATTGAAATTCAATAAAACTCATGCTTCTGTTCTTGGGTACACAAACCATTATATTGGTAAAATAATTGGAAATGTTAATATTCTATGTACTGAGACCTGAATGACTCAAAGTTTAGGTCCTTTAAAGTAAAATAAAGTGAATTCCAGACTAACACATGACCACAAATTTGTTATTTTGAGCCTGGAAACACAATTATGAACCACAGCTGAATATTGCTGGAAGTTCTGAATATTTCTGACCAGGCACTGCCCTAATCTGTGAACAGATGACTTTTCAAGAGCACAAGCCTCATTTTGTTGGAACAGACTGACGTTCACTAACAGGTGATAACAAAAGCCTAAAATCTACAATTTTTCTTAACTGTTTTTTATTATATATTGCCAAATCTAGTAGTCTGATAGCCTCCAGGCCTGCATGTTTGCAAGTCCAACCAGAAGCAAAGCTGACTGTGTAACCCTAATGAGCACACTCACACATTACATTTTATACATATATACCTTAATAAACCTACATATGTATAATATACGTATTTGACCAGTGATTGTACTTGGTACAGAAAGAAAACAGACTCGCAAACATGAACAAGACTAGTGACCCAGTCATCTCTTTGGCTGATCAAGATGAAAGCTTGTTAATAGAAAATACATATCACATATGTATGTACGTATGTACGTATGTCCATATCTATATATCCATATATATATGTGGATATGCAGTGTATATGTGACAGAAGAGGGAGAGAGTTAGTTACCGCCAGTCTTGTGAGCCAATGATAGACAGAGCTGATGAGCAAAGTGCATGGACTGACATAACAGAAATGTATCATATAATCAAGAGGTCATAAACAGTCACCTTGAGAATTTGCATGTAGGCAAAGACAAACCTACAAGGCATATTTATAGGAAAAACACTCAGACCCTTTTTGGGGAATTACCTTGCTGCTCTCTGAAGTGCCTGTACACCAATATGCACATCATATTAGGAAATAAACAAAGGAATTAGATATCTGTGTGGAGTTGCAAGTCTATTTGCTGCAACTTGTGAGGATGTTGCTAAGATCACAGAGATGTGATGGACTCGCATGACTGGAGTGTTGCAATGGAGAGATAAAAGCTCAGTTGGCTAGAGCCTGGTGCTAATAACGCCAGAGTTGTGGGTTCCACCCCAATACTTAAGAATTGGACTTGATGATCCTCATGAGTCCCTTCTAACTCAGAATGTTCTGGGATTCTGTAAAATTGCCCGCATAGATATATGCACCAGGATGACCTGCAGACACCACAGTCTCTCCAGTTGCTGGCATCTTGGCATACACCACCATGACCTGTAGTTCCACACCCCTGGCTGGTACTGAGCCTCTGCAAAAGCATACTCACGGACATACCTCCTTTAACCAGGAAACACTCAGAATGTTTAAAGCTGCATACCGGATAGATACTTATAAATACACAAGCACGCAAACACATACACACACACACACACAGAGCGTCAAAAAGGGACAGACCAGATCAGTAAGACAGGACAGACCATGCTGAGGAGATATAGGGCACGGCCCCACAAGCACACTGCCCAGCCTCTGTTCACACACCTCCAAACCCTTTCATTCTCTTAGTCTCTACTTTCCCATGGTTTTTCATCCCCAAACCACCCTCACACCTCCATGTCTCCACCTCTGCTCCTGTCCCTACATAGGCCATAATAAACCTTGCGCAATTCAAAGAGTTCTTCTCTCCATCCCATAAGGTGTTACATGAACCTCTAGGCAGTAACTTGTTAATTTTGTAAAGTCATCTGAGGACTCATTCTGGTAAAGGATTTTTCCTCAGAGATTTTACGCTTTGAGTAGTTGCAACAGACTCAAGTAATATGCTTTTGTTCCATGCCCATGAAAGATTTCATAATTAATCCTGGATGCCTCTACCAAACCTGCCTCGATGTGTCTTTGAACCATTCCATGTGTCCTATCACTTGTAGTGGTTTGGATCTTTGTTTTCCCCCAGAGGCTAAGAACAGTGGTAGACCCCAAGGGGTGGAAACCCCTGGAAGTTTTGAAGTTCTGTCCAATGGGCGCTCCTGCAGAAATGTAAACATATCACAAGCTCACCGGAAGAGGGGAGTTGTAGTTTTTGGTTGGAGGAGAGGTGGCCATGTTGTAGAGCCACGAGGAAGGGGCTCTGAGCCCCTTGGGCCCTCTGGGCCCTCCCAGCCCCTGGCTGGGGGGCTGCAGGGACCTGGAACAGCATAAAGCTGGGCTAGGTGGCTGTAGTTATACCCAGAGATGTTTTTTCTCCATGGGCGCAGATCAGCAGCAGGCGCTGACCAGAGAAACGGTGGCAGAGAGCCAGGAGAGATAACACCTGAACTGAAGGAGCAGCAGAAGCAACATGCAGCACCAGAGAAAGGACTCCTGGAAGGAGAGCCGGGAAAAAGAGAGCCAGCAGCCTGAGAGACAGAGTTCTGGGGGTAAGACTGTACCAGATCCCCTAAACCTCCTTTGAGACCCTCTTGGAAAGAGGGAGATGAACTCCTATTAAGGAGAAGAGTTTTAGACATGCAGCACCGGAGAGAGAGAGGAGCTGAGAAGCTCAGA
Source organism: Manacus candei (assembly GCF_025592945.1). Taxonomy (NCBI): domain Eukaryota; kingdom Metazoa; phylum Chordata; class Aves; order Passeriformes; family Pipridae; genus Manacus; species Manacus candei. The sequence continues at coordinate 2,029,664 of NW_026138141.1, read as the reverse complement.
GCGTCCTGGAGCTGGACCGGGACGGCCAGAGGAATGTGGGGGGAGTTGACCTTGGCTCCCCCCCCTTGCACTGCTGCCACGGTGGCAGCCTGAGAGACAGGGCACAGAGGCCCTGCAAGGAGCTGAGTCTCCTGGAGATACCAGACCGTCACGAAGACCCCCCTGTGTCTTCGTGATATGACGTGGTGAAACGACCTTGTCTGGGGTTACGAAGCCCATGGAAGACCCCTCAGTTGTGAGGCAATGGGGCCGAGAGAGGCTTGAATACCTCCCTCGTGGATGCTGGCAGAAAGCCAGCTATCAGCTGCTGCATGTGGAGAAGACAGACAAACTGCTGCCTCAGAAGATGCTGCTGCTTAAGGACTGGAAGGGATCTGTCCTTCTTTCCCTCCTGGACTTTTATTTGGAGGGGAGAAGAGATCTGATCCACTGTAAATACATATGTCATGGTAGAGATAGTTGTGATCATGTGTATAATGTGATATGGTATTTATTTGTACAGTCATTGTAATATATTCCCTTTCCCCCACTTTGAGTCTGGTGTGTTTTGTCTGGAAAAAAACCCATCTCACATTAGGTTGAGATGTGGGAGGGGGAATGGAGCTAGGGGATTGGATTTTGGGGCTATCTCAAACCATGACACACTGTATCCCACAGAGAAGAGATCAGCACCTCCCTCTCTATTTCTCCTCCTCAGAAAGCTGCTAGTCAATGAATGCTAGTCAATGCAAAATTAAGTAGACTCTGCATTTTATTTCACATAATTTTCTTTCACATAATTTAGACATCCGCTGCATGGGGTTGTGTGAGCATTTGATCATTTCTTATATAAGCTGGTTACGACAGGAACTTCAACAGGTCAATGCTTATTGGATCTATTCTTCAGAGTTAGCTCTATGAAGAGACATCATGGCGATCCAACTGAACACATGTAAGTATGCATACACATATGCATGGACATGTATGGGTACAGTATGCATGAACTTGTATAGGTACATACAGCCTTACTCAGGATAATGCCTTAAATAAAAAAGCTCAGAAAAGAAAGTTTAAAAAAACATCTTTAAGTCTCCATTGCTGCTTTTCAAACTTGCTTTTCTCTAGAATCAAGGTAACTTTTGTTGGGGCTATTCCCTCTGGATATTTATTTCTAGCACTGAGACAACCTTTTTATATTGGTAAAAGCCTGCACAAGTGAAAGCATAGATATCTTTTTATATTAACCTAAATGGAAACATTTTCTTCTATTCCATACTTGTGGACTGAAAGATGAGCCAAGAACTTGCAAAAAAAAAAAAAAAAATCAGCTGTAACCAAATTTCAGGTGACTTAATTAAACCATTCTTACCTTCAACAAGAGCAGTGATCTGCCATTCTTTCCTAAGCTGAGGATTCTAACCTGGACCATACATTTTCATGCTAAACAGTCAGAAGGTTCCCTTTTTCCTTTCTCTTTTACCTTTCCTCTGAATGCTTGAGTTTCATCTTACTGTGCTGAAAACAGGAAGTTGCTTTCTATTCAGCAAAATCTGTTTTGTGTCAAGGGAAGTTACCAGTTGAGCAACATCTTTCTACCAAGAGAACTCTTCCTACTATTTCTACTAGTGCCTTAGGAAGTGCCTGACTATTACATCTGCAATTGAGACATGAGACTTCAATGCTATACCCTGTTAATATGACAACAAATGGAAGTTCTACCATTCACTGAAGTGGGAGTAGGCACAGTAGGTGTATATGTACAAAATTTATTGTTGCTTAACTTAAAATTTATGCCTGTAAGTGGTCTCTTTTCATATACAGATTATTTTTCCCTCTTTTTCATTTCACTATGAATAGATGAAGAAACTTACACAGTCAGTTTGCTAAGAAAGATAATTTCTGCCTGACCTCTTTGTTGAAATTTCTTTGACATAATATTCTTTCTTGCAACATCAGCTAAGAGGGTTTTGTTTCTTGCTGATATTAAACACAAATATTTCTCATTTGTAACAGTTATACTTTGAAAATAGTAGGAATTACTTATCAAAAATAGAAATAACTCTCAAAAAGTCGATTTGCAGTTTTCATTTTTTAATTTTGCTGAGATACTGTTGATATTGACCAGGATTACTCTTCTGATGGAAAAAAAGACGGATCAAACCCTGTTCTAGGCTTATAGTAATAGATTGAAACATGAGTTAAGACCTCAAGTTTTAGAATACCTTAAATTCTCCTCTCACAGAAGTGAGATTTCACAATGTCAAAGTAATAGTTTTTGCTCAGCTTTTAAGGAAAGATTTATGTGCAATCTCCTACAGTTTCTCTAAAAACAAGAAGGAATTGTATTTCTTGTGTTATTCAGTTACTTGTCTTCTGACAAATAGAAGACAATTGTGCAAGATTACAGCTATGGAAAAGTCCAAGTTGGGAGGAAAAACCCTAAAGGCACTGAAAAAGAAAATATGAGGCCATACCTATTGTGATTCAAAGTGCTACTGAAGCTTCAGCCATTATGGGTTTCCCAGCTGAAATTACCTGCCTTAAAAACACTTGTCTTTTGGTTACGGAAACATAGCAAGGCAATTAAGTTCTTGTAGAACTTATAATCATCACAGAAAGGAATATTTCTCAGATGTGGAACTAAGCCACATGAAATAGCGGAACATGAAAAATGTGTGAACAATACCCACAAAACATTGAACAGAAATTAAGCTATTGCAATGTTTTCATAAACTCAAAAATTAACCTTTGAATTGCAATACTGTAAGATTTCATTAAATCAAACAGTTCCAGCATATTCTTTCAAGCTGATAAAATTTAATGAAAAAAGGGGAGTATTTTAAAATGAAACAGTAATACTTCCCTGTGTTAAATTTGGGAGCATAGCTACAGTGACAAAAGCAAGACTATTCTCATGGAAACTTAGGGAGTAGTTTTGTACACTTACATCTTGGTTGGAAGTTGAAGTTTTTTTATCTTTCTTCTATGCAGCCAGGAATCTAGAACTCTTTGGCAAAGCCATCCCCAATGCTGTGGACTTCTCTCTGATACAGAGTACTTCCCCTGAAGTACAGAAGGTTCTTTGTTCATGTCAAACTCAATGTCTTCTTTCAAACAGTTTGGGTAGCCAAATAATTTGTGCAGGAGGAGTAAGAACTTGTACCAAGTGGCTAAGAACGAATCATGAAGGGATGCTAAAAGAGAGAAAAAGAGCTTGATCTACAGAGGCTTGATGTGATATTGCTGTGATACTGCAAAAATCAAGTTCTAGCTCTACTGGAGAAAAGGAAACTAGGCTGGTTGAGAAGAATAAAAAGCTTAACATGATTTTATACTCCTAAGTGGGAAAAAGACTCAGTGGGCAAGCACCATAAAAGTGCATCACAAGGTTCAGTTACTGATTAGACAGTAGCAAGTAGGCTGGTATGTTACCTTATGATAGGAAGCTATTATGGGAAATTATTCTATTTAATTTCATTTTGTGTTTTATTAAAATGTTCCAAGGATAATAGAGCAGACACTATTACAAGAGATTTTAAATTGTTCTGATCTCACAGGTAAATGTGTTTTTAAGCATTTTAAATCATGTCTTCTTTTCCTGATTGTGGTTTTAGGTAGAACCATAATTATCATCTCTCTAAATTAAATGATTTTGAGATATTTATCATAAACATATGACACTAACTCTACTGGCTAACTCCTAAGCTCCTGTAGAAAGGAATTTTGCCTTATGTTATGCCTTGTGTTTAAAGGAAGATACTGGTGTGGTATAGTAAACAGTAATATTTTGGATAACATGACAAGTTACCCAAAGTTATTTTTTCAACCCAAGCATGTTTCTCAGCTCATTCAATTTCAACAAAGAGAATATACTATGAGGAAAATGGCAAAGTTAAGAGTACTGGGTGATCCAAAGCTTTGACAGAATTCAACTGAAGCTACTTTTAATTATACTGGTTTTAAAATGTATTTTAATTTAAAATCAGTGTCATTTTAAAATACAAGTTTTTGAACTTCTTTGGAATAGGAAACTATGATACAAATCCAATTACCAGGAAGAAATTACTGTAAATAAAGTTATCTATTATTAAGAAGCCAAAATGATTCAGAAAGGACCCTTCCCAACTGATATTTCCGGCTTAGCCTCTGTTTTGCTTACTAATATAAGTTATAAGATGTGTACCACACTTCTCTTTTTTTTTTTTAATTACGTTTATAAGTCTAAAATGGCCCAAAGCAATGTGAAGTGCAGACTCAGGACACATTTCTATTCAATTGCCTTCTGTAAGCACAGATGTTGGAAGTACAAGCTAGCCCTGCCTTAGATTGCATTTAAAGGAAATATAAGTAAGTGTCTGGCTCTGTGAGTAATAAGACATCAAATTGTCAAGTATTTATACAGTCATTTTGATTATTTCCAGAAACACTAATTAAAAGCTGGGTTTGTGACTATTACTTTCTTTATATAACAGCTTTCCGAAACCAAAAATAGCTAACACTACCAAACCTTAATTCCATAGGATAGAAATTAATCAAACCTGAATGCTAACCATTGTGGTTTTGTGGCTTCAACCATATTAAAATTTTTAGCTTGTATTCACATCATATACTTATAAAACACTTCATTTGTGTTTTTCAGGTGTAGAAGAAATCTAATAACACTTGATTGTCTGTCTGATTAAGGAAAAGACAGAAATTATTTTCTTACACTTTCAGAACAAACAATAAGAAATAGGGTTGTTGATGTCATTCTTGCTCCTTGAAAATAAAGAGATCTATTTACCAGGACAACATTCATTTCTATTCTGCATGGAACAGTGAAGAACCCTCTAGATGAGGAATTATGGAGTGATTTTTTTCAAAATCAAAACCAAATCAAACTTTCCAAAAGATATCAACCATTTAGTAAACTTCCCCTTACCTGTCCTGCAGAAATTATTGATTTTGCACTTCTGGTACAAAAACCACTCCTGGGTTTTGTGCCAGAAGCACAATGATATTAATTTTTAGGAGCAACTGGGTCAAGAGTGCTCAAGGCAAATTATAGCAGACTCCTGTGATTTAATTAGAGTGATACATTAGCTATGAAAACCATGGTCAAAATAAATAGGAAATGGATATTTTTGATTTGTGTAAAAATATATGAACAATTGTGAGTTTTTACTGTAACAACAGACACAATCGACTGTTGCATATACAAAACATTTTATTACCTATCTTATGCATGCAAGGAAGAGTATTTCCAGAACATTTATGTAAAATCTCTTACCTCACCAAACACACTATTTTTGCCTGTAAAATTAATCAGTCTGGAAATAAGTGAAGTTATTTCCTTAATATATGTGAAGATATTCAAATTTTATTTTTAAATTTAAAAAGTTATCTAGTAGATAACTACATGTAGTCTCATCTGAGACAAAAGATGAATGAAAGATAAATAAAATTAATTTCTCATAAAACTTCCAAACACACCATCATAAAAAATTTATATCATATTTTCAAAGGTACATATCAACACAGTCAATGGAGTCATGATAATCTGCATGAACAGAAGATTTGATCTGTCCTGTTTCTAAAAGGACTTCAAAGGATAGATTTCCATTTATATCCCAAGTCAGCAATAATATATTCAAAATTTGCCAGTAACTATCCCATTTTCACTGATTTTAAGGAAGTCTTCCATAGATGGAGCAGTTGCAGCAAAAAAGATTTATAGTGAGGCTCATGTAAAGAGTAGAATAATTTATGTTTTTATTCTAAGTTTAGTTTCTGTCCATTTCAGTTGCCTCTGTCTCTTCTATGCTGTTCCTTTCATAATAATGGCTTCTTTTCTGTTACTGTTCCTCAGTCTTTTCAACCTACTATCCATTTTTTTAGTTTTGATCTCTTCCTGTCACTTTTCCACGGGCACATCTTTCCCTTGTTCTTCTCACTGCAAAATACAAGCTGAGAGATGAAAAGACACCGGGAAAACATTGCCCTACATTTCACTGCAGTCTGGACTGCTCAGATTAACTAAGTAATGGTTCAAGGTCAATAAAACAAAAACTTAATATAGAGTGGTAAACTATTCCCAATTCAAAGAGAAAAGGAAATATAACTAGGTTACTGATGGTATCCTTAGTTTACAGGGAAAAAAAATAGACATTATTACATAGCCACATACATGGGTACACAGAGAGGGGGTGATAAAGTGGTGATCACCTACAGTCATTTTATGATTATTAATTAGAGGAGCAGATGTACAAATCAGTATTTTCCCTTCATTTTTTTTCCTTTAAAATGGCACTAAACTGGGCATTATTCTCTGTATTGATGCCATCAGTAATACTGAGGATAAGCCACAAAGACGTTCTCATCAGGGAGAAATTCATGAAGGCAAAAATCAATTTTTGTCAGCATAAGAGGTAGCTGACTTCTCCCATTCTCCACCATGGGAAAAGTAATTCTATTTATTTTTTTATCATTAAAAAAAAATCATAAAGAGAGGAAAAAAAGAAAAGATGTTTGACTGCTAATGACAGTGTCATGTGAAAGGAGGGGGTTTATTATAATGCATGTACTCTCAAATAGGTTAAATATGCCTAAAATGAGGCTCCACTTCTGTGTTGTCATGGTTTGTATCTTAAAATTAGGTGCAGAAGGATGAGTACAGACTGGAAAAACAGAAACAATATAATTGAGACATGAAGAGATTATAAGCAAAGCTTCACTGACAGGATGGTCTTTGACCCAACCAAATCTCAAAACCTCTGCACTGTACTGCTAGTGGCAAAGTAATGTATAATTTCAGGTAAGTCTCACTTAGATATTGGTCCAGATCTTGAGGTGGATCAGTTTCATATCTATTTAAAATGTGAAGGTACAAGGCTGTCTTTTAACCATACTGATATAGCTTCATCGAGAGCCCAGGCCAAGAACACTTTATATTTATGATTTGCTTAGTGTTGGGTGCTTAGTGCAGTTTTGACAGGTAAGAGTCATAAGTGCAGAGACAGGTATTTACCAAAGCCTGAGAAGCTGATCTGTACCGAAGACACAATCAAGCCATACAGAAATCTTACACTGACACAGAAAGAATCTTCACTTGCCACTGAAATCGTTTTAAAGGCCACCTTGTATTAGGAAGCTCCATAGAGATGAAAATTCATTCTGAAAAGAACAGATATAATGATTGCTTGCCATTTTCTCCATTCCACTATGCTTTCTAAGAAATCACTAACAGACATATCCATGGTTGTGACCATGGTGCATTTACTTTGAATACAGAAGTGGCAGCTGAGTGAATTATTTAATATTAACTATTCAATTTTGTACTCATGTTTTCCAGGCTGATGAGGTTCTGATTTCACAGTCAGTCTTGTTTTATTATCTCTTATTTCTTTTTAGACCATTTGCTCCAGCACTTTTGAAAAGACAAGTCGGGAGTATGATTTTCTCTCTTTTCTGCTTTGAAGGATCTGTCCCTATGCAGAGGTGACTAAGGCAGTGCAATCTTAGTCATTGTTTATGTGATCAGGCTGCAGAAGTAGGACAAAGTAAAAGGACTATTTTAAGTCTCAATAGAAAGACTGCTTTTTGTAGCACCATAGCACCAGCCCTTTCCCCTCATTGCAGATACTAAATAGCACATATGGCAGATTTTCCTGCTGGCATGGATCTGGAAAGAAACCTTTTCTGTTCACTGCTTGCTTTTTCCTCTGGGAGTCAGAATTATTTCATGTACCTATGCAGCACAGCATGGAAAGACATTTCTTTTGCCTTATTGCACTTTCTAGTAGCTTCACCAAAGGCTACTAAAACTTGAATATTTAGGAGTATAAGGTAGGTCTCACCAAAACCTAAGTGTGGAGACCTTCAAATGTATTTGCCTTTTACCTGACAGGTCTTTTCTGGTCCATCTATCAAGGTGTTCTGCTCCCTACACGTTGACATGTTCTACTCCCTACACTTTGAATGGCTATATTAGACAGCAGAAAGGGTCAGAAGAAGTCAGGAGATCACTTTCAATACCACTTAGGACTGTTGTGTAACTGCTCATAAACTTTTCTGCAGGAGATGACTAAAGCAAGTAACAGTGATCTTGAATCTTAACTGAGATGCACTATTACAGCCTCCAAAAAAATTCTATTGGGAAAATTCAGGCACAGTATACAAAATCTATTTCCTGAAAACTTAGTTTTGCATTAAAAGTTCTGACGGATGATTTTTTTATTAAATACAGTCTCTTTTAGTTCACTGCACTGGAGCTTCTCTCAATCCTTTTGGGTAACAAACTTCATAATTCCTGTATGCAATTTTTCCTCTTTCTAAATGTTTCATTCTTCTTTTAATCCACTTCAATGAAAATAGATTTTTTTTTCTTTTTTAGAGCACTCTCTCAAACACATGGACTAGTTTTAATAGGTTTAACTATGCATCTTCCACTAACTTAAGCTGGACAGAAAAAAATCTAAATTGAGCTAGCAGCAGGTCACACAATGGTAAAGGAAAACAAATTAATGAAGAAAAATTACTGTTGTCAATGAAGTTTTTCCAAATGAGAGAGGGGAAGTATTAAATACAAAATGTTTGTGGTTTTGCAATACATATGATATCAGGTAAACAAAATACTTTTAGATTTTTCACCAAGCACTATGTGTATTTATATTAATTATGTAGCTAACTAGCTAGCTCATTGTACTCCATAGTAGGAGAATGCAAAGTCCTTTTCCTCATGGAGCTTTTTTTATCACCTAAGTGATAAATAGAAAAGCAGACACAACAGCTGCCATCAGTTTCACCACAAAGTAGTGGAGAGGAGGAAAAAAACCCATAAGGTATGTAGCAGGCCAGAGTAAAGTACTCATAGATTTTGCTAAAAAAATGTACTGTAGTTAATACTGCATAGTTACTAAAACACTTGAAGATGGAACCATTCTGTAAAACATGACATTAACAATAAAGCAACACAGTTTCAAGTGGCATAAAATCATGAATCATTATATAAGTTGCCACTGGACTGCTGCTCAACAGAACAGTAGTAGCACATTTGTATGATAAAAGCAGGAACATCAGAAGATTGTTGGTAAACTGCCTGACAGATTAGATTGATGAGAATTTTTGGCATTTGCCTTTGTAAACCTCAGATTCTTTTAATGACAATATGAAGCTAAAGAGTGAGAGTGGAGAGTGTTTAATTTCTGCCCTGTTTAGTAAGATCAAATTTATTAGACTATACAGTCCCGTTATACACTAACTGCATACACCAAGCTCAGGATTAGCTTTTCTACTATCCACTGCCAAAGAATGCTGATTTCCCTTCCATCCTCTTACAGCCTTCATCTTCTGCCAGAAAATTTATTAGAAAAAAAAAACAATCAAAGCTCTAGAGAATCCCATGCCCTGTGGGAAGCTAAAAGCCATCTTCATTGTGGTGGTCAGAGGAGACCTGGGCAGAACCAGAAGTACGACAAGGGCAGGCAGCAGAAGACAGCTCTTGGTGAGGTTTACTGACTTCTCTGCAACCTGCTTCTTCTTTGGCAGATTAGAATCCATATGTTTAATGTGTGCATCCCACGCACCAGGCTGTAGCCACTGTTTTTCTTTCTGAGAGAACTTCTGCAGCAACTTAGGCTGCAATTTCTTCCTGACTACTCATAGTCTGTGTAAGTTTCTTTACAGCTTTTTGTGGGCAAACCCAAACTGTCAGTTTTCTGAGTTTGTGCTTAAAGGATAGCAAAGTAGAAGGGTACTGCATTTGTTAATCTATGTAGTAAGTGCCAACAAGATGTATCTTTTTAGCCCTCCAGGAAGAGCAAGTACCATGTTTCTGGTAATTATACATACAATTGTAAAAATTTTAGAATTTATGTAATATCAAACAACATTGAAAAATCCATTTGCTTATGAAAAAAATTTTTACCCTTGCATTTTATACTTTGTTACGTTGCTTTAGAGGCCCTCACTTAAGATAACACGATGTGAAGACCACAGACACATGATAGTCCCCCCTGGATTCTGCATGTGATACTCCAGGGAGTGCAATTTATAATAGAAGGGTTATCTATCACTGTTATGATCCTGTAGACTGCCAGAACACTTTTTCCTTTTATAGAAGAAGCTTTTAAATTAAATAACTTGGGAATTAACTACTCAAAGTCATACATAAATTTGCTAGGAGCTTCTCAAATTTGCTTACAGACAGCAGCTGTGTATTGACCGCCATCGGTTTTGATACATGAGCAAATTTAGGATGGAAACTGTACTACAGAGGTGTTATGTTATGTTGGCTATATGCAAATAAAGTTTTCCAATAAAGAGTTTCTAAATCCAACTCTAAATCTTTAGGGAAGTCAAAATGTCACATTCTTTCTGAATTGGAACCAATATTATTTCAGACTCTGTGAATTGCAGAGCAGAAATTACAGTTTTATCTGCAATTCACATTAATTAATGAAAAGACCTATGAATCTATATCTTACACTAAAAATACCTTACACATCTCTGACAATGAGAAAACTTAACTGTAAATGAAAATGAGGTACTGAATCATTAAGTCACTGTAAGGTGCTTAACTGTACCATAACTCTCCCCAAAGTTGTATAAAGGTTTTGGATCATGTCACCCTTTCTAACTAAAAGAAGAAAGGGAAGGTTAAAAACTAGTACAATACTTTCAGAGCAGAAACATCAGAGATTATCCAGCTGAACTAACCAGGAGATGGAAAAAATCCTAAGTAGGTATATGCCACCTGAAATGGTGGGATATAGACAGTAACACAGTTGTCTCATCCAGCCTTCCAATTGTCTTAATGTATTATTTGTCCTTCATAGACTATAGCAAAACTTTTTAGACAGAAAAAAGATAATAGCTGGCAGGTTGTATAGTAATTGGTGAATGTTGCCACTATCAATTAACTTCTGTATATGTATTTTACTTCTATAAAGTCTTTTTTTTCCCTTTCTGTTCTCTAACTGTATGCTTAATTTCCTTCATTTGTTAAGAATGCTGAAAGTAGTGCTTGGGAACAAACACTTTTTTTTCTATTAGAACATATTTTGGGGGCTTTTTTTTTTTCCCACCAAAAAAAATATAGAGATTGTAATGTCACACATTCCCTTTGGAACTCAGGCAACTCATCATAAACCAAGGTATTTCATAGTTATTTGAAGAAATTTATGAACACTCACTAGAGGGGCGGAGAGGGGGGAGGGAGGAGGAAGTATTTTATTTTTTTCAAGTTTACTAAATCGCAGTCATTAATGACACAGATCATGAGTACGATTTATCACTTTTTGAAATTAATGACCCAAGACTGTTTTTATATTATATTACGAGACTGACACCTACCAAGAACTGTGAAGGAATATGCTTTTTTAAGACTTGTTAATTTAATTTATGTAAATTAATTGGCTGAGGTTTGAGAATAGATTACAAAATTTTGTCATTTGGGCTCCTTTATTAGTAGAAGAGTCAGGTGTTGAAATTCTTTTAAAGCTGCATTATTCTGTTCTCTGCTGGTGTAGCGTGGGCAGATTCTCACTTGTTAATTATACTGAGAGCACAGAAAAGGATGAAAAAATCTTGACAGAAGAAAAGTATAAAATACTTTTTCCCTGACATGCACTTAAGCTTCTGTCTGTATGGGATCAACATATTAACGAATCAAAGAATGAATCTTAGAATGGTTTGGTTTGGAAAGGACCTTTGAAAGGACCTTTCAGTCACTGGAGACTTTGCCTGACTGCCAAGATTTTTCAAATAGGAAGGAGAGCAGTTTACCAACTATATCTGCCAGGTCCCTCAGGATTCAGAGACGCATCTCACCATGTCCCATTTACTTGTATATCTTCAGGTTTCTAAAGTGGTCCCAAACCTGATACCCTACTCCTTCATTTCTCCACTCACTGATAGACTAGAGAAGAGCAAATGCCAATAAAAACTGAGGCAAAAAAGTTATTTAGTACTTCAGTCTTCTTCATGTCAGTGTCACTAGATATCCCATCTTGTTTATCAGAGGGTGCATAATTTGGTTTGTGTTCCTTTTCTGAGTAATGCACCCATAGAAACTATTTTTTTTTATTCTTCATGCTCCTTGCCAAATATATCTCTGTCTGCATCTTGGTTTTCCTGATCCTATGTCAACACCCTCAAGCAGCATTACTATATTCTTCCTGCGATGTATGTCTGTAATTGCACTGCCTATGCATTTCCCCCTTGTGTCTCAGTTTGACCAGCAAAGACAGATCTTGCCTTCCATGACTGATTTCTTGCATATGAGAATCAAGAGTTCTTATGTTGTACAAAAGTTTTGTTAAGTGGCTCCAAGGTCTCCTCTCCTCCTTTACCCTTTAAGGCAGTTTTTCAGGTGATTCCATCCATCATTTTCTTAAACAACTGAAAGTTTGCTTCCCTAAGATTTAAGGTCTAGGTCTAATTTTTGCATGGCCTATATTCCCTATATTGTTCTTACAATGATCAAACCTGCAGTTTCCTTAATTCTGGCGATTATAAGGGCAAAAGAGGGACCTAATTTCTTTCAAAAAAAAAAGTTTTGTGGCTACACTAACACAGATGGTAAACACCAGATTCTATTAAGTGGAACATAAAAAATGTTGCCAGTAAATTAATTGTTGAAGCTTCTGTAAGAACACTAATATTTCTCACATCCCTCTGTGGAAATGAATACTTGAAAAGCTGATTACAAAGCAAGAAAGAGTATAAATTTCATATTTGTGAATTGCACAGTTAATAAGATAATTTTTGTTCGTTTATTATCACTTCTGCAAGTGACCTTAACACACTCACGTGGACCTACGCCCATTTGGAGAAAGGCTCGCACGTCACAGAACACATTATGAATCATCCTCTCTATTGGGAAAATTTTACATTTAAAAACAAATAAGCAAGTCAAAACAAGCAAAAAGAAAACAATTTAAAAAAAATCCTTTGAGCTGTTCAGACTGCAGGAAAGTTTATTTGCAGCCACATTTATTTCTTTGTGTTGAGGTAGCTCTGTGTGCAGCTGCAGAGCAAGGTGCAGACTGAGCTCTGGGAGAGGGAGCCCAAGACAGGAGGCTGTTACCTGGTACTGACCCTTCACCTCACAAAGGGCACAGGGACTGGCGGCACCAGCCAGGTGACTGGACACTTAAACACAGCTGGAGCTGAGGACTCAGCTGGAAGAGCAAGACATTTGCACACGCAAACTGTGACGGTGTAAAAACCCAGGGGTTCCTTTGATGAGGATCCTGCCCAGGAGGTACCAGCTAGAGCTGTTTCTATGTTACTGTGCTGTGAATAAACTGCTTTATAGAACTGGACATCTGGGACTCTGCTATGCAAAAACTGGGATCGAACTGGTAGGAAATCTGGTCTGACTGTGTGAGAGTGGTGCTTGTATGAAGTTAAATCAGGCACTGTTGGGTCACAGGAGCCACCCGCTGAGAATGGGTCTTATTCCCAGCAGTACAAATCTGGTGGTGGGAATGTGATTGACAGAGTGGCTCCTGAATGGGCAAAGAGGAAAGTTTCCTTAACGTTTGTTTTTATAAACCAAGAAATCCAAACGAGTTAAATTTTAATCATTTCTGTGTAGGTTGAAAACTACTTGTGCTGAGCTAGTGTTAAAAAAAAATAAAAATGTACAAACGGCTATTAATCAATATTCATTAAAAAAAATAATAAAAGAAAATATAAAAGCACTACAGTGTGAGTCCTTCAAGTTACAGAGTAACATGAATAGGTGATCAAGGAAATGGAATAGATGAATGTGGATGTTCATCGTCATGATAAACCCAGGAATGGAATAAGCCATTTTGAGATAAATTTCTATTATTAAGAATCATAAGGGGAGAATTACTAATTATTTGGAAAAATAAATAAACAAATACTGGGAAAAATGGCCAGAAACTGTACATATTCACCACTGAAGTGAATTGTAGGTATTGTGGATGGGTTTTCAAATACATTTAATGTATCCACAACAGTGCTCTCATAAAAGCTAGCAAGAAACTTAATAGGAAAATATGTTAAAATGATGGGATTGAGCCAAAATTCATCTTTTTTTAAGTCTTTACAAGTCTTTTATCTCTATTGTGCAGAGAAGGTTTATTTTAACTCAGAACAGAAACATATCTTAAGAGATTCCTGTTACTCAACAGGAATGTGTAAACTGAGCTGTTCACATCCTAAACTCCAGCTAGGAATAAAATAAGCTACCAATTTTCCTGAGGAGAAAAAGTGAAGCTTTCAGAACAACCAGGTAAAGACGTGTTCAAAATCAGCAGGAGGAAAAAAATAATTTTCATGCCAAACATAGGCAGATAAGCAAATAGCAAAGTCTAGAGAGAAGAAAGGAAAAAAAAAAAAAGGCATTCTACTGACAGAAAGTACCAAATCTACAAAAACAGATAATAATAATAAAGAAAATTAGCAAGCATGATAGAAATTATTAAAAATACTGTCATTGTATTTTCCAACACCTGCTGAATAAGCAAGATGAGTTTTAAAACAAAGCCAAGCACCCAACACAAATGTTTTGTCAGCTTCCTCCTAGGCATTTGGAAGCTAGCCAACCCAGGAAAATAAAATATTCAAGACACAAATGTTTCCATTGCCTACCCTGAATCAAATAGCAAAACCACATGACTAATTGAGCAAGATCTCAATAGTTATCTGACCAGATAACACACTGGCAAGAGAATGCTGGTTTGTTTTTCATAGATGACAGAAAGGAGACTGCAGGACATTTTCATACACCTCATTAAATCCTTTTGATATAGCACCCTCAATACACCTGCTGCAGTTTTACTCAATCAATTAAATTATTAGGATATGGACACAACTGCTATCATCAGCTGGTGTATTGCAGAGCCGGAAACAAGAGGCTGCTTGGACTGGAATTGCTCAGACAATAGCAAGTGACAAGAAAGTTTACTGAATATAGAAGCCTTAAATTATGAATACCCTCAAGTAAGCTAGTAAAATCCAAGTTCATTACATAATGCTGCAATATAGTGCCACTCCCATCCCCAAATCACTGCATAACAGTCTCCTTATTTGCAGTAATGCAATGTTCCTGATTGGGGAAAGTTTGCTCAACATTATACTTGCAAATATGAATAAAGAATTCAGTTCACAGACACCATTTTGTTAAACTGTTGCAGTAGAAACAGGGGTTATAACTTGGTTAATGCAAGGAGAGAAATCTAAATTAGATTTGACAGACAGATCTTGCATTGTAAGTTCCTTCTTAGCTGCCATTTTTTTGTGTTTTTTTCTCTTTCTAAGTGTATATAGAGGGATGTAGAGTATATATGCTTGGGAGAAAAAAATCTGCATTTAGAAGCCATGCAAGAGACGGCCAGAAGGCAAGATTTTTGATAGAATGTGGAAATGGAAATATGCCTGAATAGAATTTCCACATGGATCACTGCACTTATAACTTACCAGGTACAAGAAAATGGTACCATCTTTTTCTGCTGGTCATACATGTTTACACAAGTGTTCTAAAAAGCAGATGTCAATTGGCATTTCTCTGCTGCCTATCCAGTCCCATAGGACACATTTCTCTGTTTTCCAGGCTCATTGCAGACCACAGAGGGAAAGTTAAGTCCCTAAGAAAATTATTTTCAGAACATATTGAAATGAGCAATGGTATGAATAAATTCCCTAAAATTGTCACAGAGAGTCTTACATCTTTCTTATGTTCTTATGTTCTTGTGACTCTGGAAGAGACTGCAACAGGAGTAAGTAACCTCCTTAGTGCAAGTTCCACAGTGTCAGGAAGGATGCCCATTGATAACTGTGGTAGCAGCAGGTCATAACTGGATATTTGACTTATATGGTATACTATATGACAGTTTTGATTCCAAAAGGCAGTTAGCTTGGACACGTGCATCTCTGCTACCTTACTGCTTTAATAGATCACGGCATAGTCTGTTACGGAGCCCTCTGGATAATTTGAATGAGTAATGAACTACAGTTAGTGTATGCATTTGAGATGGGAAAGACTCAAATGTGTCAGCAGGTGAGATGAACTATTGAATAAAAATGCAGGGTGGGTAAAGAAACACTGTCATAAGGGTACATTCAAATCAGTAAATGGAGCAGAGGTATGAACTGAGGTTTAGACCCCCTGAAGACCAAAATAGTTCCTTCAAATAATACCTCACCAGTGCTTGCTGATCTTGTTTATGTATATACTTGTCTTGCTGGAGGAAAAATCTTATAAAAGAAAAAAAATGGAGGAAGAAGTCAGACAACCATGTCTCCATGTGTTCAGCTCTTTTACAAAGGATAAAATTCTCAAGAAAAACAAACATTTAGGAGCTCCCACTGAGAACAATTTGCACTTGTGAATCTGAACATTTACAGAGACTGTTGGATGCTTAACTCACTGGAAAATCCAGTCCATGAAGAATCTGTCTTTCTTTGAAAAAAAAACATCCCAAAGGTTTCTGTTTAACGTAGAGTAAGTCTGAGAAATTGGCATATCCAATCTTCATTACCTAAATGTTCCATTTAATTTGATTTTTCAAGTATCTTCATTAAAAAATATGAAATTGAGTTTTTTAAATTGCATTGTTGTGATATGCTGAGTTTAGTTACTTTATGTTTTGATTAAAATAATTTTATTAAAATTTATTTCACATCAACCATGTGTCACTAATTTTATGCTTGTAAGAAATAAGTATAAATATATTTCTATAAACAAGTGTTGCAAGAATGGGTAAGATCTGAAGATTTCTGCATCTATTTCTTTCTAGTTTAAACTTTACCAAGCAGAATTTGAAAATATTTTATTATTGTGGGCTGAATCAACTTTCCAATGGTAATCTGATTTAAAAAAATAGTGAATCACAGAACTAGTGGTTTTGTCCAAAGGACATTTTTCAGTGTATACAAGACAGCAATATATAAAGAAGTTTGTTTATGATCCATATGATATTTAAGTTTTATAAATAGGATCATAGAATCCTAAATGTGTAGATTTAAAATTTGGTTTACAAAATATCATTAGAAGTTTTAACTAACTAAAAAAGGTATTCAACAATAAACTGCTAATAAATGTCTAAAGAAATCTCAAAATCACTCAAGCATGTACTTCCATTTAAAAATCTATTTTCACGTTAGGCATTTTTTCAACCTTTACCTAGCATTAGGATGCATTTTAAATTCCTCTTCTGGGTGCAGAAGATTTTACAGTGCCTGACAACTGCATGGGAAGAAATGCCACAACTGGCGTGTCATGTTCTCTGCTCTTTTCTACGCACTCACCAGATTGGGGTGCTTGGCTGTATCAGGTGAATTTGTGATTCCCTGAATCACAGAATGGGTCAGTTTGAAAGACATCACAGTGGGTCATCTGGTCCAGCTTCACCACTGAAGCAGGGTTATCCCAGAGCATATTGTACAGGATCATATCCAGATGGTTCTTGACTATCTCCAGTAGAGAAGACTTCACAGTCTCTCTGGGTAACCTGTTCCAGTGCACAGTCACTCACAGTAAAGTTCTTCCTCATGTTCAGGAGGAACTTCCTGTGCACTAGTTTCTGCTTGTTTCTTCTTGTCCTATTGCTCAGCATCACCAAGAAGAGCCTGGCTCCATCCTCCTGGCACCCTCTCTTCATATACGTATATACCTTGATAAAGTCCCCTCTCAGTTGTCTCTTCTTGAGTCTGAACAGGCCCAACTCTCTCAGCCTTTCCTTGTAAAAGAGGTGCTCCAGTTCCCTAATCATGTTTGTTGCCCTCCACTGGACCCATTTCAGGAGCTCCAAGTCTCTCTTGTACTGAGGAGCCCAGAACTGGACAGAGCACCCCTGATGTGGCCTCACTACAGCTGAGTAAAGGGGTAGGATCACCTCCCTCAACCTGCTGGTAACGCTCTCACTAATGGACTCTAGGATACCACTGGCCTTCTTGGCCACAAGGGCATGCTGCTGGCTCAGGGACAAATTGTTGTCCACCAATATCCTGTCCTAGTCCAGCTGCATGGCAATCTTGTAAAATATTGGAGGACTATGTTAAAATACTGGACCTAGATTCATTATCTTCTCTAAGGGGAGTCCAAAATGCTGAAACACAGCATCTCTGACTCTGAACACATTTTTATGAATCATTTCAGGGTTGAAATTACAGCTTATTTGCCCTGTGTCAAGTTCTTGCTTCTGCTAGTGTGGATACTGAAATTAATCTTTTTGTTTATGGTTAAAGATGTTAATAAGTACACTTACTGTACTTATATAAAATGCTACTGTTGGTGTCCATGTCTAAAAAAGGTCAAAGTTCAGCTCCTACTGGACAGCAGCCCTCATTAGAAAACTTTTATCTATAATTCAGTTCAATTGGCTGATGTTTCCTGCTCATATTTTTTCTCTATCACCCAGTTCTTCTTTAGTGTTATTTCAGCATTACAAGTAATTTAGTACTGTGCAATTTTTCATTTTGGGATGCTTTTTCAAATAAAATCATAACTTAGAACCTGCTTACACATTGTTTAAGACTCACAGTGTTTTAACTCTGTTAAAAATTTGGGACATTCCTACATAAAAGTTCAGACAATGTACTTAAGAAAGTATTTGACTAACTAGGATTTAATTTTGTTTCCTTTTTATAGAAAGTGACATTAACATGTAAATTTAAATTTCCCAGGGTGAACAAAAAGGCTACATTCAATACATGTTAAGTATTCCTATGCAACCTTTGCTGTACTCACTATCAAGTAGAGATACTGCAGGAATGTGGAGGTATAAAGACCTAACATTCATATCATCGATGAAGATCAACCATCTCACAGGAACCATAATTTTCTGATATAATGCAAACCACCAAAATATATGCGTATTTAATCCCTGCTTCAAGAAAGTCGCCGCAGAATCTGATCTACACTATCTTCTATCAAAAGCTTTTGAAGAGATGTATATGGAATATAAGTACTGCATTCTACCTGATATTCACGTAATTTTAGTCAAAACTGTTAAATCTTGCTATAAATCCCATTTAAAGAATCAAAAAATAAAAAATCGTAATTCTCATAGATTCCTGGATTATTGTGGGGTTTTTAACTAAAAAATGAAAAATTGATTTCTCATCTCTAACATTAGAGCATTAGTATAAGATAAAGGAATTTTAAGTTAGAATCTCAAGCAATAATCACTTTACTTGAGAAATTACTTAAATCCATTTAAACCTATGAAGCTAAGTAGATTAAACATTCTAGAAATTTGGGGTTCAATTCCTCAAAAATCTTGGGTTTCTCTCTCTTCGTTTTTCTTTTTTTTTTCTTTCAGTTAAATGGACTTGCATATTCCTGTACCTCTTACCACAGGTAAGAGCATCTGCAAAAGATTAAGCAAAGGGATAAGTTTAAATCTTCTAAAACCAAACATTTATTAAGACTTTTCAGAATTAGTGAGAACTCTTGAGTGCTTCTATAGATTGAAACAACTGGATTTCTCAGAACTAGATATCTACATGTGTTATTTGACAGCAAAATGATAAATATATGCGAGAGATTTTTCTCTCAGTTTGATTTCCTAAAGAGTAAGTTTTCAGTAATTCACACTGAAGCACAATATTTTCTGTCAACATATACAACTACATAGTTTTCATCACATGGACCTCTACCATCTGGCTAAAAATCCCCCTCTCTCCAACATGCACCTCCTCCTGCTCCTTCTTCTCCTTCCTGCTCTTCATAAGACAACAGTAACCTCTCCCCTGACACACTCCGTTTGTCTCCTGGTTTGTATTCACACTGATGATGACATCTGACCACTCCTCTGCCTCTCTGAAGTCCATTCCTGATTTCAGCTGTTTCCCTCACACTTTGGAAAACAGCTATTGTTGTCTAAGACAGCCTCAGTCAACCATGACCACATCTTCAGCTACTGATTTCTAAGGATCCCTAAATCTCTTCCTCTGACAGAAAACACTGTACCACTGAGTCAGAGAAATTGAGCAAGTTGGTTTATTTAGAATTTTCACCATGTAGCTCTTCAGATAAAATAAAAATAAAACCCCCTATTGGATAAATGTGATAATACTATATGGGTACAAAGTGTGTATACTTGACTTTTTAGCTAATATAAAAAAGTATTGTAATTGTTCCATCAGTGAATATGTGAGATAGATTATTTTGGTGGCTTTCCATTATTTTGTAGGGTGACAGTAGTTCAATTTCACATGCATTTAAAAAATTAGGATTTAACAAGCCAGCTTTCTTACTTCAAAACAAGCTACAGAATTACTACTGCTTTTAAACTACACTCCACATAAACAATCCAAATTTTAGGGGCAGCAATATAGGCATCTGAATCACTATACATTTCACACATCACTAAATGGACATATTATCATAGAACAATAAAACAGGTTCATTACAATTTCTTTATTCTACTTTTCACTGCAGTTTTGTGAAGCTAATTGATTATTGCAAAGTTTCAACAAGATATTTTTCCTGTACTTCATATTTTTATGCACATAAAAATACTACTACTTTGAATCTAATTAACCTATAAAATCTGTGAATGATAAAGGAAATATTACCTTTTTGTTCTAAAGAAAAGATTATCAGATAGATTTCCTTTAACAAAAGCAGTTTTTATATGATTGTAAATTATAGCCATAATTAAATATTAGGAATATAGAGATTTCATAGAATATAAGAGATTACTGAAAAGGCTACCCTTAAAATCGACATTTCCTACACTGTACCTTATAGAAAAATATCATAGTATGATGCATCAGTGAAGATTTTGTTGCTTGTAGTAGTGCTATGATATTGAATAATATCCTACTACTGTTATTTATTTCTAGACAAGAAGAAGCTGCAAATAATATTGTAAATAAATTTGTTGTCTTTTACATTTTTACTTCCAGTTCTCGTATCTATTTTTCTGGATTTCTTGTCTAGTTATGATAAAGACTGTGGGTTTGAAAAAATGCTGGAAATATAAAATGCCATGACGACGACATGGCAAGCATGGCATAAATATGTCATAAATAAATATTGCAATGGATATATTTCTGAAAATGTTGATTTTTTTATAGAATCATAAGATCATAGAATCAGGGAATCAGAGAATCATAGCATAGTTTGGGTTGGACGGGACCTTTAAAGGTCATTTAGGGACAGAGGGCAGGGACATCTTTAAAGAGATCAGGATTTTTAGAGCTCCAACTAACCTAACCATGAATGTTTCTACCACGTCTCTGGTTAACTTGTGTCAGTGTTTTACCACCCTTATTGTAAAAAACTTCTTCCTTATATCTATTCTAAATCAACTTTTTTTACTTTAAATACATTACTCCTTGTCCTGTAGCAACATGCCCTACTAAGAAGTTTGTTCCCATCTTTCTCAGAGGCCCCCTTTAAGTATTGGAAGGTCACAGTAAAGTGTCCCCAGTGTTTCCTCTTCTTCCAGCTGAACGACCCAAATTCTCTCAGCTTTTTCTTCCAGGAGAGAAGTTCCATCCCTCTTATCAGTTTTGCACTGCTACGCTGGACCAGGTCCAGGAGGTCCATGTCTTTCTTTCACTGAGAATCCCAGAGCTGGATACAGTAGTCCAGGTGGAGTCTCACCAGAGAGGAGTAGAGCAGGAGAATCCCCTCCCTTGACCTGCTGGCCATACTTCCTTTCATGCAGCCCAAGATGAGAGTACACACTATTGGTTTATGTCCAGCTTTTAATTTACCAGTCGCCTCCAAGTCCTTCTTGGTAGGTCTGCTTTCAATCCCTTCACCCCCTAGCCTATATTGATACCAAGTGTTTCCCCTGTCCAGGGGCAGGACCTCGCACTTGGCCTTGTTGAACCTTATAATGTTCCCATGGATCCACTTCTCAAGCTTGTTCAAGTCCCCCTGGATGGCATCCCATCCTTCAGGTGTGTCAACTGCACTGCAGTTTTGTGGAGTCTGCAAAAATTGCTGAGGGTGCACTTGATCCCACTGTCTATGCCTCTAGTGAAGATATTAAACAGTACTGACCTCAGTACAGAGCCCTGAGGGACACCACTGGTTACTGGTCTGTATGTGTACACTGAGCCATTGATCACTGCCCTCTGCATGCAACTGTCCAATCAATTCCCCATCTACTGAACAGTCAACTCATCAAATCCATATCTCTCCAGTTTAGAGAGAAGGATGACACAGAACACCATGTCAAACGCCTTACAGAAGCCCAGATAAATTACATTCACAGCACTTCCCATGTCCACTCATGTTGTCACTCTATTGTAGAAGGCCACCAGATTGGTCAGGTAGGTTTTCCCTTGGTGAAGTCACTCTGGCTGTCTCACCTCACCTCACTTCCCTTTCCTCCATGTACCTTAGCATAGCTTCTGGAAGGACCTGTTCCATGATTTTGCCAGGCACAGAGGTGAGGCCGACAGGTCAGTAGTTCCCAAGAGGATCTACACTTTAAAGATGGGTAAGTTTCCCTTTTTGCAAACACCTAGGACTTCATCTGACTGTCATGGCTTTTCAAATATCATGGAGAGTGGCTTGCAAGGTATATCAGCCAATTTCCTCAGGACTCTGGGATGCATCTCATCTCGTCCTAGAGATGTATGTATATTCAGGTTTCTCAAGTGATCTGGAAGCTGCAGCTTGTGGAGAACTCAAGCTGGAGCATGATCTTGACAGGAAGTACATCCCATGGAGAGGAACCCATGCAGAAACGAGTTTTCTGGCAGGACCTGTGGTTCCATAAGGGACTCACACTAAAGCAGTCTAGTCTTCAATGACCCATGCTGGAGCAATTCTTGAGGAATTGGAGCCTGTGAGAAGGACATATTGGAGAAATTAATGAAAAACTTATTTCCCATAGGTGGAGCTCCAAACTGCAGCAGAGGAAAAGCAGAAGAGATGATGTGCTATAAGCTGACAACAACCCCACCACTCTGCATTCTCCTGTGCCACTTGGGGTGGCAGAGCGTTTTCAGACTGTACTTATTTCTCATTATTCTACCCTGTTTCATTTTCAAAAAGCTCATTACCCCAAGTCAAGTCTGTTTCATTTACGACAGCAATTGTTGAATTTTGTCTCTGTCTTATCTTGAACAAGTTTTTCATTGTATTTTCTTCCCCTGTCTTATTGAGGAGGGGAAGAGATAGAGCAACTTCGTGGGCACCTGGCAAATGGTCAGGGTCAACCTACCCCACTGCTATTGCTGGGGCTGGAAGAGACCTCTGGAAATCCCCAGTCCAACACTCTGGTCATGGAGATTGCATCATTCTCTGGAGTGATGTGTCAGATTCTGTGTATCTCCAAGAATTAAGACCCCAGACTCTTTGGATGAACTTTTCCAAAACTTGTCCACTGGGAGGAAAAAAAACAAGTATGTTTTTTTCTGTTTAGCTACAATTTCCTGTGTTTCAGTTTGTGTCCATTGCTTTTTGTGCTGTCACTGGCTACCTATGAGAAGTGGGTCCCTCTTTAGTCCCTCCTATCAAATATTTATACACATAGATAAGTGCCTGAGTCTTCTCTACTCCACCTTGAGCACTTCCAGCTCTCTAATCCTCTGGCCATGCTTCAAGCCCTTAATAGCATCTATGGCCCTTTGTTAAACACCCTTCATTACGTCCCTGTCTCTTTTGGAATGGGAAGCTCAGTGATGGACATATCACATAGATGTGTCTTAGGGCTGAGTGGAGAGGACAGGAACACCTGCCTTAACCTACTGTCAATATTTTTCCTAATGGAGCTCAGGAGGCTATTTGTCTTCTCTGCCATAGAATACACTGCTAGTTTATGGTCAGTTTGCTTCCCATGGTCTACATTTGGGGCCCCTGTTTCTCTCTTATAAGATTAATTTTTAAGCTGTATTTGACAAGTACCCACAAATATCTGACAGCAAGTTCTCTCAGGTTAGAAAGCCAGAAAAGACCCTTATATTATTTCTTCACGTAACAAATTAAGCACTGAAAAAAAAATTCTATAATTGAACATGGCTAAATGCATGAAGTGTACTCTCTTTCCCTTGCAGAACAGAAGCCATTCACAATTACCACCCGTAAGGAGTGGCAAGAAGTATTTAAAAAAATTTTATGGCAAGAAGTATTTTTAAAAAAAGAAAAAAAAAAGAAAAAACAGTATCAGAAAAATAACTTTCCACACGAATGAATGATTTAAGCTTGACAGAGGTCAAACTGTTTGCAACCTGCCAGAACAAATTTAACAGCCCCACTCTTTTCTTTGTGACTTAATGGAAATTGACAGATACAGATGTGTCTGGGGTTTGATTCTCATGTCATTTACACCAGAATATTCAGTAGCAGCTCTGCTTTAACCAAGGATTATACAGTGTGACTATCTGAACACAGCCAAGATGCTGCTCTTTCTCAGGAAAGTAAAAAGGAGCAAAAAGAGATTTTTTTCTTCCTGTACTTTCTGAGGGAAAAAGGAGACAGTCTGTCAAGGACATAAATCAGTTTAGAGGGCTACAGAAACTGAAGGGATTGCTCCTTTTGGCCAGACATCTGTCTTTTAAGGGTTCATCACTTACTGAGAATGCGATGTGGCTGAGTGAGTTTAGGAAGAAGAGTTAATACATGGCAAAACTGCCTAGGTAAGGCTATAGTTCATATAATATTCTGCTACTTTCCCTTCACCCAGACAGAAACCTGAAGAAATAAAATGTTCAATATATTTCAGATCACCTCTTCAGAACACCATACAAAGGATCACTGTGATGGAATAGAAGCAGAGGCCAAATTTGAGGGCAATTTTTGCTCCTGCAGTTGGTGAAAGTATGGGACAGACATACCAGTACTCTGTTATCTTTTGTATCACTTTCTCATCACAAATCCCACCCCACAGGATCTTTTTTTCAGGATGTTAATTGCCCCAAGAACATACCTTTAGCTAATGAGCTTTCATTTCTGGTCTAAATATTTTAAGCACAGGCCACATGATTCAGAAATTAAAAATATCCTTCCTATCTTTCCATATGCATCCAAAATGTTTTGGATGCTTCCTTAACCATGTGCAAACTGAAATTAAGCAAAATCTGAACCCCAGTCTTGGTCTGCACAGTACTTCTGCTTCTGCAGCACTTTAGCTGTGCAGTGATTTCCCACTATTTGCAGTCACCACTTAATAACTTACTGATGTAAATCGATGATAAATTCTTTATTGTCATGTTAAAGGAGTATATGATTGCATAAGCATGATATTTCTAGGTGTTACTGTTGCAGTGGTGCCCAGTGTAAGGTCAATTTTCTCTTTTTGTAAATATGACAAGAACAGACACAGCAGTTCAAAAAAGATTTTAATATGACAGTTCTTTTGTCTTTTTTTGCAGGAAGAAATGGCAAATTTGTTTATTACATACTGTTGAAAATTTTTATGTTATTGATAAGCATCATGTAAAACAAGCTATGTGAAATTACAGACCAGAATCTGTAGATTGAACACAAAATATTAAATTTAATGGTATGAACTGAAGAGGGAAGCTAGAGATTTTCAAAGTCTGTCTGCAAAGTGTCACCTTTATACCCTTGTCCAAATAACATAGGCAGAGAGAAAAGCACTAAAGGAATTGTACAAGTGTTGAATGCTGAACCTCATGACTACCTGTTGCATAATGGTGTAACCTGAAAGGAGGGCCAATATAGAAAGAGAACTGAATTAGAGAAAAAACAATACAGCTATTAGATATGGATTTTCTTTTTCTAGAGGATGACTACTTTTGGAAACAAGAAAGTGTCATTATTACATTAAAAGCTTTCAAATTTCTCACACTTGTTCTTATTTACCTCTTGCAGTTCTTTAAATTCTTTTTTGATTTTCTAACATGCAGCTGTAAGTGGATGGACAGTTTCATCAGGGTTGTTCTTGTTTTCTCAAAGTATTCTTCATTTTATAGTTCTGTTTAATAACAGAAAATTCTACCAAGTTAATGGTGGATGACTTGTGCACATCATTCTCTGATCTCTCTTGCTGACACTTTGCTAAGGATACTAAGAAATCTTTTTTCTTTATGTTGCATACTTTAAAGTATATTTAGACCTTTGGTATCTTATACAAATTGTGTCACTCCAACTGGAATATTTAGTTTTTCTTCTCTGCCTCTTAAGTTCTTCTAAATCTCTTTTACCCAGTGCTCTGTATTAATGATTTCTTCACCCACCTTATTTTGCTTCACTCCTGTTACTTCTCATTAAGCACATCAAACTGAACCTTTAATCTTGAGGCCAAAAGGCTATCTTTTATATTGCATTTTTCATTTTCATTTGACCTGACTTGAAGCTACTTCATAAGAGCCTTCAAATATTTCACCTACTCATATCTCAACACCTCTCTTCAATGACTTCCTCACAGTACTGTAAGGCACTTCACCTGCTCCTTCTAATTACTTTTCTTTAAACATTTTTCCATTCTTCTTCTTTTATCTCTTTTGACTAAGTGCCTAAAGAAAATCAACCTGAATATCCACTTTGCTTACACAGCTGTAGCACCTTTAGTACCGTAATATCTGAGCACCTTCTGACAGCTAGTGCTCATTAAAGAGAAGATTAATCTGCAGGATGCTGATGAGAAAATAAAAGGATAAAATTCAGAATTCACCATTTTTCCCGTATCCCAGATCTCATGTCATTTAACATTTGGATGTGACGTATTGTGTTGTTCTTTTTGCAGATTACTGGCACCAGAACAAATTAATTTTATTTATTGTCCCTGACTCAGAATTCTCGATATTTTTCTTTTAAGAACACTTAAGAGAACAATTGAGGATAAGGTTGTAAAGATCTCATTTAAAATATCAAGTGTTGTTACTGAATCCTAAATTATGAATGCAAAGCATAAGCAAAGTATTTAATGGGACTTTAAAGAATAAAATTTTAAACTGTGTCACAATTTTGTCCAATGCCTACCATACATGGGACTGAAAGAGAAACTTTTGAGTCCTAGTTTTAGGACATTGGTCCTTGGAAAGCATTTCAACACCTAAATTTTATAATTTTGAGTTTGTATTTTTCTGAGATTGTTCATTAATATGGTGATGCAAGACTTTTCCATAACAATTTGTTTTCTGGTTTGGTTTACACTGCAGACAGTAACCACTGTGGCTTCATCTTTAAAATGTTTTCTTGAAGGGGGTGGAGGGGCTGTTGCAGGCAGAACAGAAACCTTAGACAAGGTTTGTCAGGGAGACTCTCATGTTGAGTCAAGAGGTCCAGAAAGGGCCCACATGACTTCAAACCTCCTTCTCAAGGAGGACTCTAGGCGCAGCCGGATCCAATCCTAGTTCTAGACTTGGCCAATGGTTTATGTTTAAAGGATTATACAGGTGTAATTGATCTTTTACAAAACTTTGTCCCACGGGATGAAGGATTGCAACCCAAATATATTTATATCAATAAAGTAAATTATTTATTTAAAATTATGATAATGTTAAACTAAAAGACTTTAATCAGCACTATTTACTACACAGCAGATATAACTGGTAGAGCTAGCAAGATGATTATTAAGTAGAAGCTGATGTTACTCACCCATGCCAATGACCATTGGCACATCTCTTTCACTCAGCCTCAAGAAGTAATTTTGAGAGTTATTCCCATTTAAGGGAGGGATCTCCAAGAAGGTGTGTGTTAGAAATCCCCGTCATCAAATAGTTGGTCCAGGCTTTTATGGTATAAAGTGATTGATTATAAATCATGTGCTTCTAATCTTGTCGTGTCAGCTTAGCAGCTTTAGGTGACTTATCACTAACATCACTTGTTTCCTTCACAGGTCTGACACACCTCACCAGTGTTAGTTTCTGCCAGGAAATATTCTTCTTACTTAGAATGTTTAACTTTGGGATTGATGAGTCGATCTGGTTTCAGCATTCTTCAAGACCAAAAGCAGTGTGACCTCGCTTCTTCATTCGTCACTGATAACTTTTGCAAATAGGGTAAAGTTTACACTAGTTTACCTCCACCCTAGGCAGAGCATCCTACTACAGGGTGAGTATTGTTCCATAGAATTTGCATTGTGCTCTCAAATATAAAGCTTGGTATGGAGAGCAGTAAAGTAGAGAGGAAGCAGGAACTACTGGACTTAATTGAATCAAATTTAAAGAGACTATGGCAACTTATTGCTATTCTACTAATGATTAGCTTAATGGCCTTGAGGGACATACTGATTTTCATGCTTTCCTTTCTACTGAAAAGTGTCAGAAAAAGAAGCTGACAATATGAGACAGAAAGAAAGTATAACAAGGTGGAAAATATAGAAACTGTACAGCAAGTATACAAAATAATATTAAAAGAGACTACAATAAATGAAGCATCAAAAAGTTTATTCCAAACACATGCCTAGAAAATATGTCAGTGCTTCAGAGCTGTGAGATTTCTACTTTGCAATTTCCTGTGTTATCTGGCAAACATAAGGGTGGAATAGGGAAGAGATGAGGGGGCTTTCTACTGCACTAAACTTGGGATGGTTTCCCCAGAAAAAATAGTTGCTTGGTTAGCTGCACAGAACAGACACAGAGGTATCACATCCTCAAATTTTATGGATAATTATCCAGACAACTTAAAGATTTTATCATCATTCATATCAGCACCTACTAAGATCTAGAAGAAAAATTGAATTTCAGTAATTAACATTGTATGGAGAAATAACAAAAAGCACATACAAAAGACAAAACCTGGACTGTATAAACTAAGAAAGTGACATTTTAAGCACATAAAATGTACCTAACATTATATTAAGTAGTCAGAAGAGTTGGTATCAGAAGGCAGTAGTGATGCCATAGAAATGGTACCGTGACACATGACTGCAGTGAGACAGTAGTCTCTTCACAAATCATCTCCATGTGCTGTAGAAATAGACTATTTCTCCTTTACTTTTCAAAAATTCTTTCAATTAAAACACTGTTGTTTTGTGGTGTTTTTTTCCCCAAAATAAACACATTCACAGAAATGGTCATCTTTTGTAAACTTGTTCAAAGTTTGTCTGAAAGATACTTAAAGACTGATTTTAAATCTATTTTATAGTCCTGGCTCAGAGCTAAATTTTAATTTGGTTCACTTATTTTAAAGAAATTTTTATCAGATCTCTTGTCCTAGTTCCTCATATGCAAACTATTTATAATTAAAGTAAAAATAAGATTAATCAATACACGTGATTTATTCTGGTTTTAGATTTAAGTTTTTAGATTCTGTTAGTAACAAAGGTGGTTTTTTTGTCTTATGTAATAGTTGATTTCTAACACACAAAGTAACAAAAAATTGATAAAATGGATGCAAGCTCTCTTCTTCACGATCAGGAATCCTAGTAATTTGTTCAAATTATGCTAAAAATAACTAAAGGCTAATAATGGGGTGAATTCTTAATTGCAATTCTTTCTTGCCTCTTGACATAGACAATATTCGTTGTTATACTTTAATTTGCTACATCAAGTTAAATTCTTTGTGTTTGGTCTAGAACAGTCTTTATATTTGCTTAATGCCACATCTATCAAGAGATTTTTGGCTTACATTAAGAGAAGCTATTATATAATTCACCCTGTACTCTTTTAGTAACTATTTAGGTGCCTGTCAACACGAACACTCTGTACTCAACTGGCAAGTAGGTAAAATAAACCATGAGTCAGAGTCTTTTCTTGCTTACCATGATGCAAATTGGGTGTATATTTGTTGAAATCAGTGAAATTACATTTCTGTAAAAAGAAACATCTAAAAGAGGAGAATTACCCTGATATTATTCCAGTAATATCAAAGTAATTTTTACACACAGAACTAATTATGTATTAGAAGTAGAGCTCTTCCATGATTTCAGCAGCACGACTTTTCTTTTCAAAGGCATGTCTTAAACATATATGTTCAAGACAAATCCTATGCCTTAGTCATTATATATCTGTACAGTGCATGGTGTGACAGAACTGTGCTCTCACCTGGAACTTTCAATAGTACATTAATAGGCTTACCAACAATAGGTTCAAAGCAATCTATCAAGAATAGAAGAAAAAACACTTTATGACCTTTCAGGAGAGCTTTGCCATTACGGAACTCTCAAAACATCCTGTCAATAGACACATGAAAAAGTTTTCAACTAGTCAGAAATGTTTTGAAAACTTTGCAAAAAATTAAACCAGTATCTTTCTGGACCTAACTCCAGGGAACAAAATTAACTGCAGCTATTTTTATATGTGTTTTCACAGTTCCATTAGAGGATATTAAGCAATAGGAATAGTTCCATGTTTTAACTAAGAAACTGTTTATGCCAATATTATTTTTCAGGTTGGATCAGAGAAAAAAAGAGTTTAGCAAACAGTAAAATTATACTGTCTTGCCCTGAAGTAATTGAATTTGATTAATATTCTCAGCATTATCAATAAAAACAAATGCCTACAGGATCCCAGTAACCTAAGGAAGAGTAGCATATGGAGGATTTTGTCCATCCATAGACATGTGCCAGACCTAATGCCATTAGAGAAAAAGAGTTGGATTCAATTTTTATGCTTGATCTAGATTTGGTGGTAAATCATTAACACTCAGGACTACACATCTCTTAGCATATGACAAAATTGTGGTAATGTTTGATTTGTTTGCTCAAAGTTTACTGTGTGGTTACCAGGATGCATTTATTCTGCTAAAGAGGTTGGCCAGGAAGCACAAACATCTGCTTGACTTGCCCTGGCTAAACACAAGAAATATCTGGTATTTTGGGACAGAGAGAAATCCCTTTCCTCTCACCAACTGAACATAAACAGAAACAACAGCTCTGGAGAGAGACAGCACTCAGATGTCTCACAGAAATGTAGGACATTCTTGAAGTCAGAACTGTGCTGCTTGACAAGCACAAGGTATGAGAGAAAAAAAAGGAAGTTTCCCAGGAACAAAGGGGACTGGGTAAGTGTCAAGCAGGAAACCACCAAAAGAAGCCAAACTGCATCACAGAAGCAGATGGGAGGACAAGCCCTGCAAGAGCAGAGCAGAGAGGGAACATGAGACTTCTTAAGCCCTCTGTTCAGATTGTTTCAAGGCAGCAGTTAAGAATTTGTTATCTTTCAAAGTTATTCTATTTTTATTTAGTATTAAATTATTCAAATAAAGCAGAAATTTAGAAACAGAGGTTTTTTCTGATTAATTTGCTTCAAGAAGGGAAAAAAAAAGGAAGATCAGATCCAACTTGAGGATCACAGGGGTCCTATCACAATGTAGATCAGCAAGGGTTTTATAAAGAAATAAATGTTATACAGTATTAAACTTAACAGCTGGTTGCAACACAGGAGAGATGTCCTCAGATCTCTGCATCGCTACAGACTTCTTTTATTTCTAAGGACAAATCACAAAGTTTCTTTGTGCTTTGGGTCTAAACTTCTAAAAGAACATGAAATAGTAGTTTTCCCTTTACAGAAGTTTGCCTTTGTAAGAGTTCATGGATATGCCAGCAGCAGTGACCACATTTATACCATAAAATGGGCAGGGGAAGAGAGACATAGTTGAAGCTGAAAAGACTGTGAGGCTCTAGAGCACCAATCAGGAAAATGTAGTGACTAAGAGGCCACAGACTTTTGTAAGTTATCCTGTCTGTGTAATGATGATTAAGTATTGTCAAAGAGTTCAGGGTCAAAATTTATAGAAGTACAACTTTGAATAGGAAACAGGTTGACTTTACAAATCACTGGGAGAAGCTATTTTAATCAGAAATGGTGTGAACAGCACAAATATGACTATTCTCCTCAGTGCTATCACATCCCACTTGTTAGTACAAACTCTGCCAAAATAAGATGTGTTGTAATGGATAGAAAAGTAACAAGTCCATCTTAAGTTTTTTTAAGAAATAAAGTTCCTGACTGTCCCCTGGCAACGTCTTTGTTCCAAGCACTTAGCTTGGAACAATATTTCCCTCAGTGTTCATTGCCTTTTGTCCATAGTAAAGTCTTATTATTATACACTACTTGTATTACTTCCAGTCATAGACAAGGACCTCATAAAACTAAGCATTACACAAGCATTACCAAAAATATGATCTCTTCTTGAAGAGATTCTATTCTAAAGATCAAACCTGAAACAAGGGATCTGCCTTAATAGTCAGTTTGCAGACGATTTTAGCTCAGTCTGAGAGGATTCTGCTTAAAAGCTGCAAGCAAGGTGAAAGCGAGTCAGTAGAAAAAAAAGGAGAAGAAAACAGCATGAGTATCCTCCGGGAATTGTTCAAATTATTCCAGCTCTGCCATTTTGGGAGTCATTTAAAAAGATAATTTTAAAGTGCATAATTAGGGGAAGGTGAATTTTGCAGGTGTTGGAAAATCTTTTATGTGCTTACAATGCACCTTTTATTATGGATGTGAAAAATGTTATTAAAGAAGCCTGTCAGGTATAAAAAGATTTAAGACTAGTTTAAAAAAGACATACAGACTCGTTCACATCAACATTGAACAAAGAACCATGGAGTGCTCAGGCCACAGAGAGATGTGGAACAGAGAGACTGATGGAATCTGCAGCCAGCTAGCTCTAACTGATCCTTCAAGAAAACAGGAGGTACTACTGAATATCTCTGCTAGGACTGAGGGAAATACCAAGAGTAAGGAAAGAAATATGCATATGGTCTTTTGCTTTAGGTATTTGTGTCTCTGTTAGTTATTTATATTTTGGTAAAAGAATATATGTGTCTCTGCAGGTCATCACTACTCATAACCTTCAAAAGGAAAATCACATAGGCAGACAGTCCTTCTGGACAATCATATTAAACACCCAGATTCTGACTGGGATCACAGCTAATCATTCAGCCTCCCTCTTGGACTTTTAATGAAGGGAAATGGGATGACTGGAAGGGTATTTTAAGGGAGCAGCCTATCATGTGTTCTGTTTGGTAAAACATATCTCAAAGAAATGCTGACAAGAGACTGCACAGCAATTCTTACAGGAAGCTGTGATGTATTAGCAGTAAAATTTCATCTACTAACACAGACTCCTTGTCTGAGGTTTGGGAGCCTTCTGAAGCCAAAAAAAAGATATCACAGGGTCTAAAGTAGAAAATCTATAAGTTCTGCCTTCTGTAACTCAAGTATTAATCACCTGTATCAAATATCCTCATTACTATTCAGCACCACTATTTTAAAGAAACTCATATAGTTTAGTTTATCAGTCTGTCTACCAGTCCTTCAAATACACCACCCTGCCCCTCACACAGTAAAAATAAAATAAAAATAATTTAAAAAAAATCCTACTGCTTGACATAAACTGATGACAGAGTCACTAGAAGTTTTTGATACAGTTCCATACTGTGACAGTGATATCAGCTGCTACTTGGATTTCTCCTCCATGGATCTTTGCCACAAAACACAATTTAGACTGTCTTTCTGTAAAGGTAGGAGAATAACTGAACATAAACTTAAAAAATAAAATCCAACTTGATGTTCCCAGATGGTTGTTTCATCCATATGGACTTGGATGAAACACTGGTTATTCTAGTTATTGCCAAATCTTTTAATAATTAAATTTTCCATTTGAAAGGCAGGGAAAATGTTAAAAAAACTTTGAAGAGTTGAGATAAAAATTGAGAATATACTAAATAACTGTTACAAAGTACCTCAACACCACACAAGAACACATAGGGAGGAGAGAATTGACACCAGTCAGAAAAAGCCTTTCATATTTATTTTTCCCGCATATTGTAAAAACAACAAATTACTGAATATAGTGTTCATAGAGCAACATATTTTAGATAAATCCTACAAATTATTAAACAGGATTTGATCCAAGAAAGATGAGTACTGCTCCAGAAAACTTAATCTTAGAATTACACCCAAACCTCTGTGAAAGAAAAGAGCACCCTGTAATTCATGTGGCATATCAGAAGGACATAGAAAGACTGAATGTAATACCCATAAAATATGGTTGCTAAAAAAATTACTTAAAGACTACAAATCTGGAATTATTCAAAGACATATTTTTTCCCTTACAATTTGCTCATGGGTTAGTTGTTCACTGAAAGAGAGTTTAATTTGTCAATTATTTACTTAACTCTAGTTCCTCAGGTGGCCATTGCTCTTTTTGTAATCAGTGTAATACTGTCTTAGTCAGATATAAATAAGAGATTATTGTTCTAAAATTTTCCCAGTGGAAAAATAAATTACAAGCTATTTTATTTGAAGGACATAGTTTAGAATTACATTATTTTCTGGGAAATTATATTATACTGTACAATAAAAAATCAGTAAAATTATTTGAAAATATAGAATACTTAAAACTATATGTTTCAAACAAACCTTCTGCACTGAACTGAGGACTCTTTCCTAAATCTACTTGTAGATAGCACAAAGCATCTGAAATTCAAATACTCATAGGTAGCAGCCTTTCTTGTTCTGATCTCCAGAAGACAGAGACTAAAATTGTATCATGCTGTCTAAATAAACATATCTTAACACAATTATAAAACCATACATTATTTGTCCAACAAGTAATTAATTGTGTTTGATCTGAATCTGATAATAGGCAATTGCTCTGTTTGGTTTATTTGATTTTTATTGTATTATCTAAGGTGTAAACAGAGAATCTGCATTAGTATTCTGTTTATGAGCAGGTTTTGAAGTGAATTATCTCCATTACCTGTCTTTGGAATACAATACATAGTGAGATAATAGATGGCAAACTGAATTCCATCCGTGTTAAGGGAAATCAGATGTGCTGCGTCCACTAATGAAAATTCAGAACATGAAAGCAATCTAGAACCCGTCAGAAGTAAATTCACAAAGACACAAACACTATAGGTGTCAAATTCTCAGCAGGAACTAAGAATGTGGTACATTTTAAAACTCTCTTAACAAATCCATTACTAAACCTTGGTGTTCTCTCCCCATTTATCTCTTGTAGAAAACAGATGTGAGGAAGCTTGACTATTTTCAATCATTTTTCTTAAGGCAGTGTTGGACAGCGCTGCAGTACATCTGGAAGTAATGGATGAATATTTCTATTTCTGTATCAGTTTCACCTTTTAATGTGCTAATCAAGATAACATGATTTCCATGCTGTGGTTACTCAACACTTTCTCCTGCATTCCACACACAAAACTATGTTGACAATGCAAAGTGATTGGTCAAACAGTATTTGGACGGGTTCCATCACTCCGTCTTTCAACATACAGCTTCAAAATAAGTGAAGAAAGGGCTGCAGGTTTCAAGTCAGTATCCATGCAATTTAAGTGAAAGGTTACATAAATTTTAATAGGTATTTATAGCACTTCAGGATCTCTGCCTAACACTTTTTTACTTCCTCTTTCTCTATTTCTTTTCAGGTGTTATTTGTTAATAATGAAACATTTTTCTCTTTTAATAGACCATTTAAATATTTTCCATACAATGGTTATTGTGAGCAGATATGCTGTGAGTCAATGATACTGTGCCCAATCAATAGTACTGTATCATAGGCCTCTAGTTTCTAATGCACAAGGAAATTCACTTACCGTCGCTGTAATTACCACAATTTTACATCTATTAATTTTGTCTGTAGCATTCATTTCCATAATCTACAATTTGAAACAAAAACATCATCTTCATTTTGTTTCTGGAAGGAGCAGAATTATTATGAAACTTCTAAATGTGACTTTTTTTCCTTTTTTACTGGATCTCTCCAAACACTTTCTTCCTTATTGAAATTCAAACAGCTGTGAAATGGCCAGACAGCAAAAAGACAAAAGCAAATGTGAAGCAACCTTCATCCATGCTGAAAAAATAGTATATTATAAAGAGGTTTTCCAGCTGATGTTACACAAAGAAAATTAAGAAATACCTAAGGCTAAAATTTACTTTAAAAAGTAAATTTCCTAAATTTCTGAAAGTTTCATTTAGCTGACTAATTAAATACGCTTGTAGGCATTTCAGTGAAGCAGTCTTACAAGTACACTATCATTTGGAAAGAAGGTGTACATGATTTTCTGGGGAAATGTGTTTGCTATGATCTATGTGTCCCACTGAACATTTAAACAGTATCAAATAGTGATACTTTATTGAATTAAATGAGAATACTAAGCTTTAGTTAAAGTTTTTTAAAACCTCTAAAAATTTTTAAAATGCACTATAACAGTTCCATATCAAATGAAACATCAAAATACGCCTTGCAAGGAAAGTAAGTGTTTGGGATTTCAAATTGTCATGTAGAGGTGTATTTTCTAGGACTAGTAAAAATAAATTAGCAGGCTGCAAACCTAATCGTCAATGACAAAAATCAGTGTTCCCACTGAAATAATCCTGTATCACCCAACTGCAATAGCTAACATACATTATAATCAAATTATATAATCACAGTTTATTTTTTCTTTAAATAAAAGTTTAAAATATTTGAAAGTGTGCATTTTTTCAAAGTATACAATTTCATCTATATGGTATACGAGTTCCAAAAATTCTGTAAACACAAGACTTTCAACCAAGAAGACACTGTTCAGATAAAAAAATCCTTTCTTGTGTGCATTGGTTCACGCACATGAACATAAGAAGAGAAATAATTTCTAGAATAAACAATGAAACTTATTCTTCCTTCCTACATTTGAGGTTAAACAATATTGACCACCTTCATCATTCAACTAAAATCATGAGAGGACCTTCCAAGCACTTTTGCAAGCATGCAATCTTCTACTGCATCAGAGAAATCGTACCATGAACATCCTACAATGTTGTAAAAGTATAACACAGATTAAATCCTGGATAATGGTCAAAACATTGACCATTTATTTCTTTATTTCTTTGCAAACAACTTAGTATCTTGCCATATGAAATAGAAAGCGCCTGACAAGTTTTAATAAAGACTTTCTTTCACTCTAACCATGTTTTGGCTTTAAGGGGAAAAAAAAAGAAAATACATTTAAATATAAAATGTTAAGAGCTGCAATTATCTGATTATTTTACAAAACAGTAGTTCCTTATAGGGAATTATTAAATCAGAACTTCTGTGTACACAAGGCAGATCACAACAAGCTGGAATAAGAACCAATTAATTTTTTTTGAGTGATAAATTTAGAGTTTTGGGGTTTTTCTCCTTAACAACAACAAAATTAGAATTAAAATAGCATAAATTTCTATTCCTGGGTAAGATATTGTGTGTTTTACAGGAAAAAAACAGCAAATATAATTTGTCTATCAACTGAGTTAATCAACTGGTTCAAGCAAGATTTCTCTGCAGGAAAATTATTTTAAATCCATTAATTTTAACTAAGGAAGGTAAAACCGACAAATTTTATTTAGCTGTCTAGGTCCATGACTTTGCCAAAATCATTAGGATTCCATGTTTAGTGTTCAAAAATGTTATGCAATCTCCTTCTCCAATCCAACGTTTGCATACACTATTATGCCACTATTTTGGTAGCCATGACATTTTAAATAATTTGTAATAAAATGTTATAATACTATTTATTCTTCAGTAGCAGCTGCTCAGTTTCAAGCATGCAAGACTGCACATGATATACTTTATTTCTCTTCAGCTGCAGCCCTACATGAGAAGAAAAAAACTGCTACTATTGTTGCTATTGCTACCACCACAGAAAATCACAAAATATATGAGATATATGTTAGTACAGTTTAAGGGGATTGTGCAGAAAGCAGCTCCAAGTCATCTTTGTTTCTCTCCACTCCAAAATTTTTGGGAGTAGACAGTGTTTAGGGTCATTATCCTTTTAAAGTGATGTACTTAATACGAATCAAATTGACTCTGCTCCCCTGAAATGGTTTATTCAGTAAGGATGAAGATCTCTCTATTTCCTTTTCCAGTGGAAATTAGTCTCTGGCATAGCAGCCTTTGAATATCATCTCAGACATGATTTTTAAATTAATGGCTTAAAGAGGAGGCACTTATTGGCCTATGCACTAAATCAGATTTGTCTAGAAAGGTTCTTTTGGAATATCTAATTATAAGATCAGAAGAACGGAATAAGACTGGACTAGACTAGAAAAGTTAAGCTTTGTCTTATTCAACTGCTTGACTACTTCAGTCTGACCAAAAGTTAGAGTAAAGTATTAAAGGCATTGTCCAACTGTCTCTCAAACATTGACAGGCATCAATCACCTCTTCAGAATCCTGCTCCAGTGTTTGACAACTCTTAGTAAAGAAATGTTCCCTGTCAGGTCTAAACCTCCCCTGCTGCATCTGTGAATGCTCCTCATGCATCCTATCAGGATACCAGGGAGGAGAGATCAGCATCTCCCTCTCCACTTCTCCTCCTCAGGAAGCTTCATAGAGCAAAGTGTTCATTTCCTTAGGCCTCTGTTCTCCAAACTAGACAGACCCAGCGGATGCTGTCAAGGGAAGCTGTGCCCTCTGGGACTGACCAATGACTCAATCACATGCAAACTCCTAATTGCCAGATCCTATAGACTCAAGTTTCATTTAAAGAAAGTTTCATCCTGTTTCTTATCTAAGAGGGGTTTTTTGACGGTTTTATGAGGGTTTTTTGAGGGTGGAAGAGGAAGTTAGTTTTTTGTTTTGGTTCTTTGGGCTTGATTTTACTAGGAAGCACAGACTCATTATGTCATTGTTTTCACACCAATTCTATGATTACTGAACTAATGAAGATTTCTACTTCCTCAAAATATTAGCACTGGGAAGGCCTAAACTTCAATGTCTAGTGACCTCAGGATTTTCAAACATCTGCTTGGGGTCAGGAAATTTGACAGGACAGCTAGAGTGTGGTGGGGTTTGCTAGTGCTGAAGTTTGGGTGAATGTCCATTGCCACATTAACTATAAAGTTCTGAAGATTTACCCATATTGGTTTACCCTTCACTGTGAGTTATTTGCTCCCCTCACAGATCTGCTGGCAGAGCTGTTTCGAAGCTGACCTTGAAGGAGGTTGTGGAAAACTCTGCTGGTAGACTTAAAATTATCTTAAACACCAAGTTATTTAAACATTTGCCATGGAGTTCATGACCTCTAAGTGCACAAGGGGACAAAAATAATTGGGCAGTCACTTAAAACTGAAGATGTTAGAAACTTTCCAAGTCCCAAGCAGAGTACCCTAGTGAAAATGCAATAGGCATTTGAGAACTTTGAAAATCTGACCCAGATTTGGCTTTAGACAATATCCTTATTGCTAGTGAAATTATTTAAACTATAGATCTACAGATTGGAACAATACTAAGAGATTACACATGTCAAAAAAAAAAAAGTGGGAGTTAAAATATGCTGAGCGCTATCACATAAGACAACAAAAGTCCTGATTGTGATGCCTTTGAACTCTCTGGATTTTTAGCTTTTTGCAGATTTTAGAAGTAATTGTGTAGTAAATGTAGATTTTAACGTAGCTGTGTAGTCTGTCACACTTTAGTTTACACTCACTGAGTCCTATTTCCCCATTTCATATTGAATTTTCTAAATTCTTTAAGCTGTTTAGATCTCCTTTCAAACTAGAGTTGTAGAAAACACCTCTGTTTAAGAACATTTGCATGCAGGCCTAAACAAGAAGATACCATCGTAGTCAAAGCAACCTTCAAGCCCAGAACCTTGGAGAAACTCCAAAGACAGTATTTGCCATGAAGAAGAGGACAATGAGAAAGGATGAGGGTCTTGGGACCACCCCTTACCCCCCACCCCACCCCCTCCTCAACTCAGTTCCAAAGAGGCTGGGGGGGAGGAACCGGGGGTGGATAGTTCTGGGACTGGATGGACAATACTATACAATTGTAGAACTGCTGCCAGGGGTGTGGTGCCTTTCTCTGTACTCCCGTGGCCTGAAGGCTGTCATTAAAGAACTGATCTGTTCTCTTATCTCTACCAAATTTGCCTGGAGTATTGTTGGCTCCCAGTCTTAAGGCAACAATTGTGAAAGATACAAGTAATTGAAAAGGGGGGGAAATATTCTGCCTAAAAACTAACCATGCTTTCCTTTTCTTAGTCTTTCTTAAAGTAATTTATTAAAGACATAATTCTAGGGCTCATATTTTTTTGTCTGATCCAGTAGGATATTTCTTGCACATTGTAATATATCTATGTAGTCCAAATACAGATGTATCTGGAGTGAGAATGTCTGTGTTTTAATGTACAGCATCTCTATGATCCCTAATTACTAAGGACATTCTATTTATCTCATGGTACTGATCATCTTGTTGTCATCTTGATTTCTTAAATTTCACACACTCCTTTTCCAGAGATTCTTACGGATTTTATTATTGTAATGCCTTATGTTTTGTATTCACTAATGCTAAAATTTGCCTTCATTCCTATTAAAATAAACGTAAATAAGCCATATTTCTGAAATAAATAATTAATTCTTAAAAAGCAAAACCAAACAAAACAGAAGAAAAAAAATCCAAAAATAAAATAACACCACAATTTTTTTATCCCATGTATGAATAGGGCCTGATCAATACTGTTTTCCGCTGAGAATAACTTACAATAACATTTTGTGTGATCAGTAAAGTAAACATGCAAATATCCATGTTACTATTCATGTTTTTTTCATCTTTTTGTCTTCTTCTTATGTTGTGGATCAAATATTGCAAGTGAAAAACTAAAAGCCTTACTTATTTTCGGTCTTGAAACTTATTTGACCAACTAGTTGAGTAAAACATGTTTTTAAATTATTGATACTCTGATATGTTGCTTTAAATATAGCCTACCTTTCATAAGGAATTTTTCTAGGACAATATCTTTAATATATATTATAAAATAATAAAATATATTATTAAAGAGAAAAAGATAAACATTTCAAGATAAGTTTTTCTACAAGAGATGTCTGAAAATTTTCGAAAGAATAGTAATATATAGAAGAATTAAATATGATAAGGTATTAATTTCTTGATGTAGTTCAGCCATTTTTGAGGGGAGGTTGCAAAAAAAAAAAGCAAATCGCTTTCCTGTCATTGCAACCAATTTTAGAGAAAAGAAAGGTAAAATATTAGGGCATGTTGTAAATAAATCCACTGACTTCAACAGTTTCCATCACTATTATCTCTTAAAATATGACATTTATTACTGCTTTTCAGTATAGAACTGCCTCTGCTGTACCCTGCCAGCAGAACTGTTGGCCTCCTCAGTTCTTGACCCTGGACAACAGAAACAACTTTGAAGCAACCCCTTTTAAGATGTCCTAGTTAGGAGAGAAAGAAGCAAGTACTGCTAGAAACCACACTCTCTCCTATCTTGGTGACTATATTCATTATAAAAATCCATAGGAAGTAGAATTAGCCCTAACACAATGCTGTGGTCTTAAGAGAATTTTGAAATCTCTCAGAACAGCTAATTGCATGGAGTTGAGATACTGTTATCACTTACTGCATACAAGGGGCAATATGAAATGATGATCAGTCTTGAGGCAAAGTTGATTACTGGGTTTATGATGCAGAATATGTCTTTCAAAAGAAACAGGTATTTGCACCACATCTGCATATGCTGTGTTGATACTCTTCTGTTTGATCAGATTCCTGTTAGATCTCGATATGGCAAACTTTCTCCTAATTTGTGGTAGTTTCAGCTCCCATTCTCAGTTTACATCATCCAATATAAATAGAACAAAAGGAATTATTTTTGACTGCTATTTTAAGCTTGATACCCTGTATTTAGTGTATTTTATTTTTTTCAAAAATCTGTAAACAGAGAGACGTTCGTTTTCTGAATACAGGTCTTATACTGCATACACTTATAAATAATAATAATATATAAAAATCCAAAAATTTTATATATGTTTGTATACATGCACACACATATAAGCATATTTATGCCTATATATATACATACACAGACATCGTTTTCACATGAACACACAAGCACTGCATTTCTGAGTAAATACTGAAGACTTGCTTTATTGATTTGGGGGTATTTTGTTTGGTTGGTTTTCTGGGGGGGTTGTAGAATTATAGGTAAAATATGTCTCTAGAAATGAGGGTGCTGATAAAAAGAGAGCAGAGGAGTGAGTAGGGTAACTCACCCAAATGTGAGTCTACTCAGGATAGATATAGAATAGCAGGCCAGGTGAAGGACCTCGGTCTTTCAATCTCTGTTTCAGGTTATTCTGCTCCAGTGCCACAGAGTCAGATAATGAGAATGTCACACAATGAGGGAAACTGCATTTTGAACATGTTTTTTATCTACATAATAGGAAAATGGATATTTTGAAGAAAACCATAATTAAGACCACTTTATAAAATATATCAAAGAGATGGTAGGAAGGATACATACTGCGTACATCTCAAGTGAGTTTGAAAAAT
This sequence comes from Manacus candei, assembly GCF_025592945.1. Taxonomy (NCBI): domain Eukaryota; kingdom Metazoa; phylum Chordata; class Aves; order Passeriformes; family Pipridae; genus Manacus; species Manacus candei. The sequence goes on along the minus strand of NW_026138141.1, from coordinate 1,987,567 downwards.
TATGATCATTTTAACAGTATGAAGATCCCTGTGAATGCAGCTTTTAATATATTTTACCTGCTGCTTATACTTTTCTAGTTCATTCCAAAAGAATAGCAGTCAGTTGCAAAAGCAGTTCAAAACACCAAGTGAGCTGTAGCTAAATTGGCAATGAAGAATGACTTTGAGTCACTTCCACAAATGTCTGAAACTTCCTTTTAAAATTTAGCCACAAATAGAAGGAAGGAACCAACATAAGGCTTCTGACACAAAATAGATGAACCACAGAGATAAGTTTGCCACATAGGCTTTGATCACAATGCTTCATATAAAGCACAGAAAAGTTTCTAAAAGTTCATGATCTCAGAACTCTGGCAAATATACAGACCAACTGGAAAAAAAAAAAAAGTTGCCTACAAGTGGTCTGAAAAGAACTAAAAATGAGTGGGAGAATCCAGGTCACAAGCTTCCATCCTGGCATTCATCCTTCACCAATACATTGGGAAACACCCAGCATATAAGCACTTGCATAGACCCTGTCATGGCTCAAAAGCCAGTAAAACAGAGCCCATGCTTACTCAGCTGCATAATCTCTGTAGACTTCAAGAAGACTTTGCTTGTTGAAGTCCTGTTCCAAAGATCTTTTTCTGATGCAGATAAAACTTTTACACAAGGAGTCTTTGGGGATGCTTCTGAGGTTTACAGCTTGTCTTGTTTTGAGGGTAAATAGCTCATAAGTGTATTCATAGGCAAATGTACCTAAAGGTACATTTAGGAGAGCTTTCAAGAGAGACTCAATGCCACAGCAGAGATTCTGCTGCAGTCTGTGTAGGACCATGGTGCAGCAGATATTCACCCTGCAGTCTGTGCGGGACTCTGCCAGAGCAAGTCTTGAAGGAAGCTGCAGCCCAAGCTTGGAGAGCCCAAGCTGAAGCAAGCTCCTGGTAGGAGCTGCAAATCATGGAGAAGTCCACATAGAAGTAGGTTTTCTGGCAGAAACTCTGGTCCATGGGGGACCCACGCTAGGTCAGTCCTTTCCTGAAGGACTGCATACTTGTCCAGGAAAACTGCAATACAAGATCCATGTTGGAGAAGTTTATGAAGGACTGTATTCTGTGGGAGAGATCCAACACTGGAGCAGGGGAAAAGTGTGAGGAGGAAAAAGCAGTTGAGATGAAGTGCTTCACTGCTTATTATTGGAAGGACACAGAAGAGTCGTGCTGAAGCCAAGTTTGTAAAGAAAGGAGGGGTAAGATGAAGGTGGTTTAGCTTTGATTTTAATTTTCACAATCTTATTCTACTGCTAATTGGCAATAAATTAACTTATTTTTCCCCAAGTCACGTTTGTTTTGCCTGTGACAGTAATGGGTAGGTGACTTCTCTGTCTTTACCTCGACCCATGACCTTTTCCATATTATTTTCACCCTTTGTCCTGCTGAAGAGGGGGACTGAGGGAATGACTTGATGGGCACCTGGTGGCCAACCAAGGTCAATCCACCATAGGCTAAAATGAATTATGCTGTATTGCTCTAAAAAAGTGACACTCAATAGCCCAACAATTGTCTCTATACCAATGTACATAGCATGATGTCCTGATTTTGGCTGGAATAGAGTTTAGTTCTTCTCAGTAGCTGGTGCAGTGCTGCGTTTCAGATTCAGTATGGGAATAACGTTGATAACACACCAATTTTTTGTTTGTTGCTAAGCAGTGTTCACCCTAAGTCAAGGACTTTTTCAGTGTCTCATGCTCTACCAATAAGGAAGTGCACAAAATGCTGGGAGGAAGCATGGCAGGTGACTCAAACTGTCCAAAGGGATATTCCACACTATAGAACATCATGCCCAGTATCTAAACTGGAGGAGTTACCTGGAAGGGGGGCCAATCAGAGTGCAGTAAAGGGTTTTGCCATCAGCCAGCAGTAGTGAGCAACTATATTGTGCATCATTTATTTTTCTTGGGTTTTATCTTTTTTTCTATTATTATTATTATTAATTTTGTTTCAATTAATAAACTGTTCTTATCTCAACAAACAAATTTTACTTTTGATCCTCCTCCCTGTTCCACTCAAGTGGGAGAGTCAGTGAGTGGTTGCATGGTGCTTTAGTTGCCAGTTGAGCTTAAACCATGACACATGGGTAACAAAAATGGCCATATACTGTTCAGAGGGGACAGGTAAGGAAAGAGAGGTGGAGCGGTTGCCTTCTTAGTAAAAAATGGATTGACTATACAAACTTGTCTTTGAAAAGCAACAAGGAATGGGTTGAGAGCTTATGGGTAGAAATTTGAGGGTAAAGAAATAAAGGACATCTTGCAGTTGGTGTTTACTGCAGGCTGCAGAATCAAAGGCAGTATGTTGATGTAGCATTCTTACTTCAGGAAGAAACACTCTCACAGGCTCCGATACAGTTGGGGTGCTTCACTCACTCTGACATCTGCTGGAAAAGGAGCACAGCAAGATATACGCTATCCCGGAGACTCTTGAAGCATATTGAGGATAATTTCCTAATCCAGTAATACGCAGCCCAAACAGAAAAGAAGTGTTGCTAGAACTAAATCTAACTCCTTTTGGTTGAAGCTATTACCCTTGTCCCCCTCGACAACTTTCTTGTAGGCCCCCTTCAGGCACTGGAATTGTTGGGGTTGTTCAGCCTGGAGAAGAGAAGGCTTAAGGAAGACCTTGTGGTAATCTTTCAATACTTGAAGAGGCCTTATAAGAAAGATGAAGAGAGACTTTTCACAAAGGCCTTTGTGACAGGATGAGGGGCAACAGTTTTAAACTGAAAGAATGTAGATTTAGATTGGGTATAAGGAAGACATTTTTTACCACGACAGTGGTGAGACACAAAAACAGACTACCTGGAGAAGCTGTATATGCCCCATCATTGGCGATGTTCAAGGTCTGGTTGGACGGGGCTTTGAGGAATCTGGTCTAGTGGAAGCTGTCCCTGCCCATGGCAAAGCTGTTGGACTAGCTGACTTTGAAGATCACTTCCAACCCGAACTGCTCTATGTTTCTGTGATTTTAAGATTGGTATCTTGTACTGGCTAGCCTGAGCCAACACACTCTCTGTTATTTCATGGGGAATCAAAATACATTGAAACATTTTTGCAGCATTAGAAACTGTGTGATAACACCTTCAGATGTGGTATTTGCATGACCAAGGGAGAAGTAACAACACAGGTGCATCTAATTCTGCAGCTGAATTTCACAGTAAGGTTAGGCAAGCCTGAGTACTATCAGTAGCTATTAATCACTCAGAAACACTGTGAAGACAAATAGAGGAATTTAGACCAAAATATAAATTAAGATAAAGCACTCTAGATTAAACAACAGATACTACCAGTATGTTACATCAATAATTCTTAATTGAATTCTCTACAGTTATTTGTTCTTTGATCTGAGCACAGAGATAAAGTCATTGTGATTTTTAATTGAATTGTGTTATTGTTATGCTAACCTCACATACAAGACATCAGCACATTTGAAGGCATACAATTTTAATGTACAAGGATGACTCCCTGTGAACTTCTTCTGTTACGTTCCATAATATAAGAAACTAGGCTGTTCAAATTGGAATTGTAGGAGAGAATTAATTATTAAATATTTCATCCATGAAAACCATGCAACTGTCAGGCCCTCCATCTGAGGATTCAAATGATAAGCATTCTTAAGGATGGAATCTAGACTTTTACAGCAAATTTTGGTGGGGATAAGTAGCCAAAAGTAATGCACAAAATTTGATGTTCCTATCAGCGTATTTTTGTTATTTTCTGTACAAATCTAGAAAATGTAGTTTCCTGCTATTTATTTCAGTTAGTCTTGCCCAAGACTGAACTCATTTTATTTGCATAAAATCAAAATAATTCAAAAATCTTATTTTTAATTAATTGCTTTGCCTGTGAGAAGACTATCTATTCATTCTCATCAAAGACGACAATAGCCTTTTCACACCTAACACAACATTGTAGTTTCCATGACGTTTTTTAATTGAGAGTCTCAGGTAAAGGATAACCTTTTTCTTCTCAAAACTTGTCTACAACTTTACAGCTATTTGTACATACCTCCTTTATGATACCTCATTGTTAAGATGAATGCTGTCACTTATATTTTCACTGAGATGTTCAGAGGCCTTTACAATGTGTCTTTGCACCAGAAGTATACCCACTCTAAGGTAAAGAAATATATGAATGCTGAAAAAATACTGGTCCAGAAACAGCCCAAAGACCTGCTCCATTGTTTTGAAAATTTAGACTTAAAAAGGGCCTAAACTTTGAGCATTGATGTTTCCTGGTAAGACTGATTTAGAATATTTTGCTTTATCTGCTTTCTAAACACATACTAAGTTCATGCACTGTCCTTCTCTATGAATATGCTTTTTCATATTGTATTATGTTTTTATTCCATCATTTTTGCATTTTAGTTTAGCATGCTTATATTATCTTAAGTTCAAGCTTGTTTGATCTTGGTTTCATACCAAAACAGCCAAAACCCATTCCTAGCAGTTTTTGAAGACATGCAACTTTTGTAAAGAATTTATCAAATTTTTATAGCAATAAATATCAGTGTGATTGGAATTTTTATACCAATAAATATCAGCAACCGCTCTATGTACTTAAGCACTTCCTGATATATCCTGTCAGTTCTACAATAGTTCCCATAGTTTCCTTTAATCAATTTTAGCTAATTTTTGATTTCAGTTAAACTTCTAGGCTTAGGTAACTATTCCCGATTGGAATAGACTGATGGCACAATCTGAACCTGAGTTCCTCCTCAATTCTGTTTTGTTTCTTACTATGCGCCACAAAATTACTAGAAAAATAAGGTCAAGAAAAATGTGACATAAATAGCTCCCTGGAATTAAATGGATCTTATATTAAGAGATTTGCTTATGCAGAGTTTCCTGTTTCTGCTTGTCTCCTTTTCTTTCTTGGTGTTCAGTTTGAGATCTCATTCTTCTCTTTCTTGTGACTATTATTTCCCATTACCAGTGCTGGTTATAAATCAAAAATTCATGGATAAACCACAGGTGCCTTGAAGTTAGGGAGCAGGAGATAGAGAGATAGATTACATATACAAACCCTGCTAACTACTTAATTAAAAAAGAAAGATGTCTTTTTCTTTGAGGATTTTGTAGTCAGCTGCTTAATAATTCAAATAAATGAAACTTTTTCCAAGACAGAAATAATCTGAAAGGGGTTGTAAAAATGGATATAGTATTCTACAGGTGATCTAATGGGTCTTATTTTCCTATCAAGGAAAATAAGCAGCTTCCTCAACCTCCTTCCTGGCTATGTTTCTGATCAGATCTCCAGAACCTGTCCAACAGAGTTTTTTATCAGTCAGTCACTGTTTAGGCAATGCAAAGGGCTGGTCTTTGTACCATTAAAATGGGTTAGTCCACATCTGACACACATTTACATTTATCCTTGTTTAGTTTAATTAGATTCATTTTAGTCCATTCCTCCAAGTTGTCTATGGCCATTTGAAAGGCAGGTTTTTTCTAATGTGTATCAACCACGCCCCAGTTTGGTGTCATCCATGAACTTTCTGAAGACACTACAATAGGTGAACAAATTGCATGGCAAAGGTTCAAGACAGCTTCCTGAGAAATTCCCTATAAGGGCCTCCAGGGAGAGTATAACAGCAACCGCAGCCCTCTGTCCTCAAAAAAACCCAGTCTTTTCACCCATTTAGTACTCCAACTATCCAAGCCATAGTGTTCCTGACAGAATGATAGAATCAAAGAATCACAGAATTACAGAATGGTTGGGTTGAAGGGACCTCAAAGATCGCCTAGTTCCACCCTCCATGCTGTGGCCAAGAACAGCTTTCTCTAGACCAGATTACTCAAAGCCCCATACAACCTGGCCTTGAACACTTTCAGATATGGAGTATCCATAACTTCTCTGGGCAACTTATTCCAGTGCCTTATAACCCTCACAGTAACATATTTTTTTCTAATATCTAATCTAAACCTACTTTCAGTGTAAAGACCTTCCCCCTTTTTCTGTTACTACATGTCCTTGTAAATAGTCCCTCTCCATCTTTCTTGAAGGCTCCCTTCAGGTACCAGAAGGTACTGCTTTTCCCGACTCATCTTCACAACCTCTCAGTAATGACCAAAATCAGTCTAGCAGGGACCTGAGACAGCTTATTCAGCAAGAAGATCAACTTTTGTTTTTCTCATGGTTTAACACCAGATGGCAACTAAGCCTCACACAGGCTTTCATTCACTGCCCTGCAGCGGGATAGGGGAGAGAATTGAAAGAATAAACAGGAGAAAACTCATGGGTTGAGATAAAGACATTTTAATACATAAAGCAAAAGGCACACAGGCAAGCAAAGTCATTCATTCATTCACCACTTCCCATGGGTAGGTAGGTGTTCAGCTGTCCCCAGGAAAGCAGGGTGTTTCAGTTTGAGACAATTTGGAGGAGCAGAGACCTCGGATGGAAGTCTCCTTCCTCCAGTTCAATATCCTGGTTCTCTCCAATAGAGAGAGAGAGAGCGAGTGCATAAGTGAAAAAATAACTAAACAAGCTCCCACCCACCAAACCAAAAGGAGATGGTGGCCGGCCTCCCCCACCCATTAAAACCTGGTAGGAATGGTTTGGAGAGTCAGTGCTCAAGTGAGGCTGCAGTGCTGGCACAGGCAGCAATGAGACGTGGTCACTGCAACTCAGGTGGTGGTTGTAGTCCTGGTCTGCTTAGGTGGTGGTGGAGGCCTGGGTGGTACAAGTCCCATGGAGTGAGGGAAGGAGGCCCTTGACCTATCAAGTAAAGTTTGAGTGTAGTCTTTTATTGGGCTCAGGGTAGGTGAGAACGCCTCTGGTTCTTCCCCTAGGGCAGGGATGATTAATACTGGATTTCAAGAATCTTTGACACTTTCTAAGCACAGGTGGATCCATCAGCAGACATGAATATCTTCAGGCCATGTGAGTGAATTGTCCTGATGTCCCCCCAGGGGGAGTTATCACAGATAAGTCATTTGTGTAAGGACGAAGAAACAATACCTAGTTCACAGCCTGAGGCAGCAGGTGTGCATGCCCTCTAAGTCATCAGCCTTCTACTCTTTTCACACTGGTGGATACATTCTTCTCCTAGGAGAGTACACGCTTATCTTAAGTCCCTCCCCACAGTCTAAATAAAGGAGTGGGCATATTTGGAGAAAAGAGAAAAGAAAAGGAAAAGAAAGACCAAGAGTCTTTGTGTAACCCAGGACACAGGGCTCCATCATGCATGGTGGTGACTTGGGATGACAAACACCATCACTTCAAATGTCCCCCTCTTTCTTCTCCCTCTAGTTTATATGTTGAGCATAATGCCCTAGGATATGAAATATCCCTTTGGTCAGTTGGGGCCAACTGTCCTCTACCAGCTGCTTGTGTACCTCCAACCTACCTTGTGTAAGCACTACTCAGCTGTAACAAAAACTATCAACACTGTCTTCAGCACAAATCCAAAACAGAGCCTCAAAGCTGCTACCATGAAGAAAAGTAAGTCAATCTCAGCCAAAACCTATATTTTCTTATAGAATTGCTAATTTAGGGTAAAATCATTTTGAGATTAGTATGACCTCATATACCAAAATATGTTAGCATAGGGTTATAGGGCTAAGCACTTAATTAATGTAAATTAAAATCCGGGGAAAAAAAATTATATATAAAAACCACAACCACCACCCTCCCTCAACTAATTATTCTTTTACCTTCCATACACACATATCCTTGTTCGAGGTGTAGAGGAGAAAGATTCTGTGCAGAACTGTTCTGATTTTTAACATAATTCAGTAAAATCAGGTTTCACAAAGTTCAAAGAGAAATTGGTTTCTATGCATAGATTTGCAAAACTACAGATGCAGTTTTCATTTAATATTCTTATCCAGCCATATTCTTTTAAATCAGGTACAATGACACTTCTAAGCTCAGATAAACCTCTCCTGGCAGCTCACTCAAAACAATTAACATTAGCATTGAGAACATAATATCAGTGATTTGATTTCCATTTTAGTCTCCTTAAAATTAATACAATCTCATATAAGAAATACATCATGTTAATATTTAAATCAATCTAAAGCTTTTGCACAAACAAATATTATTTATTTCCTTGAGTGTCATTAACCCTACAGATTCCCACTGGTAACCTTGGAATTCAGGATTTAGAACATTTCTTTTTTTTTTTAATTTAGCTGCTCCAGCAATTTTGTCTTTCATTTTAAAATATGCTGTATCTCCAAACACATCACAGCCTACACTGATAATAGTTTATAAATAAACATTGTTACTCATTTGCATTTTGCAGCTCCTGTAAAAGATGCATTAGCCTTCATTATTCTGTTCATGAACCTAATGATAATTTCTACATTGTCTTTTTTAATTGCTTTCCAAGTTCATGGTACTTCTTCTACATAATAATCTTACATTTACATTGAATTCTTTATCCTGAAAGATACCAAAGCCCTTCAAAAACTGTGAGCTGAATTCTGTCCTCAGTTTCATCCAAAAACCCACCAGCTGCAAAGAAGTGGAAATCTCTGAGGAGATAATTTGATATCTTGAATTAAAAAAAATTGATCATTTCAACAGAAAGTAAAGAACTAGTTCAAACTGGTAAGAAGTGGCTTCCTGTAATTTAATTTGTTTTTCCTCTGGGATTTCTCATTTTTTTTCATAAATAGGTTTCCCTAATCAGCTGGCAGTTTGGATTAAGTTCAAAGACAGTCCTTATTAAAAGATGATTTATCTTCTAATTTCATGCCAGTTTTCACTGAATTGCTATAGCTCTGTGCATATGTCATATTTTGGGGGCTTTTTCCCCACCCCTAGTTTTTCTTAAGCTGTTAAGCAGGTCCAAAAATGTCGAAGTTTCAGGTAATTTCCAATCTACCATGTACAAGGGGGATCCATCATGTTAGTCATCATATTACAGGTTTTTGTCTGATCAGAATGTTCTGGTAGCTTTCAGCAAAAATATTCTTGTGCTCTCTAACAATAATTTAACATCTAGCATGTATGCTCTAAGTTTCAATTTCCAAACCCCAGTATTTTCATGCTATTCAACCTAAAATATTTGGATGAAAATGAAGATACTATTACCATCCAAATTACAGATTCTGAACAATGTTTTTTAATAGTCAAGTGAATCAAGTAAAACAAAATAAAAATATTTAGAAGTTAAAGAAGTTGTCAGTTTTTGGATAGTATGGAGTCTGGTGAGGAAAACAAATCAGACGTGTATTATCTGGGGATTTTTCAGGATATAGATTTCTTACGGATTTTTTTTCTGTTGTTTTAATTTATAAGACTGTTCTATGAAGGGCTCCTTCAAAACCTGTATTTCTTCCTCCATCTTAGAAACAAATTAGCACTCCTTGTATACGTATTTCTCTCTGCACAAGGATGATACTCCAGATTAGGTAAGTGTTGAAGATGGTCTAATGGAGCCATGTTTAGAAAAGTGGTGATCAAAAATGAATGTCAAATCATATTTTGTAAAGCAATCTGCTTTTTCAGCAGATATTTTTCACCAAATTTTTGTACTGATTCCAGACTACTGCTTTTCCACGCTTGCAGAACTACCATGCAATATAAGTTTCAAAAAATCTTTATAAAGTAGACATGTTTAGAAAGATATTACTATGATTTTTTTGCATTTTCTTACTTTTCTTCAGCAAGAATTTTTACAAATTTTCTGAACATTTTTAAAAAATGCACTTTACAACACATACTGAGAACTTGCTTGGTCTGATAACAAAAGATTATGGGCATCAGAAGACAGTGTCACTATAACTTGAATAATGGTAAGGTACAATTTTTTTTACCCACAGAAGACCTACATAACTGGGGCAGTGGGGAAGCATATTTTGTCTTAATGTGAAAGTTCTAAGAGAATCAGCTTTTTAATTTCTTACATTGTTAACGGTAATCTTTCTTTATACTCTTCTTTTGATGTGTGAGATTTCTTAATCTCACTGACCTCCTAAAGCATTTAGAACAAACCCCTTGCTTGTTTTCACAAAGCTAATCATGTCCATGAAACAGGGATAAAAAGAAAAATCACCAGACCAAAATGCTCATTCCAGTTTTGTTACAAAACTGACTGGATGGGTTATTAACAAGCATGTTCATAAGTGAATACAAACATGAACATAGCTTCTGGATATTCTCAAGGTGGCTCAGTATGTCCCATCTCCAGATCTGCGTATCTTCTCCCAGATATGTTTATTTTCATTCTAGAAGTCTATTCACTTGAATTTTTTTTTTCTTAGCAAGAGAAACACATAAATCCCAACAACTTTCATAGTATAGATTGTTACTCATGTTTTTTCTTAGATCACTGAATGACAAATTTCCCATTCCCAAAAATCTTTAATAAGTATGGGTTATGAATGTGTACTGGGCAAGTAAGAGTAGGGTAGGTTTTCAATCAAAAAAACAATATTTGTGTTACTAACTAATGTCTCACTCATCTCTGGATATTTGGTTTTTTAATTTTTACAGGAAGGATTTCATACAGGAATGATTCTTATACCTTTTTGCATGAGAAATAATTCTGTACCTGAATTTGCAGCTGTTGTTCATCTGGGTAATTTTGTTTCTGATGCTCAGGAGAGACTTGCCACAGATCGTCAGCTATGTAAAATCTTGAGAGGCCACACATGCCAAAAAGAGAAAATGTAATTGCAATTCATATGAGACTGTGAAGTGTTAGTATAAAAGGTCACAGCACATTGTCATTTATTCCTCAGTAGCTGAAGTCTGGAAGGAGAATCCTCTGTAGAAATGTAGAGATGGTTATACCCTAGAACAATAAGAGAAGAATAAGAGAGGTCACAGTCACTAGAGGAAGGATCTCAGAGGTGCAGAAAGGAAGAATCTGGAGGAACTCAATTATTATTCACCATCACTGGAGAGGTCTTCAAAAACCTCTGAGGCAAACAAAAGAAAAGTCAGCTCAGACACAGATGTCCAAAACATCGACTAATTTTTATTGTGCAATAGGATCCAAAATAATTTCTCTGTTAGGACAGTCCCCATGCCTATTTGTGCTAGGGCAAATAGCCAGTTGAATTGCACATGAAACAGAGGGAAACTTCCACTTATTTCACCCACCTTTTATGATGATAAACCCTTTTATATATCTCCCTTTTTTCCCATTCACCTCGTCAGCAGCTTCTTCCACTTCATTCCTGCAGATACTGAAAGCAAACCGGCTAGGAAACCATTAAGTTGTTTGGTTTTAACTCTGGGGAGTTGTTATTTCCCCTAGAGGTAAACCCACAACTCTTAAGGGGTCTGCAGTGTCATGAGAGTGTCAGATTTCAGACACAATTTAGCCTGCTTTTCAAGGTAAGAAATCCCTTGCAGATTATGTTTCAGCCACCTAAATTAGATACAGTTAAAACAGACTGGGACTACATATATGCTTTTACCTTTTGTAATGGAAAATTAATTAGGTTGTTTTTAATGGGTCAGAGGATGTGTAAAATACCCTGCCAAAAAAAAAAAAAAAAGTCAAAGTATGGAGAGGGTAGGAAAAGACATTAGATTAAGCATAAGCTCTAAATTTTATCCTATTTTTTAAATTGCATATTGTCAGTAACTGGATTCGAATATATTTTAGAGTATCTGCTTTCTGGGCAATTTGTCTTAAATTTACATATGTGCAGAAGCATTAGAAGGAGTTACAGAAAGGAGACAACCCTAGAGAGGAGAAAGCAATAAAACTGGTTGCCTCACTGCAATATTTAAAAGCTGGAACAGGTCATTTCTCCACTACAAGGCCATTGCTTATAGCCCTGTTGTAGGCAGAACTTGTATTTGCTGTCTTCTTACCTTAGCTTTGGAATGACAAGATAAGTGGGGAATTGGAAAGTATAGATGTGTCATTCCCCCTTCCATTTCACAGTGCCTCCTTTGAAGGTACTATGAAGGTTTTCTCCACACTTTTCAAATTACCTTTGACTAGGGCTCTGTCACCATGTTCCTAACTTTTGTAAAGGTGTCAGCTGTAAGAGTCAGGCCTTTCAAAACTTACAGGAAAATCTAGACTTCTCTGTTTGGCTGACAAATTTGTTTTCACATTCATAAGGGCTACAACCTTTTTTTTTCCAAAACAAAACCAAAGCCAAAACCTGTAATACTTATACTTTCACACCAACTTTTAAGTACTAGGTTTTTCATTATAGTTCTTTCCTAACCCTGTTCTGAATCTGACAATGGTAATATTAATTATCAAGAAGATCAAATTTTTAAAGACATATTTACTCCTTGGTGCCTCAATTGCCGCAAGTGCAAAAAGGCTGATGTTAGGTTCCCCCAAAGCCATCTCTTCTCCAGCCTGCAGGACACACTGCAGGTTCCTGCTCATTATCTGCCACATCCTACAAGCCTGCTACAGAAGAGCTTCTTGTCAAGCAGTCTCTAGCCTATATTGTTATTAAGGGGATTTATTCTTTCCCAGGTGTATGAGTTTGCATTTATCTTTGTTGAATATAATTAATTCCCAGTCAATCCTTTCCTTCAACTTTGCCAGTTCTCCCTGGACAGCAGCCTTACCCTTAAGCCTATCAACTGGTTCTCTCCTCATCTGCTGTCTACTGAATACCATATGTGCAAGCACTCCATAAAGTCCTCCAGGTTAACAATCAAGATGCTAAGCACGGCTGGTCCCTTTGTTACACTGTTTGCTACCAGCAATCAGGTAGAGTACAACCCACTGTCCACCACCTGCTGAGTCTAAACGCCCATTGAGTTTTGTACCCATCTGGTTTTAATCCAATACAGACTGTATCATACTAGCTTGCATACTGTGGAAGACTGTCAGAAGCCTTGCTAAAGCTGAAGTAAATGGCACCCACTTTTTTTTCTGCTGATCAAAAGTCTGGTTATTTAACCACATAAGGAAATCCACTGGGTCAAGCATGTTTTGCCCTTGGTAGATCAAGGTAAACTCATCCAAGACACCTTTTCTGTCACAGGCACAGAAATATGTTTCAATATGATCCACTCTATGATTTTCCCCGGTATTGAAGTTGATTGACTAGTTTGTACTTCCCTATATAGTTATTTTGGTACTTTTGGCTAGGAATGTAATACTGGTTTCCCTCCAGTCATCTCAGACATCCTCCAATTTTCAGTTTTTGAAAGAGGTTAAAAAGCAGCCCTATGGGGATTATTCAACTTATTATTACTAATTAATGACAGCTTCTTGCTCCTTATCTATGCAGATGACTGGCTGGGGAGTTCCTTGACCACTGAACAAACTAATGGCTTAACCGTCCATGCACTAATAGACCTGATGTCTAGATTTCCCTCACTTACAAGAAAAGCTTGATTTTCGTGGTAGTATTGACTTATAAATCAATCCTATAACTCACGCCCACTGTAGTCACTCAAATACTATGGAAATATATCTATGCTTACTGAAAAAAGTAATTATGTAACTACCATTGTGATGCATTTGATGAAAAATGTGATTTTTTTATGTGGTCAGCCATGGGACAAATGAAGAAAGATATGCTTTTTTTATTTTTTCACATCCAAACATATTGACAGGCAAATCCTGCAATGTCTTTAGGGCAATAAACAAGCAAACTGTTTCCAAATGCTATTTTACAAAGTCCATTATATTACCAAACAACAAATTTTCTTAATCATTATAAATACACTTACCATCATTCTTAATTCTGTGCTTGTAATCATGAAATTTTAAGTTTCAATGTAGTGATTTGAATTGTTTAAATGCAAACTGAAGTTTTAGATACCTCAAGCATCTGTATATTGAAATGATTAGTTATAATTTTAATTTTTTTAGTTTATAATTTGAAAATGTAATTATGCACCTTTCTTTATCTTGTTCTCTCAAAAATTTTATAAACCACAATTATTTCTAGACACATATAGGTGTGACAAGTGTAGCAACTCTAATACTCGACTCCAAACCATTATCTTTGTGCAGAATACTCCATGACAAACAAAGACAAACATAAAGCCATAGGAAGTTGAAGAAAGAAAAATTCAGATACCTTAAGTCACTTGTTCGGTATTGTTCAGTAAGGCAAGCAAAATATTAGGATGCTTAATGATTATAAATACGTGTTACTAGTTCTACACACATAAATATACAATACACTAACTGCGATTATGTATTGCATAAGATAAAAACAATTGGAAAATCTTCTTTGTAATGGAATTAGCTTAACATTTATCACTTCTGATATGTTAAGAGGTCTAGTTACATTTTATTTAGAATTATATACTTGTAAGGGACAAGGCTCAAGTGGCTATTCTGAGCTCAGACAATGCCTCAAGGGAGAGTTCCAGAGGTAAGACAAAGGAAATCACAGCAGAGGAAGGCAGGGAGAGTGGGGTGGGAAGTGGGGGGGCACAGGGGCTGCTGACAACTTCCCTTGATTGACTGGTGTCACAATCACTCCTGAAATTGGAATGAGAGAAGGCTCCAGAAGTCAAGTACCGGGGTCAATAAACATGGGGCATGTGCAAGCCACATGGCTCCATCCAACACCCCTGTTCCAGGACACCCTCTCTCCCTCCTCTTTACCCTCCTCCACCCACAATGCCCTCTCTCGTCTTCCCTCTGCCCCGGCTCTGTAATACAAGGACTACATCACCTTCTCGTGAAACCACAAAAATTAAGTGGATATAATTGTGAGATAATCAAAGTTTATAGAATACTTGTTCCATTAAAGTTGGTGTTTATGTAAGGACTTTAAGTATTGTGTCACCTCAGTCCACACTGAATGGACCTGTGAATCTTAACCACTCTCCCCTTCTCCAGGGTGGGATGTGTCGTATTAATCTGTGTCACAAACAGGATCCCTTCAGTGTTGTAAGGTCCTAAGTGATACGGATGCTCCACCTGGTGAGTGTGTAGGGACAGCTGAGAAGTGACCTCTCAGCAATAAGCTGGGAGTGTTTAAAGCAGTGGCAAGCCAGGTCTGACCTGCAAATGCCAGTGCTTGAGTCTTCTGCTGTTATTGTACAGTTGAAGGAATATAAGGTATGCCTTTTCCCATGAGGAATGGCATGAGGCCATACTAGCTGACACAGTCCAAAATCTGGAGCAGATAGAATTACACTACTTAAGGAACAAAAGGCACAATCAGAGAATGGAAAAGCCCCAGTGTGTGCTGCACTGGGAGCAGCACTAAGAGTGGTGTAGAAGGAGAGGTACCTAACCTGGATGTCACTAACTACAATAGCATATACAAATATCCCTATTTTTGCCAATTTAATTAGAGATATTTAATTGTCATCATATCTAATGACGGCAACAAAAACAACAAAAAGCAATCTTCCTCTTACCTGTTCTTGTTAGTCTGTATTTTTCTGAACCACGCTGAAGGCACTTGATTTCTTAATACCTTCTGACAGTGAGTAATTGACTCTTATAATACCTTTTAGTGATCAGTATTATTAGCATTTATATAAACCTTTTATTTCATATTTTTCACAATTACTTGGACAGTATGTATTGTACTGCTATCTTGCAATAGCTAGACCATAAAAGAACTGATCACTTGTATAGAGCAGATATTAGTTCTTTACAAAGTGATGGACTCTAACCTCATTGTGAAATTGCAAGTAACTGTTTTATGAAGAAGAGTGATACCAGCAGTGACACACTAGTGAGCTGCACATTTTTTACAGCATTGTTTATGTTATTATTCCAAACAACATCCGAGCTGTCACAAATTACCTACTTGTTTAAGGTTTTGGGTGTTTTCATTTCATCTCAAGCACCAGTATTGTTTTCAAGACAGCAAAGAATGAATGAACTTGTGCTTTGGGCACTGGTTCATAGCTAAACACTTCTCAAACTATGAGATGTTTGGGATTGGGAAGAGCTCTTAACATTTATATGAAGAGTCTATAAGAAAATCTTCAGTTTACGGCATAATACCTGCACTAATTTGGAAAACAAATTAGTAGTAGTAGGTCAGGCGAGCTCAGAATACAGACACATGTAAACTAACAGATATCAGGTAATGATTGTATGCACAAAATCATTTACAAAAAGTCCTTACTTGCTGATTTGATTTTTCAATTTTCCATCCTCTGATGCTCATCCATGGCTCCAGAAACTACCATTTTAAACACAAAGTAGCCTTCTTTTTTTCAGTTACTGTAGTCACCTGCAAATTTGGCTATTTATAATGGTTTTCATTTTGTTTTAATGCATATGTATTCAGCCCACATTCTAAAATAACAGTGCTTATATCTCCTGTGTAAAGTTTTTATCCGTTTCATCACATCTTTGTTAGTTTATATGTTATTTACTTATGAACCATAGGCTACCTTGTTCTAATTTATTAACTGTTGAAAGAATTATGCTAGTGCTAGGTCTGCAAGATTAGGTCCTATGTTTTAATAAATCTCCCTTATAAATTATCCCTCCTTGCAGTTCTTACAGTAGCACTGCAGGTTCTGTGATTTTCTTTATAAATGAAGGCCAACCCCTTGCTCCATTAAAACCACTGGCAAAATTCCTGTTGAATATAGTATAAATATATTTAAACTCTTATGTCTCAGTTGTCAAATAATAGGTAGCACCTACAGTGATAAACACTTCCTCTTTATTTTTTTAACCTTGACAAAATAAGCAGGTTAATGTCAAAGTAAAACCTAATGGCAGTTTAGTTTGATGACACCACCATATCACTTTGCTTTGTAACTGGCTGCAGATTTCTGTGGTGTTTTTTTTGGTTGGTTGGTTGGTTGGTTGGGTTTTTTTGTTTGTTTGTTTTTTTAATTTTGCTCTTGCCACACATCAGGTATTCCAGAGTTCTGAAATTAACTTATGGAAGATGAATGTTGCACTTTGAAACTCTACAGTGTTATGCAATTAAAAACCATGGTACCAGGAACTGGTTTACCCTTTGAGAAAAAGAGTTCCTTCTGTGGCAGTGCCTAACACATAACGGCCTGGTCCTGAAAAGTCCCAACTATCATAAGATTTTCAGCATGTTCACCAGCAAGTGAAACCAACCAAATATTTGTTAAATTTAAATCAGATTAAGGAAATCTGCTCTGCACAAGTATTTGGTGTCAAGTCCAAAGAATTTAGAGGTACTGTCCTCCACACAAAATCTTGTTCTATGTCCAAATTTCATAATATAAGCATTCAATAAGCAAAACAGTGATGAACACCTGCTAAGGTGATGAGTGCTGAGATGGAGAGCAGTGGATATGTTTATCTTGACTTTAACAAGGCTTTCAACACTGGCTTCCATAACATCCTCATAAACAAGCTGATGAAGTATCTGCTAGATAAATGGTAACTGAGGAGGATTTAAAACTGAACTGCCAGGTAAAAAGGGTGGTGATCAGAGGCACAAAGTCCAGCTTGAGGCCAGTCACTAGTGGTGTACCCCAGAGGCTATTGAATCCAAAATGACCTCGGCTATGGACAGAATGAATCCTTAGCAAGTTTGCATATAAAACAAACCTGTGAGGAGTGACTGATACTCCATGCCTATTCAGAGGGTTCTGGACAGACTGGTGAAATGGGTTGGGAAAAACCTCATGAAGTCCAGGAGAGAAAAATGCAAAGTTCTCCCTCTGAAAGGAGATAACTCAATGCACTAGCATGTCCTAGAAGTTGACTGGTTGCAGAGCAGTTTTGCAAAAAAGGACATGTGGGTCATGGTAGAGGCCAAACTGACCATGAGCCACTTATGTGCTCCTTTCAGGTTGGGCTTCTCAGTGCAGGACATAATGGAGTGACTCCAGCAAAGGGCCACAAAGGTGGTTTAGAGACCGGAATGTCTGTTGTATAAGGAGAGACTGAGAGATCTGGGAGTGTATAGCCAGAAGGCAACTCAGGAGGAACTTGTTCACATCTGTAAGTGCCTGCCTGGGGGAAGGGGTGAATAGATGAGATAGAGCCAGAGTCTTCTCAGTGATACCCAGTAACAGGACAAGGGGTAATGGGTGAAACTGAAATACAAGAAATTATCTTTTGAGCCACTCTGGGCATGGGCAACTTTTTCTACTGCAGAAGCAGAATTAGGCCAAGAATGTACAGAATGACGCACAGGCTAAAGGCAGCTAGTCCCAATAGAACTGTTTAAGAATTATATAATATCCTTTATTCAAAGGTAAAGTCAAATTCCATAAATCTGCAGTTTTTCTTTCTATAACACAAACCAAGGAATGTTACTTAGCTTATATTTACATAGTGACAGAAATGTGCCTCATGTAGAAACACATTTTTTCCACTTTTCACTATTTTCTGGGAAAAACTCAACTGCTCCGAACTGATGATCTCAGTTTATCCTGTTTGCATCTCTGCCCCTGCCCCTCCTGTAACACTCAAAGCTATCGTCACCGCTTGTGAAAAGTCTCTACTGTAGCTGATGAAAGACTCTTGAATGGTGACATGTGACTAAGGAGAAATGCTATCAGGCAGGACTTTTTTTTTTTTTTTTGAATGAGGACTTAACATGAGGACTTAACTCTCGTGGTCTCTCTGGAATATATGGTTTGCTATGATCCCAATGGTAGGGTACATACCTGAAGCACCAGATAAAATTCTGGGAATTTGCTGTGCTTTGTGCCTATAATAAATTGACCTTACAGATCTCAAGATTACAGCTAAAAAAAAGATTTAAAATTTCACACCTAGAAGATATACATCATGAACATGAATTGCAAGATCAAAAGTCTTGCTCAGTAATGTAAACATTTACAATCAATTAATCAACCACATACCCCTCTGAAATTAGTTCGTATATTAAGTATTATATTACACTATGTTTCAAAACAGCTTTTTTAATACCATACTTACAATAACTTTATTTGCTCTACAAACACAGACTGTAATTGGATTTTTTTTTTACAGGGTAACAGGATAATATAACAGCATCAGGCCTCTAACAAAACCAACTTTACAACAGTGTTCAGTTTAAAACTTTGCATATTTGGGCACTCTTAACAAAATAACACCCCATAGGAACCTATTGTCAGAGATTTCTCTGATTCTAGGCATTTTCCCTGTCATTAGGGTGTCTTAGGTTTTGCCACTTTTCTATTAATAGCTTTTGCTGACAGTTAGTGTCCAGAGCAATAACGTTTTCAAGCAGCTAGCAACAATGGTAGCAGTATGGAGTATGTTACATTTGATTTTCTTAGGCATGACTCAGGAGAAGATTTACACTAAAGAAAAAGTTTCAATACAGTGAAGAAGGAAGTTGACAAAAAATCATAAATTTCTGCATAGCAATTTTAAAAGAAAGTACCAAGACTTGAATCTAAATTTTCGAATTCATTGTATTTGAGACTTTATTGAGGGCTTATCTGATACACTTTTTACTAGAAAGAGTGACTTATCAAATATAATTATTTCCAAGCTTTGAAAAACATAATAAAAAAACCAAAACCCCAAATTACTTACAAGACATTATGGCAGACTGCAAATGTTACTAAAAATTTCAGCCTTGAACAAAGATAAAAGAAACCCTTGCATTTTTATCAGTGTCAAACCCAGATACTTTTCCCTGAAATCTTGCACTGGCAAATAACAGTTTTTACCAGTAATTTTATCTTCAGTATATAATGTTCATAATTTAAAAACAGGGTTTTTCAAAAATAAACTTTCTTAAAGCCCCTTCAAAATTTCAGGCATATGATTGGAGTATCTCCAGTGCTGATAAACATGGCTGTGTGAAAACTGCTCAATTCTTCCCCTCTTTCCACCTTCCCCAGACCCTTCCTTGAAGGATTCTTCCTTGAAAGAAGGGGTTTTGCACTGACTGAGGCAGTATACCTCTCACTATACCCATGAAAATTTACTGGGCTAGTTTAAAAAAAAATCAACTTAGGATTTACACTTTCCTACACCTAAGCATTTCATATTGCTACAAAGCTTTGGGAAATAAAAGAATTAATGTTCATTGAAAAGTTAGGAAGTAATTTTAGTTTTTTGGTAATACTTGAACAAGGTAAAATTGTCTCTGACCTCCACTTGGCTACATCATCTAAGCAGACTGGATCATAGGGTTTACTAAAAAATCCTGGTTTTGTCTTTGTGAAGCACCATTTCTGCAAGTTCTCCATTCCTGATTTTGTTCAGAAAAGTGAAACGTCAGACACAAATTATGTACATACGACTCACATAAGGGCATATATAACAGTATAATAAAGTGTCTTCTTTTATCAGACAGGCTTTATTTATTTATTTACTTACTTACGTACATACTTTGCTGTGTGCTGGCAGAATGGCTAAGGAACCAGAACAACATTTTAGCAGCCCAGCACTGTTAAACCATGAAATGTGAACTGCAGTCAAACTGTTAAGGCAATAAATGCCCTAAATCCTTCCCCTAAAGTGTTGAAAATCCAAAAAGAAAAACAAGAGTATTAGCATGATCTAAAGTTAATTTTTCAGCTGCATAGTACAGAAGTAAATGCTCTGAAACCAAAATAAACTAGAAATCTCTGTTTAAGTGGAAAAACACCTGAGACAACACAAACTAACACCAGCAGCTCATAGGTGAAACTCACAGCCTGTCAGACACATTGACAGTTGTTCAGACAAGAACACTAGGTGCAGTGTACCTGGTAGCAAGACTACTTAAAAAGTACCCAGAGCCCCATTTGGCTTCTCTTTAAAAACTACATGAGAATAGATCAAAAATTTTCATACACAAATGTTATGCTTTGCGATTTCTCTCTGTTTATGTGGGCAATATTAATCACTTTGCTTACAAATTCTACTTTTGCTTTTGTAGCCTGCTTTCTATTTTATTCTATTTATATTTATTGGCATTTGAAGTAATCAACAAAACAAGTTAAAACAATTTAAAACAGCAACCGTAGGAGCAACAGAAACAGAAAGTTTCTAGTTCATTTGTCTATCAAAATAAGCAACAGTCTGTGAAACAAATCAACAAACTCCTATGAGATAAGTCTACATGACTTTGCTGAACAGTGTTCCTCCTTTAAGCATACTATAGTAGTTTGCAGTAACAGCCAATATAGCTCCAGTTTTATTCTGTGGGTTTGACTGGTGTAATCCTTAAGAGAATCTTATACTTCTTGGTACAGGGAAAAATGACAAACACTGTCTTTTTGAGGTGTGTTTATATCAAGTGATATAAAACTGCATGCATCACATTATCTTCAGGAAATAGTTGCACCACTGTATGAAGTTTTACAGACATATATTTAGAATGGGATTACTTACTTAAAATATTCTTCAACTCTCAGTCTTCTACACCGCATCTTTGACATACATCAGCCATTGTAGGTCTGCTGTAAACACCTTTCTATTGAAAAGAATACTGAGACCACAAAGTGAAAAAGAACGTGACAAACACTTCTTAATAAGCTTGAAAGACTGAAATGTCATTTAGTATGTGAAGAATACAGATTTTTTAACTAGTAAGACTATTATTCTCTATGACCTAATATGAATATAAAGTAACTGTTTATCTATTCAGCAGAAAAGTAGTGAAATCAAAACCTAAGTAACATTTAGATATTTCATTCATAAAAGCATTTGCCCTTAAATATTTTACTTGTAAATAGGTGCATGATCTTAGAGTTATTTCTGTGGCATCTCTTCCTTTTCTTGCAGTATTTTCTGATTCTGCCTTTTCCAGCAATCATGCCCTATACACAAGCAATACAGTTGTCTGCCAATTGTTTTAATTTTCTATGTATATTTCTGCTGATGAAATCCAGTCCTTGGAGTCCTCAAGTATATATTCTTAGTAGTACAACTTGAGCAATGAATACTGCAAATTTCCAAAAAGCATTAAGCAGCCAAGCTCAAGATTTCACATAAATCACAAAGTATGCCATTGTACTACAGTAATCCACAGTTAAAATAGAATAGCAGAATACAGTTCTTTTTAAAAAAGCAACAAACCTGCATCATTGCCACTGGTATCATGGGCTATTCTATTTAGCTTTTGAAAAGCTCTGCCTACCTAGTTGTTATGCACGTCACAAACGTCAATGACCACAGCCTTACGAAACTCAGTCAATCACAGAACTATTACCATTAGCTTACAGCTGAGGAACTGAATCATGACAATCGTTAAAGGCTGTCTGCATTTATTTATAAGGAGTGCAACGTGAGAGGTGTGGGTTTGTAGGTGAAAAGAGCTGGTGAGGAATGTCTGACACTAAGTGAATTCCTGGAACCATTTCTAGGGGAAGAAAATGCCCTTGAGTGATGCTAGCATGATATTTAAATTTCAAAACTCATTGAATTCTCCGGCCTTTGAAGCGAGTCTGGTAAATTGTATTCCTGAGGAGATGTTTCTAGATTTTTATTTAATACACTTCTTGCTCAAGTTTCCTATTAGTGCAACCTTCAACACAGAGTCTTTGCTCTGCTCCTGCTCCATGTTGAACTATTCTTGCACACTGGTCAGGTAATGGATAGTGAACTCCTCATGGGAATGATGCTAATAAAGAGAAGACCAGCAATGAATAAATCTAAGGTGGCCTACACATCTCAGAGAACCAGGGACTGAAACCAACTACAAGTTGAACTGCTTTATGTGCACTCTTGAAGTGCCTGCCCAACTCCATTTGATCGAAAAATTTCTATCAAAATCATCCGAGTACTCATTTTTTGCACAAACAAACACTTTTTTAATACGTCTGATCCTAACAAAAGCTGTACCACAAACATACCCAAAGTGTGCCACAAGGTTGTTGCAGTGCGAGAAATTTAAACTTCATCACATCTTCTGAGTTTCATTCTAGAGATTTCTCAGTGAAAGTATTTTTCTAAATGGTTACTTAGATTCTTTTTAAGTGCGAACATATGCCATGTCCAGATGCTCCTTTATTCCATAATCTGGCCATGTAGCACGTTCAGATATTCTGGTGCTGTGCAACAGTTTTGTATGCTACCTGTCATCCTGGAATACCCAATTCTGTTTAAACCATTAATATTTTTTGAGGGACCAAATGCATCCACAGACAAAATAAATACAATAAACTCAAATTTAAAGGAAGTTTTACAGTGATTTATGATGACAGATTACAACTAATAAAATTCTCAAAATTGTTCTTTTACTTTTTGGAATATGCAGACAGAAGTAGACAAATAAAGGAAGGGTATTATTAGAGTTTGGATTGTTATGGTCTCAATAGTTGGACTATGGTAGGATGAAGCAGACAAAGGTTGAAAGAGGAAGAATAAAAGCATGATGTAAAGCAATTGCCTAGGACAGTAACATTGCTTAAAAAATCCTCATGTATTCTTGAAACAAATGTGTCCAGAACTTGCTTCTAGAGCTCCATTACTTAAGTTGTCATTTCACGCTTTTTAGACAAAGCATCAGACTTTTGGCAGATGCATTTCAGATGTTTTCATTCCATTCCTGTTGCCTTCATGCAGCTCCTGCATTTTATAGTTCCTCAGAGTGAGACTCAGCAGAGCTCATAACTGAGGTGAGTAGAGGTAAAATGAACAGTCAAACAATCACAATAATTAGCAAGCCATAGTAAATCATCCAGTGTGGCATTTCTGAAAGAGTAAAGGATCTGTACCTAGGAGGCATTAGTGCAGGGGAAAGTTAGGTGTCCATCAACTTCCATCCAGATATCACCAGTCCAATTAATCACCACTTAGGAACTATTAGGCTTGACAGCATGACCCCTGTCAATCACAGTTGGTACAATGCGGTGCTGAAAATGGAGCAGTCGCTAAGGACAGCCTTATTTCCATGGCCCTATTTCTAGCTAACCTGTTTTGGCAGAATGTTTGTGTGCATCAACAGACTGAAATGTCAGAGAGCTGAAGATGATGTGGGTGAACGTGAAAAACCAGAGAAGACTGCAGAGAAAAAGGAAGAAGCCAAAAGAAAAAATGAGCAAGAAACAAATACAAGGAACAGCAGAAGATTAAAGATATGAATCAATGTTGTAAATAATATTCTTAAAACAAGACACAGGAAGTTTTGCAGTAGGAATATAGCTCAATTTGGTTACTGTCACAGGCAGGATAAGCATGAATGAAAATTGATCATCCAGGTTATTAAATTCTTTATGTAACAAGTGCCCTCTAGTCACTTGTTATATCACTCAGTACTCTTCTAACTAGAGCCGATATAATACAAAAGGATGGAAAGAGGCAATAGAAGTCCAAGGTCTGAAGAATTCTCTACCCTGTGATAAGACATGTACCCCACTGAAGCTGTCCATTAACAATATCCACAGAGCTCATAACCCTTAAATACATATTCATATCTCTGTATGACTAACTAAAGCTCTAAATAATATTAATATTACAGACATTTTGCATGTTTACTACATGTTCCTGTTATACATCATTACTACCTATTTTCACTTTCATTTCATAAATAATGAGTTTAATTCTGCTTTTGTGATTTCTTTTAATTAAGGGTTTTCTTGTTTGTTTGTTTTCCTCTCCTGGAGTGGAGGGCTCATTGTGGGTATATCTATGCTTAATTCTTATGCACCTATACCTAGCACAACAAAGTAGAGCAGGTGCAACAGGCATTATCAGTGGAAAACTCTTCCGGGTACAGATAAAATAGATATCTGCACAAATGTGTTGTTTTGATTTGTCTAAAACCTCTCCCTAAACCAAATATATTGTCAACAACTTTGTTATTTTAGGAGAGTGAAACATGCTAGAATGACGTGTTTACAGGAAGCAAATTAACTCAGATCTCTTTATATTTTCTTGCTTATTCTGCATTTTTGCTGTTTCTCTTCTTTTTCTTTACCCTCTAATGATAGTTTAACACACCCAGAAAAGGATATGGCAGGTTTTTCAATGGCTCTGTTGGTAGAACCTGGTTAGGCAGTCCATGCAAAGAGATGTGAGTGGGTAATTCCTTTGTGATAGACAGACCAGAAGGATCTTGTAGAAGTTAAGTTCTGATGAGCTTTATAATGTCATGATAATTGTAAATGACAACCAACAGTTATAACATTATCTGGAATCTGGTGAAGCTAGTAATGTTACCTATAACTCATTTTATACCAGTAACTGCCGTAACTACTTTTAGTAACTTCCTGTAGCTGGCAGATACAGTTTCTGAAAAGTGACACACTAAACTAGATGCCCCATGTAATACAGAGTGCAGTCCATTATTTTTCAGGTTCATGTCAAGTGGCAGCACAATCATAGAACCATTGAACCACTTAAAAAGTTTGGTTTGGGAGGGAACTTTAGAGGTCATCTACTCCCACCCCTCCCTGCAATCTTTCAACCAGACCAGGTAGCTCAGAGCCCTGTCCAACCTGAGCATGACTGTTTTCAGGGATGGGGTATCTACTACCTCTCTGGGCAACGCGTACCAGTGTTTCACCTCTTATAATAAAAAATTCCTTCTTTATACCTAGTCTGAATCTACCCTCTTGTAGTTAAAAACCATGACCTCTTCTCCCATTGCTACAGAAGCTCTCCTGCTAAGGAGTTTGACCCCCTTTTTCTCATAATCCGCTTTTTACGTATCAAAAAACTTCTCTTCTTCAGGCAAAACACCAACTCCCATCAGCCTTTCCTCACAGGAGACGCGTTCCAGCCCTCTGATCATTTCTGCTGCCCTTCTCGGGACTCACTCCAAGAGGTTCATTTCTCTCCCATTCTGAGAACTCCAGTACTGGGCACAGTACTCCAGAGGGAGGCTCGTGGGAGTAGAGGGGAAGCTCTCGCTTAGAAGCTAGGGGAGTTAACACAAAATCTTTCATTTGGTAGCTTGGTAGCCATGTGGCTGTTTTGACGCCACGACTTCTTTTTTCGCCCCACGTTAGCAGGCAGGCAAAGTTTCTGGAACGCTCTGCTGCGTAACGCGCCCGCCAGTACAAAATTTCCCAAGCAGCTGCGGAGCG
This sequence comes from Manacus candei, assembly GCF_025592945.1. Lineage (NCBI taxonomy): Eukaryota > Metazoa > Chordata > Aves > Passeriformes > Pipridae > Manacus > Manacus candei. The sequence goes on along the minus strand of NW_026138141.1, from coordinate 1,961,739 downwards.
CTGCGGTTCCCTGAGCGCTCTCACACTCAGCGTGTATTTACAGTCCACTCGCACTCAAGCGGCTGCCGGGCAGCGCCCGTCCCGAGGGAGCAGGGGCAGCGCCCTGAGGGCGGCCCGGCCGGGCGGATTCGCCCCCGCGCCTGCGGAAGGTGCCGCGTGACGAGCGCGGGGCCCGCCCAGGGCGATTCCCGGGGCGGCAGCGCCACCTGGCGGCCGCGGGCGGGGCGGGCGGGGCCGCCCTGGCGGGTGCCCCGCGGGGTCGGAGCGGGGCGGGCGGGCCCGGCGGGCCTCATGGCCCGCTGACCCACGGAGGGACCGCCGGCTGACCCACGGAGGGATCGCCGGCTGTCCGCACCGAGGGATCGCCGGCTGACCCACGGAGGGATCGCCGGCTGTCCGCACGGAGAGACCGCCGCCCGGGGTGGTGGTGGGGGGGCGGGGGGAAGGAACACCCGCGCTCCCTCTGGGTGTGTTTTTATTTACCTTTTTTTTTTTTCTTTTTGTTTCACGATAGCATTACATCATCCCCTTTCTCCAGCCTGGAAATAGAACGTAAGGACTCGCCCCGCTGATTGAAATTTCTTGTTTCTCTGCTCTGTGTTCTGCTTTTATGTAAGCAGCGCGCTCGGACACTGAAATATGTCAAATGGGAGAGAGGTTTCTGCCTGAAAGACACAATTGCCTTCTTTTGCTATATTCAGTGAACAAAATTCATACTGTTGGAACACCACCAAAAAACAGAACAAGCCACGGTTTGAGAACTCCCTTTGTTCTTTTCAATCCTAAAGGAAAGCTTTTGATAGGGGAGGAAAAAAAAAAAAAAAAAAACAAAAACCAACAAAACAAAACAAAACGAAAGGAACCTGCTATCACAGGTGTCAATTTACCTTAAGAAAAGGACTGTTCGCCAGCACTGTCTTATTTTAGTCCTCGAACCCAAAAGTGCTGCTGGCTGAATCAAATTTGTTTCAGTGGTAGAATGTCTTTAACAAGATTTTCACTATCATCACCCCTGCAGTACAGTCAGACAGGAACCATGATAGGTACTACAGGAGAGAGGCAATGGGTAAAGCAGGCACATGTCTGTGGATCCTTTACAGTACTAATTTTTATGAGGTACACATATTTCTGGGCATGTAAACAAATTAGTAAATGCTCCAATTCCTTTAAGGATTCAGTGAAAGTTATTATGGATCACAGAAATTAAAGGAGAAAATAGATCTAGTTCCTTGTCCTTAGAAATAATGACGTTACAGTTATTTTGATATATACATTTCTGACGACATGATAGCATGTCATTAGATCAACTCATCATGCCTAATTTATTCTGAAGTTTAACTCAGATTCTAACTCTAACTACTTTGAGAATGAAATAGCAGGGGGCAAGAGGTGTTTTCATTTATGCCTAAAGCATTAGCTATTCTGCAAATAAGTCAATACTTTACAAATTCGATAATAGAGTGGACATTTAATGACTGTTATAGTTTTAACACTATACAATATCTCTGTTTTCCCATACAACTTGACCTCTAGTTGGTAACTTACAATCTATAAAATAAATCAATGCATGAGGGACTATAGCAGAAGTGCTAATTTTACTGTAATACTGTGAGCTTCTAAAAATATACTTTATGCTTGCTCTAATAAGATAACTTGAAGACACAGCTTCTACATACAAAATTTACTGATTCCTAATAGCATGATCTTATCACTGTGTGTTATTTGAGTGACTGGAAATTAGATTTTTTCCTGCAGGAAGATAAAAATAAATAAATGTATAAATATATGAGCATATAAATGAGGATAATAATATCTTTCATTGATTTAAATTTCTGGGAAATTTTGAAAGGAAAATTATAATGATTCATGTGAATTCAGCTTGATTTGAATTTTGAAAAATTGACAATATTTCAGACCTTTATCAGGGCAACTAATTATGTGGCATTTAGGCTCTGGGGTTAAGTCAAATTAAGAAACCACTAGATTTTTGTTCAAAAAAATCTCTTCTTATGGCACATCCTGGAAGCTATAATTTTAGCATCACATTCCTTCTCTTTTCCCAGTTTGAGCTTAACTTTCCATCTGGCCTGTGTTTCTCATGAGGTTACCAGTAGCAAGCTGTAGCAGAAGAGACAGCTAAAACAGTGTATCTACTAAAAAAAAATTTATCAACAGTTTTATCAACAGGCGTATCAACAGTTAAATGTCCTTTGTTAAAAAAGTAGTCTTCTCCATCCAACATCCAAGCTTGGTTTGTCCATCTTCTCTTTACCACTCTGTTCCATACCAGCAGCATTTATACACTCATAGCTGATCTGAGAAATATGCACAGAAAATAACCTGCTTGCTTTGAAAATAATCAGGCAAAATAATCCATGTGGATAATCCATATGGGAGCAGTAAAGGATACTGCTTATTGTAGTGAATCTGATTTAGCTTTTAGGGTGATGTATGGCCTGTTGTAGTTGGCTTTTCAAATTATATGCTGAGCTCCTGTTTGTATTTTCTAGGTCTGGTTGGCAGTTTCTTATTAGATCCTTTATGTCCATGCAACGTGCACAAAAATTCTCTCCTCAAGAGCTGTCAACCCAGTGGCTTTTTCTGATGCAACCTGGACATTTGTAATGATTGTCCAAAAAGACACTCCAGTGGTGCAAGATCACCTGGCTTTCCTGAGTGAAAGCCAAACTATTTACTCTTGGTAGATCTATTAAAAAGCATTGCTCTTCCTGTAGCTTAGCAGATTAGTTATTTACACAATGAATGCACTATAGGAACCTGTTGCATGTATATAATAAATTTTTCAAGTAATGCACAAGAATTAAATTATCTAAAAATGTGAAATAGTAGTAAATAACTGAAATTATGTCTCTTTTCGATGAGTAAATAAATTGGTCCTCATATATGTATTTCTGCTTTAAAATTTATGTTGTTACTTCTCGCAATCAGTGAGTCCTGAGGATTCCCACTGATTATTGCCAAAATATGGCCAAAGTGCATTTAGTTTGTCAAGTACTTAGCATAATGTTGTCTTGTACTGGTCAGTAAAGTTTCATAGGACATATGCAAAAGCAGACAGTTATTCAAACTCAGTTCAGCAAAAGCCTCTCAAACACAAAATAGATACTTTTAATTCCTTTTTTTCATAGGCAGCTGCTGTTACTTAATTTAATTGTTATATAAGAGATTAGCAATAACATATGAGTACTTCATGAGATTATGGTTTATGTTAAAAGTAGCACTCAGAATTATGCAGAGACCCTTTTTTTCTGATGTGTCAACCATACTCTACTTCATAGGCTAATGGACAGCAGTATATAAAGGAAAAAAAAAACCTTTTTTTTTCTCAGTCCGTTCCTCTGCAAATTCCTTAGACAACCAGAATCTAGTGTGAACCAGCAAAACAAGCCTAGTTAAAACATGCAGAACCACAGTGGATTGTTTTGTTTTGTGGGTTTTTTTTTTTCTAATACAGACTACAAGACATAGTAGAACACTGTAAAAGTTGAAACAGATTCAGTAGTGTCAGCAGCTCTGCAGCTTTCTCCCATATGGAATAACTAATAATATATTTTGTTATTTTGGAAGCAAACAGGTTGTTTTCTCTTCATGTTGCTCAGATTGGCAGTGAATGTACAAATAGTACTATTATGGAGCTCAGTGGGAAGGAGAGGAAAAAAGAAGACGTATATAATTACAGACTTCCGAACATCCTCTTGTGATATTTAGCCCAGTGGGAACTCAGTTTTTTAAATTGCTTTGCTGTTTTTCAGAATTGGACATACTTTTGCCGGATCTTTCGTGAGTCTTAGACTTTCATGTAAATCTTCAACTTTCAAGAGTCACAGGGCCACCTCTGAAGATACCCAAGTACTTGAAGGAAAATCATATTTTGTAAATACAAAAAGCTCAACAAATTTTTGTGTGCCCTGCCCTCTCAAGCAATTGAGTTCTCTATCTCTGTGAGCTACTGAAGAATTAATATAATTTTCTTCAAGATAATTCAGCTTTTTTTGTCTCCCCCTGATTATGTTTGTCTTTCCCTATATTGAAGTTCCTCACAGATATGAATGAATGGGAAATTTCTATATAGTTTTTCTTTCCACATAAGATTGCAAAGAGCCACTTAGGTCACTGACTTGAGATTATGACAACTGATAACTAGAGAACAGATGCACAGGAGGATCTGTATATACACCTATCTACTGAGGCCATAGAAGTCTGTTAAAAAATCAACTTTTAACACTGAGGTGCAAATCTCTTCAGCACTGCATCTCTTGTGAGAAGTTAGTAGAGAAGTTGGAGAGTAGTCGAAATAGGAAAGGAGGACCCAAACTCCATCAGCATTCATTTTTCTTCCAGGGTTTGAGAAAGCTGGTGGTCCCACAATTATACAGTACCAAATGCAACTTCAATCTTCCTCATTAAAAAAAAAACAACACACTAACTAATGAAAGTATGAACTGTAATGGTTTTGGCATGTCCATGGTACCATTTATTGCATCTTTTCCCAGTGGAATTATCATTATAGTTTCATTTTCTTTTATGTCACTACTTTTTATCCACCTGGTGTCCTGATATCCACCATGGCAAGAGTTATATAATTTTTGCACTATTTGTTTTAAATTTGATTTTATATGCTGCAGAAGGCAGTCTAGTTTTCACATTTTATCTGTGAGACTCCTTCCACTATCAACACTTTAGTCTGGTTTTTTTTTCTCTTTCGTTCTGCTGCTTTTAGTTTGTTGGAAATAAATGTGAATGGTAGTTCCCAAAGTTTTTATACTAGTGATCTTACGTGTGTTTACTGAATAGTAGTCATTCTTGAAAGTGAAAAGTGCTCCATCTAACACAAACTACACTGACCTATGCTCTGTGTGGTGGATAAATAATTGATAAAACTAGTGACTGAAACACAGACCCTCTTTTAGTATATGCAAGTTCTTTTTGAGCATTCAAATCTCCTTCAAGATGTGTGCAGGTAAAAGGAACAGTGATGTAGCTTTATGTGCTGTGTACACCAGGTCGCGTAAGGAGTTGAAAATAGGAACCTTACTTTGTCTTTTATAGGATGCCATGCAGTGAACATCCTTAACTTGGAAACTCTCTCCTGTGAGTTTTCTTGGTGCTTTGTAGCTCTAAATTTAGCCTAAGCAGGACACTCGCAAAATTCTGCTCTCAGAACTGAAGGTAATTAAAATATTGATTAATATTAATATTAATATTAATTAATTTTTAGTGCTTATCATATCCTTTTCATATTTTTTCCTTGTGGTTTGTTTTTGATGTAAAAAAAAAAAAAAGGCAAAAAAAAAGCCCCAGCCAAGTATATTGTAAAATAAATAAAATATACTTCCATCAATAAAATTCAAAACTGCTGTATTTACAAAAATTAGAGAAAGAGAGGGAAAGAGAGAAACATCATTTACAATGAAATTTTTCTCACCTCAGATAATACCATTTACCATTCCAGCAACTTAGCTGCAGCCTGGCTGATTTCTAAAAATTCAGTACTAAAGAAGAGAAAGGGAAAAATAAACCCTTGGCTCAGTAAAAAATGCTGCACTGTGGGTTTTGACAGAGTTTAAAAATAAAACTGAGACAAGGTAAATCTGGGAAAGTTTTTTTGCAGTTTAAATTGCACACTGACCCTTTAAACACTGTTCCAAGCACTATAGCCTTAGGCACAGCCACAAGGCATAACCATCCCTGAAGTGTGACTTCATCAGAGGTTCTCACCTCCCTGCCCAGACAGTCCTTAAATATCTAGCAACTTTTCTTGCCCCACTTTTGGAATGCCTTCATATATCCCAACATTATGAAAAGATGCTGCTGCTAATGCTTTATACACAATGAAATCCATTGGAGAGGTGAAATTAAAAAACAAAAACAAAAACAAAAACAAAAACAAACAAACAAACAAACAAAAAAAAAACAAAAAAAAAAAAAAAACAAAAACAAAACAAAAAATTTTGTTTATTTCCCACCTAAAATTCAGACAAAGTTTTTAAGATAAGGTCAATTTCTTTACACCTCCCCGTACCTCTGCTTAACATCTACTTAACATTAATTGTAATCAACAACTTCATTTTTATTTTTTAAAGCATTTGTAACTATTCACCTGTCTTTATTATTTGATGAGTTCTAATTTTGCATTATTCTCTGGACTCCTTAGAGCTTTTATCACTGTTGGGGTCAAGCCTGAATTCTCATTGGTAACCAAGCTCATTTAAATAGGAAACCTTGTTATTATTTTCAATGTAGTAACTATCTGATCTTGTCAAAAGAGATTATTAGAGAAATCCCCTCAAAGTCTCATTGTTTGCTGGACAGAGAAAGCTGAATCGCACAGTTTTATTCTGCAAGGTTTGTCTGACAATCAGAACTTCAGTCTGCAGACTTCAGAAACTACTGCTTATATTACTGCTTATAACTCTTCTAAGTAAGTTTTGGAAGAGTTAATGTTGACATAAGTTACTATTTAATTAAAAAAGCAGCAGCTTCCCACTGATTGCCTTTCCTTTTCATTTGTCTTTTGAGATGTTTTTCCTGCCATGCCACTGTTGAAGATGATTCATTACCAAAATTCTTATCCAACCCAAAGGAGAGAGAGAAATAGCTTTCTTTTCCCATTATTTATATTTTTGCCACTACAGCTCAAACTATCTTCTTTTACATACAAGGCATTTATTAGTTCAGTTCTCACACCCAAAACCAGATAACTTAATTCTTTGCCAGGTTTTCCCCTTATAAGTTCACTGAAATTCAAGTATTTCTCAGGCCTGATCAAAATCTACCTACTAATATAAAATACTATAGTTCAGGTTCTGGAATGTGGCAGTTAAAATACTCTAAAAGATCATACTGTCTTGTTAATACGTACCAGTGTATTCCTGGGACTTTTACTTGTTTGGTTTGTTGGGATTTCTTCCTTTCATAGAGAGAAAAAGTAAAAGAGAAGGAGAGTATCTTTGATACAATGTATACAGATTTTACTTACAGTTTGAGATACCTTTGCCTGCCCAAGATATTCATACTAGCCCAATTCATTGAAAATAAGTAGCTCAAGTCTGTAAAAATTGTTTCATGTCCTACACCAATTTTTAAGTCTGTATGTGTTTTGTTAAACCTCCACCATTGTCTCTCTAGCACATTAGGACACAGATTTTGTGACTGCATGCTGTGATATGTTCAAGAGCAGTCTATGGTACAAGACACTCTGCAGGGCACCTGCCCTTCAGCCATTGGACTGACTTGGAGACAAACCAAGTACATGGAGCAATACGTGTTTTCAGCACACAGCATTAGGTGGTTTCCAGAAGTAAACACTGCCTATAGTTTCAGTCATAGGCAGTGAACTTGCCCTTTTGAGAGCTGTCACCAAAACATATCATAGAAAAAAACCACGTGTCCTAGCTCGCGATTTAGCAGTCTTATATGGTGCTATCACTCTTTAAGTCTTCCTTCTCCCACCCACCTCACATTCTCAGATTTGTGAAGTAAGAAAATGAAAAACCAAATAAGTAAAAGATATAGAGCCATGTGTGTGTGTATGCATGTGATAGAGCAAGCACTATTGGAAAAACCAGGGTAAGCAAAGAAATAACTTAAAAGGACATAAGGCTCCAGATGTTTTAAATACACTACAGTGTTTCCTCTCACTTGTTCCCCTATACTGCTGTTCCATCCATTCTTAACTTTCTTCTCGTTCTAAGTGTTCAGTCTTCAAACCACAGCATTGCCATTGTAATGCTTTTGTAGTTTAACCCTCTGCCAGAAACTAAGCACCACCACAGCCGCTCTCTCCCTCTCCGTCTAGCAGGATCAGAGACAGAATTGGAAGAATAAGCATGAGAAAAATCATGTGTTGAGATAAAGGCAGTTTAATCAGTAAAGCAAAAGCCACAGATTCAAGCAAAGCGAAATAAGGAATTAATTCACCGCTTTCTATGGGCAGGCAGGTGTTCAGCTATCTCCAAGAAAGCAAGGCTCCATCATGCATGACACTGACTTGAGAAGACAAATCCTATAACTCCAAATGTCCCCTCTTCTTCTTCCTTACCCCAGATTTATACAGTAAGCATGATGTTATACGGTATGGAATATCTCTTTGGTCTGTCGAGGTCAGATGTGTTCCACATGTATTCCCTTCGCAACTTCCCATACCCCCCTAGCTCACTTGCTGGTGGGAATGTGTGAGGAGAAGAAAAGGCTTTGAGCTGTGCTACTCAGTAGTTAACAAAAACGTCACTGTGTCATCAACATTTTTTCCAGTACAAATCTAAAACCTAGCCTCATACCAGCTACTAAGAAGAAAATTAACTCTTTCCCAGCCAAAACTAGCACAAATGCATTAATTGCTGTTCCAATAAATTGTTTCTTTGTGCTAATCATGTTCTAAAAGGCAAATGGAAAATTAGTCCACATTTTCCTACTTTAAAAGAGTTATATTTGCATCTAAGCAAAATATTATGTATTTCATTTAACTTTGGCTAACTTCTAACTGCTACCTGAAACAGAATGTGGGTATTGCTAATTGCCTCAGAACTATAGTCCTGTCAGTACCCTTGAAGTTACACTCCCATAGCACTCACAGGCTAACATGATAGTGATGACACTTCAGAGATGTTTAGCTCTCCCTTTGTACATTTTATCTACCTTTCACCACAGTGTTCAGTATTGCCATGCCTTCCCTCATCAAAAGAGAAGTAATATTTTTATATCCTATTTAGAGTGCTTACTGTATAATTATGTGATTCGCCTTAAACACTAGAAAATAAAACAGAATGTAAGCTTGTTTTTAGCATATCAAAGAGCCGCCACACATGAGAAAGTGCTAAACCAAACAGTCTGATGCTGAATTACTCTGATGAATTACCCTGTCCTCCCCTGCCTTGGAATGTATCCCACGAGGAATGACCTATCCTTTTACAGTTTCTGCAAAGAGCTCAGCAGTTCCTGAAGGTCAGTTATGATTAGGAGAGAGAGAAGGAGGAAAAAGCTGCCATTTAGAAGACTCCTAGGAATTAGATTAACTTAGAAGACTTCTAGAAACTGCATGTCTTTGTTTTAGCTTAATTTAGGCTTTGGATTATTGATTAAACTGGTGTGGGGAGCAAAATACTGTATAGACTGTGATTTAGCTCAAGGGTTCAGAAATTGTAAGGTAAAGTCTATAAACCATTATGATCTTAAAAAGAAAGCATCAAGGGGAGGGTAAAGCCCACTAGCTTTTGAAAATGTGAGTGACATTTTTTCTGTGTGTCTGCTTGTCACTTTTCTTTCCATATTAAATGAAAGCAAGACTTTGAAACAATCTCATTGCTCAAATAGCAGTTGTTTGTTTATTTGCTTGCTTGTTTTCCTGTTAATGCCAAATATTTGAAGAGTTGACTTCACCTAAATCACTTCTACTCTGGCTGTGCTCCAGTGACTAAGACTGAATGTCAGCTGTTTTCTGACTTTACTTTCCAACCAGTTGAGCTGTGGCTAATTTTTGCCAGGTATAGGTACAAGTACATTAAACAATCATGAACATGTTACACAGTGTCACTTACAATTAAAAAAACTCTGTAGTCCAATTTTCTGTGCAGGAGTAAGTTTTTGAATACATACAGTTCAGATAATAATAACAGGAATAATAATAAAAACAACTGGCATATAAAAATAAAGGCCTCAGAAGGAAGGATTTCTAGTACTGAATAATCACACACATTTAATTTGTGAAAACTGCAAGCTACACTACTTTTCTTAATAAATTCTGGGTTTAATATATTTTTATTGCCTTGTACTCTGGCTCATGAGGCTTTCCTGTTTCATCCTACCAATTTAGTTGGGTAGCAATGTCCAGCTAAAAAGAGGAGTATCTGCCAGAGGATGTGATTCCATAAAGCTGAAAGCCCAATAGTACAACTGAAGCATATTAACACTAATTTTAGCTGTAATAATACACTGTGCCTTCAGTCAAGAAAGCCAGTTTACTTAGGATGCTTTGTCCTTCTTCAACATGCTTCTTAGAGAAAAAAAAATACTTAACTTGACATTATGTATCCACTTGAGAGTTCATGCCACACATTCCTTTTTTCAGGAAGCCAGGTGTACTGCAGACACCCTGAACATCTGTTCCCCCTTGTGAAAAAGCCAGATGGGTATAGTTTGTATCCAGCCAAACTTAAATCTACATCACTATTTTTCTATGCTCCTGTGTCTATTAACTGTCATAGTTTCTAGGCCAACTGGGAATTTTCAGATTATTTTAGAAAGAGTTAGGTTTGGCTCTAACAGAAAGACAGGTTTCCTTTCACTTTCTTCACATAAGAAGAACTGTGACATTTGTTGGATGTTTGCAGTGCTAGGCAACAAATTAACAAACTTAGGAATAAATTTATAATAATGCATTTATAACTTACCTTAATTCCTAATTTGGTCTGTAAAGAGAATTCAACTTTTTGGATAGTTTTGTATATATTTCAACACTTTATTTTTTTCATTTTAGTGTTTTGTTCTTGTTTTTTAATATCTTCAGCTGCATACTAACCATGTATTTTAAGTCAAATTTAAGTTAATAATTCTATCTCCTTCACAGTTCAGGAAATAATTTTGATACTCTTAATATGGAGAAGACTTCTATAACTGGACTGTCATGAATAAGGTTTTGTAAATTCTACTTTAAACAATATGCTTCATATACATTATTTTTCAAAGGAATTCCAAGGCCACAGGAAAAAAACAACCCACAGTATTATGAAGCTAAGGAAAAAGTGCATCCACACTTGGTGCAACTCCCTGAGTAAGCATTTAATATGAATTTATATGTTATCTTTCTTATTCTTTTCTTTGAGAAAAGTAGTAACAATGGATCTTGATCCCTGTCATCAGGTTAGACGAAAACCAAGGCAATACAATCCAAGATCTGAAGCACTTTCATCAATTCTAGAAAAACTATTTAATTCCTTCTTATATAACGATAGGTTCTGATAGTAAGATATTAACAGAGGAAAAAAAAGTCATTTGGTACAGCAAAAGAATCCATCAGTCATCTTACTCATTGATTTTTTTATTCCTTTCTGCAGTCAATCTTCTTTCTCCTTCAAATCTCTAATTACTGCTTAAAGCACTGCGTATACTCTTCTAAATAATTAAAGGCCTTACAAGAGGTGGCTTTTTTTTTTTTTTGGTGGAGACGAGGTAGTATAGTGTACAGGGCTGAAGAAACAAAGATTGCTTCTTGCACAATGTGAGAGTAGATGAGTTCCCTAGAAAAGGATGACTGTGGTCTGAAGACTTATTAGCCTTTTACATTTTTTCTCAGGACACCCATTACTTCCAACCTAATGAAGGAAAATAAGAAAGAGGTAAGGAGAAAAGGCAAGAAGAAAAACATTTCTTGAAGGCCAAAATTTTATTAATTAACATTTTTTGTAGGAACAGAATAACATTGATAGTAGTTCTTGGCCTTTTAAATCCCAAAAAGCATTACCAAAACCAGCACCTACAGAATCCTAGGAAAAGATGATCAAATTGTCCACACATACATATTGCTCCTTTGAAGAATGGCATAAAGCTCTGGTGGATCCATGGGTTTTGTGGATAAATTATATAATTTCACACCAAGATGTTTAAAAACTTGTTTCGTGATTTATTCTAAAGTTCGTTACAGGTTACCTTAAAACCCAGACTGTCTATCAAATAAAAAAATGCATGCTTGACCTCTCACTACTGTTGCAATATTTATCAGCTTAACTTTATTGGAACTATTTGCTGGAAACTGCTTGTGTATCATGAGAACACTACTACTGATAAATGACTGTCTGCATGCGGAGTTTCAGGTCAAGTATATTAATTTACTGTACTAAATTATTGGTCCTGCAGATGATTCTCAGTTCTCAGCCCTCCCTGTGCCTGCCCCTCCCCACCTCACTCCAATGGTACCATAACACAATTGCACAATAAATATGGCACATTGGCTGACACATTTTCAATGTTTAGAAAAACTTTGGGATGTGTTTCTACTCATTTCTACAGGTTACACCAAATGATTGTAAAGTCATCAGTGTGAGACTGAAAATCTCTGATGAAGAATAAGGAAAAAAGAATCAGAACTCAGAACACACTCAAACAAATAGGCAAAGAGGCCGCAAAAAAAAAAAAAAGGCAATATATTATATTGTAAAGAGATTCTGTTTTATGATGCAAACTGTTTATTTATAGTGAGGAAGCTGCTGCTGAGGATGACATTTTACCTGTATTTTTTTTCACAGTCAGGTATAGTAATTTGCTGTGCTAAATTATTAGTTCCGCAGATGCCGAGTCCCCCATCACCACTACCCCCACAGGAGGGATACTTCGCTGTGACACACAAGTTTTCTGTGAGATGTTATTTCAATAGCTGTGCAGATACACCTCTGATTAATGAAACAACCTATATATAAAAAGAAGTCCATTTACCAAATGTCTCATCAGAGATTTGTGGAGTATTTTGTCATAAATGTTGGATACCTTACAACGTGGTGCTGAGAATTATTAAAATTATTGCATTCAACAGCACACATCCAGTACACATCTTTCTCATTCTCAGTGTTAGTACCACCTTGGCTGAGAAGAGAGATGAGAAAATGCTCAGAAATATTAAATACTCTTAAATGTTTTCAAGTGTTATATTTTCCAAATTATCCCATGATTTCTACATAGATAAAATAAACTTCTATTTTTCAGTTAATTTAGAATTAATAAATAGCACAGACTATTATTCACTATCATGGGAGCTATACCTCAGAATTTCTTCACACACTAATCAAGTATTTTAGTGAGTCCTGCTCTAAAACATATGTAATCTGATTATGTAGGAAAATATGGCAAATTGTGAGTTAAAAGGTAGTCTTTTTTCCTTAAGAAACAAAGGATTCTTACAGATGCCATTCCATGAGAAATCAGATTCTGTTCCCATTCAAGCTGATAAAACTTTTGTTACTGTGGCCTTACTAGTGTGAAAAAAAATTATTATTAATCTGCAGAGAAAAATAAATCAAAAGTTGTTATAATTAATATATTGTCAATACATTCCTAAAAAATATAAGAGGGTATATCTAAAACAGGATCCCAATTAGATAGAAATTTGGAGTAATGATAGAACTCAAACAATTTGGTTTATATTCCTGCAGGCCTCTAAGAAAAGTAAGCATTTAATTTGCTATAGTGGGGTCACTCATATAGTAACAGCTAACTTTTAAGTGACTAACAGCTAACTTTTAAGGAAATTCTTCTGAGTCAAAGGGCTACCTCACATCTATCCAGGATATTTACACCCACCCTTCCCAGCCTCTCTCTTCTGAGAACCTTGTACACATTGACGCAGTGCTCCCGTTGTGTGATTCATCCCACCCAGTTTCTCTGATACCAGTGAGGTCATAGTTTTATAATTGCACCATGGTTTCCAGTTCCTTTTGCTTGTTATCCGTGCTACTCTCTTTGGTGTAGAACCACTTGAGATGGGCTATTGACCTCTTCATCTTTTTATATGAGTCCTCCTTAATTCCTTTGAGACAATTTACAGGCATTTCCCTGCTGCTTTCTAATCTGTTTGGGTTTCCTGGTTCCTCTCTGACACTCAGAAGTACTCCCCCTTCCTGCACTGAATCTAGTTTAAAACACTGCCAATGAGTCCAGTCAACTTGCTTCCCAGAACACTCTTACCCAACTTGTCAGATGTACCACATACTGTGTCAACATACTGGGTTTCTTAAAGGTGCATCCGAGATCGTAGAATCTAAAACTCTGAGTGTGGCAATATCACAAGGCCAGTCATTCACCTGTTCCATTTGCCTCCTTCTTCCTGGGTCCCACTCTCCAACTAGGAGGGCAGAGGAGAGCATCACCTGTGCTCCCAATCATTCAGCATCTTTCCAAGAGACATGAAGTCCCTTTTGAAATTTTACCATCTCATCATTGCAGCCTTATTTGATCCGATATGAAAGAGTAGGAGGAGATGATAGTACTCCGGTTTTACCAGGCTTGGTAGCCTCTTTGTCACATCATGAATGCAGGCCCCCAACAGGCAGCAAACCTCTCTAGAGAAGACATCCCAATGGCAAATGGGTACTTCTGTGCTTCTCAGTGAGGAGTTTCCTGTAACTAAGACCTTTTGTGCTTTATTTGTGATACTAGTTCTAATACGGGTGGTTGATTGTACCAGTTTTAGACCATTGCCTTTTTCTTGGTCTTGATTGCTTATCATGGAGTCTTCTCCTTCCAGCCCCAGAGCATCACACGTGTTGTGCAGGGACACACCAGCAGCAAAGAGAAGACTCTTCTTTCTGCTCTGAGCAGAGACAAGATCCAGTTTCCTTTGTTTTGTGAATCAACCAAGCCTGTGAGCTCAGGGTGGGAAGCTAACTTACATTCCACTTCCAAGGACTTAAGGCAGGACTATTACTCTGCCTGGATCAGTGCATAATACTATGTATCAAAGAATTATCTATCCAAATACACTCAGATCCATGGCACCCACCTGTACCTTCAAACCTCTGAGGGACATCCAGATTCTGAAGTTTTCCACAGCTGACGGTCTGGGTAGCTCTTTCAGACACCGCTCCCTGTTTGCCCACTCTGTTCACCTCGCCTCTGGTCTCTTGCAATCTGCCACAATTGCTCCTGTCAACCCTTGCATCACATCACCCTCAGTAATGAGAGCTGCCTGTCCTTGGTGAGTCTTTCAGCTTTTGTATGGGTTTACCTCCAGTCCAGCTCATTCTAGTGTCAGCTCCTAAAATTTACTGAAGTTGTTGCTGCTGTCATTGTGTGCCTCACCAACTGATGATTCGAAGACTTTCAAGATGCGTACACATTAAGGGACTGATCCTTAAAAGGATACTGTGTCTATGATACTTATCAAGCTCAATTGCAACATACTATGATATTGACTCAGTAGTCTGGCTTAAAAGAAGAAATCCCCAATAATTTATGTGTACCATTTCTCAAAACACTTCTGTTTTCCCTTCTGTTCTCCCATTACAAAACTACACCACCACAACACCTAGTAATTTTTATGAGAAGAACAAATGAGATGAGACCTTGACACCATGCATCTGCAAGCTGTAGTATGTGTCAGTCACTTCATGCAATTTTTCAAGTTCACCTTCCTCTTTGGGATTTGAGGTTAGTAACAATGGCAGGAAGAGAAGTAGGAACAGTGTAAGAGGGCATCAACTACTGTGCCTTGTTGGCCTAATAAGTTTCTTTCAGAAGGAATTTTGCTGTAAAGATAAAAAATTCAAGGTCAAGTCAGTCATGAAATTTTGTATCTCCAGAAAAATAATTCTAGCGAGAAAAGCTTCATGCATGCAGAAGGAAATCACTTCTGCTTGAATGACTTAAAAGCTTTAAAAGGCTAGAATCTAATATTCAAGCAAATAGTTTTTATGGCATCTCTTGTATGTTTAATAATGGAAATGGTAGCTCTTTGGGAAAAACACTAGCAGGAAAAGGCGACACAAATTTTATATCTCTCTAAATCATTGATAGAGTATGACTCAGATGTCCTTTAATTTATACTAAACGACCTACTCTGCTGCCTAGGTATTGAAAATGGGTCTCAGTCACTAGGACAAAGGTTGTTCTGGGTTAAAAGGTTCAACTGAATTCATAGAGCCTTCCACAGCAGTATAAATTAGGAATAACACTGAATAAGAGGCCAGATGGTACACAGAGGCTTAGTCACAAACATTATTTGACTCACTGAGATTACATTTTCCAAATAATAAAGAACAGTAAAACTATGGTCTCAACTGTGTCAACTTGTAGGAGCAAGTTGAACACTTTCACTGAACACCTGATCCTGCTCCTGCATCAACTCACCTGTAGTCAAATAACAGTAAGTTTTTATGTGTATGTGTGTGTCTGCATATTGAGTGTGTGTCCACCTGTCTGTGCAAAGCTTTTCCTCAGACAGCCTGTCCCTCACTTGGTCCTCTTAATAAACTGAGGTTAATACAGTCATGTTATCTGGTGTTCCTTTTTCACCTCATTATTGTCTGTGGCTTTTCAAATGTGGGTGACATAAAGGAAAAGAAAGAGACTAAAGGGCAACCTTGTCCTGCCTGGATCAATATAGCTCAACTGGGTGATGAATAAATGTATTATAATCAAATGTCTTGAAACTTGATTTTGTTAATGTTATTACAGAATCATAGAATGATTTGGGGGTGTGTGACCTTACAGATCATTAAATGCCAAACCCCCTGCCATGGGCAGGGAATTTTCTGATGTAATAGTCTGTTATATTTCACAGTAATTTGCTAAAAAAGGCACCACATCACGTAAAAGCAACAACTAGTATTGGACAGCAGGATAACTTTTTCAGAGAGGCACTCATAAAGGTCTTGGACAAATATCAAAATATCATTATCATTCTACAGGAATATGTACTTCTGCACTACCTTCACCAGGGGGTCGGGATTTACACTTGGTTTGACTTGCTTGGTTTAACAAATACATAAGTTTGCATTAACTCACTACAGTATGGGGTACTTCCAGCTTTATGGAATCCTACTGTTGTAGTTTTTAAAAGCAAGGTGCTGTTGTTGTTTTTTTAGGTGTTTTTTGGGGATTTTTTTTTTGTTTTTTTTTAATAGGGACACAAATCCATTTATTAACATCACCAGGCACAATATAATGTTCAAATGCTCATTTGTCTTAAATAACCTTTGAGAGAAGATTTGATCACCATTTGCTCATACAAAACTTCTTAGAGTTAGTGAAGCTGTTGTATTATGGATATTCCTTTTCAAGAAAGAGAAACCCTAAAAACCTGAAAAAAAAAATTAGTTCTCTTTAATGACTGTTTCATTTTCAGACTTATGTTTTGCACTGTGACATGCACTTAAGATGTCTCTCTCTTGCCTAATAAGGCTTAAGTCCTATTTAGCAACTTGAATCAAATCTGAAACAAAATTCAAATTATTTCTATCAGAAATTATTTACATCAATGTCAATTTGGGAAGAGTATGGGGATATATCTTTGAGAGTGAGAATTAAAATTGCATGTTCTTTGTGACAGCAGTGAACTGGCCAGTCAGCAACCATTTCCTAATCTACAACAAGTACCTTTCCTGCCTAGTGGTGGAGGATGAAAAGACATCTGATTTATCCTGTCTGCGGGGATCAGAGAGCAAAAAGTGCACCCACGTTGAAAAGCAGACTTATTTAGTTCTAACATTTGTGGAAAATTTTGAATTTAAAAAACTTTTTGTCTCCTGTGTCCATTAAAGACTTGGCTTCTATCATCCTTATATGTCTGGTTTATTTCTGATCCAATTTAGTTATTCTCACATGGTTGAAGTGGGGAGATATTTGACGCATGGCATCCCAACTTTAGACATCCAAAATACTGACTGATATGCTTTCATTATTGTGCAGGCATATTCAGGAGAAATAACAAAAATAGACAACATAGATTCTCTTGATGACTGTGAATCTCAGGCATTACTGTTTCCCCATTTATGTCTTCCTGCATTTTCCCAAAAGGAAAAGAGCAGAATCCATCTTAGTAAGGCCAAAGAACTTCTGCTTTTTAAAACAGCACTATAGATAGACATCTTTGTAGGTAACTATTTCAATAGTGTGCTGGGGGCAAAATGTATTTTCAATAGTACATTAACTGCTAAGCTCCTTCTACATAAATAGCTACTAATAAAACTGATATTTACATTCCAAATATGAACTATGGATCCAAATCAGCTGCACAGCTTAAAAGTCATTCATATAATTTGTAAGTTGGTGACAAACCTAATGAATTAGTCACATAACTGGGACGTTAGACACAGAACTTTGAATTTGGATGCATGTTTATTTAAAACTTGATATATAAATAAATCATGAAAATATACTTCTGATTCAAACAGTAAAAGTAACGGAAAGAATAAAAGTTTCTGGTAAAAAACTTGAGGAGGGAGAGTAATTAAATGACTTTGTATTATTTGGCTGGCACAAACAAGTGAGAAGCACCAGCAGCACTTTCAGGTCTTTGTTGCTTTCTGCCGGTTTAGTGGAGTGACATATCAATCATGGCTTGACTACTACAAAATGTTGTTTATACTTTAGTTTAAGGTAAGAAGCAAATACGGTCCACTTTGTATTAGGAATAAGATGGGAAGTTTTATTCCCTAATTGTGTGAGTTCTCACAGGAGAACTTCAAATCTCTTCCATCACAACTTCTCTGTGTTCCTTTTTCACTTGGCTTCTTAGATATTAAAGTGGACAACTCTGTAAGTGGCACAAAACTAAACACCTCATGGAAAACCTGCTTGGTAACAAATTAAAATGTATTACTTTGAATAGGAACAGCTTTGGTAAGAGCTGCCAGATTGGAGAAGTTTTCAAGTGGAAAGCAAAAAGGAAAGAGATGTAAGACATACAACAGCAAATCAATTGATTTTACCATTCAAGGAGTTGCTCTTACTGCTTATACTTTGGCCATATCTAAGACTCTAAAGCGTTCAAAGTTAAAGAAGTAATGAGGTCACATTCATACTAAGTCACACAGCTGCAATTATGAAAGAAAAAAAGGCCATTTTTCTTCTATGTGTATCTCCAGACTGACTCAGTGCCACTTAAAAACAGTGACATGCCTTTGGTGGAAAGAAATGTCCAAGCTTACTGGCAACAAGCAACAGTTTCAAAGTGCTAAAATTTTACCTTTATTCGTTAGGCATATGTGTGCTTATTCTGCACTTACCCCTAGATGAATCAAAACCCCATTCAGATCTTTTGGTAACCAAGTGGCTTTTTGTACATGAAGATTCCCTAGAAGTAGATTTGTGAGCTCAGAAAGAGTTGCCACAAGGGCTTATTTTGTATTCTATTAGGTGATAGCTAGGTGCTCATGAGTTAAAATTTCACTGAAAAAATATATAGGACATGCTAATTTTTGATTGGTTGTAGGGCTTTGTTTCCAAGAAGAAACACCATCTAATTCTGTACTCTTTCAAGTTATTAAACATCTGTTTTAGTCCTGCATTAATTCAATCTGAGACTCCTAATCTCCTTGCTTCCCATATATGATTTCTGCACAAATAACTGAGTCTTTATCTGCACATTTTCCTCTTTTCCTTCCCTGATCATGGTACAGTTTGTCTTCATTACAATCAAAGAATGCTGGCTCTCAATTCCTCTTCACAACCCATAATACTTGCTCATTAGCAGTCCAGAGGTCCATTTGTATCTTTATCTTTTAATCTTTAGACAACTTTTCTGATTTGCAGTACATACTGCAGATGATCTTTCTTTTTTCTTCTCACAAGCCTGTGAAGATCACATATATGAGAACTTTATATGCAGTTAGATTGAAGATGAAGGGAGAAAGAGGGAACAAAAGATCAGGGAGATGCAAAGGTAGTAGGCATTAGCTGCTTGATGCTTGGTAGTCATGTGTAACCCTTTGCCCTCACTTCACCAGGGTTCTTAACCTTTTGCTGAGAGATGAAGTTGAAGTCAAAACATGATGTCCTTACATTCAGGGGGAGAAAAAATTCCTTTTTACACACAGTAATAAAGATTAGAAGCTCCCAGTTATTGTGAGGAAGAATAAAAGGAAAGGGCAAATAATCTGAAGGAAAAGGAGTAACTTAGTTTTCAGGGCTGCTGCCTTTTCCCTGGAGACACATGCAGAAGTCTGAAAACAATAGACAGAGAAATCTGTACAACCAGCAGGTCTGAATTTATGCCTGTATTTATAAGGAACTGTGGTAGTTTGGTCTGGGCCTTCCTTGGTGACCAATTTGTAACCAAGGAAGTGCCCAGATTTACCCAGTATTCCCTACAATTTTTACATAAGCCAGGGTATAAGAGGAAAGGAGGAGAGGCCTTTGCTCTCTTTCCTTCCGGTGGCTTGGAGGTGCAGGTTCCCTGCTGTTGAGTCTGTCGTGTTGGGGAGCGAGGCCTGGTAAGGCCTTGTCAACCTTGGGAGACAGAGGTTGCTGGTGATCGTTCCAGCGTGACTCTCCGTTGTCCCAAGGAGAGTAGTAATAGTCTTTTGCTAATTCTTTTAGTTGTTAGATCTTGGGCTACTGATTGGGATATATATATATATATATATTTTTTTTTTTTTATTATTTTGGTTTTTTTTTTTTCCCCTTCCCCCTTCCCTTTCCCTTTCCCTTGTGAAGTTGTATATATATTTCAATTGTATATAACTGTAACATAAGTGTAAATATATTTATATATATCACTTTAGCTGTCTCTCTGTCGTTTCAGTTTTCTTGGTTGTTTTTTTTCTTTCCCTCTTCTCCCTGAGGTTTGGGGGGGGGGGGGACGACTTCTTGTGGTAAGGTTTGGAGACTTGGCAGGGAGCCGGCTTCAAACCATATCAGGAACTGTGATGATTACACTCTAGGCCTTCCTGGAGACCAGCTTGTAACCAGGAAGGAACTAGGAAGGTGATCACGGAAGTATTCCATGCTATTCCTTTACTCAATTTGAGGTATAAATAAAGCCAGCAGGAGGGACCTCGCTCTCTTCCTTTCCGGCGAGGTTTGAGAACGGTGGGTCCCCGTCTTGGTCTGGCTTGTCTGGAGCTGAGGCCTACAGCGATTGCTGTTGTCTGCCACGCATGAGGGGAGAGCGCTGGGCCGTGTCCAACCGTTTGCTAATTCTTCAGTTTGCTGGTTACCAGGTTTTTAGATTGTGTAGACTTGTTTGGGTTTTGTCCCTTTTTGTCCTGTTTTGTCCTTTTCCCTTCTCCCTCCCCCTCTTCCCTTTTAGGGAGATATTTAGGGTTTCTGGGGTGATAGTATATAATATTCTCATTGTATGTATCTGTCTTATATGTAAAATATATATATTTTTGCTATAGCTTGGGCTACTGGGTTTTTTTTTCTTCCTTCTCTGGGAAGCACTTCCTTGTTGTCAAGTTTCTGGGACTTGGCGGGAAGCCAGTTCGAAACTTGCACAGGAACCTATTACCAATATCACATGACAAGGATCAAAGATGCTTTCCCTTTAAGATATTTAGTGCCTGCAAATGGTAGATAAGGTCTCTGTACAAAACAATTCTGGGGTCACAGCTCTGTTTCCATGGAACCCAAATGCTGGAAGAATGAGGCCATGGATATGAAACTAGCCCTACAGATAATGAGAATAGTGGTTGAATTTTTGTTGCTATTGCATAGTAGTTATAACACATTAAATGCTAATTTACACAAAACTACATGATTTTAAATTAAACATTCCAAAGTTAAAAAACTGAAGATTTTCTTATGCTTTTTTTATTAATTCATTTGATCTAATAGTAAGAGAAGCCCATGTCCCTGAGAGAGAGGGAAAAGCCTTTAAGTCTGCTACATCTAGGAAAAACTCTCTATGATTGGAAATTAATTCCAAATTTTCTGTATTGTAAGAAAAGCACTTTGCTAACAAAAAATAGATAAGAACACCACATGATTAGGTAAAAAAAAAAAGGAGGGAAAGGAGGAGGGATATAGTTGTTTCGTAGATATAATAAATTGAGCTCAAGGAGCAATATGTATTCCAATCTTTGGAAATGTATTTTGTAACAGTTCTATTGTCTATAAAATAATGTTTAAGGAAGCAAATTCTTAAAGAGCACTTTAGGAATCAAAGTTATATGATTAGACTAAAATAAGGAATATAGATAAAACCAGGAAGAAGATGAAGAGTTGAAATTGAATAAGAAGCATGTCCTTGACACAATCCTGTTTCAGTTAACAAGACAGATTTATCCCTCAAACCTTCTGGAGAGCTCATAAAGCCACATCCATGTCTTCAAATGTCTTGGCAGAAGGTTCATGAGCTATACATGATAATAAATAGCTGATTATTCATATATTGCATAATATACATCTGGTAAAACACAAGTCATCTGTTTGAAAGACAGTGTTCCATCTACATTAACAGTAGTGTGGCCACTTCCTTCTCTAAACTCTCTTAGACTTCAGATGCCCCAAATAATTAGACCTATGAGGCTGGGGAGGCAAGTGACAAAATAAAACTCAATGGCTCTGAACTGAACTGAAAAAAAAAATCCATTTAAACATGTATCAGGTGTAACCAGCAGCTTTTGATAGTGGACAAGGACCTACAGTGGTGGTCTGTGAAAAGGAAATCTGGGACTTCCCAGAGCTGGTCACAGCTAGTTACAGATAGCTCTGCTAGGAACAAAACCAACCAACTGAACATGCAACTGTACAGCAGAGGAGCATATGGTGCCTCTGCAAAAAGTATATTTATGGAAGGACAGTAGTATCTAGAAAAGAAAAGACACAGCAAACAAACACCAGGGCAGGTGTGACACCGCAGTGGAGGCAAGGGGAAAATGAGAGAGATACCAGGGTAGAAGAGACAAAACATCAGGAGAGAGATGCTGAAGTAAGGAGGAAAAAGTAAGACAGTAGAAGTAAGAGTCTTCTGAGAAAGAGTGGAGGAGCAGCCCTAGCAGTCAGGAGCAAAGAGACACTCAGACAAGGACTAAAGTAGAGACTCTTGAGAAGGACTATAGCAATTATACATCTGGAAAAAGACTAGAACATAAAGACCGCTGAGTAGGAGCTGGAGCTAAGAGACACTCAAGCAGGAACAAAGCAAAGACAGTCAAGCAGGGCCAAGCAGTGCTAAGAGATAACTGAGCAAAGGGAGATTCAAAACTGGTGCACTTTTTTTGGTCCATGGCAAACAGTGCCCATCTGCAGTCAACTGGCCACAGTCCTGATAACAGGATCTAGGTGGCCCTCAGTGGACTAGACTAGAGAATTCCAGTGGTACCTTCCAACCCCAGCTGTTCTGTATCTGAGACATTAAGGATTTGTTACCCACCTAACCACAGAAAGCTCCTTTTTCCAAAACACTCCACTAATGCCTTTTTAAAATACTCCTGGCAGTTTCTAATAAAATTGCAGATCTATGGTAATTGGAAAATATATGAACATAGGAATGAACAGGGCAGTTTCTAGACTGTCCTATTCATATCTCTTATCTTATAAAAGTAAAATTGTTAAGAGAGCTGAAGGACTACAATCAGGTAACATAGAAAAGTGGGAGACAAAGACCATTCGATATGCTGAGAAGCAAATGAAAATGTCACAGCAGTATTACTTAGAGGATAAGAATGCTACATATTATTTACTTCTGGATCTGGATGAAATTTCTGTGGTAGAAAGAAAAGGGAGAAACTGAAGATGGTTGTTTATAGTCAAGATAGTCACTGCTAGTGTCCTAGAAACTTTTGGGATCAGAAGAGAGATTTTGAAGAAGAGGACAAAAGTAATACGCAGGAAGGCTAAGGCAGGGTATCAGATTAAAAACAATTTTGGAAATTAGCAAGTTCCTTGAGAAGAATTGTACAGGTGGCGAGAATCTGAAGTCTGGGCCTGTCTAAAAGATAGGACTATTGCTGAAGCTAAGTATGTTGGGTATAGCTTACCATCATAAGACTCCTTTATTGAAGAGGCTACTGCCATTACTTCTTTCCTAGTCCTATTCCAGGATTCCACATAATTCTCAAGTTATCCTGAGAGTTTCTTTATAAGCAGAAAGAAATATTTGCCTAGATTAAGTTTGACTTGCTCTCTGTTTCTTTTTGTGCCATGGTTTGACAGTACAGTACGCAAAACAATAAGGCAAAAAATAGTGGTTTGGACCATATCTCATCTTGGATACCATGCCTCAGACATTCTAACAAATACCTCCTATCCCCCTTCTGCTATCTAACTGTCCACTCAAAATTCAAGGAAAGAAAATTCACTCAGTTAAAAATCTGGCTCTCTGATTTTACAGAGCCAGGCTTTTTGTAAATAGTTATCAGTAATTTCAGAGAGAAAAGTTACGACTACTGAGATAAAGCACTAGAAAAATAAAACACCATACCCATATTTCAGTACTTCTTCCCTAACTTTCAACTGATTGCAACCGAAGCTTAGAAAATTTTTATCTTCCAATTAATTTAACATAAAATGTAAACAATTCTAGGAACAATCTCACACAGTACTCTAAATAATGGCTGTATAAAACATACATAAAATGTGCAGAATGCCACATGGATTTAAAATTCCAGTGACTGTTTCATTAGCTGTTTATTATTATCTAGACAATATTTGTAATTTCATTATAGTTTCAACTGTGTGTTGGTCAAACAGTTCAACATAATTTCTCCTAATGTGCAAGAGGCATAAATTATTCTGTAATTCTTCTTTCTTTGTTTTCCTTAACAGTAATTTGTTGTATAATAGAAGACACTATCTTAATTTATTTGTTTTACTATTTAGCTTTGAACAATCATCTTAGAACAGTATTTGATTTATGTTATCAAACTCAGGAAGCATTTCTAAAGCCTTTAAGCATAACATTCCTGAAAAAACAAGGTGCAGTTTAAAATGATTGCAAAGATTAATCTCTCAATAAGCCTTCAAATCAATAGTATTGATTTCAATTTAAGGCTTTATTTATCCCTCTTATTTTATTTAGTAAAGATCTACCACTTATCTAGAAGCAAGACATAAGCTTGTAGAGATAATAATACCAAGTAATTTTTTTTCCTAGTATAATCAATCTCCTGTCCAGCAGTCTAAAAAGGATCTGTCTATGAAGTAGAGAATTTTTCAGAAGAAAAGTCATTCTTAAATAGTCACTTAGTCAAATGCCTTTTTAAGTTCTAAATTCTATTATTTTTTATTACGGTTATATTTGCAGTAAAAATTAGTAATTAATACAAGAAAATCACTTGTCTGTAGAAATGATCTGTTCTATTGATGTGAGCAGCAATCATGTCCCACTGCACTGTGAGTAGCATAGATTCACAGAATGGTTTGTGTTGAGGGACATTAAAGATTATTTAGGTCCAATCCCCTCACTACAGGCAAGAACATCTTTAATTTGACCAGGGCCCATCTGGTCTGCCCTTGAGCACCTCCAGTGGTGGAACAGTCACAACTCTGGGCAACCTGTTCCAGTGTCTCACCACACTCATTGTAAAAAATATCTTTCTTGTATCCAGTCTAAATCTTCCTTCTTTCAGCTAAACACCATTGTCCTTTGTTCTGTGACTACCAGCCCTGTTAAAAAAAATCTCTGTCTTTATTATAAGTCCCCTTTTTATATTGAAAAGCTAGAGCCTTCTCCAGGCTGAGTAACTTTAACTCACTCAGCTTTTCTTCATAGAAGAGGTGTTCCATCCCTCTGATCATTTTGTTGCCCTTCTCTGGACCTTTTCTGAGAGGTTCCTGTGTTGTAATGAAGATCCCAGCCATGCTGGTCATCTTCTCTGCTGACTCATCTTTTGGTCTGCTCCTATGCCTCCAAGATATTTTTCTTGAAGTATGTCCATCCTTCCTGGACACCTTTGTTTCTAAGGACTGTTTCCCAAGGTACACTCTGAATCAGCATCCTGAATAGACCAAAGTCTGCCCTTCAGAAGTACAGGGTAGAGGTTTTGTTGATGCCCCTCCTTCTTTTACTGAGTATTGAAAACTCTATCATTTCATGGTCACTGTACCTCAGACAGTCTCCGACTACCACAGCTCCCACCAGCCCTTCTCTGTTTATAAACAGCAGGTCTAGCTGGTAGGCCTGGTAGGCTCACTCACCAGCTGTGACAAGAAGCTGTCCTCCATACACTCTAGGAACCTCCTAGACTGCCTCTTCTCTGCTGTGTTGAGTTCCCAGCAGACATCTATCAGGTTAAAGTCTACCATGAGAGCAAGGGCAGGCAGTCTTGAAACAAGCACCAGCGGCTTATAGAATAATTCATCCATCTCTTCATCCTGGTTATGTGGTCTATAATAGACTCCCAGCAGGATGTCAGCCTTGTTGGCCTTCCCCCTGGTTCTTACCCACAGGCACTAAACCGTATCATCACTAACTTCAAGTTCTATGGAGTCAAGAGACTCCCTAACATTCTAAGTCATCCCTCCACGTCTCTTACCTCGCCTGTCCCTTCTGAAGAGCTTGTAGCCATCCATGGCAGCACTCCAGTCATGTGAGTCATCCCACCACATTTCCATGATGGTGACTACATCATGGCTTTTCTGCTGCACGATGGCTTCCAGCTCCTCTTGTTTGTTACCCACACTGTGTGCATTGGTGTACATGCACTTCAGCTGGGCTGCTGATTTCAGCCCTAATTTGAGTTTACCACCCTTAGGCTCACCGCTGGAGAGCCTGGTTTCAACCCCTCTCCCCTTCAAACCTAGTTTAATGTCCTCTGAATCAGCCCCGCCAACTCATGGGCTAGAAGCCTTTCGCCCATGCTAGATAGATGAAGCCCATCTGATTCTAGCAGGCCTGGTGCCATAATATTTGCCCCATGATCAAAAAACCCAAAATTCCTCTGATGACACCAGTCCTTCAGCCACTTACTGCTAACATGGATTTTTCTGTTCCTTTCATTATTCATCTCTGCTACTGAAGGAATTGAGCAGAACACCATGAATGAAATGCAAGTGGCTGATAACATTTTGTGTAGCTGATTTTCTATTTTGTCAGGGCACAAGATATTTTTTTCATCATATCACAGGGCATTTAATTGCATTACATTTGATCCTCTGTAATCCTTTAAATCCTACATTTAATCCTTTGCACAATGACACCTTTTTCACTCATACTTTGCAGCAGATTTTTAAGGGCGAAGAAGTTAGACTGTGCTTTCAGGAGGAATACAGCACTCCAAGAACTACAAACAACACTGACTGTGACACCATGCAGATTGCACAAGTATCATTCACCTACCTGAACTATCTCAGACTGTATATCAACACCACCTATTTGACAGAGTATATGCAGCAATCACATATTTTAAAAAAATCCATGAAAGTCAGTGGGATTTAGAGATTTAGATGAGCCTCTCTATGGAAAGTGGTCCTTAAAATTATACAGTCTACTTACTAGGTGGTTGTGTTTAATACTGTCAGATAGTTCAACTAATTAACATTCTAATTTCAAACACTAGAAAACTTAATCTGAGGCTTAAAAGTAGAACAAAACCAATACACATTTGCATTTGCAATGCTTTTTATTTACATAGCCAGTGGTTAAAATGCAGTTATAGATGAATTAAATTGTTATTTGTATACCACCATTAAGCAGTGCCATTTTCTCTAATATTATTTACTGCAGTTTGAGGTTCTAGTTGTGGATTTTCTTTGTTTCTTTATTATTCACTGGTGTTGCACACACTTCAAAGATATCTGTCCAGAATACCTAGAGATATAAATCTAGATAGATAGATAGATTTATATAGACTTGTAATTTACCACTGGTTTCAGGTTATGGATTCTCTGTAAAGGAAACAAGGTCTAAACTTCAAAGAAATTAAAGCACTGAAAACCTAACAGTATTCCAAAATTTAGTCTTTGTGTGTACGACACCTCTTAATCTGTTCTAGTAAAAGGGCTGGACAGCTAAAGGAGAGGGAACCTCAGAATTAAGTGCATAAGGAAGAAAAACTCTTAAAAACATAATGATCTGGGTATAGCTTTATTTCTCACTTTCAGAGAAGATTTGTACCGGGGTAGAAGTGACATTTCAGCCACAAATAGCCTTTCTCAGGAGTGTAGTTTGTATTCAATAAAGAACACAGCTTAATTTTTTTAGAGACTATTTACTTCATAGTAATCCCTGATGTGGTCATCTGTGTCTGAACTGCTACTCACGCTTGAACACGAATGACGTGAAGCTAAAGCAACAGATGTTACAAGTGGAGTGTTCTTGTACTGTCCATAGTCCTTAAAAGTGAAGATATGTGGCTCAGGCCTTTAAAGCCAGAGACACAGTAGTAATACAAAGTAAGTACAAAATCATATGGAATGAATTAACTAATTATATATAGCACACAGGTGTATGGAATATTTGTTTTGAGAGCTGTTCAGCTTTTATTTTGATTTGCTTTGTGAACTTGACTTTCCACATGATACTACCAGAGCAATACCTGATGGCTATCTGAGGGCAAAAAAAAGTAACTTTTCAGACAATCTGTAATATGGCTAACCTAAATCTTTGAACTGCTAGTACCCAGTTCTCGACATTGATGCTGCACTATAACTTTTACACAAAATTTATCAACAAGACAACTTTTAGCATTTTCTCTATATGTTATTCACATCATGTTACAGTAAAATTTTGTGTCCTAAAATAAAAACAGTAGTTAACATACCTGTTATCTATTTTTAACACATATGTCTGCATAATCTCTGATATTCCATGCACTTAATATTAATTTGATTTCCAATTGCCAAAACAGTAAACTACTCTTTTGTACTTTCTGCCCTAGTTATTTCTATAATTTCATACATCTTCTACCTCCTCCAGAAAAATGTACACAATTGCCTGCATTTTTTTATTATTCTTTGTAACACAGATGTGTACATATACGTAACCTGTAATAAAAGAAACAAACACACAAACAAGCAAGCAAGGAAGTTCAAGATTTTGTGTGTGTGTAAGAAGGAGTATATTTAGGATAGAAATTAATTATTAGTCAGTTGAAAATTCTGCCTTATTATTTTTGTATTAGTTTCTCTAATCACTAAATTCTTAGGTGTGAAGGAGAATATAACAAAATGTTGACTGTCACTCACTGGAATTGCTCAATTTTGTCTATAATTAAACTGATATGTGAATGGAGGATCATATCATTTCACTTTTTAAAATATTGTTTGTCAAAGAAAAGTGAGAATTCCCACTTGTCTGTCTGTAGCTTTCAATGTGATCTCATTATCACAAAGGCCTCATGATCTTATTGATATTCTTGAAAACAAGGGAAGATAAAATGTCTCACAACTATTTAATCAGTATGAACTAAATATTAAAGAAGTTTTTAACTGATTACTTTGGTAATGACAGAGCATGCACTTAGGCTACCCTTTTTCCAGTAGAGGCATCTTTAACAAAAAACTGTAAATTCCCCAAGAATCTTGATTTTCGTTAAATTGCTAACATTTTATTGTCAGATATTGAGATTCATGTGATAAACACATTTTGGAAACAAATTTTTTCTTTTAATCTATAGCAGTGTTTAACAAGACAGATATAATTAAACAGTTATACGTATACAGAAGAGCCAATGAAACCAAGACTTATTTGGAGAAGAGTGTTGATACACTTGCCTTTACCTCAGTGATATATGAACAAAATCAGCTGCTCCACAGAATAACATTGTGTGTAAACAAACAAGCCTTAAATGAAGGAAAATGCCAAATTCAGTCCTCAATACAGAACTCATGCTACATTAATAAAATTAAAATTGTGGAGTCTGTCTTTTTTTTACCTTATCCCATCATACAAATGTGAATGTATTTCACACATTTGTGCATGTCTCAATAAAATATGAAGAAATGCATCACTTAAGAACCTGTATGAAGCAGGTATATTATATTATCACTTGATTCCTTTCTTAAGCAAACAACTATGAAACTACTTTACCATATGTGTTAGACTGCCTGTCATGGAAAAAGAAGTTGCTGAATCTCAGTCAGCATTCTTAAATACGATTTCTTCTTTCTTTACTCACCTTTCATATTTTTGCAAAATCACCAAAATCATCAAAAGAAGGACAACAGTAGGTATAAAATATTTAAAATCTATAAAATATTTTATGGGAGATAAAACAGTAAGTATGCTACAAGAGTGAAAAAAACCTATGCCCAGGGGCAACCCAACATGCAACTTTTGTATTACTTAGTGACTTAAGTGATGTCAAATAAATGCTCACTTATTTTTAAATTTGTTTTTAATTAATTATATACTGTTTATTCTGAAACAAGAGAAAAATAGGGAAATCTAACACCATAGCTTTAAATGTAGATGTTGCAATGCTGCCAAATACAGAAAGGCTGCATAATCATAGTTATTCACAATGCCTTCTATAATAAAAAAATCATTTAAAGCAGAGGGATTTTTGAATAGGGAGATGGAAAATAGGAGGATTTGTGGAGCAACCAGAATGCAAAAGAGGTTTAGAAAGAGCAGAAAGACTTTGAAAAGACATGGGAAGGCATCGTGGCTTGGGAACAGTGCCTGGTGTGATTTCAAAAATGTGAAACTATGTCCTCAGGCACACACATATATATGTGCCTATATGAACTGAAAACTTAATGAAAGTCTAGTGTTCACGAAGCTCTGTCTTTTCTTTGGTCACAAAAATTGAACTTGTATTTGAGAACTGTGTTGCTAATTATGAAAAGTGAGGGGACGTAAATATCGTTAAGTGGTGCTCCATGCCAGACGAGCTAAGTTATAGTGAGGGAAAGTCTTGTTTAAATTGAATTTGGTCATATCCCTGAGGCTGCATTGTTCTTTTAACTGAACTTCTAGATTTCTCAAGCCCTAAGTACACTGAACTGCTGCCAGCTGACTTACACAAGGCTGGCAGGTAGAAACAAGAATGAGTGAGCAGCAATAGAAATTACTCTATGATCCAGGATCTTTATACCCAGAAGTCGTCATTTGGCTGATTTCATTCTGGCCTGCTCTGAGACACCCCTGAGTATCTTCAAGCCAAAAGCACAATGATGAAGTACTGTCCAACTTGTCCAAATTAAGCCTGGAGAGAAAAGACTACTCTATGTTTCCAAAACTGAAGAGGAAAAAAGAAAATAATACCAGCAAGTGAATTAACTGAAAGACACTCCATCAAAACTAGCTCTTTTCAGAGACAGATGGTACAAAAGAATGTGGATGGCCACTCATCTTCAACACGTTTGTAATGCGTGGTAACATCTGCGAATCCTAAAAAGATCATGGCTGTATTGTGCTTGGTCAAAACTGACAATATAAGCATGTGCACTCCCTTGATTCCAGCTCAAAAGTATAAGAGAAAGGGGATTTCCAAGGCAGCTGTAGATACAAATTTTTAAAGGAAAAGAAAAAAAGATGGTACTGTCCCAAATAGGATGATATAGATCAAGGTTTTTCTTTTAAAGGCAGTGGTCATTCATTTGGTAATACCTCTGTTCTAGAATGTTTTACTTCACACATATTAAAAAATAATGCTGACATCTCACCTATGAAAATCAAATCTCTTATTAGGTATCCAAGGTATGTATAGAAGAATAGAATTTTTTCAATTTATTACTCACTTTTGAAGATCTTAAAACTGTGCTCCTTATTACAACAACCTAGTTTTAGCTAGCTAAACAGTGAGCCATGAACAGGCTTGCTGTGAATGGAAAAGAGAGGTGTCTCTAGAGAGTGTTTCAGAATACTGCAGACTAAAATAGAGAAAATGCCAAGTTTATTACCAGTAGTACTACTAAGTCAACAGCATGCCAACTGTCTAGAGAGTAGCTGTAGTCAATTTTTCATGGATGCTATATAAAAGGATGTTAGAGAACACTAAGAGAACAAATATGAGTTTATAAACTAGATTGAAGAAGTACCTTCGATTTTATTTCCCTTCTACTTTTAGGAAGGAGATCTAAATTTCACTGTAAACTGAAACAAAATAAATGCATATTTTTGTAGTTTTTTGGAAAAAGAAGGTAAATTCCAACCTTTGATCATATTCTTTCAACTCAAATTTAGAAGATCTCATCATCATCCAGCAGAAAGCATGCAATTAAGTCAAAGGGTGGGAATTGTCTGATCTGCATTTTATTCATAGCTACATTGTTCATCTTCAAGGAAAATGACAAATCTGGTGATGCATATCACCATCTCTGCATTTTCAGTCTGTCTTTATCATCACCCATGGCTTAAGTGTATCCTTCTTGCAATTTCTTTCCAATCTACGGCTAGGAATCCTCAGACTTTCTGCTCACCAATGAGCAAAAGAAGTTCTGGCTTCCCATACTGAGATTGTTAATGAAAAGCGGTTTTCTTAAAGAGCACTGTGTTCTACTTCAGAGTTTTCTTGAAGTACATCTCAGCAGTATTTG
Source organism: Manacus candei (assembly GCF_025592945.1). NCBI lineage: Eukaryota > Metazoa > Chordata > Aves > Passeriformes > Pipridae > Manacus > Manacus candei. The sequence continues at coordinate 1,929,867 of NW_026138141.1, read as the reverse complement.
CTTTAACCATGGAAGGAAGATCTCAAATGGAGGAGGGAGTATGCAATAGCCTCTCTGCCTAAGGGAGAACTTCCTCCTCTGCTATCCTTCCACTGAGCTCCTGACAGAGGTGTGCCCATTTGGAGGTCTGATAGCCAGAAATAGGAGCCTTAAAGACATCATAATCTAATTTCCACTCCTCTCCTCACTTTGAGGCTATTTTCTCAGAAGTTCAACCTCCTTTCAACTATTTACAGTAGCTGAAATGCCTTTCATACTACAGCCTTCTTTATACATTTGAGAAAAGAACATTTTCCTTTATAACAATATGTTTCTAGGATAACTTTCAGACAAAGTACTTTATTTCTATATAAAGCAGTATAATAAAGGGCTTTTTACCCCTTTCCTTAACTCTGCTTGTAGTTTTGATCACATGCTTTATTGATATCATGTATTTTTAAATATTTCATGTTCCCTTACCTATGTTGACAGTTGCTATTGCATAGAAATTATAGACTACCTAAATTCAAGTCCATTTTTTTGAATCAATTTTGTATCAATATTCCTAGTATAAGATGACTATATTAGTAATTTCCTCTGGACCACTGTCTTTCAAAAATTACCTATTAAGTATCTTAGATAATGTGAATTTATGAATGTGCGTTCATTGCATTAAATCTCAAAATATAAAATGGTAAAAAGTCAATAGTAGTCAATATATAAATAGCTGACAGAGCTTATAATTCAGGAGCATTCAAAATTGATGTAGAAAAGGGGTGGGCCTTTTACTCTTTCTAGCAAGCACAAAGCAAGTTCACATATCCTCTGCAAATCTTTATATAAAAAATAAACCTTTTTTCAACAAGATTTATGTTCAGAAAAGGCATTCCTGCAAAACCAAATAAGGAGTATATTACATCACAAAGATATTCAGAGCATTGTTCCCAATCCTATCTCAGTCATGATCTTTCTGCAACCAAAATATAAATAATAAGATAGCAACAGTTAGTAGTAACACCAGAATCATAAACTACCATAAAATCCAAGATGAAGACCTGTATTATCTATGACAGTTAAATGCAATGCCATGTAAACATAGATTTCCCACTGTATGCCTTTACACCATCGGTGCCAGCACTCTAATGAAATCCACCTGCAGAAGCAGAGGATGAGTGAGCACATTGCAAAGTTCCTGGGAAGCAGTCTGGCCATGACTGCAGTGATCTGGATCTAAGTGCTCTTCATTTCTTTCCAGATATGTGCACTTTGATACAAAATGAAGTGTCCTGTAAAATGAGGATTTATCAGTTCAAATTAGCATTAGCTTAAGCTTCCCATTCCAGAGATTTTTACACTGTACAGTAACGTGGAATGGAAAAATATAGGAATAATAACAAAACAAAAAACTTTCTGATAATTCTTCATCATTTTAAGTTATGTCATTTGAATACTTTTGGCTATGCAAATATGTAAATTATTATGCTTAATCATGTATCATTTAGAAAAATTCTTCAAGCAGGACAACTGGTTGCTAAGAATATAAAATAAATGCTGTCATTGGATGTATATAAAATGCTCTACTATCTGATACGTCTTATTGGGACCATCTAAATTCTTCCAAATATAGTGAAATTTAATCAAGTGGTTTGCAAATCAAAACCCCACATGAAAATAAGAAAATAAAATATATAATAGGAGGTTTTCTCAAGATCAACAGTTTCTGCATCCGAAACTTTTCATGCTATGAAGACCAACCAATGACTTTCACTTTGTCTCTTACACTTTGAATTTCTCAAGATCTGTGCATCTCTGGGAAAGGGACCTTCAAAGAAACAATAAGGACAGCGGTACCATATATCACGATAGAGTCTCTTTGTAGATGCAAGATTAACTTAATAGACGAAAGTGATAACCAGGCTTCTGCAGAGCTTGAGTCATTGCAGGCAGTTTCTCTGGAGTATCAGTATTTTATAGCTATATTTATAGCTTTTGCCCTATATATTATATATGTGTTGGTTCTAAAGAGACCCTAAGTTTTTATTACTTCTTACTTGACCATTAATTCTATTCAGATTTGTCTATCTGTTAATTACCATGACAGCCACAAGACTACTATTGACTTCAGCTAGCACCTTGCTTAATTTTCAGAAAATTCAGGTTTAATTGTTTTGTTTAGGCACAAAAAGCAACATATTAAATATTAAATTAAGGGGTTGAAATTGAAGTCATGCTTTCTAGGAAGACCTAAGCTGCTTCAGACAGTCTTTTCTTATTTTGCCTTGTAATTCTCTGATGTATTAATACTGTTCGCATTTTCTTCTTACATTAACTTATTAAATGTAATAAGATATGACCATCTAGAGATGAGATCTTTCATCTATTTTTTACTTACGCAACTAAACATGAGGAGTTGATTGTTGAAAAACTGCCTAGAAAATTAGCAAGAGATGATTCTTAGATCTTCTGCAACTCATTTCTCCCACGTAAATAGATTTCTTCTTTTATTTTCTACTCTTGCACTTGCTGTGCTTTGCTTTTTATTTTGGAAAATCCATGTGTGTGTGGCAAGCCATATATTCCACATACTGTCATTCGTAACTTTGTTTTTTATCATCTACATTATAGTATGAAGGTCGGAGTTTAGATATTACAGCTCAGTATGTGGTTTTGACCTTGAGCTAGATCTAAGCTCAAATGTACATAAAGAGGAAACTTTTTTATTTGCAAACAAATGATGCTTCTTTTTTTCATTGCTGTACTCTGGGAAGCTTTCTGAAGACAAATACAGGGCTGTAATCACTGTTGTTGGCAGTGAAGGGAGGAAGAACAGAGGGGAGGAAGGAGAAATAAATGATATATTTTGAATATCAGAGATTGTAGAGCAGAACCTTTTGGTGCTGATGACTTTTGAGGCCTTTCTTTTTTGTGCAAGAAAGAGAGAGACTTAGTGTCTTATAACAGAAAGGCTTTGTCCAGCAGAAAAAAACAAACCAAACAAGACAAAATAAAATCTCAAACCAAAGTAAACAAAAAAAGAAAAGGAAAAGAAAAGGCTTGTTTAGATTTGATCTGAAATTATTTACATAGCAGCACTACTTTAGATATGTTTCATAACAGTGAAAGAGTGTCAGGACTTGCATACAGCTGTTTTTCTGGGTCAGCAAAGAACTGAAGAAGACCTAGAAGTTTATCAAGGTAGAACATATTCATGATAGAGAATAGAGGATTCAACTCGATGTAAACAGGCAGAAAAGCTGACAACATTAGCATCTCTGCAATGATAAGAAGCAGCTGGGGATATGAAAGCATTTCTTTAGGAGTGATTTGAAAAAATGTAACATCGAGTCAGAAATCTTATAAAATTGTAAAAGATGTACTCTGTATTCATTTTACCCAGTCATTTGAATGGTTATCATTTGCTGTACACCACAGGGAATCTCAAAAAGGAGCCTTTATTTGCCCTGAAACAAAACCAGGCATTGCTTATGAAAGTAAGAAAAATAAGAGATTCATATTTTACATAAACAGCATTTCCACGTGACTCATGACTTCATACCGCGTATATTTATAAGGTATGTTATAATTTAGGATTGCCCAATGATTTCTTTTAGATGACCTTATTTAGTTTCTGAGTTTTAAACTATTTATTTGGATTATTTTTAACAGCATTTGCTGCTGTTCCTGGCTTTTCATAACAGTGTAAATAAAATATTTCATTCATGTTGAATAAAGAAGTTAGAAGAAACATGGGTTTGCTTGCATTGAAACATTTTAATGCTAATTTTGGTGTGAAAAGCCATTATCTTTGCACTGAAAAGATTTAAGCTGATGGAGAAGCCATCCACCAATTAATTTGTGGGCAGAAAGTGCCATTGAGATAAAATAGATAAGCACCTAGACCTCTCCTTGAGATACTAAGCAAATTTAACCCATGAATATATTTATATGCCTACTTTCTTTTTTAAGAGACGAAACTCTCTCAAGATTGCATCTCCTGAGCCTGCTTCATCCTGTCATGCAAATCATCAACACATTTTGTAGATGTAGGATAAATAACATGATACAGGATAATGAGAGTATCGTGGCACACTTACTCTTTCTTCCTAGCATTATTCCCACAGGCATTGCTGGTGGCAGCTGAAGTTAAAAAGAGCCTAAATTTCAGCTATTTTCAATATCAGCATAAAGGAGGAGAAATGACAGCACAGTGTAAAAATTAAGGATAAACTTATTTATCCTTAACTAAAAATTAAGGATAAACTTAAGAAAAAAGGAGGAGATGCAGGGGCATTCCTCTGATCTGAGGAATTCCCATTATGTCCCTGTCTTGAGTAAGGAGTTAGGTGATGAGCTTCCCTTAGCCTTATCAGAAACCCATGCACAACTAAGGTGGAGAAGGCACTGTCTGTACTAGGAACTTCTATTGCCTAAGCAAGGAGCAGGACAAGAAGCAGGACAAGAAGTATTCAGTCATTCCCTGATAGCCTTGGAGCACTGAATCATCCTGGAAACTGAGAAGTGACTAAAGCAAGCACCTCATGACCCTATGAGAAGTCCTAAGTGAGGCCCTTTGATCTCTCCAAGACTGCTGCAGCTGCACCAGCACCTCACTCTCAGTGCTCACCAGCACTAACCAAAGGGAGTTCCATGTCATATGATGTCAGTTCAGACATGAAAGCTGAGATGAGGAGCAGGAAGGCAGGCATTCATTGTCTCCAGTGGCTGCCTGCTGAGGAACCATTGTGTGTGCTGAAGTTTCTCAAAGTGGCTGGACATCGCTGCTCATGGGAAGTAGAGAATAAACTGTGTTATCTTTTGCTTTGCTTTTGTGCAGGCCAGCTTTCACCTAGTTTTTGCTTTAATAAACTGCCTTATCCCAACCCACAGGTTGTTTCCATCCTACTCTCTCCCCTGTCCAGCTGGGGAGTGATAGAGTGGCTGGGTGGGCACCTGACATCTAGCCAAGGTCAACCCACCACACTTGTATATCATAGAAGTTGGAATGGGCCCTAAAGATCAACTAGATCGAACCCCCCTGCCATGGGCAGGGACACTTCTCACTACCCAGGGTTGCTCAAGGCCTCATCCAACTAAGATTTGAACACTGCCAGGGGTGAGGTATTCAAAACTTCTCTTGAAAACTTGTTCCAGTATCTCAACACCCCCACAGTAAAGAATTTCTTCCTGCTCTCTTTCATTTTGAAGACATTCACTTCATATCACTACGGTTCCTGATGAAGAGTCCTTCTCCAGCTTCCCTGTAGGCCTCCCTTCACAGACTGGAAGGCTCTTTTGAGATCTTCATGGAACCTTCTCTCCAGGCAGAACCTGTCTTCTTCAGGAGGTGCTTCAATCCTCTTATCAACCTCATGGCCCTCCTCTGGACTCACCCCAACAGTTCCTTGTCTTTATGTTAGTAACACCAGAACTGTAAGCAGTACTCCAAGTGGGGTCTCAAGAGAGAAGAGTAGAGGATGAGAATCACCTCCTTTTATCTGCTGGCCCTGCTTCTTCTAATGCAGCCCAGGATTTCTTGGCTTTCTGGTCTGTGAGTGCACACTGCTGGGTCATGTTGAGTTTTTCATCAACCATCACCCCCAAGTCTTTCTCCACGGAGCTGGTCTCAGTCACTTCTCTGCCCAACATGTAGATGTTGCCTGAAATTGCCATGACCCAGGTGTAGGACTTTGTTGAACTTCATAAGGTTTCCATCAACCTGCCTCTCAAGCATGTCAAGGTTCCTCTGAATGGCATCCCTTCCCTCAAGTATGTTGACTGCACCATACAGCTCAGTGTCATCAGTGAACTTGCTGAGGGTGCACTCAATCGCTTGTCCATGTTGCCATAAAGATGTTGAATAGTATTGGCCCAGTATCAATCCCTGAGGAGTGTCTCCACATAGATAATGAGCCATTGACTACAACTCTTTGCATGCGGTCATCCAGTCAGTTCTTTACTGACCAAGTGGTCCGTCCATCAAATGCATGTCTCTCCAGTTTAGAGTCAAGGATGCCATGCGGCACAGTGTCAAGCGCTTTGCATAAGTCCAGGTAGACAATATCAGTTGCTCTGCCCCTCTCCACCAATGCTGTAGCCCTGCCACAGAAGGCTGCCAGACTTACTGGGCATGATTTTCCCTTTGCAAAGCCATATTGGCTCTTACCAATCACTTCTTTGTTTTCCATGTGTCTTAGTATAGTTTTCAGGAGAATTTGCTCCATGATTTTGCCCAGCACATATGTGAGACTGATTGGTCTGTATTTCTCCAGGTCTTTCACTTTCCTCTTTCTAAAAATGGGGGTTATATTTCCCTTTTTCCAGTCATCAGGGACTTCACCTGACTGCCATGATTTTTCAAAATTGATGGATAATGACTTAGCAATTTAGCAACTTAGCTGCCAGCTCCCTCAGGACCTGGGGATGAATCTCATTGGGTGCCATGGACTTGTGCACATTCAGGTTCTTTAGATGGTCTCAAACCCAATCCTCTCCTACTGTGGGCTTAGGGTCTTTATTCTCCAAGTCCCCGCATTTGCCTTTCTTGACTTGGGCAGTATGGCTGGAGCACTTGATACTGAAAACCAAGGCAGAGAAGTTGTTGAGAACCTTGGCCTTCTCTGTCCAGGGTAACCAGGTCTTCTATTTCCTTCCAGGGAGGGCCTATGTTATCCCTAGTCTTTCTTTTCCTTGCAACATATCTGTAGAAGATCTTCTTGTTATCCTTAATATCCCTGGCCAGACTCAATTCTAACCGGTTCTTGGCTTCTCTAACCTTGCCCATAACTTCCAGTACAAATTCCTTCCAGACTACCAGTCCTCTTTTCCACTTCCAGGTGATTTCTTGTTGGTTTTGGCTTCACAGTCAGGATTTCTGCTATGTTATTCACATCAGAACAATGAAACACCACTTGAATATTTGTAAGGTTATTATCAAATAAACTTTTCTAGTTTATATACTTTCTAAAAATCAAATTTATTTTCAATATCTCTTTAGGGATTGTTGATGCTCCAGCACAAAAATTCTATCTAACAAATAGCAATATTTCAAAGCTTTCAGGAAGAAAGAGTGTGTTTGATTCATGTTTGGGACTCATTGAGGGGAGATGATGCAATTTTAACATTGTCTTGGACATTCCTAAATGCAAGTTTTCATTCAACAAGATGTTCTGTGTGTTATAGAAATAGCTAGCAATTAGTCGTCATAACAAACTTTTAGGTAGTTCACTTTTGAGGTTATGCAACCTATAAAAGCCAGTGCTGAACTGGGTGTGTGGAATAAAATAGTCTGATGTCAGCATTTAAACCTCTTATTAAATTTTTCAAAGATTTCAGTGTAGCAAAACGTCACTGATTTTATAAGCCCTATGTGACATTTGTGGCTCAGCCTAGATAAATGAAGAAAAGGAATCCAAAGAAAGTGAGAAATAAAGAATATTTTCATTCAAATACCACCTCATATCTCTCCTTTCCATAATAACCTGTTTTCTAATATTAGAATTTTAATGATTACCAAAAAAGAAGTGTGGATATTTTTTTTTCCATCTTCTCTTTTATTTTCCCCAGTAATCTACTCATTTGCCAGATATGCTACTCATACTAGCTACTTCCATAGGTAATTTAGAAGCTTTTTACTACATCTTTGCTCACTCTTTTTTTCCTTTCCTCTGCACATATCACCCTCCACCACAATTATAAAGATTACAAAATATATTTACTAACTTTTCCTGCATATGCTCCATCACTGCTTTGATTCTGACTTTCCAGTTTTATCTAGTTTTTGCCCACCGCCATACTGTAAATATATTTTCATGGGAAGCAGGGGGCTTTTTTTTCCCCTCTATTGTTAATTTCTGCACTACTAGTGTTATCTCTTCAGGCGGTTACAGGTACAGATAGCAAAAGCCAGTGACAATCTTCCAACTAGCCTGATGTGTAAGCTTGCCCCTGCTGATGGTTTTATCTCATCTACGTGGAGTCAAACTGCGTCACATAATTAGTTCATTGTGTACTTACTCCCTTGTGGCAGGATAAATAAACAGTGTTCACTGCCAGCCTCTGTGCTTCAGAGTTCTTAGGATGGTTGTCTTGGAAAACTGGCAAACAAATAATTGTATTTTATTTGTTTACTTTAAAACAATAAATAGCTTGATATTTGCTAGCCTGATTTGTAGTAAAACACTTCCTCATTATTACTTTTTCTTGTTGCATTGTTGAAACCACACTCAGATTCAGCTAGTTCTTTAGCGTTAAATGACAGCCATTAAAAGGAAAATTCTGAGATCAGGAAGGATAGAGGCAAACCAAATGCTGTCATTTCCAGATAAGCTTTTCACAGGCACTGCTGCTATCCCCTGAGATGACATCTAAAGCCAACCAACAAGGACCCTTGATTGTTAAAGTGAGAAGACCAAACTGTCTTGATGAAGATAAGATTACAGTGTCTCAGATGTGAAACCTAAAATAGAAGAACCAAATTAAATAAAGTAGAATCATGCACAGAGGATTTTGAGGTTGACTTAATGGCATGCTATCACTTTCACTATGTTTAATACTCTTATGAGCTTACTGAGTTGCACACATAGTGCCAATTTCTTTCAAAGCAATCTTTATCAAAATGCACCAGTTAATTTTTGTCTTTGGAGTACAGTAATTATGCAGTCATACTGCAAAAAAAAAAATTATTCAGTACACACATCTGAAAATGCCACACTGCACACATTTAAATTTAGTTCTTTCAGTGATATGATCTCAGGATACTCATTTGAAGATGGCAGCTGAACTAGGAATTGTAACATTATTTTCACATACCAAGTAATATAGCTTGCAATTTTGCACTCTGTCATCTAACACTACTCAGAAAATTGGAAGATAATCTCTTCTTGTTGGATGTAGTTTGTGCTGCAATTGAAAAGGTGCTATAGCTACACCATTTAAGACAAAAAATTTACTTAATTTTTGCTAAAGAAAATGGGACAGCTACTGAAAGTGTTACCTGTATATTCTGGTAAGAACTGAAACTCTTTTTCTTGCTGCAGCAGCCCAAGAGAGTAAAGGTTAGAAAATAAAACTACTAGTGTTAGATGAGAATATCCTAAAACTCTTATTTGTTTATATTTTTATTAAAATTTTTTATAGGAATAAGTTGTTTAAAGTATATCTTATTTATTCTCGAAGGAAGGATCTATAGGAACTATATTTAAATTATTCAAAAATACTGTTTCAAATGTGTGAAATGAGAACGATTACTTTATGTACTTTACATAAAAAAAGAATTAAATGTTTTTACAGATAAAAATGTTTTTTCAGATAAAAATCTGAAAAAAAAAACCCAGAAGCTTTTGGAAATTTCAAAAATAAGTGTTTTACCTTGATCTGATGTTGGATTTTCCTTTTTGGTTCTTTTTTTTTTGTGGGTTTTTTTGTTTGTTTTTTTTTTTAAATCTCACTTATGCATAATTTCAGCCCAGAAAAGTCTGCCGCGCCATTTCTACCCTAATTTAACTGACAAATATCTTATCACTTTAGGGACATTGATATCCAAAGTTTACTTTCCTGTCTGAAAGATAACATCCTGAACTTTTGATGCCAAAGATCTACAAAGCAGACAAGATCCTAAAATAATCTCATTTTCTATTATAATCCCAATCGTATTCAATCTTCAATTTGCATACCCTAAACAAACCAGGAAGCAAAAAATAAACAGATGGGTCAACAAATGAAGAGTCCTGGTAAGAAAAAGCACTTCTCTAAATGTCTGGATTTCTTTCTTTTCTGTGCAGCTGAACTGGTTTGGTTCATGCAAGGTTAGAAAGGAACATCAAATTTTCTCCAGGAAAGAAGTAGTGTTTTGGTAATTCCAATTGCTAATTGTGTTCTTTCTGTTTTCCAACTACATCATATGGCTCCCTGAGTTAGCTTTAAACAAAAGCAGATGTGAGAAATGGTACAAATATCCAAGGTTTCCCCATTTCTGCAAATTGAATTTCCACATATCCCTATTTGTCTCTTAGCATGCAACTCTAGTGTAAACCCTTAGCACAATAGTCTTCTTAGGCAGATAAGGTCAGAGTTCAGTGATGCCACAGCTGGGGAAGGGATATGGCTAAACACTCCTTCTAATTCTTGCATCAAAAGTTTAACTCTGCTAAGCACAGCAATACAACCTTCTCTCCCCGTGGGTACTGTTAACACGCTTGTTAATTAGTCATCAATAGCTGTCAAATTGTTAAACAAGCAGCAAACACCCAATGGTAACAGTACTAAGCTATGGAATTGCTGATGAGCCCCTGCCTTCAGTAACTTGTTACTTGAAATTTAGAGCATGTTTTCCTTCATTGAAGTCCTGTGGCAGACTTTCTGTTCCCTGACTGTATAATCAGGCGATTAGTGGTGGAGAAGTCCTGACTGAAGCATTCTACAGTGCATATTCAGCTGTGCTGAAAGACAGGAAATGTTTGCATTTCAACACAAACCCAAGGTCATCAGTCACTCTGATGTGGTAAAACAAATCACTCTATGGATGCAGTGAATGACTTGATTTCAAAATCTGTTGAGGGGAGAAGGGAAGGGATGGTTTGCCCAAATTATTTTTTTTCCCCGAGCCACTTTAGAAATGCAGCAGGAAACTGCCTGTTAGTTATTGATGCTGAAAGAGAAGAACGAGCCTGCCAAACAGCAGACTGATGATATAAACTTCTGGCAATCTTTTGCCCCTTTTGAAAGTGTGTTTCCAAGTAAAATCCAAATCCTCACCTACCACTGCAGCAGCCATTGTAGGAACTCCAGTAGACAAGACAAAGCTGTACCTTTACAAGTCGGGAGCTTGGGCAGTTCCTCGGACACCCTCGTGTATTAAACCAAACACGATTTATGATTAAATTTTGTGGTAAAATGTTTAGCAATGCCTAAAAGAAGGATGGTGTGTCATGCTAAGTTGCGCTACAGTTGAGTTCGAAAGCCATTGAAAGCACTTTCTTTCTGTTCAGTGTAAAAAAATTGCAGCGTTCAATAACCATCTAATCTCTCACTCTTGGTGACATGATTTACTGCTGTATTTTTCAGATTGTGAGTTTTCCTGGTAAGGCCTGAGTCTTCCACAGGGGACACACAGTCCAGGCAGATGATTTGCTGCTTGAGTGAATCAGTTTTGCTATACACAATAAGATTGCACAGATCTGTGCCCTAATCTGAAAAACACTGGGGTCAGAGGGAATCGTTACACTGACTGGAGTAGGCTTTCTGTCAACTGCTTGATGAAATCTTGATTTGAAATATATCTGTCTACAGTGCTGATTTTTAAATTGGTGCTTTTGAGAGAAGGGGTAATATTAATAGTTTCCCATGCTCTTGTTGCTCAAAATGTCTTCTCACACAGCCATTTCATAAAAAATCCATAAAGAGAACACCTGCAATTATTTTGGGTGAAGTATTATGTGGTTGGCCAATTTTATAGACTCCAACTAGACTAAAGAAAACTAAAAGACCTAGAAAAGGATAGCAGTGTCTCTACACATATTTTGAGTATAATGTAGTTCATGACATCTGGGATTTTCCTGTCAGTCTCTCAGACCCTGTTAATAGCTGCAAAAAGAAATATCTTCTCTGTCTGCAGACTGCGCACATATTAAAAAAAATTAAAAAAAATAGGAAGCAACTGGTGTCTTTATAACTGTTACCCAGGAACATTGTGACAAATTAGAGAGACATAGAGTGATTATTTAATGTATGATTTCTTGGATGCTACATATGAGCAAACAGAAGAACACAGAAAAAACACAAGTGCATATATATGCTTACAACAGTTCATTCCTGAAATGATTAGAGAGAAGTTAATATCCTAATTTCAGGTTTTGCATATGTCTGATTAGAAACAGCTACTTTTTCTTGAGCTGGAGAGCATCCCATTCTTAAACTATCTCAATGATTTTGATACATCGTCAGAAAATCTAAGTGCGCAGGAATACCATCTTCATTGCAACATAAACAAATAGTGTCAACACAAATAGCTACATCATCTTCACATTGGCATGTTTAGAGATGGAAGATCTAAATGAGAAGGTGAAGAGGAAATATTCCTAATGTATAACACCTTGGAATATATAAAGGAGTGCATGAAGCAAAATACAGACACAGAGACATTTCCCCCAAATACTGTATTCCATTAGAGAAGGAAGATGTGTAATTCTAAGTCAAGTTTAATAAAGATAGTTGATGGTTGTGTTTTCTTACATTAGTATTACATATTAAAAATTCCTTCATACTCCTGTCAAAAGGAAATCTTCTAGAATTTTAATGATGGCATTGCTAATGTTCTTCTGTAAAAAGATATCACATGCAAATGTTTCTCCATCCTCTTCATTCCTAAAACTGTCCTTCTGAGGCACAAATTCCTAATACACATACCCTTCCCTCATTCACTTTCTAAACACTTCCCTGTCAATTATTCCCTTTAGTGAACTATCACAGACCATCTTGTTGTTTCTGTCTCCAAATAAAATACATGGCATTAATATTCCTTTCTTTTCATACCTGTCTTCATTTATAATACCCTGATATTAGGTAATTCATGTATGCTTGAAAGCAAGAAATGCCATCACTATCTGTAGTTTTTCATGGATATATCAGTAAGAATCAATGGTAATAGGTATTTTAGGAAAAGAGCATGTTTTCATTAGATGATATTCCTCAGCTACAGCCAGTAGAACTGTTTTATTCCTCTGCCAGGTTTATACTTCTAGAAGGGTCCAAAATAAACCAGTAGGCTTCTTGCTTGAGGAAGATGAAAGGACACGAGTGAACTTTCTTCATCAAAGAAAGAAAGGAAAGTAATATCAGATCTGGCTCAACAATGTGTTGCTGAAACTACTAATAACTTCAATAGGCTAATATTTCATTCACCTAAAGAACCACTGCATATGTAGCTATTTTAAAAAGGATTTTTTTGCTCAGAAGTATTAGAGTGTAACCCTGTGCGGAAAATAAAACCAAACCCAACAGAATAATTGCGTGCTTTTCTGCTTCATATAGAGACTCTGTCTTTCCATTCTGCATCGGAATGAATTTCATCCATTATCATTGTTTCTTCCTGATACAAAATGAAATAACTAGAAGAACTAGTTTATAAAAAGCATCTAATTGACATGACCTATGAATTTGATCTCATAGTTTGTTTTATATAAGTGAAGTTATAAATTGACATATGAAAACTTTGAGGTGAACTATTAATGTAACATCAACATTTTCTACATGAACTTTCACATGACAAGAGGACTTTGTAAAGAATAGATTTCACAGACGCCCCAGTCTTGATCATATTTTCCTTAACCTTCTTCCAAGCAGAGTAAATCCTGAATAAGCACACCATCAAAAAGTAGCCATTGCCATTTGTAAGAGAGTCTGGAGAAAGAAAGGTTGCCAAATGTTAATGTATCTCTACATGCTCAATTAAAACACAATCCAAAACTAAAATGGATTTTGAAGCATCAGCAACTGTCTGCCAAAAAACTTATGCCAACCCACGTCTGCTTTGTCTCTGTAATATTTACTGCAGAGACAGAACACACATTTGACCATGAATGCCGTCTGGTGGGACTTCATTCCACAGCTGTTCTTTAAGGATTTAGATAAACACGTCCCTCAGCTAATACTACTGGTTTTCAAGAATGCCTATGGCTGTGGTTCAGAGTATCATAATACATCTTTGCTACTATCTTTGATTGCACACTGGCATTCTACAAAACATAGAAATTGAAAAATGGCACCATAAGAACCAACTTTTCAAAGGACAATCGTTTCTAATCTCTGTTACCCTGTAATTAAACTCATTTGTGTTGTTTTCATTTGAGACACATGCATAATTATTGGTCTTATTTTATAGCCTCATAATAATTCATTTTCCCTGTTTTTTTTCAAAATCTGAAAGAAATGTGTTTTTAATATATAATATAATACATCAAATTTCACGAGTTTGTGGTGCGCTGTGGGGAACTCGGCAAACTACCATCAGACCTTCGAGATGCAGTCATCATCACTTTGTATAAGAAGAAAGGAATTAAATCAGATTGATTAAACTACCATGGTATTACTCTGCTCTCCATTGCTGGCAAAATCCTGGCAAGAATACTTTTGAACAGACTAATACCCACTATAGCAGAAGGAATTCTAACTCAAAGCCAATGTGGTTTCAGAGCCAACAGGAGTACAACAAATATGGTATTTGTTCTCAGACAACTGCAAGAGAAGTGCAGGGAACAGAACAAAGGTCTTTATGTAACCTTTGTTGATCTCACCAAGGCTTTTGATACTGTGAGCAGAAAAGGTCTATGGCAGATCTTGGAATGTTTAGGTTGTCCCCCCAAGTTCCTTAAAATGATCATCTCACTCCAACAGGATCAGCACGGCCAAGTCAGATATGGCAGTGCACTTTCTGAGCCCTTTTTAATTAAGAAGGTGTGAAACAAGGCTGCGTTCTCGCTCCTACCCTATTCGCAGTCTTTTTCAGCATGATGCTCCAAAGGGCCATGGCAGACCTTGATGATCAGGACGGTATCTACATTCAATATCGTACTGATGGAAGTCTATTCGATCTAAGGCGACTGAAGACCAATACTAAGACCTTAAACCATCTTGTCCGGGAGCTGCTTTATGCTGATGACGCCTCCCTTGTTGCCCACACGGAAGCAGCTCTGCAGCATTTAACATCCTGCTTTGCAGACACTGCTGAGCTCTTTGGGCTGGAAGTCAGCTTAAAGAAGACAGAAGTTCTCTATCAACCTGCACCTCAGGAAGTCTTCCATCATCCCCATATCATCATTGGTGAATCAGAGCTCAGATCAGTTCAGCAGTTTAATTACCTAGGTAGCCTCATCTCCTCGGATGGTAAGATTGACGGAGGGATAGACAACAGGTTAGCAAAGGCATATAGTGCTTTCGGAAAACTCCATAAAAGAGTATGGCGAAATAAACACTTGAAGAAAAGTACCAAGATCAGTGTTTACAGAGCCATTGTGCTGTCTACTCTTTTATATGGTTCCGAGTCATGGGTCATCTATCACCACCACCTGTGTCTCCTAGAACACTTCCATCAGCGCTGCCTCCGTACAATCCTAAACATCCACTGGTCAGATTTTGTGACCAGTACATCTGTTCTAGAAAAGCAGCAGTCACAAGTATTGAGGCCATGTTGATGAGAACACAGCAGCGCTGGGCAGGGCATGTCTCCAGGATGAAGGACCACTGCCTCCCTAAGATCTTGCTCTATGGTGAACTTGCCTCCGGCTGCCACATGAGAGGAGCCCCAAAGAGGAGATACAAGGACTCCCTGAAACAACATCTCAGCCTTGGCCATATTGATCTTCATCACTGGTCTACTCTGGCCTCCAGTCGGGAGGTCTGGAGACACACCATCTATAACGCAGCTGTCTCCTTTGAGAACACACGCAGGATCACTCTCGAGGAGAAAAGGCAACGCAGAAAGAATCGTGTCTTGCAAAATATACCATCTAAGGAGTCTTTCTTCTGTGCCTTTTGCAATCGGATATGTCTGTCTCATATTGGCCTCATAAGCCACCAGCGTGCCTGTAACAAATGTGGATAGAGCCTTCCCAAATCTTCGTTCGCGAAGCCTAGCCATGATGATGATAATAAAATAATCCTTTCATGTGGCAAACATTTTATGAATTTGAAGGAATAGAACTGCTGTTCAAAAGCCAAATAGGTTCTTTCAGAACAACTTTGCTAAAAGAAAATGAAACAGATCTTTCCTGAGACTTAAATAATCTACATGCTTAATCACAAAA
Source organism: Manacus candei (assembly GCF_025592945.1). NCBI lineage: Eukaryota > Metazoa > Chordata > Aves > Passeriformes > Pipridae > Manacus > Manacus candei. The sequence continues at coordinate 1,914,091 of NW_026138141.1, read as the reverse complement.
AAACAAAGGACACAGCCAATGCATTGTGGACTGACATGGGCAGGTGGGTTGGGAGAATATAACTGAGAATCATCGCAATTTAAGGGAGCACAGAAGATCATCCATTCATACTGCAGACCCCAGTCATCTTCTCCCTTCTAGTCTCCCCAATACAGGTCAAAAGTGAGTCCTTTTTGTTTATAATAGGTCTTAAACAATATTGCTCAAAGGTCTTTGAATTTGCTAACTGTGATGGAGCAGAAATGCACTGATGGAATCGTCCTGGCCTTAAGTGTCAGATTTTTGTGCTATGGACCCTGCTATCGCTTCGCTAGCTTGGACTAGCAAAAGGGACAGAATTCACGTCTCTTATCTTGGCAATAAAAACCATAACACAGGGTTTAGGGCACTCAGAATTTCAAGCTGCAGAAGAAAGAAAAATTAACCATTTCCTTCATCTTACAAAAATTCTCTGAACACTGCAATATCATGTAAGAAGAACCCTGTACTGAATTGATGCTACATTTTCAACACTAACCATCGTAACTGGGATTCAAGGTCTATTAGATGCCTTTTGCAAACTGACAGAAATCATTATCTGAGAGTATTAGCACACTTAATCCCTTTAAAATGCAGGTATTTCTGTGTAATAAACCCCCCAAAAAACTCAGCCAAAAAGTTTAGCTTGTGATGTTTCTAGGTAACATCCTTTTTAATTACATATAGTTAAAAAATATTTAGGCCTAGACCCTTAGACAAGAACAAGACCAAGTTCTACAAAGATACTTCAGTTCATAATTGGTGGTTGTCTTTACTGATTCTATTGAATACGTTTTGGTTAAATAGCGTAACTTGTTCTTCCTGAGTAACAATTACTTTTGAACTTTAGAGAATCTCCCAGGTATAAGAATTGTTAATTCTAGATAATTTACAAAGGGTTTTGGTTCCTTTCTAGGAAGAAATCGTGTCTTTTGGCTTTTTACAGGAGAGGTACCCCTTTCTTTCTTGATGAAGTTGGCATAGTGCATAGCTTACAGAATGGCCAAAATCACAAAGGAACTAACTTTACTAACTGCAAGCAAAAACAGTGCTTGAGGAATGGAAGAAACAAGCTTCTAAAAGAGAGAGCGCAAACAGACTTAGTGTTTTCAGGCTTTCTTTCAAAAATATTGGGGGTTTTTTGAAAAGGACTCTGTCAGTATGAAAAGCAAACACAACCAGTCATTTCTACCATGCACAGATGAAATTATGGGACTACAACAGGACAGCAGTTTAAGCCACTAAGCCTGATAGTGAAAGCAATTCTGAAAATGAGGGCAGATCTTGCTAGACAGGATAAATACCTAAACTGCTGGCTTTAGAAAAAATGGTATTTCTGTTTTTAACAGTGCACATACAGCTTCTGAAGCTACTCATTCAACTAGAAAAAATGTAGTAAAATTATCCTCACAATTCCAAATACACTAAACTGCCATTCAGATAGAAAAGGAATAATATCATCCTTTTATGAACACAAGAAAATGTAGACTTCAAATGAAAATCAGTGCTTAGGCTATTTTCTCTTCAGTAAGACACTAAAAAAATTACTTTTCTTCTGTGCTTGGAAGAAGCTTACTATCAGTCGAAAAAATTCAATGGTATGCATCTTGTTGCAACAGAAACTGAAGGTATTTTAATGAGTTCTTGTAGAGTTTAGTGGTTTGCAGTTTACAGAAAAACACTGAATAGTTAGTTAACCATAAAACACCTTAGAAATAAAGAAGGTATATGGCTTTGGTTTTAACAAAAGTGAAACTTTTTGTGTAAAAATAGTACTACATATTTTGAGTTCTAGTGAAGACCATGGTGATATAATCCAACACAGTGTCTTCTATTAGGCACATTAAAAATTAAAATATTTTAAACTGCTTTTAAACAGAAAATAAGTTAGTTGTCTTCTATATAAATGTCTCTTCTGTCACAAAGATATTTGAAAAAAGTATTAATTATTCTTTCAGATTTGTCAGGATGATCTTTTCACAAATCATAGAATGACAGAATATGCTAAACTGGAAAGAACCCATAAGGATTACCTAGTCCAACCCTTAGGCCTGCACAGGACCATCCGCAAGAGTCACACCATTTACCCAAAAGTATCATCCAAATGCTTCTTGAACTCTGTCAGGCTTGGTGCTGTGACTACTTCACTGGAGAGCCTGTTCCTGTGTCCAACCAACTTCTGGGTGAAGAAGTTGCAGACTGCAATAAGAACTCCCCTCAATCTCCTCTTCTCAAGGCTGAACAGACCAAGTGTCGTCAGCTGCTCCTCATCTTCCCCTCAAGGCCCTTCGCCGTCTTCGTTGCCCTCCTTTGGATGCTCTCTAAGAGCTTAATATCTTTCTTATATTGTGGTGTCCCAAACTGCACACAACATTCAAGGTGAGGCCGCCCCAGTGCAGAGCAGAGCAGGACAATCCCCTCCCTCGACCAGCTGATGATGCTTTGCCTGATGCCCCCCAGGACATGGTTGGCCCTCCTGGCTGCCAGGGTTGACTCAGATTCAACTTGCCATCAACCAGAACCCCTAGGTGCCTTCCATGACACTACTTTCTAGGACCTCATTCCCCAGTCTGTATGAACATCCAGGGTTACCCCATCCCAGGTGCAGAATCCGGCACTTTCCCTTGTTGAACTTCATGTGGTTGGTGGTTGCCCAGTTCTCTGATTTGTCGAGGTCTCTCTGTAGGTCCTCCCTGCCTTTGAGGGAGTCAACAGGTTCTCCCACTTTTGTATCATCTTCAAACTTGCTTAGTGTCCCGTCCAGTCCTGCATTCAGGTCATTTATGAAGATGTTGAAGAGCATAGATGGAGCCCTGTGAAACCCTACTAGTGACAGGTCACCAGTGATGTCATACCATTCACTATAACGCTCTGTGCTCAATCTGTGAGCCAATTGCTCACCCACTGTATGATGTGTTTATCATTTTTTCCAGAAGGATCCTGCGAGAAACAGTATCAACAGCTTTACTGAAATCCAAAAAGATTACATCCACTTGCTTCCCTTGATCAGCTAGGTGGGTTAATATCAAATTTGATAAGCAGGACCGTCCTCTCGTGAAGCTGTGCTCACTGTGACCGATGACAGCATTTCAGGTGTTTTTCACCACGCTTGGCTACTCTTGGGATCCAACCAGGGAAGCAAGGGTTGTTGCCAGGCCCATTTGCAGGTGATTTAGAGAATCTCTAGGGCAAGGCAGAGTGCAGCAACCAGGAGCGGGCAAACAGGGGCGTGGCAGTTTGCACAGGCAGGGTGCAGCCACTCTCCCAGCTCTTGCTGGTGGGTTGTATGGTAGGCGTGAGTGGTTTTGTTTGGTGGTTGGTTTTGGTTTTTTTTTTCCCTGTCTCCAACTCATCTAGATCCAGCAGGGGTTTCCAAACAACGGAAAGCCATTGCTGCTGTCAGCAGGAGTGTTCTAACCCAGACAGAACCCCTCAAGGTCACAGCTGGCTAGGTCACTGGCTGCAGGGAGTGTCTGAGCCTGGCAGACTACCAGAAGGCAGTGCGAAAGACACCTGCACACGGTGCAATGAGGTGACTTATTTGCTCTGTTTAGTGACAGAGCTTAAGGAAGAAGTAGAGAGGCTAAGGAGTGTTAGGGAAAGTGAAAGGGAAATAGACTGGTGGAGTCACACCCTTTCAACTTTTCACACCCAAAAGTCCAGCAGGAGTCAGAGAAGCCCTGCCCCTCTTGCCATCAGGCCAGTGGAACAGAGCAAGTAGATGGGGACCAGGTCCCTGGTCAGAGAGGTAATACCAGCCCCTCCTGACCCCCATAACCTCCCTAGGTGCCCTTAAAGAACAGATATGAGGCCCTGGACCTAGAGAGTCAGGCAGATGACACTCAAGAAAAAGATCTGTCCTGAGGGTCTCCCAGTTTCACCCCATCTATTAGACGGATCACAACTGCAGCTATTAAGAAAAAAAGAAGTGTAGTTGTAGTCGGTGACTCCCTCCTGAGGGGAACTGAGAGCCCTGTATGATAACCAGACCCGTCCCACAGGGAAGTCTGCTGCCTTCCTGGGGCCAGGGTGAGGGATGTTAGCAGGAGACTTCCCATGCTAATTTGGCCCCACTGTTCGTAGTACAGGTTGGCAGTAAAAGAGATACCAGGGCAATCAAAAGGACTTAAATAAGGCTTTGGGTCGATTAGTTTATGGGACAGGAGTACAGCTGGTGTTCACCTCAATTTCTGCAGTAGCAGGGATGAATGAGGAGTAGGAAAACCCATTTTATCAATAGGTGGCTAAAGGATTGGTGCCATCAGAGGAATTTTGCGGTTTTTGATCATGGGGCAAGATTTATGGTACCCATCCTGCTAGAGTCAGATGGGCTTCATCTATCTAGCAAGGGCAAAAGAACTCCAGCATATAAGTTGGCAAGGCTGACCAAGAAGCCTTTAAACTAGGTTTGAAAGGGGAGGGGGATGGAACCAGGCTCTCCAGCAGTGAGCCTAAGGGTGGTAAACCCAACTTAGGGCTAATATCAGGAGCCCAGCTGAAGTGCATGTACACCAATGCACACAGTATGGGTAACAAACAAGAGGAGCTGGAAGCCATCGTGCAGCAGGAAAGCTATTGCATAGTCACCATCATGGAAACATGGTGGGATGACTCACATGACTGGAGTGCTGCCACGGGTGGCTACAAGCTCTTCAGAAGGGATAGGCGAGGTAGGAGAGGTGGAGGGGTGACTCAGAATGTTAGGAAGTCCCTTGACTCCATAGAACTTCAGGTCAGTGATGATAAAGTTGAGTGCTTATGGGTCAGAATCAGGGAGAAGGCCAACAAGGTTGACATCCTTGTTCTTGTGGGTGACTTTAACCTGCCAGATGTCTACTGGAAACAACATAGTGGAGAAGAAGCAGTCTAGGAGATTCCTAGAGTGTATGGAGGATAATTTCTTGTTACAGCTGATAAATGAACCTACCAGGGCTGCGACCCCATCAGACCTGCTGTTTACAAAGAGAGAGGGGCTGGTGAGAGCTGTGGTGGTCAGAGGTCTGGGGCACAGTAAGAGTTTTCACCTCTGTCTGGGGCACAGTAAGAGTTTTCACCTTACTCGGTGAAGTAAGGAAGGACGTCAACAAAACCTCTACCCTGGACTTCCAGAGACCAGACTTCTGCCTGTTCAGGAGGCTGGTTCAGAGAGTACATTGGGAAACAGCCCTTAAAAACAAAGGGGCCCAGGAAGTATCGACATACTTCAAGAAAGAAATCTTGAAGGTGCAGAAGCAGGTTATCCTTATGTGCCAAAAGGCAACCTGTTGGGGAAGAAAAGTGGCCTGGCTGAACAGGGACATTTCGCAGGAAATTAGGGAAAAATAGAGAGTCTATCCCCTTTGGAAAAAAGGGCAAGCAACTCATGAAGTGTTTAGGAATGTAGTTATGTCATGTAGAAAGAAAATTAGAGAGGCAAAAGCACAATTTGAACTTAATCTGGCCACCTGTTAAGGGCGACAAAAAGTGTTTTTATAAATTCATTAGTAGCAAAAGGAGGGGCAAGGAAAACATCCATTTGTTGTTGGACATGGAGGGGAGCATAGGTACTAAAGAAGAGGATAAGGCTGAGGTACTTAATACCTTCTTAATACCTTCTTTGCCTCAGTTTTCAACAAGAAGACAGGTTGTCCTCAGGACAACTGGCTTCCTGGGTTGGTAGGCAATGACAGAGAGCTGAAGAGCCCCCCTGTTATCCAGAATATTAAAGTTATAAGCATTTTAGGATAGAATATAGTATCTGGGACAGAAGAACTGTATTTAAAAGGGAGTCTCCAGTGCTCCATTTTAAATAAAATGTAAAGTAGCAAAATTAATGAGAAATACGAAATATTCTTTTACATAACTAATTATGACACTCATATCTATCAGGTAGTATGTTGACTCTGTACCTCAAGAGTGTGAGAACAAATTATTTCTTGAAGTTAATGCTTTCAGTTTGTGTTCTTAAGGACCCTGATGTTGGGACTAGGTTTTGCAAACTTGGAGAAGGATTAGAATTCATCAATACTGTAAGAGCATGGGAAAGATGGATTCAGTGATTAATCTCATGTTAAACACATGGGAACAAAACAGCTGAGTATATTTGTCTCCATAATCCCTTTTCCCAAATGTAATCACAAATTGATCAACTCATGTGTTTATTCTGAGCTTGTGGTAGACATATTAGAATTGCTAGGCTGTATAATAACTTAGTACAGATCAGCAGTCTTCAGTGCTAGAGGAAATTAGTTAGTGGGATTGTATTTTACGAGAAATTGTAAATTTCAAAATTTGTCATTGACTATTTTCCAAAGAAAATGTAATTTCTCTTAGAACAGTAACTTCTGTAATTTCTAGCATATTACTTTTATGCTGAATATCTCCAGTCCCTCTTAGGGGGACCAATTTTATTCTGTGTATTAAAAACTGAGTTAGAACTTTGTCTTCCGTGACCTCAAGGGAGTAGAGACAATAGTAAAAAATAATCACTCTCTTTTGTGATTAATTCTTTATTACAAAGTGAACTTCCACTGCTGCCTTTGATACTGCTGGTTTCTGTGGAAAAGAAATAGAACAGTTATGGATCACTACAGGTATTAAAATGATATAAAGAGAAATGCCATCTTGAATCTCTGAGCTGCTTGCCTAGGTTTTTGAGAGAAACGGAGCTGAGCATATTTGTTTCCTCCAGGGTTTCTCACTGGCTATGACCTGATCGGTATATTTATTTTTTGAATTCTGTTCTATGACCCTAGAATCCTCATGGACTGTATGAGCAGAATCAGTTGTTCACCTCAAGAATTTTTCACGTAGCAAAAAGTAATGCAATGCAACACTATGCTCTACAAATGTTGAAAAGCTTTTGTTGTCCTAACTCCTACCTATGACAGACCCTGTGTTTCCTCACAAAATTCTGCAAACAAGCAATGCTTCACTAAAGCTCTGAGGCTATAAAAGTTTGTGTGCAAGCACAAGTTTGTTCTGTGAGCAAATAGACTGTCAAATTATATATTAAATTTAGTTTCTAAATGTGCTTAACAGTGTATTCTAACTGTTGTTCATTTAGGATTTCATTTTTAAAGACAGCTAAAAGATGAAATAAAATTTAGAGTGCTTAGATTTAGGTTAATGCTCAAAATTTATGTGTTTCTCTGACACACTTAAAGGCTCTATGATTTCCCTCTGTGTTCACCATTTATTTCTGGTGGAGTTCTAAGCCATCTTTCAGTAGAAATGCAACTTCTGCAGTTACAATTTTCTGATGATTAAATGTTCACAACAAAAATATGAAAAAACCTTTAAATCTAATTAATCTTCCATACAGTCTTCCACATTAAGTATGCTCTTACCAAACTTTAAAAAAGCATAAACACCCCCAAGTAAATGAATTTCAGTTACAAAGATTATTTTTTTCTCTGTTCTCTTTTCTTTTTAACAATCATGGTATATTTATTGTGATTACTCTAGAATCCAAAATATGCAAAAATAGCAACATTTTTGTTCTTAGACACATTTGCTACCCTGAAAATTTCAGTTTGTCCGCTAAAATGAGTTTAGGATATACAATACATATACATAGCTAGCTAGCTAGATAGATCACACACATACACACATACATATTTTTATATATATATATTAAGGCTAGGCTTTGTGAACGAAGATTTGGGAAGGACTCTATCCACATTTGCTACAAGAGTGCTGGTGGCTAAAAAGGCTACCAGATATGCGAGATAGACAAGTCCAGTTGCAAAAGGCACAGCAGAAAGACTCCTTGGATGGTATTGACAAGACACAATTCTTTCTGCATTGTCTTTTCTCCTCGAGTGCTCCTGTGTGTGCTCTCAAAAGAAGCAGCTGCATTATAGATGGTGTGTCTCCAGGCCTCCCAATTGGAGGCCAGAGTAGACCAGTGATGAAGATCAATATGGCCAAGGCTGAGATGTTGTTTCAGGGAGTCCTTGTATCTCCTCTTCGGGCCTCCTCTCTTGCGGCAGCCAGTGGCAAGTTCACCATAGAGCAGGATCTTAGGGAGGCGGTGGTCCTTCATCCTGGAGACGTGCCCTGCCCATCGCAGCTGTGTTCTCAGCAACATGGCCTCAATACTTGTGACTGCTGCTTGTTCTAGAACAGACATGTCAGTCACATAATCTGACCAGTGGATGTTTAGGATTGTACAGAGACAGTGTTGATGGAGGGGTGGCTTTATATGTTAGAGAGTCTCTTGACTCTGTTGAACTTGAAATCAGCAACGATAAGGTTGAGTGCCTGTGGACCAGAATCAGGGGGAAGACCAACAAGGCCGACATCATCATAGGTGTCTGTTACAGACCTCCCTACCAGGATGACAAAGGGGATGAATTATTCTACAAGCAGCTGGCGGATGTCTCGAAATCATCAGCCCTTGTCCTTGTGGGTGACTTTAACCTGCCGGATATCTTCTGGGAGCTCAATACAGCGGAGAAGAGGCAGTCTAGGAGATTCCTGCAGTGTATAGAGGACAATTTCCTTCATCAACTGGTAAGTGAACCTACCAGGGGTAAGGCCCCACTAGACCTGCTGTTTACAAACAGAGAGGGGCTGATGGGAGATATAGTGGTTGAAGGCCGCCTGGGAAATAGTGACCATGAAATAATAGAATTTTCAATACTCAGAGATTCAAGGAGAAACAACAATAAAACCTCTACGCTGGACTTCCAGAGGGCAGATTTTGACCTATTCAGAAGTCTAGTCCAGAACATACCCTGGGAAGCAACCCTTGAAAACAAGGGGGTCCAGGAGGGATGGATGTGCTTCAGGCAGGAAGTTTTGAGTGCACAGGAACAGGCCGTACCGGTGTGCCGAAAGGCAAGCCGGTGGGGAAGACAACCAGCTTGGTTAAACAGGGAGATTCTGAAGGAAATCAGGGATAAAAAGAGAGTTTACTGACTATGGAAGAAAAGGCTGGCTACTTACAAAGAATTCAGGAAGACAGCTAGATCATTCAGAAAGAAAATCAGGGATACAAAAGTGCAATTTGAAGTTAAATTAGCCACTTCTGTTAGGGATAACAAAAAGTCCTTCTATAAATACATTAATAACAGAAGGAGGGACAAAGAAAACCTCCATTCTTTGAGAGACTTGGAGGGAAACATAGTTAATAGAGATGAGGAGAAGGCTGAGGTACTTAACACTTACTTTGCCTCAGTTTTTACCAGTAAGACAGGTGGCCCTCAAGGCAACTGGCCTCTGGAGCTGGTAGACAGAGATAGGAAACCAAATAGCCCCCTTGTATTCCAGGAGGAAATAGTTAGTGACTTACTGAGTCATCTGGATCCTCACAAGTCTATGGGACCAGATGGGATCCATCCTAGGGTAATGAGGGAGCTGGCAGAAGAGCTTACCAAGCCACTCTCCATCATCTTCCAATAATCCTGGCTCACTGGGGAGGTCCCATATGACTGGAAGTTGGCAAATACCACCCCAATCCATAAAAAAGTCTCCAAGGCTGACCCTGGTAACTACAGGCCTGTCAGCCTAACCTCGGTACCTGGCAGAGTTATGGAGCAGATTATCCTGTGTGAAATCACACAGCAGCTACAGGATGGACAAGGGATCAGACCCAGTCAACATGGGTTTAGGAGGGGCAGATCCTGTTTGACCAACCTGATCTCCTTTTACGATCAGGTGACCCACCTGGTGGATGAGGGGAAGGCTGTGGATGTGGTCTATCTGGACTTCAGCAAAGCCTTTGACACTGTCTCCCATAGCATACTCCTGGAAAAGCTGGCAGCCCATGGCTTGGACAGGGGTACTCTGTGCTGGGTCAGGAACTGGCTCGAGGGCCGGGTCCAGAGAGTGGTGGTGAACGGGGCTGCATCCAGTTGGCAGCCGGTCACCAGTGGTGTCCCCCAGGGGTCAGTGCTGGGCCCAGTCCTTTTTAACATCTTTATTGATGATTTAGATGAGGGGATTGAGTCCATCATCAGCAAATTTGCAGATGACACCAAGCTGGGGGGGAGTGTCAACCTGCCAGAAGGCAGGAGGGCTCTGCAGAGGGATCTAGATAGACTGGAGAGATGGGCTGACTCCAATGGAATGAAGTTCAACAAGGCCAAGTGCTGGGTCCTGCACTTTGGCCACAAAAACCCCCTGCAGTGCTACAGGCTGGGCACAGAGTGGCTGGAGAGCAGCCAGGCAGAAAGGGACCTGGGGGTGCTGGTCGACAGCAGGCGGAACACAAGCCAGCAGTGTGCCCAGGTGGCCAAGAAGGCCAATGGCATCCCGACCTGTATCAGGAACAGTGTGGCCAGCAGGAGCAGGGAAGTGATCCTTCCCCTGTACTCTGTGTTGGTGAGGCCACACCTCAAATATTGTGTTCAGCTCTGGGCCCCTCAGTTCAGGAAGGATATTGAGGTGCTGGAGCGGGTTCAGAGAAGAGCAACGAGGCTGGTGAAGGGACTTGAGCACAGGTCCTATGAGGAGAGGCTGAGGGAGCTGGGGTTGTTTAGTCTGGAGAAGAGAAGGCTTAGAGGTGACCTCATCACTCTCTTCAACTACCTGAAGGGAGGTTATAGCCAGGTGGGGGTTGGTCTCTTCTCCCAGGCAACCAACAATAGGACAAGGGGACATGGGCTCAAGCTCTGCCAGGGGAGGTTTAGGTTAGATGTTAGGAAGAAATTCTTTACAGAGAGGGTAATCAGGCATTGGAACGACCTACCCAGAGAGGTGGTGGATTCATCATCCCTGGAGGTTTTTAAAAAGAGATTGGACATGGCCCTTAGTGCCATGACATAGTAAATGGAGTTGGATCAGGGGTTGGACTTGATGATCTTGGAGGTCTTTTCCAACCCAATCTATTCTATGATTCTATGATTCTAAGAGTCGCAGGTGGTGGCGATAGATGACCCATGATTCAGAACCATATGAAAGAGCAGATGGCACCATGGCTCTGTAAACACTGATCTTGGTACTTTTCTTCAGGTGTTTATTTCACCAGACTCTTTCATGGAGTTTTCCGAAAGCACTATATGCCTTTGCTAACCTGTTGTCTATCTCTCCACCAATCTTACCATCCGAGGAGATGAGGCTACCTAGGTAATTAAACTGCTGGACTGATTTGAGCTCTGATTCACCAATGATGATATGGGGATGATGGAAGACTTCCTGAGGTGCCAGTTGATAGAGAACTTCTGTCTTCTTTAAGCTGACTTCCAGCCCAAAGAGCTCAGCAGCATCTGCAAAGCAGGATGTTAAATGCTGCAGAGCTGCTTCCGTGTGGGCAACAAGGGAGGCGTCATCAGCATAAAGCAGCTCCCGGACAAGATGGTTTAAGGTCTTGGTGTGGGCCTTCAGTCACCTTAGGTTGAATAGACTTCCATCAGTATGATATCGAATGTAGATACCATCATGATCCTCGAGGTCTGCCGTGGCCCTTTGGAGCATAATGCTGAAAAAGACTGTGAATAGGGTAGGAGCGAGAATGCAGCCTTGTTTCACACCTTCTTAATTAAAAAGGGCTCAGAAAGTGCACTGCCATATCTGACTTGGCTTTGCTGATCCTCATGGAGTGAGATGATCATTTTAAGGAACTTGGGGGGACAACCTAAACATTCCAAGATCTGCCATAGACCTTTTCTGCTCACAATATCGAAAGCCTTGGTGAGATCAACAAAGGTTGCATAGAGACCTTTGTTCTGTTCCCTGCACTTCTCTTGCAGTTGTCTGAGAACAAATACCATATTTGTTGTACTCCTGTTGGCTCTGAAACCACATTGGCTTTCAGTTAGAATTCCTTCTGCTATAGTGGGTATTAGTCTGTTCAAAAGTATTCTTGCCAGGATTTTGCCAACAATGAAGACCAGAGTAATACCTCGGTAATTTGAACAGTCTGATTTATCTCCTTTCTTCTTATGCAAAGTGATGATGACTGTGTCACATAGGTCTGATGGTAGTTCACCGAGTTCCCAACAACGCACCACAAACTCGTGAAATTTAGCATGGAGTGCTTGGCCCTCATGCTTCTGCACTTTAGGTGGAATTCCATCAACCTTAACTACCTTGCCAGTTTTCACCTACTGTATGGCCTTAAGAGTTTCTCCCACAGTAGGAGCAATATCCAATTCATTCTTCACCGGTTGTTGTTTAATGTATTGAATTGCTGAGTCTTGAACTACACAGCTAGTACTGAAACATATATATAGCACACTTTCACTGGTGCCTTCAAGAAGAAAGAAATATTTCCAGTATCTGTAGAAAACAATCTTAGATGTACTTTGGATGTAGGGAAGGCTGTCTGGTTCTGGTTTTCTTCTGCATCAGTATAGCAGAATTATATTAAATCAAAGTTGTCTTTGTTATTGTTATTAATATCAGAAAGAGCTCAAAAGATATGACACTTGGACTGCAGTCACACAATCTATTCAAGCTTTCCCTGGACAACCAAATTATTTGACTCTAAGGTTTCTTCATCAGACCAGTTTCATCCCCTAGGAAAAATTATGATTAAACTAATATATCTAGACCTATTCTAGAGCCTGTCATGGTTTGAGATAGTCCCAAAATCTAATTCCCTAGTCCTAGCCCCCTCCCACATCTCAACCTAATGTGAGATGGTTTTTTCCGACAAAACACACCAGACTCAGAATGGGGGAAAGGGAATATATTACAATGACTGTGCAAATAAATATTATAACACATTATACACACGATCACAGCTATCTCTACCATGACATATAGAATTTACAATGAATCAGATCTCTTCTCCTCTCCAAATAAAAGTCCAGGAGGGAAAGAAGGACAGATCCCTTCCGCATTTAGGGCAGCAGCTCCTCTTCTGTCTTCCATGCAGCAGTTGCAACTGGATTGTTGTAGCTGGATCTCTTTTCAATACACACAAGGGGGTCTCCAAGCCCCTCGGCTCTCCTTCGGTCCAAGCGAAGGCCTCACCTGTGGACTGCCAGCAGGGACAAGACTCGCGTCACCACAGGTATATCACGAAATGCAGGGGCATCTTCGTGAAAGTCCCTTCCTCAGGGGATTCAAATTCCCCTTGCAGAGCTCCTGTGCTCTGTCTCAACTGCCAACGTGGCAGCAGTGGCGAGGGGGGCGGCCCAGGTCACCCCCCTCTGCATTCCATCTGGTCGTCCCGGTCCAGCTCTGGGACGCCTCTGAGCTTCTCAGCTCCTCTCTCTCTCTAGTGCTGCATGTCTAAAACTCTTCTCCAAAATAGGAGTCCATGTATTCCTCCTCTCTCTAGGAGGGGTCTCCAAGGGAGTTTGTGGGCGGGTCTGGTACAGTTCTTACCCCCAGAACTCTGTAGCTCTGCTGCTGACTCTCCTTCTTTGCTCTCCGAGACAACTCGGTGTCTTCCTTACTCAGTTGCATACGGTTTGCTGTTGCTTCTCCGGTTCAGTTCTTATATGTCCTGGCTCTCAGCCAGAGTCTCTGGACGCTGCATCTGCCGCTGCTGTCTCTGCTCTAGTGGATAAACATCTCCAGGTTCAGCTACAGACACTTAGCCCAGTCTGACACTGTTCCAAGTCTCTGCAGTCCCCCCCCAGCCCCTGACTGGGGGGCCCCAGAGGCCCAAGGGACTCCGAGCCCCTTTCCTCGTGGCTCTACAACATGACCACCTCTCCAACAACAACCAAAACTACAACTCTTCTCTTCCGGTCTGGTCGTGGTATGTTTACATTTTGCAGGAGCGCCCATTGGACAGAACTTCAAAACTTCCAGGGATTTCCATCCCTTGGGGTTTTACCATTTTTCTTAGCCTCTGGGGGAAAACAAGATTCAAACCACTACAGAGCCATACAGACTTGCCCTTGCTGAGTTTCCTTTTGGAGGGAAGAGAAGAGACCTACCACTCTCATTGGTCTTTGGGGACAGTACCAGATGATACACATCTGTTAAAATAGTAAAAAGATGCTCGTCCCTTTGGGGAATAAACCTGTGCCAGATGAAAGGTGTCCCCTATAGAAGTAGCATGTGATCACACAATTAAAATTCTATTGAATAAAATGTGCACATCAGAACCCTTAATTATTCCTGGAAACATTCATTTTTGAATTTCCAAACTTCTGTCTGCTTTACTTCAACATCAAACTTCTGCCAGCATAGTTTTCATGTTGCTATGGGCAATAAGGTTAAGAAGGTGGAAATTTGAAGGAAATCAATATTATCTGATGTGTCATTACATGTAACACTGAATAGCATGAGAAAGTTTTTGGTAGGTTTGTACACAACACATTTGGCTTTGAATTTGATTTTAACCTTCCTTTTGTGAGGACTGCTCAGTCTGTAAGCAAATTGATGTACACCATGCACATATTTTTGTCTTGTCTCTGATGGGATAGTAATGACATTTGAAATAACTGCAGTTCTAATTCACTATCCCACTCTTTCATGTGTTTTCAGTGTGTTCTTTTATGTGAAAAGAGAACTTTAATGGATACTTACGGGTACTTTTTAAAAAAATTGCTATTCATGCAGGTTTATAATAAAACAACATTAATTGGTAATGTAAAATCAAGAAATAAACAATACTTCAATTCTGAGTCCCTAACAACTTTGCCAACAAGATTTGAAATGCATCAGAATGAAAATATTCATGTAAAAGCACTTCTCAGCAGCTAAAACAAATTGCTTCATCTATGTGTTAAGATTTTGTCATCTTTAATTCTCGTGGTCAGTTGTTTTTCTTCAGTTCACAGTCACTGTTTTGACAAGCTGTCTATCAGGTTTTCAGTTTCACGGACAATTATTTCAGCTAGGATTTCACTGTAGCTGAAGCAGGCAGAGTTTCTCCTTCTTGTTCTTTTGTCGGAATGTGGGCATGCTCCCTTGTACCTGTGTGCATTCCAAAGCTCAAAGGTACACTGTTCTGGAGAGGTTTCTTTTCCTTAGCAAAATATGACCTTGCAGTAGCTGTGCCAATCAGAGATGAACAGGGGGAAAAGCAGAGAACAAACTCACGCTGGAATGCAACTCCAGCCATCTTATGTCTGATTAAAATGTTTATTGTGCAACAGTTTTGGCTACATCTTTTGCAAAGGTACTGATCCAATCTAAAAGTGTGCTGATAAATTAATTTAACAAATGATGGATCCAGAAGTCTAATTTTTTGTGTCCCCACTCCCCCTGCCCACCCTCCCACTCAACCCCTGCCACGTCTCCCTGCCCCCGCCTCCAAAAAAGCCCAAGAATGAAACCTGATAAAAGTGCTTGTGAGAAAGATCACTGTAGTAGACCAAACCCAACACTTTTCTTGGGTGGATGGAACAAAGTTCTGTTTGTGTGAGGACACTGAATTCTCATTAAGTGGAATATAAAGTCTATTGCTGGGAATCTGATTTTCTAAATAATTTTTTCTTAACATAGATTAAGTCTGTTCCATCATCAGAGATCTTTCTGCTTATTGTCATCTACCATATTCTGTAATGTTGCTTAGTTCAAAATTATTGCTGGGTGTTTTCAAATGCAGGCATGTATTTTTCACTATCAAAAGTGCAAGGTTTTATTGTCACACTAGAGATTTATAAGGCTTTGCATATCATAGCAGTTTCCGAAGAACCCTTTTACGTCTTTTACTTTATATATTTTTATATATGTATACCTTTTTACTTTATATATTTTTATATATGTATACCTTTTTACTTTATATATCTTACTCACCACTGTTTGTATTTTGAGTGTGTGCATTCTGGACTATCCAGTGTTGAAATAATGAACACTTATCTGGCATGACTGATGAAATTATGCCTCTGCACAGGACTGGAGGATCAGATGCAATAGTCTTTCCAAATACTAAGGCAGAGAAAAATCTCCTTCAGGAAAAGATTTCACAGTGAAATTGCACAAATCAACATTTCAGACATTGGGAAATATTTGGATCTTCAGGTCAGTTTTAGTCATGACCTGTGAAAGGGGAGAGCTGTTGCTGCAATGACATCTAATGAATGAGAGGTCTTCTGCTGTAACACTATAGGTGAAATATCATCTCCACATTCATTTATTCAGTGTCTGTCATCTGAACAGACTGATGCAAGCCTGGAACATGCATAGGTGACTGCTGAGTGGAGGCGGCCCAGTACAAAACACTCTGTCTAGGAGACAGTGCTCCAAGCTATGGTGTAGGGCTTCAAGGCAATTGAGAATGAAGGACGTCTGTGAAGTCCTTTCCTGAGCCTCTGCACCACCCTGCTTGGGGAACTGAAAGCTCATGTTGCCCTCTCTCATAGCCACCAGAATAAGAAAGCAGTTGAGTGAGCAACCCACTTACACGCTAGTCTTTTTCAGCTCTGCAGGCAGCTTGTTAGCCACTGCAGTGATACAACCTTTGATCTCTACACAACCAGTGAGAAAGCATCATGGGCTTTCTATTCAGAGCTAAAATAGCGTGTATGTTTAACTAGTAAAAAGAGTGTTAATGCACAAAATCGATACAAGAGTTTGAATGGCAGGATTTATTCAGCATGTTTGTTCTTATGAAGGAAAAGACAAAAATTTAACCTAGACCTATACTGACGTGAATTCAGTTCAAGAAACTGAGAAAGTTTTCAGGCACTCTGCTGTGTTACTGATCAGGTGGCTGGACAGGGGTCTGAGTAATCTGATCTAGTTGAATATGTCCCTCCTCATTGCAGGGATTGCTGGATTAGATAAACTTTAAAGATCCCTTCCAACCCAAACTATTCTGTGAGTCTATCATTCTATCATTCTGTCATCATTCTATCATTCTGTCACTGAAGCCTCATCTGAGTTATGAAAGGTCCTTGCTGCTACTTCTATACCTAGTTTCAAGTCAGGAAAGACAGCTTGCTTTCTGGGTTAAGTAAGCATTGAATTTAATCTGTCTACTAGGATCTTTTCTTGGGCTACAGGTCAGCTACTAAACTGCTGTGCAAATTATTTTTGAATCAAAAAATATTGGAGCATATTATCTTTTTGCTTGCTAGATCTTGTTGTAAACTGTCAGTTTAGGAATTCCAGGCTTATAGCTTTAATTCTTCAATTAGCTGAGATACTAAAAACATTATAAATAAGAAAATATTTCATTTGGGGTAATAGCTCTATTTTCTGAAGGATTTTGCTAGTAGCAATATAAGTGGGAAATAGTGGTTTTAAATTGTCACACATGCATTAAGTGTACATGAACCCTTCCAGCACAGATACTGATAATAAGCTAAGACTTCAATTATCAAACTACAACAAATCAAACAGACTAAATAATGAAGTTATACCCTTTTCCCATTAAAATAAAGGCAATTTTGACAAGAAACGGTTGATTTTTTTCCACAAAAGATTTTATAATGTCAGTGTTTCTCATGTAACTTACATAATTCACTCTATAGATAGCTAATTTTGCATTATAAGGGACAGAACAAAATACTCTATATTCTAGGAAATAGTAAACTGACTTAGTTAGAGTTGAAGAATAGAAGAAATTCCTTTTTGACATTTTGTTTCGGACTGTACATCAGTATATCTCTCTCCCTATCTACATACCATGATTTTAAATTCTATCTTAAGACAACAGGACCCTAGAAAAATTGGATAGAATCCAATTCTAGAAATTGGATAGAATCCTGAATATTAAGATAAGGTAAGAGTTATTGTGATTAATGAAGGATTTTACTTGAATTGGTTATTTCTTCATTTGTAAGTTTCTGTTCATAGCGAGGGTAAGGTTTCATTCCACAGAATTGATTTTTTTTTTATATATTTGGTTAATGATATATGTGGAAGCTATATTGATCTTTGACCCCACACTTTTGCTTAAGCTGGGTCATTCTCCCTAAAGTGAACGCGTGTTAATATTCTGTGGGGGGTATTCTTGTGACACCAGAGAAACCTGCATGATACTCACCCAACTACAGATTTGATTCATTTTTTTCTCTAGCCTTTTTCCCTTTCATTTTTTTTTTGGTTACATTTATTCACAGTTGACCCAGTATTTTTGATGCTGTACAAGAGTTGGTATCCTAGATATCCCAGGGATTTGAATGACTAGTATAATGCCTGCATGAGAGATGAGAAGCAGAAGTATATTGTTGAACCTTTAAAGAAAGGTTGAAATTTTTCTGGCCTTGAGCAGCTCTCTTCGGTATTGAAGCTTTTGCAGCTTTCAGCCCTTTGATTTATGAGCAAAAGTGTAGCACGTCTTGGCCATTATGGAATCATAAAAGTCCTTTAAGTCTTCCCATTTCATTTTTACTTAAAGTAAAAGAAAAGAAAGTTAACTCCTTTCCTATTCTGCCTCTTTCTTCTTTTTGGATATTTTTCTACTTTCTAAATAGAAGATTGTTTTTTGTTGTTGTTAAAATGGTATGAAAACTTTTAGATGTTAATTCTTATTTCAAAGAATTCTAAAGGGATTCCCAGGAAAGGTTTCAAATTCTGAAGTCAGAAATTAAAATGTAAATTTGACAGGCGCCGGCGCTGAGCTCAACTCAGCAATTTTGATGAGAAGAGAGGGCAATGAAGAAAAAGTCTGAAAATCACAAAACATTGTGAGTCACTGTTTGTAGGATTCACATGTTAGGGTTTCAAACCACCTAAGAGCAAAAAATATAATTAAAACTAATCTTACTTAAGCTTATTGATTTAGTGTAACTGTTTCTGCTTCAGGTAGTCTACAGAAGTCCTTTAATCATAGAATCATAGAATCAACCAGGTGGGAAAAGACCTCCAAAATCATCAAGTCCAACCCTTGATTCAACACTGTCATGGTTACTAGACCATGGCACCAAGTGCCACATCCAGTCTCATCTTAAAAGCCTCCAGGGATGGTAACTCCACCACCTCCCTGTGCAGCCCATTCCAACGTCTGATTACTCTCTCTGGAAATATTTTTTTGCTAATATCCAAACTAAACCTCCCCTCGCACAGTTTAAGACTGTGCCCTCTTGTCCTACTTCTGGTTGCCTGGGAGAAGAGACTGATCCCACTTGGCTACAACCTCCTTTCAGGCAGTTGTGGAGAGTGATGAGGTCTCCCCTGAGCCTCCTCTTCTCCAGGCTAAACTCCAACTCCCTCAGCCTCTTCTATAGGACTTGTGCTTGAGTCCCTTCACCAGCCTTGTTGCTCTTCTCTGGGCCTGCTCCAGCACCTCAATGTCCTTCCTGAACTGAGGGGCCCAGAACTGGACACAGTACTCCAGGTGGGGCATCACTTCCCTGGTCCTGCTGGCCATGCTGTTCCTTATACAGACCAGGATGCCATTGGCCTTCTTGGCCACCTGGGTACACTGTTGGCTCACGTTCAGCTTCCTGTCGAGAAAGAATGTAATCCTCCATTTTCAGTAATAGTGATAAAATTTTTGCTGTACTGTAGGATTATCGAAATGTTTTCAGATTTTTTAATGGAGGAAGCATTTGTTATCTTAATGTTCACAGTTGTTATTGGTTGTAAATGATGTCTACAGACTCATGCAGTTTATCCTAGTTGTAATCTCACTGCAGTCCACAGTAAAATTTCCACCAACTACACTGAAGGCAAAACAAGACTACACTTAGCAGAGCATGCCTATGGTCAGTGTGGACACTTTACAACAATTACCTTAATCCCATTAATTACATCACCTGCATCTGTACCTCTGTCCACAGTGAAAAACAAACTGTTCTTGTCCTAAAAATGCAGTTCATAATTGGGTTTATGCTAGTAAATCCTGACCGTTAGTAGGATTTACTGATTTTGGTCCAGTCTTACTCCAACATTGAAGCTAGGCTTACTACTAGTTGACTTCTACAAGTGCACGCAAGCCCTGGCAGTGAATAGACTGTATTCCTTTCTTTTATTTTATTCTTATTTTATTTTGTGACTAGAAATTGACAAAAATAACTCTTCTTGCTGAAGTTCATCTTATTGACCTCTGTTGATTTTACTGAAGATGCCCCTTCCAAATAATTTAGTCTTGCAAAGTAATATAATATTCTGGTAAATATTCTAGCTGGATAGTAAAAATTCAGATGAAGGCTGATAAGAGCAAGTGAACTGAGACATGCATCTCAGACCTACATTATTGATTTTTGAGAGACTTAAGAAGAGACTTAGTTCTCACTCTATACTGCAGTATTAAGCAAAAAAGGAAAATGTATATATTCAGATTCTCTTGACACAGAAAGAATAATGTTTTAAAAACTAGAAAAATAATAAAATAATTAAAAACCATATGGTTCATAAGCTCAGTTTTTAGACACCTTGCTGGGTCATATGATTTAGCACTTAGTAGTTACACTTTGAAAACTCTGGAAACACATATTTGAACATCGGTATCGTTGGAGGCATCTTATGGAAACTCATTTTTCTTTCCAACTGCTGCTGTGAAAGGATATGGAACTGTCAAATTTCACAGAGAACTCCCTGATGTCCAGAATTCACCTAAGTATTTTAAATTACACTTCTATTTAAGAAAATAAAAGCCCTACATAGGGTTTAGATGCACTATAATAAGTGAGAAATCCTAACAGGAAATAGTTACTCAAATTTAGGTCCCTCAATTTGTTTGGTTTTTTTTTTTTGTTGTTGTTGTTTGCTTCTTTATATATTTGTTAGTTAGTTGAAAAAAATACTGTAACTACCTATCAGCACTTAGAAATTTATTAGATTAACTTACAATATTAATTAGCTGGTGAATAAGATCTGAGGTACATAGTAAAGCAGTTGTCTTCTTATTTCTTCCAGTAGTCTTCCTATTGTTACCAATATGCCATCAATAAAGTAAGGTAAACTCTTCAAGGAAATACAAGGCAATTAACAAGTTTGAGTAATGTGAGAGGTAAATAAAGTTCACAGAAGTTAAAGGAAAGACATACATTTATTTGTATCATATAAAAAATATACTGCTTTATTTCTCACAGTCTACAGAGCCTTTTAATATCATTAGGATGACCTTGGTGCAAACAAGATGACAATCAGAATCATTTAAAAATGAAAAATGAAGGTTATAATATGAAATAATATCATAGAACTCATATTTCAACTGAAATTATGAGAGAAAATTCTTAAGATCCTACCCAAACCCAGAAATCTTTATTTGTATTTAATATTATACAGCTGGATTTCCCATATGCAATATAAATTTCTTTGAATGTAATATTTGAATTTTCCCATTTTCTTTTCCTTCCAATGCTCCATTCTATCTTATTTTTTAAGCTCTTTTTCAGACAGATTTACTGCCTTGTATTGACAGACTAAACTTTCTGTTGTTCCCAAGTGAGTTAACATGCTCATTCTCTTTTTCATTTTGCTTCTGACTCCTTTGGGCAAAAACAGTGCCCCTCTATCACACTGGAATGTCAAGAGACTTTATTAATATATTAAATAATTTGAATTGGGATTTCTAGATATAAAGTGTTGTAATCATAACAGTTTATTTCATACACTCCTATAACAAAATGAGACTTTGTAAAAAAAACAAAGCCATAATGATGGATTATCTTTAGAGGGAAGAGAATGACAGTTTTGTTCAAAAGTTTGTTGTCCTTAGCTACTAACATGAGAGAAAGTTTGTTTACAGAACTACATAATAAAAAATGAACATGAAGAAAACCACTATCCCATTCAAAGTCTTTGAAAAAAAATGGGATGAATGTACATATGACTACACTGATTATGGAATGATGCAGACTCTTAATGAGATTAATTTTTTTTGAAGCTCTGATTATAAGGAGTTACTGCCTCATGTATGCAATATGTAAACAGGGACAAAAGACTTAAGGACTAAGTAGGAGTTACTGTAAAAGGTGAATCATGAGGTTTACATTTTTGCCCTTTATTTCAATGTTATGGCTTCTACTTTAGGTAAGACACTGGTACTGTAAGGAAACAGATCGTGAACACAGAAAGAGGGGCCACAATATCATCCACAATATCTTTCTAGCCCACTATCTTCTCAAACTATGAAGTCTTGGAAAAACATCAGAACAGCACAAAATTATAGAATAATTTTTCTAGAATCTTTCCTCTCTAGGAAGTTCTTTTCAGGTGTTTCCTGTTCCAGATACATGCTGTCATTTTATATAGCAGCCCTTGATTTTTTTTCAACATGAATTTCCCTCATCAAACTTTCTATAACCAGATTTCTATCATCAGTTTTAGCATCTGAACTATTTGTTGGCAAGGAAATAGACCTTTTCAACCTAATACGGTGGAAAGAAGCGTCTCCTTCTGTTTACTCTGAACATGGTACTTTCTGGTTATAGCTGGTGTCCACACTTAATCATATTTGAACAAACTATGGATATTTTTTCTATTTTCTATGCCAAACATAACTGTGCCATATCCCTACTCATCCCTTTATATCTTTTCCAGTATGTAAAATACTAATCTGTTCATCAGCTTCTTTAATCAAAGAAGACTCCAGGGACACCTTATTACAGCATCTCAGTTACCTTAAGGAGGCTACGAAAGTTGGAGAGGGACTTTTTACAAGGCCATGTAGTGAGAGGACTAGGGGCAGTGACTTTAAATTGAAAGAGCGTAGGTTTAGATTAAACGTTAGGAAGAAATTCTTTCATGTGAGGGTGTTGAGGTTGCCAAGAGAAAGTGTCAATGCCCCATCCCTGAAAGTGTTCAAGGCCAGGTTGGCCGGGGCTTTGAGTAGCCGGGTCTAGTGGAAGGTGTCCCTGCCATCAACAGAGGGGTTGGAGCAAAATGATCTTTAAGATTACTTCCAACCCAAACCATTCCATGATTATATGATAATACGATGATTGAATCAAATCTGTTCTACGTAAAGCAGTGTTGACTGATGCTTAGTGCCTCTGTGTAAAAATTCTAGCAGAAAGAAAGAGAGAGATCCAAAAAGATACTGCAGAATGAGAAGAGTGACAGAGGTACTTTATATTTTAAGGAGAATGCATGGCATGGATTTAAACTAAAGAAAATTGTTTGAACAACGGATTTATAGCTTGTACTTATGACCCTAGCTACATTTAATCTTTTTCTCTATTTTGCCTCAATTGATGATTTAAATAGTTCAACTTTGGTCTTGCTCTTGTTGAATCAGTTTCTTGTTGTATTAAGTTGTCTTTGTATAAACTTTCTTTGGCTGAAAATGACCACCAGAAGATAACAAATAGAATTTATAAATTGAAAATATGGTCTGAAAATTTGACAAACCCCACAAAATTACTGAGGTCTACTTATATTTTTAGTAATGAAACTTTCCTAATTAAAAACATAGTAAGCATAAAAATGTACATTATTTAAATTTTTAGTGAAATACTAGAATTTTCATGTTATAAAGCAACCATGAGCAGAAATGAAAAGTAGTCCAAACATTTAGGTATTAAAATTCTTTCACTAGAGTCTTTGAGTAGAAAAGTATTTCTGACTGAGATGTGAATTTATGCAGCAGTACACCTAGGTGTATTTCCTTCATGCAGAGGCAGCAATGAGATGGAAAACAAAGACAACAGAAACCTGTAAGTTTGAAGAAAAATAATCCTGAAACTAATTTACCATAAAATGATTAATATCTTAAGCAGGATTCAGAGGTTTCAGAATTAATCACTTCATCACGAGCTCATAGAACACTTAATGGGAAATGTGATTGTAAAGAATAAAAATTAATAAAATAAAAATATTTGAGTGAAAGTAGTCTACATCTGAGATAACATTCTGTAAAGGCAAATCCTCTCACACAGTATATTCTGACATGTAGTTCTTCAAACCCTGTGTTTGATCAAGATGATACAGTTTTGATTTTTTATTATTATTATTAAATACGGTAGTCTCAGATTGAAGATTGGGTTTGAAGATAGGATTTGTAGATAAACATACACAAATAAAAGTCTCTTATACAAACAGATAATCATAAAGCTGGGGCTAAACTTGAATATTTTATTCTTTCAGACACTAGGGTTAGTATGACAATGTTCATGATCTCTTTCTGCATCAACTCTTCTTAGAACACTCCCACTGCTGTATTTACTTGCTTACTCTTCCACACAAGGAAAGTACACCCCTCCTTCCCTTCCTCTCGTCTGCTTCTAATGCTCTTTTTAAATATATTTGACACCATTGCTTTAATATATTCTAGTCATCACCTCCCTCCCATGGCTTCTGACAGCTATATTGTCTTATTGTCATCAGAAATAGTAAAGAATTCCTGTTATTCCTTTACAATGTTGTTTTCAAAGTGTTTACGATATGAGATCACATCCCTAAAGTTTTCTTGGCAATTACATGTAACTCCTTTCATATCCACTAATACTTCATATTTCCAGCAACTATTTCCTTTTTAAATTTTCTCTTTAAGTTAAAGAAACAAAAAAACAAACTTCTGTTTGCAATCTCACTGCTCCCTCTCCATTGCAGCAATGTATATTAACACGATTCCTCCCTAGGTAATACTCCTAATTAAATTATTATGAACATTAACTTGTTTAACTAGTGTACCAAACAGTTTCTGTGTTAAACTGCATTTTATCCTACTTGTGAGAATTTATTCCCCAACCCAGGCAGATATGCTAGACATCAGCTCCTGGAAGGCTATCTTTTTTTAATCAATATAAAAAGGACTGCATGTATTTTGCGTTTTGAAGAAATTACAGATATCCTAAAAAAATAAAAAGTATACTTCTATCTATAAGAAGAAAACAAATGACTTTGAACACATCTACGACTACAGTAGACCAGTTTACAATGTCTGAACCTCATAAAATGAGGCTGTTTGATTCTTCTTCTTTTGGTAAGGGTAAGAAATGACAGGCTTATGTGATTTGGAGCAGACATTTGTGATTCTTTTGGTTCTTCACACTGAAAAAAACCAATAAACAAGGGAAAAAAATCAAAACTGATTCATGTTTTCTCCAAATAAAATGAACTAGTAGGTGGGTAAATCCATTATTTGCACAAAACAGCATACAAGAGTTATTATTGTGGAATTGTGCAAATAAGTTTTGGGGTTTTTTTCTGCAGGAAAGAGTGAGCTTTTCAGCAAGAAGGAAGAAAGTATTTCAAAATTTATGGAACTTGAAAAGATATTAATGTTAAGGGGAGGAGGGAGGGCCCAAAGGGAATTAATGAAACTTACTTCCCTTTTCCCTCTTTAAGATTCAAAGTTGCTTCTTGAAGCTTGAAACCAAGAAGGGGTATGTTAGAAGACTCTCCTAACAAAATCTGGGACTGGGCTTAGTATAAAGTGATTGACTGTCGGTTATATGTTTCCAGGCCAGCTGTGTCAGCTCAGCAGGTTTAGGTAAGTTATCAGCAGTATCACCCGTTTGTTCCTTTATGCAACCTTTTATCCAATCTACCATATCTTCATTTCACTATCAAGATGTTTAACTTTGGGATTGTGAGTCAGACTGATTTTAGCATTATTCAATGCCAAAAGCACCATGATGCCCCTTTCTTAATTTACCACTGATAGCTTTGCAGATAGGGCATTGTTCAAGCTGTTTAGCCATTCCAGGCAGAGCATCCTCACACATTAAGTATCATAGTAATGAAAACTGTCATTGCTGTATACACAATTTTGACTAGATATTTGGTGAGGGAGATGTTAGGAAGATGTTAGATGTACTAAGTCCCAGAAGAATAAACTTCATCACTGTTACACTCTGTCACAGTATTCTGTTCCTATTGCCTTGGGTGAGTATGACTACAGATGATTACTCTTTTTTCTTCTGCTTCTAGATCTCTGATATCCTCTCTAAAGCTCTTCAGTATGTGGTGACAGGAAGAACTATTTAGTATTGCTACATGTCCTGAGTTCTGCTTTAGGAAGTGTATTGATCAAATTAAATAGTATTCATATGAAATGAGTGTTTGGGATTACGTATTTCTGCATTACTTGCACTTGCTGTGCCATTTTTTTGTATATGGCTTACTTCACTGTCCTTCCTTTCAAACACTTGTTTTCTATAAGTCAGTTCGAAGTGGGGGGATGAGGGTGGTGTGGCTTTTATTATATTTTTTTGGACTCTTCGTTTGTTTTATTTCAATACTGCCATTTCCTCTATTTTTCTTTTAATAGTTTAATCTGTTTTAGAGCTCAGGAAGATTGGAGGGGTTTTTTGTATTTTTAATCTTAAACTTGAGACATTTGCACCTGAATAGCCAATATTGAAATGGTGCAGGATGTAATACTGGTGATGCAATACAGTTTAGTTAGGCTGAAACCTCAAGACAGACATCAAAGCAAAGCAAACAAATGTGTATGCAAACATGTAAGTATGAAATAAGGATACAAAGCCCAAAATGCCTTATAGAAGAACAATCTTGTCTCTTGCCTTCCTCAAATCTCAAAAGGAAGAAAGAAACTTGACTACTTCCTCTGCCCATTTTTAGAATAACTTATCCAGAAGAACGCATGCAACTTAATGCTGCTAATTTTGACTTCTGTCCACACACAATCCAAGGAGTAAACAGACAAATCTTGCGCAGTCTCTGTGGTATAGCAAAACTTGAATTTGCCAGCATTCATATGGTTTTTCTCTATGAGATTAACAGAATCTTCATTTTGAAAACCCTAAGAAGCCCACTGATTTTCCTGAGAACTCTCTATATATTCTACTCCCTCCTTACACTCTCACAAGGCCTTTCCTCCCCCCCCTTTTAATTTCACTTTAAGGGTTGAAGTCCCTTTTCCCATGTGATTTACTGTCTTAAACTTTGACAGAGCAAGATGTAGGCCGTCAAATAGACTTCTATTAATATTCACTTAATTTCTCACCCTCTTGCATTTTAGGAAATTGCAAATAATTTTTTTTCAGTCCTCTTATGCTCTCTGCTTATTCAAAACACATTTCTTGAACTGCTTATTCACTCCACTGGGTTTTCATCCTCCCTGTAATCTTTTCCCTTTCTTGGAATACACAATTCCTAATATCTTTAATCAGTTCACTAGAAGAAATTTCAGGCCTTTCTCATATTCAGGGCCCTAAGCTCTTCAACGTAATTGACTTTACTAATGATTTCTTTGGTTCAGCAAAGTTTGTCCTCTTTTAAAATCCAGAATCTTAGTTCCTTTCTTTCATCCCCTGTAGTAAAATTTGACCTCACAGTTGAATATGCCCTGTTCTCTTTACTCCGTTTCTCATGTTTTTTACCAACTTTTGCTTTATGTCCTTGAGCTTCTCAAAGTTTTATTTTCTTCATGAATGCCAGTAGTGTAAAGTGAGAAAAGAGGTCAGTTGTCCTTTGAAAAGTTTTCATGGAAAGCACAGGGGAGTTCTATTTTAAGGGTTCTTTTTCAGGTATCTATAAAGACAGAAATCCTTTGACTAAAGAGATACAAAAAGTCAGATTTTTTTATGTTGTAATATGCTGGTTTTTTTTTTTTTCTTATCACATGTCTTTCCAAGCCTCAATTTGTATGCCAGCCCCTTCGATATGGCACATCATGCATGTTACTAAGTATTCACTTGTGTGAGAAGCTATAGGGTAAAGACGCCCTATCACATACCCTAATCCTGCAAACATGTGCTTTTCATTTGTTTGTTTAGAGATTTAATTGCAGTTTTTGCTGATAAATATTTCAGGACTCAAACACATAATAGTGATCTTTGGAGTTGCACCTTTAAAGGAACAATTTGTCTTGTTAAAGAAAAACTAATTCTTGTCAGCAAACTTAACCAAATACTTTTATCCATTACCTTCTTATGATTTCTAAGGGCCTAATTCTGAGCTCCTTTGGCAAGGCAGGCTTCTCGGAAGCAAGTTTATTTCTTCTCTGGCTAATTGTCTCTGCTATAAATTAAATTAGTAATTGAATTTAATTTCTTGAGTATTGCCCTTTAACAGACATTATTGTAGACTGGAAAATTAAGTTTTAAAAAAAGAAAAAAATGAGAAAGAAACCAATTCAAACCAAACTCAACTTTGTTAATTCATCTGAAGAAATAAGGAGCCATACCAAGAACTAGACTAAAATTTGTGGATGCTCCTGCCCTGATGAATTCCAAAGATGTTGGCACGCTTTAGCTGAAAATGTAGTTATTTTTTTTCTAAATGTCTCTATAGTAAACTGAGTAGCTCCTGAAGCAATTGTTTTCTCAGTTGTAGCCTTTGTATTTAGTCTAAAGCTAAATGGGACTGAATTTACCACTCCTGGGATGAAATCTACTTTTTATTTCTTTACTATATTATCACATAAACAATTTAAAACTATCTTTCAAATTGTTTCTTGTTTGAGTCTGAACATGCAGAAGTAGCCTAACAGTTATGCTCGAAGCCATTGACAGCACTTTTTTCAAAATGGTCTAAAACTGCCACCTTCTGGCTGTTTTCATTGCTTTCCACATGAGCCAAAAGCAGAGCTTTCATGTACTGACTTGATTACAGCTTGAAACTCTGATTTCTGTCAATGCAAACAGTATAGAGAACAAAATACATAAGAATAAAGCATGCTTACTCCTTTACTGTTAGTGAGAGAAAATAAAATAATGTCGATTAATCAGATGACCGTACAAAACTTAGATTTTCTTTGGTCTTCAGCTGGATACAACCTAATATCACGGCTGAATTTTTATTTTACTACATACACTCTTTCTCCTGTTATACATATTGTTAGAACCCATTTCTTTCTGTCTGCTTTCGGTTTTGTGCTTGTTCCACCATTTTAAACCATCTATTTCTCCTTCTGTTCCTTAATTATTCTGGTTTCTGTGGTTTTAAGGTCTTTTCTTCCAGTACTAAATGACAGAATACATTGTACTTTCCACAGAGCTACCAGAGCAGGTGAATGAAGAAAAGAAAGTAGAGTACATTTTTCTAAATATGTTCAGAATTGTTAGAACTGTTACTACTGGCCAACCACGAGGATTTGGGATTTTTTTTCTCTTTTTGAGACAGATAAAATTGGACCCTTAGCAGCAGTAGAATTTTATGTCTTAGTGTTAGGATGACAACATGAAAAAAAAAGTCATTAGTCACAGTCTTTTATCCATAGGGCAAGAAACAATGCCACATCAATCTGATTAATGAAGGTACCCCACAGTACCAAACAGAGGTTCTATCCCTGCTCACAAACACATACTGTGTGTGGGCAAGTCAGAGCTGCTTCTGTGCAAAGATTTCTCCAGATTAATATACCTAATTAATTTAATAGGCTTTTCTTTTTTTTCTGGAAAGACTACCATTTTGATTGTCCCATATCAGCTTGCAGTTAGTAGTATAATAATATCTGGAGTTCCCTAAGTAATGAGTGCAAGATACATGACAAACTGGATTTTTCCAATATGCAATACCCTGCTGAATCACACAAAAAAGTTCCTCCTCAAGATGAAAGGTCAAATAAAGTGCTACATAATGCAGCTTAGACCTCATGTCCATATATTAGACAAAATTCCAGAGGAAAAAAGATCACATATTCAGAAACTAACAGGTTTTTCCAGAAAGCTCCAAGATTTTCTTTAAGGTTTAGCTCCTGTATGCAAGAAATTAAGAAACACAGAATTCTTTCATTAAACTATTTTTATCTCTTCTCCGCTTAGCAAGTTCTCCCATGTAGACAGCCAGTTTTTTCATTCGTAACAGTATAATTCCTTTGGGGGAAAAAATGCAAAACAGAAACCAATTAACCTAAATAGATAGATAGATAGATGATAGATAGATAGATAGATAGATAGATAGATAGATAGATAGATAGATAGATAGATAAGCCCCACCCAAACCCAACAAACAAACAAAAACCACAAGGCTTTAATTTTCTGCTGAAATAACAGAATATCATAGTGCATGCATTTTTACCTCTTTTAAAAAAATATTGTGTGTTAAAGAAGGACAGAAATATATAGAAAATGAAAGATCTCATTTTCTTTTTGTTGTTATGTATTTTTTTAAAGTAGTATAATATTTAACTCAGCACAAGATGGAGGAACTAGTCTGTGATGAACAAACACAAAAATAGGTATTCAGTTCCTGCTTTTTGAACTTTCTGTCTAGAAAAGAAAATGCATAGCCTACTGCTGAACACTGGCCATCTGTAAATACACATACAAAAAACCCAATAAAACGATTAAGACAATGGCTTACAAATTTATGGGTTTTTTTTTCACAATATCCCCCAATACACAAAATACCACTGTAGGGAGGATAATTTTACTAAGTAGAATATTTTGACTATGGAAATGCAAGTCAGATTTCACAAAATTAATATATATTCCTTCAGTTACTGAGAGCTGGTAAATATTATGTCAGTTAAAATCTTCCGTACAGCTTCTATACAAATCTGAAGCAATACAGCTATAAGTACACAAAAGTATACATCCCCATTGTATGACAAGCAGTCTGGATACAGAAGCACAGAATCTGTGAGTGGAAATAAAATATAGTCATCCATGGTCTCCAAAGATGACCAAACAGTTGAATGTGGGTTTATGTAAATATCTGCTAGTAGCTTTCCATTAAATATAAACTTCTGTTGGATATGTGGTATTTTAGAAGATTATAATACACTAAAACATGACTTAACCAAAAATGAACCTCCTGTTTAGCAGCAGGACAAACTGCTGCTTTTACTTTTGCAAAAAGGGAACCATGAATGAATATCACAAAAATTAACAGTGATTTTGTGTTAAGTTTCCAAGTCATTAGGGGCCATTTCATGGCAGCTTGTTGAACTCATAAATCTCTCATGCACAGATCAAATAGGATTGTGATATATGTGACAGTAAGTGAAGGACAAAGGGAATAAAAATATTTTCCTTAGTAGGTCGCCTTACATTGTATGCTATGCTGTGCAAAGATATAAAGAACAGACTAGAGCTATTTGCTAAATAAGTAACAACACAGAAATAATTATGACGATTTTAACAAGTACACATAATATTGTACCATAAACATTACACCAACTGCTAGATTACATTTGCTTCTAAATTGTAAGCACTGAGACCCAACCACACCTGGGCCTCAAGTCACAAATTCTTTTCCAAACCCTTTGTCCTGGTTCCAGCCAGGACACGATTAATTTTTGCAGTAGCAAGGAGAAGGTATAGCTAGGACTCAGAGGTTATTCTTTACCACCTCAGATCATTTTCCAGGGATTCTTCGGGGCTGCATAGCGCATAGCATGGTGGGAGTCAGACATTGCCAGTCACTGTGTAGTGAGCAAATCGAGTGTGAATCATTTGCTTCCATTGTACATCTTGTTATTAATATTGTTACTGTTATTGTTCATTTCCTTATTTCATTGCTCTTTCCAGTAAATGGTTCTTATCTCAACCTTTGATCTTTACCTGCTGTGTCTCCAGTTCTCCACTCTAACCTGTCATAGGGGGAAGAGGAAGGGGAGAGGGCAGTGATCGAGCGGCACATAGTTTACAGTGTTTCAGAGGGAACACTAAATTGGGAAATATCATTCCTAAACCACAACACCTTCATCATAGAGGAAAAAAATTTGTACTGTGACATTGGTCAAATACTGACACAGGCAACTTAGAGAAGGTGTGGAGTCTTCATCTTTGGAAATATTTAAAGTCCAACTAGGCATTGCCCTGAGCAACCTTCTGCTTGCTTGATAGGTGGCAGGTGATACTAGGGTATATGGTTTAGTGGTGAATATAGCAGCACTAGGTTAATTGCTGGGCTCAATGATCTCAGAGACCTTTTGCAGTCTTAATGATTCAATGACTCTATGACTACACAGTCTCCAAAGGTGTCAGCCAGGTGCAGCCATGTTGTGGTTCTGTGGTGCTGCAGTATGCATCACATGTATTTCCTGACCCAATGGGTTGTCTTCTTCACCTACTTCACCTTCAACATGCTGCACGTCAAATGTTCATGTTACTGTCCTGTGTCTGGATTTTAGGTCTTCAGGGCTGCAACAGAAAAAAAAAATAAACACAGAAGTCATCATCAGTCCCTGTATACCCCTTGTCTGTCACATTTATGAAAGTAAAAGCATTCTACTTTTTTCCAAATTCTACATTCCTGTATGCATTACAAGCAAAATTCAAATGGAAATTTGAATTAGAATGTGGTCTAGTCTGTTTTCTACACGATGATTTTTTTTTACCATATTTTTCAGTTATTTTTATGGATTTTCAAATCTATGATAATATGTTTCATCAAGCTTAGATATGAACAAATACCAGGAAAAATACCAGGAAAATCACTACACTACAAAAATACAGAACAATCTCTCATCTTGTGATATCTCTCTTGGGAGTCAATTCTCTCCCTTCCCAATCTATTTTCTAATATAAATAAATGGAGTATTGTTCACTTGCATTGAGCAAAACTGGTCTGTGCATCAAGGCTAAAACTTTTCCTACAGCATAAGAAAGCACAGCTCATTGCAAAGTAGATATGCTGAACTATACTTCCTCCATTTCATAATGGCTACATTTTAACAGAACATGGTGTTGAAATACATCTAAAACAAAGTCTTGGAAAAAATATGTGTTAATTTCATATTTATGAAATCTGGTGTTAATTTCATATTTATCCTACTCCCTTTCTCTTTCTCATACCTATAATAGGAGATCTCAAATACTGATTGAACAGTAAATTAATAATAATTATAACTTTATGATTTTATAACTTTTGCACAGTTGGAAATTTAAGTGAAAGGAAATAAATTAGCAAAATGCAGAAATGTTGTAGTACATAATGAAGTTGAAAATTCCATGAGAGATACATGGCTAAAGAGATAGTGTAAGGTTAAGATGTGCAAGAAAAGAAGATAGCTTTGGAGCATTTCTTAGTTGGAGACAATAACAATTTCAAGGGAATTCTTATCCACCTTGGAGGAGTGCGACTTAAGCCTATAAGGGGCTATGTTGTTATGCCCAGTTTGGAGAAAAAGTATAGACTGCCTCAATTCTAGGCTTTAAGTAGGCTTTAAACATCCTTTTACTCCTTCTTTATTTTTTGGGTGTGTTCAGCTTCTGGTTTTTTATTATTATTTTGCAGTACTAGCAGAAATTAATTCAGCCAAAAATATCTTCTGTAAAGTCTAAATGTTATTAGGAAGGCAGAAAGTGTATGTAACACTGTAGCTCACAGCCAAAAGAAGAATAGGACTCTGATCTTAAGAAAAGAAGCAACTATTCCAATAAAAAAATAACAAAGATCCACATCTAAGAGGAAACATGGATCTGTTGGGACCAAGGAAACCATATGCAGAAAAAGCTGAGCCTCCCAGAAGCCCTTCCCAACACGAGTGGAATGAATTGGTCACAGGTAAAAATGGGTTATGAATGAAAGTTCTTTAAGATCTCACAGCTGTGCAAAATCTGTACAAAGTACAGAAAGTTCTGACTATGAAGAGAAGATACCTAAGTACTGTTTCTGCGTTATTTGGTTTCAGCTGAAGACTTGGAAAATATTGAAATCCTTAGCAATGAAAAAAAGTTGTATTTTTCCAAGCCTCAGATGAAATATTCTGAAGGATTTGTGGTAGTGCAAACTAGGAAAGAAGTATTAGAGAAAAAATAGATACAAAATTTCTACCTAAAAAATGACCAGGGGAAAAAAAACCTGCTAACACTAACCGTAAAAAAATTATAAATCCTACAAAAAATCCACCCTCAACTAACAAATACATTATAGTGAAAAGACTAAAGAAACTGGATGACAGAAGTTCCTGTGTCTGATATTTCCAACTGATTTCCTGTAAGATTTGACAGGCAGCTAGCCTATAACAGATAATAAGCAAAATATTTTAGCTGGAATTCAGGTTTTAATCATCAGTAAATTTTGTCTTACTTTTTATCTGTAATTAAACTGAGATAGTTCTGTTACAGTTGTAATTGCAAGTGTGCAAGAAATTTTTGTTACAGAAACAAAAGTAGTTGACTACTGAGTCCAGGAAGTAAGAAATAAATTATATGAGACCCATGCTTTACAACAGAAATTATTTATCCCTAAAATCCCACATTAATAGGAAAGTAATTAATACAATGTGCTGGTTTAAGAGTTAACCAGCAGGGGGAATGAACTCAACTCAAAGGAGAGATTATAAATCAGAATAACAATTTATTAAAATAATACAGTAAGTACAATAATACAAACAAACAATTGGTCTCAACCCACAAAAACCCAAATGTATAACCCAGTACCCTGGGGCCTGAACAAAGTGGTGTTCCTTGGGCCCCGCTTGAGTCCAAAGTAAAGGGAGAGGGGAAGAACCTGCTGGTGGGAGAGCTGCTGCAGTCTGGCCAGAACTGGTGATCGCAGTCCAGTGGTGGTCTAAGTCTGGTTGAGAGTGATGAGATGCAGCCGTCCTCTGGATCCCACGAGTGGGTCGAAAAATGTTCCAAAACTCCAAGATTATATATCCTCCAGTTCAGGTAGGAATGCTTGGTACTCCCCTCAGGTCGGGGAGTTTCACAAAGGGTGTGAGGACAGAAACATCCTCCTATCTCACAGGCCTCTTAACACCTAGTTTATAGCCTGAGGAGTCAGGCTCTATGGGCAGAGGGTGCGAATAGTCTATTGACAACAATAGTCTAGTTTCTGGGAAATGACGTGGAAGGCTATAGAATACACAGTTTTGGGTTACACCCACCATGATGAACTGATCTCAGCTGTCCTAACTAGGACATACTTCTACTTGTATCTTAACTTATATATCCACAACAAAGAAAGCAGACTTTGTATAACTGTTCTTTCTCAGCTTGATTTCTTTTTCTGGGTCTTTTTGCCTACCCAATTTATCAAATTTTACTTTGACTGAAGCTAGTCTTTACTAGTTGATAGAGTTCTTTATGAAAGACTACATGCACACACGAAGACACAACCTTCTATGTGTATATATATGCATGAGTCTGGTTCAGTCTAAATTTCTCTAATTGCTCACATGAGAGAAGGTATTTTTGAAAGATTAAGTAATGTCTTCAAAATGTAACATTTTACAGTGTAAATACTTTTCCAAATTCAGACAGGTGTCCATTCAAGGTGTTCCCATGTCCTGCTCACATTGCAGCAGCTTTCTCTGCTAAACCTGCCAACATAATGCTTTCCACTGCTGCACTGTGAATTGTATCTGGAAACTGAGATGGATAAAAAATTAAGTGACTTGTGTGGTTTTGGAGTTTGTTTTGGGTTTTTTTTTTGATGAAGTCAATTTCATCATACACTTTAGTCTATACCCTCACAAATCATTGCATTGGAAGAAATGAATAGAGTAGGAATGAGTGTTCACAACAGAAAGAGTGTTCTAAAATGTTTACACAGGCCTTACTGCTGTGACTATGAAGATGGAAACACTGTAATATTTTCTCACTTTCTCTCTATAGGTATCTAAGCAAAATAATGTAATGCTAGCTTTCAAATGCACAATATAAGAAATACTTAGATTCCTAATACTTGAAATCTTCAAATTACTATATGTCCAGCTTAGCTGAAGTAGATTGCTTTTGAAATACTGCATTTTAGATATAAAACTGTATAATAATAAAAAATGCAATAATAATTTTCCTTGTCATGCAATTTCTACTGCATAAGTACCCTAAGGCCTGAAGAACCCATTTTATATGATATAAAATAACCCTAGTTTTATCAAAATTGTACAGGGGTTTAAAAAAATCCTCAGACAAAAGGACACATTTAATCTATAGCCTTTATTATCTTACTTCATGTCCTCAGGTGGTAATATTTCTGATTTTTAAAACTGAACAAGAATTTAACTGTAAAACTGTTATTCATACATAAAACACCAGGTTTTTGGCCACAGATATGTTCAAGTTGTTGGTTATATTGCAATTGATATGTAAAATAAAGTCAAAGAAAGTGAATTTAGAAATCATATCTGGGCAGATACTGAAGATCCAGTGCAGTTACAAGCTTTCACTATCACAGTTGTCAGATGTTTACAAGAGTTAGTGCCTTTTCAGCTCTCTCACCAGGCTCACACGTTTTGCTTCAAATGTGCTTTGAGAATGCATAAGGCTGATAATTTTTAGTCCTTATTGTGGTTTAACCCTCTCTGACAACTACACACCACTGAGCCACTTGTTCAACCTCCTGCGCCCATGGTGAGATGGAGAAAGAATTGGAAGGGTAAAATTAAGAAACAAACTCATAAGTTGAAACAGCAATACTTTAATAATTAAAAAGAAATAAAATTTAAAAGAATAAAAAAATTTGAAAAACATTAAAATTGTAAGGAAAAGATGAAAAATAAATGATAAAGAGACATGAAAGTACAACCCTGATGAGAGCATTTGTCACACTCCATGAATCAATATACAGATAAAGTACTTGCTATTTTCTTCTTTCAGCAATGTCTAGAGCCAGCTTTCACCTCTGTACACTTACTAGGTTCACTCTGTCCTTCAGCAGTTTCTTCACCATGTCTTGTGGGACCCCACAAAGCCTTTCCACTTTTGATATTTTCCCATAATACAACAGAATCTATCTGTGAACAAGGCAAGGCACATTGATTTTATTTTCTGGTAATTTATTACACAGTGTGGCCTCTTCAGCATGAGTCACCTCCTCTGGCAATCCAAAGTTTCAGCCCTCTGAAAAGTCCATGATCAGTCCCAGGATTTCTGGGCAGTTAGGTTTTCCCATGTGAGCCTATTCCGTTGTCAGTGTGATCCACTTACTCCATGTGGCATCAGACGCATGATGTGTAGAGTAGACCCCCCCCATTTGCACATCCAGGCCAGTACAGGCAACCAAGGTGCCAAAAGAAGCCGTGCTTCAGTATAAATTACTTCTGAAGAAGCTTGAACACCTTCATACACTGCTAATATTTCTTTTTCAGTTGGAGTGTAACAGGCTTCAGATCCTCTATATTCCTGGCTCCAAAAAACTTAGAGGTTGACCTTGAGTATCTTCAGGCACTTTCTACCAGAAGTTCTGGGGAAGGACATTATCCCTGGCTGAGGCATACTGCATATTTTTCACACTTTGTCCTGTCTGGACTGGCCCAAATGCTACAGCAAAAACTACCTCCCATTTAATTAGTTCAAAATCTTGCTGCTGCTCAAAGTTGTTCTTCCAGGCCACTCAGTAAAGAGGGCTTACAGTCAGAATGTAACCTGCAACATGCATTCTTCAAAAACCCACAACACCTAAGAAAGTTTGTGTTTCCTTTTGTTAGTTGTTGAAGACACAGCTGTTATTTTATTGATCACATCCATTGAGGTATCATAATCCCCATCTTGCTATTTTGTTCCTAAAAATTGAATCTCCTGTGCAGGTCCTTTGACCTTACTCTGCTTTATAGAGAAATCAGCTTTCATAAGAATCTGGATTATTTTTCTCTCCTTCTAAAACACTTCCTCTGATGTGTTGGCCCACAATAATATCATCAATACACTGCAGATGCTCAGGAGTTTTACCTTGTTCCAG
The DNA here is from genome assembly GCF_025592945.1 of Manacus candei. Classification (NCBI taxonomy): domain Eukaryota; kingdom Metazoa; phylum Chordata; class Aves; order Passeriformes; family Pipridae; genus Manacus; species Manacus candei. The sequence goes on along the minus strand of NW_026138141.1, from coordinate 1,876,858 downwards.
TTAGCCTGTATCAATTCACAACAAATCATAAGACTGTGTTTCCACCTATGTGCCAGTAAAATCTACATGGAATCAAGCTGTCATCTGCACTGTACTGACAAAGGGATAGAGAAAAATGAATTACTAATATCAATTGTTTCATATCATTTGGTAGCCTTTGACTGAAGCTCTAGGTAGCCATACTGAAGCTCTAGGATGTCTGGTATGGCAGCATTCAGTGATGGTGTGACTCAGTAGTAATGACATTTCATTGTAAGTCTCCACTTCTGGATCCCTTTCCCCACCCACAACGTGGGAGAGCCCAGTTCTAGTTCCACCTCCATCTGAGGAATCATTCCGACGTCTTGAGGGATGGGGAGAGGGAACTCCAGCGACAGGGTTTTTCAGGCCCCGAGCCTGGAGGGGAGAGGTGCCCTCCCCTCCCCCCATGCATGTGGTCCCATGGCTGGTACAGAGACAGCACACCGGGGCGTGGAGAGGAGGCAAGAGAGAGTTTATTGTTGGGGGTTGTTACATTTATAGGGTTAGGGAGAATCACAGGTTAACCAATTAGAATCACAGGTTAACCACAGGAACACCCAATCACAGGAAGGGGTTAACAAGGTCCAGTGAAACACCTCAGGACACCTTTCCCAGGACATTTCTGCATGGGAGATAACAGTTGCTGTGGGGAGTATTGGGAAGAAGAAACATGTGTTTGCAAAGAGACCACCAAAAACCATTTCAGGACATGTTTAAACAAGTTTCTCATCAGATTTAGTGCTACACCACTCTGTTAGACTTTTTCAGTGGCCATATGGGACTAACAAAGGGTGAATGTGCCTTACTGATCACTCCTTGCCTCTCCAATCACCAGAATAGCTTATGGTTGGGAACCAGGGCGTGTTGATTGATGTTGTATTATTGCCTGTGCAATGTCATGGTAGCAATTGGAATCTGCTGTTCTTCAGCCTGCAGCCAGCCCTCAACAGAACGATCCTCTGAGACACCAGGCAAGCTAGACAGTTGTTTAATCTTATCCATACTCAAGGCAGCTATACCATCCTGAAGCATATTTTAGTTCCCTTAAGTAACTGTCTCCTGAGGTAGTCTATGCCAAGGATATATGGAGCCTCCAGACCAGTCACAACAGGATGCTTTCACCACTCATTTCCAGATAGGCATACCTCAGCCTCCGACACAGACAGCTGTTGTGATCCTCCCATCAATCTAGAAATAGACATGAATTTTTCCTATAGTAATCTTATGCTATTAGGGTACACTGTCCACTAACACTTTATACTCCTGTAGGGCTGATATATCAGGCCATGTCAGGCCACTGTGGCAGATCCAGGTCCACGTAAAACAGATGAGCTTTGTCAGAAGCTCTCCTGGATGTTGTGAGTCCTTTGTGCTACTGTTACCATCAGGGTGAGGGGGCAAGGTGTTTAATCCGATTCAGTTCCGTGCTTTTCAGAGTCACAATGGTCCAGTTTTTCAGGTGTGACTGCCCTATAAGAAAAGCCCTACGAGACTTGCAGGAATTTTGCAGTTTAGTTACCCTGCCACATGCTAAGAAGAAAGAGGTCTCTGACTGTAGTTTCCTGCCATCAAGTCTGTTTGAGTGGAGAGTTAACTATATGATCAGAGTTTCACTGGGATGCCCTTTTTTAGCTGGGTGTTGCAGCTTTTCTCTAGTGATGTGAAAGGTCTCGGGCTGTGCAGATTCATATCCAGCTGGCACATATCAGAAGTGACCTTTAACTTAAATGTCTCTAATCAGGCTCCCTTGTGAATCCCCTAAACTTTGTTGATCATAGTTTACTGTCTTTTAAGTTGAAGTGAGGTTTTATTTTTCTCCATATATGATATTTACTTTTGTTCTGGGCAACTCTGTGAAAGTGCCTCATTTCTTGAGGGCCTCAGCTTTTCTGTCAGTTTTCTGGACTTTGCACTGGCCTGTGGCTAGTATTTGTCTGGAGTTCCCTTCCTTTCTTCCTTGCTGCAACTAATTCTGCAGCTGAAGTTTTACATGCCTCCATCACTCATGTTACTTTCAAACTGCCAATGGATCATATACAGTGAGGGACAGTAACTGTTGAGAAACAGTTGCTTGAACAAACTGGTTGAGGGATTGATGCCTTGGTCATTCTCTTTTTCATTTCAGATGCCCTGTATCATTTTAAAGCTGATGTTACTATACTAATTTTTTTCTATTCTGAGCAATTTTTTGAGGAGGAGTGTGGAACCACAAAAATCCATTTAAAAGTATCTTTTCAGCACTTATTCTATTTTAATTTTGAAGAAGGATTTTAGTTGAGAAATTCAGGACTGAAGTTTGCACAGAATTATTGTAAGAATGCCTCTATATTTTTCTTACTATTTTGCCTCTGTGGCTCTTCTTTATTAATGCTATTTACCTAGTAGAGCATATCCCTTTGCAATAACCTGTATTCTTCTTTTAGCCTTGTTCATTCTGAATTCATTAGTTCCATGCCCTTTGATAATAACTGGCCTTTAACAGTGCACAAGGTAGCCACTTATGAATCAGTAACCTTATTCAAATCCCTTCATAAAGTGAATTGCAGCAGTCATATAAATAAATGTTTCTGTGCCAGACTCTATGTCCTCAGTTCAGGAAAAAAGATCTAATTATAAGATTAGAGAAGAATAAAATGTTAGCAGTGTTTATACCTTCAGATATAAGGAAAACATTCTGATATCTTGTATATTCTGGTAACAGATGAATTCCATGTCTTGATTATCTCAAATAAAAATCTGAATCTGAAAATTAGTGTCTCCCATCCCAATATCAACTAGAGTCAGCAATGTGACTGCTACTTATGAATTAGTCCGAGATTAAAATATAAATGGCAACACAGCATAACTAAAACCTTTGACAATCTTTTCTGCTCTGGGCAGTACAAATGACAATAAAATAAAGACAAGAGGTCTGAACTAGTTTTGGGTATGTACTGAAACTGTTAGCCCATGTCCAATGTGACAACTGGATTGTACAGTCATGATATGCCTGCAAATGAGTCAGTGCTTGCCTATGAATGAGTCAGGCACTCATTCTGCTACAAAGTTTGACTTTGCAAACGATTGACCATTTTCTTAGAACTAGGAAGCTGCAAAATGTGGTTCAGATAGCTGGAGAATTATAAAATATTATAATTCTAAACTGCCTAATAAAAAATCCAAAATAAAAGAATACCTTGATTCTTTTTTCTGTTAGAGGTGTCTGCATTGAAAGCCAGAGAATCAAAGAATGTCCTCGAGTATGAAAACAAATGTAATTCAGTGTAACACTGAATACAACATATTTTTATTTAATTTTTGTGATGTAGATGTGCTTTTCTATTGAAAATATGTCCTGGTTTCATAATAGGAAATCATACAGGTCTCTGGATATGAAAAATATCAACAGACACTATGGTTAAAATAGAGCCCCAGCCTTCAACTGTATCAGTTGTCCCTATAATTAAAAAGAAACAGTGGAAGTGAAGCCAACTCATTTAATAAGGGATGAAGAATCTTCTTTTAAGAGAAGCAGGAGAGAGAATCAGAAGAGACAGTCTGTTCTGCAGCAGAGAAGTCAGAAGAACAGAAGGAGGAAGGAACTGAAATCATAAGTGAGAAACCACCCAATCTCTATTCCTAAGTGAGGTTTGAGACATGCAAAAAGATTTCAGACATCAATTAGGCAAGCTGTTTACTCCAGTTTTGGGATATTTGGATCAACAGTCAGGAATTAGAGGATAAGAAAGCCTGGTAGCTGGGATCCCTTGCTGAGGATTGGGCCATTGACAAAGTGATTGGATCAGGACAGGTTCCAATCTTTACAAGATCTTCAGGGAAGATCTTGTAAATTCCCAAAATAAATGAACCATCCTTTAGGGATGTATCCAGCATTTGAGGTAATCACTTGGGGTGGGGGTGCTCTATATTTTCCTGGATGACCACCAGGTATCCAAGGGCCTGGAAGAAATCTGAGTCATGCAGTCCATATGGCAAAGGCTTATAAGAAGCTCAATGATATCATATGCCAACACGGTAGCAGTAGTGAGTAGGATAGACACAGAAGCACTAACTATGAATAGATTGGCCAAACAACTCCGAGAATAGGAGGACAATTTCATTTCCTTCCTGTGTACCTGCATCTTGACTGTAGAGAAACTGACCCAAATATTGTCTGACGGTTCAAGAAGGATTGGTTGTCTTCGTGCGTATTTGTCAAGGTCTCAGCTGTTGGGAGTCAATCTTTCTCCACTCAAGGGAAATGGTATTGGTGAAACACACAACACACTGTGTGTAACCCTGTGGTTCTTCCTGTGTGACTGGGGGAGGACATGAGGAAGTGGGATGATGAACCTAGCTGGACACTAGAAGTTCAGATACAGGAAATGCAAGATAAAACCTAGCCCAAAGGCATGCATCCAGGAAAATTACTTCTCTGGTATCTATTGAGCATCTTAGAAGAGCTGATCATACTTTTGAGCCTGATGAAGGGAATTCTTGTTTGCAGTTCTAAATCAAGTAAATACTCCAATCAGGAACAGAAGGGTCTTGCCTTTTGCCAGGAGGAGAAAAGCGAAAACTGGATTTACTGGAAAATGCAATCATCATGCAAACACCTATCAAGATATGAAATACCTCATGCAAAACCCATTGTACAACATGGTCTGTCTAAAATAGGCCATGTTGCAAGCTTTTCACCCTCAGATTTTGTATAATGAAACATATAAGCAGAGACTTGTAGAGCCTCATCAAGAGGCCCAACTATGCCACAAATTTTAAAGGATATTGTTCCCTCACCAACAAAGCAAGTCATCCTGTTTCTCTCTGATCACAAGGTAGATCCTTCAAGACAATAAAAGACACAAACAAGAGAGGACTAAGGTCAAGAGCCTAGATTATAGGTAAATCTTGTTGATCACAGAACAAAAAAAGAGGCTGCAATGCATGAAGGACACGTACTGGAGGAACCGTCCACTTAGTCATATTCTCTTTGTTGACAGATCCACTTCTATGTATCTTCCTAAATCAGAGAGATACATATTTGATGGGTGGATGAGGGATTGGCTGAATGGTTGCATCCAGAGGTTATCGCTCAGTGGCTCAATATATAGAAGTGGATCAGTGATAAGTGTTGTCCCTCTTGAAAGAAGTATTATTTAATATTTTCATCAATGACATAGATGAATGGATTGAATACAACTTTAGCGAGTTTGCAGAGGGCACCAAGCTGAGTCGCGCAGCTAAGAAGCTTTAGGGACAGGATGCTATCCAAAGGGACTTTGACAAACTCCAGAAGTGAATTCACGGGAACCTTATGAGGTTCGACAAGCCAAGTGTAAGGTGCTGCACATTGGTCAGGGCAACCCCCATATCAGTATAGGCTGCAGGACGAACAAATTAAAATCAGCCCTGCCAAGAAGGACTTTGGGGTGATGGTGGATGAAAGCTTGGACATGATTTGACAATCTGCATTTGCAGCCAAGAGAGCCAATTATATCCTGGGCTGCATCAAAAAAGTGTGGCCAGAAGGTCAAGGAAAGTGCTTCTGTCCTTCTACTCTGCTCTCGTGAGAGCCCGCCTGGAGTACTAAGTCCAGGCCGGGAGTGCCCAGTACAAGAAGTACCTGTTGAAGCCCTTGGAAGATGATCAGAGGACCGGAGAACCTCTCCTCTGAAGACAGTCTGAGACAGCTGAGTTTATTCAGCCTGGAGAAGAGAAAGCTCCTGGGAGATTGTGGATTACCCAGAAAGAAATGGGGTATCCCTTTCCTATATTATTATGTGACACCTGAGAATTTTACACCTTTGGGAATTTTCAGTGTTGTGTTGAATTCCTGCACCCTGATCATTAAAGACTTTTTTTATTTACTGATTTTGTTCTACAGTGAACCGTTTATTTTGGATTATCTGAAATTTGTTTTCCAAGATGACCATGTACTTGGAGGGAGAGATAATTTTTTTTCAGAAACACCTTGCCTGGTTACATATAATCTGTTTCTCCAATAAATAAAAGAACATTTGGTATTTTTGTCCCCTGAGAAACTGCACTCAGTAACTAGATGGGATTGGGGTGGCGAACAGTTTTTTGGCTTAGATATGATGCGTTGAACTCTTCAGTTTTTATCTTGTTAAGCTTTTTACTATTCCTGAAGTAACTCTTTTATCTCATGCAGAACTGAATTGGAACATGGCTCAACACATAGGCTTGTTTTTCTAACAGGAAAGGACAGAAAGGAACTCTGTGTGTGTAGTGCTGTGCAGAGGCTGGTGAAAGAATTGAAGTAGAAAAACACTAACTTTGAAACAAAATTATCACATGTGTGCACTCCAGTATCAACATTCATTACATCTATATTTTTTCTCTGTTTAAATATCATGACACAAAAATATGTATTCCATTTCTGTATAAGTGTAAATAAAGGGGCAAACTGAATACAGTGACAAAATTATGCAAACCCTGAAATATTTAGGCAATGTACAATCTAGTTTTAGTTGTCTTTAGTCTGTGTTTACTTGTCATTAGTTGTCAAGTGAAATTATCATGAGGATGAGCAAAAGCTCTGTGGCACACACATAAGATGCTGGTTTGTTTCCAAAATTCTGTACTAAAGTATGGTAATATCTGAAGGGAAAGTAGTTAATTCTTTAAGAGAAGACAGAAACTAAATGTAAAAAACCATTATGAGATGTAGAAAGAAGGGTTCCTGTATCTGTGAAAGACTTAACAAGCCCTTCGTTCTCTTGTGGCTGTGCAGTCCATTATAACAAACCTCTTCTTCATCTTCTCTATCACTTGTATCAGGAAGTTGTCATCAGTTCCCTCCAGGAGTTTCCTGGGCCGCTTATGGTCTGTTCTGCTGTTCATCCAGCAGATATTGAGCTGATTTAAGTATCTGATGAGGCTCAGGGTCTCTGAATGTAAGGCTACTTCCAACTGGAAGAAGGTCTCATCTACTTTTCTTCCTGACCAAGCAGTCTATAGCAGACACTCACTATAACGTTCCCCATACCGTCCAACTCCTTTATCCTTACCCAAAACCCCCATCTCCAGGCAGTGCTGCATGCGCTCCAGTTCCTCTCTCATATGAAAGAAAACTGTCTATCCTTGTGTTCCAAGCAAGTTCTTTTTAAAAACCCTATATCTATCCATTATAGCGCTCCATAGTCCTGGATGTGATTTCATCACATTTCTGCAACCCCAGCAAAACCATAGCCCTGCAACTCCACACAGATCTCTAATTCCTTGTTTTCATTCTCTGTGCTACAACCAGGTACAGGCATTTCAGAGAGGCACCTCATCATGATGATTTCCAGACAGACTCTGTGTTTTTCCCCTGTAGTAATGCCATGGAGTCACTTCCTTTCTTGCATACAAATGTTTGAGACGACTCTTCTTTAGCCCTCTTTCTCTGATTATGTATTCCCTTTTTTTCATGTGAGCCCAGGCCCTTTGCTTGCTGACCTTGTTCATCACTCCCCCACATGGCTCCTACTCTTTTCCTTTCGTAGTTTAAATCTCTTCCTCTCCAGTCAGACAACTTGTTTACTCTGCTCAGGTACAGAATAGCAGCAGGATCCTACCAGTGGTGGCTCCTCCAGCAGAGGTGACCCTCTTTCTGCGCTGCCTGAAACTTGCTGTCACCAGCACTGGGTCCTTGCAGCTGGTGGGGACCAGCTGGCACGCGCTCACTTAGGAGTTACCAGTATTGTATCCAATGCCTCACATAAGACTTGCCAGTACTAAAGAGAGCAAAGATAAGAAAGAAACAATTATCAGACCCTGTTTTTAGCATGCATTCGGGGTCGGCATGTCATCCTTCCCTTTCCATGAGGAACGGGAGTCAGGGGGAATATTTGTTTTGCTTTTATTTCCATGTTTGGAAGCAAAGAGGTCTGGCATTTCAGATACCACATACAGGAAATTGTATGCTTTAGCTAGGTGAAAATCAAATATCCTTATGTAACAAAGAGGAAAGTCTTCAGAGGTATATATAAGGAAAAGAAGATGGAACAAGTAACTATGGCCAGTAGTTTCTGATGTTTGCAGCATTACTGTCTGCTGATGTTTCAAGGAGGCTCTGGAATTCATGGCAGTCACTGCTGCTGCATCCAGGGACAATCCATAACTTCCTGAAATCCTACTTTAGACTTAGACTCCTGTTACGACCCGCCCCAGGAAAAGAGGGGGGGAGAGTAACCCAGGTTTTATCAAAAATTCCTTTGGGGTGGATTAAAGCGAAGCAACACTAAATAATCGGTGTATGAAAACATATATTGATAAGATTTATTTTAACAATTTTCAATCAATAGGTAAGTTAACATTTTTGGGTGCTGTCACAACCTTTCTGGGGAGGAGAAAAATGCATAGGGGAGAGAAAGGCAGGATAAGAGCAAGGGAGAGTAAGGGATAGAAAAGCTGAGAGCAGACAGATGTCCATAGTCACCACCCACAGGGTCCAGCGATGAAACTTGATAGTTGCAGCTTCCATGTCTGTCGGTTGAAGTGGTGGCCTTGATCTGCTGGGGGTGAAGGAGGGAAGCCCCCACACTCCAAGAAGTTATGAATTATCATATCCATGCTCAGTGCCACGGGCCATGCCTCGAGCCTCCAACCTCTCCCTGGGCCCTGTGCAAGAGCTCCTGTGTCTGGCCCGGTTCCCGCCCTTTCAAGATTAGCAGAAGGAGGGAGGGGCCCGATTGCTCGTCAGATGTATCAACAGTCAAAAGCCTGCAAGCTCAGCTCTTATCCTTTCAGGACTTCACACCTTCAGCACTGGAGGGAGGGAGGGGCCCGGCTGCTCATCAGAGGTATCATGCAAGTCAAAAGCCTGCAAAAGTCTCCTAGAATGCATAAATCATTAACCATTTCAGTCTCTGACAACTCCTGTCTAAAAACATGTGAGAACTATTTAAACACAATACTAAGTTCTTCTTCGGTGAAGTGTGCGTTGAAAGTTTCTACTGAAAGCCAGACCTCCTACTTCTCATCCCTACAAGCACACTGATCTGGCAACCACACCACTTGGCTTGGCTTTTCTCTGTAGTAGCCATTCTCTGAAAGCCACAGTTTGCTATGGAGTAACCCACAGAGGTTTGTTGCCTTGACCCTGCAAATTTTAGTCATATTGGTACTACGTGAACTGCAAAATCTGAAGACATTATCACATGTGACTGTCTTCTTCAGATATCTGCTGCAAATAAAAACCCAAAGATGGGGTAAGACATCCTCACTGCTCCATTCTTCCAATGAGTACTCCACTCCATACTAAATGGTGAAAGACTAATCTACACAAATTACCTTCAGTACAACTTGTAGAACTGGGACTTGGAGGTCTGTAAATGGTTTGAAAGACTGCTGCAATGTGGAGGGAGCTCAGTAAGTAGTTTGTTATTACATGGATTTGTCCACCCTTTAATTCTACTCCAGAAGATGACTTGGACAGAAGTGCCTCACTTTTTCTCATTCTCAAGCATTGATTTGCAAATCACTAGAGTTCAGAGCTGAGCATAAGTGCCTAATATTTTTTATTCTGTTTATAAAATGAAAAGGAACTACCAGCAAAGTTTAATGATCATATTTGAAGATTACTTCTTTTACATTCTTTCAATCTATAGATGCCAGAAAACAAGGTAGCAATTCAAACTGCAAATCTCTTGTGAACTTGCAAAGCCATAAGGAGCTTAGTCTCCCTTGTAGACTTCTTTGCATACAATGCATCCTCACTAGAAGAGAAAAGGAGTATTGTTAGCAATAAAAAAAAATAAAAAAGCAATATCCATACTAATAAACAAGAAAAACAACATACAAAGTGCCCAAATATTAAACACTGGTTGATACACTGAAAGAGTATTTGTAATATATGGTCCTAGGAAAATATATTAATTGCAAAAAAGAGTTAGAGGACTTCCTTCCTTCCTTCCTTCCTTTCTTTCATTCTTCCTCCCTTCCTTCTTTCCTTCCTTCCTTCCTGTAGGCTAGCAACTCCCACAGCCAACAAATCCTGCATGCAAATTCATGCTTCATCAGAAGATCAATGAGTGATTAATTTCTGTGAATGAGCAGCACAGAAAAGAAAGCACTGCAAAAAGCACACCCAACATTATACTCAGTGGCATCAGCCCAAATATAAGAACCTTTTAAAGGAAGCAAAGCTTCTGAAAAAAACATTGGAATAACATTTCGCATTTCCCAACACTTACCAGCAACTATTTCACCTATGCCCTTACACTTAAAGGCACAGAGCTATACACACAGTCCCAGATTTTGCTTATGTTTTAATTTAATTGTCAACATTTAACCTAAAAAATCCAAATACTTTTAGGTTAGATTTTACTTGTTACAACCTGTTTCCACATATTAACAGCCTACTGGCTGTTTCTGGTTTTTTCATAGATTTCTATTAAAAATATCAATAATTTAAATAAATTATGTTTATATTGAGGTCTGCATTTAGTAACAGGTAAGCTATTTTCATTCTATAAAATTATTTATATAAAAATTAATAAAAATATTTTACATGTAAGAAACAGTCACAAAATTTTAAGCTTTCTGGTGCCATTGCAGGCCAAGAATGAAGGCTATTTGGCTTTCCTTTTAATATTCTTTAAAAATTACTCTTATTTTCCATTACAGATTATCTTTATTGTGTAAAACTTTATAACTTATTCAATTACAGTGGCAGAAAAGCAGAACTTTAATGTTTTTAGCTGATGATCTCCATATGATATGAGATAAACAATATGTCCTTTATTCACATAACAACTCATGATATAATTTCACAGACTGATTCTGTACTAGTGTCACTTGATCAGTCACTCATCTAAGTTGGGTTGCTAATGTCATCAGCAGAGACCTTTCACTAGCTCGTACTTCTCCTGCTGATGTTCTTAGTTATCTCCTTTCATTGTTTATTAGAAGTTTGCTCTTTATCCTTTCCTTTCCTTTCTTTTCCTTTCCTGAAATTTCCTGAAATTTCCTTTCCTGAAATTTCCTTTCCTTTTTTTTCCAGTTTCTCTGAGTTGTTGAGAATCATGTTTAAAGACATGTTTAAAAACAATATTTCTTCAGTATCATGTCCTGTTGTAGGATATTTCTTGTTTGACATGTGTCAGTTAAGACCAATCTCTTCCTTTTTGTCTTTTACCTATGCTCCACTAAGGTACCCTGGTGAGTCTGTTATCCAGGGATGTATGCTTACAGCACCTACCTTGGAATACTTTTGACAATAGACTTTCTTGCTGGAAAATTACTGTCTGATTGAAGTGAAAACACTTCATGAAAACATCAACTTCAATGGATTTTTTGAAGGAATTTTTCCTGACCAATGGGAAAGAGACAAAGAGAGGCCTGAATTGAGAAATTGACAGCTCTGTATGACAACAGACTTCTAAAATTTTTCAGCTTCTCTAAAGCAACCAACAATTCTGGTGCCTCACAGAATCCTACTTGTAACAATCGCAGAATGAGTTGTACTTGCGTGGGTTTCTCCCACCATCAGTCACAGGCAAAGCGGTCTAGAGCTGGAGTATTTACTTGACTTACTGGCAGACAAAGCAAACCTCCAATCCCTGACTCATTAACTGTGAAAAGAAAAACAAGAACATAACCATTTCAGTGAACACTTACATAAACACTTGTCTCCTCCACATTTATAAAATTTTCCACAATTTTTCTGCAGGTTATGCCTGCAGCTTAGGTGACAGGTATCATAGACAGTGAGACTGCACGAGTAAAGGCTTCTTTTACCCTTGGACAGAGTGTCACATCCCTTTGTCCTTCCCCCAGCATGGGTCAACTATGAGCCCACAGGAGATATAGTGCCCTGGCATGGGTCACCCATGAACACAGTCCCACAAGGTGGACATGTTGGAGAGATAGGATTTGGCATCTGACCATTTTCTTCCTATTCAAACTTAATTTTCAAATTACAACCGTAGGAGCATGATATGTCTTCATGTTCTAAATTAAGGAGCCTTTGTAGCTAATTTTAGATGGACTCACCTTCCAATGAAATAGTCCTGTGAAATTAGTAAGAAAAGTTGTTCAATTTACAATTAGAAGGCATTCTTTCTTTAGAGGAGGTCCTCATTGATTTTTCTTCTTTTCTTTATAAAATCTGGCAATAATATCAAGCAAAATATGGTTAAAAAAGAATAGGGTTTGAGTTTTTTAATCTATATAAAAATAGTTTTATATATAAAATAATTTTATATATATAAAATATATTTATTATATTTTTTATCTATTCCCTAAATTTATTTCATTTCTTCCATGTTTCACCAACATGGGTTTTTTTGACATAAAGGTATACTCCCAGAACACTGCGTAGTTAAGATATCCTTAATGCCATCTTCATCCATGACACAATCTGGATGATAATATGTTGATTAAAATGCAATTGCTCCTATGTTCTTAATAAACAATGTATCAGTGATCTGCTGCTATTGAATAGCATTTCCTCTATCTTTAGATCATCTCTATAGTCAGGGAATAACTTTCAAGATATTTGGGTGAAAAAACTTATATCAACTTGGAAGACATACTCAAATCACATACTTGGAGATGAAGAGCAAAAGCTGGTGTATCTAGTAATTTGGCCAGCTTTAAGCAAAGGTATTTCACCTTTAATTTTTACTCAAAGTTCTTATCTTTTTTAACAAGAATGTGTGATATAAAGGTGCTTTCCTTCACAGTAGTGCTTCATACAGTCTCTATCATCGTTTGATACAAATCGTCAAGCTACTAGATTGCATTATTAGAAAATATATTTTTTCAATCATTTTTTTATTAGATGGGCTAGTAGAGTTTTTAGGAATATTAAGGTGACTTTTGCAGCTTTCTGTCTGATGAAATGCCTGCTAGAGACGCCTCTGTCAACACACGATGTGCAGCAGAACAGCTCACCTCCTTTTCATTCAGAGTAGTACCCTTATGCTAATTTAAACCCTTTTGATTTCTGCTTATGTTTGGAGTCGGGAGGGGAATTTTCTAAAACAATGGAGAACATTATCAGAAACATCCATCGTTTCAGGTAATTCAGAAATAAAGTCAGAACACTCTGCACTGGCAGAACTTATTCTGTGTTATATATTAGAAAAAGGTTCTTCACCCAGAGGCTGGGCACTAGAACAGGCTCCTCAGGGAAGTCATCACAGCACCAAGACTGACAGTTCAAGAAGCATTTGGATGATACTCTCAGGCACATGATGTGACTCTTGGGGATGGTCCTGTGCAGGGCTAAGGGTTGAAATTGATGATCCTTATGGGTCCCTTCCAACTCAGCATACTGTGAGATTCTGTGATTTACAAGTATGTTCTGATCCATTGTGAAATTTTGCTTCCTTTAAAAGAAAAGACATATTAAAAATTAACATCACTTTTCCATGAGAATAAAAACATCTTGGCAAATCATCAACAGAATCAGAAACATCCCTCATCCAAGCCCTCAACAAGCAGCAAAATTCCCTAGAGAGTAATTCAGGTCAGAAAATTGTTTTTTCCCCAGTTAGAGAAAGACTCCCAGTACTATCACACACACTCCTCTTGGTGCTGTTGCGGTGTTTGGTGTCAGCTAGATCTGATGTACCTTCAGGCCAAGCCTTCTGTCACTCATCTACTACTAGGTCCAGTGCCCTGATAGCAGCTGAAGGGAAAAGATAATTCTGGTCAGCATATGATTGTCATTGACTCGTGCCGTCATCCAAGCTGGCGTCAACATCAAGGTTTTGGTTTTTATGATCACAGAACCTTTAGGTATCAAGGACTGCCACGAAGAAATGTAATATCTCTGGTAAAGTGGAGCAAGAACACTTTTGTCAAGAGGCGGGTCAACCTGGTCAGAGGAGATTTACACTAGGAAAATGGAGTAGTGAGATTGCAAAGCACAGTCAAATAAAGATATAAACAGTAGAAAGAGGTGGAAAGCAGAAGGTGAAGAGCAATGGTAACAAGAAAGACCTAAAGAATGATGAAGCAGAAAGTAAGGGAACCAACCTGAAGTACATGCTTACAAATATATGCAAGGGGAAACAAGTGGAAGTGAGTAGAACTTCAACCACAAGACTGGGACATTGTTTGAAAAACTGAGGTGTTGTAGGACAGCTAGCACAGTTGCACTGAGTGATGGTCAGGTTTAAGATCTTCAAGATGGACAGAACAAGGAGACAAGCTGCTCTTACTGTGAAGGAGCATCTTGGGTGCATGGCGCTCCTCTACGACATGTGCAAAAGGTGGTCTGAGAGGTCATAGGGCAAGGCCAGAGACCATGCCAGCAAGGATGGTAGCATTGTGTCAACCCAACCAGGGTGTGGAGGTTGGCAAGCTTCAACCATAGGAGAAAACCTCTGTGTCACAAATGCCAGTTCTCAGGGTGAACTGTAACCTCCCTGACATCTGCTGGCAATGTAGTGCAATAAGCTTCAAGAACTCATGATTTCCAGAAGGTGTTGGACTGACATGTAGCTGGATCTGCTGTTTGATAACAAGGCATATGAGGTGGTGGATGCGATAATCAGTGACTGGCTTCTCTGTAGTGAGCATGATATCTCAGAATTGTTATGAAACATGATCTAAACTAATTTAATCTTCCAGAAAACCAAGACGGTGCCAGAACAAATAGCGCAAAGGTATGTATTATTCTGTGAAGGGAGCTGACTTTTTTTACTGTGAAAAATTGTCAAGTGATCACATAATTAGAATGATGTGCTCAAATCACACTTTTCAAGACCTCCTAGAAGTCACATAGGATGTAGAAGGACAAAAAATAAATAAAATAAAATAATAAAAAAGAAAGGTTCTTCTTGGAAGAATTTCTTCCATGTACCAAATGAAAATTCTGACTTCTATATTGTGCTGAAATAGCAGGCCTCCTTTCTTGCTCTGCACATGGCCATGGTGTGTGTTGTATTTTTAATAATTGTTATTTTAACAGCAAAGATTACTCCCTTGAGATCATATCAGAATCACATGACATGGATTTTCATTTTCTTTTGGTGCATTTAAAGTTTTTTCTCAGTGAAATGAACTGTGTTGACTGCTATGTATGAGATGCCAAACATCCATCTTATTTTTAGCAACAGAAATAAGACAGTCGAAAAACATTTAGGGCCAAAGAGACTGTGGAAGTGGGTAAAGTATAAACCAGCATAGATGATAAAAAGAAAAAATACTTAAGTATACATATGTCATACTATGTTAATGTTAATTCATTATCAGTAACCAAAATATTTAGTAACTACATAAAAATGAATAAGCAAACTATTTATTGATCCTGCACTTGTTCATAGAGGAAGTACTACATACTGTTACTAAAGAAGAAGGACCACATAATGACAGTGGTTTTGAAAGATAAATTTAAATAACAACTCATAAAATGTATAAAATAGTGCAAAACTTGGGAATACAATTATTTATACTTACATATGAATACATTATACCCCTATATGAAATGTTTTACTGTTTGTGGTAAAGTCTCAAAAGGTGTTAAAAATCTTATGAATTGTAGAATATTTTGTGTTGGAAGGGACCCTTAATGATAAACTATTCCAAACCCCTGCCTATGGGTATGGCCTATTTCACTAAAACAGGTATTCAAAGCCCTGTTCAATCTGACTTCAAACACTTCCAGTGATGGAACATCCACTTCCCTGGGTAATCTGTTCCACTGTCTCAAAAACCTTATCTTAAAAATCTCTTCGCTATATCTAGTCTAAATCTACTTTCCTTCAGTTTAAAACCACTACCGCCCATCCTGTCATTACAAGCCCTAGTAAAAATTCTCTCTCAATATTTCTTCAAAGTTCCTCTTCAAATAGTGAAATGCTGGTATGAGCCTTCTCTTTTCCAGCCTGAACTCTCTTAGTCTTTCTTCAGAGAGAGATGTTCCAGCCCCCTGATCATATTTGTGGTCCTCCTCTGGACCCTCTCTAAAAGGTTCATGTATTGATGTGGATGTAGCATTTCAAGTAGGATCTGACAAGAGCAGAGACAGAGAATCACCTCCCTTGACCTGCTAACCACAGTCCTTTTGATGAAGCCAAGGTTACAGTTGGCTTTCAGAGCTGCAAACAGACGTTTCCATCTGACGTCTAATTTTTCATCTACCTGCACCACCAAGTCCTCCTCTGCAAACCTGCTCTCAAGCAATTAATCACTCTCTGTACTGATAAAGGGAATTGACTCAGGTGCAGGACCTTGTACGTGGCCTTGAACTCCACAAAGTTCTTGTGGGCCCGCTTCTCAAGCCTGTCACGGTCCCTCTGTTTGGCCTCTCTTTCCTTAAGCATACCGATGACAACACTCAACTTGGTGAGGTCTGCCGAGCTGTTAAGGGTGTACTCAATTCCACCACCTATATCATCAATGGAGATATTAAATTATATTAGTCGCAGTATATACTTTTGGGAGACAGCATTTATCACTGGCTTCCATTTGGAGTTTGGTGTGTTTACTGCTCTCTTTGGATGTCAGCATGAACCCAATTCGTCTTCTGTATAACTGTCCATCCATCAAATCCATATCTTCAATTTAGAGGAAAGAATTGCGAGGACCATATCACAAGTCCTGCAGAAGTACGTGTAGATTTTCCCTGACTGATGTAGTCATTTCATTGTAGATAGCTACAAGATCAGTCAGGCAGGATTTACCTTTTGTGAGGTAATATTGGCCATCTCTGATCACCATCTCATCTTCCACATACTTCAACATGAATTCCAGGAGGAACTGTTCCACGATCTCAGTGAGAACAGAGGTGAAGCTGACTGGCCAATATTTCCAAGGTCCTCCTTTTTATTTTTTTTTTTTTAAATGAGTGTGAAGTTGCTGGGACTTAGCCTGACTGCCATAACTTTTTCAAATGTGTTGGAGACCAGCTTGGCAATCACATCAGCCAGTTCCCTCAATAGCCTGGTCTACATCTTATTGGGTGCCACAGACATCTGTATATTCATGTCCCTCAGGCGATCTTGAATCTGATCTTCTCTTCTAATGGATGAGTCTTCCTTCTCCCAGTCCCTGTCTTAAGGTTCATGGCCTTGGAGATGGGAGAAGAGTGATTGTCAGTGAAAACTGAGGCAAAGAGATTGCTGAGTACCTCAGTCGTCTTCATGTCATTTTCACTTACTTTCCTGTGAATAAGAAGACTACTTCCATTAGTAAAGTCTAAGTATTTTCTCATGTTTACATCCAAACAGAACTTCAGGATAGAATTTAAACTGTTTGACACAATGTTATTCTCCATATTCTCTAAGAGAGTACTTTTTCCTTCTCTGGGTTGACACAGCTTTAGGTGCAGGGAAAGTTTGAGTAGGAAGCTGCTACTACGTAAATACAAATTAGGGTATGTTCATTGATAAGACAACTACAGTTGTTTAGCAAATTCCTATCTCTACCATGAATTCTGGTAGAGAATGAGCTCAGGAATGTAAAACCATGGTTTTGTAAGTGTCTTACTGGAAAAAGAATAAAATCCACAAAGTATTTCACATCATCTATAACTTTTAACTGGAACTATATTCTAATTTTATATTTTTTCCATCTAATTTGGAAGATATATTTCAGTTTAAAAAATACTGAGAGACTTTTGGTTCTGACTCTTCATGTTTATAGTCACTTAAGTATTCTTTGTTGATACAAGAAATGCATGGAGTTACTTATGCAAGAATTGATGATTTTCAGTCTTAGTCTCTTCTGATGTCTTTTTGTTTTGAGCTATCATCAAACTCCTTTTGTCTTCCTGTTTCACAGATAGATTTCCCATAAGAAATTAAATGCACTTTTCCCTTTTGGTATTCTTGACAAGAAATCCATTTGCTTTCTTTTATGAGAGATGATGTCCTTGAATGGAATGAACACAGTTCATCATCCTGTTCCCCACTGAACTCATGATCTTGAAGTGTATTTGGTCACAATGACAAATCCCACATGGTAAGATTAGAAGACAATATATTGATAGCAATCCATTGTAAGTACTCAGTTTTTATGAAGACTAATCTAATTACATCTCCACCGAAAAATAAACTCTTTATTATCATTTTTCTTGTTTTAGTATTATTAGAATTATTATAATATTCCATGCATTTTTACAGGATGATTACTACACTGGAAACAACAATGGAATTATTCTTTTCTTAATTTTTTTTATTTTTTTGAGCAGAGTGTTTTTGAAACCTCTCCATTCATATATTTGACATTTTCTAAAGCTAACATATGAGTTCTGAATACATTGTAAAAATAGCCCCAAGCATTACCATTTCACACAGAATCAGGATCTGACTGGTTTTACTTAACAGTTGGTTTCACGCAATACTTTGATTCTTGCCTAAAATATACACAACTCCTTTGTCTGTAATATATTTTATTATATATTGCAGCTTTAACTAAATGCTGCTTTGGAATGACAATGCAAAAACAAGTTGTTAAGTGAAAAAGTTTCAGGTTTGAATGCTCAATATCTCTAAAAATCAGACCTTCAGTGTTGTTCAGGGAAGAGAGAACAACAACTTACAGACTGAAATTAAACTAGACACATGTAAAAAGCAACCTGTAATCATAGTTTGGCCAAGCTCAGTTCTATCACTCAGAAAATAGTGCTCATTTTCCATCCTTGTGATGATCTCAGCATGGATGATATTACCACAGAGACCACTTATGTGGAAAAGAAGTCAGATCTTATCACAGGCATAAAACATAGATCTTTGTTACTAATGCCCTTTCATAAAAATAAAAAAAAAATTACAATGCTTAACTCAGTTTTCAATGAAAAACTCTATTTTACATGTTTCCTTTTGGTGTTCTGCCATAAACCTTTTCCATGAGATAAACTCATGACTGGTGTCAATGCCTGCCCATATCTGTCTTAATACCTGCAAGAATTCCAATCTCCTACTCCAGCCATCACATGACCCAAAAAAAACCTCTAAATGTTTAATATCTACAGTGAACATGTATAATTTCTGCCAGTGTTCAGGAGTTTAAGACCCGATGTGACATTTTCGCAAAATACTGGAATAAAAAAAAGTAGTGGAACAATCAGCTGTTTCAATATTCTTTTAAATATTTCAGGATATGAGACAGAGCTTTAAACAGTTGTATAAAGCTCCAGTAGATTTTCTCCAAACGAGTATGTTCTAAAAGCTTTAAACAAAGATGTATATTTACCAGAAATTTTATTTTGCGTCTCATTCTGCTGCACTTTAGCTTAGTCTGAATCAATTTACACAGAATCTCTACATGTTGAAGAAAAAACTATCTTTTTTCCTGTCTTACTTTAGATCAGGGAATATTCCTACTTCATTTCAAACTTTATTCTGCTCCTGTTACATAAAAGTAATTATACAATTTATTTTACCTTTTTCGTTCTTTATGTCTGCAATGTAATAGTGGGTATTTTAATGTTTATAAGTTCCAGTGGTTTGTCTAAATAAGTTGTCTGTTTTTCAGGTCTCATCTCTGGGAAATGGGAGTGCCTAAGAGAAGATATCTCATGCATAGTGAATGGGAAATCTGAATGCAGGGAAGCCTGTGCTGCTGACAGGTACTAAGTTGATGCCATTGTAATAACCAACATGCCAGAGTTTTTGTTTATACTTGGGTTTTAAAATAAATATGGTTTTGTTGTCTTTTTTCTTAGTTTCCTGAACATTTGCATCAAAAAACTGTTTCTGAAAGAGGATTTGTATACATTAATTTATTATTCAGATTTGTGTTGCAGCTACACAATCTTTGAGCAACACACTTGCTGATTAGAATGAAGCAGAACATTATATGGGGGACTGAATAGAAATAGTTATTTTTCTCTTCTTGCTCGTGCTTGGACCTGCAGGGAACCAGCTTGGTCTCTCTCTCAAATCAGATTTGCCTCAGGGATCTCAAACTGCACAACCATCAACCTCTCAGTCTTGACTTTATTGTGATGCTTGAATAAAGTGTCTATTACTCAACTATATGCTTTATTTTAATGTTCTTATAAGACTTTACTACCTTAAAGTATTTTTTTTCATTTCCACATACAGTTCAAACCTATCGCCATTCCTATTTTTAAAGAATATAAATATTCTGCCTATTCTTTGAGTTTATATTTCATTTCTTCATTTTAATTTTTCCACTATTGCAACATGGTTTAGGTGAAAATCAGGTAGTTATATATATTTTATTTCTTTGGGATGCATAGTCATAATGCCTGTCAATTAATTATTGAGAATTAGGTAGTTTTTAAAAAATAATAATGAATTGCATTAGTAAAGAAAATCCTTGCTGGAACTATTTGTTAAGTTATGATTAATTTGATCAAAAATTTTGATCTAGATATTAGATCTAGAATAAAATGGAAATAAATTTCCTAGAATTTTACAGCTGTGTAAAATATGAATTTGTAATATCATTGCTGCCCAAAGGAATTCAGGTCTGCTGAAAAGAATAGTGTGAGGAATTTTTTAATGATTTAAGTCCAGTGAATGGCACTGCTTTTTGCCTAGTCATTACTTTTATACTGTGATTAGAATATGATAAAAGGGCTGTTTACGTCAAAAGTGTGGGAAAAAGACCACAGTAGTCACTCTTTCCTTTTAACTCAAACATTGCTAATTTTCAAGATGTTTCAAGTGACTTTGAATAAAACTGATAAATGTTCAAAGGATTTCCTTCAGATTAGAATTATGTATATGATAGTGCTTTAAGCAAAACAAGTCTATCTCAACTCTATCAGCCTTTAAATGTTTATTAACATTTCTGAGCCAATACAGAAATTTGTTACAGAAAATTGTATCTCTTCCCCAACAAGGGGAAGACAGTTTGACAGTTCCTAGATAAAAATTTGGCCTATTCTCACTTGAGAGATATACACAGAAGAGAGTAGCCCTTAATGTACCAGCCGAGCAACCATAACAGTGAAGAGTCATCTTACAAGGCTGACACCATCCTGCTTTTTGAAAATTCTAATACCACTTTCTCAATGAGTAAGACCCGCAGATTGTGCAGGGAAGTGATTGAGAATAGCCCTGTGGAGAAGGACTTGTGTTTCCGGGGTGACAAAATGCTCAACATCAGTCAGCAACATGTTCTCGCACCCCAGAAAGCCAGCCATGTCCTGGGCTGCATCAAAAGGAGGCCAGCAGGTTGAGAGAAGTGGTTTTCCCCCTCTACTCTGCTTTTGTGAGACCTCACTTAGAATACTGTGTACAGTTCAGGTGCCCACAACATAAGAAGGACATGCAACTGTTGGAGCAATTCTGGAGGAGGTCATGAAGTTGATAGGAGGACTGGACCAACTCCCCTACGAAGACAGGCTGAGAAAGTTGGTGCTGTTCAGCCTGGAGAAGAGAAGGTTGTGTGGAGACCTTAGAGCAGCTTCCAGTTTGAGCAACCTTCCATAGCAAAAGGTGTCCCTGCCCAAGGCAGGGAATTGGAACTAGATGATCTTTAAGGTCCTTCCCTAAACCATAAGAAAAAAAAAAAAAAGGGACTGTCATCCTCCAGCAATCTAGACAGAGAGCCGTGCTGGGACTTATAACTCATAGTTTTTGCTATTTAGTAACAGGTGGAAAATCATAAAAAAACCGCTAAAATTACTAACCTGTATTGGAATTCATTAGTTAAAATATCTGTGTGCTTTCTGAATTAAGATTGTTCTATATGTCTGAAATAAGACACAACAAACCTCAGGAATATGTATTACTTATGATCATTTCCTTCCATGTATTTGATGTTTCAAACTTTGACTTTTTCATTTAAGTTGTGGGTATTATCTGGCATTATCACAATGATAAATAAGAAAAAAATAATAAAATTAAACTGCTGTCATCAACTGCTATTATTCATTATTGTATTCTTCAAGTAATACTTTTTCAGGAACTCGTAAGGTATATTTTGCAGACTCTCAAAATGGCTGACGTTGGAAAGTACTCTGGTGCAAACCCTCTGCTCAAGCATAGTCACGGAATCACAAGATTACAGAATATGCTGAGTTGGAAGGTAGCCTTGGCCCTGCACAGGACCATCCCCAAGAGTCACACCATGTACCCAAGAGTATCATCCAAATACTTCTTGAACGCTGTCAGGCTTGGTGCTGTGACCCTTTCTATGGGGAACATGTTCCAGTGCCCAACAACACCCTGGGTGAAGAAACTTTTACCCAATATCCAACCGAAACCTTCCCTCCACAGAGAAGAGATCAGTGCCTGCCTCTCCTATTCTCCTCACAAGGAAGTTGTAACTGCAATGAGGTCTCCCCTCAGTCTCCTCTTCTCCAGGCTGAACAGAACAAGTAATCTCAACCACTCCTCATACAGCTTCCCCTCAAGGCCCTTCACCATCTTCATTGCCCTCCTTTGGACACTCTCTAATGGCTTAATATCTTTCTTATATTGTGGTGCCCAGAATTGCACACAATATTCAAGGTGAGGCCACACTAGTGCAGAGCAGAGTGGGACAATCCCCTCCCTTGACCAGCTGAAGATGCTTTGCCTGATACCTCCCAGGACATGGTTGGCCCTCCTGGCTGCCAGGGCACTGCTAACTCAGATTCAATTTGCCATTGACCAGGATCCCCAGGTCCCTTTCCATGCCACTGCTTTCCAGCATCTCATTCCTCAGGCTGTATGAACATCCAGGGTTACCCCATCCCAGGTGCAGAATCCGGCACTTTCCCTTGTTGAACTTCATGTGGTTGGTGATTGCCCAGTTCTCTGATTTGTCAAGGTCTCTCTGCAGGGCCTCCCCGCCTTCGAGGGAGTCAGCAGCTCCTCCCACTTTTGTGTCATCTGCAAATTTGCTTAGTGTCCCTTCCAGTCCTGTGTCCAACTCATTTATGAAGATGTTGAAGAGCACAGGGCCTAAGATGGAGCCCTGTGAAACCCTACTAGTGACAGGTCACCAGTCTGATGTCACTCTCTGTGCTCGACCCGTGAGCCAATTGCTCACCCACCACAGGATGTGTTTATCCAGCTGTGTGATGGATACTCTGTCCAGAAGGACCCTGTAGGAGACAATATTGAAAGCTTTCCTGAAATCCTCAAAGATTGCATGAACTGTCTTCCCTTGATCAGTTAGGTGGGTTACCTTGTCATAGAAAGAAATTAGGTTTGATAATCAGGACTTTCCTCCTATGAAGCTCTGATGGCTGAGCAACAGCAGTGCTGTCTTTCAGGTGTTTTTCAATACCTCCCAGAATAATCTTCTCCATAACTTTACCAGGGACTGAAGTGAGACTGACAGGCCTGTACTTTCCGGGGTCCTGCATTTTGCCCTTCTTGAAAATCAGGACAATTCCAGTCAGCTGGGAACTCTCCTGATTCCCTGCTCGAAAATCATCCTGACCAGGATGTCTATAGCAGACTCCCATGATGACATCCACATTATTTGTTTGCCCCCTGATTTTTACCCAGAGGTTCTCAACTGTGCCATTGCCACACATTCTAATCATTCTATAACATACAGTGCAGCCCCTGGACCTCTTGTGCCCTGCCTATTCCTCCTGAAGAGCCTGTAACCATCCAGCAGTCACCTGGAGCCAATTCCCCAAGAACACGTCTAGCTGGCTTTTGTATATCTTCGAAGATGGAGAGTCCACAATGTCTGTGGGTAATTTAGTCTAGTGGTCTGTGACCCTCACTGTGACAAAATGATGTTCAGCGGCAACTTCCTGTGTTGACAGTTGTGCCCATTGCCTCTTGTTGGGACACTGAACACCACTGAAAAAAAACAGACTCTATCTTCTGTATGCACTCTCTACTGCTCCTAAGCTATGTATATACATTGACAAGATACCACTGAGCCCTTCATTTCTCCAGGATAAACAGCCCCAGCTCTCTTAGCCTTTCCTTACAGAAGCCAATGTTGTAAGTCCCTTCAGCATCTCTTGAACATCTCCATGGCCCTTCACTGGACTCTATCCAGTGTGTCCATGCCTAACTTGTACTGAGGAACCCAAAACTGAAACAGTACGCCACATGTAGCCTCACCAGTGATGAATAAAAGGGAAGGATCACCTTGACTTGCTGGCAATACTGCACTTAATGCATTCTAGAATTCCATTTAGTTTATCTGTGGCAAGGGCATATGCTGACATATTTACCTTGGTCTCCAAGACCTTCTCTGCCAACCTGCTCTCCAGCTAGTTGTCATGTTTACTAGAAAACCTCCTTTAGTCATAGATTTGCCAATGATATCACAGACTATCGCACGTGGTTATGATGCAAATCTTGCATGTACCACCATACTGACTGCTAATAAAGGGACCAGATATTTTAACTTTTGCAAAAAATCTAATACTGCAGCCTGCCAAACTATACTCTAACTGTAGTATGGCTTTACTAAAAGTAAGAAACTAATTGATCTTCATGAATAATTGCTTTCATTACAGAAAAATATATTCAATCTAATGTAACAGAAATTATTTGATAGAAGAAAAATACTTCAAACATGTTAAAGAGTCACTTTGCACAATGATTGTAGAGTATAATCAAAATTTTAAAAATTTTATACTTGTAAAAGGTTGTCAAATATACAGTGTAAATAAACATCAGTAGGATTTTTGAATAAACTTCTTTGTCAGAAGCTCAAGGTTCAGTTCATGTCAGCTAACTTTGATCTTCTACATTCAAATTAGCTATGTATGGCTGTCATTGCAGGAAATGGTGGGAAATAGATGCTGTTCAAATGTCTTTATTTTGGTATGAGCTGCATTGCATTTTAAAAGTATTTGTTTCTTTCTATAGACTGTAAAATGAGCCTGGCGTGACTAGTTCTCATGTTGATATCCACGGCTAGACATTGTAAATCCTAGCCCTGGTGCCTGATCTAAATTGGCCATCATGTTGAGCCTTAGCAGTTATTTCTGTTCACTTACGTATAGTGCATCATTTTCATTCCATTCAACACTTAACAGCCAAAAATAAGTCTGAAGAAATAGATAACCTTGGAAAAACACACAAAATCAAAAGACCTGGAGGCTTTCAAATGGAAAATTGCCTTTCTGACTTAATAATACAAAGACTCCAAAATTCAAGCATGCTAGTAACTCTCAATTGTCAGAGCCACCCTGCAGAAATTGCTGATCATTGATAACAGCTACAATTGCTTTTTAGCGTCAGTTGAGCTTCCAGACTAATGTTGAAATACAACTACAAAATATTTCATTGCAATTTGAAGGGATCAAGGCAATGAGGGAGAGCTGGTCTGAATGAAAACTGTACCAGTTGAGCAATCCTATTTCCAGGACATCTCACTGAAGAGGTCTTCACAAAGTGTAAGAGGATGCTGTCTATACATCTGACTTCTTTAACTTCCCTCCAACCTACTCTAGATACTCCCTAGAATGTCATGGTTTTGAACAGGTGGGTAACAGGCTCTTTTCTCTATCTCATTAAATTGTTTGTGATGGCATCTCTAAATTCCTGTTCTTTCAATAAATATGTTTTCGGAAAGATGATACAAAGCATGCTTATCATCCTTTTTCTCTCTCTCCAGTAAGAGTTTAAAAAAGTACATATATAACCTATATTTGCTTAGTTTTACATTTTCTGACTATGTTTATTTATAAAGGCAGATGTAAATGTAATATGTTTGGTGCAATATTGCATAAAAGCCTTACTGAAGTGCATCTGATCATCCAGTCTTAATATTTGTTGAACTAACAACCTAGATTTGTTACATTATTCCTGAATTGTAGGAGACGTATCCAAGGCACGAGGGACGTGCCGGGGCTGAGAAACCCAAAGGAGCATGGATAACTCTATTGGTTAGAAGGTCATATGATATCAAGGTATAAAGGGACGCACCAAATTTGAAATAAAGCTCTTTGTCCCACCATCGCACGAGGAGCAGTTCTTCCTTGTTATACAAGGACTTGCCTCCGCAACACTGAATGTCAGCAGCTTATTCTATGAACTTTTGCTGCCAAAATGACATCACTGCAATCAGAGTGCTCTGAGCCCACAGAAGTCCAAGATAACTTCCTCCCTTGGAAACATCCAGTGAACACAATTACAAAGCACACTACTTTTTATTTCTGAAAAGTTGTACCCTTTTTTTTATTCTGAGTGTCATATTTTGCCATAAAAAGTATTAATTGCAAATATATACAAAATTAAGACTGCTATATTGAGCTTTAAAAGAAACTAACTGTTAAAAATTTTGGCATCAAGAGTAATTTACAGCCTCTGTCTTTCCTAATGAGCATAGACGTTTTTGCATATATGAAGTACACACATAGATACAGTGCAAGAATTGTTAGGTTTTTTTAGGAAATACATTTTGTTTCTCTTTATGAAAACAACATACAGTGTTTAAATACATTGTCCCTGTATGGTTTTATGCTGGAAGACAGTAGAATTTGTTCTGTAGGAGAAAAAAAATCTAGCTTTTTTCAAACTCAGTGAACAATTTTCCTTCTTGCAAATTTATTTTGTATTTAATATATCTGCTGTAGATTTTCAGTGACAGACTTGAATCCTACTCAAACCCTGATTCAGCTTTTATGTTCCTGAATAAGGTTTCAAATAGTGAAATATTAAATCTCACAAATGTTCTCAAACTTTTAGGTATTCTTAAACTGAATTTTACTTTCTCTATATTTGACATAATGTTATTCCCTTATATACATTGTGTTTCTTTATCAGCAAGACATAAGTAAATATATTTCTTTAGATTACTCTGTAGTTAATACTACTTATTCTGGGAACAACAGAGAATAATACTTAGAGCAAGTTGAGAACAAAATCCTCTTGTACTTCACATAAACACATTCTATATATTGCTTTCAATCCCTACCTTGCAATTAACCATTTCACAGGGTGATGGTTATGGAGATTTTTCTTTTTAATATGAACACAGGAAGTCTTCAGATTGGAATGATATTAAAACATTACATGGTTTTTGCTAATTTCACAACAACAATTTTTCATCCTTCACATTGATTTCTCTTCTCTATTTAACAAAGGCTAATTTTCTTCTCTTGGAAGAGTCTTCCCTGCCTATTTCCTTCCCTACTGACCATGTTTTTCCAGTACTGTGAATAATTATGTCACTTATTTTTATTTCCCACAGGATCAGACACAATTTTTATTTCTTTGAATGCATTCTACTTTTCCTTAGGCTGTCATTCAGAGTAAGGAAATGGATCACCTATGCCCACATATAATACTTTTTCAATGATTTCCTTCACATTTTCATAGCTGCAATGTCCACTAAAAAGACTAGTAATAGCTGACTTGCTATTCTGCTGAAGCTACGCCCTTCTATCAAGACAAGCATTGTCCTGTGGGGGGATTCTGTACTTCTGTTGTCTCTCATCTTATGTCAGGTTTCATTTTGTTCAGTGTTTTTTACAGTATATGACACCACTGGTTCCTAGACAAGGCTTTTAAATGCAATAATAGTAAAAATTAATTGATCATTTTATCAATAAGTCCAGTGCCACCCACACCCTGCCTTAAAAGTGTAATATGAAATGTGGTTAATGCATTTGCAGCCTTATGGGAGGACACAGAGTAGATTAACAGTGAATCAAGAAAGGAACTTTCATCTGGAAAATTAAGAATATTACCTCCAAAGTGCTGCAATGCATTCAGAAAGACTCAGAAAGTGTTAAGAAACTGCAACATTTGAAAGGAATTTCAGTCTTCTTCTTTTTCTAGCGGAAATTACTCTTTTGTTTACCAGATAAATTTATGGAAAAATTGTCTTACATTCCTTACATTTGACAGTATTTTGTTTAGAGATTAGGTCCTTGTTTTCTCTGCATTCAAGTCCATCCCTAGATGAATACTAAATATTATTTATATACTCTGAAAAACTGTGTGGAATGCATGTAAGCAGCTCAATTCATTGAAACAGAATGTTGCTGGTGGTGAGAACTTTGTAAGTTTCAACAACAAATTGTTATTGCTACTAAAAATGACTGAAAATTCTGTGAGAGATCATTTCTACTTGAGATGTTCGCAGGCTGGAAGGGTGCTGATGGTGAAATATCATCATGCAAAACAAAAAATGAGGATGACTAGGCTGGCCATCCAAACATTATTCTCCCCTCAAAAATATGGAAAACATAATGAAGTATCTATTTAATAGAAGATGGAATACAATTAATAGAAGTCTGTATCAATATAGTAATCTTAAAAAGAGGGGGGTTTTCCTTCCAAAATCTATCACAAGCATATCAATAAGTTCATTCAAAAAATGCAGAAAGATATAAGGAACAAACTATGGCTAAATGTCTTGTCATTTATATCTGACACATAATCAATGACAGAAAAATTATTACCTAAAAAGATCCATTTATGCTGAAAAAGCTGAAAATGCATTTACAGTAATCGACGTTTTTAGTACTTCATTCAGCAAATAGCTTAAGATTTTCTATATTTATGTGTCTGCACTCATTAGGTAAATTTGCCCTACATGCTTGTTTGATTTTGAGTTCTTTGTTCAGTCATTTTCTTGAGAAGTTATCACAGAGCTTTCTAGTCAATAAATAGTATTGTGAAGTTTTAAAGGATATCTATGACATACCAATAAATCTTTCTGCATATTGGGTCAATCTCACAGCATTTAGAAGTAGCCTGTGACCCTTGCCTGAAATGCACATATACAGTTTGACTTCCATTATTTCACAATAATGGAATCAATTTTCATAGTTGATCTTTTTTATTGGGATATGAGACCCCCTAAGGCTCATATCCTAAGGCTCATATTAACATTAATGTATCTTCTCTAACTTTTAAGTCGTCCTTCAATTAAGGATTTCTAAGTAAGAGGTGATAGTTTCATCAAAATATTCATAAAAATATTTCATCATGTTGTCTTTTATTAACTACTCAAACTGTCATGGTTTGAGATAGCCCCAAAATCTAATTCCCTAGTCCTAGCCACCTGTCACATCTCAATCCAATGTGAGATGGGTTTTTTCCAGACAAAACACACCAGACTCCAAATAGAAGAAAGGAAATATATTACAATGACTGTACAAATAAATATTATAATACATTATACACATGATCACAACTATCTCTACCATCTCTACCATGACATAAGTATTTACAATGGATCAGATTTCTTCTGCCCTCCAAATAAAAGTCCAGGAGGGAAGAAGGACAGATCCCTTCCAGTCTCTAAGCAGGAGTATCTTCTACAGCAGCAATCTGTCCTCTCCACGTGCAGCAGCTGATAGCTGGATTTCTGCCAGCACTCACGAGGAGGTATCCCCCTCGGCCACCCGTCTTCAACGAGGGTCTTCCTCTGTGGGCTACGTCACCCCAGACGAGGTCGTTCCACCATGGTCATATCATGAGACGCAGGGCGGTCTTCGTGACAGTCTGGTATCTTCAGGAGATTCAAGCTCCTTGCAGGGTCTCAGGCTGCTGCCCTGCCTCAGGCTGGCTGTGAGCTTCTTTGTAGCTTGCAGCAAGGGAGGGCTCCAAGGTCAACCTGCCACCCACTGTCCTGGCTGAGCTCTCAGGACAATGGAGTTTCTTAGCTCCTCTCTCTGCAAGTGCTGTAGCACTCCAAGGCTCTTTCAAGTAAGAGTCTATCATCTTCCTCCTTTCTCGGAGGTCTCAAAGGAGTTTGGGGGGGTCTGGTTCAGTTCTTACCCCCAAAAAACTCTGTAGCTCTACTGCTGACTCTCTTTCAGCTTGCAGAAGTTCTGTCTGCTTTGCTGCATGTTTTGTTTGCTGCTCCCTTATCTCTTGGTTCTGTGCCACCGCTTTTCCTCCAGTCAGCGCAGGTTGCTGCTACTCTGGCTGCTGCCCACAGTGGAGAAAACATCTCCCGGCTTAACTACAGACACTTAGCCCAGTCTAACACTGTTCCAAGTCTCTGCAGTCCCCCCAGCCGGGGCTGGAGGGGGCAGAGCCCTCCAAGGGGCTCCGAGCCCCTTCCTCATGGCTCTACAACATGGCCACCTCTCCTACAACAACCAAACTACAACTCTTCTCTTCCGTTTGCTATGTTTACATTTTGCAGGAGCACCCATTGGATAAAACTTCAAAACTTCTAGGGGTTACCACCCTTTGGGGGTTACCACTTTCTTAGCTTCAGGGGGAAAACTTAGTTCAAACCACTACAAAGGTTAGTCAGCATTTCTCTCTCATTTGTTTAGGGAGCTTTTCCTTTGAAGTACAACTGAAGGAGGACACTAAATTCACATAGAAAACCCAAAAAAATGGACTAGGTGTGTAGAGAAGTTGAAGCTGTATTCCCAGCTTGTTAGATTTTAATGTATAGATTTCCTACTGTGTTGCAGGGGCTAACAGAGTTTTTTTAGAAGAAATAAAATTTTTTGAAGGCTAATAAAATAGCTCATAGTATTCAGAAAGGGGTAATGTGAATATCCTTTAGAGATTATCAGGTACATCAAGCATTTTAACTTGATCTGTGACATTGAGGATATCAAGAATTAGTGAGAATTTCAGGACTTCTCTGAAATGAAATTTCCAGGGGCTTTAGTTAGACTTATGACACTTAGTCTATTAACATCAGTTAGTCCTTAACATCAATTAGTCCTTAGCCCTTAACACAAATTCTTAATGTGTATCAACTTGAGTTAAAACTGGAATGAAACACTGTTCCATTTTCAGATCTAATGGCTCAGTAGCAGCACTATAAAACAGTGCGCATCTTAAAATGAATACAACAGTCTTATATGACTGAAAATACTGAGACACATTAAAGGGCTTAAGTGCAGTTGTTAGGACTGATGTTGATGAAGGACTCTGTTGTTCTGTTGCAAAAAAAAGAACTATTAATAAATAATAAATATGAACTTCAGTTTCAAAATCAGTCTGCAGATATTTCATCTGCTAAGTAATAGCTTAACACTGTGCTGCAGCAAAGAATAGTCTTTAAAGGACAGACTGTCACTGTTATTCTCATTAACATTATTACTTGCAGCAGCCTGCCTTGCTGTGCATGATAGAGTAGCAGGGAAGATTATCCTAGGAAATATTGAAAAACACCTGAAAGACAGCACTGCTGTTGCTCAGCCATCAGAGCTTCATAGGAGGAAAGTCCTGATTATCAAACCTAATTTCTTTCTATGACAAGGTAACCCACCTAGCTGATCAAGGGAAGACAGTTCATGCAATCTTTGAGGATTTCAGGAAAGCTTTCAATATTGTCTCCTACAGGGTCCTTCTGGACAGAGTATCCATCACACAGCTGGATAAACACATCCTGTGGTGGGTGAGCAATTGGCTCACGGATCGAGCACAGAGAGTGACATCAGACTGGTGACCTGTCACTAGTAGGGTTTCACAGGGCTCCATCTTAGGCCCTGTGCTCTTCAGCATCTTCATAAATGAGTTGGACACAGGACTGGAAGGGACACTAAGCAAATTTGCAGATGACACAAAAGTGGGAGGAGCTGCTGACTCCCTCGAAGGCGGGGAGGCCCTGCAGAGAGACCTTGACAAATCAGAGAACTGGGCAATCACCAACCACATGAAGTTCAACAAGGGAAAGTGCCGGATTCTGCACCTGGGATGGGGTAACCCTGGATGTTCATACAGCCTGAGGAATGAGATGCTGGAAAGCAGTGGCATGGAAAGGGACCTGGGGATCCTGGTCGATGGCAAATTGAATCTGAGTTAGCAGTGCCCTGGCAGCCAGGAGGGCCAACCATGTCCTGGGAGGTATCAGGCAAAGCATCTTCAGCTGGTCAAGGGAGGGGATTGTCCCACTCTGCTCTGCACTAGTGTGGCCTCACCTTGAATATTGTGTGCAATTCTGGGCACCACAATATAAGAAAGATATTAAGCCATTAGAGAGTGTCCAAAGGAGGGCAATGAAGATGGTGAAGGGCCTTGAGGGGAAGCTGTATGAGGAGTGGTTGAGATTACTTGTTCTGTTCAGCCTGGAGAAGAGGAGACTGAGGGGAGACCTCATTGCAGTTACAACTTCCTTGTGAGGAGAATAGGAGAGGCAGGCACTGATCTCCTCTCTTTGGTGACCAGTGGTAGGACCTGGGGGAATGGGCTGAAATTGCATCAGGGGAGGTTTCGGCTGGATATTAGGAAAAGGTTGTTCACCCAAGAAGTGGTTGGGAACAGGCTTCCCAGGGAAGTAGTCACAGCACCAAGCCTGACAGAGTTCAAGGAGCATTTGGACAATGCTCTCAGGCACATGGTGTGACTCTTGGGGATGGTTGTGTCCAGGGCCAGGAATTGGACTCAGTAATCCTTATGGGTCCCTTCCCATTTGGCATATTCTGTGATTCCCTGATTTTAACTTAATTATGAGACCTGATTTAAAGTAGTGGTAAAAATGGAAAGTAATAATTTCTATTTTGATATCTGGGTTATAAAAATAATAGAAAGTATTTCTTTTGCCTATAATTGGGAACATTTTGCTCTTGTCTTTTAGTCTTGATTTCAGATGCATCAGCACCAGCTTCTCTACCTCAGCAAATGAAAACACTTCCCAGGCTATTGGCATGACAAAAATATCACAAAGATTGCATAAAACCAGAAAATCTTCACCTATTTAATTCATAAATGTTAAGTGATTGTCATCAAAACTATTAAGCTAATTGATAAAGCTCATTGAGGGGCTTAAACATTCTGTTTCTTAGAGCAAGACATTTGTGGTTGCATATTAGGAATCCCTGTCATGATGAGTCTGGTCTACAGTCCAGAAAAGTCAAAGGAAAAACTGATACTAATTTCAGTGTGCTTTGGGAAAAACACTGACATTATTTAGTTTTCTCTTGTCTATAAGTAGCTAAGAGGTTTTCTTTGCACTGAGCTGTTTTCCACTTACTTTGCAAATATGTCAGTGATTACTCATTAAAGATAATTTACAAAACAATTATGTATTAGCTTGGTAGGATACTTCTCTACAAAGTGTTTTGATCTGTGAAATATAAGATATTGAGCTATATTAACCAGTGCACAATTTATTTTCTTTAGTCAAAAGGCTATGTGGCTATCAAAGGAAAAACACAATTTTAAGAAAAAAATTAATCTTCTGCCAGTGTTTTTCACATTTTTCAAGGCCTGGAACAAAATTCCACATGATAGCATGTATAATTCAGCAGGTCTTTCAATTTATAACATTCGAAGATTGTTTTTCATGAAAAAAACACTTTGTTTCAGCAAAGAGAAAAATACAGATTCAGTTTCTTGAAACACAGAAGACTTGATTCTTACTAAATATAAATTTCCATAACTTCTTGGAAGTCAATGGCCACATCCTGAACAGTATAATTTGTTGGAGCTACGACAGTTTACTCCAAACAATAATCTGGCCTCTTATGCCTTCAATTTTGTGACGTTTTATAAGGGATGTGTTAGAAAAACAATATCTTTGTCCTTGAAGATGACTCAGTTTGTAAGGGCAGAAGAGTTGATAATATAAATGAACAGAATTACCTGCTTTCTTTTGGGTTTATTTTACCTAAGGTTTGTTTTCATAATGGCTTTCACATTGTTAACTTTTAAATAAGCAGCAAAATTCCCTTTGACTTCAGTAGCTCGTGGTCTTGCCCAAAATGCATCTATGATGCCCTCTTGATAAGTAGCTCCCCAGAGTGGTGTCAGAGGAGGAGGAATTTCCTGAACCTTGCATTGGCAGTCAAATAGATGAGATCATGGGGTAGCGTGGCAGATGCAGAGCACTGTTGGTGATGGATACCTTAATTCCTATAAACTCTGTATGTGTGCAGAGACACTCCCCACCCCCAGGTTTCACTGACAGCCATTCTGGGTTCAATGCCCATAGGAAAGTATGTTAGACAATTTTCTGTTCTACAGTTCAGAGCTTTATGTGGCTCAGCTGCCACTGCAGTCTGACAATCAAAGCAGTATCTTCACACTATATGCTCAACACAAAGCCAACTTTAAAACCATGTTTGTCCCTAGGACTATAATGTACCTTACTTCCTCCATCTTAGGCTGCTAGAAGAGTCGGATTCCATCAACAGTCACTCATAAGTAAAACTTCTGATTCCCAGCTCAACAGTACTTTTTCTGCTTTCTGGAAGCTCTATATAATCTTGTGGTTTTGTAAGTCTGTTTCTCTGAAGTACTGCTCTCAAATCTTACATACATTTTCAAGAGTCAATAGTGATGTGTGCTATTTTGCAGCTATTTCAAACTCTTAGACAAGTGCTACTTGTTTTTATGCCTATCTGTAACACTCTTTTAGGTCTCACTCATTTCTCTGTAGGCAGTCATTTGTCAACTCTATTGCATCATTTTGAAACTGCAGATGTCTCTCTAGGTACTAGACTGTGTTTGGTGAGAGCAATAAAGACTCTAATTACTTATATGTTTCCCTGCTGATGGTGAACTTTTGAACTACAAAGATGGACTAAATTTTCTGCACTTAGCTTTGCAGAAGTAACTGCTGGCCAATTTCATCTTTCAGCCATACTTCAGCCCATTGATACCATTCCAGAACAACAAAAGTTGTAAAATATGGAGGACATGTACAGAAATCATTAGCATTATTATAAAACACATTTATTATTATTTATTTTTATAAATTTATTTTATTATTATATTATTAAACTGTTTACAGCATATGTAAGACTAATTATGAAAATTTGATACTTTAAAGAAAAACAATATCAATTTGTCTAATATATTGTTTGACTTGATTTAGCATGTTTTCCTTAGTCAGGTTATCAAAAGTTCAAATAAAATCTTGTCCTTTGTTTTATTTATCTTTCTTATACCTGCATTTATAGGTCCAGCTTTCAAGAAAAGTAATACCATTTTTCTCCAGGTCAAAATAAAATTTTCCTTATTTGTCAAAAAAACCAGAAGTACTCTGAGAAAAACATCATGGCATCTGCTGGATGAAGATAAGAAAATTATCACCAATAAAATAGCTGACTATTTTAATTAAAATTAATCCAGATTTCAATCTTACAGTAATGTACATTACAACATACACATGACTTCCTAGAAAAATTAGTAATATTTCTCCATGTATGAGATGCATCTTATCTACTATGGGGCTTTCAAAATCTGACACAACAAAGGAAAGACTCAAGGAGGAGACTGAACAATTTAAAGAGTGTGTAGAAACCTCATGCATACTCCAAACCATGTAAAAAGAAATATTTTTATTTCCCTTCTTTAGAATGGTATTTCCAGTTTTTTAAAGTTGCTCTGAGTGGAGTTTCATGTTGGTCACTGTTTTGGCTTTCAACTGTCTAACAAAAAGAGAGATAATATAGACTACTACAGTACATTACAGAATTAACTGGGAATGTCTAGGACTTTCTTGTAACAGTATTACTTTTGTAGCATTCTTGTCAGCAAATAAGCCTGATGAAGGTTAACCTACACAAATGAGCCGACTCTTCATTGCAAATGAGCAAAGCTCCCTCAGGCTGCCTGTAATTCTCTATGTTATTAAAACCAATAGGGTTGTGTTGATTTGCGTTAGCTGAGACTGGCCCACTGCCTTTCTACTACAGCAAATTGGTTATTTAACAGGGCACTAAGGTTTAGATGTTTATAACTGCACTCAGTAATTGTAGCTAGAAGTAATTTGATAAAACCTGCGGTTTGTACAGATAGGAGAAATGAGATTATATGCCATTTATGATTATGTACTTCTACAATTTGCATGGCAAACATCAGTAAAACCACCTTGTATCAATTTCATTGCAAGTGCTAATCTAAGTAAAAGATTTTCAGCATGAAGTTTTTCATTGGCTGTGTTTCCAGTTATAAATAGAAAATTCTCTGCTGCACATCAAATAACATCAGTGTTGTTTGTTACCCTGTCATTTCAGAATTTATTTATAAATTAATACTCTTTTACCTCCACATGTTCAGTTAATGAAACTCCAGCATGATATCCTGAAATCTGGGTAATTGTAAACTCTGCAGCTGTCTACTGATGCCTTGAGAAAGTAGTTTTGAATGCTTTTTACTTATTATAAGCTAGAAAAACACTAACATGATAGACTCTTATTTTCTTTTTTTTCCACTACTCATCAGGGGAAAGAAATTCAATAAATTTTGCTCTCTTTTACATTAATCTTGCTCTGTACTATTAGAATGTACCAGCTAAAATAGAAGAAATAACCCAAAACCCAAAATATAATGTGCTTATTCAAATGTGTAGAACTGAATAAGACTACTACTACTGAAGAATTATGAAGAGATAGTTTACCTGAATAGGCAACCTTGTTCCATCATATACTCTCCATGAGTTTGGTTGATAAGGATCTACTTCCTGTCACTGACCTTTGATGCTTCTTTAAAGTACTCTTTCACAGGAATAAAAATACATGTAGCAGTATCACTACAATCATATGTCTTTTCATGTGTCAGAGAATGGAGCTTCTGAATGAATACTGTGTTCTCATACTTTAAACAAACAGATGTTTGTATTTCAGATCCAGATTTTCTGCCTACTTTGAAAATGTCCTAAAAAACCTTTTTCAGTAGGCTGCTCTAGGAAAGAAGAAGATTTCATTTAAGCAATATCTGTTATTCCAGATCCACTCTTATTTCAGAGAGAAAGTGACCTTAGATAGCAAGCCATCTGTGGTATTCACAGCTGTCCTTCAGTCTTATATAGTTCATTGGTCTCAGATATTTATGGTAAGAGATGCTGAGCTGATCCAAGATTAAAGTATTTGAGCAAACAACAGCAAACTCTTTGGAAGTCTGCTTACCTTTTACTGTAAATCAGTGAACCTAAGCAACTGGAGAAGAGAGGGGTGAAGATGCTACAAAATACTTAAAGTCTGGTTTGTACTTCAGCATATGATTGGAGAATTTCAAGAGGGAGATGTTAAAAGATTGTGATATATGAGAGGAGCAGAAGACAGTTTACCTGTCTGCTTTGGAAACTTAAATTTTACAACTGGTGTAGTATCCAAATAGTTTTGAAAGGGGAGAAAACTCTGCAAGAGATGTTTTCAGAGCACATTGCACTTAAGCACTGAGCACAGGAAGAGGAAATTGGAGATGACAGTGGCTGGATGTTTTCTCCTGCAGGTAATGGGCCACCTGCTGCTGACCTGGCATGTTGTCACAGGTGACTTGCTGATTGCCAGATGCTCAGATATGGAATGTTACAGAGATACTTTCAAGTTTTATCTGAGTCTCAGAATGATACTCTTTGTTGGTCATCCACATGGACTACAGTGGTGCTGTCAAGGGACACTTGGACTAAATGGAAAGGTATCATAAAATTCTGGAGGCAAACAAGACTACCAGAGGTGACTCGAAGCCTGAGTAGTGTTCACCTACATCCTACAGATGAAAAGGAAAAACTTGAGTAGAAAAGGACACAGCTTGAAAATTGACAATTATCTGAAGGGCTGGTATTACAGGCAGCACTTTGGCTTTTATAATCACAAATGCCTGTCTGAGGCATTAGGACCATTATAAACAGGATGAATCTGCTTGACAAAGTGGAGTAA
Source organism: Manacus candei (assembly GCF_025592945.1). NCBI lineage: Eukaryota > Metazoa > Chordata > Aves > Passeriformes > Pipridae > Manacus > Manacus candei. Next base: position 1,839,480 of record NW_026138141.1, on the reverse strand, counting down.
GAATATCTTTTACAACAGTTATCCAGCCTTGCAAAAAGGATTTTAAACTAGGTAGCAGAAAATCTGATAATAGCTGTTTGCAATTAACTCAAGAAACAGAGGTCACAGGTGATATATGCAAATGATAGGAGCAAGGCAGTTTTTGAAAAGGATGAAATAGGTTTTAAAGAGACTCACTTCAAGTGCCTTCACACAAATGACCACAACTTTGGAAACAAGTAAGAGGAGTTAGAGCTCTTGCTGTCACAGTATGTTGTATGTTGTCACAGAGCTATGCTACCACTAAAATGAATATTAATGCTAATACTAACACTAAAAGTGTTCTCTGATGGTGGGATAAAGGCTGTTCAGAAAAGACAGACAGACATGACACGGAGAATGACAGGTTGCCCTGTATGTGAAGGAAGTGTTCAAATGTATGTTTTTAATGTGATGGATTACAGGCTATGTGACTTAGGCCCAGAGCAGTAACGGTGACACAGTGAGATTGTTTCCACACAAATAGGGTGAAGAAGTGGGCAAAGACTTCTTCAAGCCACTGGAGGAAGCCTCAGAGTCAAAAATCCTGGTTTACATGGGAGATTTTAAACTCCCATTACTACTGACAAAGCATCGTGGTCAAGAAAATTTCTGTATAAGATGTGGATATGGATATATGTGGATATGGAGAGATTGCCAATGGCACAGCTACTCTATGGGTCAGTCAGGGTTTCCACACATATTTGGATCTAGTATTCGCTAATAAGGAAAAATTAGTTGTGGATGTGACAACCACTGATTGTAGTGACCATGAAACAGTGGAGTTTGAGGTCCTGAGGAGAGAAATGAATGAGAGTAGCAGAGCACAGAGCCTGGATTTGAGGAAAATGTTGGATTGTTCACAGAACTGGTGTAGTAAATCCCATTGAAGGCAGCACTAAAGGGCAAAGAAAATCTGACAGGTCTTGAGAACAGTATCATAGGGTCACAAGAGCCATTCTTCTCTACGGAAAAAGGATATACAAAGCGAGACACCAATGTGAAAAAACACAATACTCACAACAGCTGTGACAGAAGATTAATGTGTATGGAAGGTGGAAATGGAGACTGGCAACAAAAGAGGGACAACCACTGCCTAGGCATTCCAGTATGGTATTAGGAAAACCACAGTCCAGCAAAGCTGAAGCCTTGCAAGGGGCAAGGAAGAGCTTCTACTCTCACTCTAACAATAAAAGGCAAAAAGAAGGAAAATGTGTCATGCTCTGGTGGGAAACAAGCAGGGTGCCACAGGGCCTAACCTGGGACTTGTACTGCTTGACATTTCTACCAGTGACCCAGAGAAGGTACTAAGGACAAGTACATCAGATTTACAGCTGACACCAAGGGGGAGCAGTCACCATACTTGAGAGCCAGGCTGCAGTCCCTGCAGGACCTGGACATGGAGAGGAAGAAGCTGAAAAGACTTCAGGAAACCGAGCAATGAGGCCAAGTCCTGCCCTGGAAAGAGAGAGCTGGGTGTGGGCTGGGGCCAGCAGGACCAGGAAGTAGCTCTGGGGGATGGCTGTGGATCATTCTCTCTACTCAATACCTGTGAGATCCTTGCATTAGGACAAATTCAGTGGTGGCCACCGAGGTGGTGGGGCCAGATCCTTTATCCTACAAGGAGAAACTGCAAGACTGGAGCTATTTCAGTTAGGTGAAGAGCATGGCTTTGAGGTCACCCAACAGCAGCCTGTCAGTGTTCACATCGAAAAACATAAGACTTGTTCTGGTCTAGAGTAAGGAAGGAAAAATTGTCACCTCAAGGGCAGCCCAGAAGTGGAACAGCAGCACAGACAGGTTGAGCCATTTCCATCCTTTGATTTTTCCAATATTCAGATGTATATTAGAAGATTATTATTATTTTATTTTTATTATTCCTTATATTATATATATTCCATATATTTTATATAATATAATATTATGTATGATACATAATATAGTGCAATATTTGTCTTATATATCCATAATAAAATATTTATTATATTTCTATAAATTCCATAATATATTCTATTATAATTCTAATATGTCTAGTAACCCGCACAACCTTTTCAGAATTCAGTGTCAACCCTACTTTAAGCAACAGGTTGGACTAATCAGACCAGGTCTTTCAAGCCCCAGTGATCCTCTCATTTTGTGATCTTCCTCCCTTGGACCTTGGAACCTAAGGTTCTAGACAGGAAATTCTGTATATTTTGTAATTCTTCTTTAAAATAGTCCAGTTGAAATCGCAGGTAATATTAAATTCAACAATTGGAGGAAAAAATAAAAGTGAAATTCTTACATGTTGAAACATCATTTTAACTACCTCTGTCATTCTATGAATGAGTCTCACTAGTACAAAGTCTAAAAGGGTGTTAGAAGAGCAAGAAAAAACAATTAAGGGCTTGTAAGATATACATATGAGGAAAAAACATAAAGAGTAGAGAATTTAGTCAGAAAAGGACAACAAAAGTAGAGATGAAAGCCTAATTTAATCATATCTGATACTGTGTTTCCTAAACTGTCAAAAAAATCAGTTGATGTTGTAGATAATACAGAATTGGTGCATTGAGTATATGTGACTAGCTCAGTGCTGCACCCAAAAAAAGTGATACTGCACTGGCACTGACCTGAGATGAGTCACATCCTATTCAAAACTGGAACTAGACCTTCAGAAATGAATGAGACCACCAAAGAGTGGCCAGAAAGGTCTATGAGTGCCATAAATCAAGAGGAAAGAGCCCTGTAGGGAAAAGGGGTAAGAAACTCTGCAAGGCCCAGGATAGGTGCTTGCAACATAAAGAAAAAGTTTTAGAGCATAAAATGGAGCTGTCAACATGAAAATGAAGAGGATATACTAGAAAGAATGAAGGAAAAAGAGCAGATCTAGAAGAAAACTGGAAAAATCGCACTTTTTAAGTGAGTAGGCTGGCATCAAGTAAGAAATGAAAAAATAGAAATACCCCGATCCAAAAAACCATAATTATAGGATCCAATATCACTACTGTATGTGGACAACTTCTTTCTAATGTTTCGGATGCATGTGACAGGGAAGTCCTTCATTTTGGGCTGGTACACACCCATCAGTGGACATTAAGCAACATGAAGTGTGAGAAAACTTGGCTTGTACTGTGAGGAGCCAGATTTTGTTTTTTCAGTCCTTATTCATACAAAGGAGACATTTCTTCAAAAGTGCCAGATGAAAAAGTAGAAGCTGAAAAAAAAGTAAACAAGAAAGGAAATAAGTTTTAAAATATTTGGGTTGTCAAACTCAGTATCCTGACATCTGCTAAAAAATACATTCAAGTCCTCTGAAAATGTGCTTAGTGCTGTTATAATCTACCTGTGCCATCAGTCTCTATGTGTTTATGAAAAATTCTGCTCCTTTGAAAACTCAGAAGTTTGGTTGTTTATTAATACATGTCTTCATTGTTTCTAAAACAGCTTTTTCATTAAACTTCTTATTTTTTAAGATGTGAGATGTCAATTGGTTCCAAAGTTTGCCTAGTTTATTTCTTTAGCTTACTGAAGTAGAATGGAATTATCTTAGAGTTAAACCTGTAAAATCTATTCAAATGCATTCATTTTGAAATTTCTTTCCTTTCTTCCAAAAACTAAAATTTATGTAATTCTTAACTTTTTCAGACATATGCTTTTCCAAGAAACATTACTAGAAATTATATTAAAATTCCAGTGGTTGTAGCCAAGATATCTCCTGTAAAAATAATTTCTGTGTTGGCTGTGAAACTAGTACACAGTTACACTATGTATATACAGTTATTCTATGGCTTAATATATGATACTTTTGTTGCAGACATGAACATTTGTTTGGGGATTGTTAAAGCAGAAGTTGTTAAATTCACAACTTGAAACATTTGTTTCCTGTGTTCTCACACACTCTTTATCTATTTCAGTTACCTAACAATGCAATATTACACTGTGATGATGCATGTAAATAGGCAAACTTTGCTACTGAAGGATGCCTAAGCACATTCCAAGAACAAGCACATGGCAGAGTCCCAAATTTTTCCTCTACATAGCACAGAGCAGCCATTGGGCATATGGTACAAGGACACCTTGCAATGATGGGGACACAAGGCTGGAAAGTGAAGGTATCTGGCAGGAGCAAGGTCTGGCTGCTACAGCAAGGGAGCCAGGAGCTGAGGGTAAATGCCAGCCAGCCTGGGCACAGGTATGGCTGCTGAGCAGCTGCAACATGGCTCTGGCATGGGAAACAGGGACAGACTGCTGAAAAAGAGCTCCCCAGGGAAGGAGGGTACACCAGGCTTCTGGCTTCTCATCAGTGACAGAGCTGACCTTCAGCTTGTCCTACTGAGCACCTTAACCTATGGCACTGAGCCCCCAAACTTATTCCATCGAGGCCTCCATGAGAAGGTATGTACCCCGGGGTGCTGACAGAAATTAGGATCCTACTCAGATTTTTCACAAATGTTTCAGAGGTTCTGCCAGCTTTACAGGAGGTGCTACTCTTACATTTTGCCTTTTAATTTCCTTAGAAGAAGCACTGCAGCTTCAATTGAACTTTTTTTTCTTTTTTGGAGGGGAGAGGAGGAGGAACAGTTAAAATGACCTCGTTTCTTTACTTTAAATGTGAAAGCCACACTACATCAGGAAAAATAAAAATGCCATTTCACATTTTAGAGTGTACACGTCACATGCCGTGACAAATCTCAAGAAATACTGACATTTTCAAGAAGCAAAGGTCTTGCAAGACTATATTATCCAGCAGCAAACTTTAGCATACCTACCATCTCAGGTAATTACTTTCCATTAAAAATGCAAGTTTAATTTTAAAAATTATTGCAAGAAACAGGGTGTATTTTTTCCAGTACTCTTCTGACAACGTGCCTACACTTTCAATAAACCTTATTTTATATATGTGTAGTTATAGAACAAAGAAATAGTAAGTCCTCTGTGTTAACAATAGAAAAAAATTTCTTTATGAAACAATATATCCTGTTCAGTGAATCGGAATGTCAGTTTTATTTACAAATATCTGAAATTATATTTCCCAGTTCAAATGAAAATATGACAAGGGTTTCTCATACTCATTTTAATATTTGTGAGATGTAATGAGTTAAAACAAACTTTCCTTGAATTTTATTATATAACACATGTAGTTGCATTCTGGAAAATTATATTTTCATGTTTTCACACCTAGAGAGAGATGAGAATTAAATATGTTCTCATAATTCATTTTTCATAAAGAAAATTCCCCTACATCGCTTGGATTTCTTTGTGAGCCCAAATTTTCTGAATATTTGTATTTATACTGAGGAGTTTGGATATTGGAAGGAAAATGATATATTTAGAAGATCAGTTCTGACTGCTCTTCAAAACCCCCAATTATCACAGAAGTTTGTTTTGTTTTTCATATAATCAGTATTATTTTCTTCTAGTGGGAATGAAAAAGAAACTCAAAAAAATTCAAAGCTGTCTTTGCAAACTTAGGAGCTGGATTATTTTGTGAAAAGATTGAATAGTGATGGTACTTACAAGGAAAAAGAAAATAGAAAAATAAATCCAAACCAACACTAACAAATAGAAGCTAAGACATTTGAGACCTAGCCAAGATCGACAGGTAATGTAAATCATGGGTCAGTTACCATCAGTTGAAGATGAGTCTGTTACCCTTACTTCAACTGCTCGTTTGTCAGCTGCCAAATTCACCCACTTGACTGCTCCAATATTCAGCTGAAAAATACTTGCAGCTTAGTGTCATCACACCAGAGGAGATATACAAACAATCGTAATAATACCAAACTCTTTCCCATGCAACTTAGGCAAAGTTGACAAAATCTGCTATATCTAGAGGTCTGTGTGTCTTGTGATTGGGAGTAAAATTTTTAATGAACTGTGGTAACTCTCAAAGTATATATTGTTTTAAAGAATTTGTAAATCTTGGGCACTTAGCAAAACCCCTATGATAGCTCCCAGAGAAATGATATTCGACTGTACAGCTAACGGCATGAGGTCAGTTAGAATCAGTACCTCAGCTTTCATCACCACTGAAGCTCAAATAGAACTCGTTAGATTTTCAGAACCTTCTCCAGTAGGTTAGACTACAGGCCACAGCTAAACTCTCTTTTCAGGTGTTTTAGTTCACACAGGCAATTAATGAGCTAGAGGTTCAGGCGTTGACTTCTTCCGCCTTATCCTACTTTTGCAGACAAACCCTTTCCGAACAGAGCCACAGGAACACAGATTTGGATAATCTCCAAGGTCAAATCACTCCAGGCACAGTAGGGGTGCAAGAGTCTCTAAAGGCAAGAATATCAAAATAAAAATTATAAAAAGGATTGTGTTTCACCAAACTGTTCTACAATATTTCCAACAGGAAACTCAAGGGAACACCTGGGGGCAAAGAATAGAAATGATCCACAATGGTGAAGCTCTAGTAGTTTGTTGTAAAACATTCATAGGTATGTTCTATGCAGAAGGTTTACAAAAGCTCTAAAACATATCCACCATTACAAGGGAAAGTTTTATGATGCCAACAAACCCCCATCAGTACATCTGTTTGTTCTGTTTTACTGAGGCTTTGTCTAAGGAACAGGATTTATACCCTCTAAGCTTATTATGAATTTGCTGTATTTGCTAAATATTCACAGCTAAAACCTGTATGTTTATTCTTTGAACTTGGAGCTCTTTTCAGATAAAATCTCAAGAGGTTTTTTACTAGCTATGGTTTATCTTCTGATGTGATAACAGTGAATTTGTGTCACATGTATCCCAATAGACATGTTCAAAGAGAAAAGATTTTAGCTTGGAAAGAAGCAGAAAAAGCTAGTAAAGAAAAGAATATATGTTAATGGAGAATGAAACAAAAGTCAGAAAAGGATAAAAGTTCATTTAAGGATTAGTAAATATTCCCTTCTGCAAATGGAGAATGTATACTAAAGATATGGAGAAGTACACTAAAGATATGGAGAAGTATACTCAAAGCCTAAGTCCTACACTGAAGCAAGCTGTAGCATGTTCAGTTATACAAGGTACAGGGGGCAAAGTTCACTGCTGTGTTGCACTGCAGGTTGGTAAGAATAAATGACCAAAAAAGCTATTTCTGTTTTCTGGTAGAACTGGGTCCACTCTTGCACTATGACTTGCTTATAGGGAAGCAGAAGAAGAAGTAGGTAATCCATTTTCTGCTTGATGTCAGTTGTACGGTGGTTGAACCTTTTCCCAGAAAACTTGTTAGTGTTTTGTCTTGGTGCCAGTTAAGATGTTTCTTCACAAAATATCTTCACCTCACTGAAATCCATTCTTACTGAAAGTTCAGAAAGAGAGTTAGAGTTTGAATAAGGTCATTTTTGCTCAATGAAAGTTGTCCTTGTAAAGGCGAAAGAAGCACTTTGTTCATTTCAGAGATGGTTTTTCTCTGTTTCGTTACCTCTCTATTTTTTTGTTTCATAGCACCTTCTCAGAACTTAGCATTTTGGGAAATTTCAATATGATCATTGCTTTTTTATTTTAGCATCAAAATAAATACTTAAAATAAAAACTGTAAATTTGAGATTAGAGTGTTTAATTTTACAAATAACATATCTTAGTCACTTACTTCTGGCTGATCTTGAAAATGCCATTTGAAGAATTTTTTTTAAGTGTCTGTTAAATGTGATTTTCCCAAGTGTTCTTTGTCTTTGTCTGTTTTCAAGTGAGCCTTTCTTTGCAAGTAATTAAAAAAAAAAAAAAAGGCAACAAAAAACAAACCTTCACATTTGTTCTGTTTTGAATTCAAGTATTTGTCTCTGACCTTTGCTAAAACTTGTAAAATCACAAGGAGATAAGCATGAAAGAAATCATGTGCTGTTCAAGTACTTAAAGTCCAGAGAAATGCACTGAAGTAGAAAGGGGATTAATAGAGGAAGGAGGGTGAGGCCAAGCCATACTGTGTTGGTAGAAGAAGGATTAGCAATCAGACTGAACCAGGAGAGAATTTAGCCGTGCTTATTTTGGGTGAGACACAGCCGCAGGACGTGCAGAGGTAGAGCAGGATCTCAGCAGTGGAGGGATACCAGGAAGAGAGAACAGGTACAATGCATGCAGCAGTGTAACTTCACCTTTTGATTAAGCTGTCATTAGAAAACAGCAAGGGAATACAGAGGAGAACTGCTGAGTGTAGAACAAGATGTACTAGTTTAATTCAGAAAAGAAAGGCGTGAACTAGGGGGAGGGGAGGGAGGATGAAAATAAAAGGTTCAGAAAACTGGTGCCTTAATCAAGTTTTAGCATGTTGTGATAGTGAAGCAAATCTGACCGGCAGGTGTGTATTGTGAATGAGCAATTCGTAAGAACTTAGAAGTCAATGAGCAAATATATATCTATATAGTTACTATATCTCGTGCAGGTTGTTAGAAGAGAAGAACATTAGCATCTGTGGTTAGAATTGTTTGCCTTTTCAGACGGTGCATTGAAGTGTAGAGTTAGAAGGAATTTTCTGGCGTGGAAGGGGTAGCCTATGGGAGATTTGTATTACTTGTTTTCATTCTGCTCTCTCTCTCTTTCTCTCTCTCTTTCTCTCTCTCTCCATAGAGGGACCTGGGTGTCCCATCCACAGGAGAGGAAAGTCAGCGTGTGTGGACAGCCAGCTCTTGGAACGAGCCGGCTCTGCTTGACCTGCTGTCATGCAGATCCCCACGCTGCTCTTCCTTTCTCTGCTATCACTTAGCATGTTGGACCAAGCTGGAGCTCAGTTCCCTCGTCAGTGTGCAACTGTTGAGTCCCTGAGGAGCGGCATGTGTTGCCCAGACTATTTCCCTGTGTTCGGGCCAGGTACTGACCGGTGTGGCGTGTCCACGGGAAGGGGCCGGTGTGTGCAGGTGACTGCGGATTCACGCCCACATGGCCCACAGTACATCCATGATGGGCGGGATGACCGTGAGCAATGGCCCATTCGCTTCTTCAACCAAACCTGCCGGTGCAATGGTAACTTCTCTGGCTACAACTGTGGGTCATGTCGACCTGGCTGGACTGGACCTACCTGTAGCCAACAGATTAATATAGGTAAGAGCATCAGAAATATGAGATGAAAACTGCCTTGTCAGTACTTGCTTCTAAATGTATCTGGCATGTTTCTCTTCTTTAAAATACAAAATATCTCTTATATTTATTTAGCAATGTTATGTAGCTGTAGGATCTATTAAGGCAGGTGCTATATGAGCTGTACAGCTTGTGTATCAGTACTTGCTTCTAAATGTATCTGGCATGTTTCTCTTCTTTAAAATACAAAATATCTCTTATATTTATTTAGCAATGTTATGTAGCTGTAGGATCTATTAAGGCAGGTGCTATATGAGCTGTACAGCTTGTGTATCTAGTACTTACATTTACTACCCCACAAAAGGAAGAAATGAAACCTGTAGACAATGTAGGATTAGGACCAAGTCCATTAAAGGATAGAACATCTAAGCTGAAAAAAAAATTATTTGAAATTACTTAAGAAAATAAATATATATTTTTAGAATTATTTAAAAGTAAAGCAATGTATATAGACATGTATATGTGTTTGTGAGTATGTCTGGGAATAATACTATGTTTAATAGCTTAGTATGACTACTTTAAGTAGTAGTGACAGCAGCTCTTTTCATTCAAAATTTCTTAATACATTTCTAAACGATGTATCTGGCCTTGTAAATTTTTCCTTACTTAGTTGCTGTCAACATCTTTAAAGGCATTGAGTCACAACTATGAACTGTTCAGATGAACAAATGAACCTTTCTGAGAGTTATTCAGTTTCAGTTTAGTCCTGAATATCAGTAAACAAATGTCTAAAATTTTTTGAAATGGATATGCAATCCTTTCAGGAAAAATGTTGAATACTGTAGGTAAATTGAAAAAGACAAGAAGGCTTGGGGAGAGATCCTTATTCTCAAGTCAAAACCATCTGAATGAACAAGGTTTCAGCCTTTATTTTCAAACTTACACACTTTTAATTTTAAAAGTATTATTGATATCCTGTAAAATCCATAAATCCTCAAATGAGATATGGGTTCTGTTGACATGAGAAACAAGAGTTTTCTAGCACAAACGTGCAGTGCAGAAACAGACATCAGCACTGACATTGTTTCCACCAGATAGAAAATGTTCCATGAATATGAGTGCATGTTCCAACAATGGCTAACAAAGCACTGCTTGCTAAATCAAAATTTTAACAAGATTTCTTTAAAAAAAACCCCTGTGGGCTATAGGAAAGATCTTAGGAATTTTTTTTCATCCTTTGAACTCCAAGAAGCAAGTTAGAAAGCAGAAATTATGACTCGTGTCTTGGATCTGCTAAGCCGGGTTGTACTCTCTGGTGTTCTGGCCTGTTCTGTATTACAATGATGATAACTGAAGGATAACAAAGAAACAAATGTTAACATGCACAAACCTAGCAATCTAAATCTAGAGACAGGCAAAAAGCAGATTTAGCTGATTTTCTAGGGTATACAAGAGCACTTCTCATTTTTCTTTCTTATTAAATCCTTTACTACTCAGTAAAACCCTAAGCAAATCAGATATATCACACATAATAACATGAGTTTAAAAAGAGTAAAATAGCTTCTTAGTATGCTTTAAGTTTCCCCATGGAAGTCACCTCTTTTGACCATTCTTAGCCACGGGTTTATCTGCTCAGAGTTTAAAAATAATTACTGGATTACTGTTGGCATATCCATATTAAATAGTTTTAAGATGCAGTTTGGTGTCTTCAGATCTTCTCAATTCATGACTAATTTTAATAATAGTCACAATTATTTCTTGTGTTTCAGGCATATACTTTGAAAAAGAAAAAGGTTAAGAAGCATACATAAATCAAAATTAGATGGATATTTGTAGTTCACTACTTAAAACACCCCCAAATAATTCTTCAGTGATGAAGGCTAGCATATCACTTCAGTTCTGCAAAAAAGAAAAGCATTTCAGGATGAAATGAAATTCATGTTTCACAGAAGTATTTATTTAAAGTTCAAAAAAATCAAAATATTCCCCACCCAATCAAGTTTATGTAGTGAAACGAAATTCACTTACATTCTTCACGTAGATTCATGCTGAAGACCTGTTGCTTCATGTGTCAACATAATCTGTCACTCATTTGGACAATCATTGATTTTTACAGTATTTTTTTATAATGAAAATAAGTACACGTTGAAGAACAACTGTGAGGACTTCTACCTGCATCTTAGTCTAAACTTAGACCGAAGTCTTCTCAGACCAGATGAAAGAGGGGCTGAGGTGGTCTGAACTCTGTTCTACTTGCTGAAATACTGGTATTTCAAAGAGTCAGTTTACTTCCTTGTTTCACTTTCTCTATGTGGATAACAATATTTTTAAATTATTTTGAGTATATTAGTAAAAAGGACTAATATATGGCTACTGTTAATAATGTCATGTAATGACATTAAAAAGACATATTGTACTGTGATAAATTCACAATAATTCACTGGTGAATATCCCATTTTTCCTACAAAGGTTCAAGCATAAATGATGCCCTTCTCTACTATCTTGCCAAACATCAGAATTTCTGATTATTATAAATTGTTTTATAGTATTCATTTCTTGTAGAGTACTACCATAGGAAACCTTACATATATTGGATGAGGTTCTGAAAGGTTTGTACAACAAAGCACTTTGTAATTACTCTGACAGAATGGAGAGATAATCTGCAACAGTACTTCTAAAAGCACTAAAATCTCAAGGTTTGAGGCTTTATTTTTATTTGTTTTAGCCTTTCTCATGATAAATAACTTTTGCTATTTATGCTCAGTGAATTGCCCCAATAAAAAAAAAAAAAAAAAAGAAGATGAATTCTTGAAGAAAAAGGGACTTAGAGATATTAGGAACACAATAAATTAGTTCTGTGGGTTCAGATGAGTAACTTTGGTAATTTGCTTCTTCTGTATTATCACAGTCAGAAGGAATCTTTTGGATCTAAGCGCAGAAGAAAGGAATCGTTTTGTGAATGCCTTGCACCAAGCCAAGGTGACAATCCACCCTGACATTGTCATTGCCACACGAAGACGTGAAGAAATATTTGGACCAGATGGCAACACACCACAGTTCGAGAATATCTCCATTTATAACTACTTTGTGTGGTCTCACTATTATTCTGTCAGGAAAACTTTCCTTGGTGCAGGGCAGCAGAGTTTTGGAGGAGTTGATTTCTCTCATGAGGGACCAGCTTTTGTCACATGGCATAGGTACCATCTATTGCAGCTTGAAAGAGACATGCAGGTGAAGTTCATATTATTGTTGAGTCATGTGTTCATGCTATGTTTTGTACAGTTATATAACTTCTCTCTATATTACAATAGGCAAAAATTGATAGCAGCTTCTTCAACATTATGAAATAATTCTGCTTCAATTTCAGCAACTCACTGGGTACACTGAATTTAGTTAAGTGCACTGAGATTTTATACAGTCATTTTTATAGAGTTTCTAAAAATAATATTTTAATCAGAGTAATTACATAAAAATCTCTTGGAAAAATAGATACAAGTTCTATATATATCTATATAAGACATTTTATTGGACCAACAATATTATTTCTGGTGGTATTTTTAATGTAAAGGTCATGATTCTTGAATAAAAATGACCAAATCATCAGAAATTTTACAGAAAGGGAAAACAGAGATGGTTTGGGGATTCAGAATCATATTTTGTTTGCGTAACTGGTTAGAGAAATTAATGTTTTGTTATACCTTGTTCCAGAAATCAGCAATTCTCTTGTTTCCCTTCTCTTATGCAGGCCTATCCATAAATAAAATATAGCATTTTATGGACCATCATCCTTCTTAAAAAAACAAGAATTAGGTTTTCAAGGCAATGATTAAACAGTGCCTGAAATAACTGCAGTGTTTTCATCAGCTTTAATGGCTTTACTTTAGACTGAGGCACAAACTCCCCTCCAAAGCTTATATTTGATGTCGGTGTAATTTCGCTATGTGGAAGACCTGAGAAGTTCTACCTCTTTGTGATTTAACATATATTCCTATTTATGTCACTAGACTTGATCATAAGTTAAAATAATTTGGTTTGCCATCTCCACAACTGCTCAACTCCAACCTGTACTGGAACCAAACCATGACAATTTGAAGACCCAATACCCCTGTTCTTTACTTTTCCATCAGTCATTCCACAGTTGTCTTAGTTACTGTGTGCTACAAACACTGCTCTTTCTCACAGGCCATTAAAAATATTTGGAAAATGGGGTCTCAGCATAAATTTCTTTTTCTTACTATTCACAGTATGGTTTCATGGAAGACGTACTGTCTTATTAATGAGGGAGATCCATGACTCAGTTCAATAGTCCAACCATCTGTTCTGTTGAAAAAGGCATCAACGTGAGAAACTACCAAAAGGTTTTACATAAATTTTCCATAGAGTTCCTCTCCTCTATGAGGCAATCTTCTGACTCTTATTAAGATGTATTTAACTGTTTTTAACATCACTCTAGCAGTAAATATTATAGCTGTCTGCATCACATGTGTAATAACACTATATTTATGTGGTTTAGAACATGCTACAGGATCCTAGTTTTGGACTGCCCTACTGGAACTTTGCAACAGGACAAAATACTTGTGATATCTGCTCAGATGACTTGATGGGAGCTAGAAGCAATTTTGATGTCAGTCTTATCAGCCAAAACTCAATCTTCTCTCAGTGGAGAGTGCTATGTGAAAATGTAGAAGACTATGAAACTTTGGGAACCATCTGTAACAGTAAGTATGAATGATGGAAGACATCTGGAGAGAAAATCCTCCTAATAATAAATAAATATAGTACTTTACAATGCAACGGCTTTTCCCAGTGAAAAAAGTCTTAAAGTGGTTTTTTAATATTCTTAAATATTCTTAATATTTATATAAGAATATAAATACATAAAGAATATAATATTAATATTTAATATTCTTAGTCTTTAATATTCTTATGATCCATGTCCCATCATCTGTCTTGCACTGAGACACCAAGTAGTTCAAAATTTGATCAGGAACTTGTAGCAGAAGAAGAACAAAATTCTTCCCTTTTCTTCTTGTGGAGTATCTATTCAGCTCCTGCACTATAAATGACTAAATCTGATAGTGTAATTTCTTAAATGAAGCTTAAGTGTTCTTCTGACTACTCCACTTATAACCTTCATGGCATTCTGCACCTAAAATGCAAACACCTAACAAATTCCCATGTTAACTATGTGAAGCATGTTTGAATGTGAGTAATATTGGATTCTAGCACACCTACCCAAACTAAAAAAGTTAAAAAAATCCCAGTTGATTTCTCGTACATTCATCACCCTCAATCCACAACTCAGCATTGTCTTGGAAATAGGGGACAAAAATAGGAAAAATCCTACAATATTGGGTTAGTCATGCACATAATCAGCTATAGTCCTTTCCTTGGCTACTCTGTCAGGATATCCTCAAAAGTTGTCCTCCATCTCATCAGGAAATCACATTGAAAATCTATAGAAAATTTCCCCAAAGCACTTAGAGAACAACAAACTTCAGTAAGAGGCCTCTAGATGTTTTTTTACATCCTGGTACAAAGGTTCCAGAACACGGGACTACATGAAGATTCTTAGCCTGACACAAGGAACTGACCCATTCATTCAGTGTAAAGTCATTTGTGAGGGATTTTTTTCTCCATGGTTCAGTCACGCAAAGGATACTTTCTGTGTATTGTTTTCTCTCTTCTCTCCATCCCCAGGCACTGAGGGTGGTCCCATCCGAAGAAATCCTGCTGGAAATGTCGCACGACCAATGGTACAGCGTCTCCCAGAGCCTGAGGATGTTGCCCAGTGTTTGGAAGTTGGTGTATTTGACACTCCTCCTTTCTATTCCAATTCAACAGACAGTTTCCGTAACACAGTAGAAGGTAAACATGGCAAACAAGAAGACCTGTAACAACTCCAAACAAGGCAAGAAGCAGGCTTGCCATTATTCCTACTGGAAGTATGAGTTTGGAGACGGGCTACTGGACACTAAGAACACATTGTTCTTAGCATTAAGTATTAGCTTAGTATTAAGTGGAAAAAAGCTCTGGCTAAATTGCTTTATAGCCATAGCTTGTGTCTCTTAAAATGTGTAAAAGCCTTAAAAATCTGTTGATGGCATACTAAGTAGAAATGTTTCAAGAAATCAAGTTCTTGAAACACAGTTAATAGGTTGCTGTTGCTGGAAATAGACAGTCCTTCCCAGCAGATTGATTCAGCTGCATCTTTAAATGAGGGAAACATGTGCTTCTAGCAGCTATTCTTGTATCTGAATTAAAACAAATAAAAGAAAGCAAAATAAATTTTAAGCTTTGGTAGTATTTACTGCAGTGGTATTGATGTCTGGGTATAGGATTTATTGCTAAACACGTTAGTCCTACTCTCTGGACCATATAACTTTGTTCTTCTATAAGCTTTACACATTTAAAATTAAATTTTCAGTCACTGATGTCTGAACAGACATACCCCCAACAGAGAAACTAGCATACATATTTGATTTATACTGTTCAGCCGATATCCTGAAACTTCTGTACTTTAATAATCCCTATTTTGTAACAGGAAGAGATTACAAAGTGACAGTTCAGACCCCTGCCAGACCTCACATAGACAACTGTCTCTTTTAAAGAAGCATAAATCCTACTAAACATAGAATCTACTCCTTTTCCTTTCTCTTGAAGAACAAAACCAAGAAAATGCACCAACCTTCTAAGTATATCTGAAAGTTCTGAATGCTTACCAAGTCTGACAAATGGGCTATCAATACCTAGGTATCTAAATACGGCTTTAGCCAATTAACTGTATGTATCCCTCTCTGGAAAGACTGGCCAAAGCCTGAAAACAGGAGGACTTCTCATGATGTTTCAGATCCTGACATCTGACACGAGGTATGATGTTTTGGGCACTAACAAAGTTACAGAGGCACTATCTTCACTGAAAAAGTGAAAACGGAGCATGTGAAGCTTTCTGACACGTATTCCCAGTACACATGGAAATGATGTATGGAAGCTTAACAGCTGGCTCATTAGAATAGATGAGAAAATATACTCACTTTAGTCAGCAAATAGAAAACACGTGCAACTATTTTAGTTATGCTGAAAGATATATTAGGGCCTAAATATATACCTTTACTTTCATGCTATGATGTGGTTTATTTTGTCCATTTTTCCATTAGATCCCAGCAGCCTTGCACTCCATATTGTCAGCATTCTTTTGTAAGGGTTATTTTAATCTGAAAATATGCATGCTAGGGACATTTCTCAAATGCCAGTAGGTAAAGGATTAGCTAACCATTTATTTTAAGCAAGGCAACGCAACGACTCGAAACTCTCTCAGAGAAAAAAAGAAATGTTCATCTGCAAATGCAGATTCCAAGCAACATTATCACAGGAATTTTTTTGTGTTACTCCTTTTTTACATATTCAGGGTACAGTGATCCTTCTGGAAAATATGATCCAGCAGTTCGAAGTCTTCACAACTTGGCTCATCTATTTTTGAATGGAACAGGAGGGCAAACTCATTTATCACCAAATGATCCCATTTTTGTCCTCCTGCACACATTTACAGATGCTCTTTTTGATGAGTGGCTGAGACGGCACTCTGCAGGTAAGATGTTCTCACAGACAGAGGCAGGGTGGGTGGTTGTCAGTGTAACCCTGGAAGGACATTCCATTATTTTGTGGATGAAATATTTATGTTTCTTCTTGTCAAAGAAGAACAGATGCCATGTAGATGGCATGTAGATGAATGTAGATTAATTTTTACCACATCTGTGATATACTACCAGTATTCAATAACCATCTCCATATACTTCTAAGGGATGATCGCTGTTGCAGCTCTTGCTTCTTTAACTCCCAAAAGAATACAGAAATGTAATAAGGGTGAAAGTGAAAGAGATGGGGAAAGGGAGAACAGAAGGAAGGAATTGCAAGGAAGGAAGGAAAAAAAAGAAATAAAGAAGGAAGGAGACTGGCGTCAGTGTGCTAGGGGGAGAATTCTGCATAACATTTATGTCCATGCGTCAGTCTGCACAATGCAGCAACTGTATTCCTCTTGGAATAATCCATCCCCCTCTTCCTTCTTCTATAGAAGACAGCTGTTGTTGCACAACTGAGACTTCTTTGTGTAGTTTCCACAACAACCTGCCTCATGTAATTTTCCCAGATAGCTCTCAGAGAGCAATTGTATCCCCTTGTGGTACTTGCATGAACTATCACAAGGTTTTGCATCATCTTACCAAGGTGAACTTTCTTTTTTTTTGTCCTTTTTTGCTGGGGGTTGTTTGGTTGGTTGGTTGGTTTGTTTTACTTCAGCTTTCTTCTGATTTAACAAATTGTTGCAAAAGAATTCCACTGGAACTTACATTAGCTGTCTTCTGGAACTGGACGAGAGAGCTGTTCAGCACTGTTACAATCAGGCAAAACTAGAATGTAGAAAAAAGCCTTTCCCAGTCCTCCATGTATACATATTTCTCCTTTTCCACGTGACAAGAAATTAAAAGCCCAACATGGGCAGAAATTTTTAGAATTTACTGGTGGTTTCCATTAAAAAAAGAGATATCATTACTGATCTTTCTTTTTCACAGTGCAGAGCCCTCTGCTCTGTATGCATTGCACTGGAAAAACAATCCTCCTGGAATAGCTTAGGTTAGAAAGAAAAAACTGAGGTACTCAAAATCCTGAGTTGGAAAAAAAATTAAATAGGGCAAGTTACTTTAATTTTGTTTACAGAAATGTGATTTGAATTTAAAATTTAGATATCTCAACATATCCACTGGAGAATGCCCCTATTGGACATAACCGACAGTACAACATGGTACCTTTCTGGCCTCCAGTTACCAATAATGAAATGTTTGTTACTGCACCAGAAAACCTGGGATACAGTTACGAAGTCGAGTGGCCAGGTAATCTGTAATATCTAGATACTTTTTCTTCCTTTTTTTCTCATCATGTCTTTGTCCCTTTAAGTTTATGCATCATATAACAAAGTTATTCAAATTTCACAAACAATACTTGTTGTCTTTGTAAAGGTCTTTTTCTCCTTTCTACCTAACTTTCCAAGTGTGTTTTTGGCATTTAGTGTAGGTACTGATCAGAGATTGTTTCACCATGAAGTTCCCACTATCCACTTCAATTCTGGGAGAAGTTCTCATTTGGATCTTAATCTTGCAGAAGGTCCTTATTCCTATACCATATGCCTTCATTAAATCACAACAGAGAATGCAAATGCCTCACAAACCAGAGGGAAGAAGAAAAGTCCAGAACTGGCTTTAGAGTGGAACAAGATAGACTGCATTTCCTCACATATTATCAAACAAAATTTAAACAAGTTCTATTCCACAACTCACTGAATAATGATGGATGCTGAGCTTTGGTTTGTCCCCATGATGTTTATCCATATACTTGACATTTACTTTTAATAACTGTCTCTTTTTTCTTCCTGTAGGTCGGGCTCTCCGTGTCACAGAGATGATAACTATAGCAATAGTGACTGCACTGGTTCTTGTTGCAATTATCTTTGCTGCTGCTGCATGTATTGTACGCGTCAAGAAAAATAAGGATGAGTTGCATCAGCCTCTTCTTACTGACCAGTATCAGCACTACTCAGATGATTATGATGGTGTACCAACACCAAGCCAGTCTGTTGTTTGAAAAGATGACACCTTTTTGCATCTGACTGAAACTGTTTATTTTTGCTGTATTTCATAAATGATGGTCATCCATCTGCTTTAAAATAAAGAGCATAAACCACTAGTTGTCTTGATATGTTTGCTTCAGGCTTCACTTCCTCTTTAGTCACACTTAGGCATCAATAAGTCACCTTTGCAATGCGGATTCTGTGTTGATTTTAACAGAATTCTTCAAGGGCCACATGCAAGCCTTTGCCATGCATATTTCTGTAAAATCTGGTAAAATTTAGTTGACTTGACAACAGCAAATGCCATCTGACTTCACTTAACCTTAATATCCAGAATTCTTTTATGAGGTACTTTTGTGAAAAGGTTAAGTCTAGAACAGGACAGAAGCTCAATACAAAATACAAGTAGACACCCTAAGTGTCTACTTGTGCCTAAGTGACTAGAAATGTGTTAAAAAGTACGATAGACACCTTGGCTTAGTGAGTAGAAATGTGTTTCAGTATAACCAGCATGCCAGGCATGGAATCAAAATGGAATTCTGAGTGGAACAGTATATTTGAAATCAACTTTATTCACAAAACACAGTTTTGAACTTATTGCTGCTTTTATGTTGATCTATGAAAACAGATTCACAGTTGAAGCCACTCCAGTATTTGGACACTTCAACTCTATGTTCAAACATAGCTGCCTGAAAGTGCATTCATTTGAAAGGACAGCTGGCACTATCCTTTCCTTTATTTTTATTTTTATTTTCATTTTTCAATCTCATTCCCCTTCTCTCTCCCACTCTCCCTATGGCAGTGCATTTTTCCCAACAATAAGAGACTTTGCCTCAGTTGTCTCATGCTGGAATTTAAACCCACTCTTGTGCTTTGAAAGAAGGGCCTAGGTGTCAGGTTGGAAAAATAGTCTTAAGCAGCTGCTGTTGAATTTATTCAATATAAGCCAACGAGAGTGTAACAAACTGATTCCTGAGCTAGGGCTTAAGAAATCTGGCTTTAAGCCTCACGTCCTCTCTCTCATCATAACTGAGTACCAATTAATCATCTGTTGTCCTTCTATGATGTCTTATTGAATCTAATTTAGCAGTCCTTAGCTGGCATACAGAGATGTTCCTGCTTTCAGAATAATGAATCCCACACCATGCACTCAGACTATAAAATCAAAAAGACCCTTGTGTCTCTGTCTGAGACCAACATCAATAGAAATGGTAAGTAACTTGGATTGAGCTCCTTCAGTCTGAGGCAGCCCTCCAAGACAGTAAGCTGCTAGGCAGAAGTAGGGTCACATGCTGTGTTAACCCCAGTGGTTTCAGTGAGTACCAGCTGTGCTCAAGGCCCACATACTCAGTTGCAAGGAGATACAAGCTTATACATTGAGAATGATGTAAGTAGGAAGACAACTACTCTTGGCTAAGCAAGTGGTAGATGGGTTATCGTCTTATTTTACCAAGCATGAGGTACAGACAGCAACAAAAATTTACAAACATAATTGATACTTAAGAAGAAAAATTTCACCTGTGGCACACATGGCACAAAAGCTAATTAGGCAAAGGTATTTTATGTTGTGCTCTTGTTTTTACTTACAGTCTAGCCAATAAGTACCTCACATACACAAGCAGCAGCTTGTGTTCCAACTTAGATGTCTTTTCCTGCCATTCTTGCTTGTACTGAGCGGCAATTTATCAAGTCATCCACTTTGCTGATTTCAACAGATTAAAGTAGGGTAATACAACATATTTTGGATTGGGGTCAGGAGACCTGAATTTTATACTTAGCTGTTACTGACCTGATGAAAGTTCTTAGCTAGCAGATTTTTACCTCTGTGACTCATTTGACTCATTTATAAAGTGAAGATAATAGAGCTTCTTTTCTAAAGTGTTTTTACTTCAATGGATAAAAAGAAGCATACAGAAGCTTGAGAGGAAAAGGAAAATATCAAGATGAAATCAGATTTTGAGATGACATTGTTAGTCATTAAAACTGTTCAATCCTTAAAGCAAAAGCATACATTTGTGTTTTGAGCAGGCCACAAGTCTTTAGGGTCAGAGACTGAGAAGAACTGCCTGCTAGTTAGAGCTGCCACACATAAATGAAGGAAGAAAGATAGATTTTTATTACAGAGTTAAAAAGAAAAGGAACAGCAAGTGGAGGAATCAGAGAGGCAAGGAAAGTGGAGAACTGCGTGCTTGACCCATTCTTGATAATAAACTCACAAGTCTTTCTTCTTTTGGTCACTATCTGCAGTACTTTCAACTATGTCTGGGTATGGAAAAGAAGTTCCTGCCGTTCACTGAAGCTGCCTGGTGCTTTTTCCTGACGTGGAAAATCTGGTTTAAGTTTGAAATCTGAAATGTCCAGCACATGAGAAAATTAAGAAAAATAAATAAAGACCAGAAAATTGAGTGTGTGATAACTATAATCTTTAAATTTTTCTATGGAGGCAAGCCCAGGTAGGAAAAATTGCAAAAAAGGGAGAGAGAAAGTGAGAAGCTTAAAAAAGGTTAACTGAGAAGTCATAGATTCAGCAATTCTGAAGCATGTGATGTCACTTTTACCCATGACTTTTCCTCCATGTTCTTCTCATGAAGTCTTTTTCTTATAAGGGTTGTATAAGACAGCTGTAAAGAATACCCAGAAATGTCGAAAAAATAGAGCTAAATTCACGGCGAACTGATGACCATGACCCACTAAGGAAAAACTGAAAGGAGCCTCTGATTTGGATACAATTACACATCTTCAAAGTTTTGTCAGACAGGAAATCTCACACTAATCAGAATTGTGAAATTTATGTAAAATTTGGAGACTACTGATTAAGTATTGATAATTATGCTAAGGGAACCAAAACCCATGGATCTAATTGGTGATAGGCCCTGTTCCCATACATAGTTTTTGGCCTAGTATTATGGCATATTAATATTCTTTTGACTTAGATTGTAATGGTTGTGTCACAAAAAACCAAAAACAAACACAACAATTTAGGCCTCTTAGGCACCTCCTACAACTGGGGATTTTAAATACTTTTTACATTAACTTGCCTTCTTAGCTGTCTATCAGGGTCTGAGTTTGACTTTCATAATTTATTTCTCATATAAAAAATAAGTTAGTAGGTAGAAACTAGTGAATTCAAATAATGACACAGTAATCAAAATTCTCTCCAGACAACATTAAATGAATAGAGGTTTTGAGAATATTCAAGAGAAGAATGGAACTAAGATCAGGAATTTTAGAAACAAAAAGAAGGCTGCAAAGCTGCATCTGACCTTGGAAAGGAAATATTGAAAAAGTTCTTTAACCATATAAATGAAAATATAATAAATGCAGAGTCAAGATTTGCATAAGACAGATATTTTTCTGTGTCAATTAGAATCTATCTTTGTTTCCAATACGAAGAACTATGCTGATCTTGTACAGAAAGTGTTAAAGGCTAAGGAATGATAGACAGAAATTGCCTTACAAGACAGAAACTAAACAATATATCTAAGTCAAGATAATTTGTAATTTTCATCCAAGAGCCTAAAATTTACTTACAAAACTGTAAGTCCATCCGGAATGTGTCTGAATAATTTCATCATGTCAGCTGAAATATTGTGTAATTAGGAATAATGATATTTTATCGGGAAGAGAAAGTAAAAATGTTCTGTGAGATGACAACCATTAATTAAGACTCAATAGCGTGCAAGTCTTCAAAACAAACCATGGATATACAATTGAGATTAAATATGACACAGTTTATCAAAGATAGGTCATGCTAGGTAGCTTAATATTTTTCTTTGATAACGTAAACCAAAGACGTTATTTAGGAATTACATTGATGATGAAGGCTTTCATAAAGTGTCATCTCAGGCACATGGTGTGACTCTTGGGAATGTCCCTGTACAGGACTAAGTGCTGGACTTGATGGTCCTTGTGGGTCCTCTCAAAGGCAGCATATTCTGTGATTCTGTGATAAGTGCTTAAGCCTGAAGAGTTAGGAATTGGAACAGGATCTGTGGACTGGGAAGAATGTTAGCTAGAGCAGAGAGGATGATTCAATATTGAAAGAAGAACTGGGGCTACAGGACTGGTCTCTGTAGCAGACTTATGAAGATTGAATCAGCCTTATTTAGTTCTTTCAAGAGAGATGTTGATGCACAAAAATGCACTGAGTACATAGTCATCTCCCCTTAGGGCAATACTGGAAGAGAACGTGCAGAGGGATAAGGATGGCCTGCGGAATACCTTGTGAACCTGAAAGATGAAGAAAGATGAGAGGCAGGAAAACAGCACAGTAATGATATCGCCTGTCTTCCCCTACATTCCAGGAAGAAGAATTCCATTCCCAAGTGCAAACTTTTCCAGTAAGGAATAAAAAAAGCATTATGAACAAGCTTGCAATAGAAAACCTTATGACACCAATGAGATACTAGTGTGAAAACAGTAGGCAGTTGGCTCCAAGATACAGCATATTTTGTTCAATAAATGTACTATATACCCTGGAAGTTTAAAAGATTCTATAAGTTGGCTGCCCACAATAAAGGCACCATCTGGGGAAAAAATAAAATTTCCTTACAAACTGGTATTTCTACATGAAAGAAAAGATTTTCAAAAGTAGATCAAAGATTTTAGTGGAATCTGGTGGGTGATTAGGCCGTCCAGTTAACTTCCTCTTAATGGTAGGCAGTAAAATAACAACTTTCATAAATATTTGCTCTGGGCACAAAGCTGAACTATTTTTATACCTTAGAGAAACATTTCTAACACCAGAAGTCTCACTTCTTCTGTATGTGGAAGGTCAAAAACACTGATTAATAATGGCCTTATATTGACATAGAAGGAGAGTGACTACCAAAACAAGATTTCTTGTTGAAGTGTATTCTGATTGTCATCTTACCACTCTTTAATGTGCAAAGCATGCCTACTAGCTAAATATTTGACTACCAAAAGAATAAGCTGGTAAGGAAGCCTGAATAAAACTGAGATGTTTAGATTCAAAATGTTAATTTGAAGCAAAATGTATAGATCTCCTCTCTCAAAACAGAAATTTAACCGGATATCTCGTTCAACCTCCATTTTAGAATAAAAGTGAAGGCTTTAGCAGATGCTTTGTGCAGGCACTGTTTTAAAGTAAAGTGAAAGGGAAGTCACATTAATATTTGCTTCTTGCTGTGCACTGGAGGGAATCAGAGTAACATAGTTTCAACTAAAATAAACCTTGGATTGATTTCCGTGTAAATTTTCAAACATAGAGCATAGCGTGCATTTCTTTGTGTCATCCTCCCAAACCCACCCTTAATGACCAGAGGATTCTTAGGTAAGGCACTGCCAATTCCAGTTATCTCCTTTCCCTCTTCATCCCTCAAATGTTGGGGACAAAAGAGGAGGTCTGAACCATAATTTTAAAGTATGTTAAGTTTGCTTGCACATTGAAACTGACTTTAAGACCTTTGGCAATCAGCCAAGTATGGATTTAGATTTTGTAATTAGTAAGAGCTCTTCAAGGAATAAGGCTGGTATCTTGCTGAACTCAGTGCCCCTGTTCAGTACAAGAGCTTGAAGCAAAGAAATCTGCAAAGGAAGATGGAAGTGATGCTGCAGAATTAAACAACCTTCATTTGAGGCTGAACTGGTGATAGGATGACTGCCTAAGAGGATTTTTAATTTGTACATTCAACCTGTCTGTTTACTAGTAGTGTTAAGTTTTATTTTGCTCCAGCTCAAAAAGTTTCAGAGAAAACTACTGATAGAGATAAAAGGCCTTGCATTGAAGAGAATTTCTCCAAATAAAAAATCTCAAAGGAAAAGAGGGGAGAGTGAGAAAGTGTTTGTATAGAACCTGAAAGTTATGTTGCAGCTAAAATGGACTCAGGTTATTACACTTGAAGTTTGCAGGAAGAACAATATCTCTCTTGAGACTACCAGATAATACATAACCAAAAAAAAAAAAAAAAAAAAAAAAAAAATTTAAAAAACCCTCCAAACCATATCATTGCACCTAAGGTCTCCAAGTGGAATTTTATCTTTCAGTAACACCTTCTAAAAATCAATATATAGGAACAATTCTCAGTATGAACAGCCTAGTTAAATACAAAGAATGACATAAAATTAAATAGCATCAAGTGATTGAAAATTATTCCTGGGATCAATCAAAAGTTAAGATTCTGGTTTCAGTTGGACTTCGAATGACAGAGACTATCCATACGCCTTATTTTTTAATTTATATAGGGGGAAAATATCACCCTTGTTGAATACTACTAAGAATTGCATTTAATATGACCATAAAATAAGATGAGTTTTACTTATACCACGGCTTCAAGTGCGCAGGGAGAGACATCCCGCTGTGCTGCGCCTGGGCCCTATCAGGGAGCTCACAGAGCAGGGAGCGCTCCTGGACACAAGGGAGCGCTCCGCCGAACCAGCCGGGTCGTTCTCTACCACGGAATAGAAAACTACGGAACTAAAACAGCACTTCAAGTTCCAAGCACAATTTTCTGGAGAGATAATTTAATTTGTGTCCCTCATCTTCCTATTCCAAGAGAAGTTTAGTTTCTTTTACTCTGGGACACTACTTCAATTGTTGCAGCTCATTATTTTAAAAACAAATGCTTAATGGAAACAAGACATGCCTAAATGTCCCATATCTGCAATTACTGGTTCACAACAGCAAGTAAATGCTGTCCGCTGGGGAAGGTAAATATTATCAGTAGTAGTAGTAGTAGTAGTAGTAGTAGAAGTAGTAGTAGTAGTAGTAGTAACAGCAGTTGTAGTAGTATTGTTGTTGTTGCTGTTGTTGTTTTTATATTAATATATTATTATATATTTATCGTTATTATTTCATAATATTAATATCAATATTAATATTAATAATATCAATAATTTTATTATTTTTAACTGAGGCAGAGAAGTGATTGTCATATTGCCTTTTTTTATCCCTGCACCTAAAGTGGTAAGAAAATAGTGACCTATCAAACACTGATATGTTGTGATATTAGAAATTTGTGATCTGAATTTGTCTTTGGCAGTCTCGAAGACTAGTCAGCAGCTGCAGCAGCAAGGCCTGCAAAAATGCATCACTACTTTAAGTGAATAAGAAGCTGTCATTCCTTTTTTGAGTAACTTTTCCAGATGTTCTGTCATCAGTCTCAGGCTTGTTACAATTAACCTTAATGACTCTTTAAAGTCCCTTTCTAGATGTGGAGATTTGGGATCAGAGAAGAGAATATTTCACATTACAGCTTCCCCACAGACAGCAAATGGTGTTTCTGCTCAAAATTACCCCAAAACTATTTCTGATCCAGAAGAAAATAGTCATAGATGTTAATTATAGCTCTTACCCTTACCCCTGTTTGTGAAGTGACAGGAAAAATAAGTCTGTCCTGTTAGCTACAGAAGGTAAGATGATGCAAAATCATGGACAATGAAGAACAGCGACATGGAAATCAAAGATCAAACATTGTTCTTGGTGATCAACAAATAGTGGATATCTAGAATGAATGCTGTGAATCTTGATTTCTCGTGGTCATGTCCTGTGTCATCCTCAGGGGTTGCATTTTCTATGATTCTATGATTTTACTTCCCATGGAGCAGGAGGCTCAGCTCTGACATTTGCTTGAATTATGGGAGGCTGGAGACACTTCCCAGGCCCAACTACTTGGTGATCAGTGATTCATCTCCTGTTAGTGTGTAAAGACCCCTCTTCTCTGCCTTCTCTCTTCAGCCTTTATTCAGATGAAGCCCAGCAATACTGAGGCTAGTGGGTCAGACCACAGGAAAAGGGAGAGTTTGTGGTTCAAACCTGTCATCAACCTGCAGATCGGAAATCTGCAACAAGTTATTGGTCATTGCAATAATGGAAAGATGGACAGGTGAGAAGAACTTCATAAACAGGAGAGAGAGGAAGACAGTAATTATTTCTGGTTCCTTCAGGGGGAAATTTATCTTTGTGCATGAGATCTGTTTACCATATTTTCAACAGACCTGGGATAGCTGGCATCACCTTACTGAAAGCAGGTCCTATGCACGTGGATGAACTTCACTTATTTGAAGGGAAACTTTGCCTTCTGCAAAACATTTTCATCCAAAGTTTTGACTTGAAAATTTCCATCCAAAGTATGATAATTGAATGCTTTGCTGACCAGTGAAAGGAAAACAAAACAAAACAAATAAAAAGATGAAAAAATGAAGGAAACAAAAAAAAGACAATTAAAAAATTAAGAAAGCTTAAGGGATGGGAAGCCATATAGGAAAATGAGACCTAAAATGTAAATGAATATTTCTTGTTTTAATCAAGTTTTCAGATTACGTTTCAAAAAGGAGTAATGAGTATTCCATTATGGAAATACTTGCCTGTCTCTAAAGGCCTGTAGTTTCTTTCCCTCCTGCATGAGCCTTTCTGTTCAAGTAGTTCTTGTTCTGTCACTCTAGCACAGCACTATTTTCAGGATAGCAAAAAATCTTGTTTATTTTTTGATAATCATGTGTATTACGCAAAAATAATATGCTTTGCCTTCTAATAACTTTCTCAAAAGCTCCAAAACCAAACTGAAAAAACAACCTTTTCTTATCACCCCTTTCTGCAGGCAATAGTCTCTCCTACAACCCAGGAGGAGGCAAGTAGGCAGTGTGGCACTGGATGCTCATGGGTCTTCCTCAGGAGCTGGATGTAGCAACCAGTGCAGCTATTTTGTCCAAGGGTGCTTTCAGGGCCAGGGCCAGGGTCAGGGACCCTCCAGACCCTCTACATCTCATTGTAAGCCTGCCATAAACAAGTGGATCACCTTCAACCCTTGTGCTCCAGCACTTCTCAGCACAGTTTCTGGTTTCTCAATCACCTTGTGTTGCTTTTCCAGACAGAGAAGCAAATGGAAGTTCTCAAATAACACTGTGTTGATGTTCCAGGCATGCAGAGCCTGGAGGAGAAGAGAGAAATTTTAATCATCTGTCAGCAGAGTTTGGTGACATTGAATTCTCACTTGTGATAATCCCCAAGAGATGAGCATGTGATAGATGGTTTGTGTAGACATGGCTCCTTCAACACCTGGGAGAGTGAGACCAAGAAACCGGGTAAAGGGGTGAGATAATGACTGCAGCTCTGGTTCCTCCATAGGAACAAGGCTCTGGAAGGACATCTGTGACACTATAAAAATACGCATTGAGGTATCGCACGTTTTTCTGGACTTGCACTTACTTCAGAGAAAAGGGTCCATAGACCAAAGATTGTATTTTAAAAATAAAACAGAATTTCATAGTAACACTTTGTGGCCAAGAAAGCCAAATGCTTGCTTGACTATTAGCTTGACATCACCAAGTATTTGTAAGTGAATAGATACTTCCCTAAAGATTCAGTTTTTTTAATTACTTTATCATTGTATAAGGAATATGCTGTTAATGTCTAACTCAAAAAGACTTTCCTTATGTCTAAACAGCATGTAGAACTAGCTTGTAAAACCTCCACATTTCTCTATCCCAGGCTATTTATGGGCACTGACCATGTGTCTGGACGTCTTCATGAAGCACAGAGAATAACTTCCTTACAAATCAGAAAGAAAACTTAGATTTCTAAAAGGTTAGAATTTGTGTTGACTAAGCATGGTGTTCTTTAATCTAAAATCAGTGCTTTCAGACAACACCTTCCTAGATATGGGTTATCAGAGGAACAAGCATAGGACAAAGCAGACAATCTAAGGGAAAGGTTGGTGCCAGGAGATCCGCCAAGAGCTGCAGGTGGGATTATCTTGAAGTCGGCAAAAGTAGGCTTGAAAGGTCTCACTGTATTTAAGACTTTACAGATCAAGCTGGAGACACTTGGAAAAATTTATATCTGTGGTGATAACAATTATCTGGCTGCAATTAACCTGAGCCTGAAGTCAAACCTGATCTTTAGTCTTAGTCACCTCCTGAGGCAGCAATTTGGCTCTTCTCCCAAGGCAGACAAAGCTTCATTAGGATCAGGAAACATCCGGATAGGAGATTCAGGCTACAGTCTCTGCTAGGTAACTGCTGTCATCAGAGGTTCTTAATCTTTTTACTTGCTTAACTAAAGCAAGCTATAGATTAACCATTTCAAGACAGTAGAAGGATATCAGCTGTAGTTAGAAGGCTGGGCTTTGGAGGGCCTACCTACAAGTTTAATGCTCACAGTGGCTTCTGTTAACTACATAATTCTAGTCTAGGCCATGCAAGCACCAGCAGCTAAGGCAAAGCAGTGGGGAGATATCACAGTGCATGAATATGTAATTGCAGATTACTGCTGATGGTCTAAATCTAGCTGGGTTAGATCTGCTCGGAGGTATGGGAGTGGACACTGGAAGGGGACTCCAAGAAATGAGGATTACTTTCCTGGGCTGTATTAGAGACTTACTGGGAGACTTCAGTAATTGTGCACAATATTATAACTAGTTTGGAAGGCTTCATCCAGGTCTTACCTTATATTATAGAAAGTGGGGGGGGTTAAATTAATTATGGTATTGGGATTGATATTTGTTCTGGCAGGGGAGAAAAGCAGAAAGAACGACGTTTTTGAAGAGAAGAGTTTTCAAGACTACATTTTTATGTAGTGAAGGTAGTGGGGAAGGGTACGTGGCTCAGATCATCAAGAGGTAGTTAAATATAGGTCATTGTGGTCCTGACTGGGATTGCTGAGTATATGTTAAAGTGGATGCCTTTAAGGGATGTTTTGCAGAAAGGTGTGTGCTAGGATACAGATAATGTCAGAAACAGATTTGTTAGTCTGGATTAAGGTTGCTTGTTCAAAGAGAATATACTACAAATCAATATGAAAATAAATAAATCAAATTATAAAAGCCATACTGGTATACTAAGAGATTAGGTCTCGAACGAGCAAGGACTGAACTGTTGTTTTGTCAGCCAGAATTTGGGTTAGTAGAATTTGGTTTAGCAGCTGAAAACATCTCCCACAGGCTGAATTTACATTTTGTGTCTGGCTTCAGAGCAAATGATACTGCAAGACTCATGTACTAAATGGCACAGAGAATGTCTGAGAGTGGTTTAGGCCTGACTATTGGAGGACCATCAGTAAAGGTTTGGATGAACATGCAAAACTGTATTGGTGAGGTCACTGGGACAGATCCACAGATTATTCTTGTTGAACTTGTCAGTTGGATGGGGGCGCAGAGCCACAAGGATGGGACTGATCCTTTGAGGTTGGAGGTGTGCTGCATTCTTACATACGCTTGAAATACACTTCCCACAAAACCAAAAAGCATCACTAACAGAGAATGATATTTTGTTTGACCTTAAAGGACACTGGTGTTTGCCATTAGTTTGTTTATACTTAATAAGGGTGTGCTTTGCCTATCTGGACAGGAAATAAATCAGCATAGAACTTTTTTTTTCTTTTTTTTGTCCCTCAATCCCTACTCATAACTGTTAAAGTTACTGTTAAAAGATGATAAAGACTATTGATATCACTATGTTTGTTTCAGGTTAAATATTTTCCAGGGAACTGGGAAGGGATGGAAGCAATTCAGGACACTTAAAATAATGAGTTATTTCCTCTCCTTATAGTACTTAAAGTAATTGTCTTGGGGGAGGGTGAAGACTCATTCCTGGCAGTAATTGAATGTGTTCTCTTCATTTTATTCTTTCAAAAATATCAACACTGTCTGTACTAACTGACTTTTCTACACCTGACAACTTTGATAACACTGTTCACTTCCCATAATAAATAGGATCAGCCTTCAGTACCACTTTTGTTGACATTTATCTTGTGGCACTCTTTTTTCTAATCAGTGCAAGGGCAAACACAGACCTTATTGCATTTGTGACAGATCTTGAGCCTGACTGTGTAGCTGCTATTGCGGTGAATAAACATCTGTCCCCTTTATCTAATAAGCAAAGAGTAGTTGACATCAAGTGGTGTGCAAAGGAAAAAGAGTGAAAGGGTTGCATGACATCTTTAAGATGTCAAAAGTAAATCTTTCCACAGCAAGGTAGAAAGTAGGACAGCAATATGACCTACTCTTCATGCACTTCCTGACCTTCCATGATCTGGGGACAATGAGAGGCCCTGTGCTTCAAATAATGAGTGTGGCATCTTTGCTAGGAGAGCCTACAAGATTCATGCCAGTTCTGGGGTTGAGTTGCTGTCATTTCCCTGGGAGGCTCTACTTGCAAAACTTAGAACTGGCTCAAAAGCTAGTAATATGCTCCCAACAAAAGTACCTTTGTTCTACTTCAGAAGACAGAACCTGTCTGCTATTGTCTTGAAATTTCCAAAGAAAGAAGGTTTGTCTTAGCAGCAAGCCAATTCACAGTTGATAGCAACAGTGAGTTGATACTTCCTATGAAATCTTGTGAATCCAAGAAATTATTTTGCTTGTGTACTAAAACAAATCTTCTACAAGACCAGGTTGGATGGGGCTTTGAGCAAGCTCATCTAGTGGAAGGTCTCCCTGCTTATGGCAGGAGGGCTGGAACTAGAGGATCTTTTAAGTCACTTTCAACCCTAACCATTCTGTAAGTCTATGAATCCATGAACTGAACCTATAAAATACCAGAATACAGAGGATTTAACAAATAAAAGAACCTAATATCTTGTCTCAAAAATCTATCAGCTTCATTCACTTACATTTCTAATGAAAGGAGGGAAACGCCATTGTACTTGAATTAAAAATAGTTCTTCAATAGAAATTTTTTGAGACTGGAAAGTAACCACACCTTTAAAACCTGTACAAATTGAGTGGTGCTGTCAAAAGCATTTTGTGCCTTTTCAGTCTTCCTTCCACCATCTACTCATCGACCTTCCCACAGTGGATGGAAATAGGAATGTTTTAGATGGAAATTTGACCTGTAAACCAGTTTCTTGATGATGTCCCAGAAAACAGGAATTATTCTTAGTGAAATTAAATATGGAACAGAAATGACTCTCAAACTTTCCAGCTATTCCCTCAGAACCATGACCTGGAAAGAACAATCAGAGGTTCTGAGGATGGAAGATCAATGGCAAGTGTAGAGATCTGTTGAGCTGCACTGCATGTCTGCATGGAGGCACTCCAGAAGAAGGCTTAAGTGGCAGAAGGAAGTTGCAAGTGATCAGCAATTTCCTGGGGCAGTGGGGAGAACTAAAAAGAAGCAAGGGGACAATACCTAAATTATGGAGTGCACAAGTTTTACATGTACCTTTGCCTGATGAGAAGCAATCCTAAAAGAATTTAAACAGGCTTAATGGGTGTCTGAGTGTCAAGCTACGTTCCCTGGCTTCACTGTGCTAGGAATTTTAGTGTGTGGACCTCAATAGCTTCTTCATATACAAAGAATTGAGGAGCACCCTCTCTATAGACTGAGTTAATGGATGCTGAGAATAATATGCCTTAGCTTCTGTTGAAACTGTGTTGAGCTCTGGTAACATATATATTTTGTCCTTTATGACTGTGAATCTTTTTCTTTGAGTTATTTTTGCCTTGAATACATGACCAGTTTCTACTGTTAGGAATATAGCTAACATTTTTTTATATTGAAGTATAGAAACAAGCATAATACTGATTCTAAACACACAATTAAGAACAATCCTATCTTCCACTTCTTACATGACAAATGTGTAGAATACTTCACGCCTACACTGCTGTAACAACAAAACCAGGAATGAGCAGTTTGTTCCCTGACATTTTGCTAAAAATGAAAATATGCTCCTTAACATTACTTAGTTTCATGTGATAGGAAGGTTTCAGGATCTTGAATGTCTTCATTGTTCCAGACAGTAGTAATACATCACAACTGGCTTACAAAGCCAGGAAGTTTAAACTGACCATCCAAGCTGAACAAAACCAAATTTGAATGGCTTTGCAAGTCATGTTCTCCTTATGAATCTGTCTAATAAAAAGAATCTTACACTACTCTTTGTAGTGCATGTGCTGTTATTATAGCTCTGCTTTGCATTAATGCTGCTGCTTCCCATGCTTTCCTCTTTTAATTTACATTATTTAATTTTATATAATCACTATTATATTACAAATAAACAGACTTTATTTCACTTCAATATAATATGAAAAGATGTTTCCATTGTAAACACTCAACTGGAAGGTAGGGTGTGGTACTTACAGCTTACCCAGTAAGTCTGAGCTAACTGGCCTCTGCTTGAACCAAACACTATTTAGCTGCTTTGGCATTTCTCACAATATTAGAATGGCTGTGCTCCCAGTAGTTTACTGAGCATATGAACTCCTTTTAACAATTCTTCAGACCCTGAGTAGAATCATATTTTCTGCAGTCCAGTTCTATGCCTAGTAGCAGTGATAGCCCTTTCTTAAAATACAGCCTTTCTTCACCTTGGCCCATATTGGATTAATATCTGAAAATTAATATGCAAACATTAACATGGGGAAAAAATGGCTAAAACTTAGGAATATTAGTTCTTTCAACTTCTCAGCAATGCACTGTATCCCAGAGGCATAACTTCAGCCTTTAAATCTTAATTCTTTCCAGGGTCAAACCACAAATTCTAAAGCCACAGAATGGTTTTTATTTCTACAAATCTCTTAAAAAGTCTAAACTCTTTCACAGTACTGAAACAATGACCAGATGAGACATGACCAGATGTCTGTCTCTTTCCATTAGCAAGGCTGAAACTGGAACAATATTGGCATTACTGAAATAGAAAGCAAGGCTTCAAGGGTTCATGGTTCTTCTGAGCTGGTCCGGGGAAATCAGTTATGACACTGACATCATTTTGACCTGTTGAACACAGTTCACCTGCAACAACCTTGAGCAAGTTTATGTAACCTAGTAAAATAGAAGATTTTCATGGCAGGTACTGAAATAAGATTAGAGAAATTTTGAAGTTTTGGGGTTTTTTCTCTCTTTGTTTAAAAGAGGAGAGGTAGAAGAGATGTGGAAACTCAAAGAAACACTTTTTACCATGCAGAAGAAAATGGGGGAGGTACTAGCTAAAAACCCGACTAACAAACTGACAAGTCAATTTTTTTATGTTTGGATATATGCTCATAAAGTGTTTCTTCTCTTCTAGTACCTCTTCACTTTACACCTAAAATACATGTAATATACCCACAAAGGCTGTAGACTTGACTGTTGTTGAAATAGCTGATGCTCAGCTGGCTTTCTCTACTCTGAACTACTAAACCCCTCAATGACTTTCATTCCTTCCTGTAACATGCTTCCTGAATGATCAGAGGGTCTTCACTGTACCCCATTGCAGCCAAGTGCAATGAGTAGGTACATGCACCATTGAGTCTGTCACTGACTGCTATGACAGACACTGATGTTTGCTTTTAACAAGTCCAAATGTGGAATCAGGTCTCAGGAGTAAAAGCAGAAAGAACTCTCTTCTTCATTTTTACTGAGCCCTCCAAACAAAGCTACAACAACAACAACAATCATTACCCCCCGTCCCCCCCAAAAAAAAATACTAAACTGAAAAATGCACAAATCAAAAACTTGAAAGTCAGGTGTAGGTTAAGGAGACTGGAAGAGAGTGAGTGGAAGGGAAACAGGCAGACAGAAGATGAGGGGGGAAAGTGTTATCAAATGAAAAATGATTCTGAATAATACAACTTCAGGAGACTGAGCTAGAAAGGATCTAGGTTTAAGCAAAGAAAGATGGAAAATAAACAGCTTCTTGGTCTCACATGATGCTTCTTAATTGGTTGGAGTTATAACAGGGAATTTAACAGCTCACTGGGCTGTAAGTGAAAGAGAAGAAAGAATAAGAAATGGGGTTTTGATTCTTTTTATTTTTTTAGCAACCTAATCTAGTGGATGGTGTCCCTGATCATAACAGAAGGGGAAGCCTAGATGTTCTTTAAGGTCTCTTCCAAACCATTCTATGAATTTGTGATATTATTGGTCTTGGAATGGCACTTCATTGACAGGATGGAAATCAGACATTCATCAATTAGCTCAGGGCTAACAAATTAAGACTGAAACAAAAAGGTTAAAAGAGGGCAGGAACTGAAAGACGTGGGTGAGAGAAACTATGTTGAGTCAGGAAGCAATTGAATGTAAAAAAGTAAGATGTGGTTGAAACTAAAGCCTGTGATCACATAATTAATTGCAATAGAATACAGAACAAGACAGTTTGAGTTGCGCTTCACGGAGTTATAGTCATTCTTGCAACACTTTCCAAACTTCTGTGTGCTTAATTTCTAGGACTAGTACTGCAGTGCCTCTATCCTGTTTGTAGAAAAAGGTAATTTTGTTAACAAGGAAAGAGGTAGCAGGGCTAAATCTTAACTGAAAACTTACACAGCTTATTGACAGCCCTTTAACTGCAGTTGTTATAGCAGAAAATGTGTACATTTTCTCCAAAGACTTGAACCAATGCATAAAGACACTGGGTTCCAGTGTCATAATCCCTGTGGTTAGAATGTTTTCATCATATGCTACAGGGGTCTACCATTTTGTCATGTAGGTTAGTCTTGGAGATGGTGAGTAAGAAAAGTCTGAAGGATTCATCTGCAAGAGCATGTTTATCCCATGACTTACCTTCACAAGTCTTTTTACAGAGAAATATTTCTTATATACATAGTAGGAAGAAATGAAGTTTCAGGAACAGCCATGATAATGTAAATAGTTAG
This sequence comes from Manacus candei, assembly GCF_025592945.1. Taxonomy (NCBI): domain Eukaryota; kingdom Metazoa; phylum Chordata; class Aves; order Passeriformes; family Pipridae; genus Manacus; species Manacus candei. Next base: position 1,804,332 of record NW_026138141.1, on the reverse strand, counting down.
TAATGTAGAAAGATAAGTTAAATCAAAGCAACCGGTTTTCACAACACAAAATTGTGGAATCATAGAATTGTTTAGGTTAGAAAAGACCTTCAAGGTCATCAGTCCAACTGCTACCAGCAAGGACTGGAAAATGCTTGAGCCAGGTGCAAGGAATCTGTTCAACCAAACAGTTAAAAATCATTGTAGAACAGTTGCTTTCCACACCAGTGCTATCCACCTGGAGTGAACTGATGTTGGCAGAGACCCTACTGAGAAAGCAAGATGAGGCTGTACAACTAATCAGCATCCCTGGCTAAAGCTGAAGATACAAAAAGACACAGATGTACCCGTACTTTGGCAAACGACCAGAAAGTTTGAAGCAAGAAACAAAGTACATTAGAAATGTAGACTTTCTAGGCATCTCTGTCTTTGGCACCCACAAAGATTCATCGTATTACTGAGCCAAAAAGAATTGGTACAACATTCTTCTTCTGACCCATTCACTCAGCTGTGCCAGGACATAGCACAGGACTGCTTATGGTTGAGACTCAAGGCTGCAATTCAGTATGCAGTGTTGCTGACTGTAGTGGTTTGAACTAAGTTTTCCCCCTGAAGCTAAGAAAGTGGTAACCCCCAAGGGGTGGTAACCCCTGGAAGTTTTGAAGTTTTGAAGTTTTGTCCAATGGGCGCTCCTGCAAAATGTAAACATACCACAAGCAAACGGAAGAGAAGAGTTGTAGTTTGGTTGTTGTAAGAGAAGTGGCCATGTTGTAGAGCCACGAGGAAGGAGCTCGGAGCCCCTTGGGGCCTCTGGGGCCCCCCAGTCCCAGTTGGGGAATATGGAGACGTGGAACAGTGTTAAACTGGACTATGTGTCTGTAGCTATGAAGGCTGGGAGTTTCTCTCCACCCTGGGCAGTGTCAGGAGTAGCAGCAGCCAGCACTGACTGGAGAAACAGTGGTACAGAGCCAGAAAAGATAAGATGCAGCAGAGGAATTACAGTCAAGCAGGAGAGACACAGTGTTGTCCAAAGAAAGAGAACTAGCAGCAGAGAGACAGAGTTTGGGGTAAGAACTGAACCAGACCCCCCAAACTCCTTGGAGATCCCTCACATCCTAGAGGGAGGGGTGAAGTGCGACATGCACTGTAGAGAGGAGCTGAGAAGCTCAGAGCGTCCTGGGAAGCTGGACTGGGACAGAGGGGAATGCAGAGGGGGTGGCCTTGGCTCCCCCCTCGCACTGTTGCCAAGGTGGCAGCCTGAGGCAGGTCACAGAAGCCCTGCAAGGAGCTTGAATCTCCTGGAGATACCAGACCATCACAAAGACCCCCCCCTTTGTCTCGTGATGTGACCGTGGTGGAACGACCTTTGTCTGGGGTGACGTAGTCCACGGAGGAAGACCCCTTTGCCTGCATCAAGGGGCCGAGGGAACTTGGATACGTCCCTCGTGAGTGCTGGCAGAAATCCAGCTATCAGCTGCTGCATGCATGTGAAGAGGACAGATTGCTGCTGTAAAGGATACTCCTGCTTAGAGACTGGAAGGGATCTGTTCTTCTTCCCTCCTGGACTTTTATTTGGAGGGGAGAAGAGATCTGATCCATTGTAAATACTATATGTCATGGTAGAGATAGTTGTGATTGTGTGTATAATGTATTATAATATTTATTTGTACAGTCATTGTAATATATACTTCCTTTCCCCCACTTTGAGTCTGGTGTGTTTTGTCTGGAAAACCCATCTCACATTAGGTTGAGATGTGGGAGGGGGCTAGGACTAGGGAATTTAGATTTTGGGGCCATCTCAAACCATGACAGTGACACACTCTGAAAAGAAGGGGAATGGGGAAAAAGAGAGAGAAGGTAGAAGGTTAGCATGTTCCCGTGGCAACATGCTAAAAATCATTTCTGGTTTGTTTGTAGGAGCAAGCAGTAAACAGAGCAGTGTTTATGTGTATGGTTTCTGAGACCACCTTACTTTACTGTCAGCCAACTCATCTATTCCTTTCTTTAGAAGTTGCTAAGGAAATTTTAAAGAAACGTGCTGATTTTACTGTTTGATTTTATCTTGCTAGAAGGACTGAAAGTGTACTCATAAAAACTAAACAAAAACTGTTGTAGGAAAGTGGGATACACGATGCTTTCATGAGGGCACATGAGGATTATGTGAGCGATGCCTTAGGAATTTTAGCTTTTTGTAGATTTTAGTATAACTGTGTAGTTTCTCACACTTTAGAATAGCAGCTGACACTTACCCAATCCTATTCTTATACTCCATATAGAATTTTCTAAATTCTTTAGGCTTGTTTAGGTTCTTTTTCAAGGAAGGTCTATAGCAAACGCATCCTGTTTAAGAATATAGGCACTCTAGACTGGAATAACAAAGTGTCTTGTACCTAAAGCAATGTTGAAGGCCCAGAACCTTGAAGAAGCTCCAAAGATAATATGTGCCGGAAGGAGATCCAGGAAGATGAGGAAAAAATGGGTCTTGAGACTCCTCACCCAGTCCCAGGGAGATGTGCCAGGGGGGGGCAATTCTGGGGAGGATCTGGGGGAAGTTAGTTCTCAGATTGGATGGATAGTACCATAAAATTGTAGAAGCTCTGGACACCGTGCGTGCCAGAAGGCCTTCATTAAAGACCTGCTCTCTGTCTTATCTATACTGACATTGTCTGCTGAGTCTTATTCTCCTGATTTTTAGGCAACATGAGGAAAGACCCTGCTGTTCCGAGTCTCACAAAGGTTGTTGCATTTTTAGTAGCATGGAAACTCCTTCCCTTTGTGAACAGAGATATCCAGTCTATATTTGGGAAGCAAAGTACTAGAAACTGAAGTAGTGATAACCTCTGGCAATAATAATGCACTTCATATTTCTACATCCAGATAAGCAAGAATAAGGCTTGAAAAGTTTCTAACTGAGATGCCAAATTGAATTCACCCTACTGATAGGGACATGGTACATATAGAACTGAAATGATTTTCCTGAAGGCCTCAGAATACGTGAAAAGAGAACCAAGGTTTCCTGAACACTAATTCATTGTTATTTGACTGTGTTATACTAATGCATCCAACTTTTTCCCCTGTGCTTTTTTCCCCTCTTCAAGACAAGAAGTGATCTTCAGGTAACCTTCTTACCTCCATATGTCACAACAAAAAATTGTCCCCACAAATTTTCTCTGACTTACTTGTTACACATCTTTCACCTGATGTTCCCACTGTGGATGCTTGATAATGTTTTCTCAAATCACTGCTCAGGCTGAGATTTTTAATAGAATAAAATTATTGGTTCTTGTGTGTAGGTCCAACTAGGTCAGCAGTAAACATGAAAATGGCTCCAGCAAAAGACTGGTGTCTGGAATTCGTGTTGCAATAAAATAATATTAAATGTCATAGCAAAAAAAAAGTCCTCATAATCAAGCTTTATGTTATGATTCATCCGTGATATTAGAAGGGCTGACAGTTGAAGGATTTAGAAATACAACTAGGCAACTGTCACATTTCCTCCTGTAATGTGTCAGAACTGCAAAAGATGAGCATAAGTCATAGGATGTTGTTCTACCTCCTTATGTGTCAGATCTGACTAATTCTAGAAGTTCAATTTGTTTTTTTTCGTGTAAGTGTGATATAACCCAAAACTTGGCCATGATTTGAAGGTTTTGGCATAAATCTAAGGGACCCTGGATGTCTGGAACTTTTTTGTTCCAGAAAAAAATAAGTCTTAAATTTAGATTGTTGCATCTAGAGGTCTCTTGTTCACTTTATTTGTAAAACTGACGCACATTATTAATTTCACAACAGCTAAAGGACTCAGTTCTGTTGGTGCATTGGGAGCACAGCTCAATGAAATAGTTTTTCAATCAGAGGTTCAAAAATCTTGGGAGATCTGTAGATGGTTTCTTAGGCTTGTTTTGCTAACTTGTCTGTATAAACTACTGTCAGGATATTTAAAGCTATTGTGCAACAATGTATGTTTATGCAGGAAAATATTATGAAGTTTGTAATTGGGGAAAAAAATTAAACCACTGGCCTTGAAGGTTATTGAGATGCCTGCATGCTCTTGGGTGTTGCACAGAATTCTACGTACAGTCTCCAGTATTGCTTACAGCCTTATATATATCAATGCCACTGTAACTCTGATGCAAATGACTACCACAGCCTCTAAGTTTTCTATACTAAGCTTGACCCATAGGTGTAGTTCGTTGTCCCATATATTTTTAAAGTAAAGTGGATTGTATAAATGGTATTTACAATCTCTACCTAGTGGCCGTAGCACCTAAGGAAATCATGTATGTACATGGGCAAAGCAGTAGAGAAAGAATAATAATGCTTTAGAAACGCTTCTATGTTCTCCATGTGCAATGATTAATGCTTTTGAAGTCTGCAGGAGGCACTGGTACAAGTTGCTGTGAACACGTTGAAACACTGGAACTTCTCTGTATGCCTTCAGTTCTGATTCATCTGGGTTCTTGTACAAGCCTGTGAAACAGCAAGTGCAGCAGTCTCATCTCCTCCCTTTAAACAAAGGCAAGAAAATAATAATAATCTGGTTTTCTGAATGCTGTTACTGCTTTCCCTTTTCTGCTCTCTTCTCCCAGACCACGGCAAGGAGTTCCAGAAAGGAGATTAATAGCTTTTAGAAGGTGTCACTGAGACAGTGTGTCAAAACTAACAGAAATAAAATGGCCTGCTACTTTCACATCACCTTGTTCATGTTCCAGTGTTCCCTGGCATTTGGACGCAGGACAATGCACAGCAGTGGTATTCCTCCTGAGGCTGCTGTGGAGGTAATAGCGTGTCAGAGCAAGGTGCTCCTGATAGCTATTTCAGGCTTTCATAATTCTTTTTCTTACAGTTGCACACAACCAGATTTGGAGAAAGCCTGCTTTGGAGTGAACTTCCTACACACTGAATCCCCCACACAATCATACTTTGGTTCGTATGACCTAAACTTATCTTATTCTATAAACAAGCACCAGACTTTATTTTGTTAGTGGATTTGAGGAATAGTCATCTTGATGGTGATTATTAATACCTTCTATTAGTCTACCTGACTTTACTCATCTGCAGTCATTCTTTCATTATAGAGTATTTTCATTCCTCCTAAGGGACCCACTTAAGAAGTTCATCATTACCCTCCCCAAGCCGGAGTCACGCAATGTGACACCAAAGCATGACCAGTGAACATCCCTCTCAAAACACTTCACCCTCCTCTGGGTGTTGGTTTGAATAAACAAATAATGATTGCTTCCTAGAAGCATCTGACAAAGAATACCGGCATTGTGATGTAACTGGTTGAAAGCAGGAAAGGCAGGACTCCTGTCTACCACACCCTATGTTGTCATGTACTTGGAATTCTCTTAATGCTCCTGCAGCCTTTGAAGAGAAGACAAAGGCCCCATTTCTGTAGCCCATACTTCCAAGGGAAGGTTATTATGAGAAATACATTATCACATTATGAGAAATAACTCCCAAAAACTGGCTGTCCTCCAGGAAATTAATTTTTTAAAGAACTTTAAATATTCACAGTCTGATATGACATAACTCCAGATTAAATATCAGCCAAACTTTTTGCTGTACTGTAGGAATCTGTCTGACACTGTCAACCTATTAAGGAAATAATAAACTTGTATAGGCTTAAGGTACTTGCTGGCTACCTTCCAACATATTCTTCCAACATAATTTTTATAAAGGGGAAAAAGCAATGACAATATATACGAGCATTCAGGTCAGTATGGTAGAGCATTTTATGTTGGCCAAAAGGTGAGGTCTGACTGATTGCCCAATCAGTCAGCTGAAAACTTTGAGCAGTCTCTGAATTAGGCTAATGTTTATGACACCGGTGAGTCAAATTCATCTTGGATGTACTCTGGTTGAGAGAGGGCTTGACTGTAGGTGCCCCCCTTTGGATCTGGCTTCAGGAAAATTCCTACATTTTAGAATCGTATTACAACTATTTTTGCCCTCTAAGGCATCTTAAAGACTTTATTTAATGGAAATTGAAAGAAAAAGTATTATGAAGAGATCCATTATTATTAAAATCAATTATAGAAATAACCTGAGTTGCTGTGTCTCATCCCCTAAGTATAACGTCCCTTAAGTATATCATCCCTGTAAATAAATTTGCTTTTATTTTGTTATTTCTTTCCATTTTGAAGTCTAGCACTCCTCAACATGCATCTTTTGTGGAAAGCAAAAAAAAGACGTACATTGAGAACAAGACTTTAAGCCTCTTCTCAAGCTGCCCGTTGTTGTCCTGTTTCATGACTTTTGTCCTCTTATTACCCATGTGTTTATCTTCAACAATCACTCAAGAGCTAAATTTGCAAAGAACTATCATTAAAATGAGGTTCCCATCTTACAGGCTTGAAAGTAGTTACCCGATTAAACTACATGCCTGAAGTTCATAAAATCAAGGTCACGATGTGATCTTCAGAAATACATGTGTGTCTCATGATGGCACTATGGGTTTTTTACAGTATTTTCACCCTCCTGGACAAAGACAGCACCATGTTCTGGACCTCAAAGGTCTAAGGCATCAAGAAAAATTAAACAGTGAATTAATTTCATTTTACTTTCAAAATGTTTAACATAACATCCACTCTCCAATTTTTTATGTAAAATCATGGTTTGGCCTAAGGCAAGTCAAAGGTCATGCTCAGTAAAGTCATGTGAAGAAACTTTTATTCCTTCACTCTTACACCCTGAAGGGGATGCATATGAGATGGTGTGACAACAGAGAGCTTGTCCAACAAGAAGCTGAACAGCTTCATCTTTTATACACACAAGAATTCACACTTTGTTGGACTGAAATATCAAGACTTCTGGCTACAGAAAGAATGAAGGGGTTGATAGGAGGCTTTAACAAGGTGTTAAAATTGGTGAATATGTCTATCTGGACTTAAAAACAAACAAACAAACAAATAAGCTAGTAAAGACTGATCTAAATGACCTTATTCAGAGATTCAAAGTAAGAGATTCAGAAAGCTCTGAATCTCAGATAAAGATTAGACAGCACAGGGCTGAAGAAAACAGGGTAACACAAAAGGACAAGAGAAATACTGTTCACACTGTAGAGAGTAAATTCATGTGGCCAAAGCTCAATTAAGGTCCAAACTCAACAGCACTGTGAAGGACAACAAAAGAAGTTTCTTTGTTAAATATGTTAACTAAAAAAGAAGAACCAGAGATAATAGTCATCCGTTATTCTATTAGGTCAGTCACCTCAAAAACAAGATGTGGACAAAGGAGAGGCATTTTGTGCCTTTTTTTCCTCTTTCTTTAATACCATTGAGTCCTGAGCTCTGTTTTGGAAGACTGTAATTGGAGAAATTATAAAATCCCAGCTGACTCTGAATTTTTTTGGGCCTTACTGTTTCAGCTACATGCATATAAATTTATGAGAACCACTGAGACCCTGCCAGTATAGTGAAAAAGCTGGCCAATGTCATTGTAGAACCTCTCTCCACTATTTTTCAACAGTATTGTGAATCTAGAGAGGTCCTAGTCAACTGGAAGCACAGCAAATGATCTCCCAATTTTCAAAAATTTTAGGAAGGAAGACTGGTAATTACAGGTCTGTCAGTCTCACTTCAGTGACTTGTAAAATTATGGATAAATTTTTTCTGGGAGTTAGTGAAAAACACTTAAGATACAATACAGTCACTGGTGACAGCCAGCACTGATTCATGAGGGAAAAGTCCTGCTTCGCTAAATTAATTTCCTTTTATGACAAAGTCACCCATCTATTTGTCCATGGAAAGGCAGCAGATGTGGGCTCTTCGATTTTAACAAAGCTTTTGATACAGTCTCTCACAGTGTCCTTCTGGACGAAATGTCCAGCACACAGCTAGTCAAGTTTATAATATATTGGGCGAGCAATTGGCTGATAGGTCAGTAAGTGGGGTTATTTCAGGCTGGCAACCAGTCACCAGTGGGGTTCCCCAGGGCTCAATTTTAGGGTAGTGCTCTTCAGTAGTTTTATAAATTACCCGGATGCAGGAATTAAATGTATATTAAGTTTGCCAATTATACTAAAATAGGGGGAACTGCAAACTCCCTCCAGGGTAGAGAGGCCTTACAGAGAGATGAGGATAAACTAGAGAGCTGGGCAATCACCCACAGCATGAAATTTGACAAGAGTAAGTGCCAGATTCTCTGCCTGGGACAGAGTAATCCTGGTTACACGTAATTGGTGGAGAGACCAGAGAGAAATGTCAAAGAGATTCCTTGGTTTGGGTAGGTGGCAAGTTGGATAAGAGTCAATTATATGTCCTGGTGGCCAAAAGAGCCAGACCTGTCCTGTGGTGCATCAAGCACAGCATCATCAGCCAGTCGAGGGAGGTGATCGTCCCACTCTACAGTGTGCTGGTGCAGCCCATATCAAGTCCTGTGTGCAGCTGCAGGTGCCTCAGTAAAAGAAGGACATCAGACTATTAGAGCGTATCCAGAGGAGGGTGACCAAGGTGGTGAAAGGCCTTGAGGACAAGGCATACGAGGTCACTCTTTGTTCACCTTGAGAAGATAAGGTTGTGGGTTGTCCTTACCAGACACTACAGCTTCCTCATGGAGGGTGATGGAGAAGGATCTGGTCTCTCTGACAACCAGCAACAGGACACGAGGAAACAGAGTGAAGATTCATCGGGGGAAATTCCTGTTGAACACTGGGAAAATGTTCTTTGTCAGGAGAGTTTTTGGTCACTGGAACAGGCTCCACAGAGAAGAGGTCACAGCACCAAGCTTGTGAGAGGCCAAGGGCTGTCTGGATGATGCCCTATCATACAGTTTAGTTTTAGATAGTCCTGCAAGGAGCAGGGAGTTGAACTAGATGATCCCCTTCCAATGTAGCACATTTTAAGATTGTAAAATGAAGAGAGAAGGTCTGACCGACAGGACAAAAATGCAATTTGTTTACAACAGTAAACTGTTGTAAAAACTGTTTTTGTTTGTTTACAGAGAAACCTGTTTCCTCGAAACACTTATTAATTTAACAAATCTGACAACCCTAGAGATTTAGCAAGGTGACCGTAAATAGGCATGTCTTTTTATCTTTGTAATTCAAAAGTATACCCATGGACTTGCTAACTGTTACACTGTGCAGGGCCAGTGAGAGGTAAGAATCAGGCCACCAGATGGTGAAGAATAAATTCATGAACCCATAGGGTACATTATGTATTTAACTTTCTGAATGTTGTTTATAAAGAATAACAGAAATGGTTTATTTTCATTATTTTTAGGTTATTTACAGTAGAATTTGGGGAACTTTTTATTACTATGACCACTTTTTTTTAAACTAGCATAAAACTTTGGACTATTTCTTCTTATATTTTCATTATAAGAAGTTTGATTATTCAGGTAACCTGAAATATTTTTGAAAACTAATATTAATTTTTCAGATTTTTAAAAAAAGTCTTCAAAAAGGAAGTTTGAACAGAGTTGAATTATTACTTTTTTAATGCTTCTTGTATAACAAAAAATTGTCCTTTAATAGTTCAATGTCCTAACAAAAATAATGACAGAAACTTGGACTTTTACTTAACAAGGCATTCATAGATCACTGAGAAAGAATTTCAGTGGGATTCTTACTAATCTACAGAATGGCATAAACAATTTGAGATTATATAGAAACTGGTCTCTAAATATCCATATAACTGTAAGACATATTTGGTACTGGTGGCAGTGATTTTGTGTGTGTGGTTGCCTTTGGCTTTCTTTTCTAAAAAATATTGATGGACTTTTTGTCATCAGAACTTGCGAATATGAAAGAGAAAAATGTCTTTGCATATGTCTCACACAAAGGACTTCCAGATGATTATAGTGACACAATAAGGGTCCTGGTCTAAAATCAATGCACCTCTAAGATTATCAGATATGTATGTGAATTTTTTGCTTGACTGTACTAAATCCTTGCAAAGTTCTCTGATCAATAAATCTCAGATTTTAAAGTACTGATGAAATTATTTTGCAGAGAGCATCCAGTTTGCTGTAACAACATTTTGCTTTCCCAAGCTGACCACACTACTTTTTGTGATTCTAGATGCTGTGAAGGACCTGACACTCAGGGTTGGTGGCCTTACCCTCTCAGCCTCCTTGACATGTGTCAGCTGCAGTTCCACGGATGTGGCTATTCACACCTTTGTGCCTAAAAGGATTTTCAGTGCTGTGACAGGTATATGCAGCAGCACCATGGGACAGCTAGCTACAGGACACATCCAGCACTGCTATCTACACAGCCAAGACTTGCCTTGCTATCAGAGCAACTGGCTCAGGTTGCAAGCTTTACTTCTTAAAGAGGACGAGGGTAAAAAAATATTAAAAATAACAAGAGTTTTGGGGAGGAATCAGCTTGTCTGCAATAAAACCTGTTTGACGAGTGGGAATATCATTTGCACTGTACTTATGCTCCTATCCCAGTTAGAACGGGAGACTAGTTAATTTTCTTTTGTGTTTTTTTTTTTTTTTCCACTTTTTCCCTTTCTCTTTTCCTTCATTTTCTCTTTTCCTTTATTTTCCCTTCGCTCCCCCCTTTTTTTTTTCTTTTGCTCTTTTTTTTTTTCCTTTTCCTTCCCTTTCTCCACTCTTCCATCTCTCCTCTCTCCGCCGAGGGCACACGCAGTTCCCGAGCGCTGTCCCGGGCGCCTGGCGCAGTCCCCGCCGTGCGGGGGCGCCCCGCGGCCGCGCCGCGCCTCTTCTCCGGGCACCGCGGTGGGAGGGCCGCGCCGCGCCTCTTCCACCTGCCAGCGGCTTTAAAGTTGCAGCCGGGCGGGACGCGATGACTCGGGTCGCGCTGCCCAGGCCGGCGGCTGTCGGGGTGCTTCGCGGTCTCGCACACGGAGCAGAGCCGTTTTCCACCGTCGCCCCAGCCTGCCCGCCGTCGCCTTTCCCCGCGGCGGCAGAGCAGGGCCGGGGAGGGGGCGGCAGGGGCTGGTGCGCCCGGGAGATGCCCGAGCCCGCGGCGGGTCCCCCGCGCGGCGCGGCCGCCGTGGGTCTCGGCGCCTCCGCGCCCCGGCAGCGGCCGGACGGACGCGGGTAGAGCCGGCGCTGCCGCCGCCGCCGCCGTAGGCCCCTGCCGGGCAAGCCATGGAGCCGCCTGACCTCCGCGACGTCGAGCAGAAACTGGGGCGCAAAGTGCCCGAGAGCCTGGCGCGGCCCCTGCGCGGGGAGGAGCTCGCGGCCCGCCCCGCCGCCGCGGCCCCCGGCCCCCGGCACCGCCGCGCCGCCGCCCTGGCCCGTCTGGAGGCGAAACTTCAGCTCCTGAGGCAGGAGATGGTGAGTAGCCGGGCGCCGGCCGCAGCCCTCACGCTCCGCCGCCTCCCGCTCGGCGGCACCGGCCGGGATGGGGACGGCGCTGCGCTCCCCCTGCCCTGCCGGCCCGCCCTGGGAGAGGCGCTGCCTGACCCGGGAGCAGCCGCCGCCTCGCATCCATCCCCCGGCGGGGCCGGGCGGCAGCGGGGGCTGCGGTGCCGGGAGGGCAGGAGGCTGCTCGGCGGAGCGGCGTAGAATGAGGAACTTGCCGGTTCCTTCCCTCGCAGCGTGGCAGTTCGCCAGTGACTCGCTGTTGGCTTCCGTTCCTCTGTCAGCTCGTTAGAAGTACTGAAAGCTGGAGTACCAATAAACGAAAGAATGCACTTATCTCTCACCTTTGTAAGTGCATTTTCTGCATCGCACCTGTTTCCTGCTGATGACTAATACCTAAGGAGACACGGGATATTTTGGGGCTGGAAATTTGGCCCAGAATTCAGGGACTTGATTTCTGGACTTCAATCTTCAGAGACTTAATTAGTTCCAAACAGGCTACAGATGATGCACACTAATTCTTGAACAACTACTTATAATTTGGTGGAACGATTTCTCTTTTTTTTTTGCTAGTGATCTGTGATGGGACTAAGGTGTACGTAGTTTGGAACTTTTAACTTGTTTACTGTCTTAATGCAGGTGCTTGTCCTCCTTTGTATGCCACCATCTCAATAAATTTATTTTTTGATGATGCCATAAAACTGGCTTAATTTTTTAAGACAAACAAAAAGAATGCTCTTTGCAAGCAAGTGAGCACCTAGTGAACACTCAGCACATACGATCTTGACAACGCAGGGTACCTCAGATTTGCAGCCACAGTTAGCTTCCATTTTTATTAGGGAATAATTGTTATGTGAGGTCCTAAAAGACTCTTTTCAGTAGCAGTTCTTTCCACAACTCCTGCCACTAAGCTTATTTGAACACAGGATAAAATTTGATCATGTTGGGATGAGGATTTTTCTGGCAATGTGTTGAGATAACTTTGTGCAACAGTCTTGGAACTCAACCGTTTACAGCAAACAAATCAATCTCAATCTGTGTGAACGGCTGTAATGCCATACCTTCAGTCCCTGTGCAATGTCACATATATAGATGGATAGATATAAGTAAAAGGTGTGTGGGTTCATAAGTGTTTTTAAAGAAGAAGAATGCTAAGCAAAAAGAGGAAGAGAATGGATATTTTGAGAGTTGATAGCCAAAATGGTAATGTTAATCTTGAGGGGTAATTTATAAATCACACAAATCAAGATATCAACATATTCTGTGGAGACCTTTTAGGCACCTTTCAGTAACTAAACAGGGCCAAGAAGAAAGCTAGAGAGGGAGTGTTTACAAAGGCATGTAGTGATGGGCCAAGAGGGAATGGCTTTAAAATAAAAGAGGAGAGATTCAAATTAGATATTAGGAAGGAATTCTTTATTCAGTGGGTAGTGGGGCACTGAAATAGATTGCCCAGAGAAATTGTGGGTGCTCCATCCCTAGCAGTGTTCAAGGCCAGGTTGGACAGGGCTTTCAGCAACCTGATCTTTTGGAAGGTGTCCCTGCCCATGGCAGGAAGATTGGAACTAGTGATATTTAATATCCCTTCAAACATAATTCTGTGATACTATGCTGTTATTTTAATGATCACTGGGAATTTCAGTTTAGCATTGAGTAACACACTGTCAGCATATCTCATGTTTTTTTTTAATTTTAAGCTTGCACGATATTGTAGAATGACTTGCAGGTAGCTTATAATGTATGGGATGTCAGACTGCAAAGGAAGCAAATAAGGTAGCCAGGGTTCTCAGCATGCCTGTCTAGACGTATCATGACAATTAGGCCTATTAAGGGAGGGGGATGCCAGTGAGTTGCCCATATCACCCTTACCTTTCAAGTTGGTCTCTTCACCTACTTCATACTTAAAAGTTTCATGTCACAATCTTCGATTTGCCTCTTCTTCCTCCTACCACCCAGTTTCCCTCTTTTTCCTTCATGCCTTAAGCATAAACATATTTTAGTTCCAAAAGCCTTGACCTCTGCTGTTCTTCGTCACTTCAATGACTGACTGACTTTCGCATCTGAACTCATTGCTCTTGGTAAGCAAGGAGAATTCAGTTACGCATCTCTTCCCATTTGACTTCCAGTCTGTGTATGCACATTAAACCACCAGTAAAATGACTATTTGTGAAGTATTACTACCCTGTCTGTATCTTATTCATGCTTTCAGCTGTGTTCTGTAATCCAGAGCGTGACAGTGAACTACCTTCCTGAGGTTTGTCTCTAGCATTTTCACTGTTTTCCTCTATCCTAAGAGTTTCTTAATCGTCTTAATCTGTTACTTTCCCCTCTGCAGTTTTCTTTGTGACATTGTGCAGATTTAATCAATTTAAGAACAATACCAGGTAAAAATTGTGGTTCCTTTCTGTGTTTTTTTTTCTCTTTTACTGCATATCAGTCACAACTTCTTATTTCAGACCTCTTTCTTATTTATTGTTCTTTAGCTTTGCTGCATGGCCAAAGATGCCTTTAACATGTAGAAAAGTAATTTATATTTGCTGCAGTAGTAAAAAAATGCAAAAAATGGAACATACTAGAAGCTTAGAAAACCAAGTGTCATCCATCAAGCTGTTTTTTTCTGGTTGTGCTATGATGGCAAATTCCGCAGCCCACTCACTGAATTTTGGATAGACCTATCTATGCTTTTTTTTTTGTTTGCTTGTTTCAGACTTGAGGCAAACTTTTTGTAAGCATATACAAAACAACGTTATTCAGGCTCTTCTTTTCTAGTCAAATATGGAAAAAATTGACAATATTTGACTTGGAAATGCTGGTTTTGACTGTGAGTTACAGTACCTGACAGACTGGGGGGGAGGGGTGGCAACTGTACACCTCCTGGGTAAAGGTCTTGAGGCTCCTTCAGATCCTTTTGTGGTTCACAGCATATGGTTCTTTTTCCCTCGAGCCTGGTTTTGCTGATAGTCACTCCAATCACACACAAAGCACCACAGACTATCTTTCTAGAAAGGCAGACCTGTTTGGCCTTACTTCCCTTTCCTTATCCTCCACTTTTCCCAACAAGGCCACAATGGAGACTGGGTTGGATGCTGAAAACCTTTGAGTTAAAAGGCCATAAAGTTACCAGAGTAGCAAGATGTAATTGCCAGTGCAGGTCAAAACAGTGTGCTCTGGTCAGCCTAGAGTGGAATTTCTACTTCCTACTGGCTAATGTGGCCTTGACTCAGTATGAAATTTGTCACAATGTTACTGTTAAGCTCTTTTTTTCCTGTGGTATTTTAGGTGGAATGTTCCACTGGGGAATTAATAATAACCCTTTATAGCTGCAACCCTTTTTCTAGTGTACCATGCTCCAGAGGTCACCATTCAACACATATAACTTCAGCAGCTATGCACTACAGTAAATAATCAGTGAGGCTTATTCTGCAGCCTGAAATGATACTGCTTCAAAAGCCTCAATTCTCCTTCAAAAGTTCTGAGGTTACTCAAAGGGAGATTTTCCTTAACACTTGAAGAAAGAGAGTGGGTTTTGTTTTTTTTTCCTTTAATTCAAAAGTTTCCAAAATCAACTTTTTAATGCCTTTTTTGAAAGCTAAAAAATTAAAGAATATAGTCTACATTACATGCAATAATTAAAAAAATATTTTGCATAAAAATGTATCAGGCAGAAAAGATACGCCGTGGCTTGGAATTGAGGGGTGGATGGCAGCGCTGGGACTTTTAAATGAGATTCCTTCTGGTGAACACTGTTGAGGATCAAATACTGTTTATGAGTCTAAAGTCAAAATTGGTATACTGAGTGCAGCAGTTTTTAGAGTGAAGGATAAAGAACTTGAAACAATCCTATTTTCAAGGAGCGGAGCATGCCAGATTTAGGCTAAACCTATTTGAGATAGAGGTACACTCCTATGCTTTCTAATTCTATTATTTTTTTAGTATAACTATTTTTTAAGGGCTAATTGTCATTGATCCCTGACAAAATGAAGTAGAAGTAAAAGCATCTTTTACTGACTGTAATTAAGGCAAATACAATCATTATGGTGCCAGTTGTTCTTGGGGTTTTGTGTTGGTTTTGTTTTGCTTTGTTTTCTTGTTGCTTCTTTTGGTGGTTTTGTTTTGTTTTATTTTATTTTGTTTTGTTTCTTTCACATATCCTTAGCATGTCAATGAAGAAGCAAATTGGAGGGAAAAGCTGTTGTCACTCTCTTCTACCAGCTCTACAGAGTTTGAACAGTGTTTCAGATTTATTAGATCCACAGCTGGGGGGAGAGTCTGCATTTATTAGTTTCTTTAAAGAAAAAAAAGTCAACAACTAATTTGAAACATCTCTTTATCACTTGCTGTAAGTACAGGCTGCTACTTTCACTGTTTTGTATGATAATATCAGTTGTCTTAACTGAAGCCAAGTCTGGTTCAGTGTGCCTAGTCAGCCATGCAAAACTGTGTATCAGATGCTGGGTTTCTATTAGATTAATTGGAATTTTTGCTTAAAATCTTGACTGAAGATAAAATCTTAAATATAAAATTACTGGTGGGTAAGCCTCAAGCCTGTGTAGGACAGTTTGATTAACCTTCATTTATTCGTGAGCAGTTATTCAATGAGGCTCTTAGAAAGAAGTTCACTGGAAAAGGTAGTGTCATGGTTTGAGAGCCCCAAAAATCCAATTCCCTAGTCCTAGCCCCCTCCCACATCTCAACCCAATGTGAGATGGTTTTTTCCAGACAACCACACGAGACTCAAAATGGGGGAAAGGGAATATATATTACAATGACTGTACAAATAAATACTACAATACATTATATACAATCTTAGCTATCTCTACCATGATGTAAGTATTTGCAATGGATCAAATCTCTTCTGCCCTCCGAATAAAAGTCCAGGAGGGAAGAAAGAAAAAGATCCCTTTCCGCTCTCAGAGCACGACTCCAAGCGAAGGTCTCACCCATGGACTGCCAGCAGGGACAAAACTCGCTTCACCACGGTCATATCACGAAGTGCAGGGGCATCTTCGTGAAAGTCCCTTCCTCAGGGGATTTACCTCTGAGTCAGAACGTCTCGGGCAGCTTTCAGTTGAAAGTCTTTGCCTCAAGAGTTCTACCAGAGGTCTTGTGCTCTGTCTCAAGCAGCGGGGGGGACCAAGGTCACCCTCTCCGCATTCCTTTGGCTGTCCTGGTCCAGCTTTCCAGGACGCTTTGAGCTTTTCAGCTCCTCTGCAGTGCAGGTTGCACTTCACCCCTCCCTTCTAGGAGGTGAGGCATCTCCAAGGAGTTTGGGGTCTTTTGGTTTCAGTTTCTTACCCCAACTCTGTCTCTCTGCTGCTGGCTCTCCCTCGGCTCTCTCAGACAACTCTATGTCTTCTTTGGTTGCATGCTGTTTGCTGCTGCTTCTCTGGTTCAGTTCTTATCTGTTGGCTTTTAGCCATAGCCTCTGTTCGCTGCTGTCTCTGCCACTGCTTTTCAGTATCTCTTGCTGAAGAGATGGCTACTTCTCCTACCACAACTACAACTACCTTCTCTTCTGTTCTGCTTGTGATATGTTTATATTTTGCAGAAGCACTCATTGCGTAAAACCTCAAAACTTCAAGGGTCACCACCCTCTGGCGTTTTACCATTTTATAACTGCAGAGGGAAAACTGTTTCCCCCCACTGCAGGTAGTAATCCTGGATCTTGCTAGGAAGTTCTCTCCATACTCTCCAATTCACATGATGTAGTAAAGGAGTTTGTAATTTTTTACATATAATGCCAATTGGGCAGTGATACCAGGATACTCATGCTAAAAGGCACTTGTAGATTTATCCTTAGGGAAAATGATCAAATCTAACAGGAAAAAATTGCAAACTAAACAAGGTGCCAGCACTTTATCAGGTTTTCCACCTTTTCAGATCATCTATGGAATGATGAGCTGTGCAAGATTATTTAAATTAATGCATATTTAAACATATACTTTGACTGGCAAATTTCACCCAGTGTGGGGCAGAAGAATTTGAATTGTGGAGTGTCTCCAAGTTGCACTTGGTGCTTATGGCTGTTCTTATTCAGCTATAGCAGATGCTGAAGTGTTTAAGTCCCTAGGAAGTACAGACGAATATGTGCATACATTATTAGCTGCTGAATGGCCCAGGGTGTGAAACATTGCTGATACCTTACCTGGCAGCATCAGTGTGAGATACTTTGGTACATATGCTCCTGTCTCATGTATGGATCGTCACAGCGGTGTTGGGGAAACTTGCAGACAAGACTTCCAGTTAGACTGCCCATGTACTGTGAGACTTCTGCCAGCCTTTATTTCAAAGAGTGTATATTATAATTTCATGATTCATTCATGATTACTTTTTCAAGAATAGAAGAATCCTTGAAGTTGCTTTTTAAAGTCTGGTTGCTGACAATTGAAAGACATGGAAACTAAAGCCTTTCTGTACAGAGTTTTACAGTTTATGATAGCTTTTAGCAAATAGATTATAAACTTTCTAATGAAATCAGCAGAACACCATGGTTTTCATAGAATAGCCTAGGATAGAAGGGCCATTCTATGAAGGGAGCCCAAAAATTGTCTAGTTTCACTTTTCATAGGACCCAGAGTCTGGGTGAGACTATTGAGCACTCTGTCCAGTTGGATTTTGAAAACCTCCAGCAACAGGGACTCCTCAACGTACATGAGGAGGTTGGTTGTCATCACTGAAAAAAAATTATCATGTATTAAAATGAAGCCTCTCCTAGTTCTCTTTGTAGCACTAGAATGCTGTGATGAGACATCCTCATCCCCAAGACTTCTCTTCTCCAAGAAGAAAAGAACCTGTAGTCTTTCCTCATATGGCCAATGCTCCAGCCCTTTGATCATCATAATTTTGTGTGGATGCTTTCTTTTACGTGGATACTTGTGGCTAAAAATAATTTAAAAGTACCTTTTGTCTGTGAGCTGGTAAAACTTGAAATGTACAGTACTAAATACCTATATTGAGCAGAGATGATGGCAAACAAGTGCATTTCTACTCTTCAATAGTTTCTTTTTCCTAAAAGTAAATACTTAAGAAAAAGAATACACTTTCAATTCATGTTTTAAAGGTTACAAGATTATTTGTCTATTCTCTGCTCTCAAGGCCAAAACCTAGTAAACTTCCTGCAATGGACATGTTTATTTCCTATGTGTTTCATTTCTCTTGATGTCCTGGAAGAGAGGCTGGATACTTGAATCTGGAACAAACAAGGATAAAGTTACAGGACTAAAAAGTCAGAGGGTCTGAGCTGTTGAAAAACAGCTGGAATTCAATTAAATCGAGTGCAATTTCTCTAACGGATTTTCACCCACATTTATAAGCATGGAAGTTAGATTTCTTGCATATAAGCAGTTCCAAGAGATGGTTCTCACATTACTGTTTGTAAAGTTGAAGAGCTCTGATTGTAAAATTATGGACAACCTCATAATAAAAGGGGAACTTTTTTGATGTGAAGACAGACTTGTAGCCTTTGTTATGGAGCTTTTACTCTCATAAATGAGGCTTCTAATTATAAGCTTTTACCTGTGTTCATGATAACCAATCCTAATCTGAAGGGTGACCAAAACAAGTGACCAAAATTCATCCAGGAGGTCTGTAAGCCATCTCGTATTACAGCTATGAAAGGTATAAACAACACAGCTTCAAATCTAGAAGCATATTGGGATGGTCAGTTATTTCAGAGGTAACCTGTCCTGTCTTCCAGTGGTGAGTCCCTCTGCTGCATGCCTGTGGATTAGCATGTGGAATGTGTCTGAGGATTCCCCTCCTGAAGTAGCTCCAAAGGAAGTTTCCCTCCTTCCATAAGAGAAGATAAGGAGAATATACTTATATATCTGTATATGTTAAAATTAGCTACTCTGTTTTGTTAGGATATGCAATCTCTCCTAGAGCTTCCATAAACATAGAGAAGAGCTTAGTGGCACACCTGTGCAACCCTGCTTTCATCAATCCAATCCTCATCCTTTCCCACCACCTAGCCTTTCTTAATACTTTTGTCAAGGGAATGATATGACACATTTGTTAATTAACAGGAAACACAAACTAGCGAAGCTGCTAGAGAAGTTACCTGTTTCATTTACTGTGCTGTAAAATAAACTCCAAGTATTGTGTGGCCCTGCTAGGTGCAGTGCCAGGTAAAGTGAAAATACTTAGTGACTGTAAAGCAATGCTAAATTGCTATTTAGCTGCTGGGAGTTTCAGATTTTATAAACACTTATAATCACTTTACTGGCTTAATTTGTAATTTTGTTTGCTGCATTCATGACTAAAATGCTTCCAGAAGGAGAGCAATTTTACTACCATTATGCTTTGGCCATGAAACCTCTCTCTAGGTACAGAAGGAAACACATCTCCAAGGATTACAATGTAACGTGTTGAGTGTTTCCAAGCTCACAGGTTTTTACCTTAAGCGAGAAACAAAAATAGAACAGCTTTGTTGCTTTATGGTTCTCTATTACTTTTTTTTGTCTTCCTACAGAATTTCCACTGGTTTAAAGAAATGTATTTGAAATTGTTTCACTGCTTTTTTTGTCTCAGGTGCATGCTTATGAGACATAGCAGACATTGGACATGACTAAATATTAAGTATTTACTGAAAAGACTTTAATTTATGACAGAACAAGGGGTGACAGGCACAAACTGACACACAGGAGGTTCTATCAGAATATGAGGAAAAGCTTTTTTACTTTGAGGGTGACTGAGCACTGGAACACGCTGCTCAGAGAGATTTTGGAGTCTTACCTCTCTGGAAGTTTTCAAACCCCACCTTGACATGATCCTGTGCAACCTGCTGTAGCAGTGAGGTTGGATTAGATGATCTTCAGAGGTCCTTTACAACCCCAAGTATTCTGTGATACTATGATTCTGAATATCTAGCATCCTTCCTGAAATGAGATTAACATGTACCTTTTTAAGAGTGGCCAGAGAAGGCCTGTTCCAGCCACGCTGAAAGCCTGAAGTTGTCCTCCAATGAGCATGATCATAAAACAGTGGTAATGTAGTGGTTTTATGTTGGTTTTGGTACTGAACAATCCTTTCCACAGGCAGGATTTGGTTGGGTCTGCGCAAAAACATGACAACTTTGAGAACTCAATCATTGTAAACTCCAATGGTATTTTTCTAAAAGTCTTCTCAAAACTATACACCTGTGAGAGGAGCAAATATGAAACCAGAATTATAATTTTTAGAGATCTCCTGTTCTTTGGCTCCAAGTGCATTTTGCCTTCACAGGAGCACTTCAACCACTGTGACTATTAATGGTCTGTCCAGATGTCTTGGGAGAATTGTGCTGTACACTGAAATATTTTTGTTTCACGTTGTGGCCCGTGGCAGGGTCCTAGTGTTACAGGGTTTGTAGGAACTGTAAATCCTGCAACAGCAGAGGAGAAAGCTTCTTTGCAGGAGAAGAATAGTACCACTGGCATGCCAAAGCAACTATAAGTTTCTTCAAATGCCCATGGAATTTACATCCTCCTTTGCTAGCATCTAGCACTAGTTGTTGTGACTGGAGCACTGGAGTGGAAACGCGGTTTGTGTTTTTCCCATAGTCAGACAAAGTAGCCCTCTGTGACGATCAATTCATAAAGTTATTTATGCATTCACCAGTGCAGACAGCATCAGTCCTCCCATTTCAGACAAAAAAGAAACGCAACCAAAACAACAGTATGATGTTTAAGCTCTGTTATTTCTCTGTTTCATTTTCATTAATTTGTACTTAGTTGACAAAATTACTTCAGAAGAGTCCTAACCAACCCTTTTCAAATGCAACTGAACTTCTCTAATCCAAACCTGTTGCGTCCTGGTTTTCCTTGTCTAGTTCTCTCATTTCCCAGGTCACCCTTGATTATTCGCAAAGGCCATGTTTGTCTTTTCCTAGCCATGTGTTGCAAGTCTTGCACCTTATTTCTGCTTCCCAACTAGCTTAGTAGCTAGTATTTTCTCAGTAGAAAGAGAAATGGGACATATAACTAATGACCTTGATTCCTTCCCACTCTACTCATACCTCTCGTAACTGCGTTGATAGCTATGATTAATATTCTTTGCTGAATTAGAATCACTTTGCACTGCCCCAGTACTCTTCTATTTAGAAATCTTCATTAAGAACAGGTTTAAATTAAAAAAGAGTAATATGACATGAGTTAGAGTTGTGCAGGAGAAGCTGAGGACTGCACTATATGGTGCGGATGATAGTTATTGATCAGAGGAGAGTTCAAATAATATAGAAAGACTGGTACCTACAATGCCTGATTTTGCCTTGAAGTTTATAGTTCATGACTGATTGCTGTTGCTACCTTCTCATATCCTTCCCTGGAAGTATAGGATTTTTCTTTGTTTAATTGTTAATGTATGCTTTCACGGTTCTACCTAGATAATCAGGCCTTGTGACCTGTAGAACAGATTACTGCAGTGTGTTCTGTAGTAAACAATGGGGTACATGGCTTTTTGATCCATAATGGCTCAAAAGCTGCAGCTAGCGCAACTTTCAACAACCTACTTTGCTAGTTGTGCTGGACAATTTCAGCATTTCAGCTTGCTAAAGATGGTTCTAAACTCTTTGCTTCTAGATCTTTAACCCATAGATTCTATATGCATCTTGTATGCTGGCTGTTTGATACCTTCTTAGTGGATGAGAGAAAACTAAAGAAGCTAACTTTTTATAGATATCTGGAAGTTTAAAAGGGTGTTTTTGTTTGAAAGACTCAAAATATTCAGCTTCATTTTATCTGAAAGACCTAAAATTTGCTAGTACTTTCTGATAGGCATAAAGACTGCGCAGGAACCGTATTTTAGGAGGATGGTGATTACACCAGTAGGAAGATTTGGATGAAGTTTTACATTTAAAAGAATAAATGAGTCTGAATTTGAAAGACTTGCAACTTTAAATAGTGCACAAATTAAACTTAAAGAAAAAAAAAACAAAAAACCTTATTTTATAAGATATTGAATCATTTTTATTCAATAAGTTTTAAAATATTTAGCATGGAAATGTAATGCTTATAATGTTTTAATAGGAAAAAATCCCAGTGATCAGCATATCACTTTCTAATACTGTTAAAGCAGTTCTAAGAGCACCTGTGATCACTTAGAATTACAAGTCTGTCTTGAAGTTCTTTTTTATTCTTATCCAAATAAACCTTAAGTAAGTAGGACGGGAGTTTGCCTTTACTAAAGTTTTGGTTGTTAAATTAAAAATGTGCTTTCAATAGGATCTACCGCATCTCCGGGAACACAAAATTATTTCAAACAGAATTCCATTTTGGCTTCTGGGGAGATTCAGACAAAGATTTTTAAATTTTTTTTTAATAGTATGTGTCTTTCCAGTGGTATTGTGGAAGCAGACTTGAATTTCAAGAAACTTCAGATTTGTCTCCAGCATTAATATTGTCATTTCTCAGTTCTGACTTAATGAAATAAGTTGGGTGATTAGATTTTTTGTTGTTTTTTTGTTTTATTTTGCTTGGGGATTTTTTTACATTTTTGAATATTTTCAAAATTTGGTGTTATCTCTGTAAAAGCAATATCTTCAAATTTTGAATAAGTAAAACCCATTATCTTTTTTCACTTTTACTTTAGTTATATGCTTTTGAGCATACTTGCACAGTGCCAGTATTAAAAATAATTAATTTTAAAGGGATGAACAGGTCTGGAGTGATTATTAACCAAACGAGCAGATATTTTATCCATTTTTTGCATTGTGTTTTTAAGAGCATGTTTTGGTCAAGACAAACATAAGACAGAGAGTGAAATTCAATGAAATAAAAGAAATTAGATATGCTACTGAGCCCCAGAGCTGTCTCATGTTGGTGGGGTGACACATACAGTCCTGTATTGTGGCTGGTGTCCAGAACACTTAATAATGATGCTGTGATCGTCCATCTGCTGTAACACTTTCTGACACCAACAGCCAAACATTACCGCTTCATATTGACCTGAATGTTTGCAGTGGTATTATCTTGTCTGTCAACGTATGTGGGTCCATATTATGGATTGTTCTGGACATTTTCACCTTTGTCATAGATACATCTCTAAGGTCAGATGAGGCTTTTCTGACGGTAGCATGAGATATTTGGAAACATTTGGTAAAACCTTCCAGTAGCATCAGAAGTTTTTGCTCTTCTCAAACCCCTACATTTCCTCACTGCTCCTTTTCGTGTTAATTCTACCAAGTTCTAAAAGAATCAGGATCTTCCTTTTACATTCATTCATCTTTATGAGGCTGGATGTTTCTCTATCTGAATTCTGTGGTACTTCTATATTTAAAGATCTTATTTTATTTTATTTTAATTTGGACAGGAGGTCATGAAATAGGGACTTAACTGATTAACCTTTATTTTTTTCCTCCTTCTTACTCTGAGGTGTAAAGCATGTTTCTCTCTGATTCTTGTCATATCTACTTAGGAGATATTTAAATTTTTCCTCCTTTTTCATAGTAAAATAAAAAGATAGCCAAAAAACTAGAACAAACAAACAAACAAAAAGACACTATACCTCCTGAGATTTTTTTTTATTACACTTAATCATACAAGATACCTCAAATTGTATAATGTTGAAAAAAAAAAGAATTGTACCCTACTGAGCAAATGATTAATCTGAATCATTGATATTTTACTATCAAAGGTATTAATGCAAATGACAGGCTACACACACACACACTCCACAGAAAAGGACTGTATATTTCAAGGAGGTGGAAAAAGGCCTTGTGATCCACTGTTTCTTTTTTTTGAGATAATGTGATTAAACAATTGCACAACTTGGCAGTATGTATTTTTCTGTCAAGTCTGAGAGGAATCAATTACTATGCATAAATTAAAATATTAAGATACGGTGTTGTAAGAGAAATGTAAATTACCAATACTGTAATTTCCTGTACCAGATGATAACCATACTAGCATAATATTTTAGTCATTTATTTGCAAGAAATATCCTTTGAACTTGTTAATTCTGTTATTTACTCTCATTGCTTGCTGAGTTAACTTGCTCTCTGATGAAGTTGCTCTGCCTTCCTGATTATTCTGGTGGTGGCTCAGGTTTGACTGCTTGCTTCCTTGCTTTAGCTAATCAGCTGGTAAGCTCTGCTTTCAGAAGGAGAATCCTTTTTTGGCCAATGGAGAATCACAAGGTCTCTCCTTCCTGGTTAAAAATCATTGTGCACAAAGCTATGTTATGTGGCTGCCAAATTTTACAGGAGGACCTGCAGAAATATTTATCGGAAGCATTTGGTAAAGGATTGTACTGGACTGCAGCACCTTGAAACAGGTGATGATGACTACACTAGAGCTTCTGTTTAAAGTAGCAAAGTAGCAAAGGGTGCAGACAGAAAACCGAATGACTGGAAACTGACTGACTGCTCACTTTCTGAACAGCTGGGACTTCAGTGATTGTAACGAATGCTGCCTAAAAAACTGCTATGAGGGTTTTAACAATTTTGGAGTCTTCAAGAGAAACAAGAGTATAAACAATCTCTTTGGCAAAAGCCAAAAATCAAGTGATTAAGACTGCTTCTGTAGCCAGCCACAATGTTTTTATTGTGACTCATAATGGAAGTATAGCTGAGAAAGGTCAGTGTAACTCACTCACTTTGCAGAAATAAAGTAGATCAGCACACTGCAACTACAAATCAATGGATCACATAAATTTAGCTTTTGTATAAGCACATAGCTTTTGTATGTGCTCTCTCATTGTCTGAAGTTTACCACGAGCCTAAAAAACAGGAATAAATAAATGGGAAAATGTTACAGCAATACATTTTGAAACAAGTCCATGATGAAAGAAACCAGGTCCACAAAAAGCTGTTGATCTACATATATCACTGTTAACCAAACTTTGATTTACCTAAATCAGTGTGAGGTAAATCACAGTCAGAGACATCTGGCCTAATGATGAACACTGCAGCACCTACCTCAATTTACTGACAGTCTCATCTCTGCCAGGCTTTGGTCAACATCTCTGTTGTTTGAGAGAGCTCGCATACAGTGTCAGTCAGGTTGGTTGGGTTAGCCCGAATTACTGTAGTGCCTGAATTAATCAGAGCTAGTTGGCTTTCCATGGAGTGAATATGAAGTATTCCCAAAAGCAGTTACAGTTTCACCTGTGCAGATATAATCCCTTGCAGTTAAGGATAGTAAACTCCGGGTTTTTTTTACAGGAGATGCTGAAGATTGTGTTCAAATTCAGAAGTCAGCCTAGGCATTCTGATTTCTTCATCTTGATCCTGAAATACCATTGCCTAAAGCAGCATCATTATTTGAGGAAACCACTGCAAATATTTTGAATCAGTGAGACAATTTAGAAGCAGGCAAGATGTTTAAAGACACGCAGATGCATATGTATTAATTAAAGTAGATGTAGCTCCTGCACAGCCTGTTAATCATCTTGTGTGTTAAAGGAGCAGACATTATCTGTTATTTGTGAGTTTATTTTATTTTAGACATGTTAACTGGAAAAAGAGCTTCTCTTCTACTCAGTGGTATCGAGAAGCTGTGGTAGTACCATTTTGAGCTTGCTGACCTTCAGGTGGCATGCTTCTTGCTTTGTGGTGGTTGTCCAATAAACAAAGCCTCTGTGTGTGTCACCACACTTGTCCTTGTTGTAAATATGTTAACTTGGTGACTCCAATTAAATAATACTTGCATTCACATGTTCTGAACCTTGGACATTGAATAGATTCTTTATGGTCTTTTTAGCTTGTTATATATATTCTCTCACAGAATTGGCTGATGAGGTTTAATTGTTCAGTTTTTTATTCTTATATATCTGCTTATTATATTTGTATCTTGATAAGGCTTGAATAATTCAATATTATTAACCACTGTTTACTTTCCACACTCTCATCTTTCTCTTTGTAAATTGATTTTCTTTAAAAACTGTTATTTAGTGTTTGTCATAGCAAAAGTAACACCAGGAAAAAGTGGAAGAAGGCTAGCTTTTTTGACAGAAGAGACATTGGAGAATGCAAAAGAAAGTATTACTTGGACATTAATTTTTAGGGTTTTTTTAAAATTATATTTCAAAATAATTCATAGAAGTCATTATTCCATGGAAAACTGAGGTAATCTGCCTTTAAAAAAAGAAAGAGGATGTAGGCATAGCTGGCAAGCTGTTCATCCTGAATGATATAGGAAATAGTGGAAATTGAATAGGAAAGTGGGAAGGAGTGACTGACACATCCTAGAAAAAGGAAACAACAGTAGCATTAATATTCCTGAACTGTAGTGGTCATGCACCTACTTGGCATGGAAATGTTCTCCTGGTTAGAAATTCTGTTTGTAAAAGGTGCAATAGAGATGGGTATGGCAGCATCTAACAACAGATAGAATTGACTCTTCATCTAACCCTCTTCACATATTCATTATCTTCTACAAGACTTCTCACATGCTGAACCTCTGAGTGACTTTCCGTATAGTACTGTACTTTGCTACTGTTTCCATCCAACTTCCATTTATAGTGCAATATGTGCCCAAACTCATATTGCTTTAGAACATAGATTCCATAGTAGCAAACACTAGATCCATGTTTGAGTCCTGCTCAAGACCCTGTACAGAACAGAACTTCTGTTATGAGTGACTTAAATACCTCCCTGAATCCATTAACTTGTAAGTATAAGATTTTGTGCCTTACTGTAGGGACTTATTTCACTGTGATCTGGCTAAAAGATTTGTCTTGAAGGAAATACCTTATTGTTTAGGCTCACTCATTTCTTTTACTAAGGCGCTCTTTACAGCATACAACATGAAAGTGTTGAGGAAAAAATGAAACTAAAATAGTTTAAATAAACTTAGAAGTATCTTTTCCTCAGATGACATTTTATCATTGACACTAATATCCCTGTGGACTCTCTGTAATTAGAAGAAGCAGCAACATGTGAGCTCAGGAATTTAAAAGAAGGTAATCTGCAAGAAGAAACTACAGTTTCAAACAGCTTTCAGATATTAAAAGGTTATATTGAACAGAATTTTTAGCTTTATCATTTTTGGAAAGAAACGGCACCTGCTATATTTGGACCAGACTGGAAATTGCCTACAGAACACGCAGCAGGAAAACACAAGTCCATTTTGCCCATATTCTGAGTGCAAGTGCAACTTTGATTCAAAAGCTAAGTGACCAGTCTAGGGACAGCTAATGCGCTACGTTGGGTGAAGGCCAGGAAGCGATAATTTTCTTTATTAGCAGCCCTGGTCATTAAGAGTTTTATTCTAAAAACAATAACCTTGTCAAGTCCTTTTTTAAAAACACTGTATATATAAAAATAGCATGAATATTTGTATATGTCTGTACATACATATGTACACAAGTGCCCATATGTTTGTAAATATAAATTCTCTTGAATATATAAGCCACTGTTGTGCATATTATTATGGATGACCAAAAGCAAGGCTAGTTGCGTAAGGAAGAAATATTTTGTTAGAACAAACAGTATGAGAGAGATGCTTAGACCAGCTATCCCTTCCAGACTAAAGATCTGGTCCTGTCTGAATGCTAATCTCTCCACCTGTGCTACCAGACTGTGTTACTTGAAAGATGCTGTCACTTTAATTTCATTATTTTCTCTTACTGTGACTAGCTGTTAATATTAAATATTTACGATCCTTCCTGTGGATCTGCACTATTGTAATTATACAAATTAAGCTAAAATATATAAAAACCTGTAGCAAGAATTT
Source organism: Manacus candei (assembly GCF_025592945.1). Taxonomy (NCBI): domain Eukaryota; kingdom Metazoa; phylum Chordata; class Aves; order Passeriformes; family Pipridae; genus Manacus; species Manacus candei. Next base: position 1,776,418 of record NW_026138141.1, on the reverse strand, counting down.
ATTTTTTGCTCTCTTATCATGAATCGTTTCCTCTGTACACCACAAGTTTTGCTGAGGATTGATCTATGCTAACACACACCTTCCCTATGGTAGTGCTGCACTACCTGTTACTGTGCATAACAAGTGGAGCTGTCAAACATGGTGATATTTTATTGTGTTTAGTGCCTTTAGCTGAACCATCTTGGACTGATTTGTTTAAATTGTTAAATTTGTTTAAATTGGTTACAGCCATGTAAGTGACTAAAAACTAATGTGATTGTGTCTGGGCTAAAGCTGATAAGGGGCAAGAAATGTCATTTTGACATTCTTGTGTTATCAAGCAGATGATGAAGTAAACCATGTTAAAGAAAGATGACACTTTTTGGACTACTTTTTAATGTTTGCTTTAGGAAAAGCGCACTCTTGATATGGGAGACGTGGGATGACATGGTAGCTAGGAGGAGGAGAACTCTAGTAATCAGGAATGCAAAAAATTGCTTCCAGTAAGGCTATTCCACAAAAAAGATGATAGCAAAAATTTATTTCCAGTGAACTGAATCTCAAATATATGAGATTCCCTTTATCTATAAGGGACTGTTTCATTAGAGTCATATTAGTTCTAGTTCTCTTGAACATTTTCTTAATCAGCCTTTTGGGAAACTTGTCTCTGAGCTTGCTTATATTCAGAAAGTTGCTGAAGTCTGTAGTTGCATTTGAGAAGCTGGGTAATTTACTGCTTTCATGACAGCCTAGTTGCTGAGCAAATGGTTTCTAGTGATTTATTAGTAGGACTAGAGGAACTGGCTTGTGCAGAAGAACAACAAAATGGTCAATTTGTTTTCATAACCTCACATCTGAAACAATGAGAGTTGGACAGTATTGCTAAAACTGTGAATGGTAAAGCCATTTTGCACAGTACCAGGTTAACTGTGTTAAATCCTGGGATGTTGGACTGAGAATAATTCAGAAGTCATTTTGGTGATTGAGAAGGAAACTGAGAATACATATGACAGTTACTTAGTTAGTCTGTTACTGGCAAAGCTTGAAATATCTTTGCATTGGGTTGACCCTGACCAGTAACTAAGCACCCACCAGCTGCCCACTCACTTCCCTCTCCTCTTCCAGTGGGATAGGGGGACAGAAATGGAAGAACAAAAGTAAGAAAAATTCATACATAATAATGAAGACAGTTTAAAAAGTCAAGGAAATAAATCAAAAAAACCCAAACAAGTGATGCAAAGTCAGTGATGCACTATGTCCTGCCAGGAGACCAATGCTCAGCCAGTCCCCAAGCAACAGCTGGATTGGAAAGACCAAATGCACAGGTTTTATTGCTGAGCACAACATTATATGGCAAGGAATATCCTTTTGGTGCATTCTGGTCAACTTTCCCATCTCTGTCCCCTCCAAACATCTTTCTCTGTCCCAGTTTACTCGCTGAGGGTGCAGAGTGAAAAACAGAAAAGGCCTTGGTGCTGTGCAGTCACTGCTCAACAACAGGTGAACACTGGTGTGCTACCAACATTGATTTAGCTACAGATACAGAGCACAGCATCACACTGGCTGCTAGGAAGCATTCCCAGCTACAACCAGTACAATCTTCTGCAGTATCTAACAAAATAGAAATACATTAAAATAGCTTTTTGAAAACTGCACCAGGTCGATGTAATTAGGGTACTGAGAATATGACATTTGAGTATGGAAGGAACCATGTTCAGATTGTACTCTCAGCAAAACAAGATACAGTCTCTGCTTCCTGAGAATACAGATTCCGTTCCAGTCCATTGTGTATGAACAATACAGGTACTATTTTTCTGTATAACAGTTGTCAACATGGATAATATCATAAAATATCTATTGTCTGATGTAACAGATCTTACTTGTGTTTTTCTTTATATCTGAATTGAGTGAAGATGTTCAAAGGTGTCATAGATTTTTTTTGCCAATACTTGTTATATTTCAGATTAACAGAAAGCAGCAATGAATATAACCCTTAGACCTCACCTTTATTTGTCATCTGAAGTGGCTTCTGAAGTGGCTTGCTTATAAATTGGCTTATATAGTTAACCTATTAAGGAAAACATGAAGTCAATTAACTCAGGTTTGTCTGTGAAATGCAACACCACAATGTTCCACTGTGCATTTGCATTAACACTTCTGTGTGCATGCATCGACCACCACAATTAAGTGGGAAAGTAGGAGTTGGTACTTAATGTCCATTTTTTTATTTAGTTATTTATTGCAAATTGTTGCTCTTTTGACTGTGAACTCATCACCTTCATCTAATATAGGTTTAAATAATTGAAATTTATATTTTCAATAAGTTCAATATTTTAACAGTCAGACATTTATACAGCAGATAATAACATCAACGCAGGAGTAATGTGAGTAAAAGTTGAATGTCCACAAGCTTTTTTCCAAATTATGCACATCTGAAAATTTTAGGTTGCCCAATAAAGATAACTTTGGGTGAATGCTTAGATGCCTGTAGCTGCAAGTAGCTTGGAGTAATTGCAAATAGAAATGGCTTGGTGTCTTGCTTCTCTGATTAGTTAAAAGCTGTCCCCAAGTGTTGTCATATTAGCTGTGTTTCTCATCTAAATAGCGTCATACCAGTGTGTGTATAAATATTGTCATTGACTAGTGTTCCCATTAATGGACTGCTTAGGTAGCCTGATTGGGTTCCCACTTGACCTTCATTGAAAGCATTAGTATAGCAATATATTTTTTTTTACTTGTACTTAAGTATGTTGGCTCTAGATTGGCTGGATTTTTTAATGTGTTTTCTTTTAACCCATTCTTTGCCTCCAACCTGCTATTTGTTTTGATTTTGAAGAAAAAAGAGTAATTTTTTTAATCCTTTTTGCATTATAGGTTAATCTCCGAGCCACTGATGTGAAACTTATGCGCCAGCTTCTTATCATCAATGAAAGTATTGAATCAATCAAGTGGATGATTGAAGAGAAGGCCATTGCCAGTAGAGGCAGCAGTTTGAGCGGCAGCCTGTGCAGCTTGCTGGAAAGTCAGGAGACATCCCTCCATGACAGCTGTAACAGTTTACAAGACTGTAGTGATGGACTGGATGGAATATCAGTAGGGAGTTATTTGGACACCTTAGTGGATGATGTCCCTGGTCACCAAAGCCCTTCAGATATGGACAAGTTCAGTGATTCTTCTGTCACAGAGGACCCACAACCTCTTCATAAGCATCCCAAAATTGATTCTGATGAGTACTACTGTTTTGGTTAATAAGGAAAAGTTCCAGTGGGACACAAATGCACTTGTACTTATCCTTTTTCTTTGCTGCTGTTTTATTTCATGTGCAAAAGCCCCAGAGTTCTCTTGGAAGGAGAACATACTATGATACTTCAATGCTACTGCATAACTTTTCCATTGCTTCTAATGCATTTTCTCCTTAATAGGTTGGGCTTTTCTTCTCCTTGCATTTTCTTTTTCATAATTTATTGTCACAATTTTTCTTTCTGTTTTTTTTGTTTCCATTTTTTACAGTGCTGTATTTACAGGTCTTTAAAAGTGGTGAAGAAAAAGCTTTATCTTTAAAATGAGACATCAGGGAATGAGAGCAACAATTTTGTATTTGTTAGCAATAAAATATCTTCTAAAAAATATATGTTGCCATAAATTTTATTGACTACCAGGTTTGGTCTTTCCAAAGACACTGTTTTTATTGAGCCTTAAATCTGAACCTTGAAAATACCTCTAAAAATAATTTTTCTTTTATAAGCAATGAAATTTGGTTCTGTTAGGCTGTCTTCACTTGAAATATAAAGTATCCTAAACTTTTCTGTGTGGGATTTTTTTCTTTTTGCAATGTTCTCATGTCTCTTGTCTAATTTTGCCATTAAATTCTGATTCTAAGTTTGCTTTTTTATTCAGCAGTGTTGTCCTGCTGTCTTTTAGTTACTGATTTGCAAGTAAGAGTTTGCTTTAGCCTTTTTGTGCTTGTTGGTGCAGTGGAGAGCTGCAGTTAGTCAGTTATGATAAAAACAGCTGAGAACTAAAACTGTTGTGTGGAAAGTCTCCTGGTTCATGCTTTTGTGCAGAAAACTAGAAGATAGATTTTATTTTAGCTGCTTCAGAATTATAATAAACACCTGAAGATTTTATCCTTCTACAGTAAGAAAAAATTAGAATAAAAGAAATAGAATTGAACTAGACACTTTTAACACATAATGAATGTGTATTTCCAGTGTACATACAGATAGTGAGAGAGGTATTGATACTTACACGTCATCTAGAAGTGTTCTGTTTTGCCATGTCTGGCAGTATTCTTACTGACAGTAAACATGAAATTCCCTCACCAAAGAAAGTAATATTTGATAAGTAAAAGGCAGTGTCCCACTTAAGAACTTTTTTACACTTTCTGAAGGGATAAATGCCACGGCCTGAGGGGAAAAGGAGTAGGGACGCGGCACCACACAAAAGGGTTCAGACGCAGCTGAGGGTCTGGGTGCAATAGGGACTTATATAGGGTAAGGGTGAGGGGAGGATTCATAACTGGAGAGGTGCATGGGACTGACAACCAAGGGTGAGACAGGATTGGGAGACAGGGAAAAGGTGGGTGTGACTTGTGGGTATCCAGGGGAAGGGACCAATGGGGGCTCACTCTACACTGCGGCAACTCTCAGCCAATCAGTGACAGAGGAGCGGGAAAGCAGGGGAGAAGAGGGGAGTAAACAACTTTTGGAGGGAAAATCTGAGGGACAAAGGGGAATAACATCGGGGTACATTAAACTTAGTATGAAATCAAGGATAAACTGGGGAATAACAGTCAGTCCAGTAAGATATCAGTCCATTCAAGCTCCATAAATGTCTCTCCATGCTTGAAATCTTTCCCAATCGGATTTCTTAAACTAGCACATGCAGCAGCAGATGTACGTTATTTTAGTTCATTCTGAGATAAAGTAATAATCTGATAAGGTTCTGCTCTTCCAAACCATGTTTCCATGGATCTGTCTTGTCCAGTCTTGAGCAACATTAAATGTGAAGAACAGGTAGAAAATCAAGAAATTGAAAGTGGTAATTTGTGCTTTGTAGGCTAGTTCCATTGCTTCTTAATACAGAAGATGTCTGTGTCCCTCAAAATTAAAAACCAAGACATGTATGTTTTGCTTTGGACATCATGATTTCTTCAAATAGTGAAGAAATGTGTGGTTTCCAAGAATGAGCTTTCTCAGTTCTGCTTCTGAGATCAACCTGGGTATTTCAGACAGCTTGAAGAAAAATGGAGGCAAGCCCTCAAATAGCAATGCTGTGCTGACTTAACTTTTTTTTTTTAATTCCTTCCCAAGTTTATGACTGCTGGACGTAGCTTAAAAAAAAAAGTTTGAATTAAAAAACGTTGGGAAAAATTATTTCTCAGTGTAAGATTAAATAGAACTTCAAATGTGAATTCAAAATAGGTTTTACTACTTTAAATTATTTTAATCTAAGGAACAGAACTAAATACCTGATATAAAAGTATGGCTATCTTGAAAGCTTTTTCTACCTTTATCGCTTGACATGGAAGTTAAATATCAGGATGTATACTCCCTCTGAATCTAATGAATGTGCAATATATAGAGTCTTTTCTTCCTCAACTGAGATTTTGGGCAGTAGAACAAGACGCAAATAAAATTTTTCTAATGTGTAAAAAATTAAAGAATATTCTTAACATACATTCTCAAATATCCCCTCAAGTTACGCTGAAATTATTTCGAGGAAAATAGTCTATAGCTGTCATTCACTCTTTTACAACTGGAATACTGGATAAGGAGTAATTACATCAGTGATAGATTTATCACATTATGATTTAGAAGTCCATTTAAATGGGAATCAAAGGTGGGGGGGAAAAGCCCGCTACTAGAAGTGGTGACATAAAAGCTGTATGTGATTAGAAGCTTTTATTCCTCCACGTCTCGACTGGAAGTGGAGAAAGAGTACAAATGCCAAAACAGAGGTGTCAGCAGACTGTTAGAAGTAAACAAGAATTTTCAGGTGTTTGTTTCTGATATCCAAGAACATGAACACTTCAGAGATTTAGGTTTGACTTAAATTCCTTAATTTCATTAACAGGATTTCATAGTCAGTAGTTTACTCTGACTTGTCACTTAAGACAGATCATGAAATTTGATCATCTCTTAAAATTAGTCAAATAACTTTGACACCTGAACTACTACTTGACTGTTTAGACAATGGAAAATGTTCAATGCTCATTAAAAAAGTATTCACATTGAGTCTTCAACTTTGGTTTTAAAGTTTGCATATTTCTTCTAGCTTCCTCTTTATCTGGTTGACCTTGGTCTTGCAGAATCTTTTTGTGGTAAAAAGCGATCTGGATACCCTCTTCTAGCATAGGCTTCTTTGTAATTTTTTATCTGATTTAGAGAAATACAAACACAAAGCTGTGTTTGTTTCAAATGGATAAAAGCAACAGTATTTAAAAAAGTGTAAAAATAGCAAATATAATTCATTATTCTGTGTCACTTTCTACCACCTTGGCTCTTGTGACACTCAGCTTGCTTTCATTCATGACAAACCATTTCAAGAAACTTTGTAAAATCACAGATGATGAGCAACACCCACTCCATTCTTATTTCCATACTACTGAAGTTTTGTCTTTGAAAGACATTCCACTATGGAACCTGTGTGATTCAGAGACAATAAGGGACAGTCAAAAATAAGGTAAATTGAGTATGCTTTCTGTTTTAAAATTAATCTTTCCTGTTAATAATAGGAACCAGCTAGTAAATGAATATGCTGTGGTTCACAAGCAAACTACTGAAGCGGGGTGGGGGGGAAGCTTATATTTTCACATCTGAAAACTGCAGTTCTTTAAAGATTCTGCCAAGACAGTCTAGTTATGAAGTTTCGAGGCACTTTCAAAGGAGCAATTAAAATTCTTTGAAATCTCTCTGCCAGCTGCCAGGTCTACTATTGATCTCAAGGTTGCACGACTATGTCTCTACAAATGCTGTGAAAGTGTGAAGAACCAAGCAGGAGCTCTTCCATCTTCCATCAGAAGGCCTGAAACACTGCACTAGGAGACCAAAGACAGAGCAACATCTCTGCGTTTGGAAGAGGAACTACCATTATTCTATGAATAGAAACAAGATGACTAAAAAACCCAGAAATCTGGTGTAACTTAAAATGGGGCCTAACTTTTGAAGGGAGGGGTAAAATGCTGGAAGTACTGTAGAACTCATTTGAAGTTTCAGAAATCTTTCTCTGCATTTCCCTTTGAGAAAGAGAACTAGTTAGTCAAACTGGGTGAAGTGCAGTCTGAAGTTATGTCTGGTTACACCATGTAGTTGCATCTCATAGAACCCTATATAAGCGACTGAGAAACTATGGGGGTTTTGTTCAGTAATCTTAAGCAGTTACTAAGCTGTCGAAAAAGCCTGTGCTAGTATTTTTCATCTTGCCAACACTTCTGAACCAAGTCTAAAAGATGTGTCTTTGATATAAAGAATTAACATATACCCAGTAAACATGAGACAAGCAGAAACATCAATCACTGTACAGCAAAGGAGGCTTTGTTTTGCTTTAGATGTGCTCTCTTTCAGAAAGTTTGTCTTTCTCAGAATACCTATGAATTGACTATAGAAACAGTATAAGAGCATCCTGCCTTGAAACAAACAGAAGCTTTTCCCTTACATAACTTAAAAAGAGATTAATACTACCAGCACTTGACCCTCCCATTGACCAAAGATTAAATTTCCCTACTGAGTATGTCTAGAGTGAAAATAATACAATTTATTTTTTTCCCCATGAAATTTTCTATGCTATGGCATACCACTAGTTTGGTCTTCAGGACTGACATTTCCCTACTATCTTGCTTGGTTTCCTTGGCTCAGTCTCAAAAATACGATATTTGAAAAGATGTGTCTTTTAGTTACAATTAGGGAACTACAAGAAACAAATATATGATAATAAATACTAATGACTGAATTTTGAGTTGAGGGATGGGTTGTTGTTTTGTTGGTTTTTTTGGGGGTTTTTTTCTTTCTTTCTTCCTTTCTTTTTTTTTTTTTTTTTTCAAAAATAAGGTGCAAAAACTGTTTTGGTATTCCTGAGCAATTTTTTAATTTCCCCCCCCCCATTTTTGTCTGATAGTCATATAGAGAGAAAACAGCAGATTGAGCCCAAAGGTATGAAATCATGCTTTTATCTGGGAACACTTATCCTCAGTGCAAACTTATCATCATTACTGGGTCAAAAATTTTATAGCTGACATCTATAACATTATAGTCCTTTAAAACCCTTTCGCATAATGACAACATTGTTCATCTTCTAGAAACCTATGAGACCACTGAAACCTTTTTAGTTTAGAAAGGATATTGCTTTGATTTTGTGAATGAAAACTTTAATGTAAGAACACAGAAAATTTTGGTTTATGAATTATGAACTCAAAGGACAAAGTACACAATAAAATAAACATCGTTTTGTGTTAGGTCTGTCTTATAGTATACTGTGTTTCTCTTTAATGTTGCTGGAGACAGCATTTGTCTTCAATCTGTATTATATCACTAAAACCCAAAAAGTAGTTTACTTTTTACAGATGGCATTATGTGAGGTTTTGTCAGAACTATTTAAAGTTGTAAGAGCAGTAAGAGGATGCACTGGAATACTGAATTAAGAATAGGTTTTAAGCTTTAGAAATTTTGGTTGTAAACTATTTATTGTTGGCAATATGGCTATTGCTACTATTTCATTTTGAAGGAAGAAAAACTCTGTTCTGACTCTTAAATATTATTTTTTTGCATTCCAAGTTAATTTCCAAAAACCAACACTACAGAAAGAGAACAATAAATGTTATATATGAGATTATTCATATAAAATTACTTGGTTAATTCTTTTTTCAAGTTTTGCTGTCAGAAGTGTTCCCATCATCTTACCGGATGAATGTCTAAACAATAGTGTATGGCTTATCTGGAAAATCAGTATTAAGCAATACAGCACAAAGTTGTATTTGTAATGAAGTGATTGTGCTGTCTTTTTAGAGAAAAACAAAACAAACCACCAAAAAAAAAAAGCAAACCAAAGACATTTCTCTAGGAAAGGAAGGAAGAGGGACAATAACAGAGTAGTTATCAATGCATCCAGTCCTGTGTGTGCATCAAAAGGATAAGGGATCTCAATATGTTAAGGACAAATCTGAACTGCTGCAGGAGGCAGCCAAAATGTTTTATATATAGAAAACAAATCTGAATGCTTCCTCTGCATTTTCAGTTTACTGAACTCTACCTAAAAGTGTTTGCTAAACCAAGGGAAAAAAAGATTATCAACCCAGCATTTGGTAGTCTTCCCAGATTACTTATTCTAGCTTTAAGACATGCTAATTTCCAGGGGACTGTTCAAATGTTTGAAGAAAAAGTGCTACACTTTTATTAAAGAAGTACACGAATATAAAAAACATTTTTAACAGTAATTCATGCTTATTTTTCTCCTATTGATTTTTTAAAAGCCACCTTTTTCTAAAAGGCAACCTTTTCCTCTGAACGTAAGAGGACTATGCCAATATTTACATATTTTGCAATCCAATTATTTAGGTACAGTTATTAACTTCCCAGTTGATATCACAAATTATCAAATTAGGGACAACCTATTTTTTTGTGCATCTCTGAGAATTTTGATTGCTCAGAAGAGCACCTCTTTCTCTCAGGAATACAGTGCCCTTTGTTCTTGACAACTGGCTATCACAGAGTTAGCACAGTCAAGTAATCCTAAAAATATTTTGATGAGGGGGGAGGAGAAGGGTAATTAAAATGCTCCTCGCTTTTGCACAGAGAAGCTGTGTTTGGAACAGTGACATAATTCTTAGGACAAATATGGCTTTCATTTTGCCACCCCACCTCCCCGTTGTCTGAATTAATGTAAATATTTGCTTCAGTCCATGGAGCTACTCAGAGTCATTGCTGGGTCACTTTCTTTCTGGTATTCAACATGCTGATATCAGCAGAGACATTTGCAGAGTGAGTCACAAGGCTGTATGGGAAGCTACCAATTTGTTTAATCTTTGCATAGAACATATTGCTCTTCAGAACACCACCATCAGGAAAGGTAGAGTTGAGAAAGGCTTTCAGATAATAATTATGGGGTTTTTTAAAAAATTAATGTAAGCCTAAACTTACAATCTTATCATCCTACTTGTCATACTGTAGCTTCAGTTACTCCAGACACTCAAGAAGGCTGAACAATGAATTTCAGTTTGTAAGAGGAAGACTGTGATTTATTGATGACTTTTTATACCAAAGCATAAGTAAAAGAGAAAGATACCATCAAAATGTTATGAAAATATTATCATGATACTTTTTGCTCTGAAATGAATTAAAATTCACAATATTCCCTTGGAATTGCTGAAGACTAGGTTTTTTTCTTCTTTTCATTTGGGAGAGAACAAAACCTCTCCAGAGAGCTTAGTTTCTTGGTGAACTGGAACACACAGATGAGGAAGTGAGTGAATATGGAGACAGTATTTGAATAAAGAGAATATACTACTGACCCATCTGAATTGTACACTTGCAATTGTCTTGGAAAACAAATATAATCTGATTGATTTCCAGAGGTGAATCTTTAAAACACCTCTGTTTGTAGTGGACTTTGACAGTACTTGTGGAGACTTCCATGTGGGTAAATGTTTGGTGGCTGTGGGCTTTCGGGTTTTTGTTGGATTTTGCTTGGTTGTTTTGTTGTTGGTTTTTTTCCCCCATTACTGAGTGGTAAGGTAAAAAACTTACATTTGTACCAATTTCTGGTTTAGGAAATCAAACACCATCCCTTCTGTCTTTACTTTCAAGTGCTTGGTTGTTAAAACCACTAAGACATTCACTGAACAATGGTAATCTGTAACACCATGCCTGGAGTTGGACTTTCTCCTAAAATGCTGGCATTTCTCTACCTTTAAATAAGCATGCATGAAACATTTTAGTATACATTTGAATTTCCACAGTAGAAAATCAACTTAGAGCAGTGTACTGAGGAAGTCAACCCTGTACCAATGTTTCCTTACATTTCTGCACAATGTGAAATCTTTTTTTTTTTATTTCTCTTTTCCATATTGTAATAAATCCATGATACAGTAAAATATAGAGTGGCTTTTTCCCCTTAAGTTTTCATTCGGACCAAAAAACATCTAGCAAGACTTTCAAGTTCTTGGTATTTCATAAAGATGTAAGAATCACTTAGAAAGAAAAATTTACTCTGTTTTTTCTCAAAGAGTTAAAAAATTGTATAGAACTTAACAAGGTAATATCCATGTTTTCAGATCCTTTACTATGACAATTAGGGCAATAAAAGGAACAAGTCTGGTTTACTCCACATTTCTAAGTGTATGTTAATCTTGACATTATGACATGAGCATTTAAAGCCTGAATTGCCAGTTTTGCCATGTCATCAGACTGATGAACCATTGACAGTGGAAACATGATATATTGCCATGTTTTAAGACTAGGTGGCACATTATCTAGCCTGGGAAATGCTTTCAGTGAGGCATCCTCAGAGTGTCTGATTTGTGCTACCAATCCCGGGTTGATTCTTATGCTTTTATACTGATGAATATTAATCAGCAGGACCTGAGGTGGTATCTGGAATGTACAGTACACAGAAGACTGTACCATTAGAGTCTGTCATGAACAATGTACAATTCATTCAATTTATTAATGCTCTGTTTCCCCTTCAGGCAAATCATTTCACCACTGTGTGAGAATAAAGGGCTTCAGTCAGACAATTTTGACAAACTTGACATGTTATTGGACAGAAGCCATGTTCTCAGATATAAACCCACAGCATGTTTTGCTGGGTTTTCTCATAACCAGGCCTGGAAAACGAACACACATTTCCATCAGTGTCAGGTTATTTGATGCAACACTTAGAAGTTAGCATATGTCTGATATTGAAGAGAACTGCTTAGTGAGAAAGACTTGGAGTTGGAGAGGGAGGGGAGAAAGGACACTGCCAATGTCAAAAGATGCTGTTGTCATGGAGGTTCCAGGCAGTGTCTCAGAACCAAAAATACAAAGCAGGATTAGTCATAAAAGACAGGAAAAACAATTGCATCTCATTTGTCCCATCTGTCTCCTTTCCACCGTTGCAGATCTTATGGGTATGTACACTTGTAAGGCAATCACAAGGCATCATTCCTTTTCGCTGGCTGTTTCTACACATATAGGGGATAATTTTATGAACCCTTTAAAATGCTACAACTTGCTTGCCTCTCCTGCCTCTCATCCCAAGCCACTTTCCTTTTTCACCTTGAGAAGAGCCTGGAAGAAAACTTAACCTGTTCCTTTTAACACTCAGGTAAGGAATCCTGGCAGAGGAAGAGCTGGTCACTATCAACCCACCTTTGCCTCTCAAAACTGCACTACAGGCTTTGCCAGCTACTGATTTGTGTTAACCAGTACAGTAAACAGAACTTTATTAGCCAAAAGGTGATGAAGAAGGACAAAGTTTAAAGGTTTTATAATTCTTTAATTCAGCGATAGTCTATATTCTGCTCATGTTTCAGCAGCTTGTCTACAAAATGGGGCTATATTGTGTCAAAATATCAAAATAGCAGGTAAGAAAGTCTAGCTTTTTCCATGAATAAATTAAAAATAAATTAAAAAGAAGAAGAAGAAGAATTACCTATGTTTTTTTTTTTTTTTTTTGATGTGGAGCAATAAGGTACAAAGGTTTGTCACTTTTCCTTGATAGTGAGGGAAGTTCAAAGTTAAATTTGGAATAAAGCCCAGAGTACCTGGAATCACATAACTTTATCAAGGACTGCCTTTTCATATTGACAAAATACTGTTCTCTGCTGTAGATATCTCATTTTTTCACGTGGCTTCTGACTTCCGGCCTGTAAGGAAAAAAAATTATATACTATATATATCTTCACGTTTTCTATATATTTTATGCTTTATGTATAGAATTCTTTCCTTTTTTTCAGATTACAAAGTCAAAGTAATTTCTTGGACATCTAGCTTCATTTTGAAAATTAGGTGGATTTTTGTTCTGTGTACAGTTTCATTGTTTATTAATCTTCAGCAGTTATTGTTTACATTGTTACATTGTTTAGAATTATTTTAAATTATTGACTCATCTACCTGTTTAAGCTTCTAGTTTTCATAATGGTAAAGTGTATATATTGGTTTTTCCCTTTCATTGCACTAATTGAATTTATATAAGATAAATAGTACCATCTTCCCCTTTAGTGATAGGGGACTTCCTTTCAAGCTTCTGGAACAATTCTGTTGGGATATTTTTGCCTTTTTGAAAAACAATGAAATATGAATAACATTTTGCAAATCTTGCAAATCAATCAGCACTTTATTTTAGAAGTGCTTCCCAGGATGAGGATTTGCTCCAGTAATAAGCTCACTCATTAAGATACAAATATGAGAAAACTGGTCTGGAAAACAATTGGCTTTCTTGACACACTAGGCAAAGTGCAAAGAGCTTACTCTATGCCCCTGCATAATCTTCTTAGAGAACAAGGCAAAGGACTATTTTATCTGTTTTACCTTCTTGCCTCTAGCTATTCTGACAGTTCAGTTGGGTGGAAAAATGTACCTTTTCATGGGAAAGTTCTGGCAGACTCTCCAAACAAACATTACAAAGCTGATTTGTAGGCAGTCTCTGGCAAACCAGTTCTCTACAACAGTTCTGCAAGTGTAGACATTCATTTCAGAAAGATACTTAAGTATGTGGTTAACTTCAAGTGAGTGAGTAATCTCATTGATTTCAATGGGACTATTCATGACCTTAAATGCCTGGCTGAATCAGGAACTAAGTCTTTCTGGTTATCCTTTCAACCTTCAGAGCCGACTCTGTGCAGACACTGAATCTTTCCAAATGAAAGTTTGCCAAACAGTCTTCACTTAGAATCCAGGGTTCATTGTTCTCTCAGACTCTAAAATGCCTCTGTTATCATCACATTGCTGGAAAATAATCCAGCTTTCAGTTGCTTCATTCTTAATCTTTACAGAAATCATCATGTAGCAATATTATCTGGTAACGCTGTCATTGAAATTGTGACCATACCAGGGTTCAGTCAAAAAGTAGGGGGGTTTATTAGTCAAAGTATGAGGTAGTTTTCTTTTTTTAAAAGTCAGTACTTTTTTAAGGTTTGTTGTAATCTAGGCCAACTTTTCAGTCTTTCTGGAAAAAAAAAAAAAAGGGAAAATATACATTGTGACAGGAATAGGGAAAAATATTAATAATTCTGTCATAGCTCTGTCAGTACTCTCTGTCATAGAACCTGCTTAAGATGTTTAAAATTTGTAATTTCTTTGTCAACTTTCCAGATAGCTTCAAATTATTCGGGGGGGGGGGGAGGGGGGGGAGAAAAAAGAAAAAGAACTGTTACTGGCTTTCTTTTTCCTTTCTTTTTATTTTAAGGCTATTTCATCATATTGGGTTAATACAGCACTACTTAGTTCTTTCACTGAAGAGCAGTCCTACATGTTGCTGGCATGTACTCTTGTGAGCTCAGTGATAACATATTGTAGTGCTCTTCCTGAAGACATTAAATGTGTAATTAAAATATAAGAGAGTGAGATCAGAAGAACGAAGGGTAAATCTATTTGTAATTGTCTATCTGTTCTGTATGGATACTCTTGCTAGATCTCTATAATGTTTTTTTCTGGTATCCTCATTCTATTAATTGTCAAGTGGTAGGGACTTAGCTCCGGCTATAGACAAAGGCTGGGTTTTCTTTTTCTTTTACTGTTGGAGCTACATTGTTGTCTGTCAGTACAAAACAAGCAACAAAAGTCTCTTCTTTTTTTTCTATTGTCTCCTAAGGAGCACACAGTATACCAAAGACTAGTGCCATACAGTGTGACCAGTGTAATTTACTACTTTTTATCTGTTATGCTGTCTTCTCCTCACATGTGTGTGTTGTGACCTCTGAATAACATAGACCTGGTAGGAGGAATCAAACTCTAATGTGAGAGCATAAACAGGTAGCATAAATCTAGGAGATGCTGGGAGACTTGGAGCAGCCAGTCTTCTTACAAAAGGGGAAGATGATCCAAACCCTTATTTTACAAATCAAATTCATTTCTATTATATCCTCTTGGGATTTTTTATTATTCTAAATGGAAAACTGTCTTGCAAGGAAATTTCTAGCTGTTAATGCTTCGTTCCATTAATAAAATTAATATTTTATTTATGAAAGTGATTCTTGCTTACTAGAATATGCACCTATTTTGTTCTCATTGGAAATGCAAGATTGTTTAGGAAATGCTCATTTGATTCACTGTAAAGTTCAAGGACATTCAGACAAATGGTTGGCTGGATCACATTTAATGGATTATACCAAATAGAATGCAAGAACCAAAAAATCTGTATAATAGGCTGTGGAATTAAGTAAGTATTGACCAGTGCAGAAGGAATCAATGGCTGTTGAAAAAAGAATGATTACAGTATACTGCATCCTCAGGGTATAAGCATATAAACACATACGAGTGTTTGAACTTTTGAAGCTTTTTTCTGTTTAGGCAATGCAAAAAACCCTTGGAAGTATTAACTAATCTAATTGTTACTTTCACTGAGAGAGAGAAGCAGTACGGGGACAGTTATTCTTGTAAAAATATGATAATATCTTTATTGCAAAAAATACAGGTGACATAAATTCTTTCAGAATTGTCTAAATGTTTACAAGGGCCTGATCTAGTTTGACAAGAGCTGGAATGTCTGTAATTGTGTTAGGGCAAAACCATCAATTTATACTCACTTCACTCCGAAAAGCTAGGTAGTAAAATGGCTCCAGGGGATTCCATGCTGATTACATGTGAAAGGCCTTCAGATTGTTGTGGAAGGACATACAAATATTTTGGGCCAGCATCTCACAGAAGTGTTGAACAGAATCATGTACAGTATCAGTGTACAAAGACAAAACACAAGTTCCTTGGTCGAAAAAGTGAAAGCAGAACTATCATAATCTTGTAAAAAATCTGGCATAGCAGTGTACTTAACAAATTTCTGCTTTTTGGAGATATTTCCATGTATGAAGTTCATATTTATGTTTTCCCTACAGAAGTATGTAGCCTGCTGCTCCCAAAAGAGTATGCTGCTACTATCAATTATTTTTCAATGTGATTCTCTGTTGATCGACTTCCTCTGTCAACAGAAATAAATGAATATTGATATTCTTGCCAATGTTATGAGAGACTACATTTTAGCTTTTAACCATAACTACTTTTAACAAGCAGTTTAACAACAACTACTATTGAATTCAGTGAAAGTTTGATAGTTTGACTTGAATAACTTGTTCTGAAATAAAAGTCAACAGCTTAAAAACTCAGCAAATAGATCCACACTTAGGTAGATAGGGAAGTAGTCCAGCATCTCAAAGTGCTGAAAACCAAAGTGAAACTACATATTCCTCATGTTTATGCTTTCTACTTGGCAGAAAATATTTACAACATCTTAGCAGAAATGTATTAACATCTTAAACTCTGTGTTTGGAATTTTTTGTATTCAATTGTGTTTGATAATTTTCAGTAAGTGCACAAATGAGATGCATATCACAAAGTCCTTAAATTTAAGAAAGCAAGCCAAAATACTTGTTCTTCCCAGCAAGCCTGAAGATTTTGCCCAATTGTGTTCATTAGGAGTCCTACCAATATGACTCTGGCGACTGATTTAATTCTGGCCGGTCGCATGAATCATGCCCAGATCGAAGTCCCCAGTGGTGAAGCTAAATTCAGAATGCCCATTAACTTCGTATGAATTAATTAACTGTGCACATGACCGAACAGTTCCATTAATTATTTAACTCTATCAAATTTAAAATTGAATTGGACTTTATGAGCATCAGTTGAACTGTGGATATCAGTTGGATAAAGCAATCGGCACAGGAAGTATTTACAACCTAACTAAGTTCTATGGTAGAGATCTATTTTTATTTCCTGTGTTTTTTTAATAGTCTTCTTAGTCTTGGCTGAGAAATACCAACTTTGCCACATTTAAGCTATTTATAAATCTAGGCCTAATTCAGTTAACAGTTTAGGTTGAGCTTAAAGGAGAATTATTTTGGGGATGTCAAGAAGGCTCATTTTGACTTTTTGTGAATATACTCTTCCAAGTTTCTAAGCCAGTCTTAGAAAGGAGACTAAAACCCCAACTTCCAAATGAATAAGAAGGAAGTTCTTCCAACAGACTTCTTCTTGATGT
Source organism: Manacus candei (assembly GCF_025592945.1). Taxonomy (NCBI): domain Eukaryota; kingdom Metazoa; phylum Chordata; class Aves; order Passeriformes; family Pipridae; genus Manacus; species Manacus candei. The sequence goes on along the minus strand of NW_026138141.1, from coordinate 1,759,276 downwards.
CTGTTATTCCAGCCATCCATTAAGATGCGAAAATCCCGATTCAGAACCATTCTACCCCGGTTTCCATTTCTTTGCCTCTAGATACTTCCTTGAATGATGTGGTTTATAGTTAAACCGAACACCTAGGGACTGACACATCTGAGTTTCTGTCTCGCTGTCATTAAGTTTATATGTATTTTCTACAAAACAGGACCACATCATGAGGAAATTTTGAAGGGCTTATCTTCTGTGAAAGAGTTAACCTTTGTCTTAATGTCTTCTGTAAACCAAGCTGAAAGGGAAGGAAAATAAAAACAATATTTTAGTATGGATAAATTGTTTAATTTGATATAAAATAACTTTTTTCTCTTTTTTTTTTTGTGTTTGACCTCTATACTCGCACATCCATTTTGAGAGATTTGAAGTAAGATGAAAGAGTTCATCTGGGAGACAATATAGAAGTTTTTTTAAATTATATGGACATTTTGAAAGTAGATGTAGAGCCAGATCTGCTATGCATCCTATTTATCTTCTTCCTTGATGATAATAGTCCTCAAGTGTTTGAAGAATGTAATCATATTCCTTCCTAGTAACTCTTTAACCAAATCAAGGTATTTATTTCATATGAACTTTCCTCATAAATTAGTCCCTACAACCACATGTTTATTTCTGTTGCTTTCTCTGAACTCCCTCCAGCATACGGAAATTTTTTGGCACAGAGACTCAAGTTACCATAAACTGTATCTGTGGTGTGGTCTCTTTTATGCTACACAGACTAGAGCAATCTTCTCCCTAGCCTGCAGCATTGTGCCTCTACATGTACAGCCTGAATTTACACTGGCAGTTTTTGTTGCTGCATTCCTTAGCAAGATCCTTTATAATTTGCAATACGGTGTCACCCTGAGGGATTTTGGCTGAATCCCTATGCTGATAAATATCTTCATTTCAGGTTATTCTTCCCCTAGACTAGCCTGCATATTTTCCAGATTTGACTTAATTTTCTTATTTTCTGATCAAATTTCTAGCCTTTCATTCCTCTTGTCTAACTTTAGTGGTTTTTTTTTACCACAATAAACCTTATAATATGTAAATATCATTTACATCCATTCTTATTGCTTTTAGTTCATCAGTGAGCAAGATAAATGAGACAAAATTGAAGGTGAATCTCTTTGGTATCCACCACTCTCTCTTTGTTACCAACTATTTTTCTATCTAAAGCATTACTGTTTTAATTAACATTTTTACTATAGCCCCTAGCACATATCTGCATATGTGCTATCTGATATCTATTTCTTGCCCAATTTCTTTTCTGTGGTAGTTGGTAAAACAAGAATTCAGATTAGTAAAATGACTTTGGAAGTTAGAGGCATAAACATGACAGTGCCTCTACCTTAAGAATTTATATGTACATATTATTTTTGTATACGAAAATCTCAGCATTTCAAATGTAATTAACTTGCCATTATTGCTGTTCTAATGTAAATGCAGGACTATGGTACCCAAAGACTGAAGCTATGATTAGCAGGAAATTTAAATTTGCGACCACTACACCATATTAGTGAACTGGGAGTCCTTGTCCTAAACAACCTTTGCAGAAATATAAATTATTGGAGATAAAAGATCATATTATTTTGTAAAAACAAAATAATTAAACACTTGAAAAAGATGTCCTGTAAAATACAAGAAGGAAGAAGCTTCAACTTCTCTTTTAGAGAATTGTTCCAATGATGTAAAATCTATATATTCATATGTAGAAAGAAAAGTAATGTTACAAAAGGTTTAACTTGCCCTTAAGAACACTAATTCCAAGGCCGCTTCAAAGTATGTATTTTTTAATCATGGTATTATTGAAAAAGGAGGCTGCAGCAATGCTAACTCACCACTCTCTGAGTTGTTTCAAGCAAGTATCAAAAGGAATTTAATAACAGCACTTGGAAAGACTTTGTAGATTAATAATAACCTTGGAAAAGACTTGTTTCTTAAGGAATGAGAGATGTTTAATGCAGATTTATTTGGAAAGTAGGAAGGTGTCAGTTTTATTAAGCGCAGGTCTGAATTTCACTTTCTTGTTAATGGAGGACCACTGATGACATGGGTGCTTATGATCTGAAGAGGAAATAATATTTTATTTGACTTTGTATTATAAATAGGATACAGAAATGTTTCCACAAATGTTCCCACAAATGCTTTAGATGCTTAATCAACAAAGAATGTACCAAGTTGTTTTCATAAGGAAAGAGAAAGAAAGGATGACACTTTAAGGTTAAATATCTGAAGTTTAGATTATTGGCTTAGTGGGGTTGGATTTTTTTTGAAGGTTAAAAACAAAGCAAAGCAAAACAAAACAAACAATCAAACAAAAATACCAAAATAACAACAAAAAAACCCCCACAAAACACCTAAAAAAACAAACAAGCAAAAAAAACCAAACAAAAACCAAAAAAAAACCATAACCAACCAACCAACCAAAAAAAAAAACAGATAAAGCCTTAGAAAGTTAAAATGGTACATCTAAAAACTGTTGCTTTGAAACCTTGCATAACCTCCTACAACAGAGTTTGATCAAGGTGCCATGGATATTGACAAAAACTTATAATATGTCAAAAAGCACTTCAGGAAAGTGAAGACTTCTTTTCTTAAAAGACATTTCTCGTAGGCAGTTAGATGTCAGTATGTTATTGGTACATACACGCCATATTCATATATTGTTGAAGGTCTTCCACACCTTCATGTTTAGTGAAAAAGACTGAGTTCTCCCTTACAGGGCAGCACATTCCTGTTTTTATCTATCCTCTCACATGTACTCTTTTTTCGAGGACTATATTAGGAATTCCATTCCCAAGACAGTCTGGAAGCGAAAGTTTTCAAAATCCACCAATCATGCAAAACCTTATGGAAATGTAGAAACATCACAACAGGTGTCTGGAATCTTTTTTGACTCATTTGCCAAACCCCACTGCTTTGGGCTGCAAGTCTGGCACATAGCTGGCAGTCTGCTTTAGGAAACAGGTAAATGAAGCCCTGCTGTTTGCTCAACAAGAACTCACCAAAATATTTCCATTTCAAAAAAAAATAGTGTTTTCCAAGAGAACCCTTCAGGAGAAAGTGTTTGACAATACCTAGTAATAAATAACATTGAAACATACTTCAGTGCATTTGATTCTCTAATGAAACAGAGTGGGGGAAATTTAATCACGATACATAAAATCTCAAGAGATTGGTTCAAAAATTCTGCAGGTAAAGATTCATATCTATTTTTCTGTGAACCAGATCTATATTACTCAGTGGGATTTCAGTAGTTATTCACTATTCTTGAGAAATAGTTTGCATGCTGTACTGCACATCACAGATTTTAGGATGTTTATTATAGAACCCAAATATAATGATTCTTTTGTAAAAATGTGTTAGATACTTTTTCAAATATCCCAGAGCAATGGTCTGTTTGCCAAAGAATTAAATCTGAGTAATTTACAGTCCTACTAGTAATTCCTAAAGGAAGGTATTGAAGCTTGAATGGTTGTGTAACCAGCTCTGTCTTTAACATTTTTCAGATCTTGGATGAGTAGTTCCATCTCCAGTGCTTCAATGTGTTGATCCGTGTTCAACAGTGCATATCTATAAACCACTATGAGGTAAAATTCAAAACCCCTTTTTTTTTGTTATATTTCCATACATTTTGCTGGTTGTTTTTTATCTTCTTGGCCTCAAGAAAACACCTGTGTTTGTTTCAGCATTGTTCTAGGTGTGCAGTGAGGCACTCCCTCTTGCACAATGCAATATATACACGTGCGTTTAGCAAGAGGCACTTGTCCAACAGGCAGATACAAACTACTGTCGCATTCCTTCACCCTCACCCTTCCCACCAACAAGGCAAGATGGGGTTGATTTTCTTCTGCCTTCATTTTCAGAGGAAAAAGAAGTGCAATCCATTTTCAGTGCTGTTTCAACTACAATAGCAAAAAGGTGTAAAATTTCAGGCCCAGTGCTCTGTGCTTTAAACTCCCATGTTTCTCTTAGCATTTTGAGAGAAAAGGTGTTTGAGGGAAAAATTGCACCAGGTATGTTTACTGATGTGCAGAATTTTGTTTTTCCTATTTCTTTTGACAACAATGTGAGGTTGCAGAAATATTTATAGCCTGTTTCACAGGAAACTGCTGCAGATTAGCACTGTGGTCCTCCATAGACTGAATATCTTATTTGTTAATACTTAAAACTGTGTAGTATAGTAGTATGATGTCTTCACTGTTCAGGGAATCAGACAGAGAAAATTTTTGGCTCAGTTCACATATTCTGATTTTAAAAATATACAATACAATCAGTGTAGCCTTCATTGAATGGACAAACTCAGACAAAAAAATAAATGAGAAATTTTTATCCAAAAATGGCATACTTTCTTAAAATTTCCACCTTTTAATAAAGACGATCTTTGATTTAAGCAGAAGCTAGAGAAACACATCTCAAATACAGTCAGAGAACAGAGCCATCAGGGAATATTAGGAGAAGGAGGAGGAAAATGCTCTTACACTTTATAGCATCAGTGAGGCTATTACTGTGTCTGAAAGACATATTTAAAAGCAATATCTGAAATTGGAAAAGGTCTACTGAGATAGTCTGAAATCTGAATAATGGACTATATAGGGTAAGATTTAAGACCCTTCTACTGCAGAAGATTTAAAGTATCAATCCATCAAATAATCCAACAGGAGATTAATCTGTGACTTGATCTCATTTTCGAAGTATCTACATGGGAAAGATTTGTGTATCTTAGCAGAAAAAAAAGCATAAAGACATCAAGAGATGTAAGCTAGTGGAGGTGAATGTCAACTAAAAATAAAGCACCGTATTAGCAGTGGAGTGATTTCCATGCCACCTGAAACTCTTAAATCAATACAAGCTGTCTTTTCAAAAGATACACTATAATTCAAGCAGAAATGATTGGTTTGGTGCAAAAATACCAGAGCTACGCTGTTGCTCAGAACTTAATTTCTCCTTTGTGGACTGGGAAGAGTTTCAGATCATGCTTCAGAGCTCAGCCTGTTGTAGTGCCTGTGGCTAGATTTCTTTATTTTTCATGAGAGATAATTCAAAGACAGAAAGCCACAGGATAGGATTCCTACACATTTTTGCCATGCACAGTGCTGTTTCTGATGTCTACAATCTAACACTGGAGGTAGGACACAGACACTGGGTGCCTCACTTCTTGCATGTTACCTGTTAGGCATACCATCCTTCAAGTAGAGACTGGGTTAGGCTATATACAATTACTATAGATACTGAGATATCACATGGGCTTTGCCCTCCTGAGCTTGAGACAAACTTAAGAATTAGCTCTCAAGTCATTCAAGCCTGTATTCTTGTATACCCCAAAGCTGAGATAATGTAGGTGAAATTGTAGAAAAGCTGTTCTGAATTTTAGAAAATATGATTTATGTAGGAGCAGCAGCATTGCATCCCAGGGTTTGTCCCCTTCCCAAACTATTCATTTCCCCAGCAATGGATAGCTTCTTTTTATACCTTAACCTTTTGAACAGGCTTCCTGGAGGCTTCCAGGATCAGTCCTTCCTTCACAATTAAAACATTTCTGATGTTAAACAACCCTCCATTGTTGTTTCAAGAATAGCTGCTATATCACCTGTTAGGGGTTTCCTGTTTATCAGTAGAGAGCCCAGAGATCACAAAGTATCTCTCTTGAGTATTAGGAAGACTAAAATACTACTTTACACTAGTAGTATTGTATATACTTTAACTACTACTGCTGTGGACATTTTGCATAAGTACAGACCATTTTGACAACTAACTTCAATAAATCAATTTTACATAGTTGTTTTTTCTTAATCTGTTTCCAAATGGTCTTTCTGAAGTACTCAATTGAAAGAGACATAAAATGTTCTGAAAGACAATATTCCGTAGCCAAGGCACATATTAAAAAATCACTCTATCTCTTCCTTTATAAAATATTTACTATCTAAAAGTTTGTGTTCCTAATCCCTTTTTGAATGTTTATATTAAAATATTTTTCTCTTTGTAACAGTTTGGACCAAAACATGTAAGAATTATGGAATTGCTGTTAAAATGGGTTGGGTTTAAGTCCATAGATAATTTTAAATACATGGTGGAAAGTGAAGGGAAGAATAACATATATAGTGAATTAATACTGAATTTCTGTCTTTCTGTAGCTTCAGAAATGCTTGGTGTTGGCTTAGTATTCCAAATCAGCAATAAGGATGTTAAAAAAGAATAAACTAAAATAGTTAATTCCCTATTCATTTGTTCTTATTAATGAATGCTTGTTTGTAAATTGCTTTGATGTATACAACTGAAGGCACAATTATTCAAGTCAGTAGACCAAATCTTTATGTACTAACAAGAATGTAACAGAAAGAAAGGCCTGAAAGGTAACTGGTCTCATGAGGCTGCTATCACAACTGTTTATCAGGGAGCATTAGGAAGACCTTTCCTCCAGTTAACCAAATATAATTAATGAAAACTTGGCACCCTAGTGGCTGGTGAAGGAGCTAAACAAATTAGGTCCATTGTATTCCATGGTCCTAGCCAGGGGGGTTTCAACCTTATGAACATCATGATTTTTAGCAAGGGTAATTTAGACTGGGATGCAGACATGAAGGTACTTAAAGCAGTTCTGTTTCTTTTTTCAAGCTTTATCTTTTCTCTGTTTCTTTTAATTGGTTTTGTGTGATTTTTATTTTGTCCTTTGGTCCATTAAAAAAAAAAAAAAGCCTTATGCAAAGCAAGATGATAAACAATATAGAAATATTTCTTCATTTTATCATTTCCTTTGGCTTTCATGAAGACAAATGTTTCTGGTTCCTGACAACACATTGGCAAGGAACAACAAAAATTTTTCTGCCAACTTGTTCCAAGTTTAATCCACATACTTAGGATCAGACAAAGAAATATTTTAGATGACATCTTATAGAAGATGATCATCTTAACGCAGTGGAGAATCAGAAGTTGTTTACAAATATAAAAGCTTTCCCTTGATAGTTATTTAATAAAGGAGCAAGGGCAACTCCATTTCTTGTGCCATTTGTCAGTTATCTGTGTACAATACTTCCTTGAGTAATAGCTTTGGAAGAGAAAAAAGGTAGCAGCCACACTCTCATGAACAGTTTTTTCCTCCATCTACATTTTACTGGAAGCAACAGGAATAGTTTCTAGATGATCTTTAAAAATATGCATGGTGGTTTCATTTTATGCTGGCTCAAAACTAAGAACAAAGCCTCATCTTAATAAATAATCCTGTTATCATTTAATTTTTTGAGTTTAGGTCTTTCTTCTCTTCATTTCCACATTAAAATGATATGTGCAGGTGAACTCTGTCACCATGAGAATCCCTGCTGAAATCTACATTATAGTCATATATGTGGTTCAATTTACCTTATATTTCTCACAGTACACACTTAGGTAACATGAGGATTTTAAAGTCCAATGATAATTAAATACATTTCAGTCTGCAGCATCTATGTAGTAAATGTAGATGTTTTACCTGCTTCTCTGCAAGAACTGAGGAAGAATGCTTAGGAATGTTTAATGGGGAGAATACCACAGACAGAACATACTGTTGAGTGAGTATTCTTCTCTCTTTTTCCTCCTTTTGCTCCTTTTCCTCCTTTTTTTCCCTTCCTTCTTTCACTGCCTCTCACATTCCCTCACTTCCTTGCACTGGTTTACTGTAGATGAGAGAAACTGCAGACATTCATGCTTCGAGGTTACTTTGTTACAGGTTGAAACAAAATCTTAAATGCCCTCCTGTGCCTTAATCCTCACTTCCAAAACTCACGTGTGATAACCTGAAGAGCCCAGATTTGTCCTCCATGAGTAGCTGTCAGTAACTATTTTCTCTCCTCTGGTTTATATATGTGGTTTTTTTCTGTAATTCCCAGGGATTAGCCTAAACCTAAGGTAGGAAATAGTTTTAATTAAAAATAGATTGAGTAAACCAATGAATTGTAACACAAAATCCTTGTGAACTAAGAGCGATACTGAATGTGAATAATGTTTTTTCCCATTTTAAACAGGAATGGATCTGCTCTTATCACTGATCTTCAGTCTTAGAGCACATGGAACATTTCTTTATTATATTTTACTTTTTATAATTAATTCCCAAACTCAAAATGTTTTGATCATCCTCTGTCTCCTATAAGTCTCCTATCTGTCTTCTGTAAAACTGTGTTTCTTTGTCCAGCCCTGTGAAATGACAAATAAGATATGGGTTTCTAAGGCTGTACAAGGACAGGTCTATTGTACAAGAATAACAACAAAAATATATTGCTACTTAGTCAAAGAATTTTAAAACTTTAGAAATTCCAATCACAGCATATCTTTGAATCAAAATCTAGAAATACAAAAAATTACAAGATGGATAGGATTCTCCAGATGATAGCAACAGCAAAAAGATCTCTTCTATTTTCTGTGTGTGTCTGTACACATCCCATTTCATAAGAAAATCATGTAATAACATGATGAAAGGTTTTCAAAGTAAGTAAGAGTTATTCAGCCATCTCAAGGCAAGATAGGGTTGTTTTCCTGTTTGCCAAGCTTTTATATAATGTATTTTCTTATCAGTTTCTGCTGTCTGCAGTTTCTTAAATCATGAGTCCTGGATCACTAGACTCGGAAATTAAATGAGTCAGTGGCAGTATGAAAATGTGGCTTCACAATTCTCCCTGACTGAATAAGAACACCTCCATCTAAAAAGGGAAATAGTATGCATGATGAAAATTTTGCTACTTTTTGTAAGGAGAGTCTCTACCTTTAGCACGGGACACCCTGTTACAAGTTAGCTGCTTTTTCTGCGGGACATTGAGTAACATGTTACTGCAGCTCTGAGGTAGCAGAACTTGGCATAGTATTTTCCAAGTTTTCTGTAACCTGAGGCACCAGTGATCAGCGAGTATCAGACTGAGTAAATTTTTGAAATTATTGATCAACAGCATATATATTTAAAAGTATGGCACACCTTGAACTTTATTGTAATATAGTCCTCATATGCTGGTTTAGACACTAAAAAATTTACTCTGATGAATTAGAGTTGGTAATGAAGAATATAACATGATTCTGGAGGGAATTGGTAGGAGAAACTAACTCAAAACAAACCGACTAAATCAACTGAAAATTGATTACTGCCCTCACTATTAATGTTATAAAGCAAACTGTGTTTCAGACATTTTTACTGCTTTCTGGTCCTGCCAAGAATTCTTATCTTATATATGTACTGTGTTTTATCTCTTTTAATAAATGCAGTGCTTGTGGAATGCAAACTACCCTTTATCTTTCAACTCCAGCAAAACATTTAGCTTTAAAATATTCCAGAATTCCATTTGTTTCCTCGGTAATATGTGAACTTCTGTAATTTTGTTCTTGACACTGCTAGGATCTCATATAAGCTCACCCTGGAAGCCTCTAGACAAGAGTAACTGTAATATTCCCTTCAGAATCAAAGGTGTAATGGCGGAAAAAATTGTAAAAGGTCCTATAATAGTTATTTTTTTCAGAATTCATACATATAGATCTCAACATAAAAATGACAAGGTTTTAGTTTCTATATTACAATTCAAACTGAATCTTTAACCTTCTTGATAATATTTTAGTATTAATAGTAAAGGTTTTCAAACTTTTCTGTTTGTCTGGAATTCTTCAGATTTGATCATGCTGATTTCAAGAGCCAATGGCAAAGAGTATAAGACTCTTGCATTATAGGTTCTTCTAGAAGATGCTGGTGTCATTAAACAGGGCATCCAAATGGATTACTTCTGGCCCATTAGTACATCAACAAACGATTGGTACCTTGAATGATGGGAAAGAAAGGAAGCATATTTTTAGACAAGTACATTTATTTACACATTTAAAATGGATTTAGGTTTTTCAAGATTTTTATTGGCCCCCCATCAGAGTTTAAGGAGCATCTTGATATGCACTTCTAAGATATTTCAGTGAAACTGAGGAGTATGTTAAGACCAAGTTAACCTTGATTCACCTTCATGAAGTTAGGCTGCACACTTTTTAAAAAGTTGCTATCCACTTAGATACATTTCTGAGTATTTAAGCACCTGGTAGGTGTAACCTTTAATTACTCAATAATATTTGGATGAAAAAAGTAAAGCATCTGTAGTGTCCTTTAATTTCAAAACTACTTTTCAATTTATACATAAAAAATCCCTCCTGCCAGACATATCTTTGCATCATGCTTGAGTAGCTTCCTTTCACAGACCTATAAAACCCATCCACCAGGCACTGCACAATAAAGTGCTCCAAAAACAGTGACTTTGAAGAGGGTTCACATGCACCACTTGCAAATTTACTTCTCCCTCTTTTTCCTTTGTCAGTAGCCACACAGCCACACACCATTCCTCAAAACATGTGGCAATTCAAATAATATTTAAAATTACTGAGTAAGTGTTAAGACTGTAAATGTTCATCAAATGTCTCTATAAGGACTTCTTCAAAGCATTGCTGTGTTTGGAGATGCACTAGCCTCATAGCTTAACAATGTAATAGGAAAAAACCTTTGTGTCCTTAGGATAAATGTGTTGTTTCTTTCTTTATACTTTGCTTTTGGATAACTAACACAGTTCACTGTGGGAAACTGGAAGTCTGAAAGGCACACAGCTCTGGTACTCTTTTCCATTGAATCACATGGACTGAAACTCCTCTCTATATAAACACTAAAATACCAGAAATACCAGTGCTGAAGAAGCTTATCCATCCTGAGTTTTACAGTGTCTGTCTGACTGGTTTGTCAAAGAGATTTGCAGATAAGAGTAAAACAGAACAATTTTGATGCCAGGTTTCTCAAAACAGCAGTCAAAGCAGTAGGGATGTGTGCAAAATAAATCAGACCATGAAGGATTCCTAACTTTTCCCTTTTCACTTTTTCCCCTTCTTTTCCAGTTCTTTGGCACATCCATGTCTCTTGAGCAGATTAAGTTACAGGTTTCTCAGTTTACATCAGAGGAAAATCTAAACTTTTCCACATAGAAAGGAGATTTTGCAGTCTGCAAATGAGGTGTATCTGACACAGTTGGTTTCTCCATCACTGTGACTTTAGAGAAGTCTGAATTTTATGGGTATTTTTAGTGCAGCATTTGCCAGAGGTTTCCAGTTTCCCTAATAATTGAAAATCTGAAACAGAGAGGAAAACTTTCAGGATAGCTCAGAAGCTAGTCAAAATCTGTGAAGGGAATGTCATCAGGGTCTGAGAAAGAGGACAGTATTACAAAGAAATAAAGGAGTGAGTTCAGGAAACTTTCATTTTAGTCACTTGAGTTTGTCTGTTTAAAAAAGTCAGTGTAGTCTGTGGTTGCACACAAGGCAGGTATTTTGTAATTGCCCTAAGCTGAAACCAGAGCTGAAAGAGCTGTCTAGAGCTCGTGAAACAATAAAATACCCTTTGATTTGAAAAACGAGGTAGAGGAGCTGAAATACCATGGCTTTAGAGAGCTTATAAGTGACCATGAGGTTGTGGAAAACTCTAGGAATGGTTTATTCAGACTTGAAGAGCATGAAGCAGGAGAGGTAGTAGCAGCATAAGTCAAGCAGCTGCCATGGATGTCCTGGCTCTCTGTGCTGCATCAAAGGGCACAATAGCCATCCTCTCCCTGTCAGCTGGTGAGTGAGAGACTTTCAGATGAACTCAGGAGAAGACATGTGGGAAGCATCTAATCCTCTAATAAATAAATATATTGAGGAAGTCCCATGCATGGTGACCTCATACTTTGTACAGCAGTTTTAAAATACAAAATTCTTGCATGATTGTTTCTAACTTCCACAAGAAATATCCACAAATAAATACACTTGTATTAATATTCAAATGCAGAAATGTTTTTTATAATTCTTTTCCTCCCTTTCCATCTATTCTGGATGTAAAGAATGCAAACACCATTAAGCAAAACATTATCAGTTGTAGTTAAAATTATAGTTATATATACAATTAATCTTCATAACACTCACTGTTCTGTGGCACAAAACTAATCACCAAGATCAGGATAAAAGTCACTTAAAAGGATTAAGAATTGCAATGTACCTGAGTCCCCTTTCTCCTCTGGGCTGATTAGAATATTCAGCTGTCACATCTTGAAAACTAAAGGCAAAAGAAAAAGTTTTACATGTTACAAAAGAGCTTTTCTTCTAACAATCTTAAAAAAAATAAAAGGGAGGGGGGCATTCATTGAAAGTAGAAGAACCAGAATCCAGGACTCAGCAACTATTATGCTGAAAGAGCACTGATGTGGATGAAATGCTTTGCCTTCTTGTGAGCCAGTAGTGAAAGTACAGACACAGAAATAAATATCTGGGTAGCAGCAAAACCTTAATAAACCCTAAAGTTTCTCCATAATAACCAACTTTGAAGTAATCTTAATTCTTTGCTGACAAAAGGAATTAAATTTATGCTGCCTAACATAGATGTTTCTCTCCATTTTAAGTTATGTATTCTCATTGTAAAAAGAAAAATTAACATTGGATAAAGATTTTTGTGATAAAGAAAACCAAACCAAACCTACGAAAAATCTTCCATTCATCTGGAATCTTTTCTCATCTACAGAATCATGAAATCCAAGCACACTAATGCAATATTAGCACTCTAGGCTGTTTTGGTCTAATAGTAGGATTTTTAGAGCTAAAAAAAAAATCAGTCTTAAGACATGATCTTTTGAAGATACCTCTGAATTTATTGTTTAAGAATGAAGAGAGATTATGATATAGAGATATTTACAGGGTAAACACACCATCTATGAAATCAGGCACCAGTTAGCAAATAATAAACAGATACTTGTTTAATATATTTTGGAACACAACAAGCTATCATATACAATTCCTTCAACTGCAATAATTTCTGCATATACTTATTTTTTAATGTTGATTGATTTTTTTACTGTTTACGTAAACTTTTGACTACTTCTTTTTTTATGGAACAATTTGGAGATTTATTTGTCAGTAAATTCATCACAAATTAGCTCCTCTTAACATTTTTTTTCCATTACAACAAGTCTGCAAACACTGATGGCCTCCTACAATACATTTGACCTCTTGCACATTCTCTATTTTGACTGCTAATGCTTTCCAGCTCAGCGTGCATCACTGAAGTTATAAACAGAGCAGAAAGGATGTACAGCAGAGCAAAGAGCTAAGTGGAATATACAATCAAAACAAGAGATGTTCTTTGATGGTATCTTGTTTTAGGTACTGTAAGAGCACCAGAACTGGACAGGCTCAGTATTTATGGAGTATTTACTCCATAAATAGGGGAGCTGAAATTGTGCTGTGCATGCACACGTGTTTGCACTACACGAGTGAAAAGCATTGCCACAGAAAGGGAGTCCTGGTCAAAGGCAAGTTGAATATGGGTCAACAGTGCCCTGACAGCCAGGAGGGCCAACCATGTCCTGGGGGGCATCAGGCAAAGCTTCGCCAGCCAGTCAAGGGAGGGGATTGTCCCACTCTGCTCTGCACTGGGGCAGCCTCACCTTGAATGTTGTGTGCAGTTTTCGGCACCACAATATAAGAAAGACACTAAAGTATTAGAGAGCATCACCACAATATAAAAAAATCATTAAGCTATTGGGAGGTGTCCAAAAAAGGACAACGAAGATGGTGAAGGGCCTTGAGGAGAAGCCATATGAGGAGCGGCTGAGGTCACTTGGTCTGTTCAGCTTGGAGAAGATACTGAGGAGAGACATCATTGCAATTTTCAACACAGAGGGGAAAATACCTATCTCTTTTCTCATGACCAGTGTCAGGACTCAAGGAAATGACATGAAGCTCAGTCAGGGGAGGTTTAGGTTGGATATCAGGAAGAAGTTTTCACCCAGAGGGTTGTTGAATGCTGGAACAGACTCCCCAGGGAAGTTGTCACAGTACCAAGCCTATCTGAGTTCAAGAAGCATTTGGACAACATTCTCAGGTACGTAGTGTGATTCTTGGGGTGTCCTGTGCAGGGCCAGAAGTTGAGCTCAATGATCCCAATGGGTCCCTTCCAACTCAGCAAATTCTATGACTCCATGCAATTACCAGTCCCTTGAAAAACATGACAAAAGATCAAGCTAACTAGGCATCTTAATGGACATATTTGTTACATGAGTTGTTTCATTTTAGAATTAGAAGATATTAAGGGCTTTAAAGGGACATAAATACTTGTTCTTTCTAACCTTTTATACTGATATTTACAGCTGTCATTATTATATTTATCAAAGTTATTGTTTTGGGTTTTTTTACAAGGAGTCTGTCAAAATAGTTTTGGGGTTTTGTCTCAGTTTTTTATATTTAACAGATATAACTAATGAAATAAGTTTCATTTCTCATGGCAGAAACACACTTTCTGTGATCATATATTCATAAGAATCACCAGCTTTATTGTTCCGTTTGGTTTTACTGAGTCCATAACTTAATTGAAGAATGGTTTTAAATACATTCTAAAAGTTTTAGTAGAGTTTCTAGCCAAATTCATAATGACCTTCTGATGTTTCCTATGTCCAAGAAGGAAAAATGAAAGCTAGGAAAATCTTATTACTTTCAATTTGAGGGCATTTAATTTTCAAACACAAAAGAAAAATCCTTTTCTAATACCATTTCTTATGACAATAACTTGAAACAAACCAGAAAGAGTTTTAATCTGGCTATATTGTTATTTAAGCAGTTTTTCTCTTTGGGTAACACACATACAACTTTGCATTTTCTTTCGTCTCTCTTCTCTTTGCAATAAAACTGCAGAAATTAACACTGCAAAATAAATGGGTTTTTGTTCTGGCTACACAAATTCAAGATCTCAATGAGTGCAATTTCGAGGAATGCTGTTGTCTAGCTTTGGCTTATCACTGTCACATAGACTTATACATAGCCAGGGCATAGCACTAATAGATCATATGGAAAACTATCAATTATATCTGTCCTTGACAGCCAAAACCAAGCAGAATGTAACGGAAGAGTATCAAAACCATGTAAGGTGAATTTTGGCCAGAGAATATATTCATTTGAATATTTTTTCTATTTAGTTTTGAGGCACACAATACTATAAATTCAAATCTTTCGTATTTTCCTTCATTTTTTATTCAGAGCTGCATAGAATGCAACTGTCTCTAAGAAGCAGACTTTAGCAGGAAGATGTGCAGATGAAGCAATGAAGGTTCCACAAGGGGGGAAAAGTCATCTACATTTTCTGGCATCTAAAGAGCAGCCTAAGCTGTAGATTTTGATCTGTAACTACTTTTATTTTTATTCTTCACTTCAAACAAAACTCACCAAGTTTGCTTTCAAATGAGTTTTGCCAGGGCTCCTTTTCACTCCATTACCATTTAGTCTGCTAACTTCTTTTTCACAATAAAGCATTTGGAACCAAAGCTAACTTTGCTGTTCCTTGAGATATTTGTGACCACATTTAACTGTCCATAGTAGCCATGCTGCCTGTGTTGGAAAAAGAGAAAAAAATGAAATTAAGTCCTTTGGTTTAATCTAGTTCAAATAGCGTATCACAAATGTACACTAGTCACATTGATTTGTTAGGTGTAGTGAGAAAGTGCAATGGATGTCTACATTGCACTGCTGTTTTATCACATAACCCCTCATAAGGAATTCTGGTTTTAGGACCTTCGTGTTCACAGAGCTTATCTTGCTTATAGTTTTCACATTCAGTGTCAAAATATTCAACTTCTGTAGAAATGCATATAGGAATAAGGGTTGGACTTGATTATCTTGGAGGTCCTTTCCAACTTAAGTGATTCTATGATTCTAAGAACACTGACTCTATTCCTCATATTTCTCTACTTTTGTCTTCTGCAATGTTATTTATGCTTGGCAACAGTGACACAACCTTGCTTTCCGGTTTGGTCTCATTTATACAGATTTCAGTTGGTGAAATAGGAGAGTTAATGCCTGCACTTTTCAGCTGTCTTGGAGCTCTATTTATTACATATTTTCTAGGCAAAGTGGAAAATTTCTGCATGATCAATAAACATTTAAGCAATGGTAGTTTGTATTCTTTTGGGCTTTTTCTCCCAACAGTTCATTTAATATCTGAAGGTGATCTGTTCTAGGATATCCTGATTGATAGTATTTCTGTTCTTTTGGGAATCTGGAGCTCAGCATGAAATGAACTGCTTGCAAAATGAGGAAAATGAGATGTATCTTCCTTCAGAGTTGATTTTATTTGGAGCAGCCAAATTCCTCTTTACCTTTTTTTTAAAGGACATTATAGATAGATAGATAGATAGATAGATAGATAGATAGATAGATAGATAGATATAAAGATAGATAGATCAGAGTACATAATACATTACATATTTCTTACACACTTATATATATATGCTTACAAACATACGGTGGGATTGTATCCTCATGCACCTTTACATCTTGGCTGTAGATTATATTCCTCAGGAAAGCTGGCATTATGAAACAGTATGGAGGGAAAGACTTATGCCAAATTTCCTCCAAAACTAGTGCTAAAAGAAATTCAAAGGGAATGCAGAAACTGATGCTGTCAGTTTCTTAAAGGTTTGAATTCTTAGTTCATTTGAAAATTGAACTCTGACCCTTGGAGCCCTATGTGTTTTTAAGGAATCTTTACAGTGATTCGTAGTTCAGTGGTGCATGTTTAACAAGAAGTCTGTCTCAGCTTGACTTCATCTGCAGGTCAGGGTTTTTGATCAAACTGGGACATGGGACTCCATAAATGAGACTATGGGACACCATAGTGGAATGTTGTCTAATCTTCCATCCTTTTTCTGCAATCTGCTGCTTTGTAAAATATGGTTAACAGTGAATATTTCTTAAATTAATCCCTCATGAAACATTTAATCCTAGATACGATTAGCAAGTTCTTAAATGTAATGATTATTAAAGTGCTTTCCCTTCCATTCTGGTGGGATTCCACATGCAACAACCTGTGACACTTTCCACCTGCTATTAGATGTATAGAGCTTTATAACTCACCTTTGTGGGAAAACTGTCTTATAATTGTGTACTCTGCCAGCACAGATCAGCAGCAATTCTTTACTCAAATTATGGCATTTCAGCTTGGGGCCAAAAATTCTCAAGTCCTTTGGTTTATGAAACTACAAAGATCATTCATGGGACCAATTAAAATGTTACTTGACTAGTTATTTAAAAATTTCATCCTTATTAATGATATTACAGGTTTAAATGTGAAGGAAAGACTGGCTGAATATGATGTTTTAATACTGGTAAGAAAAAAATCTTAAGCATTAAGTTAATGCAAATAAGGGCATATTATAGATCTGGCAGGAGGAAAGTATGGACTCTGTGACCTAGCAGTTTACCTAGATCTGTAATAATTTAGCCAGTGTTTTGATAATATTATTTAGCATAGCCTGAAGTCTTAAATTTAGATGTCTCATCAAAAAAAGACGTCTTTTACTCCCTTTTAATGGGCTTGCTGAGTGCCTCGGTTTAGGAAGAAATAAATTCTGAAAGTTTTGTTTGCTTGACCCTGGAGGTAAGAAGATTGAGTTATATTAGCTGTGACTGACTTTTCCTAGTGCCAGAGTCCTAAAATGCAATGAAATCAGATTTCCTTAGATTAGTAGGGTAAAAATAGTATGTCAAGATCCTACTTTTTCAAATTAATTTTTATGTTTAGTTCATTATTATGCTTCTAAAGAGTCACATTGATTCTAGTAAGAAGTTATTTATATATTTGGAAATGCATTTTCTCAAATCTAGTGGAAGGACCAAGTTCAGTTAAAGCCCCTCTCTTTTTCTGTACTATGTATGGAGAGAGAGAGAGAGAGAGAGAGAGAGAAAGAGAGACACTATAAATACATATATACTACCACATACATATATATATATATATATATATATATATATATATATATGGCAAATTATACACTTATTTGTTTTTATTTATATTTTTTTGATAGATGACATATAATGAGTTAAAACTGTAAAGAAGAAAACCTAGATCATATTACAGCCTGAACACCTGTTGTTACCTACTTTCTCTTGCCCCTTTCACTTGCTGCTGTATTGGGGTGATCTTTTTGTACAAACAAGCCCATTAGCTTCTTCAGCTAAAGCATGAAATGTTCAAGGTGAAACTGAGCAATGTACTAAATCTCTCTGATATACTGATGTACTTCTGCTGGGAACTGTGCTCTTCAGTGTAGAAACTCCTGCAGTAACTTTAACACATATCAAACAGCCCTGGTAAGGAAGTGCAGCGCTGCTGTCAGTTGCATGGAAACAGCCCTGAGATATCCTTTCTTGGACATATCCTGAAAATCCCCAGGAAATTTATGCTTAATTGCTTCTCTGGGAATTGCTTGTAGCTCACAAGCAACACTACCTTGCTAGTTTTCCTTTTTAGTAAATTTCTCTGATATTCACAGCCCTCCACCTAGCTAGTGGCAAGGGCTGATATGTTTTGATGACAAACTACATTAAGTCTAGTCAGTGAAACCAAGCAGCCTTACTCTCCTTGTGACAGTTTGCTCTGCTTAAGCAGGGATACAGCAGCTCAAAGTTTGCCTTGTTTACAAGCTATCAATGATGGATTGAGCAAGAAGGGTCTGCTCTTTTTAGTGTTGAAGAATGCTGAAAGCAGCTTGGCCAAACTATCAGACTCACCTTGCATATCCTTGAGGATATGCAAGACAGATGTTCCCCAACTGAGGTTGGGAGCAGCAAGAATATGAAGGCCCTGATATGGAACTGAGAGTCAGAAGTGTGGAGCAGTAGAAACAAACAGCTGATAACAAGTTTTTCAGCAGCAAAGCATCTATTGCTAAGTAAGTCTGAAAACATACAGTCTAAAAATGTATATGACTGACAGTCAATTACTTTATACTATAAAAAGGCCAATCTCATTTTTGGTGCCAAAGGTGGGAGAGTTTAAATAAATCATTTAATATATTTATATAAATATATTTGGGTAGCCATTCTTAATCCTGTGGATAAAGTAGTATAAAGGTTCAATTACAGCTGTACAGTCCTTCAGACATAAACTATTGACTAAGTCTGGGGCTAGGACTGGATCCATCCACACCTAAATTCTGAGAAGGAGTTTAAAAGGCAAGGGGGTCCTCTCTGAACCTTGTGACTCAATGGTAAGACTTCTCTAAAAAACGCTGTTTGAAGCTCTCACTCTGCCCATGTAAACCTGAATTACAACTCTCCTCTCTTACTCTCCCTGTAAACCTGAATTACAACTCTTAACAGCGTGGGAGTGGTGTCCAGCCCTCTGCAGGGAGGAGGATAACTGCTACCAAAAGCTATTCAGCAGAGGCATTGCTGGCATGACTGTCCCCACACCTGTGCCTGCAAGCTAGTGCCACAGCCACAGACAGGCCACTTGGTGTGGTCCACTTCGGGCTGACCTTTCTGAGCAAGTAGAAGGCTGATTGATGTCAGCAGCTGTAAACACAATGAGAGTCAGATAACCTTTGCAAAGGAAAAACCTGGGGTCAAACGGATTCCCTGAAGTCAATGCTACAACTAGCCTTTGCCCTTTACGAAAAAAAGTTTCTTCTAGCTGCAAAAGAAAAAAAAAAGAAGCTCTTGAATTTTGTGTCAGACAGTGAAGGCCACAGTCTCTGAATAGTTTATGAGAAGTGGTCCCAGCTAAGACACAACAACTGTCCAAAGTTATCTCAGCATTTTTTTAACACCATGATTACCTAGAAGAATGAATTAAGATAAATTTCTCCTTTGGATAGCCACAATATGTTCATCACTAGACTTTAATTTGTTACTGAAAGCAATGGAGATTTTGAATCTGCATATCTACAGTTGAACAAACCCCTCTGTTGACCCAAATACCAAAACCTTCATCCAGTCAGTACTAAATCCCATCTTTGTTTAAGTTAAACTGGCAACAAATAAAGCCTCAGGATCATGTAAGATGATGATCAGTCCTTTAGAACTGTTAAACCCAGTTTTCTGTCAAGTTACAGCAAAGATTTTGTTTTTCACAAAGCCAAATGCAGGTTGATCTATGACATCTTTGCTTATGTTACCTGGAGGAGCAGGCACTGAGGTACTCAGGAAGTGTGCTAGCTCTTTTCTGTTGTTCATTCTGTCTTTTCTCAGCATTAATACCATATGAGTGTTCCCTTACCTTAGCACTGTCTGAATTGCAACATGACCATATATTAATACAGGGTTTAAGAGCAGTAATAATTTAAAACTTATACCCCAGAGGTTAGTTAGGGGTTATACCCACTGGATTCTCCTCAGTGATATCCCAATTGCTTGTGGCTCAGTTTTACAGGGCCTGAACCTTAGCAGGATGGATTTCTTAAATCCAACAGTTTTCACTAGGGGTGGAGTTGATGTCACTCATATTCAACTGTGCAAAAGGATGTTAACTACCTGGATAGATTCCCAGTTTAGTCATTGGTAAACATCATATTCAGTATCCCAGTAACCCCAGCCTGAGGTAAATCAGTCACAGGAAGTGCTAATCTCAATGATTATCTCCAAACAACATCAAGATCTCAAGGTTTGCTACCACTTAGAGTATCTTGTCATCCTAGAAACGCTCCAGAGCAACAAACACAAGTCTACATTGCCTTTGTAGATCAGCTTTGAGACAAAGGTCTCAACACACAGAAGCTGTGCTCCCTCAGAAGATTTGTGCCTAAAAGTTTCTTCTCCTGATGTGCCTATCCTTAAAGTAACCTATGTTAGCTTAAGTAAAATCTAATTTACAGTTTTTCTGAAGTTAAAAGTACCTAAACAGAGGGGCTAAAATTTTTTTCCTCTTGACTTTGGATGAGTGTGAAATAAATTTTTCCCAGTTATGATCTCATTTCCATAACAAGACTGATTGTCTGGTGTCAAGACATTGGATAATTTAATATACTATTCACAATACAAGGCAGAACAGCTCCAGTTGATGTATAAAATTTTATTTTCAGATAGATTGAGTGAGAGATCCACTTTTTCTGTCAGTATATAGAAGAGCTATATTAACATAAAAGTATAAAAACTTCCAGCAGGATGCAATGGATTTTTTTTAATAATTATTTCATTTTTATAAGATTTTATTTAAATATATATATATTTTCCAGAAAAGTAAAAGGAAAAAGTAAACAAATATCCTAAGGAGATTTCAGCTGCAGACAAGGAAAGAATTTCAGCAATTAAAGTCTTACATATGGACTTTGGAATACAAGAAGCAAAGCAATAAACAAAAACTGTAAGTAGCTCTTAGTAATAACACATGCAGAGAGGAGGCCTTTTGGATGACTCAGTAGAAAGAACAATCATTTGCTTAACTAGATTTACGCTCTTGAAATAGTTACTGTGGACATGTGTAATTCAGATGAACTTCACTGCCAGAACTTCCTGAATTCTGGAAAGGTTTGCTATTTTAAGTCAGTGTCTTCTAACACCAAAGCACATGCAAAAAACTTATGGAAAATAACTAGAAAAACGGTTACCCATAGATCCAGACTTGAACACATTTGTTTACACGTAAGTGCTTGACAAACACTAGTTGAATTTACTAAACATCATGAGTATCTTTTCATACCTGTCTTGAAAAGACATAGCCTAGAAACAATTGAAAGCCATAATCATGGTGGAAGACATGATGCTGGTGTCTTCAGATGAAGTTTCTTGAGCACTGAGATGTCTGCTGTTAACAGTATCGGCCTCAAACACACAACAGAAATGTTAATGAGAGTAGGGCACCACACATCAGTCTTTCCCAATATTCAGATTTACTTAGGAACATATACTTCTAGCAAACTGATTGTTTCTTGGTATTTACTGTTGAGGCCTTTTGCTACTGGAACGGTTTTAGAAAACAAATACTGACTATGAGATCAGCAGACAGGAGATCACTGCCTCTTGCAAGAACTCTTGAAACATGAATATGCCTCTTAGCTGACTTTTCCTTTGATACTGACAGCTAATATAGAGCAGACCAAGCTATTGGAAAAGAAAACACATAGGATATGCCACAAGCCAACTGTAACAACCATCATTTCAGATAAAAATGAATTTTCTGATAATCATCTAAATTTGTAATCTCACTGGAACATCCCCTCTTCTGTCCTATCAAACCACTTGCAAACCATTCTCTGTTACAGCTGATCCACCATCTGCTGTCACTCATATGTGTTACTCTTTACATATTACCGGGATTTATTTTAAAAAATTAAACTTGTATAATGGGTTTGAGGGAGGAATATAAAATTTTTTTATTCAGAAGCATTCCCTCTCGTTAACTACTTTTCTACAAGGAATATGGTTTTATTTACTGGTGCCCAGAATAATTTCAATGACTCATGAATTGTTATCTAGAATACTACCTGAGTAATTATCTTTCAGGACAATCTGACTGTGATCCTTTCATCTTTGTGTATTTTGTGCTTAAAATAAGTATGAAGATGCCAAACTGAAAAACATGGTGAGAAGGTAACAAAATCCATCCTGAAACCCCTGTCAGACAGAGATGTTACAGTAACTCTTTAATCTCCACTATCATAACCCAGAAAATATTTCTAGGAATCCAGGTCTGAAAATTCTTAATATGTAACTTTTCAAAGGTTGTGAGAAATGGAATGATGGGCCTTTTCAACAGTGATCTGTCTCATAATCTTACTATAATCCATTGACTAGGTGGAAGAAGTTGTAGCAATGAATTATCAAACCCCACAGAAGTAGTGGTCAAGCTCTGCTTGCTTTTCTTCCCTGTGCCTTTTCGAAGTATGTCACTTGAGACGTAGGTCACTTCCCAGGTCATGTTTTTGAAAGAGTTCACCAATAGTCTACAGAAAGATCTGCAGATTTTTTAGCCTTGAAAATAAAACTGCCCCGTGATATTTTTTGTATCTAAAGCAAACTTTAGGTTGGTGAAGTAAGAGGGTCGCTTTACCAGGTTAGTTTGTCAGTGCGTGAGGAAGACATGAAACAAGAGTTTCCCTCACATGCTTTCTTAGCATCAGTCCTCAGGCTCTCATTACTCTAGACTTCTGAATTATTTGTGTCATTATTAGAGCGTAATCGATCTCTTCCTTCCAGTAATACCTGCCTACTGTCTTCTCTCCCTTCAGAAGCTTAACATGCCAGCACTGTATTACCAAGAATGGAGAACATGCACTGAAGAGAAGTTATCACACAGAAAGGCTCACAAGAACAGAGAACCAGACACATCATTTTGTTTCTTAAAATGCACTGCATAAAAGATAGAAGAGTCACTGGAGGATAGTTTTTGATAGTTCTCCTGTCCTTCAAAATGTAAAACTCTTTTTAAGCCTTCAAAGTGACTGAATGCCTCTACACTAAAATATATACTAGATCTAATTAAAACCCTCTTTTTCTTTCAGAATTGTATGTCAAGAGACCCTGAAGTCCAGCAAGGCACATTACATAGCTCAAATATGATTAGCTTTTTAGAGGACAGGCAGCTTTGGAGTGCATATTGATATTCTAATCTGAAACTGTGTATAACACTTCATTGCAGAGCAGCCATTTTCATTCAATCTAAAATAAGACATTGTCCATATTTGTCATACCATATGGCTACACTCTTGGCTAATTGTCTCAGTTTAAGGCTCGTCTATGGCTAGACTGCTAGCATTAATGGTATCCGATTCTCAGGATGTAACTTCTGAGTTAACAGAGCAATCTAAGGTTGAAGCACATGCTGTACTTCCACAGCAGCATCACCCTTGACATCACAGGCTCATTTTGGCAAATGGGAAGGTTAAAACACCCCATGCTTCTCTGACAGTTTGGATGAATGCATGAAAATCTACACTACTTAAAATATTTCTTCTATTTCTGAGAGCTTATGAGGAAAAACAAGCTAGCTGATATGGTTTATGTTTTGGCCGCATATATTTATGTTACTCTCTCTTGTTCTCTCTCTGTCTCTTTATCCGCATGTAGAATTCAACTTAGCATGTAGAGACAGAAGACTTCTTGCCTTGTAGTTCTCTAAAAAGGAAGAAAAGTAATTGGCTGAGTCCAAAGGAAGATAAGGAGGATTACACAGTCATGAGCAGTTGCAGGCTGAAGCATAAGTAACCATTCTCTATCACTAACAATGAATGGATTTCAGACTTTTAAACTTCACACACATTTTTATATTCATTGTAAAAAATACATATTATTCTTGTTTTATAGAGAAGTAAACCACAGTGAGACACCTGTTTAGAAACCTAAGGGTCAGTAGTGTCCAAATTGTTGATATATGTACCTGTGTTTCTGCCTATGTCCCCATAGGCACAAAGGGACTCACTGATGTTGTTACTGATGTATTACTGATGTCATCATGACATGAATTACACCTCTAGACTGGAATGGAATTAAAACTCTACAGTTTTTCTTGTTCTAGGCCTCAGACAGGTCTCATAAAAGTTCAGAACTTTCTTAAACATTGGACTTTTCTCTGTCTTCATATGCAGCAACAGATTTCAAACTCCCCTCTGCAATAGAATGTACAGTCACTGGAAGCTCCGTGGAAGACAAATATATTGAAATAATTATAGTAATTCCTGTGCTTACAATAAACAACTAAAAAAGGAGCTAGCAATTGATATATAGCAATATAATATTCACCAGTTGTTTATAGTAAGAACGGAGCAAAGCCTTCACCATTAAAATGCAACCACTTTGTTCATTCACATTAGGCATCTGGATCCAAATTCTGCAATGAATTATACTAATGTAAATTTAAACTAAGCTCCATATGAATGTAGTTAATACAAATTCACACAAATGAAATTAAAGGTGCAGTTTACCTGCCCAAACAGATTTGTTTAACCCCCGAGTTCTTGCTGTCTCCCCAGATCTTTTACTGTGTGATCTGACTGGCAAAATCCCATGAAAAGGCTTTTGAGGATATAAATGAAGCATGTAGAAAGGATGACTTCTTTAATGGTTATACCTACCAAAACCTTGGGTTTGCATCCAATTTTGAATAAAACCTAATATATTGAAGTTTGGCTTCAAGTGTCAAAATATGTTCTTCCTCAAATACTTCATCACAACAACTTCCACATAAAAGCATATATTGCTTGGGGTTTTTCTTTATGTTATTATATGATCAACTCAATTCCTGAAGTAATAACTTTTTAACCTAGACATTTGATTTCAGCTCATGAAAAAAAAAAGTCTAGGGAAAGCACTTCATCTACCTAGATAGAATTTCAAGAAAAGTACAGTAAGTTTAGGGCTTACTGTACCTTCTGCTCCTCCCCTTTCCCTTCTAGAAGGGAACACATAAAGGAATTATGTGTAAAATATAATCCTATTATTTCCTTGACAACAGACTAGCTATGGTTAGTGTCCTTAGTTGTCACTAGGACTCTTGGAAAACAACTTAATATAGTTCTATCTCTTTTTCGAGTTTTAAACCAAGATTTATTTGACTTTATCATTAAATCCACCATCCATACCACCAAATAACTTCAGTAACATTAAGAGGATAAATAAGTACCTTGAAAAAAGACTGCATCCATAAAAGCTACTAACCTACCCTAGTTCTCTTCTTCCCCCACCAAACACACCACTGTACTGAGCTGGATCTTCCTTTGCTCTGCTGCCAATCCACCAGAATATAATAAACATAGTGCTGAAATGTCTTACAGGTCACTTGTGATACTTTGTTTTCATTTTTTCTACTTTAGGGCAGTGTCCAAGAGCAGCAAGATACTTTTTGAAGGATGAATGGCTTTATATCAGCATAAGAAATAAAAAATATCAAGTCTGTCATAGGAATGTTATTGCTGCATTGAGCTAAAAAACCCACTGAATTAGTTGAAGTAATTTTGTAAAAGCTGGTGAGTATTTAAATATCAGTTAATACTTAACAAACCTGAAGTATCTTGGATAGTTTAAAGATTTAGCATGTTTTCCAGCCTTACGCTATTTGAAATTCAGGGGGTTTTTTTCTCATTACAGCTTACTGGAGGGTGTCTAGAGTTCAGCTGTTTTCCTGTAGGAAACAGGAACTAAAAGTAAAGAATTCACTGGCTATTTTGAAAAACAGAAGTGCAGTTTCTCTATGTTCAGCTTCTCTTTACTCGAGATAGGTTGTGAACCATCCACTACAGATGGTTCTTTAACCCACTTTTCACAATTAAATTGCAGAATCCAGAGACATAATCACAGAATCATCAAGGTTGGAATAGATCTTCAAGATCATTTAGTCTAACTATCAACTCAGCACCAACATAATCACCCCTAAACCATATCTCCAAGTACTACATCCAGATGCCCCTCAAAGGCTTCCAGAGATGGTGACTCCACCACCTCCCTGGGCAACTTATTCCAAAGCCTAACCACTCTTGCAGTTGAAAAAAAGTCTGATATCTAACCTGAACATCTGGCACA
Organism: Manacus candei; assembly: GCF_025592945.1. NCBI lineage: Eukaryota > Metazoa > Chordata > Aves > Passeriformes > Pipridae > Manacus > Manacus candei. The sequence continues at coordinate 1,732,978 of NW_026138141.1, read as the reverse complement.
CTTGAGGTTGTTTCCTATCATCCTTTCACTTGAGACATGGCAAAAGAGACTGAATCCAACTTGATGCCCGCCTCCCTGCGACCTCCTTTCAGGTGGCTGTAGAGAGCAATGAGGCCCTCTCTGGGAATCCTCCACGCTAAAAACCCCTGGCTCCCTCAGCTGCTCCTCACAGGACTTGTGTTTCAGATCCTTCACCAGCTCCACTGCCCTTTTCTGGACTCACTCCAGTACCTCAATGTCTTTCTTATAGTGAGGGGCCCAAAACTGAACACAATATCTGAGGTGCAGCCTCACCAGTGCCAATTGCAAAGGAACAATCGCTTCCCTGGTCTGGCTGGCTACACTGTTCTTCTTACAGACCAAGATGCTATTGGCCTTCTTGTCCACCTTGACCACCACACTGCTGGCTTATATTAGCTGGATTTCAATCAGCACCCTTAAATCCCTCTCTGCTGAGCACCTCTCAAGCCACCCTGCCCCAGGCCTGTAGCGCTGCCTGGGGTTGTTGCGATCCAAGGGCGGGACGTGGAACTTGGCTTTCCTGAACTTCATGCAGTTATACTTGGCCCATTTATCCAGTCCATCAAGATTTCTCTATAGAGCTTCCATGTACTCCAGCAAATCAACGCTTCTGCCCAGCTTGACGTTGACTGTGAGCTTACTGAGAATATCCTCAATCCCCTCATCCAAATCATCAATAAAGATATTAAACAGAACTGGTCCCAATACTGAGCTCTGGGGAACACCCACTGGTGACTGGATGTAAACCCATTCACCACCACGGTCTTGGCCCGGCCATCCAGCCAGTTCTTTACCCAGCAAAGAGTGCACCCATCCACACCATGAGCAACCAGTTTCTCCAGGAGAATGCAGGGGGAGACGGTGTCAGATGTTTCACTGAAGTCTGGATAGACAACATCCACAGCCTTTCCTTTATCTACTAAGCAAGTCACTTTGTCATAGAAGATATTAGTTTTAAACTTTGGTATTTCACTCAAACACACAAAGAAGAAAAATCTTAAACAGGGCCTAGTTATTTAGTGCCAGCAACAGAAATAGATCTATTTCACCATTTTTACAGCTGAGGACTTCCATCTTTCACAACTAAAAACTTGATGACTGAGACCTCTGGTTCCTTTCATTCATGTTCTTATGATTTTCTCAGCAATATTTACTGTGAAAACTCATTTAAAATTCGCTTTCTAATATCTGTAAAAGAAAAGTAAGCTGAAATAAGATTCTGACTCATGTTTAAGTGACTGTTTGATTTAAAGCAATTAAATACCTTTCTTCAGAAGGCTTCCAATATCAGAACATTGTCATGATAAGGCTGTGTGTGACATCAGTGGCAGGAGTCTAAATTCAGCATTAGTCTCACTCAAGAGGCATGCTTTAATAACAGAGTAGAAAAACTTGGAAAGCCAAAGTATTCCTTCTCCTTTGTTTCTCTATTTTGTTCCTCACCTTTGAGTGGTCCACAGAATACTACTTTTTTATCCTCTTTTTCAAAGACTAGACATACACAGTTAAAAATCTTGAAAAATATTGCTTTCTTAATTGATCCATATGCTGACTAGTACAATATCATTTATCTCCTGTGCTTAAGGAGAGGAAGAATTAGAGTCTCTATTCCATAAAGTAGGATGATCCATGGATTTGGAATAAATCTAAATAAACCATACACTTTCAGTTTGTTGCAATAGTCACTGTTTATAGTTCACTGCAAACTTTTCTAATCTCATCAGACTAAGTAAACAATAAGATCTTCACACTCAAATGGAGAAAATGGAGCTGCAAAAGAAAAAAAAAAAAATCTCTAGTAAAGTTAGCTCTCTCTTGGCTCATACCGTTTATCCCATCCCAGTTATGTAAAAAATGTTCCACTTCATCCTAAACACTGGAAAATTAAATCTGTCAGCCTGAAAATACTCATTCTGCATTTCCTGCAGTCTCAGGTGTGTGCTAACAGTAACCCTAGGCCATTCACGTCAGCTTCTCTCTTTAGGCATACAATTAATCCCACTGGAACAAGTACAACTACTTGCATATTTAATGCCTTGTTTGTTGGATTATCTCCAGAATATAGTAGTCATCTTTTATCATGTGCTAACTGAAAGAATATGCATTCCACCTTAACTCTACCTAGATTACGATGTTAGTTTGATTAACTTAAAAAAAATACAGTCTGCTGTGAGCGGAATGAAAAAGTCATAGGACTATTAGTGGAGACACCCATTGATATAAAGTAATATATGAAAAGTCTAAATTTAAATATCTGTTTGATCTCTCAGTCTAATTATTCTGCTCACCACAAGCCATCTGGCTTTGCTGTTTAATTGGTCTCCGGACAAGTTAGCATTCTAGACATGGAAAAAAGTGCATTAAAAACATATACAGGCTATTTCAAGTCAGTTCAAGCTAAATATTAGTATCCCAAAGAGTTTTGTTTGTTTAAGTTCAGGTATTCAAATTAAATAGCTCCAGGATACATGCATAGTACTTCCCTTATCTAACTCAAACCCACTGAGCTTCCAAAGTTGGTTCTTTAGAGCAAAACTCCTATACATCTGCCCTTTGTAGTTTTGTTGTGGATTATGGGCTTGTCTGAGCTATGCCCCATCCTAGAAGTACACCTAGAATTTCTTCTTTCCTAGATGAAGCAGAGAACATCTCACAGATTCTTTAAATGGGAGACAGACCATTTCACAGTTGGCTGGGTCAATTGGCAAAGGGGTTCTCCCCAAATCTATCGGAGTCTATGCATGCACAGATAACCTGGAACTGTTTAGGTGATTTATGACTGCTCTGTGAGCTGGTCTCCATTGCCAGTGCTGTTCAACCTGCCAGAAGCTTCTGCTTTGAGGAACTGAGACACAGTAATGAGCAAGCTGCAATGTGTTTTGAGTAAAGCTGTACCAACTTGCTCACAGACTGTAGGAGAAAAGCTTTCCAGGATTCACATGTCTACTGAACCAGTTCAAACATGAATCCTTAGTGTGTTTTCACAATGTATTTTCATACCATAGCATGCTATGATGCTATCACTAAATGTATTGGAAACAAGTTTTGTCTATGAGGAAGGCTCTTGCTTATCCACCCCAAAACAGGTTACAAAGATAAAAGATCATTGTCTAGAAAGGATCTCTTTGAAACACAGGTTTAGTTCAGAATTGCAACAGTAACCTAGAAGAATAATTCTGAAGACAGCATTTTTACAGCATTGTTTCAGCATGGCTCAGAAGGTAGAATAGAAGCCAGCCACAGAGGAGTAGTTCAATGGAGTCTATTAATCTGAATTAAAACAGCAGAAAACATAGACCTCTAGTAGTCTCTGGGCCAGGCCATCCTGAAAGTTAACCAACTTGCCATCAGTATACTGTATTCTGAGCTCTTCTATCCCTGATTCATCTAACTGTATGCTATATTTAGACTACATACTAACAAACAACGACAGTATGTCAATCAAAGCTTAGGAATCCCCTCATATAAATATGGTGCTCTGTAGAGAAAAGGAACTGTCCATCATCTGCATTAAGAAAACACTAACAGAAGCAAGTTCTGAATCACAACGTGATGTTGAGAAATTTTTATGTGTAGAAACTGCATGTGCTGTTCTTTTGTAACTCTGTTTCTAGGTAGGAAAATAATTTACTGGAATTTTTAGTTAACAGAACAGGATAACTGTTCCAGAAAAACAGAGTTTGTCTTTTTCTCACTCCTTGTTTATTGATAAATCTAATCACTAGACAATCACTAATAACTAGGACTGAGAAGAGTATCAGTAAGTACTAAGTATCTCCAAGTACCTTCTGTACACCAAGCAGGGTCATACAGAAAAATCTTTGCCCCTGCCACTAATCTGTGAAAAATGTAAGTGTATATTTTTATAGTGGTTTCACATTGGTCAATGACTAAGCACACACTGAGCAGCATATAGGAAGAATGCAAAAAGACTCATGAATCAAGATAAATACACTGAAATAGATATGTTAACACACTTGGAAAATGAGGAGAAGATTAGAGACAGCCAACATGTTTTTATGAAAGGAAAATCGTGACTAAGCTAATGGCATCTTACAATGGAATGACTGCATCAATGGAGAAGGGAAGAAGGCTGTCATGAAGAGTTAAGACTTCTGGAAGGCCTTTGGTAAGAAGTCCTCCACAGTATTCTTGCTACTAAATTGAAAAGATGTGAGTTTGATGAATGGACTGCTAGATGGCCAAAGAGTTGGCTGGAGGGCCCCATCTAAAGAGTTGATCTAAACAGTTGCAGTCCTCATATGGCTCGATGTGCCAGGTAACAAATGGTTACTGCCAGACCTCAAGGGTCTGGACCAGGACAAATTGTATTTAATATCTACATCAACAACACGGACAGTGGGATCAAATGCACTCTCAGCAGGTTCCAGGTGACACCAACCTGAGCAGTGCAGTAGACTCACTGGAGGGAAGGGGTGCCATTCAGAATAGTGACCTTGTCATGCTTGAGAGGTGGGCCTGTGCAAACCGCATGAAATTCAACAAAGACAAGTGCAAGGTACTGTACCTGGGTCATGACGATCCCAAGTGCATAAGTACAGGCTGGGCAGAGAATGGATCAAGAGCAGCCCTGAGAAGGGGTTAGGGACATCGGGAGACAAAGAGCCAGATGTGGCCTGGCAGTGTGTGTTTGCAGCCCAGAAACCCAACTGCATTCTGGGCTGCATCACAAGCAGCAAGGCCAGCAGGTTGAGGGAGATGATTCTGCCCCTCTACTCTGTTCTGGTGAGACCCCACCTGGAGTGCTGCATCCAGGTTTGGAGCCCTCAGTACAAGACACTGATGCTGATCTCTTAGAACAGGCCTAGAGAGGGTCATGAAGAAAAAACTATGCACAAAAGCAGAGCAAAATAAGGAATTAATTAGCTGCTTCCCAGTGGCTGGCAGATGTTAGCCATCTCCAGGACAGCAGGGCTCTATCAAGTGCCATGGTTACATGGGATGAAAAATACCACAACCAGTGGAAGACCGACAATTTGTGCAAAATAAAATCAAAACACTATTTGGCAGAGGCCCAATGAAATGTTTCTGAATCATGTTTGTCCAGGAAATGCCAACAAGACCGTTAGAAAGAAACACTTTAAAAGAACATTTTTCACTATGATAGAATCACAGAATACCAACTTGGAGGAGAACCTCTAGGATCATCTGGTGCAACCTTACTTGGCAAAAGCATAGTTCAGACAATATGGTCCAGCACTCTGTCTAGATGAATCTCAAAAATGTTCAATGTTGGAGAATCCACCACTTCCCTGGGGAGATTATTCCAATAGTTGATTGTTATCACCGCGAAAAAATTTTTTCTTCTGTCTGATAAGAATTACCCCAAAAGAAAGTTGTACCCATTGCCCCTCGTCTTTTCTATGTGACTCTTTGTAAAAAGGGAATCTCCATCATCTTTGTAGCCATCCTTTAAATACTGGTACATGGTGATAAGGGCTTATTAAAATTTCTTTTCTCTAGTTTTCTTTTCCCAAGAAAGCAAGAAAAGCTAGATATAGTGTATATCAATACCAGGGGGTAGCCTTTCATTCTGCTCAGGGCACCCAAACACCATGCCCTCCCTTTCCTCCCTCCCTGACTCTGAAGTCAGCAGGCTTGTCCATGGTCAAATAGACATCGAGCAGGTTGCTCTGCAGGACCTGCAGAAGAAAAACAGCCCCCCACGTGCTCCTCAGGCAGCTAGCTAAGGTCCAAGGTTACTTGGGAAGGGACAGTCTTTTGAGGGCTAAGGGGTAGAATTTGCCAAAAATGGTCATCTCAGGTCAGTTAAAGTTTTGGCCTGGTTTTGAACTGAAGCTCCCAGAGGAGCATGAAAGCAGAGTTGCGAGCCAAGCCTTAATTCACTGTGTGGAAAGGCAAACAGTGACTTAGTCCTAATCAGATATTGTGAGCCCCTTTTAATGACCTGCCCATATGCTGCTGCACAGATTGTCTATTATTAAGTAAATATGCTCTCTGGGATTTGAGCTCAAAAAACAACACCAGGTAGCTATTTACTAATGAAGGGAAGTCGTACAGTCAAAATTTACTAAAGTCAGGTCATATAAGGTAAAAGTCATGATTAATTTGCTGTTTAGATAACAGTGGAGTGAAACTGTTACTTTTACTATACTTAAGGGGATGTGCTCAGAGGATTCATCTGTAGTCACGAATGGCATTGCTGTTAGAGGGTAAGAGTAGCGGAAGAAAAGCACTATTCACTTCTGTAAAGCATGTTCTAGCTCTTTCAGTCTTCACCAGCATTGTAGGGGGGGATAATCTGCAAAACATAATTCGATTCCCAACTCAGAGCCACTTCAGGACAACTGAAAACACAGGTGAGTGCTCAGGTGCAGCTGAAAGTAATCACATGAAGGCTACTCAGACTTTTAGACTGTACATTGGATGACATGAATTAAACCTAATTTACTACTGGATGATGGAAGAGTCATCTGAGGTCAAACACAAGCCTTCAGTTTTATTAGAAGTCTTATGAACTCAACAGCACTTCTCTTTCGGTGAGACTCTCCCAAGTGAAACAGTACCAGAAGCTGCTGAAGAGATGTGGGCCATGTGTTGTGGTTGTGGCTGCATTTGGTTTGGAACACCCTTCATCCTGAGTATTAGAGCTCAGTGCTCACACCTGAACCTTCTGAACAGTCCTGGTTCCTTGCAGAATTGCTTTGTATTGCTACGGAAAGCCACACACAGCAAATATAGACTTTATTTCAGGTCAAACACAAATCTTAGCTTCTTCAGGATTCACTGTCAGGAGACCAGGTGCCCCTGAGCACACTGACCTTCCTTTTTCAGCCACAGGACTGTATCTGAAGTTACACATCCCCCTACCTCCTGATTGTTGCATAGCAGTCACCTAGACCAAGAAAAACCCTCTGTCAGAAACTCTAACCCATGAAAAACCATCGCAGTATAGAGACTGAGCTGCACCCCAGAACCTGCAGCCCAGGGGAGGAGTGGACTCAACTTGGAGGGGTCCCCTGAGAATTTATTTCTGTGGGAGGGACCCCACGGAGCAGGGGAAGGACTCAGAGCTTTGGCTCCCTTGTAATCCATGGTGAAGATCATGGTGAGGCAGGTTGTCCTCCTGCAGTACATGAAGGACCATTGGGGTGCAGAGACCCCCCTCATCCCATAGAAGAGAGACCTTCAAGTGAGAGTAAAGAAGGGACTTCTCCTCCTGCACTGATGCAGGGGGCGAAGGGGTGGTCAGAAAGTGTGTTTAAGACTGTTTATTTTATTACTCTTTAGTTTCTATTCTGTTAGCAATACATTTTAATATTATTCTCATGTTGAGTCTGTCTTGCCTGTGTGACCTCTCCCAACTTTTAGCAATTTTGTTAGGTTTGAAATCTGGCCAGAGTAAACCCACGACACCCTTCACAATCCTTAGCACCTTGTGAAGAAGCCTCAGTGCTCCCACATTCCTTCCCCCCCCCCCACCTCCAGCCTTTCTCCCTTCTTTTTTGGGAATACATTGACTTGCCATCTTTGAAGAATATGTACTGATGTGTTATTGGCAACATCAATATTCGCATTTTGAGGGCCACTGAAAATTCCTGTGTAATTTAGAAAGCCACAAACCAGCTTTAAACAGAGTAGGAATGTTAATGGTTTTGTAACTAATGACTACTGGGTAAAGCTCTTCTTGGGAGAACCTACTTCTGCTTTGCAGAGCTATATTGCAGAAAAAACATAACTTCTGTGCAATTTCTCAGACAGCATTTGCAACTTTCTGCTCCCTTTTGCAGTAATTCTGATGGCTGGTAAGTTTCTAGTAGAAAGAGAAATATTCCTCCAAAGAAACAGTACAGTGACACAGCGCTGATGACAGCAAAGAAATATCCCTATTGCTAACAAGACATCTTCTTTACTCAGGTCAGTCATGCTTTTATGTCTGGAGGAATGGAAAATTAAAAATCCTTGCACGTGCACTGTTGGCAAAAGCATCTGAGATGAGAACTCTCATTTTAGACCCTGAACCAAATTCAGGACCCTTCTTAAACTCCTACTGCTGCTGCCAGTAATGAGTGCTGTCACCTGCATGCCCACTGGTCACACAGATGTTCAGTAATAGTACAGCATAGCCAAAAGGCTAAAATAAATTTTCCATCTATATTGAAAACCTTCTTCATCTGATAGGTTCCCACACCATCAGCAGGGAGACAGATACCTTTAGAAATATCTACACCATCCTAGAAGATTAAACACGTGGTCTTGCCACTATCAGGAGAATAAGGTTATTCCTCTTATAGCAACTGAAGCAGAGAAGATCCCTGTTTGCAGTCTTTTGTCATGACTTAAATGGAAAAGGAAGGCTGGGAAGAAAAGAGATTGTTGAAGCATATTTCACCACAATCTGTTGCTGCTGTACTGCTGTTAAGAGTCCTGCTCTAGTCACAGAAGAAGGGAGGTTTCTATCAAGCTGGTTTGAGTATGTACAGTGTACATGTGTTTATGTTACCTTATACTCAGTGGGGAATGAATGATTCACTTTGACTCAATGTTTTTTCAGTCATTGAAGAGAGGTATTGTGTATTTCTCTTCTGTGCCAAAGACCAATGTTTAAGAGTTGTTATGGAACAGTTTGTGCCTTGTTTAGAGATTGTGAGATGTTACAGAAAGTGAGAGGGTATATTTAGTACTTCACAATGTACATACACAAAGTAGAAATGTCGTCACTACACTGGCTGTCAGCCCAAAGCAATAAGATGGAAATTTGAAAAACTAAGATCAAAGTCCTAAAGTTCCTATTTCATTATGTCAAAAAGCTAAAGGTGCTTCAGAAACACCCATTCTGTAGTTCATCATACAGAAAATAGGACACAGAGAGTCTGCTCACAATTGTAACAGGATAATCCATCAATTCGTCTTGAGTGTAGCTCCTGAATCTGTCTGACAGTGGCAGAAAATAGATAGACTTTTATATTACATTATGTTTTTACTATTCGGGGAGAATTTAAACCATGTCTTTAGGCCTGTTGAAATTTCCTAATCCTGCAGTCTGTGCTGAATACCAGTTACACTTCTTCTCAAATGCCTCTTCATTCAAAAGTTATGGTACAGGGCTGTGAAGGATCAATATTTTCAAACTTCATTTCTATTATATTTTAAAAGCAATCCCTGATGCCCTCAAAAAGAGAGACAAAGGTTGTAAAGAAGAAACATTCGAAAAAATTGAAAAGCTTTTAGCTTCACCACACAACTGAAACAGTCTGGAAAACACATTGTATTCTTATTAAATACCAGGATTTAGTCAGGGGAAATCTATTGGAAAAACAAGGTAAAAGATGCTCTTCTGCCATTCTTCTCCCAATAAATCAACATTGGCATTTATAAAAAGAGAAAATCTATTAACCACATGCTAATAATTCTGCCTTCATTTGGAATGGAAATTGGTTCCATTCATAGGAAGATTTTCATACAGATTGCCCATGTTCACAAATGGGAATTAAACCCTGGTGAACTTTCCCTGGAGAAATGTCTTTAACCTGAAGGGCAGAAGCCACTGAGTGTTCAGTCTGTTTCACCACAGCATTCCTACATTGTTCTCTTGCACAACACCCAACTGTCTAGCATCCGTGGCATTAAACCACTCCAAACGGCGGAGCTGCTTTTTGTACTCTATTCTTCTGCAGAAAGGGAAGATATTCCCGTAGGATTGTTATGGTGCAGTGCTTACAGTGTGTCAATGCTCTGAACAAAAAGGTAAGCTCAGCAGAAGTTGTTCTGCTCTTTTTGTGTCAAGAGGTTTTCTGGAAAAGGGCAACAGTACTTTACAGCCCACTCTGTAGACCTCGTTATCTACCTCAAAACCCCAGCTGTTTTTGTTTTTTTTTTTGAAGTAGTTCATGAAGCCATGATGACCTTGAAATAATTTTGTCTAAGTTCCACAAAAACATGTAAAAATGGCCATAAGTCACAAGACTGAGCACAACATTTAGTCTTAGTCTATTTGTCTATTTGGAAACAGCTGCTACAACAAAGTGTGAAATAACAGAGCTAGCAATAGCTCCATGTTTAGCCATTACACACTGACAGTCACACTGTAGTTAGCCTGTTAACAAATCCGCAATTACAGATGTATTAACTTAAACCACCAAGATCAGGCCTTCGCTCAGCAGCACTGCATCGGCATTAGACACTGGGCCCTTGAATAGCGTCTTCTTAATTTCCAGCACCAGCAGTGTATTTTTATTGACTTGGCTCTGTTACAGGAATTAAATTATAGACTAAATCAGCTAATGTGTGACATGTACTCTCTGTTTAACAGGAGTGAAACTCCTTGTAATATACAGGCCAAACCTTCCACAGCAGGGGCTACTGACTGTGTCTTATTTATTTGTACGGTTTTCCCATGAAGCTGCAGATATGTTTAGGGTTGCTGTGCTGATACACTAAAAACTGATGCTAAATACCCTGACTATATCCTGCCCATCACCATACAGTTTGCATACCTGTGCAAAGGAAGAAAATAAGGGGTTGCTGTTGTCAGTCACAGAAATCAATGTGCACATATTAGGAGAGAATCTGATTCAGACTAATGTGGCACTAATTTTTGAGATTTTCACCATATTTCCCTGTGCAAAGCAGTATTGTACTTCATACAATAGTGCAACTGAAACACCAGTATTAAAACAGCCTTTGTGCAGCCCCCTCACTTCCAGCTGGAGTGATTTTCCCTCATAGCTCTTCACCCACACAACAGATTATTGTCACAGAAGGCCAGAAGAAATGAGATGCCCCCATGGTATCCAGGATGGTGTCCTTTGTATTGCTTTTAAGTGTTTATTTCACATACAAAGCTTTTGACTGCATCCTGCAGAAATCCTTGACATTATTAATTTAGTTTAGTTCATCTACCCAATTTCCTTTTTGCTTTGATTCTACAGTCTGTAGTATGGCACTTAAATGCTCATTCTTCTGTCAGTTTATTTCAGTTTCATGTTTGTGTTTTATGTGAAAATAAAGATGCTCATTACAGTAGCTGAAAAGGAAGCCTTTTTATCATCCAGGCTTTCATACAGAACAGGGCTCTAGCTAAACAGGGTTCTCATTTCCATAGATCTGCAATAATAGAGGTTTTATCAATCATATACCACCACAACTCTCCACCTGACAAAGTAAACTGGTAAACTGGCTAGTGAGGAACTTCTAAACTTGTTAGCAGTAAAATATCATTTCTGCAAACACAATCTGATATTTCAGAAAAGAAATAAGTTGAAGACTAGCTATTTGCTCTGCTTAAAATATTTAAAAAACCTGATTATTTTTTAATTCCTGACAAGAGATATCTTTAAGAATGTTGTGTCTGAGATAAAGTCAGCAGAGCTGAGATGCAAATCCAAACATGTTTCTCCATTCTCCTTTTCTCTCCCATAGAGAGCTTTTTTTTAATCTTAACCCACATAAAATTATTGCATTTTAATGTCAAGAAAATATTTCATTTTCAGTGAAGCAGGGCATTGTGTTTCATTATACCAGTCTGCAACCAAAACTTTACAACATCAAGGTCATCAGCAGAAAAAGGAGATATATATATATATATATATATATATATATAACAGAACCATAAAAATACAACTTGCTGTTGCTGTAGTGACAAGACAAACAAAAACGAGGCACTGAGAAACACTTTCAGACTGAGATTTCTTTCTGTCCAAAGTACACAGGAGGTTATTTGGCAGCTGTCTTATCAGCTGGGGTGTTCTGAGTGAGATGGGAGCCTGAGCAGCCACTGCTCACTGTGGTCACACAACAAATTACTGCAGCCAGCAGCCTCAGTGTCTTACAGTCACAGTCAACAGCTGCAGGTAGCTAGGGAATGAAATCTGTGCACAATTGAGAATTAGTTTGGATTTTGGCATGTAATAAGGAAAAGGAAGCTAAGGTGGAGTCCTGAAGCACTTTGCCTTGCAATCAAAATGGTTCACCTAGTGTAAATATCTCCGGGAAAATTAGTTTCCCCTCTCTTCTCTATTTATTTGATTAATTTTTTTTTAAAATCTTTTTTAACAATTTTAGTATCAGTGACGTCATTTTGTCCTAGTTTGAAATAAATCCACCTTATGACAAAGACAGCATTTAAGTCAAATTTTCACTGTATGCCTTACTACCTGACTGACTGGTAGAGAATTTGCAGTGAGTACCTGATGTTTTTTTTTTTAAAAATACTAGTCACATGATCTGTTATCATTTAGCCCAATTAAGTCATACTAAAATTAAATCTTGTCATTTTACTGCATGTAAACTATTTTACTTGACTTTATTTTTATTAATTTATATTTGTTTCTGCACTTTCAGAAGATTTATCATGGTATGCTTACCTTACTCTGGCACAGATGTCATTACAGACATTATTTTAAGAATAACTAGGCTTCACTTACACTTAACACTAACTTAAAGAAAGCTTGATTTAAACAGAAAAAATACGTAAATCATCCTGGCTCAAAAAATAAAACTTGAACAAACTAGACAACTTACAATAGAGAGAATATGACTAACAAGTAACATTTGTTTGCTAAACCTTTATCTCTAACTTAATGAACATAAAAAGTTTAGGATTCATGCTAATAAGGTTCTTCCATTCAGCAAAAAAGGCTCTAATTAAGACATTTCAGGCTTTCACAGGTCTTCATATTCCTCTATATGCTATTTAATTTTTCAAAAGTAAAAGAAGCTCCTTCTATTATCAGGGTTTAAGAAGAAAAATGCACAATAAGTTATATATTGCACAATTAATGTGAAGAAAATGCACATAAAATGTGAGGCTATTCAGGAAGTAGGTGTATATGTGAACTTTCCTGAAATTACATCATAAAAAACCTGAAAGTTGGTCATTCTTCTTTTCTCTCATCTCTGTAATATTGCTGTTCTAAAGTTTCATGGTCAATTGCTATTTAAAAAATGTGAGGCAACAGATATTCCTACTAATACATTCACTGAATTACCTGTTTCTAAGCAGTAATACAAAAAAGCAGTACCAAAGAACAGCACTTTAAAAATTTAAAACCTCATAAATTTAAATACAATCTTTAGCATGTTCTAAGTTATAGACACATTTTAGTATCTTGTAATCCTTTCCAAATATTTCTAGAATTCAGGCCAGGCAACTTTAAAAGCATACTTCATCTAGCAGACATCTCAAAAAAAATTATGGAAAGATAGAGGTGAGCTATAAAAACTAATAGGAAAAAATTCAAGAGTTCTGGTCTCTCAACTCAGAGCAGATTATGGTGCCAGACAGACTTAACAAAATGAGTGGGATGGAGTACTAGTACCAGGTCCACTAAAAAAAACCTCAAACAAAACAAGAGAGAGGGGCATACCATTGATCTGGTGGCAGAACAGGCAGCATGGTCTGTCAGTAAGGGCAGCTGGTCAGGACCTAGCAGAATGCATCTCAACAGTCAGCACGTACCAACAGTTTTCTGTTTGCCATTTTATGGGGATCTTGCCCCCCATTCTTTTGCCTGTGGGCAGATGCAGTGTATTTCAACCACTTCATCCATTTGGATCCTTACTTGACCTACACATATGTCTTCTTCCCCAGATCATCACTCCATGACCAAAATACAGTAAAGAATTTTGTCTCTTGAAGCCCCGAGTGTGCTCACTGTATTTGCAAGGAGAAACTATGTAAACTATCCCCAACACTGATCTAACAAAAAGACTTAAAAGTAGCTGTCCTAAAGTCCTATAGATTCAAGAGACCACTGTTGTTTTAAAGTATTTGTTCCAGCGCTCATAATACGAAAGTCAGAGATGGGACTCTAAATAGTTTTTGCTACTAAGAAAACTATTCTAAGATCTAAGAAAGAGTATATAAATACCCCAAACAAAAATACACCTTTCTTTTATATGTCAAGTATGCCATAATTTTTCCTGGCATGAGAGAAAAGGAAATAGTTAGAGTTCATTAAATTGCTCACAGTCCCTACCTACAAAACTGTGTTGTGTTTATCTCATATACATTGTCACCGATTAAATGGATTCTATCAGCAAACTGGCCAGGACCTCACAAATAAGTTTAAAAAATTATCTGGTATGTCTTTCATTCATATTACTTAAACATCCCTCCCATGCTTTGCTCCTGATTTTTCATTTTGGTTCTGTTCCTCAAAACATGGGTTCCAGTGACAAGTCACCCAATGTACAATTCATAAAGCCTGTCATAAGAGCACAGTATAAGGAAAGTATAACTATACTTTCCTTGGAAGTATTTTTTGTCAATGTTTACAAGTGAAGTTTTCCATTTGGGTAACAACAGATCATTTTTTTGAATACTTGTCAGCTTTCTATAGTAAATCTGCAAAAGTTAAAGTGGACTCCAAAGAGAATGAAAAAAATAAAAACAAAAATAAACCAAACAAACTCATGTGAGATATTCAAAACAAACATTTATCTTTACCCCATTTTTTCACCAAGCCCATGTACCACTGTTCTTACGCTACCCTTATTTTTCAGTCCAATCTATGTCCTCTTTGTCATCTCTCAACATTCTATTTTCCTGTGTACAACCTATTCTGAAAATGCTTCCTATTTTCACCAAGCCATACTTGTGCTAAAAAGAGCTGCTAAATTTTTCTGCAGTACCTCTCACCAACCTTAAGTTTTATTTAAACTTTTTTATAAAATTATCGTCAGAATTAGTCACAAGTTTTATAGCTACCAAATAAATTTATAAGCAACTGCTATTGTAATATAATACACAGGAAAGCAGAAATCTAGATTTCCTGCATTAATTTCCATGGAATTACATTTGGATCTGCTCCTGTCTCACAAACATTTTATGTTGTATTTAAATGACGCACCAGACTGCATTGTCTGTTGCAGATGATATGTCTATCTATCTACAGATATATATACATAGATAGGTATGTGTGTATATATATACATATATATATCAACTTAAGAATATTTTCAGATGATTATCCAAAATTTTCTTTTAATGTAATGATGCTTAACTAGACCTGGATCACTAAGATCCCAGTACTTTCATAAATTTATATGCCATGGAAATAAGAAGGGCAGGAGGGAAAGATACAGCAGAGTAAGAGATACAGTGGAGCAAAATAGGTCCACCAGTCAAAGGTCTATCCAGGCAAAATTTTAAGCATTGTTAAGCTATTGTGACCATTTTCAGACATATTGAAAAAAAGTTACTGAGCTTTCTACTCAAAACTTGCATTTGCCCTAACATTCAGGCAGCCTTGATGGTCCCACATGTATATTTCACTCATTTCCCTTCACAACACACTCTAAATTAAGAAAACAACACAAACTCTGACAGTCTTTCATAATCCTTACTTGGTCTGTATTGTCTAAAGGAATTAATGAATTTATTAAATTAATAAGATTAGTATATATAAGCAGGGACTAACTAAATTAAATAGGCTGTGAACTCACACAGACAATCCTGCCTTCCAATGAATTATTTTCTGCTTGACATAATTTTTCCCCTTTGATTTGAAAGTCTTCCTAATGTCTGCTTTTATATATTTTTATTTTGTATAAAAATCTGCCAGCTTATTTTGCCCTTTCATTTACTTACATTAAGAACTTTGAACAACTCATGCTTATGCTAGTACATATTGAATCAAAAGGGTCTGGCAAGTTATGCTACTGATATATTGTGTACATCTTCCAGTGCATTTTTCCATAGAAGTCAGTTGCTGCCACCAGCATCTCCTGGCAAACACCAAAAGCCAGCAGGTGCTCCTTTCCTGTATTCTGTGCAGAGCACTGGGAGTGGGAGAGTCTGTACTGCCTCACTCCACACGGATATTAACTCCCCTCTACAGAGTTTCCCATTAATGACATCCTGTACTCTTGAAACCAAGAATGAAAATGACAGATTTCTCCTTCATACAATACATTCAATGAATTTTTGAAAGGTGTATACATGAATCATAGAGATAAAACTACTAGTACTACATAAAACTACACAAACAGAGCACACAGAGAGTTGCACCTTAACAAGTGAAGGTCTTGGGAGATGTTCTGATTTAGGAAAGCATAGCATAACAACCCATTTTGGAAGGACACTAAGACAGAGCCTTGACTATGTCCACTTCCACAACGACAAGTCCCTTACAGGATGATTTCAGAGAATCTCTGAGATCACAGTATATAATCTCAGTATATGATCCATGAAGGATTTTTTGTGACGTTGTTCTCAATCTTCTCTGTGATTTGATATCCCCTTACCGTAACAGGACCTAAATTTGTTTGCAAAGACAAGGCTGTCATGTCACAGAAAGCAGAACTCAGGAGCAGAGGAACACAGGAGGTGACAGAAGTGTTAGTACATATAAGCACAGAATCATCAAGGTTGGAAGACCTTCAAGGTCATTGAGTCCAACCATCAACCCAGCACCACCATAATCACCCTGAAACCATATTCCTAAGTGCCACATCCAGATGCCTCCTGAACACTTCAAGAGATGGTGAATCCATCACCTCCCTAGGCAACTTATTCCAATGCCTAACAACTCTTTCAGTAAAAAAAAAATATCCTAATATCTAACCTGAATCTTCCCTGGTACAACTTTAGGCCATTTCCTTTCACCCTTTCACTTGAAACATGGCAAAAGAGACCACTCCCTTTCTGGTTACAACCTTCTTTCATGTAGTTGTAGGGATCAATAAAGTCATCTTCTCCAGACTACAGAACCCCAGTTGCCTCAGACACTCATCACAGGACATGTGCTCCAGGACATTGCACTTCTCTGGACTTGCTCCAGCAGCTCAATGTCTTTCTTGTAGTGAGGGGCCCAGAACTGGACACAGGATTTGAGGTTCAGCCTCCCCAGTGATGAGTACCGGAAGACAATCACTTCCCTGGTCCTGTTGGCCACCCTGTTTTTTATAGTGGACAGGATGCTTTAGCCTTCTTGCCCACCTGGGCACATAGCCAGCCGGCTGTCAAACAGCACCCACAAGTCCCTTTCTGCTGAGCATCAATCAAGTCATTCTGCCCCAGGCCTGTAGCACTGCCTTGGCTTGTGACACCTGACAGGTGACACAAGTGCAGATCCAGCAGGGATTAACTAAATGAAACAGGTCATTGCATAAAACTACAATAATAGAAGGGGTTTACAAATTCTGTTTTTACTGACAATTAAGTCTAGAGCACAGCAGAAGTTCTGGTAAATACTCTCTCAAAGTAGTGTGGGCTTTCACAACATGTCTACTTCATTCCTCTGTGTGTTTGTTACCAATTAGTAGCTGCCTAAAATCAACATTAATAGAATAATGTCCAACCATTAAGACATTTAGAAGTTTCTCCACATTTGTAGCCAAAAGATGATTCCAACAGATTCCCACACTACACTGCTCAAGAGTATATTTAAGGCACCATTGCCCCTAGAGACAGCCATTTTCTGTTGTTATTTTGAATACACATTGTGATCTCAGCTCTTGGCTCAAAGATTTCTTCATTCTTCCATAACCTCCTACACAAAGGTTTTTGTGCTTTAGAACAGAAGCCTAAGGGACTGCGTCATTGCCTCTGGATTCTGGGCTAGAGAAAGACAGAACTCCGCAGAGAGACTGAGCTCCTGGTGATAAGTATGGAGGTTGTGTCCCCACTCTTCTGGGAGACTGTGGGGAGTGTCTTCCCAGGAGCTACTGGCTGGGTAGTAAGTTTTCACACAGGCTGTCTCCACTGCCAAGAACAAGTCAGGCAGGTTCCTCGTCAAAGGATGCTTTCATGCATGCCCTTTCCTAGCCAGCAATCCCACATACTAGCAAATAGAGCAAATCTTCCAAATTAGTAGCAATCTGAACAAGCTAGGTATCCAATTCTCTTCAATCTAACAAGGGAGAAACTATTCATCTGTTTCAGATAAACACATCACATCTATGCCGAGTAGATGAATGCTGGCTGGACAGAGCAAAAAAGAGTCAAATACTGCCAGGCCATGGACTAGAAAGTCTTTTGGTACAGCCAAAATGGAGAGTTTCTCTGGAGATGATTCAGGATCATGTAATTGCTCTTACCATGGAATTGTCACTCCCAATTAATGACATTTATGGAGCCCCTTCCAGTAAAATTGTCCAAGACAAATAAAAATTTATCTTGAGGATGGTAGAGGAAGATGGTCACAATCAGTTTTAAGAACTGATGGATAGTGACAGGGCATCCACAGCACTTCTCCCTCCTCCCACCACCTCATAGTTTACAATAAGTGGCAAATCTGGTCTCTTGGTGAGTTTATACCTACATCTGGAGTTTCACCACAATAAGTCTGTATCTGCTCTTTCAAGATTTGTTCACATGAGTAACACGAGTAACAGTGTTTCCAGCAAGCCCATTAATACATATAAGCATTACTCACACATACAAGGTGTGCTGGATTAGATTCTTAATGACATAACCATGGAAACTCCAGTCTGGATTTGCCCAGATAAACACACTAAGGAAACAAAAGCTAGACAGCTGGCACGAAGAAAAGAAATGAAATAGAAAAAACAAAAATATCACTCCATATTAAGTAGTGCTGGTAGAATGTTCCATACCAGCTATTTCATAACCCACTTTCACAGTCCTGCAAATATTCAGCACTCTTCCCAAACCAAATACAAACAATTAATGCTGAACAGTTAAGGCACAAAAGCCAGTCATCACAGACCAAATGCCCCTATGGCACAGTTTTTACAAGTTCCAATAAAAAATGTGCACCATGGTCACCCCTGGTGGAATTTGTGCAACAGCTTGTCTCTTTCCTCACACTGAAGAAAGCCTCATTTTGTGGGAACAGTGAGAACCCAGGACTTTTTTCCCATGTAATTTCTTTCTTTTTAGTTTTAAATATATTTTATGGTACCTAAGTTATTAAGCATGAATATATAATATGAACACAGTTATGTAGCATTCTGTCAGGAATCTTCAAATTTTTGGAGGGTATCATCATCAGATGTAGGACAAACACAAGGTACTTGTTATTTCTTACCTATTCCTTCTGTTTCTCATCAAAAGCAGCATCTGTCAACAACTCCTAAAGTCATTTGCAGGAATTCTTCAGAAAGCATCCATTCACTGTCACCAGTGGGTAGTGATAAATCACAGAGCATCACTACTGACAACAACATCACCACTACATCTAATGTTAGACAAGAGTATTTGTTTGGAATACCATGTAAAATGATCAGCCATGCCATGATCTGTATCATGGTGCAGTCTGGTAATTCTTATGCAATTTTATTAATTAATCATGAGTTGATGAATGACAAATGATGAGTTCTAATGACTTAGAAATTGAGGAGAAAAATAGCTTAAAATACTTTCGGTGAAATACGATTCCAGTTCAAGGCAAGAAGGTTCAAGCTTTTCCCAGTTTCCATAAAGAAGGATTCTCACAGTTGGAAAGCCAAGCCTTTATAGCTTGCCAGAATTAGCATCACCTGACTCATATCACTATAACTCACTAGCAAGGAGAATATGAATACATCCTTCAAGCATAAGATTAGCAAGCCAAATGGCAGGGCAAAGAAGCAGTATGCTCCATATCAGCACTGGTAAAAAAAAGAACTCTCTTTCATGAGAAGATAGATTTTCATCTGAGTCCTGAATTCCGGTACCACATTTGCTCAAATCATCTGTGTGAAATTAGAAGAAGAACAACAAATAAGCTCTCATCAACTGGGTATCAGATCACTCCATGGCCATGAACTAATAACATACATCAACCAGATGCAGCGAAGGCTAGAAGAGAAAGTATTTTGAAATTAATTCCTTTTCTGCCTTCAGCTTTGAATCTGGCTCCCAAATGCTATGGGCAACATGTGGAAACCAAAACTGCTGCAAAACAGTGAGTTATGAGATGTTCAAAGCACCAGTGGCATATATTCCTTCCACAGTGCAAAACCTTACAGAAATACTGCATATTCTGGAATGAGTCACTGCTGTATTTGACCTAATAAGGAAAAACATCACCCTGAATCCAGAGTCTTGAGTATCATCTTCTCAGCAGAACAACCCAGAACACAGATTAGGATAATATGTTGAATCACAGACTTTGTCCACCCAAATATTTTCATTGCAATATCCTTTCGTTTTGTGGGGTGGGATGGATGGGAGGGCAGGGGAGGGCTGTAGGGTGGGGGGAATACTTACATCAGTGTGCAGATATCTTATACACCCTACTGATTAAGAGGTGCTGTAAGAGATATTCCCAGCAAATAGAAAGCGTAAGAATGCCACAGCTCAAATACATAACGTCTGTAATGTGCACTGACAGCTTTCTACTATGGATTTACAACACATCTTTGTTGTTTCTAATTTACTAGTGTATTTTGAACTTCAGATTTTTAACATTTCTTCTAAGAGCATAGATATATTTTAAAAAATAATAATGTTCCTGAGGTATGCTGGAGCAGATGGTCTAGTCAATACAGCTACAGTAATTTATATTTAGGAAGATCTATTTGTTTATGCCTATGCTGTAATATACTCTACCAGCTTTTTTATCATCAGTTTGTATTTCAATTCATTTGGTCACAGCCATTTTTATATTTGAGCAAATTTTTAAAAAATGGGCAATTTGATGCACAGGATTCAGCTGAAAATATTCCACACAAATGAAAAAAACAAGTGAACAGGAATGCATTATGCATTACAACTTCATTTAAAATAAACAAATCGATGGTGTTCTGTCTGTAACCTCAGCATGAAAGGTAATTGATGTAGAATAACAAATCAATGTCCCATGAACTTTCTGAAAGTTTAACTGATGCTCTCAAGTGGGATCATTGGCATGGTTTTAATGGGAAGGATAACAAGATCTTTGCTTCAATCAGTTGCAAAACAAGAGTGGAGCATTATTAGTATGCTTAGACTCAAGGAATATCCTAAAACAACTTTGAGAAGAGAATAACATCTGCAGTTAGAAGAGGCTAAATTGAAATTAATATTTCATAGTACTGATACAAACAGGCATCCATAACCTTTCATAAGTAATTTTCACATATAATTTATGTGGTGGCCTTAAACTGAAGTACAACAGTCACCACCAGTATGTTTGATTCTTTAAAAAATGCTTGTTTTGTGTGAAAAATGTCTTTTCTTCTCTGTTGACTTTGGCACTTAGTTCCTTTCAAAATCCATCAAGTGCAGTACCTGCAGGAAATAAATTCCATTCCTAGACCAGTGCTGTCTAGGACATGTGTATTACATGTGCATATTCACATGCAGATACAACCATGTTACACAGATAATCAGGCCATCTGGGAGTAAAACATGGAAAAACTACTTCCATCAAGTTCTGAATACCTATGAACTGGCATATCCCAGCATTAGCTTTGTTGGCCCTACTAGAAGAAGAGAAAAGCCTTTTCTTGCTCTGGCCTGTGATATGTGACTGAGTCAAAGAAGGAAGACAATTTCTTAATGGAAACAAGTTACCAGAAAATTTAAAGGCAAATGAGAATATTTTATTCCTGAAAACAAAACAAACAAAAAACCCCCCCAAAACAAAACCCCAAACCAAACCAACAAACAAACAAAAACAAAAATAAAGACAAAAAAGACAAAACCAAAACAACAAAAACACAACAACCCTAAAGAAAACATCCATATCATTTTTCTTAAATGTAATTTGTTTCTTTAAGAATCAAACACAACAAAAATAATTAGTTCAGATCGAGGCAAATGCATAGATGTATATGGACATACATAGAAATGTTATGAAACAGACACAAATAAATATTTGTCTGCTTTTCATTACCCAAAAATGTCTGCTGGAGCTGAGCTGCAGTCTGATATTGAATTGAAGGTTGGGGAGCATTTACTATTGATTCTACAAATGACTCTCACTGATGACAGGAAAGGAAAAAGCAAGTTCATGTAATAGAATTTTGAAACAGATTATGTAGAGAGCCCAATAATACAAATATAAAAGGCAAACCATGTTGCTTGCTTGAGAAAGTGTGCGCAACTTACACTAAAAAGAATAACTACCACAAGTAATTACCTACAACAATCATTGCATAATGCAGGATGTAGGACAATGCCACAGGTCCTGAAGAAGAGCATTGCCACTGAAATGGTCACCCAGTGGAAAGTCACTTTTGAGAATTTTAGCAGGGCTTTAGCACTAAATACCTCCCTGCTCCCTGCCATGTCTGTGCAAGGGCCTAGGGGGACACTTTCTGACAAGTACTCCCATCTGTCACATATTAGTTACAGAGGTCATGCCTTGAGTGTAAGTGTGCAACCAAAGGCAATACATCTGAGTCACAGCCATCACTGGAACTGTGTTTAGTGACACACCATATCAATCAACACTGTGTTTGCCCAAACTGGTGGGGTACAGCTTCTCCGAATGGCCAGGCGGCTCCAAGTAAGACTGAAAGTGCTGGAGCTGCACATTTAAATGAACAGACTGTGGGTCCAAATTAAAAGCTATCTCACTGAGTTGTTCTTTTAACTTTTAGAATCTAAACCCAAGACCAGTAGCTCCTGTTTTCTTCTTCCTCAGCCTGTAGGAACGAAGGAAAAAAGGTTAGACACACAGCATTATGAATAGGTCATGCTGAATTCTGAGAAGCACCATACCAGAATTCATCTATGACTTCCTACCTATTAAATCCAAGCATGAAACCCCCTTTAGTGCAACATTTTGAACTCCTGATTTTGTAAATGTAATTTGTTTGTCACAGATACCATAAATGCACCATTAGACAACTGTTACAAATTAAGTGATGGAAAAAAATCAAGCAGCATGGAAAGAAACTAAAAGTTATCATTTATAGCGGTAAATCACCAGGTTTCAAAAACATAATGAAGTCACACCAGTTGTTTTAAATACATGAAGCTGGGGAAGGCTTAGTTAATAATTGATGAAGTACTAACAAGAAGGCGAGAAGGAGACAAATCTAAAGAACTAAATAACCAAAGTAAAAAAATTGTAGAAAATAGAAAAAAAAAAGGTGGAGGCATCTATTTCATACAGCAATTTTCATGTAAAAAGGGCAGTGTTTGCCATTTGATTACAGAAATATGCCTATTAAGACAGTCAGAGTTAACAACTCCTAGCATATTTTTGCTGACCCACTTTGTCTGCTGTTATTTCCATCCTGGAGGCATGTATTACCATCTTGCTTCAAGCAGTGTGTTTTCAGCAGTCACTCAGTTTTCAGTTCAGGCATTCGGTGCATTCACATTCAGTAAAATTTTGCAAATAAGTAATTATTACTTAAAAAAACAAACTCAACCTTCCATTTTACATAATCTTTTAATTACTTTCTAAATAACCTTCTGGGAGAATCCAGTTGGACCCCTTATCCATATGAAAAGACTTCAGGCAAGACAAGTACAAATAAAAAATATGAACCAGATATCTCTACAAAAAGATTCAGGTCTTCTTGCCACCATGATAATACACTTAAATAGTCTTTGCTGTTGATGAAAGCATCAGTGAACTGGGCAAGAAGAGCCACTGGCTGGAGGTCACCAGGTCAACTCCTCTGCTGCTGATCTGCCCTCTGCCACCACCTCCATTCACAGTTCTTACTGGTGACTTAGTGACATCAGCCAGTCCTTAGATTAAGGTCTCTGCTTTCTTTCTTTAAACTTTGAAATTCTCATGTAGGTGTTTTTCCTCTTGGATCCTTTCACACCTGGTGGTTTTGTTACAACCATGCTCCCTCTGTTTGTAATCTTATCATTTTTATCTGCAGACTTTCTTTCTGCTCACCTTCGCACCCTCTTAGTGCTCACACTTCTCTGAGACAGGGCTGTGCAGCTGGGTGTGATCCAAGCTGGATCCTTATCTGCTAAGGATCCCATCTCAACAGCAAGGGTTACTGTTGTGACCCAGGGCTTCTCGTTTGGAGCAGGCACCTCTCCCTGGAACAAAGATCACTTTTCTTATGAGTGTCACAGTCTTCTTCCACTAGCTTAGGGGAACGTCAAAGTCTTGGGAGCAAAAGAAAAATCCCTTGTTAAGAGAATATGAGTTGACAGAAACTGTCAACTTTACAGGCTGGCCTGTAAAATATTCTTACAGAGTCAGGAGGATGATCCCAATGCTTGAATTCAAGTTTTAGGAACAGTAAAATGGCAAAATTTTTTGCATAACAAAATGTTATTATTTACCTTACTTGACAATGAAGACTATATTAAAAATTCAAATTAGTTGTTTCAGAGAGTTTAAATCTGTAAGAATAATACATAGTTGAAATGATGAGAGGTAGGAGTGGCTCTGTTTTTTTCCTACTGATTCATTTGACCCTCTCAACTTCCTGATTCCTGATTTTTTTTTTAGGCCTCCATTATGCTTTTTCATGCATTTTGTGTTCTTTTCCATATTAAGACTCACAAGAAACTTATGTAAGCCAAGAGGAGAGAAGAAAATTCATCACCTGTTACAGTTTAGATTTAAGAGCAATGAATGCAACAAGGCATATCAGTGTAAACCTAAACATGTAGAGCTCAGTGAAGCTGGAGACAAATTTCCAGAATCTCAGGATTTTATTTAGGCATCTTATTACTCCTGAAATTACTGGGAAATCAGACTGTAAAAATCTGTTCTCTTCTTAAATAAATCTATACCAGGAAAGCAGCTTGGGCATAAACAACAACCTAAACCCAGTATCATGTAGAAAATGTTCCCAGCATTCAACATGACCCCAGGTGCAAGCTGCTATTTTTTGGCTAGTGATGACTATGCTGTTTTAGTATTAACTGGGAAGACTTGCATAAACAGAGGCTCAAATCATATGCACTGAAACCATCAGATGGAGTGCATATGCAGACTGCCTGTGAAATCAGAGGCATGATTCCTTTCTCTGCCAGGACTGCTGCTCTGAAGTGTAGTTAGAAACAGTTAAATGCATTCACAGATTAATATTCAGGATGATTCCTGTCTTTAGAAAAAGAGTAGAAAGCATCAATAGTTTCCTTTTCATAAGACTTCCCGATTCTTCAGTGGAGGGCACAGCAACACATTCTTGGACAAAGTAAATCCAGAAAAGTAAATTTATTGGGCTGAATTCACTCTTCCACCCCAGTGGAGATGTCTCAGATAAAGCACCTTAGATGAGATTGAACAGTTGTGTTTAATTAGCTCAGTTCCACTTGTACCTTTTTATCACTGTTTTGCTGCAGAAAGTGTATTTTTCCATGATTCAGAGGAGGGCAACTTCTTTAATCTGGGCTGAAGCTAGAAACTTCCAAAGCACTAAAACCTTCAGTTGAGAAAAGGAGAACAGACTCAGGACAAAAAGTTGTACTCTGTTTTATGAGAGTGAGAGGCAAAGAAAATCTTTTTGTGACCTCCTTTTCATAAGCACAATGCAGTAGTTAAGCATTAAATAACAGCTCAATAGGTTTTCATCAATGCAGAAAAATAATTACTTGGGAAAAGTTATATAACCTCCAACAAGGTCAAAGATTGAGATATTTTTACACGTGGTCTGTAAGATTCCCTCCTGCATGAAATAACTTCTTGAATAGAAAAAACTCATCATCTTTACAGGGCTGGACATAGATGACCTATTATTCTAGCACCCATTAATTTTCCTCCATGTGGAACCTAATAGGGAAATTCATTAAACAGTACCATTGGTTATTCTACTCTGCAAAAAGCATATCCATGAATCCATCCCGACCAACCAAACTGTATCTTTCTTTCAAGAGCCAATTTAAAAGAGTTACTTTTTGTTCTTTACTTGAAACAAAATTTCATGGGGCTATCCCAGTCAGTTCACTGACTTATTTTTTCCCTGCTTCCCGGAACATTTAATTATCACCCTTGTAACAGAAGAGATACCAGAACACAGTTAATCAAACTCACTGGTTAAGATCCTGCTAGCAGCCAAAATCCAGATATGAATAAAGGGCTGAACACCATGTCCTTGCAGTAGTACCTGTGAGTTTCAATTATTAACCTATCACAGATACTGCATTAAATAGATCGTTAATGTTCTCAGCAAACCATAATCAAGTCACCACCACATGCAATTTTAAATGCACCTTATCTTAGGACTGCTGCTTACCTGGCTGTACATATTACATCTTCAGGGTTGGTATGGAAACAATCCTGACACAACTTTCTCTCTTTGGGATGTCTCAGTCAGAGAAGTTTTATTTTCCTCTTGCTTAGGTTCTACCATTTTTGACACTAAGCATAGACTTCCCAGGCGAAATATTGCCTTCCTTTAAACCAGCTGAAGTGTTACAATTGGGCTCAGCGTGGTCAGTGTTTATGCTGCTGAGCCTGGGACTTCCCATTCAAGGGTGTGTAGAGTAAAAGGTGCTGTGGCAAATACCAGAGCTGAAAGATCTAGAAAAAGCGGTATTTTTCAGTCTTTCTGAAGGCCCTTGATAGGTTTGGGGCATCTCTGCTTAGATATTCCCAGTTTATGCCTAGGGCTGTGAGCCAACAGAAAGAAATTCTGGGTGACATATTTGGATGATGTCCTGGCAGTCATTTCCTACCACCTCCCTCCCAACCATCTGGTCCTGACAAACTGGAGCTCGGCCTTGGGCTGACAGTTAGACCACATTAGCAAAGAGTAACATATGATAAATTTCCAGATAAATAGAAAGATTGGAGTTCTTCACATCACTCATATTTGTGCCTGAAACATAAGGCTACAGGATTCAAGCTCAAGAACAGCTACAATGGAATTTTCAGCTGATAACTGTGATCCATTTTCTACACGAGCTACATCAAAACCAAATCCCATCTCAGTTTTTCATCAGCTGACCCAAAGTCTTTGATAAACCCAGACATGACCATAAATTTTTAAAACATGCTTCAGTTTTCCATAAATATTTTAACATTACTCTTGTGATATTTTCAAGACCAAATACAACTCTCCTGGTCAACTCTCTATCAGATCCAGTATGTTGTTACAAAATTTTACATTGACCCACTTGAACATTTTTATTGAATTACATTGGCTCTGGAATTAGAGCCTTTCCAGTCCTACTTACTATTAATTTACTATTAAGGAGGGAAAACTGCATCCCTTTCTTCCACTGAGTATCTTACAAATAGCTTATATACTTTAAGTCCACTAAACAATTTATATAGCTTCATAATTCTCTCTTTTAAATGAAATGATGCAATTAGTCAGCAACATAAGCAGTCTCACACTCGACAAGGTGCCAGCCAGAGAAGGTTGAAACCTCTGTGCTTTGCATAGAGCAGGACATCATATGCTTGGTCATTAAGGCAACTGTGAGCTGGTAGCTCCCCTGCTAAGTGCTCCAGTGGTGCCGTTGGTAAACAGCTGGGGGTCAGTCCTTTTCCTCATTGTGCTGAGAAGTAGCACCTTACTGGATGACAAGTACTACATGCCTACCCTGAAGAAAACGTTCAAGATTTTGAGCCTGGAAGGACTAAATTTCATAGTCTTAATTGAGGTGACATGTAAGACCTAAGAAAGTTCAGTTAACTAGTGTACATGGCCAATTTGTCTGAGAACTGTTTGTAAGCAGTCTACTTGTATTTTTTTTCCTTATTTTGTACAGACATTTGTTAATCTCAGTGGATGTTCAGATAACAAAATATTTAAAGTCCTATGAGCCAGAGCTCTTCTAAGTTAAGAAACCACTACTTTGAATAAAATCCTGACACAAAAAAAATTCTAAATATATATATGCACACACATATACATATATATATATACACACACATATACATATATATATATATACACACACATATATATCTCCAAGAAATCTCTCAGGGGAACACTACAGTGTGATTGTTTTTATGACTAAAACAGTTTTGGTGCTTCTTTGTTCCTTTGACTGAACTAATTTTATCATATGTATTCTCTAGTGGTTGCTACCATGTGGAAAGGATGCACTTCTACTAACATCTTCCTGCACATCAGCCATAACATATGGTAGGTTATCCCTTGTCCATGATAAGCATCTTGTTGTCCCTCCACTGTTTGAGGGGGTAGGGCCTGAGGACTAAGATCATCTGCAACTAAGCTCAGCTTTCATTTTAACTCTACTTACAGGTCACTGGCCACTTCCAGAATACCAGCAGTCATTTTTGGAGCTCTTTGAAGTCCAAAGCCTCTACTCTCAGCTCCTCTCTCAATGAGCCATCCTGCAACGTGACAACCCCATGATGCAGTTCACGTTTCTTCTCATCTCTCGAGGTGTGCCTGACCCAGCCCCACACAGTCCAGCAGCACACTGGCATTTAACCTGCCATTGCTCTGCTGCACCATGTGATGTGGAGCACTATGGGATGCTAAAGCTGCTGATGACAATCGGGCACCAGCTTTATGGGTTAGACCAGTCCTGCTCCTCCAATCTGAGCTGTAATTCCTTTTGAACAGAAACAAGTGGCTCTCACATATTGCCAGGCAAGTAGAGGGTATTATCTGGTCCATTTCATTCCCTAAAGCAAAAAGTATATATAATATAGATTCTAGGGTTTCAAGTATCATTATAATTTTGACTTATCAGAGTGCGTTGAAATGCAACATTTGTACGCAGTAAGTAATAATTATGTAATAAAAAAAGATAGAGAATAGCTTTAATAATGTGCAAACGTACCCATGGTAATGAAAAGGAGTTTATCCCTTTAATGGCTCAAACTGTGTAGTTGGATTCACATCACAACTGATCACCCCTTAAAGCATTTGAACCACTCATCAATTATTTTTCCATAACAGTAGTTTCGGGGTATGTTTACAGCACAGCTGCTGGACATTTTCATTGAGCAGATGATAAGGGGTGCGTTACTTTTAGTTGGTTTGGCTACAAGGAAAATTTATGCTTTACAAATCTGATTCAGATCTGCCCTACTTGACTTGATCACTAAAGCAAAGGCAGCTGCTTACTATAGTTGTCTTAACTCCAGTTACATATTTTGCCTGCTAAAGTAGTAATTATAGGTCTTTGGGAAAAGCAAGGAAGGAAACAATAATTATACAGATAGAGAGGGAAGATATTCCAGCTGCAATTCAGATTTATTTTCCCACACTGCCTACCTTAGGAGACTATCAAAAAAGCATATAATACAGATACTATGTCTCTCTAGAACCGTGCTTAGCTTTAACTATTACCTGTCTTTCAGAATCTGAAAGCTGCTTGCCTAATGCCACAGCATAACCTGAAGGTGTTTTTTTGGGTCAACTCAGCTTCGCAGAAGACACCTCCTTTTGTTTTATTTTTGTGGTGTGTCTGCTTAATCTTAACTGAGTTTTAGGGATTAAAATGGACCAGTTTAAATCTCTGGTGTGTTTGTAAGATATGTGGAAGACAGTCTGCTGTTTAATGAAAATAGAAAGAAAATGTCCTCGCTGATTTGTAAGTGATAGAGCACAATTTCCCCAAGCTCCTTGTTATCCGCAGAAACACCTAGGCAGAAATTTTCTTCATCTCTCTTGAGCTGAAGTTTTCTTGACCTCTCATGCACTGTAAGTACCAGAAGAGTGACTCCAGAGCATTAGAAAGGCAATGCCAAGCCTTCCTGCTTCCTGAGACAGGATAGCATAGTGATGTGTAGCTACTAAAGTTTTCAGCCAGATACCTTTACTCATGCTCACTTTCTGGGTTGTCAGCAACCACACATAGCACTGCTTATGCAGTGTTTTACCATCTGTCTTGCACACACTTTCTGCTTTTTTGGGAACCACATGGGTTTTTTATATGGATTCTGTCTTTTCCAGCTTCCATCTCCCTCTGCCAAGCACATTTTCTTAATTAAATAATGCTTGGCAGTGTACACAAGCAAACAATTACCCACACAAATTTGGTGCAAGCAAGTGTAAGACCACATCAACAGTGGAGAGGAAGTCGGGTTTAATCATTAAAAAGTGTAAAGTGTTAGTTCTACAATTGTTTTTGTTCAATAAACCATACGATTTTATTGTGTGGTTACCTTTCCTGGGCCAAGGCTTGAGCCTAATTCAAGATTTAATAAAAGGCACAGCTTTTGTAAAAAATGGAGAACCATGTCCCTATTTCTGACCCTTCTCTCCTGTTCTGATCCTTTCTCACACACGAGGACTGAACTACCCATGATTTTGAGACTTTACTGCATTGAAGACATAGCTAATGCTGTGTTGAGGATCAAATACAGTTAACAAGGAGGTTGTTATCTTCCCAAAGATCCAGCAGCAAATAGGTTAAGGAAATCAATTTTGGCCCTCCAACTCTTAAAGTTGTTTTGTATTCTGTTGTTTCAGGTGCTTCCATGTGTATCATTCTCACCTGGCCTTACTACTTCACCCAGCAGCTGGCCAGTGCAATCTGCTTGACTAAACTTTTAGCTACAGCAGTGTTCCTGAGATTTTGATTAAGAGTTAATTCTCATGCAAAAAGTTAAACAAGGAAAAATTTCCCCATGGTAATTTGAGAAGCAGTCCTGCATCCAAATTAAGTCATACCCAATGCTAATGAAACAGCTTTAGAAACCAAAGGGGTAACCAAATACCTCAGGCCATTTTATCATCTGAGGTACACGAGTAAATATGAAAGGTCTGATGTAGATTAATAGGCATCACAGGTATGTAAATGATCTCTTAATTTGGCACTCTATAACTTACTTGCTCTTAGATCTTAAAGTACCCTAAAGTTTGACTTTCTAACACTAGAAAAACTGTTCTTAATTCCCTACAAAAACACCATGTAATTTTAAAAGAAATTTAATTAGAAAACTTTGTAAATACTTTAAAGTGTATATTAAAGATCAGAGATTACTTGGAAAAAATCTTGCTTCAGGTTTCACTATAGATGAGAAATATTATCAGAAAAAAAAAAAAAGAACTAAAGTATCAGTTTTGTCTTCCCATTTTTTCTACTCTGCATTGCTGTAATCCTGCAGCTCTCAGGAATGGTAGTTTGATTTACCTAGGCATGTGTGTCTGTACTTGCTACTCCTATTGTGGTAACTCCAGTTCCTTCACAAAGAGTAGCACCCAACAGCCCATACTTTCAAAAACAGCTGGCTAGAATTGTATCTTGGCAATTCAACTAAATTTTACCACCTGCAATAAGCTAAATGCAGGTTGTCTTTTGCCCAAGTATATGTGTTGCATCCTTTGCTTTTACTTAGGGATCCTCCCAGCTCAGGCCACACACTGGCTTCTGGGCACAGCTTCACTACTACTCTAAAATTTACATGAAAAAGATTCTCAGTGCATTGACAGCAGGTGCCCAAAACAAGAACTCTCCCCCCAAAAGAGCTATTGAATTATGTAATTCTTAGACTGCAAGTGCCTGTCCCCCCATCCCACAAGGAAGAAACAAAACACTGCAATAGGTAGGATGCTGCAGAAAGGTTACTGTGATTTGTACCATAACCTACCTAGAAGTTGCTTACATACATGCACAGACGGACTCACACAGAGGTTTTACATGTCTCTTGGCCTTTTCACTTTCCGGCTGAAAGTTAATGGGTTGTGAGAACAATGTCAATATGTGCCAGTTTAAGAACAATGTTTTATGTAACTCAGATTAAAATTTAACAGGGCTGTTTCACTATTCAGTGTGTGCAGCCTTTTCAACTGGATCTGATAAAGATCAGTTTTGCTGGAACTTGTTTTCATAGCACTTACAAAAGCAGCCTCCCTGCTACTGGCACTTGGAGCAAAAGAAGCTGCAAAATCTGCTGCATTTGAGAATGGAGGTAATATGCTTAGCATGCTTTTATACATGCCACAAATAAATAAGGCAAAAAGATGCTGGAAGGATTTGTGGCACCGTGTCAGTTGCTAATCTTGCTTTAGCTGCATTATAACACTAGCTCAACTCATAGTCCTGTAGGTTACCACGTCAGTGGCCTGACAACTGCAAATAGCTGTCAGCTACTAAAGGATACCTGAAGCAACCTGGAAGTGTGATTGACAAACCTTACTTGGCTCTATGTTCGCAGAATGGACTCTTATCACCAGAAAGTCCAGCCTTATAAGCTGCAGTTGGCATGAGAGGCAACAGGAGAGCTGCAAAATCCTCATTTAAATTGTGGAGAAACAGAGGATCAACCTTCACTTCTGTTAAATCTCTCGTTTAAGCATGTGCTTCTCACATACTGACAAAAAAAGGTGAATTTATAGAAAGCTGGTAGGTAATGATATTTGGACTGTACTGTAAGTGTAAGCAAGCCTCAAAGACAACCCAGACATCTCCTGATAACAGGTTGTCATTTCTGCAAGAAACAGCTCACTGGCTGTAAGAGTTCACACATGCATCAGCCCAGTCCACTGGGAATTCCTGTGAGCTTCTATCAACAACAGCCAAGACTGAGGCCTTTGAAGACCCCGTACCTAAGATGAAGCATGTATATAGCAAATAAGTTGCAGTACAGTTGCATATTTTGATATCAGTCTTTTTAACATACTTTAGAACCAAGCTACAAGAGCCAGATGCCCTGAGCTGATTAGGAGTCTGTCCTTCAAGACAAGCATTTAGGAGACATTACTCTAGGAGTTCAAGACTATCAAACTTCAAATTTTAGATCCTTGCCAAAAACTCTTAAGACATGTTATCAAAGTAAGATGTGACACTTGGCTATAAAGATCCTGTTAATGAGTAACAGAAGAATTTGTGATCAGCTACAAACTAATTTGAAATCAGACTAAGGAACACAGTTTTCAGAGGAGAAACCAAGTTTCTTACCCTGCACACCACCATGTATACCTGTGTATATTCCTCAGGACTGCAACAAAAAACTGTTTATGGATGTGCAACAAAGCACTTACATGCATTACGTATATGGTTTGCAAAAGGACTGCAAAACCTGTGAAAAGACACACTTGCAGGGAGAAACTCATGTCTTCCCAAACCTTTATGCCTTTCCCAACCCTTCAGAAAAAGCTTCATATGCGGCTTCTTAAAAGCCTACCAGTAAGCAAGTAGAAGCTGCACCCTTAATGCTTTTCACAGCAGAGATTAAAAGATCAGATCTTGGCTTCTCATAGAGGTGATCAGTAAAGATTTCTTCATAACCTTACTAAAATTACAATTTTGCAAGGGATAAACTTACAGACAGTGACAGGCACAGATGACGTTTTACTCTCTCTGCAAAAGAGTTCTGTTGAGGATACTTTTTTTTTTTTTGGAGGCATGTTTTTGGAAAGCTTATATACCTATGGATATTTTCAGAGTCATATTTTTATTTTAAAGCATTCATTTTGTCATGGCCAGTATTAAACATTTTGGATTTAATGCATGTTTTGTTGAATCTTGTGGCTTTCAATAATGTTCAAAAGCACTAAAAAGAGGGTCAGAATAGGGTAACTGTTCAAGCTACTGCTATGTGGTTTTTTTTTGCTTGGGAATACATCATTGCAGACATTTTAAATATACCAGAAGTTAAAATAACATTCTCCTGATTGAATAATTTCTATTAGGCTACTGATCTGAGCTGAAAACCAGTGACAGGCTCCAGTGGTTGTTAGTTTTGGAGTGCTTGAGTTCCTTTAAAGCTCTGCAACCCATGCTGTTTAAGATTTACCTTGATTCTCTAGTGCTATCTAGTGGCTACTACTGAAAATTATTAATGTGTAGAAATGCAGCTACACTAAAGTCAGCTTCTATGGACCAACCTAGGTACTTCTTCCATGGCTAGTCTGACTTCAAGGTGCCTAAGTGGGGTTGGGTAGTAAAGACAAATAGCCTCTCCCACAAAGGTTCAGCACCCAAAGCTTTCAGGCTAAATGCCCAAGCTGAAATCAGCAGCTGTCTGCATAAGCACTTTTGTATTGAAAAAAACCAAACCAACCAAACAAAAAACCACTCATGCAGCCACCTCCAGACCTATTTGTGCCTAAATAGGCGAGCACTTCCCCTCTTCTGTTACCTATCAATTTAATTTATCCTTCTCCTGTTATTGCAATGCACTTTTGAATTGAAAGTTCACACTAGGGCAGCTCCAGCCACCTTTCAATAGAGAGAAAAGTATACAGGCTTCCAGGTGTCAGTATACATATCTGCCTCTTTGCTGTTGGCTGCCCAAGATTTTTGCTTGGTTCATCTTCTCCTTGACATTGAGAAGGAAAACAACCCAGTTAAGGGTTGCCATTTTTGGGCTTGATCAGAGATCCGCTAGCTTGGCCAACAGATCCAAGGTTTAAGCTCAAATGTGAGGGTCAATAACACATGTATATGAGTTCAAACTATCAACTAAGTAAAACTGAATATGGTTCCTATATATAGAAGGAACAATCCTATAAATGTTCTTTCACATGGGCCTAAACAAAGAACTTCTAGCAGTGAAGAAGTCTGGAGTGTATTCACACTTCATGATGTGATCCTAGCCCCACAAACACAGCATCAGTATCCCAGACTCAAACATTTTTTAACTTCAAATAGGATTTGATTGTCCTGGAAGCACAAACTGAAATGTGCTCCAAACATACCAGGCTAATAGAAAAGATGTATACTCCCATTAGAAGAAGGTGCATTGGGAATCAATTTTCCTGGAAGGAAATATCAGCAGTCCAAGGGTTAGCACTTACACAGTACTATTCCCAAATCCACACATGAGCACAGACACACACAGACCTTGACACACTCCCCCCCTCACACATAATAACTCCCCCCCACCAGCCCAAGACACACATACCAATTAAAAGAAATGGGAGAAGTGCTGACCAGAATGGTTTGGCTGCTGGCAAATTAAAGAGCTTTGAAGAGACTCTGACTTCTAAAGTGGAAAGAAGAGAACAATATATGACAGCAAACGGTAAACTGTTAATGACTTACTTGTATTAAATGTTAATATTCCATAAATCTGCACTTAAAACAAAAGTCCAGTTATATTTTTTTCTTCCAGCTCTAGTAACCACAATAGAAAGGCTTTTTTTTCCAGAGGGAGACTACATACACAGAATCCTGATGGTGAGCTGCCATTCGAAACAAACAAAAGCCAATTTATTCCTAGGGAGATAAGGCTTAGATTGAAAAGAGAGCATACTTAGTCATAATAGGAAAATCAGTTCAGACCAGGAGACTTCCACCTTGTCTCCAGCAATTCACTCTCTTGCCCAGATTTATCCTTATTGCAAAAGTGTTTTTAGACACACAATTTAACACGAAGGCAATCACTGCTGTCATTTACTGTTGTGAAAGAGGCTGTAAAAGCTTTGCCAAGAGACCCTGTCCACAAACATTTTTGTGAAGTAATCAACATGCATATTTGGTTAGAACAAACTCTGAGCCTACATTAACAACAAATTTGAGTGGATTACTTCTCCTTCTGTAGATGCTTAAAAACAGAAGTATCTGATAGAACTGGAGAAAAAGGTAGAACTAAAGCAGCTCCTCTGCATAATCTTTAAATTAAAGCCAAGATGTTCAAGGCTAGATTTTTTAAAAAATCCCCCAGTCAACCAACCACCTTGATTTCCAGGACTGCAAGTGAAGATTGTCAGATTTGTCGTACACACCCATATGCAGGACTTAAAACTGCTGAGTATGCATCAATCCCACCAAGGAGTGACTCTGCTACACCCAGAGGTGGGTTCCTAACCACCACACCTGTCAGGGAGCAAGTCTTCAGGAACAGCAAGTGAGCTTTTGCCTACCCTTTTCATTAACACCACTCTACTCCTCCACATTGAATAGCTGAGAGGTAAGCAAAGTTAAAAGAAAAGGATGAATATCTGACCAGAAAATGGGCATAAGGCTTTTGGGAGACCCTGTTCTCTGAGTCACAGGCTCCATGGCTCACTGTTGATCCCTCATGGTAAGTCCCATGCCTGAAGGAATGCTTTTTAAACAGACTGAAAAATGAATAATGATCTCTGGCACAAAAAAGCAAGACAGCTTCATAGTTTCATGGATTTGCAATGAGTTTGCAAGTGAAGATAAAATCTTAAAAAAAAATAAATTAAGGTTCACATAAGAGTAATGCCTTTTTATAACTATGAAATTATTTTGAATTCATCTTTTGCAACAGAATGAACAACGCAAGCATGCCATTGTAAAGCAATCAGGAACACACCTGCAACTTTACTTCTTTATCATGACAGTTTGGAATTTATTTATTTAAATCCCACATTGTGACACAAAAGCAGTAACAAAATAGCTGTAAACTACTTCTGTTACAAATATAGATACTATGTAAAGTGACTTTACATATTCTAATGTAGGCAATTCTCACACTATGCAAGAAATAAGTATAAAAGAGCAATTCAATAACAGCAGCATCCAGTAATGGTACCATGTGATTTCTTCCATCTTAGCCTACCACAGTGTAACTTCTAGAGCAGTTAAAAAGACAAAGGGGTGGATTTTTTGTTAATTCGCTTACACTTAGCTATCAATTTGTTAATACTATTTGACAGACACTTCTAATACTGCTTTTGTGACCCCACTAAAACAAATGCTAGTCTTTTGTGTTCTGCCATAATAATGGCCTGAGCATTGCCTGCATTTTCAGTTTGGATTTCTCTTAAATGACAACTGACATGGTGGCCTTCTTGCTACATTTTTTTGGCTAATCAACACAAGGGATCTTTCTGCTAATTAGCATGCTAGTTAGCTAGGTATCTTTCTCCCTCAAAAGACAGTGAAATTTTTCTGCAGGAAAATAAATCACGGGGAAAGCGTGCTTTATCTGCCAGATTCCTAGAAGCAAGGCAGGCAAAGGTAGGCAGGTTACAATCAACTAAGAGCTTCATTGAGTGCGACTTTTACGTAAAGTTTTAGTGAGGAAAAAGTGATACATTTACTGACCACACTGCTGAACAAAGAACAGCTCCATGGTTGCATTGTACTTACTAGACACATCTTGTATTTGTGCCTCTAAAATCAATATCCCCAAAAAAATAGTTGTGGCTCTCAAATCTCTTCTGCTTATTACTGATGCAAACGTTCACTGCTGTCTTACTCTTCACCTCCACTGGGAGGAATTTTCAGGTCTTTACCCATCCTCAACACATTAGTCCTGGTTTTATGTCTCCTCAGTTCAAGGAGGACTCTACTTTTGCTGCTGTTGGTAACAGCAGCAACACCATAACATCAACTTTTTCCACACTGGCCTAAAAGATATCCAGACATCTGTCGGCAGGCAAGTAAACCTGCTCTGAGCAGTTTGTTCACAGCTCTGATTCATGCAGCTTGAAGAAATGTCTGCATTGAGCCTGTAGTTAGTCTTGCACATTGGAAGAGAACAACCTTTGCTTACAGACATTTCATACTGGGAAGGTAGTTTTCACATCTATACACTAGAAAATACTACTATTATAAAAGTCTAGTTCTTCTAATACTGCAGTTGCTGGGCATTCTCATTCACCAGGAACAGTTTCCACTAGCACTGAATTTTTTGGCCCTGAGCACAAGTCCTCTCCTTTAGAAACAAACATACAAGCCTCAACTCCCTGCCAAAAACCCACATAAACAAAACCCCCAAACCCAAACTAACAAATGAGAAACAAACAAAGCAATAAAACAAACAAACATACAAACATCAAAACAAAACAAAAACCCCTCAAATCTAAGTCAAAATGAAACACAGTTTTCTCTTTTTTGGGGATACACCATGACTTAGGAAAATTAAACATATAAACAGACAAGCAAACTAACCCATCTAAGTACCCACCCATCCCCTTCTACTTGATCATAGAATGCTTTGGGTTGGAAGGGACCTTAAAGATCATCTAGTTACAAATAACCATCTAAGTCCATTAATAATCAGCCTCCAGATTACATACTCTTCCCTCTATCCCCCAAGTCTCTATTTTATTAGTACTTTTTTTCTTCAGTAACCTTATTCCTGTTTTCTGATTACTGCTACCCATGCAAACCCCTTGTTGACTTCATGAATTTGTAATTTTTCCAACAGCATTCAAATATCCAAAGTCTGTTAGCAAAACATTTCAGTTTTGTTGTGTGGTTATTAATGCAAACATTCTTTTTTCTTTTTTTCCCTGCTGACTTACTAATAGGAAAAATATCCATCTCTTTCCATAGCTGACATAACTTCATCCCAGTGGCTTGGCAGTAAGAGAAGTACTTCTATTGTATACAGAAATATGGCTAAATGTTACTTTTCTTCAGTGCTGTAACCCAGTCCTGTGAATCTGGAAGAGCAAGAAGACTATACAAACATTTCCATTCTCTTTACTATGTGGAAAGTAAATAATACAGTCTTATTGACCCTAACCCTTCAAGCAGCCAGTTCATGACAATACAGTCAAAGTGACCGATCCTTTTGTCCTTTTCAGAATAGCAACTGCTTCCTCATGAGTCACCCCTTCTAAGCTCTGCCCATTCACAGCAATGATCTGATCACCCCTCTTCAGGCGTCCATCTTCTGCTGCTGCACCCTGAAACGATACAACACATAACTGCAGACTCATGCATTTCTTTTCCTTCCTGACACACAGTCCTTATGGTTTAAGATTGGTACAGTGCACAAACCCCTTGAAACCTTTTTGATTTTCAATGATTCCAATACAGTCAATTGTAGTACAACTGTACTACAGTGCAGTCGTCTGCCCTGCCCTAAGTTTCACAACATCTACAAATCAGACCTCCAGGATTTTTTGTTCCCTTAACTCTGTTTGTCCAGCTAGTAAAACATTTAAACCCTGCTATCATAGAACTAGCATTTTCAAGACCTGAGGAAGTTTTCAGCAACTTGTTTAAGAAATTCAGTCACTAACACCCAGCTCTACACTCTGATTTACCATAAAAATTTAGGATTCTTCATTCCAGTTTTCTCTGACTCAGGGCTGTTTCTTACAGCAGTCCAAACTATTAAACTCAGGTTAGTATTTGAACTACTCCAAAGGTCCAATCTAAGTTCAATAATATAGTTCCCTCTACTACCTGAAGAAAACACACTCTAAATATAAGGCAAGGGAAATGTTTTTCTAAGTATGTGCACAATCCCATTTTGAGACGTGGAAAAGAATGCCATATGCTGGATCACACGTATTTAGAAATTCTGAATCTTTTGAAGACTACAGCTTTCAATTACTGGAGGCACATTTTGACCAGCACTTACACTAAAAAGGAAAACCTGTAACAATCTTTTGGCTGCCAACTAAGGCCATGATTTGGTCTGAGTGAACTAATAAATGGACTGACTGAACAAACCTACACCTACCTTTGCAAACACCGTCTTCACATAAATGGGTAAGTCTCCATGGGGACTGCCGTAGCCACCCACAATACTAAAGCCAAGGCCGTCTGGTCCTCTGTCCAGAGTAATAGTCTTGTACTGAGGAGGTCTAAGAAAAGGGAAAAGAGTATTGTGATGTTGTCTGAACTTTGGATTTAACATGTATAATATTTCTTTTATGCTAATCAATACATTTCCCTTTCTACTCTAACTATAAATACTTTTATTGTAATGAACTGGTTATTTAAGTTTGTGTTAAACACTGTAAATGTCAAATGCCTATATTATTACGTAAAAGTAGCTACTTCAAACACACAGCTCAGGACATAGTTATGGCTGCTATGTGCTTACCAATGAAGTACAGGTGCAATGCCAGTACCTCAAGTTTCCATAACATCTACTTCAAAAATCCTGTAATGCCTAAAATTAGCACCATCAGTTTATGCTATAATGTTTGATTGCTTCTCTCTTCCTCTAACAGATAAATGCGTATTTGCATGTACATGTTTATACATATCATCTGTAGGTATATTCCCCCACATATACTTCGATTGTATGAAATTTTGAAATTTTGAAATTCTACCTTTCAAAGTAGATACGTGTGGCTACAGAACCCTGTTCTCTCTTTGCCTGTTCCTAAAAGAAAAGTGCCTCAGATCTGTGACAGAGATTAAGGCAAAATTGTTTACGTAATGTACCTTGCAAGTGTATTAGAAGCAAGGTATATCAAAAACATCCGATACTCATGATATCCAAGCACTAGAAAGCACATTACGGAAACACAAGTACTACAGTGGAAAGGGACTTTTTTTGGTGTATCAATTAATCCCAACTACCAAATCTCAGTGAAACAATGGAGAATGTAGAAGAAATCAAATCGCACCATAACTCTACAGAAGTTCAAAAACAAATTGCAGCATAGCAAATCATACAATGAAAAATGCAGAAGAGAACCACTGGCCTACAGGTGCCACATAATACCAGTGTGTTAATCATGATTGTGCCAAACAATTCATCTATTATTTGCTAGAATTTGTATGATTTTTAGATTGAGTTCCATCTAAAACAACTGGCTACAGAAGTTGTATATTATATAGTTACTGACCCTAAATCATCCTGAAAAATGCCAGTCGAAGTTAGTCCCGCAAATGAAAGACTGGATGTAGGTGGATCCTGCTGCTGACCAGTTATGACACTCACTTCTCCTCCAGCTACAACCTAGGAACAGAGTTCATAAACCAGTAAAATAAGAATGCTGACACTAAAATAATTCATTGTAGTAGCTGGTAAAACAGTATTCAGGAAGTATTCAAAATGTCACTGAAGATTTTTTACCTGCAACTCAATAGTGCCTGAAGCATTTTTTAAGATATTAACAGCTTGGGAATGAGTCATGCCCTCAGTAGATGTTCCACAGATGCTAACAATCCTGTCCCCAACCTACAGAAGAAAAGGCAGAAAATCTAACTTAGACAAACAGATTTATTTGCCACTTCTTTCAACAACAGAAGATCTGTCTATTTGCATTTAGCCAGATTTTATCAGTAATATACAGCAGGAAGAAAGAAATTAGAAATTGTACGTTCACAGTCCTCTTGTAGGCAAAAAAACCCTTTTAACTGCATAATAACCCACTACAAAAGTGGGAAAGTCAACATCAGAATGAGCAAATTTCAACAGTTTAGCGTATTCAGTGTAAAAAAGTAATGATGGTTTACAGAATTGATCCTAACATTCTAGACATGCACAGCATGTAAAAAAACAGAGATGCATTTTGCACGTCACCTGAAGATAGACTCAAGTAGCAAATTATCATCAGAGATTCTGTGTTTGAATTCAGCTTGAAATAACACTGTCCACTTTCCAGGAGACCTGAGTCAAATTCAACTATGTCTGATACAGCTTGGATACAGAACACATTCAAATACAGTATCAGATAGGACCTCCCACTTCAACTCAGAACCCAAAAAAGCACTATCTCTGTAACATAAGAGATAAAACATACTGCATACCCACAGTTGCAGGAACAACCACCACACAGCAATGGCACTCGCTTACAGAATGCATCCTTCTGAACCACTCTCTATGCTTTTAATTTTCAGAAGCTGACTAATTCTAAGATCCAAGATTGCTTTAGGACTTCCTTTCTTAAGGAAGTACATTTCAGCAATTACATTTTCCCATGCTACCAATCTGAGTTGCTGTTTCATCAATTCAAACAGCAAGAACTCTTGACGCAGCCAGAAGCACTTATGACTGTATCACCCAACTGCTAATTTATTGCCTGTCTAGAGTAATTACTGTGCATTACCCATGCAATCTTTACAGCCTTCTTAAAAATTAACTTACTCTTAGTTTCTGAGTCTGAGCTGCAACTCCGTTTGGGTGCATCATGGCAATAAATATAGGAACATCTCCAAGAGGACTTCCTACACCTCCAGCAATGCTCACTCCTAGTGAATCTGCAGGGCTCTGTTACAGTAATGAAAAAAAAATAAGATTTTTCTGGAAAGAAAAACACATACAGAGAACTTTATGCTTGCCTCAAAAAATCACTAAGCACCTCGTCTCATGAAAATCAGAATTCTTGTGTCTCAAGTCGTTTTTTAAGATAATACACTTTGCATCACTTCAAGAAAGCACGGAGACCACAAGAGATGTTTCTATTTCTCAGTGGTAGGTGAAAATTTGCCAATTTAGTTGTATATTTTATTAACTAAGCACAGAATTCAGCATCAGTCCCTTAATTCAGCATAGGAAGTCTGAGCAAGAAAAACCAAAGAGATGGGATTGCTGTCTTTAGTATTGTCTATATCAACTTCCTATCATGAACCTCCCAAACACTAGAATTAAGCTTTATGCTCCCCCTAGTGCACCAGTGTTGAAGAGCAAAACCAGCTGTTTACTACTGCACCACACCTGAATACCTCACTGCAAAACCTGATATTGTAAAACTGGTATTTACAGATTCTACTGGAAAAGAAAATGGCTAAAAACAATCTATGTAATCAAGTAAACCACATGCCAGGCAAAGTCAAATAAATATAAATATTTTGGACCATAAGAAGCCGCCTGTGACTAAGTTCACATGCATAATGAAGGTGACTGAATTTCACAGTTGAAAACCTCACAGCTGTATGTTTCACTAAAAATATGTGTGCAGAAAAATATTAAACACAAAAAAGCAGCCCTCCAACTTTCCCTGACTTCACCAAAACAGAGTTTGGATTTAACTCAGTCTGGTAACAAAATTAGGTCCCATTATCTCTTAGTAAATCTTCCTTCTTTTGCTTTCAACACAGCTGACAAAACGTGACAGAGTAATTCACACTGATTTTACATAAAAATATAGGTAGTGGAGATCATACAGTCCTGACGTGAAAAGATAGACAAATTAATTTCTATTACCATATCAATTCCTCTCTCAAAACAATGAATAGGTCTAGACTTCCTTTCTGTAAAGAAACCTACTGACAACATTTACAACATCTGTTCCTGATATATACCACTTCATGCTATAACTTACCTTTTTTATTTCAACTGTTCTTAGTCCCTGTATTTCAGAAGCTGCTGTCAAATGAATTAAAATAAATTTTAAAAAAAGTTAAAACTAGCATTCCTCCAAAACTTTCCTAATAAAGTTATCCAAACCATTATGATGTTTCTAACTTTCTGCTGATTTGTTACATATATTTTAAGCCAATTTGAAAGTGGTTGTCATTACATTAATTGGATTGAAATACTCCTAGAGTAGGCGAGAGAATCATTTTCTCCATTTAAATAACATTTGGAATAAAACTGCTCAGCATGCTCAAATAGAATAGGAAAAACTAATATTTGCTAGCAATACTTTGGTCAGAAGTAAGTTTGTTCTACATTTAAGCATAAGACAGCTATTCCGCATGTATTTTCATATAACTATACAGTATCTGGATTTTTATGAATGAGACAGCTTGACTGATGATGTATTTAGATTAAATAGAAAATTATGGCTCAACTTAGATTCTCAGCTGATACAAGAATTTGCTAGTTTCTTTTATAAAAAGGTATTACAATATGTATGTGTGATGTACTGAGCAGTAACTGCCCCTGCCATTTCAATTACTAAGGAATCACTTAAAGGCCTACATCACATAATTTACAATATTCTAGAGACAGTAAAAGATCTCAGTTACCAGTTCACATATATAAAATACTGAAAGCACCAACCCCCCCCCCAGACTTACTGGTATTCTTCTTGAGACCACTTTCAAAGACCTCAGGTGCACTGGACCCAGAAATGGGGAAACTGAATGATGAGAGACTGCCACTTCCTTCACTGACCTAAACACAGTGTAAGACTGGGATTAGAGAGCCGCTTCAGTCATACAATTAATAAATGTAAAACTTTAACTAGCTGTATTCAGTGTATTTTCTGCTGTATTTTATTTTTTCTGTGCCCAGTTAAAGCTGATATAGAGAAAATCCACATATTTCTTGGTCACTCTAGAGGGCTCTTTGAAACATCCTTAGACCAATTTAGAGATTTCATGTTTATAACCCCATGCAAAGCTTTGAAGTGCTGCTTCCAAGGGCATGACTAGGCCATTATATTTGCACC
Organism: Manacus candei; assembly: GCF_025592945.1. Classification (NCBI taxonomy): domain Eukaryota; kingdom Metazoa; phylum Chordata; class Aves; order Passeriformes; family Pipridae; genus Manacus; species Manacus candei. Next base: position 1,689,283 of record NW_026138141.1, on the reverse strand, counting down.
TTCTATCATCTCACAGAGATCTTCTAATGCAAGTTAGCCATAATTATCACAGTAGGGACAGAACACAAAAGACAGATCTTTATACATTCTCCTGTGTACTTGTGAATATTCACCTACTGCATCAGCTAAAATTAAGACTACACTCTCCACTCAGCTTCACTCGCACAATTTCCAGAAAGATATTCACTATACCAGCAGGGTAAGTAAAGGAACAACATGGTACCTGGTCAGACTAGTTAGTTCACTGATTGTTACACACTCTTCAAAACATTCAGCATTGTGAGTTTCATCTTAGAATAAGACCAGACAGAGTCTGCATGTTTTCATCTTGTTTGACAATACCCATTTTGAAGAGAGCCTAACATTTCAGTCTTATCCTGTCTAACCCTGCTCACTTGAAACTGTTTAATTATGATTTGTTTTAAAACTATTTATCTTCAGTACTTGAGATCTGCAGACTCAGTTTACAACCAGAAAAAGTTCTAAGGTAACTTGTGAGCTCTCAGAAATGTAGCTCCTACTGAAGAGAATAACAATATGAGCTGCTACCACATGAAAAATGCTTTCAAATACAGAAATTGATATGAGTTTGTAACACTATAACATTAGTCAACAATCAAATAAAAAAGAGAAGCCTGATGGAAAGGGTGCAGGCTTCCTGCTTCTGGTGACCAAGATAATAGTAAAAACATGCAAAGAATGGAGAAATTCACTAAGTTTACTGAACAGTATTCCATTGCATGCCAAGCACTCTGAAAGTAACAAAGAGGTTGACTAACTTCTTCTGGTATTGGTAAGAATTGGAGTTCTGTATGCTGTTCAGGCTGAAGCCTGGAGCAAAGCCATTTCTGGGCTACATTTTTAGCTGGATCCTGTCTATATCAGATACAATATGTTAAAGTGAATGTATAAAAATATGTTCCGAAAAGCTGCAGAATTTTTCCATCTTGGATCACACGGCTAGGCTTCGCGAACGAAGATTTGGGAAGGGCTCATCTTGGATCAGGCACGTGGAAAACCATTGTCATCATAAACCCACTTCTTTTCATTTGCTTTCATTATTTAACCATTATTCCTTCCAAACTAACCAGTTATATACAGTTATATACCTGGCTGCTCTGGGATGTTCTCCTCTCAGAGTGGAAGGGTCCAGCTTTTATTCTTCCGACCTCTAGTCTTACTGTACCTAAGGAACACTAAAGAACCAGTCACTTATAACACACCTCTTCTGTCTACAAAATTAAAGCCTACGACAATATTTAAGTCACTTATCTCCCAGTGGAATAAGAAAAAAATACAGACAGAGGGGAGAGTGATGGACTAGCAACCCTGAAATGAGTCCTTTGGAGAGTTCATGGCAGGACCAGAGACACACAGACTAAGTACACCATGATATTCAATACTGAGCAGGGTATTTTTTTTGATTAACCTGTATTACAATGCAGACATGAAAATTACACAAGAAGACTAACTCTGCTACTTCACAGAGTACCTTAATAAGGAGTAGTTCTGTCTTCTTGGAATGTCAACATCTATTTTCAAGTTGGTACTTTTCAAGGAATAATGAATAATGAAACTGACCATTTTCACAATAAACACTAAAACCAGTGTAATACCTCAAAGTCTTAATCATTATTTCTCTTTATATGACTGAGAACATGGTATTTAAACTGGAAGTTACTCGTCTCTCTCACAGTTTTGAAATTATCTGTTACTTTGGATAGACATCAACACAACTAAAGAAATTTTGGGTAGGAAATTTTCTAAACATCTATCTGTAGTTTAAGTGAACTTTCTGCATCTGACTCCCAGCAAGAAGCTGGGTGATATGGACTGATTGCACATGGTAAAGTCCTTTCGCTACTCTTTAAGCTTTTAATTATACTGTCAAGTATCCACATATCTATATAAAAAGCATTTCTTAGAAGAAAATTCTATCAAATATTTAGAAACCAAGACATTTTTTTGAAGAGACAGATAAATTATTATCACAAACAAGATTTAGAAAATTGAATCTCCAAAATAATATAAGTAGTGTCAAAAGAAGACATCTATCTGCAATGTATTCAAATACAGAAATTTCAAAGTTTTGTTGCTATTCTGCTTTTTTCTTTCACCATGAAGTTGTTAGTGTGAACTTCTGTATACCAAGAACCTAATATAAGTTTGACTTTATTTATCATGTTTTATCTTTATTACCTTAAGAGAGGATCATGTAATTGTCAGAAAAATTCACAGTAATACACCAATATGTCAAAAGCAACTGGACATATCCATTCAAACATGGTTTTCGTCCCTCATTTGCTGTTGTTATACTCTTAGAGTTGACACTAAAAAAGATTTATTACTAAATTGCTTTTTATTTTAAGTTATTCCTTTTTAATGTTGACTTCTCTATGTCCTGGAAAAGACTTGATCAAAGTTTGGGGAAAACCATTCTTTTCTGCTCCTGTTAAACCATACGGACAACTCTTATTCAAAATGGAAAAATGGCGAAGTAATCTGTGTACCTAAAATTACCACATCCTCACATAAAATGCAAACCCACAAATCAGATTTTAAAATTACAACGTGTGAAAGTTGGAAGTCATACTTTCCAACTGAACTGTGAATAAATCAATTTTCATTTAGTTTTATTACACCTTCCCTTATTACTGTCTTCCTGAAATCTCCCATTCGATAAATCCATAAGTCAAGTAAGTGGAAAAACTGATAGTCTTTTCACATGTTGTATTTTCAACATGTACTTCAAATAAACACTTCAAGAACTGGCAAAATTCTCAGACTTAAGACACAGTCTATTGGCCCCATACTACTAAAAATACACTGGAATTTCCCAAAGATTATAAATAATTTTCTAGCAAAATACATTTTAGGCAGTTCAAGAGAATTCACTCCTAAGTCTCATTCTCATAAATGAAAAGAGAATGGATACCTGAATTGGAAATGGTGACTGCGCTTCATTTCATTTATACTGTGTGAACAAAGCCATTGTTAACAATAATCTGTCTAAGGTATTTTTAAAAGCTTCATTTCTCAGGGTTAAGACAATTAATTACAAGTACTACTGAGCACGATGAAGTATTTAAAACATGAATATATGAATGGTAAGTGGGAACTAAGCATCTTCAATTAGATACTCCAAATGCCTGCCAAAATGAAAGAAACTTTCCACAAGAAATGGTATTTTTATTTAGAGGAGAGGTAAAAGTACAGTGTATGAAGAAGAAACACTGTGTTCTTAAATAAAATAAAAAAAGTATACCAGAGAATAATACACTAACAACTTCATTGCCGCAACACAGACTTAGTTCTGGCATTCTCACTATTGAGCACATGCTGAAAATACAGAAGTGCTCCTACATCCCCCTTACTGTGCACTGCTCGCCCTCAGGACCTCTCTACCCCAATAAAAACAAAAGCTCAAGGAACTGTTCAAGATCTGGAAAAATATACCTCTGAATGAGAGTGTTAAGAACCATGACTGTGTGCCTATGTATCCAAGAGACAGCTACAATCACTGTCTGTTAAATTTTATCCAGTGGAACAGTTTTCCATTGGAAAATGCTGACTCAATGGAATCCTTACCATGCTGCATACGTCTCAAAACTCTGGACTGAAAAACAGATGAGCTGGCTGACCAGCTGGACTTCCTGCCAGATCACAGGAAATGCTGTATGTCTGACTTCATTCTGATTTGGAAATAGGGGAAGGATATCAGAAGCACATAATCTATTGAGAATAGAAATTCTGATTCCAACAGCTGCAGATACGAGTTTACTTAGTAAACTCTGAGAAAGCAATTTCTTATACTAAATGCCTTGGTCACTGAGAAATACATTGTAGTATTTAATGGATGTAAGGAGACACTAGACAAACCGAGTTAAAAAAGATTAACATTATCAGATATCACAGAATCATAGAACTGTAGAATCCCAGAATTGTTTGGGTGGGAATGAACCATAAAGACTATCCAGTTCCTACCCATCCTGCCTTGGGCAGGAACATCTTCCACTACACCAGGTTGCTCAGAGCCCCATCCAACCTAGTCTTGAAAACTTCCAGGGATGGGGCATTCACAGCTTCTCTGGGCAACCTATTCAAGTGCCTGACCACGCTCACAGCAAAGAATTTCTTCCTAATATCTAATCTAAAAATTTCTTTCTAATATCTAATCTAAATTTACTCTCAGTTTAAAACCATTCCCCCTCGTCTTATCCCTACAGGCCCTTGTAAACGAACTATGAAAGTAATCACTTTTGGCACAACTACTCCAATGAATTCTCAGTTATTTAAAGTAAGTTCTGAGTATCCTTCCAAAAACGTGAGATAGTTAACTAATTCAAAGTTTGCTAGAGAAAATACAGTGTTAATTTTAGGTTCTTCTATGTAATGGTCTTCTGCCCTATAAACATATGGCATTCTGTACCACCACCACTCCCATTTTCATCAGGCAAAGTATCAAAATCTGAATGTTCTAGACTTCATGAAGCTTAAATCTGAATCCACAGTTCACCTCATTGACATTCCAGTAACAGTCTGAACTCAGTCTGAATAAAATTAAAGCTTTCATAAAATCTGGACTTCAGTTTTTCACTCTAATCCACCTTCTCTTTCGGCAATACCTTTAGCAAAGCTGCAACAGCTTCCTGGTTAGCATTTCGGACATCTTCTCCATTCACTGTCAATATCTGGTCTCCTTGCATCAATCTCCCATCTGTATCTGCTATTCCTCCTTTGACGATGTCTGACACAAACACGCCTGTATCATTCCTGCAAATACATACACAGATTTTGCATTACAGCATTGTTTGAGGGTCATTTTTATGGTTTGCTATTGGGAAGACAATAAACACTGTCTCATTTTTCTGAGTACCGATGGACTAGTTCCTTTAGGGAAGACCAATCAGCTTAGGTACAAAAATGATGTGTTTGGCCTTCAAGCCTGTGGGATCTGAGCACCAGATCATAACAGAAACATGAGCATGCCCAGCAAGTTCCAGATATTGACTCTCCAGTTACATTACTCACCTTTTCCCAACAATACTCAGCCCAAGGCCTTTGCCAGGCTTCTTCTGAAGCTCTATATTGAGCACATCATACATGTCTTCCTCCTTGTACTGGGCCTCATCTCTGTACACAGTCAGACGAACCTTTTGGGGAGTCTGTCGGAGGACATTTATGGCTTCGTCATGTGTGGCATTCCTGAGGTCAATTCCATTCACCTGCAATGAAAGCATACAATGGTAAATTGTGTAGCACCTTCCAGCAGACAAGCAGAACAGACCTTCTGTTCAATGAAAACAAAAGTGACTGTATTGGGTTTGCATGGCCAGGTTTTGGTAGAAGAGCTGGGGCTGCAGGGGTGGCTTCTGTGAGAAGCTACCAGAAGATTTCCCCATGTCTTGTAGAGCCAATAACAGTTGTCTTCAGGATGGACCCACCACTGGCCAAAGCCAAGCCATCATGAGTGACAGTAACACCTCTGTGATTACATATTTAAGAAGGAAAAAAAGTTTTGTGCAGATGAAAATTGCAGCCAGAGAAGAGCAGAGTGAGAACATGTGAACAACTCTGCAGACACCAAGGTCAGTGGAGAGGGGAGGGGGGGAGGTGCTCCAGGCTGAGGTTCCCCTGCAGCCCATGGTGCAGACCATGGTGGAGCAGCTGTGCCCCTGCAGCCCATGGAAGACCATGGGAGTGTAGAGATCCACCTGCAGCCAGTGGAGGAGACCCACGCCAGAGTAGGTGGATGCCTGAAGGAGGTTGTGACCCTGTGGGAGGCCTGCTGGAGCAGGGTCCTGGCAGGGACCCATGAAGAGAGGGGCCCATGCTAGAGGTTCTCCCGGGGGGACTTGTGGGGGACCCACACAGGAGAAGCCTGTGCCTGAAGAACATTGCACTCACCCCATGGAAAAATGATCTACATGGCAGCAGTTCATGGGAGGGACTTATGCTGGAGAAGTTCATGAAGAACTGTCCCCTGTAGGAGATACCCCACAGGGAGCAGAGGAAGGACTCCTCTCCTTGTGCAATGGCAGAAACAACACCTGATTGCAACCCCCATTCCCGTTTCCCTGTGCCACTGTGGAGGAGGAGGTAGAAACTGGAAGGAGGTGTGGGAGGAAGGTGTTTTTAAGGTTTGTTTTACTTCTCATTCTCCTGTTCTGACTCTATTTGTAAAAAATTTAATTAATATCCCCACTTCGAGTCTGTTTTGCCCATGATGGTGATTAGTAAGTGATCTCTCCCAGTCCTTAACTCATGAATCCTTTGTTATATTTTCTCTCCCCTGTCCATTTGCAGAGGAGAGTGAGAGAGCAGCTTTGGCATCCAGCCAGGGTCAATCCACTACAGCAACCAAAGAAACCGCCATACCTCTAATATCTGATCCCCAGCCCACAGTCTCCCATCTTTAGATGCTGCTCCTTCTTCATATACTTCATGGATAATGATTGCTCCCTGTGGACAAAAAAAAAAAATTAAAAATCGCATGTTGCAAGAAAATATCCCATTTTGAAACAAGAGCAACTGAAAATTCCAACTATAATTTATCAATGATAAGCACAAGTCAGATGTATGATGAACAAATATTTAAGAAGTTTATGAAGTTTATTTATGAATCAAAATACTTAGGAAGTTCATTTATACTTTCAATTTTAGAAGTGCTTTTTTCTTTTTTTTTTTCCCTAAACTGGTTTCTTTGTGTCTTTCTATAAATGCTATAGAAAAAAATGACGAAAAAAATCTCTTCTATCAGACACTTTAATTTCATTACTGTTATTTCACTTGAGTGACACACATATTTTTCCAACCAACCAGCAAAGTGTCTGCTCCTCCAACAATGCTCAGACCAAGACCAGTCCGCCCTTTGGAGATGTCAATGGTTGTTTCACATCCAGGAATGATGGGACAAGTAGCTGGGTCAGAGGCTAACATGGCTGGAGTTGAAGATCTGCTTGTGTCTAAAAAACAATTAAACATCCTGGTTACAGTAAGAGGGCTTGGTATTAGAAAAGTGACTTTAAAACAGCATTTTTCAGAGCTCATTGACAGCTGCACACCAAGAGCTGACCCACAGAGAATGATGCTGCCAATTTGCCCTTCCCCTCAGACAAGTACTGTCCTGTAGTTTTATTTACAAGTGTCCTGTTTTCATGCCATCAAGTACCTGGGTCATAGTCTGGACAGACAAAGAAGATATTGTACAAACATATTCTATTTAGGATACAATTTAAGTATCTATATGATGTGTGCATTACTCAAGTTATTAACTTAGAATTGCGTTGCTTAACCAACAACCTTCATCCATCAGTAACATCCTGACTCTCCACTCTAAAGGAGAAGAATCAAATGCGGCTACTTATAAATGGCAAGACAGTCTCAACCATCCCCTTTTCCTGGGAAAAATGACATGACTTTTCTCTGTCATTTTAGGGAATGCCTCTCAGTTCCAGACAGCCATGAGGCACCTGCTGCCCAGTATTTAAGAGGGAGGAGAAGATCCATCCCTCCATTCTCCTGCCTCTGCAACAGGCTAGTGGGAAAGTATAAAGTAGGTCTTCAGGATGGTGGTACAATGCTTCTCTTAGAGGAACATGTAATCCAAAAGTATTAAAAAATGCAACTCACAAGACAGCTGAGTGCATACAAAAGGAGGAAATTTACAAGACAGGTCTTCATTTTAAGGCTACAACCTCAGTGAAGATAAGCACACAAGAAAAACATTACTTTTGACTGCTTCTGGTTCTGGTGAGCTGGAAGCAGGAATAGTTGCTGGAGGCTGCATATTCCTCTTGTCTACTGGGGCAGTGCTGGAAGGGACTGGTGCTGCAGTCAGGTTATCCAACTCCGCTGAATTGATTGTAAGCCTCACTGTAGTTTTGGATGTTTTCAGAAGACTTATAAACTGAAAAAAGAAAAGCTGATGAAGAGTGTAACTGGATTGTTCAGTTGCAAATCAAAAATAAAGCAGAACAACTGTTCTGTAAACTGGAGCTACCAGTTACAATGCTGCAGGTTTACTTGGCAAGGAACAAAGACAAATATTGATGGTTTTTCTGAGAAACTTTTCTCCATGAAACTTTGCCAAACTATATCAGATGAGAATGAGGCAGACTTTCAATGTCCTCTCTGAACAAAAGACTCTATTTATAGCAATTATTAGAAAAACAGAAAACTTTTAATGCTGGATGGAGGTCAATTCTGATCTCACAGAAGTCAATATCAAAACATCTTAAAGAAATGTGCTACTGCCATTCTAGAAGGAATATCCGAAAGTATTATCTGAACTATGGCAGGGAGAGAAGGAAACCAGGGTGTAACACAAAATCTAGTTTAAAGACATACTGAAAAACCTTCAAAATCAACTGCCATCTCACAGAAAAGACACCAAATCCTTCTGAGACTTTACATTTCAGTAGAACTATTTTCAGAAATTACTTACTCAATCTCTCTTTTCTTCCAAAGCCTACCTATTTGTCTACAGACAACTTCACTATCTCTTACTTATTTACTGCTTCAGAGATAGCAGTGCATCAAAGAGTAAGACTGATGCTTTCCTAATTGCCCTTTAACAAACAGAAAGTAATCTACTCATGCCTAAAGAATCACTTTTCTTGGTAGCAAGGCAAGTGCTAGAAAAAACCCTCCTTGATTCATTACAGAATTCAAATTGAGTGTGCAGAGCTACAAGTTAGAAATAAATCTTGTTATTCAGGAACAGAGATATGTTTCTCCAAAGGGTTGAAATACCAGGCTTGGATTATAATGAGGCTGTTACTGCAAACAGTCCCCTTGGATAAGCACAGTTCATGACCTGATTTACCACTGACACAACTCACCCATGTAAATTTACACATATTAAATTTACTAGTTCTAATACTTTTAAAGTGGAGTAGATATGCAGAGTCATTACTGAGCAATAGTTCACGGCTTTTATTGCACTAAGTGCCTCTCAGGCATCAGGTCTAAACCACAGAGAAAATAATATCAGATTTGTAGCACAGAGATAGATGATTCATGTAGTGAATGAATGTAAAATAACAGCTGAGCTTTAAATTTAGACTTTAGCTTATTCTGCAGTAGTTTCCTTATCCAGATAGTGCCAGCTTTGAAAATTAAGTCAGAGTACAGTCATGAAAACCTTGCTGGTTTAAGATACAATCACTCCCACATTAAGCAGTGAGATTTCTGCAACATTCCTGACACTTCAGAGGCACCTTTTCTACAGGATATCCCACAACAATCTCATCATCCACTGCCAGAATCTGATCACCAACTTTGATTCGTCCATCCTGGAAAAAACATAGAATAAAAAATATGAGCTCTGGATGCTACTTCAAAAAAACATTTTTCATTCCCTAATTGAAATTTAAATATTCTCACACCTTTGCTGCTGCACCATTATCTGTTAAGCTCTTAATAACTACTCCATTAATCGTGTCTTCTTCACTAATGGCAATTCCGAAGCCTCCTTGATCCTAGGGCAAACAGAAAAATGCAAATGGTTAAGTACTGTGTATATCAAAATGTCAAAATACATTCACTAAAGACTAGTGAAGCCTGCTGACATAACAAAAGTTAGGTTTTTCACAACGCATCAATATTGTTGTTTTAAACTAATCTATTTCTGAAATAGGTTCCACCAGCCTGCAAACAGTACACTGGCTAGCAAGATAAATCTGAACCACTTCTAAATTCAAACCCACTCCTTCGAAACTTACAAGGTCAATTGCGATTCAGTTGTTATTTTGCATAACTTAGGCAATGATTTTACCTGAGGAACCACCAAAAGTTTTTCAAACAGAACAAAAGACGACTTCTTCCAGAGGCACAGAACAATTGGCAAATTTATGTGAAGTTAAAGCAACTCATGACTCAAAGACAGTCATCATGTGAGGAAAACTTTGGGGTCCATTCACAAATAGGAAGAGAAGACCTCTAGAAATCACTTTTCTAACTTCTAGTAACTAAGAGACACATTTTGTTTCCCATAAGAGGGACTCCATTACAAAAATGGAGGCTAGTGAATACAAGCGTGACTGATATAAATTTAATTTTCATCACATACCTTAGGAAGTTCCACATACTGAATGTTTTTACATGAACTCAAGTCAGAAAAAGCACTAGAGTTTGCAACACTTGCATCAGTCTAAAAGAAAATGAAAATGTAACTGTAAGCAACTATTTCCAACATTTTGCATCAAAATAAAGTAGCTCAAAAACGCTTAAAGTGAGTATGATAATTTTCTAGATTCATTTAAACTGCTGTAACCCTATCAATGGGAAGTCAGACTTACTTCACAGTATAGAAGAATATAAAACGAAACAAAATTGAGCACAGATGTAATAAACTTAGTAGCCCAGAACAGAAGAAGAACTTTGTTTTTCTATTTGGTTTCTTTCTCTTTTATGGTATATTATAAGCAGACAGAGCACTCCTCTATCCAGAACAATGTTAGTATCTTGGTCAAATAAGAAAAACAAATATTTACTTTACCTCTTGATGTTGAAGTGTCCCTGAAGTACTTTGTGAAGCCTCTACTGACTTTGCAGGGCAAACAGCCATCTGATTTACTGCATCTTTATTTCTGTAACAAATTCAGTTAAAGAATGCAGTAAGAAGGCAGTAATATACCACAATATTTCTAAAGACAAGTTTAGGTCTAGTGCTTTATTTTACCTTATTTCTGGTTCTAACAATAGAAGTATCAAAACAAAAAACTCCAAGGCATATTTAACAACTACTAAGATTGTGACCAAAAGCACATATACCTTACCAAAATTAAACAAACAATCAAACAAAAAAACCCTCTGCAAAACTTGAGCACATTAAAAAATAAACCTTTTTAGCCAAACTTTTACCAGAACTTACCTGATAAAGATCACTTTTACTTTAGATGGTGTGCACTTGATTATTGAGGAAGCATTCTGATGAGTCCTTCCATAAAGTATTTGCCCATTTATCTAAAGAAAAGTAGCAATTATTTATCAAAATATTTTAATTACTTATATTTAAACTAATTTTTAAACCTTAAAAAAAAATCATTCATTCCACATCGCTTGCTAAAGCAGCAACTGTATTAAAATAAGAGAGTATGTTGTGTCCTGCTTTCCCTCCCTTCTTACAGTAAAAATATTCACTACAGTTTGATTTCAAACTAACATTGTCACAGTGCTAAAAATGCCATTCTCTGAATTATACTGGGTTGACATGGCACATCATCTATTTTCACTTGCCATTGATCACTTCATGACTGATGTGGTGATAAAGCAGGGCTATGGGAAATTCTAACCATAACAAATATTGAATTGCTTATATCCGGGAATGAGATTGCTATTATTTATTGAATCTCAGCCACTTTGAATCCCTGAGGAAGGCACTTTACACATAAAGGTCTGAACACTGGAACATTTAGCAGAGTTTTAAACTAGATTTGGTGGGGGAAGGGAATGTACTTTTGTGTGTCAGAGAGGAATGAGGAAACACCAACACTTTAAGAAGCAGTAGGGAAATACTTGTAAGTCATCTCAAAGGAATTAAGAAGGGTTCCTCTCAAAAGGTGAAGAGGTCAATAGCCCAGCTCAAGTGCTTTTACACCAATGCGGGCAGCATGGGTAACAAGCAACAGGAACTGGAAACCATGGTGCAATTAGAAAACTATGACCTAATTGCTCTCAGAGAAACAGGTGGGATGAGTTACCCAACTGGAAAACTGCAATTGAGGGCTAAAAGCTCCAGAGAAGAGAGAGGCTGGGAAGGAAGGGTGGGTGTGTTGTGCTCTGTGTTAAGGAATGGATAGATTGTGAAGAGCTGCCTCTGAGGAACAGCCACAAACAGGTCGAGAGCCTGCGGGTAAAAACCAAAGACAGGACCAAAGAGGGACATCATGTGATTGGTGTCCACCACAGGCTACCTTGGTCAGGGGAGCCTGTAGACAAGACTTCTTGCTTCAGATACAAGGAGAACTGTGCTCACAAGCTCTCATCCTGATAGGGATTTCAACCACCCATGTCTGCTGGGAAAGCAGCCAACTGCAAGCAATACAGGAGACACCTGGAGTGCACTGAGGACAACTTCCTGGTTCAGGTATTGGACATACCAACCAGAGGAGAAGCTTTACTGGACCCCACGCTCACCAGTGTGGATGAGCTCATCAGAGAGATTAAGACTGGAGGCAGCCTGGGCTGTAGCAACCATGCCCTGGTTGAGTTACTGATCTCAATGAAAAAAGGCCAGAAAAAGAGCAGAGTTAGGATTGACCCTGAAACTTAGAATAATGAAATACCAGCTGTTTAAAGAATTAGGGGATGAGATTCCCTGGGAAACTGTTCCTAAGGACAGAGGAACTGACCAGAGGTGGCAGCTCTTTGAGGACACTTAGAGCCCAAGTGTCCATCCCCATGTGTAAGAAAACAAGCAAGGAAGGTCAGAAACCAGCATGGCTGAGCAAGGATCTGCTCTTCAGACTGAAGAGTGTAAGGGGGGTACTTTAGAATTAGATGATCAATGGAGCATAGAGGCCTGAGAAAGTAATTATATTAGGATGTGAAACCAACCAGAGTATTGTACAATGTAACTTTATGGCACAAGTTAACTGTAAGGTCCATTGCATTCTTTCAGTAAGTCAACTAGATGTCCCCTATTATCAGAGCTGAGTTCCTCCTTGGCTTAGCTCCCTACTGCAAGATGGATACAAATATCCTTGAAACACAATGCTAGAGGTCGTACATAGGGGGGAGAAAGATGGTGAGAGGAAGATTACGTGGGCAGGGGTTGTTTGCGCCTTGCCCTACAGCAGGGCATGCACAGACTGCTGCTATTAGGTAATGAACAGGCAGTGTTTGGCTGCCACTCAAGCATCCCCTTATACTACGTACTGGCCCTACGTGGTGTAATGTAGAGCTGATAAAAACGGGGTGTCAGGACTGCTGAGTTGAGCGATACTCATCCTTCCATCGAGACCGTGTTGCTCCGTGGGGACGCCCCCGAAGCACGGGTACCAACCAGCTGCTGCAGATCCTGGTAGCCCTGGCCTGTCTGTGTAGGTAAGCAGTTTCTTGATAGGAAACAACAGAGAAAACAAATGTTTTTATATTCTTTTTGGTATCCCTTTAATTCCCTTTTTACTAGTTAATACTGTATTAAAAGCTGTCCGTAGTATTGTTTTAATATCCTTTTTTAGTGTCCCTTTAATTCCCTTTTTACTAGTTAATACTGTAATAAAAGCTGTTCATAGTATTGCATGAATGCCAACCGGTAAAGTAGTTATTTTATATTCTTTTTTAGCTTTTGCTTCTCTTTGCTAGTTTTTATTCTCACTGCAATAAAAGATTTTTTGTAGTGTTTGAATGTCTGTTGTACTTATTTACTTATTCCAGGCATGTATCCTAACAGATACATAAATTGGCGTAGTCGGCAGGATACATGGTGGAATAAAGCAGTACTGTATAGGGAAATTCACTGGTGGAATGCTTAGCCAATGAAGCTGTGTCTGTGCATGAGTGGTGGGAAGATCTTCAGGTGGAGTGCACAGCCTGTAGAGTTGCATCCTCGAATGAGTTGTGTGAGAAGGGAGATTCTCAGGTGGAGAGCATAGCCTGTGAAGCCGTGTCCCTATACGGGGTGTGAAACTAGAGTTCAATTAACCCTGTGTGGGGGGGGGGGGTGCCAAGGGTGCCGATGTCTGTGTTTTATATGTTTTGTTTGGGTTTTTGCCTGTTTTGAACCAGTTTTTGTTGATTAAGTTACTATATGGGAAGTACTTCTGAGCAATTATTGTTGTTTTATGTCTTTTTGAGGATCCATTTAGAGCTATTGTAGAGTGTGTATTCTGTAGTTGGTATATACACAGACTTTAGATTTGATGTGTATGTGTGGTTAGATTCATTTGTGGTGTAAGGGCCACATTTTGTGGATTGCTGTGTATTGTTGTGTTCAGCCTGAAACTGTATTTGTTAGTGAGAACATTCAGTAGATTAAAATGAAGAAGTGATTAGGAGGGTTGGCCGCAGGCGGCAATAAACCCAAGAAAACCACTGCTCCTCCCTGTGAATTAGTAGAATAGGGGCAGGAGTCATGGAATACCTTATGGAATAAATGGGAAACATGTACAAAGATTCCCTCTGAATACTGGGGACAGCAGACCCCTATGGAGGTATTGCAATATTGAGAGCAGCTTACACAAATCCCTACTACTAAATCAAGCATTTGTTTGGAACATGCTGGACGTATTGGGGGTGCGCTGCTTGCTGCATATAAGTTAACTGTAGAAAACTTGCAAAAGGATTTAGAAAAGAACAACAAACTGCAGGAGCAGCTGAATGCTGTAAGAGACACTCAACTGGTACAACACCAGGCTTTACTTGACCTTCAAACTGAAAAGAACAGGGTAGAAGATAAATGTGTTACTTTAGCTGAAAAATATGTTGGAAGAACTATTCGGTGCAGGCAAAGGAAAATAGAATGAAATGACTGGGGGCCACAGGTGCGTGCTGTAGTCACTTCCCCTGATTGGAACCCAGAGAAGTGGGATGGTAATATATGGAGTAGTAGTGATGATTCTGATGAGGATGATTCTATAGAAAATTCAGGGAAGCCATCAAGAACAGATGAGTTGACACAGGAAGTAAGGGCAGCCCCTGTTGTACAGCGGAAGGCAGTGGTGGATAGTCAGGGTAAACAAGTGAGACAGGATGAGATTGTTGATTTCTCCCCAGAAGACATTAACAATCTTTTATCTAAATATTCTGAGCAACCTGGGGAATGAGCACAAATGTGGATGGTTCGATTAATGGAGCATGGGGCTGACTCTGTGATAGTAGACAATGTTGATGACATGAAGTTTTTACGGTTAACTAATGATGCATATGTACAAAATGGTCTTCGGCATTTAAAACAAACACCAGGAGTTAGTAAAACTTTAGTTTCAGTCATTGCTGAAGGTCTTAGTGACCGTTTTACTAATGATGGATCATGGCAGGATGGAAATTCACCCTGGGTAACTCTTCATCAAGCAATCAGGATACTGAAAGGGGAAGCGATGAAATTTGCTATTGAATTGCAGAGCCCCGAACTTTACATGCAACAGCCTTTAACCTCAGTAATGCAAAACAAATTATTAGAAGGCTGTCCTTTACCCTGGAAACCATATATTATTCTGCTGTTGGTGTCTAACCCAAGGGTGCCCACAGAAGAGAATGTAGAGAGGTTGCAGCAACTCAGTGACCTTCCAGGTCTCTCACACACAGACAAAGCAGCCAACCATGGGAATAAATGAGACAATAATGAAAACCGGAGAGGAGGGAAAAGAGAAAAAGGGGAACGAACTAAGTTATTTCAAGATTTACTTAAAAAAGGAGTTCCAAAAAAAGATATTGTTGGGCAGCCAACAGAAGCCTTACGGAGGTTAGCCCGACAGCACCAAATTAGAAGAGCAACAAAACAAGAACAGATATATCTCTGGGTTGAGATGCAGAAGACAATCGATTGGTTCCTTAACACAGATCCAGTACTTTCAGGGTTTGAGGCAGCAAAGGCTAATGCTCCTCTGGACGAGGGGAACCATAAACTTGAATAGGGATGTGGCCAAGCCCCAGTGCAGTCCCCCAATGCTTGCTGTGTTTGTAAGGATCAAAGATCTTTTACCACTTGTACAATACATTGGTCCACTAAGAACAAGCAAACTGTGCTAGCATTAGTTAATATTAGGGCAGAGATCACTATTATTCACGGCAATCCTGACAAACATAAGGGGGACCCAGCACCTGTATGGGGCCTTGGAGAACAGGCAGTTCAGGGGTGTATGCTTGAAATAACACTACAAATAGCAGACAATCCATCAAAACCTTACAGAGTAATGGTAGCAAAAATATTTGAATATATAATAGGGATTGATCTTATTAGAGGAATGGACTTATGGATTGACAACACCCTGTGGTCATTTGGGTCCACGCAGTGGCGCACACAAGCCATGCAAGTAGGGAAGATACAGGAAGAGGCAAACATTCCTATTCGTACGCAAATTGCCAAACTTAAACAGTATAAGATTCCAGGTGGAGATGAGGAAATTCAAACAACAATCCAAGAACTACTTGAGGCACAAGCAGTGAGGTACACTCATTGCCCATTTAACTCCCACATATGGCCCGTGAAAAAATCAGATGGGTCATGGCGAATGACCGTAGATTATAGGGGTGTTACTAAAGCTACTCCACCAATTACAGCTGCTGTACCTACTGTTACAGATTTAGTTCATGAAATCCAAAAACACCCAGGTGATTGGTATGCAGCAACAGATGTAGCTAAAGCCTTTTTTACCATTCCCATACCACAGGCAGCACAGGATCAATTTGCCTTTACCTGGAAGGGTATTCAATATACATTCACAAGGCTCCCGCAGGGGTATAAACACAGTCCAACCTATTGTCACCAGGCTATACATCAAACCCTGAAGCAGCTTCCAAATCTGAACCCCTCAGTCCAGACAGTACAGTATGTAGATTACATACTAATCCATGGCAATATAGAGCAAGAGCCAGGTAATGCTCTTGAGAAAGTAGTAGACATACTGAAAAAGATGGGTGGGCTGTCAACCCTAAAAAGGTACAGGGGCCAGCTATGAGTGTAAAATATCTAGGGATAACTGGCATGCTGGGAAACAAGAAGTACCAGAGCAGACAAGGCAGGCCATAAAGGAATGGCCAACACCCACAACTAAATGAGAAATGCAGCGATTTCTAGGAGCTGTTGGGTTTTGACTGTGGTACCTGCCAGGGTTAGTCACTTTATTAAAACCACTGCACAAAGTGACAAGGAAAAAAGCTGTGTTTGAATGGAGCAGTGAGCAACAGGTAGCATTTGAGGGAGCCAAAAATCTGATACAAGAGCACATGGAATTACACCCCATTTAGGCAGGACCCATTGAATTACAGAGGTCAGGAGAACAACATGTTGCTCTATGGAGTTTATGGCAACTACAAGATGGGCGATGCAGGCCACTTGAATTTTTGTCCCAACGATTTCGGGGAGCAGAGGAAAAGTACACTCCCTTTGAAAAACAGTGAGCAGCTGTGCATTGGGGACTGCTAGACACAGAGGATCGGACAGCAGGACACGAGGTAATAGGACTCTATCTCCAGTAGTATCCTGAGCTCTAGGACCTACAGTAATCAATAAAATCGGTAGTGCACAAGGACATACAATAGCAAAAATGAGGTGGTACATTCAGGAGCATGCAAAAGCTGGGGCTTGTTGCCATGGAGTTTTTGATTTTTTAATTTTTATAGGCTTTAGAAGTAGTTATGTAGTGAATGTAGATTTTAAAGTAGCTGTATTATCCCTCACCCTTTAGCACAGTAGTTTATACATCTTCCCAACACTGCTCCCCTTCCCACATCAATTCCGTTAATTCCGTTAGCTTGTTTAGACTTCCCTCAAGACTTCCCTTAGGCCTTCATGCTGTTTAAGACCATCTGCACCCTGGCCTGGACAACAAGATACCACACAGGCACAGCGACCTTCAAACCCAGAACTTTGGAGGAGCTCCAAGGACTGGACGTGCTGTGACGAGGAGGAGGATGAGGAAGAGGCGGTCCCAGAGCCCCCTGCCTCAATTCCTGGAGGGGTGTGCCGGGGGGCGGAACGGGGCAGAACCAGGGGGCGGACAGACCTGGGATTGGATGGGTTAACACCTTAAATTGTGGAACCCCCTGAACACGGTGCGCGCAACAGATGTATTCCTGGAGCCTGGTGGCTCATTAAAGCTTTCTGCTTTCTTATCTTATACTCTGATTTGCCCCGGAGTTTCTTTTTCAGTAGTCTCTTTAGGCAATAGTCTGGCTCACCGAATGGTGGAAATTGGAATCCAGCACCCTAGAACACCTGGATCTCCTGACTGGGAAATTTCATCCTGCAGGAAATTCTTCGGCTGGCATATTTTGAAGAATTCCCCACAGTGATCTTGGTGAGATAAAGAAAGCAGTCACTTTGGGTAATTTTGCTAGCAATTATAAAGTGGAGTTTTCCCCGGAAATTGGGAATACGGTGGGACTGGGAAGGGAACTTAGACTTGGGCCCAGAAGTTGTAAGAAGTCAGTGTTTTCCCAGTCTGTGGGCGAAAGGGTTTTGCCGGGAAGGGCAGTTGGACTGTCCTTAAGGCTTCAGTAAAGGCAGGGCAGAGAGAAGCTCAGGAGTTTTGTGTTTCATGCTGGCCAGGTACAGCCATGAGGGGAGGGACGCCTCCCTGTGTGGTAAAATAGGTTGTTCTTATGTGAAGCTGTTGGTGGCGCTCTGGGAAAGAACTTTGCACAGTGTTCCTGAGGCTGTGAATTCTTATCCCAGTGCTGTTAAGTTTTTCCTTGCCTGTTTATTTGTCATAATGGGCTGCATACAATCTAAAGAGGAAGAAATCCGTAAGGGGTCTCCTCTGGCTTTGGTTTTGTGACACTGGAGGCATTTGGCTGGCCCTAACATCTTTAAAAAGGCAGAAGTTATGTAAGCTGTCTATACATATATGGCCTTTGTATGGCAGACTCAGAGAAGAGGTTTGGCCGAAGTTCGGCTCTTTTGAAATAAATACAGTGTTGCAGCTTATTTCGATCCTTCCTAAAGAGGAGCGATGGAACGAATTACTGTATGCCGAACTGTTTTTGGCTTTCTGCCAGATTTATATTACAAGCCCCAGAGATGAGGATTTAAACCTTCTAGCAGGCCCGATTTGCGAGGGGGCAGTCCGGGAGCCGTTCTGGCCCCGGGCGCAGGCACACTGGGTGCAGGTCCCGTCGGAGCAGCGGCCCCTCCTGCGGCTGACACTGGAGCAGTGGCGGTGGGGGCTGGGGCCACCCCTGGAACAGGTCCTGCCGGTGCTGCGGGACAGACTGTACCGGGGATGCCTGCTGCGGTCGCGGTGGGGGCCCCGAGGGCCGCTGCCGAAGCTGTCCTGGGACCGGCCAGGCGACTGAGAGAACTACGCTTTGTCTCCCCACCTGTCAAGGCTGCCAGTAGGGTGGGACAGTGTGTTAGGTGATACAGCCGTTTTCTACACATGTACACGATGTCATCATCACCGTGGCTAGGCTTCGCGAATGAAGATTTGAGAAGGGCTTTACCCACATTTGTTACAACCACGCTGGTGGCTAAAAAGGCCAATACGAGACAGGCACGTCCAGTTGCAAAAGGCACACGTAAATTTAAGAAAACCCACATGACTCATTTCAAAGCAAAATAACCGGAGCAGTCGCTCTCCCTCCCAGGCCGTCGGAGTGGGCGCGGTCGCACCGGGACAGGCAGGGCTCGTCCGGGCTGCTCCAACTGGAGCGGGGGGGGGTGACCGTTCCCCCCGCACCTGTGGTTTCGGCCCCTGCCAGCGCCGCGCCGGCGGGTGCAGGCGCGGTTGCTACGGCAACGGGAGCTGCCCCAGGCGCAGGCGCTGTGGCGGCTCTGGAGCCGGCCGGAGCGGGGCCGCCGGCCCCGCCGGAGACGGCGCAGTTGCGAGCTGGGGGCCGGTACCCCCCGGGGCTGGGGGATCCATTCCGGCTGAAGCCGCTCCGGGGACAGTGCCGACTGCCGGCGCGGTTACTGCGGCAACGGGGGCTGCTGCCAGCATAGGCGTAATTGCCGGCGCGGACGAGTCTGTCCCTGCAGGGGCCGACGCGGCCCAGGGAAGGGAGGCTGTAGGGGAGGTGCCGGCCCCTGGGGCCGGCGCAGTCCCCATGGCGATGGGAGGAGGAGCAGGGGCGGTGCCTGCAGCCGGGGTCCCTGTCCCAATCGACACGAGACCCCCCAGCTCCGCTGCCCCCTTCCCCCTCGCACCCCGCTGTCCTTTATGGTCCGTACCGTCCCATCGGGTATGTGGGCGGCGCGGTCATTCCGACTGCCTCCTTTTGGTACGCAGGGTTTCCCATTCCGAAGGGAGGGGGGCAGCGTCCAGGGGTGTTCCCAGCTTTTGCCCCATACCCTCAAGAACTAGGCATGCCAAGGAAAAGTAAATAATTCTCGGGGCAGGGTCTTCCTTGCTATGACCCCTCAAGCGTGAAATGCGAAACTCGAGACAGTCATCTCACTGACACGGAGGTTTCTGGTGAGGAATCAGGTAGTAACTCAGAAGAGGGGAAACATCCCGTAGCAGAACCAAGAGCAGCAAACTGGTCAAAGATGTATAAGGGAAAGCAAGACAAGACTGACTCCCCAAAAAACCAGTAACTGCCAGGAATGCTACAGACACAATGTCCACCACAAAAGTTGTGGATGCAATTGCCAACATGATAAGGCAAATAATAGGTGTTCTTTCTGTAAAAACAAAGGATACTGGAGAAGGAGTTGTCCAGATTTGAAGAGAAGGGGATCGGAAGATTCTTCCCCAGCAGAACCTCTGGTTGTAGCTAAGCTGGGGGAATAGAAAAAACTATCTGTTGACCACTGTATTCTAAGACTGTTTCAGGCTCACAGCCTGTGAATGTCTCTGCCCTAATTCAGCTAAGGGGGCTGTGGGAAAAAAAAACGAAAGGGGGGGTACTCTTTTGTTCTGAGTGTGAACTAACAATGTGTTAGAAGTTGACTGTTTACAGAAAGTCCATTGCAGCTGACAGACCTGAAAGCTGTACCACCAAAACCCAGGGTGGGAGTAAAATGGGTGAAAATAACTTTCGTGCAGAAGTGAATGAATGCTTTAACAACTACAAGTGAGATACACCAAGACAAGGAATTTTGGACTGCAATAAGAATTCCTGAAATGGGTCAGGAGTAAGTAAACAAGAAAGATCAATATAGAAAAGCTTCTGACACGGTTAAAAACTATTGTAAGATCAGCCTGTGACTTCCAAAGGTGGTACATATCCAAGAATCAAAACAGTGCCATGACTGTTGTATTTGTTTTGTTATCTTCTGTCCTATGCTACTTTTAGGCTTCTCTTACTGTTAGTTTAATTGTAGAAGAATTGAAAGCTTACATTGTTTTTGCTACAATGATTGTTTTAAAGTTTGTAATGTTTATATTTGCATATATCTTGTCCCAGCAGTTTAACAGCAGTTTGTAAACACTGTTTGAAACATCTGTGTTTCCTTGGCTGCTGCAGCTTGTGAAAGAATTCCTCCTGGAGGGATGGTTTGATGGAAAGTCCACACAGGATTTCCGTGTGATTGTGAGATCAGATTTATATACCTGATGCCTCTAAAATGCTTTCTCACCCAGTGTCATCTAGAAGCAAGTGAACGCTGAGTTTCACAGAAGAGAAGTCCTGTGTTAGGGGGGAAAGAGGGGTAAGAAGGCGGCTGCAGCACTGCAACGGCACTGGTTCTGTGGACTCCCCCATGGGACTCTGAGACCTGATTGGCATCTTGCCTGCAATCTTTGAGACAAACTGGTAACATGGTTGTTGGGACAATTTCTTTAGATTGCTTAAATGGTTTGCTTAGAATCGCTTCCTAGCTTTATTATAATATAGCTGTTTTGTTAGTATTCACATACACATGAGGATGCTTTTATCCATGGAAGCAAGAAGTACCTGCACTCCAACTCCATGAATTAAGGATGATCGACTGCAGTCTGGGGCAGACTGTGGCAGGATGGCCTGTCCCCTGATAAGGCCTGGAATCTGTCCAGAGAGTGCAAACTCCCTGTGATGAGCTACTGGCACTGCCAGGGTGCTGTTTGGTGTTACATCCAGATGCAGCCTGCTTCTGGTAAGCTCCTGACTGGCCTATTAGATCTGTGACTGGCAGTCAATCACTTTATATGATAAAAGCACAAGTTCCTCTCACACAGTCAGGATGAACGAATTCCAAGATTTGGGGTTCCTGTGAGATTGTCATCAGACAGAAAGTCACACTCCATCGACTTACAAAACACAAATAAGCAGGGTTTGTCAAGAAACATCTATGATGTGGGTTCAGGCCTTGCGTATAGCCATATTAAAGATCCATATACAATCCAAGGCAGAAAACAACATGCTCCCTCTTTGCATAAAGGAAGGTTATTTTGCAAGATTGTTTAATAGTTTAAGCTCTGCTTTGCAGGAACTGCAGAGATTCATCATGTCATCTAGGCCTATGGGACTGGACACTCCTGTTCATCTGTTCCAGCCCAGAAACTGAGCCTATGTAAACAATGAGACCGAAACTCCCACAAGCCAAACAAAAGAACTGTTCCAAGTTCAGCAGACCATCTCCATCATGGTCAGAGTTGTTGGCAAAAGCTCTGGATTTGCCACTCAGAAAGAAGAAAACCTCTGTTCCTGAAACAAGTGAAGCAACAGAGACTGTTACAAGGACTGTTAAAATGATGTTTAAACTTTTTCTGTGTGTATTGTCTAATATCACCAGTAACTATGAATTGAGTTTAGCACCAAAATTTACATTTGGCTTTAGTAAAATGCACCCAATATTCTTCATGAATGTGACTGCTGAATTTGCACTATGGATTTGGCTGAAATTTGGCAACAAGTTTAAATTATATACATTGGGTAATTCCTGAAGATGTCTCATTAGGTTTACAGAGATATCTTCTACAGACTTACTTCATGGTTACCAAACTGGACCAGATATTCATGTTAGTTGTATATAGTGCTAGATCTGCATAATAGCTTGTTGTTAGTGTTGTAAATAGTCATCTTACTAGTATGATGTTAAGTCGTAGAGGCTAGACAAGATCTTTGAGTCTTGTCCAGTCTTTAAAGGGGGGACTGTTGCTGTGGAGTTTTTGATTTTTTAATTTTTATAGGCTTTAGAAGTAGTTATGTAGTGAATGTAGATTTTAAAGTAGCTGTATTATCCCTCACCCTTTAGCACAGTAGTTTATACATCTTCCCAACATTGTTCCCCTTCCCACATCAATTCCGTTAATTCCGTTAGCTTGTTTAGACTTCCCTCAAGACTTCCCTTAGGCCTTCATGCTGTTTAAGACCATCTGCACCCTGGCCTGGACAACAAGATACCACACAGGCACAGCGACCTTCAAACCCAGAACTTTGGAGGAGCTCCAAGGACTGGACGTGCTGTGACGAGGAGGAGGATGAGGAAGAGGCGGTCCCAGAGCCCCCTGCCTCAATTCCTGGAGGGGTGTGCCGGGGGGCGGAACGGGGCAAAACCAGGGGGCGGACAGACCTGGGATTGGATGGGTTAACACCTTAAATTGTGGAACCCCCTGAACACGGTGCGCGCAACAGATGTATTCCTGGAGCCTGGTGGCTCATTAAAGCTTTCTGCTTTCTTATCTTATACTCTGATTTGCCCCGGAGTCTCTTTTTCAGCCATCTCTTTAGGCAACAGCTCGAAACTTACACACACTACATGAGCAAGTAAGCAGTAGTGTCAAGGATGCCAGTCTTCAAGAGAAAGAAAACCAGCTTATGCAAAACATACAGCTGAGACCAGTTCATCACTGGATGGGTGTAACCCAAAACTGTGTATTCTATAGCCTTCCATGCCATTTCCCAGAAACTGTTATCAATGAACCATTTACACTATCTGCACATAGAGCCTGACTCCTCAGGCTATAAACTAGGTGCTAAGAGGCCTGCGAGATAGGAGTTGCTCTTGTCCTCACACCCATTAAGGAACCCCCCACCCTGAGGGAGGTACTGAGCATTCCTGCCTGAACTGGAGGATATATAACCTTGGAGTCTTGGGACCTTTTTAACCGCTTGTGGGATCCAGAGGAAGACTGCAGATCACCGCTCTCAACCAGACTGCAGACCACCACTCTCGACAGGACTGCAACCACCACTTTTCAACCAGACTGTAACCACCACTCTTGACCAGACTGCAACAGCACTCTCACCAACAGGTTTTCCCCTCTCCTTTTCCTTTGGACTCAGGGGGCTCAAAGAACACCACTCTGTTCATGCCCCAGGGTGCTGGGTTATATATTTGGGGTTTGTGGGTTAAAACCAATTGTTTGTCTGCATAATCATACTTATTGTATTATTTTATTAAATTGTTATTCTGATTTATAATCTCTCTTTTGAGTTGAGTTCATTTCCTCTGCTGGTTTACCTTTAAACCAACACAAAGAGTCAGAAGAAAATGCACAGCCTGAACCAGGCATAGATGACCAGGGAAGAGTACAAGGATATGATGCAGCTGCGTAGGGATGGGATCAGGAAAGCTAAGGCTTGGAATGGGACTTGGCGAGGGAAGCAAAGAGTTATCAGAATGGATATTATAGGTCAGAAAAGAAAGGCCAAGGAGAGTGTTCCCTCCTGACAAATGAGAAGGGAATGTTGGTGACAATGGATATGGAGAAGGCTGAGGAACTCACAAGTTCTTCACCTCAGCCTTCACTGGCAGTCTGGCTTCCCACATCTCTCATGTTCCTGAACCTATAGCTGGAGGTTGGGGAAGTGAAGTCAGAACAGGTCCAGAAGAGGGCCACCAAGATGACCAGAGGACTGAAGCACCCCTCCTGTAAAGACAGGCTGAGAGTTGGGGTTATTCAACCTGGAGAAAGCTCTGGGGAAACCTCATTGCAGCCTTCCAGTACTTAGAGGGAGCTTATAAAAAAGAGGGAGAGTGACTTTTTACATGGGGTGGTAGGAGTATGACAAGGGGCAAGACTGAAACTGAAAGGAAAGTTTTAGGTTAGATGTCAGGAAAAAATTCTTAATCCAGAGGATAGTGAGGCACTGGAACAAGTTGCCCAGAAAAGCTGTGGACGCTCCATCTCTGGAAGTGTTCAAAGCCAAGCTGAATGGGGCCTTGAGCTACTTGAGCTACTAGTTAGTGGTTGGCCATCCGTCCCATTGCAGGAGACTTGGAACTAGATGATACTTAAGGTCCCTTCCGACTCAAGCCATTCTATGATTCTACATTTAGTATCTGAAGTTTTGACCTGACAATCATTGTCTTCATTTGGCATGAGCAGGCTCACTATAACACCTTGAAGCACCTATGAATTCAGATACAACTGGACATATCAGTATGAATTTGCAGACTAAGGCTATTACTTGCTCACATTTTATTAGCTGCCTTTTTTTGGAAATGGAAAACCACAGTGGAGAAGTCCATTTTAAGAAAAGAGAAATGACTGGAAAAGGACAGCTTGGACCCAGACAAAGGGAAAGTAACACAATACACACAGGTAGTATTAATAGAAGCAGAGACACAGTGAACAGTGAGCAACAGATGCAAATCACTGAATTGAGGGCTGAGCATAACAACAATTGCTCAGCTTCTAAGCAGGCTGTGTCCACCAGACATGGTCACAGGAATACTGAGACCTGTCATTTACAGTGGAGTTGACAATCCAAATGCAGCACTTCCTGCGGTGTTTGCCATAGGCTTGTGGAAAACCCTTGTTAGGCTGCCAGGTGGGGGATGGGACATGACCCACAACAGCTGATGGACAGCTACTTGGGAATACAGGAAGCAAGCTCAGATGTCTCCTCTCAGAAGGGGTTGAGATAATTTCTTAGCATTAGTCTGTAGGTCTACAATGTGGACAGTAAGCATGAAATCACATGACAGCAGACTCAGACAGATGTGTTTCAATATGTCCTCAGAATACTCCATAACTGCAACATGAAGATTTTAAAAACAGATGTTTCAAGAGAACTGTCAAGCAGGTAACACTGGGCTTTTCAACTAAGTTCCCTCCATGAGACTTGGTCCACGGCACCACAAATCTTTTAGTTTCTTTTTTAATCTGCAACTACCAGGCTATATAATTTACCCTCTTAATGTCAAGCTTTGTTCAGACTCACCATTCCCTCCCCTGTACCATCTCCCCAGTACATCTGCAAATACCTCCACATACAGCTTTGAAGTTACACAAAGCATTTCTGTGATGGTAATGTTACCTATGGCTATCAGAAAATGAGAAATGCTATAGCAGAGAAGACATCTCCAGGTATCATCAACTGAGCTGTGGTAATACAGAAATATCCTTTATGCTCATATACCTATTGGAAATGTTAGCTGCATATTTAGTCGTTTGGTCATTTCACTCCATTAGAAAACAGCACCCGAACATGTAATGATTAGAAGTGTATAATAAAAATGGATCTGTTCCTGTTTCCCCAATTTAATTTCCATATTCTGTGTTACACAACATAAAAATATTCTGCTATTATCACACTTCTATAGCTAGGGGAGTAATCAGAGAGGTCTGGAGCACTCCAAAACAGATGGACTAAAGGATTTAAGTATTTTTCATAGTCTGCAACTCATTGCCCTTCTATATGTCTCCATAACCTCAAAACTGCTGTTATCCCCCATTTTTTCCATTTTAAATACACAAACACACCTTTACTTAGCACTACTATAGCCAGAAAAGCTGCAACTAATTGGTTTATATCAGAAGGAAAATCTCGTAGCATAGTGATACATTGGATAAAAAGTTCACTGAAGAACATCCATATTGCAGAAAGAATCCAGTATCTTACTGCATTTTAAATCAGTATGTTTGGGTTTCAGTATAAATTGAAAAAACTCACCTCTAGCAACTCATCTGCAATCTGTAACCTGCCATCTTTTCCAGCTGCTCCATTAGGATCAATTCCCACTATAAAGACACTCATCCTGGATCGGTCTTTGTTACCAGCAAGACTAAGTCCCAGACCTGTCCTTCCTTTTTCCAGCTCAATCATGTGTAACTCCCCTGGTAGATTTCCATAGCGCTGCACGATCTTTTCTAAATGTAAAAGTGTGGGCAGCAGAGGTTGGATTTATATTAGAAAGTTTCACAAGTCACCTAGAGTCAAGATCAGTGTCCAGTGGGCAGTATCTGACAGAAAAATCACAAACTGGATGAGAAAATTTTCAGTGTAAACCACACCTTCTTTTAAGCTAAGCCTTAGGTGATTTACAATATTATTTCTAGTTTCCTGTTTTCCTTACAATTTCAGAAAACATTAAAACTTTTCCTAAAAAAAGACTTTTCACACATAAAAGCAATAATATTCTCTCCAGTAATGCCTTCAGGTAACAGAAACTATCACATCAATCATTGTCATCAGTTAATAGGAGTACAATGAAATTCTCGGAGTAGTACTACATGTGAAACAGCAAATTTAGACCATGGAGGAAAACAGAGATTGTAGTACAATGATCAAGAAAAAATGCGTTTCATATCTTACCATGACCAAGCACAACTAAAAGAGCAACACTTAACATCCAAACCACGAAGCACATGATAAAGAAGCAGTTCAAACAGGATGACCCCGCTCCCATATCTTATGCAGTGCTATTTTAACACCGAGTATTGCAAACATTATCACAAAGGATAAACTTACTCCAGCTGTAACCAAACTCATCCTCCTTCTCCACATCTTCTGGCACTCTGGTGGAACATGACTGTGCAACATCACAGCTCATTCCTGAAAATGCTGAAGGAGGGGGCAGAGGCAAATTACAAAGTGAAGTCTTTTCTGGTTCTACATTGGACTGACCGAATGCCTGTGGAGAATAAAAAAAATGCAGTGGCTAAGAAAATGTATACTCTGTGTAGGGCAAACTAGTATACAAAAACGTCAAAATGGTAATGACTATGGCTTTGAAGTTTAAATATCAAGCAACTGAAACTCTAAATTAATAACACAACACAGAAAGGCTGAAAGAGATCATAGACAGAAACAAACACCAGGCAAGGTAAGAGATAACATCACTCCAAAATGTATTTGGAAACAAACAAAACTCACAATAAAAGCCCAATTCAGTAAAGTTTTATGTGCCACTTTATATTTCTGAAAAAGTCTCTTACAAAGACTCAAGTGATTTTTTTTTTTAATGCTCTAATTGCAAAAGACTTATACCTCATTTTATTTTTAAAAGCCACTGCATATAATTTCTTCCTATCATATGCTTTGGAAGCCAAATACGAGGAAAGGGAAAGGAAACAAAAAACTAGATGCTTTCAACAATGCCTCCAGGAAAAAAAGAATAACTGGCATATTAACTGAAAGGAAAACTAAAAACCAAAATGAAACAGATGATAATTGACGAAATCTACAGTGATTGGACTTTTTCAGTCTTATTTACTAGTTTCCAATAAAGTGCACAGAGGAGATCAAACAAAGAAAGATACATATTAAACCACAAGAGACAGATACTTTTAGTCTTGATGTGGTCTATTCATATTCATAAAAAAGTAAGAAGTACAAACACACGACTACTGCAATGTAATGGTTAAATGCCCAAATCCGCAATATGGCAAGCCTCCGTTCAAGTAATTTCCCCTGAGGAATATGGACTCTGATCAGGGATTTTACTAAGTGTTTTTAATTTGTATGATTTTGTCTTGCTTAGAGTAAACATCTAAGCAAGAAATTTGTGTCTGAATATCATAATTCTGAAGCTTATGCATGCCCAAGAGACTTGATACTGGAAGATCAGCTATTGATATAAGCAACAAAAACTTTAAAAGAAAACCAACTATTTTTCCAACAGTAGAATTTTCAGGTGTGTTGCCCTAGCTTCATAGCCCTGTTCTCATCATTTCAGCTTTCACTACTTCCATTAGCAAAAGTCTGAATACAGTATTTCAGATTGTGTCTCTAGGTGCCAAAAACACTCAGATAATTTCTTCATCAAAGGCAACCGACTGAAATGAATAACAACATACATCTTCCAAATTGAACGTGTTGAAAAACTTAGGAAGTTACCAATTTAGTCATATTGAGATTTAAGAAAGGTCCCATCTCCCAGTGAAGATGACTTATCTGAATTCTGTAACTCCAAAGATTTAAAGAAATTGCAAATGCCCTGTTTCAGTTCTCTCATTCTGCTTCTGCTTGAAAAACATTTTCCTTTCATTTAGGAACTTGTTCTAGGAACTTAACTAAGAAGTCATTAAATGTTAAAAGTGTGGGAAGTTTTCATATAACACCCAAACTAATAATTTTTATAAAAAATGCAAATAAATGCTATATGACTTCATATCTTTAGTAACCTTGTCTTATGCTTCCAATCTAAGACAATGTCATCCTGCTGAGATGATACCTAGCATCTCAAAACTGAAGCAGCAAAATTCTAGCAAAGACACTGTCACCCATCAGAATGAGAGTAGGGTGGAAACCCTATCTAGTAACATTCAAAGTGATTTTTCACAATCAAAATTCACGTGTCCACCATAAAGAAAAGTTGTAACATACCTCCACGTATCAATGAGGAGTGAAAGGGAGAGTAATTCTAGAAACACTATTTTTTCAGAGTGCTTCCTAGAGTTTAACTAGAAAGCTACATAATATACTGAAAAAATGAGGAAATACAGTGTTGTGGTGGGTAGACCTTGGCCAGTGGCCAGCTGCCCATCAAAGCTGCTCTATCACTCCCCTCTTCAGCTGGACATGGGAGAAAAAAACAAGATAACAGGCACCCCATAGTCCCCACAGCTACCACCACCTTGGGGGTAGAGAAGGTATGTGTGAGTTTTGATAATTCTAATGCCAGAATAATGCCTAATGTTGTAACAATGATAGCAGTGGTTTTTGTGACTAGTGGTATAGTTATAGGAGGGGTTTTTGTAGGGGAGATACACCTTGCCACACAAACCGATAGCAAGTGTGAGAGCAAACCAGATCAGCAAACCTTACAGTAGTCTCTCTGTTTTAAAACCAGAATTAACATATTAATTTAGGGGTACTCTTTGCAAATGACAGTGTCCAAGAACAGCAAATTTAATGAAAACATGACTAAAAAAAGGTCAAGGACCTCTGGAAGATCTGTAAGGTATGGATGTATGGCTGCATCCTGACAGATTAACATTTATTAACTGCAGCCACCATAATCTGACTGACAAAAAATGCTTCTTTCCGTACCTTTGTACACATGTACCTAAATCTGAATATTTCTGAAGGAAATGCTGAAATGAAAGTAAAAGCAAGGCTCCTTTGTGGGAAGGGTGAAAAGCATGCTACAATGCCATTTGTGTGGAGGGGAACACATCCTGCCTCCAAAACTCAACCTGACGCACGTGCACAGCCAGAAGCAGAGGCTGGCCTCCACAGTTTACACACACATAAGACACACATAAGACTTTTGCTCCCTGAATCGGGCAACACACAGAAAACCTAAAATACTTTAACTCATGAAATACTTTCAGTGTGCCACAGCACAGTATTTCATTTAAAATGCAAAGCATCAGAGAGTGCATGAACCAATTCGGCTACCAGGGTCACTCTGATCACAGCCAAGCAAATATTGAAAATGGCAGCAAGTCTGGAGCTTGAAAAAATGAAGGCACAGGCAGAGGAAGAAGCAGTACTCTGGAAGGTATCACAGGCCATGTACAAATGTAGAGCACACATACAGTAGGACCCACTGATGGGAATCAAGACAAACCTTGAATGGTGTGGGAGCAAAGGGGTTAGTTGGGGAACAACGGAAGGTAACCCTAACTGGATTCGATACCTCCTACAGTAACAGAAAACAGCAATCCACATGTTACAGCACCTTTGGCAATACACAGTACTGTTAATGAATAACTCGTTTTCAATTATGGATTCATTTTACTAATTGCAGCAACTTTATTAGTTCTATTTATAAACAGACAAAAGTATTTAATGGTTATTAAGGACCCTGATTCAGCAAAGTAACTTACTGTACATGAACCTTAGTTCAGCAAGAGAACAGAGATGACAAAAGGCCATTCTTATATTAATGCTAAAAAAGAAATTACGCAGAAACTGCAAGACCATTATGTATTCTTTTAAAATATGTGCAATATTTTTCAGAAATACTTTTGAAAATATAGAAAATACAAGCCATCATTTATATTACATATCTGTTCCCTTTCCTCAGATACAAAACTGTAACAAACATGAAAAACAGTTTTAAGAACACACATGCAATTATATACTACATGTATTATCACAGATGTTCATTGCACATATGATGTATTTGACAACATGGGAAAACAGAAGGGCACAATCACTTCCAAGATGTAAAACCAGCTAGAAATTATTTTATTAAATCAGAAATGCATGCAAAGAAGAATTAAGCTTTTATTTATTACTGTGTTAGAGGGTAACTCTGTTCCCATTGTGAACAACATGCAGTAAGCACTAATAACCAAAAAAAAAAAAAATCTAACTTTTTTAATATTTCCAAAGATGTCAGCATCTTGTTCATGGTGCATTAAAAGATTTTTCAAGAAGTAGAGGGAAAATATTTTCAGCATCATAAACTGAAAGCTGCTAATGTTTGGATTATTTCATGCAAAAATAAAAGTAAGATATTAAAGTTGTAAAGTTTTAACCACGTAAAAGAAGTACATAGCAGCAAAACACTTCACACACTGATGAGAGAGTTACACCCATGGGGATACTTTAACATGTACCACAGGGACTGATCTTGTATTTGAGAACCTACTCCTTTGGTTGCTCTGAATAGCTCAGATTTTGTAGTTATGACTAATAGAGCTGGCGTTTTCCACTTCTCTATAACTTTCCTTTGTGTCATTTTAATTCCCACTCTCATCAGCATAGTATTTTACCCAAACTTGTATAAAAGAATTTGAATGCAGGGAGACACAAATGGCAAAGAAGCACACATATTGTGTTTGGTGAGTCAAAAGCAGACAGTGTGTCATCCTCCCACCTTGCTGGTGTTGAACTGAGAAGAATCAGCAAATGGGTTAGTGCTGCTGAAGACACCTGGCCTACACAAAACACTGTTCTGCAGGAAAGATGGAGAAGAGTTCTAAAAGGAAAGCATAATAGAAACTAAGCAAAACCAATTTTAAATGAACCCTTTATACTCATGAAGCAAAACATATTTATGTAGTTGTTTGGGCTAACTAAACAAGGTCCACTTCCTGCACTTTGCTACAGATAGGTGAAAGTGGGCAAAACTGTATTTGCTCTGTGTTTCTATCAGCTTTGTTTAGCATAGCATAGAGGAAAAGCATTGATGCTCATATCTGTTCTCTACTCTTCACAAAGTACAGCAAGTAGAGAATTGAGTAGCACAAAGATGAGTAAATTTATGTGCTATTTGTACAATTTTGTACAAGCATATTTACTTCGCAGAAGAGAAGGTTTAGTAATATTAGGCATCTCTAAGCAGCTTTCAAATCTAATAATGACTTTTACTGAACACTTTGTATATGAGTGCATGCACCTATAATTGCCTGAATTTATAGTTTATTGAAACTAAATTCTCTGGTCTTCTGTTTTAGCGATGGAAGGTATTTCCTCATTATTATTTAACATGAAAACAGTTTACACATTTAGACGAAATTAAAGGATGTAATTTGATCATTTATATTCCTTACTCAGTTTTTGTACTGTACTCTATTTTGAGATCAAAACAAACTTAATTAAAAAGGACCAGCTCTGATCGCACAGTTTGTTGGGAATATACCATGTATACATGATACAGATGTATCCATCTGTCAACAGCCTACAAGTCTTAGGTCTGTAAGTGAAACACTGTGGAAAACAAGAAGTATGGTAAATGGAATGTGAAAAGCTTGCAGGATCGTTTATATCGAGAGTAATTTAATCCAAACGTACACTGTTGTTTAAAAATTTTCTTAAAGCATTTTGCTTTTTTCTAAATGCTTCTGAAAATAGTAAATGCATCCCTAAAAATTTATTTTCAAATACTGTATTGCAAAAAAGTAATGTAATTTGATAAGACAATATAGGTCTTGACTTTACTGTGTCTTCAGCAGTGAGAAAGCAATGCCATGCATGAACAAGTTTTCTCACTGTCAAGTCACTCAAAGTCAACAGACTGTACCCCTAAGGTACAGTAAGATTTTTTGTTTACACACGTCTTTTAGAGAAGTTTGCAACAAGTAATTTGTTACTGTAATGATCCTATTACACTTTAACACCTGCATTTGTCATCTGCGTAAAATTTTAAAATGTATCTTGATGGAATTTTAGGAAACTAAGAAAAGCATCACAAACCTTACATATATCAACAGTGAAATCCTAGTAAAAGAGGAAACAAATGTCAGCTACAGTCATTCAAAAGCTTGCCTTTTATATTTTTCATGATGGCATGGTTCCTAAAATACTAGTCCAAATTCTAATCCATGCAACAGTATTGTGTCAATATGGACTGACTACTATAATAAAATATGGAGCATTTGAGTTTGCCTGAACAGTTCAGTTTAGCATACCTTCTTGCACAGAATAAGAAAAGCAAAGGTTAAAATAAAGGGCATTTTCCCTTTTGCTGTTTTTTTTATTCAAATCAAAACCTAAATTAACAAGATTTTTTTTTTTATCTTTTTTTTTCTTTTTTCAACTAACTTTTGTTCATAATTTTATTAATGTGTCCAAGATGCTAAGGTATCAGAAACTAGCTAGCATTTCCTATAGCACAATGCTGTAGGCATAATACTATGGCATCATAATCACAGTGACATTTTATTTCTTACTCAGAAATAACCAGAGCAGTATTGGTATGAAACACGGACTCAGTGGGTAACTCCTTATTAGCAAAATTATCCTTTGCTTAATTAGCTATTAGCAAAATAGCTTTTCAAAGCCCATTTGCATTACTTGGACTATTCTGGAGTACTCAGGATCTCTTTATCTGCTAGATAAGCCTCAATGAAAAAAACAAAGCAGAACTAGACTCCTTAGCTACATATCACTTGAAACTGACTTCCTGGCTAAATACAACCTGTATCATATTAAATATAGCTACTCTGTGCAGGCAGCTAGCTATTTGGGTGACTGCACATGAATGAAACCAGGAAATTTCCTTATAAGATCTCATTATAAAGTACAGATGCAAGTTTCAAAAGATGAAGATAATAAATATAATGCCATTTACAAAGATCACAATGTAATGTATGTGTACAGCAAGAGCAATTGCAATGTTTCTTCTTACAGAGAAACAAGGGTTTGTTAGTACAGTCAAAAAAACCCAGCAAGCTTAATAATTTGAAAATAGAACAAAGAACTACAATTAGAAATAAGAAAGGAGCATTCTCTAAACAAAAGTAAGTTGTGATAAAGTAGTGGCATCACTCCCATCCCAACCTGGCCTAAGCATTCAGCAGTGGCAATTCTGTTCATATCACAGCAAACACAAAAGCCTTATTTTAGTAGTTTGAATATCAAAAATCAACATTCAACAGAGCTTTTTCATGCAACTTTACCTTAGATGACTGACGATAAAATGGGTTAGTAGTTTTCTGCCCACAGGGAGCAGAAGCTGAAGAAGGGCTATAAAGAGACTCTGGCTGGGGAACAAGAGTTATGAGACAACTAGTAAATAAACATGCAGCTTACACAGACTCTACAAAGAGGAAGTTTAGTTTCTAGTGATGCAAGCAACTTATATTAAAGCTCAGTAGCTTTTGTCTGCAATGTCCATGCAGCTTAGTGACAGAAAACTTCTGTGTACTTCTAGGTCCTTTCATTAATGTCCAAAGAATTTTTTAACAGGTGCTGTATTTCTGCATGCGCTCCTCAGACACGCTGTCAATCTCTAAGAGTTGGTTTTAGTTAGACTCCTACTCTGCCCCCCAACAAATTATCTTTCTTGAGGCTTTTCAAAATAGTTTGTGGACGGCGTGATGGAGGGTAATTCCAAATCCAAATCGATTTCATTCTAAATGGAAATAATACTTAAATCAAATCTTTGTTCCTAAAGTAGCTGAGATGGCACTTTCAGGATTAAATATCCCATTCCCAAACACCACCATCTTGAACATTTGTTTCATTTATTACTATGTATTACATCTCTTTCAATATTCTTAATGCTTACCCTTGGTCTGCTTATAATGCTCTGTACCATAAAGACTACAGGATTGCCTGCCTTCCGTATGGCTTCCACAGCTTGTTCATGGCTGGCATCTCTGAGGTCAATTCCATCCACCTGTAATTGGAAGGCCTCATCTTAACATTGCAAGAAGCTACAAGAATCATGAGTCAGTTCTGAGTTTTGGTTAGGAAACTTTGACTAAAATCTGAGCCCAAATCTCTGTTTCTAGTGGAAAGCTTTCTACTAACTTGGCCTAAAGTCCCTCACACACAGGTTTGAGATTTCCAAGAGCACTGAAAGGACATTAAATAAATATTCTCTTATTCTTCTGTTTTAAAAACAGGTTTTTCAACATTCTTGGTTCAGCCTCCATTCATTTTTTCCACAGGCAATATAACATAGCAGATATGATAATCTGAAGACAGTGGTAGTTTTTGCCAAATACTGCTTCCTGTAAATTCTATCTCAGAGAAATCTGTCTCCCAGGACTTTATGAGATTTACAAACAGAAACTTGTTAGGTGCTGTAGAGTCTTTCACAACGTTTTTTTGGGGGAGTTGTTTGTTTGTCTGTTTGCTTTTGAAAAGCAAGATAAGACCAATTTTAGCTACTAGGCACTTTCTCCAGAAGTCAAATTTTTAGGTCAGAGCTGAAAAGCTTCCTCTCTTCTAGAAGAAGGCACTTACAAAGGATGGCTAAGGATAAATTTTTGCCTGGTTGTTTTTCTTCATGTCTTCATGTATATTGGTGCGTGAAAAAAAATTGTCAGGTAAGAACAATGTTAAGGTGAGGTTAGCATCAGTAAAGTATTCTCACAAGGACCACAACAAAAGCTAGAAGCTAACACAGAAAGGTTATTTGTTAGTGGTAATTTTTGCACACAAAGTTATATGACTTTATATGACAACTTTTTAATTGTCTAACTCTACTTTAAACTTAACCATTCAATGTAAATAAGAGACAAAAAGAACCTGAGAGAAATTCTAAACCTATGAGGAACTGAACAAAGGCTCTCCAATTCCCTGTGTCTGAAATACTGTATGCAATAGTGGAGATAAAGCTCAGATATTTCACAACCTGAGAAACTGAATAATCCATTCAGAAACAGTCACATTAACACAACATTTTAATTTCACTCACCCATTCCAACTTCTGCAATTATCACTGTCAGAGCCAACTGCACTCATAAAAATCCAGTTATTAAAATAAAATGACTATTTTTATTTTGTGGCCATCAAGCAAAATTCCAACTCCCGTCTTGTTATAACAAACATCTTGTTATACAAAAAACTGTTCCATCCTATTGAAGAAAGTGCTACTTATACTAAGGTATTATTTCAAGATCCTTGATAGGGATCTTGTAGCAAACAGCAAACTGCAGCTCAGTGCCACTGTGTAAAGCAAGCCCAGTTTGATCCAGAATCACCATCTCCGTCACCCCCCTTGTTACATTCTTACTGATGGACAGCCAGCTAAGGACATCCAGCAGGATGGAGGGCAGTTCCTAAGAGCCTGATGCTGGAGACAGGGTAATGCCTGACACTGATAATCATCACAGGGAAGACCTATTCTTTCAGCACGTTCATTCTTCAGTATCTTTAAGCAAGAAAGCAAAAGTGGCTGCATGAACACAGGACTGGCTACGTAGAAGAGAAATCTAGATAAATCCCTTCATGCAACACCAATGGCTACCTCACCCTCAGGCATGGACACAAGTGTACTTACTTTCCCAAACATCAAACCCAGATTTCTTCATGTCAGGAATTAAAAAAAAAATGTGTCTCCCTTAATTACTGCACAAGATGCATAAGAATGATGTGATATGATTAAGATTTAAGAGGGAAATAAGCTTGGTATTTATTTGCATGATCTGCACTGGCCATTTCTGTTGCTATCCAATAAGCAATAGTGAAATCTTTTAGCTTCACCAAACTTCAGCTTTTTCCTACACATGCTGGCTTTAAAACAGGCAGGTTGAACTGCTGGCTTTGTAGTACCCTGCTCACATAGTCAGTCATCTATGCTTCAGGTTAGATATTCAACTTAACAGACAGCTGACTGCACATAAACATCAGCAGATGGTAGCACAGTCTGCATGGCTCAAGTGGTGTCAGCTGGAGCAATTACACAGCTGTCAGCCCAGAACTACAAATCCATCTCAGCGGCTCCTGAGATGCTGGGGGAATTGCAGCAAAAGGCATTCAGCTGGTACCTCTACAATTCGATCTCCAGTTTTCAGAGTTCCATTTTTGCCAGCTGGGCTGTCTTCCAGGATATGCTTGATAAAGATCCCTCTCATCACTTCTCCATTACTCAGGCGGCTCCCCATCCCTCGTCCTCCAACAATGCTGATCCCCAATGACTTGCTAGGCTCTCTCCAGAGTTCAACCCTGTTGGGAAAAAACAAGGGCCAAAATAAATAAAAATCTGTTGTGATTATGACAATGCTGCACACTGAATACACCTGGATTTGCACAATTATTTTAATCTAAAATAACCGTCCTTGCAAAGTTTTGTTTTTCAGTGGGAGTTATCGTCTGAATTGCTCAGCAGGTCTGTAATTGAGTCTAGTGTTGGTCACTTTATTTTGGATTCTGATAAAAACTTTGAATCCTTCTATTCGTCTCTTCTTTCTGGATCCCAAAGAATCAGCCTGGGATAAGTAAAGATAAATTACTAAAACAATCAAGACACTGTTAGATTTAGCCCAATGGCAGTAAAAATCAACTCCTGCAATGCACAACATACATAATTGCAGCAATTCTGCTGTTTTCTTACTCCTCTTAAAATATACTATGTGTTTCAAAATTTTTATATTTCATATGACATTTTATTCTGTGCAACTAGATCTGCACTTACTTTCTGGGCTGGTTCCAGTTACTGAAAGCTGCATTTTGAAATTCACTTTCTTCTCCCTCCCCCTCTTCACGTTCTGGAAGCTCTGAGAGTTCCCTAATGATAAACAGGAACATGCAATTCATTTTTAAAGAACTCATATAATGATTAGATTTTTCTGAAAAATTTCATGTATTGAATCACCCTGCCAGCACTAGAATTTGTACACAGGATTCACATAAGGATTTTCTTCTTCAGATGTCTGTTAGAATACATTTGGTGTTTGGGGATTCCCCATTCACTTTTTTCTGCAATGAAGTCGCTATCCACAACCACAGAATAAAAGACTGTGCAATTTGGAACAAGAACCAAATCAGAGCTAAAGGTAATTATTGACTGTTTTCAAAATGGAATAAATAACAACAACAGCACTTAAAAAATGTTACTGCTTTTGGAGATGAATTTTAAAAAAACCCAAATATTATTAGTCACTTTGAAATTTTGGACTGTAACTGCAATGAATTTTTGAAACTCAAGGAAAGGATGGCAGAATTAGTTCTTTCCACTTACATTCTGGGAAGACCATCAATACTAAATTCTTATGTTGAAAATATTGAGTATTTGTGGCAACATGTAAATCAAACTGTGTGGTATTTAAGAGAAATTTAGGATGAAACAGAATTCAATCTCCTTTTTGGGCAAATCAAACAGTATGAAACAGACCAAACCTTGAAAAAATGTTCAAAAAATTTTCTAGAACAGCTTTTTATTGTAATGGCTGCTGGTCTGAAGAAAATCACCCATTTTTCATCTCTTCCAAACCAAAACTTATCTTCCCAATATAAGTAAAGTGTATGGGAAGAGCTGCATCTGAGAGCTCTGTGGGAGAAAACCATAAGCCTTTTGACTCACCTGACAATATGTGATGGAAAAAGTTCAGGTGGCACAGCTCCCTCTGTCTCTTGTCCCAAACCGGCCCTGTACTCATCTAAATTTTCTGCTGGCACATATGTAATACTGCAATAAAATGGGACATGATTAAAGTAGCATGAGGACTGCCGGTCCTCCCTTTGGTGGGTGTGAGGTATGGATATGAGGAAGCCACTCAAGACTACTTCATTGACTTCAAAGGCACAATGCAAGTACATTGGGAGTAAGCTGTTATATGAATACCTTATGACTTTGCAACAAATACGCATTTATAGTCAAATTAAGTAGCTGAACAGCACATATATTTCTGTAATTAAATTAAATGGTGCTTGAACAGTGACAAGAGTATTAACAGAGACAATCCAGCTTCAGTTAAATAGAGAGTCCTCAAGGAAAGACAAACACTGAAGGATCTGTGAAGTTTGAGGCACCATTACCACACTAAATGACTGTTGAAAATGTTTCTGAAAGTTGGCTTGTAGGAGGTTTTGTGCTTTCCTATGTGGTTTTGTATTTATTTTGTCCACAGATTTGGACATACAAATGTGTTACAGCATACCACCTATGCTCCAGGGAGCAATCCCCTGCTCAACTCCTTCCTCCACCCCTTCATGCACTTCTAGGCAGTTTGGGACAGTTAGATAGTCATGTTTCACCAACCAAATGACATGCAGACTCTACTCGATGTTTGAATGCCAGAAACAGAAATGGTCCAATAGACTGGGGAGGGGGAAACAAAAGAAAGGAAAAAAAGATTAAGACATGAAGAATAGTTCTTAAAAAACTCTACTCTATAGGCAAAAGGATACCATGATATAAACAGGGCTACTTAGATGGCCCTCCTTTAATGACGCTTTGTCTTCTTAAAAGCATCTAGTTGTACAAAAAGCAGCTTATTATCAGATCCAAGTCTGCCAAGAAGTAAGGTTAATGGAAAAAAGACAAGGGAAAAAAAAGTCTGTCTACTCATACATTACATTGTTAAAAGAAAAATTAACATATTTCCCCACAGAAGAGACAGAGGAAAAAAAAAAATCTGGACCACTTCACAAGGATGTGTAAGCTGCTGAGGAGAGACTCTTTCAGCTCTGAGGCTCGAACCTGGAGCTGTCTCCTGTCTGTCATTCCCTGACTGAAGTTCTCTGTCTGACTGTATCACTTTCCCAAAACCCAGAGACCTCCTGAAGAGGAAAAGTGAACTTCCAAACCCTTAGGGAGTCCCAAAATGCAACAGCAGCTAGAGAGAGAAAGAAAGGAGCTGAAAAACTCTGAATCGTCCTGAGAGCTGAACCAGGATGGAATGCAGAGGAGGTGGCTGTGCCCTCTGCTGCTGCTACTACGTTAGCAAGCTGAGAAAGAGCTCTGGTAAGACTGAACTGAAAGCTGCCTTAAATGCTCTAACCCAAGAGAAGTGAAGGTCTCCAAGAAAAATCCCCCGAAAGGCTCGGCTCGGGGTTGGAATTTCCACAAAATAAAAACAAAAATCCTGACTGCCATACTTAATCTGCTGCCTCAGAAAAATGAAGGACACTAACCAGTGCCACAAAAAACTGAAATGTAGGAACTGTGGCCTGAGGAGTGACAGAAAGACTTTTCTCTTTTCTTCTTAGACTTTTAATGAAGGAAAAGAGGAATTTAATTAAATGTAAAAATATATATATATATATGCATGTATAAATAAACCTTCGTAAATATTTTCCCCTTCCCCCAATAACGAATGGTTGTGTTTTGTCTGAAAACTCTCCACATGAAGTGAAGAAGATATCAAGTCCATACCATCGATAAACCCTCTCACAGGGACAAACTGTGGGAGGGGGGCTTGAACTTAGAAATTAGATTCTTGAGAGTTTCAAACCACCATACTGTCACACCCTGACTGCCACTGATTCCCCCTCTCACTGGTTCTCTGCTGGATACAGCAAGCATCAAACAGCAGCTCAAATGAACTTTTATATGACTAATGCTGTCACTTCAAAGCGCTCTACCAAAATTATCCTAATGATCACATTTATTTGTCATCTTTGTCTGTGTCTCAGCATGTTCCCTACCTCCTCTCACATTTACCACATCTAGAAAAGTGCAAAGAGGGTCATTATGAAAGTGCTGAACAGAAGGAACTCCACAGCTCTCTAATGGAAATTTATGAAACATCCATATTATCACCAGCTTTTCCTTCAATCTCCTCCAGGTTCTACTTTGGCCCTTTTTTCAAGCACTGAAGTGTTACTATGCTTGACACAAAGTATTTTCCTTTTGAAGTGGTGGGAAGTTAGCATACATTAGAAAACAAACACTCAGCAGAAGGTCACTGACTCTTATCTGTCTTTCCTGAGGGCATTCTAGCACTGGGAAGGACTAATGACATGCAGCAGTTATTCTGTGAAGACCCAGCAGTGAAACATCAAGAAACAAGAGAGGAAAGAACTTTTGAAAATAATCACTACTACTTCTTAGCCACCTCAAAATCCAGGTGTGTTGAAATATAGCAAAGTGCTAGTACTATGCTCACAAAACTCTCACAGGTCAAATGCTGATGCAGAAGCTCCACCCAGTAAGCCCATAAGAATACCTTGCCTCTACAAAAGCTACAAGATGTGCAAGCTGCATTTCAATGTAAGAAAATGTAACATTCATTAAGTTACATTCATCAGTTTCACCCCAATCAAATTAATCAATTTTCACCCTATAAAAACAAGTAGGAAATAATGTATTTTCCCTTGGCAGACAGCTGCAGTAAAATAAC
Organism: Manacus candei; assembly: GCF_025592945.1. Classification (NCBI taxonomy): domain Eukaryota; kingdom Metazoa; phylum Chordata; class Aves; order Passeriformes; family Pipridae; genus Manacus; species Manacus candei. Next base: position 1,648,112 of record NW_026138141.1, on the reverse strand, counting down.
CCAGAACTGCAAACAATGTTTCTGCTGACTGGAAGGCTCAGACAATCTCCGTTATGCTAAACTGCAGCTGTTCTAAGTATGGAAAGGAGAATGGCACACTCCTACAGAAGAAAGGAATAAGCCCAGATCCAGCCTGGATGTATACAGCAGAATGTGATCTCTGACAGTACAGTGACCAGTATCTATCAACTCTTGTCTAGTCCTTTTGTGCAAGGGGCACACGGCAAGCAATTATGCAGGGTGCCAAGGTTCAAAGGTAGTAGTAGTCCTTACCTCTCCTATGTCAGCATTAGAGGTCAGCTAAGGGTGAGGCAAACCATGTGCACTCCAAGTTCTGTGATATCCTATTGTTTCATATGATTTAGTAACTGATATTGTGCTGGAACATTTAATAGGTGTGACACAAAGGATGCTCTTAAAGAGCCTCATACGCTACTTAGTAACATCTCCCAAAAGCTGCCTTACCTTCCCTTTCTGTGTACAGCACAGGAGCTAAGGAGAGAAGTTCACTCCACCATTTTTAAAAAAAGCATCTAAAATTAAGCAATTGAATTACCTAATTGATTTCCACAGATGGAGTAAAATTTAGATCGTCTCATTGGGAGTTGTTACATATTAGCTCTTTGGAAAAATACATTATTTCTATTCTAGCGCTTAACTACAGTTTGAATAGCGTATTATAAAGCACTCAAAGGAACATCCAGTGTGTTTTTAACTGTTCATTCTTATCTACAACTAAATTTCAGTAATGCTTCAGCTATTTCACAAATATAAACCAGAACACTTGCATTTTGCAAAAAACAGCATAGAAAAGAAAACTAAATTACATGGATCAAATACGTGAAAAGTTACATGCTGCGTAGTTCACCTTTGTTTCTTGCTCATGATTTCCAAAGTTCAGTTAATTGCAAAGGTTTCCCTACCTTCTCTTTTTATCTAAGCTGTATTATTGATGTGACTGTCCTCCTCACTCTCTCCTTTTGCATGTTATTGTAATGAAATTTATACTTAAAAAACCTCTCTCTGCTGTAAATTACAGTTTTAGGAAATATGTATACCAGAAAGTAGTCTTTGCTATGAGGCATTCAACTTGATTCTGCCTTCTGTAACACTTGGCAAGGTCACACTGTATTAAAGACCTTCAATTTACATGAGGTTTTTCCCTGTTTAACATGAGCAGACGTGCTTTTCCCTGTACTCATGAGCAGACACTCTCCAGTTATAAAATCCATCACTTGCTGGATTGCTACTGTAGCTCACTTGGAGGTCACAGTGAGGTCTGATGATATCCAGCATCATCCTGAACAGGTCAGCCTGTGACTGGGATGATGAGGGGCCCAGAAGAAGTGCATCGGGCTCCTCTGACCGACTCTGTTGAACCTTGTGCTGTACAGTGGAAATAAAAATCCACTCTGGCACCTGAATGGTTCGTCTGCAAAACAGACTGGCAATTGCCTTGATACAGTTACAGGGAAGACAGTAAGAGTAAAAAATGCCAGAAAACAGGGATGAAGACACAGAAAACAGGAAACAAGTAAATTACTGTTTTACTTCTGAGCTGTATTTCCTAGCTGCAAGAAAAGTTGAAGTTCAACAACTTCAAAGGAAAGTATATGACGGGTTTAACCATCTCCTCTTTTTCACAGCTGTATAGCTTGAAAGAGAAAGTGTTCTGGTCTTCTTTCTTGAGAGATATAACCACTTCTACCCCAGAGGTATGCACTAGCAACTAAAGCAGTGACAATGGAAACACCAGTGGTTGTACATATGAAAGTATCTTGTAAATATGACACCGCATGCAGTACAGAGGAACATTTATCACATGCTTGACTTAACAGCCACACGAAACCTTGAAACACCAACAAACCAAGTAACGAAGTATGGAAAATGTTCAGGACACATTACTCGAACAAACATTTAAGGTTTACTTTGAACCTCTTTATACATGAAGTAAAATGTAAGTGCCACAGAAAATATGACACTGAGATTAATCCAGATATCAGTACAAAGTACTCGTGCCAATTCTAGCAGTGAACCTTGTACACATACACACACATGCACACGTGCTCTGAGCACATCTTGGGTGGCCGCCACAAATAAAATTTAAAAATATTAGCCATAATTTTTTAGAATACAGGTATTTTCATTTCAGACTTAAAAAGTATGCTCCAATCTTCAAGTTGAAAACCATACATATAAATACGAGTATACACACACACTCATATCCTTTTTTAATCAAAAAAATATATATATACATCCACATGTGCAGCCACATGTGCATGCACACACGAACATACGCAAGGAAAGAGAGAATATGTACCTATATCTGGATATATCCCTGACATTACTATTGATGTCATAAAAGCATGGAATGATTTTAGAGACAAGTTGCAACATAGAGCCATAATGAGTGTCTGAATTGCCAATACTCACACATAACAGAGGGCCTGATCATCAGCAGGTGCTGGAGAAGATCTAGAATGTGAAGCATACGATGCAGCATCTTTTTACAATGGTGTTAACAAATGTTAATGTCTCATGCTGAATGTGAGAGGTATATTTATGTAGTTAAAAATGTGAGCTGCTTTTTTTTTGTCCTTTTTTTTTCCCCATTCCACCTCTGCTTCATCCCAGAAAGCATCTGCTCTTTATTATTGTCTATAGCAGTGATTATTAACAGGCATGGAAAATGGAATTGCAATCTATCTTACTTCTTGATTAGGAATTCATCCCCACACTTCAGTCAGGTGAATTCTAATACACCTCTAGTAATTATCTGACAGATGTTACAAGCAGCTGCTGCTGAGCACAAAACACTGGCTATTATTACAGAAATATAAAAGTTCCTGGCAAGGTAGAGTGAGACATGGAACAGAATGCATTGTGGTAAGGCCATACATCTGGTTTACCACACATGAAGGGGAAAAAAATTAACTACCCAAATCTGAAGCTCAGATTGCTGGTTCTTGACCTATTCAAAATCAAATTTCCTTTAATAAAATTTAACAAAGCCATTAAATGGCCAGTAATAATGGCTTTGTATTTTCTCTGCAAATACTGTTTGCTGCTGAAATACAGCTCTGACAGTAAAGTATTCCTACTTAATCACTTTTTGGGGGCAACCTGCTAGCCAAAAGAAGCTCAGTCTAAAAGTCAAGGTGCCAATACTGCGATAAGGACAGAGAAGAACGATATCTCGATGGTCACATCCAAGTGCTAGTGTACCTTTGCTTCCTAAGGACGACACTAAAGAGATCCAATTTAAATATTTGAAATGCTGGCCCTTGTTATCACAAATGCTGCAAGGTGATGCACCACATTAGCTCTGAATTGACATATACAGATGTGTGTGTGTGTCTGTGTGTGTATCCCTCCCAGAAGACATGAATTATCAGGACATAATGCTCCTTATCTACAATTTCTGATTTGGGACATTATCCACTCACTTTAAAACCTTATTATAGTAATAAAATGAAGAACATAAATACAAAAAACCCCCCACAAAAATCTTAATTAAAAATATGAATAGCATCTGCCCCTTTTCTGCAAAATCTTTCAGAAAGAGGATGCACTTTTCTCTGGAAAATCTGAATATTCACATCTAAGGCAAGATTTTAGTATTTCCAACGTATCTGCAAAAGACTATAAACAAAACTTAAGTCAAACAGTGTAAAACGCAGCAGCTATAAAAGAATAAGCACAAATAATGAACACATCTGTATTTGATCATGTAACTACAGCACTAATAAAGGACTCCTCATAGAAAAATGGTGCTGCAGCAGTTGTGTATCTAAGCAGATATATACACACACATTCACATGCACATACCAACTGATATCAGTCACGACAGTTAGAATTACAGTTTGGAAGCCTACAATAATAACCAAGGACACATTTTATCAACACTGACTCATGTCAGTATATAAATACATGACAACATTGACAATAATGTAATTCATTATATGAGCAAACCCCTTTTTTTCAACAATATTACATTCAATCATAATCCTAAAGGCATGACAACCATGGGGCAGACAATTAAACCTACAACCCACAGTGAAGGTACTTTGACCACCTGTTCCCAAAACGCCAGGTCTCTTCAAAGTAGAATACTTCTGCAGAAATATGGAATGCCCAGCTGTCCAATCTGAACTGCTAGAAATCACAACTGCCTGGAACCACACTGGGATTGGACTGATCTCTTTCAAAGCCACCATCTTAAATAAGTAGAGGCTTTCTATTACCCACAACTCCATTAATCCCATTTGTTTATCTGACCCAATCCATGTTACCACAGGTCTGAGAAAACCAGCCACTAGGTTTTGAAGTTGCAAAGCCAGCATTGGCAATTCTACAGCACCATCCACAGCTTCAGGAACAAGCTCATTTCTAGATGGTGCATGAGGGTAAAGTTAACTCCACAACTAAGACAGCAAGAAAGAAGTGTACTTTGAGGTAGAGTTAAAATTCTGCACATTGTGTGAACTTGAGAAGAAACTTTCTTATCAACTGGGTATCTCAAAACTTGTATTAATTACTACACATTTAAAATAGTACTCCCAAGAGCAGATATTTATGCACAAGAGCAAGAGTTTCTTTCTATGTACTGATAAAAAATTGGAACTGACTTCAGAAAACAGGGTGTTTCTGCTGTTTGTCACAGATGTACTGATATGTTTTAATCATTATTTTTCCGCATTAATATCATATGTCATACTTTCTGTCTGGCAGTCAAAACCAAAACTCATTGTAGAGATCAAATGAAATCACTTGTGTAATGGCCAGGATAGTCCTCCTTTAAGAACCATAAACATCTTGAGGAAATAATTATTTTCTTTAAAAGAGTAATGAATGCAAAATTCTGACTAACCCCATTCTTTCAGTAAAACCATGCAGAGCAGTAATGATGATGCTTACTCATGACAGTAATTTTCCTAAGAACATCCAAAGTCTCACACAAGTGATTTTATCTTTGAAATTCATGAAAATGTAATCTGAAGGTGAATTATCCAGCTGAAGCTGTAACTTAAAGGTAAATTCATGTGTAAGAACATACAAAATTTTCACTTAAAATACTTGCATAAATAACCAATTTTCAATTATTAGCTTTTTCCTACCACAATTCAACATCTGGCTTTACCTACTTTATATCTGGTCCAATGAGTGAATGCCGTCTCAGCATAGCCCGGGCTTGTGCATTACTTAAGTTAGTGGTTGACTCTTCATTAATGGACAAGATGCAGTCCCCCACACCAATCCGCCCATCACGACTGATTGAGCCTCCATGGATGACGCTGCGAACTATCATTCCCAAGCCATCTTTATTGGAGCTTACTGTCATCCCTAGAGTGAAAACACATGAACCAATTAATGTCTTTGAGCCTCAGCTCTGGATGCCAAGACAAGGAAATGAAACCTGGGCCACAGGGGAGGTAAAAGTCAGTCAGCCAACCTGCCAATATCAACAAGCCTATAAATGTTGCTCTTATTCTCCCTTGCATTCCCTTGCTTTCTCCAACCGGAGACAGCAATTACAAATAGCAATCACAGTACCTTTACTTCACCTTGTTGTCATTTCACATACTAGGTTCTACATAAAAAAATTAAGACAGTGGAAAATTTAAGCAAAAAATAAACAAAAAAGGTAATGAAATTGCTTCAAATTCACCTCTTGTGATGGTTCACCGAGTTTATACGTTTCAGTTTAGTTTATGATGATTCTCTTTGGAAAGAGGGTGAAATGATTAAACAGGTAATTAGGAGCACAGGCCCAATACAAACACACACTTATTTTCAACAGAAAGCCTGAATCAGATCTCACTGAGATCGCGACTGCCTTACCACTCTCCTAGGTGGGCCACAGCTTAGGCCCAGAAGACTGTCCTGATTTCTGTGAGAGTCTGTGCTTTGCTTGTGGATACAAGCAAAGCACTATTTGAGTTACACCACAGTCCCACCTGTGGCACAGCAGGACTCCAGTTCTCTATATTTACAAATACCCTTTAACGCCACTTTCTTCTCACTAATGGGAAATGAGAGAGATATTCTCTCACCGCTCCTTCCCCAGGGGGAGCCCACAGGGACTTACTTGTGCTGGGCTTCACATGTCTGTGAAGGTTCTTACATGCATGAGTTGTCACGGTTATTTGCAGGGCACTTGGTGCTCATGAAACAAACCCTGATAACAGTTTCAGGAAAAACTGTTCTTTACTAAAGCAGTGGAAAGGCAGCTGTAGGTTCAGGACCCTTAAGTCTACCCAGAGGACTTCCACTTATCTTACTACTGCCAAACATGGTACTTTTCTTTGTGCACTAACATGAAAGTTTTCATTTGCTAACAAGGTAAAGCCACTGAAATAAGAGCATCTTATAGAGGAATATCTATTGGAGAAGGAGGCAGTGACTACCCCACTGGGTTCTCCTGCTTTCCAATGTAAAACATCAGGCCAGCAAGCACTGGGAGTGCAGCTGTATGTCTGCAAGTGCTTACCTTACTGTTCAGACTGTGAGTGGACAGAAGATGATAGCTACCAGAGAAAAACCTCCAAGAATACTAACTAAATAAATTCCAACAATTTATATACAAACATGGCTACAGAAGACACAGTCTGAAATCTTTATTTTGTGAACTTAGACTTGGGAAACAGACTGGTTGTACAGAGTTTATAAGGCAGCTGTTAATTCCAGGCTACCCAGACTCAGCCAACCATACAAACATCTGACTATATATTTGTCTCAGAAAAAGAAATAAAATCCTGTAAACATTTAAAGAATAACCATAATTCAGATATTCATTTGTGGGTTTTAGGGCTCTTTTCAGAAAATAAGAATCTTTTAATAGTGCTAGTTCCTCACATCCCCTTGCAGTTGAGATCAACACAAGTTGTCTAAAGTATGAGAAGGTAGCCCTGACTAGTAAACTGCTCAATAATGTTTTTAGACATAGGAATACATGTACTTCGCTACTTTGGTATGTGGAAGTCAAGGCCTAACTTTGGAAAAACTGCAAAACCCATCTTCATGATGACCCTTTATATTAAACTGCTGAAAGAATATGGTGTTACTACTGACTGGAGATTTGTATGTATTATTTGCCAGTTAATAATGTAGGTGTGGACAGGTGTAATTTAGAGATGAGTGTATCAGATTTGTAATACAGACACAAATGCCACTGATTTATTTCTCGCTACTAGAAAAAGCAGAGGCAAACTGTATATCATCTACTCCTCAGGTCAGTAACATTACAATACTAAGCACATCACAGGTGCCATCCCGGGGTGAGTGCCCCATTTTTTACATTCACATGTTCCTTCCAAGAACCATCTCTTGACAGATCTGCTCATATAGATTTTATTCAGTCAGATCTGAATTCAAACATAACTGCAATAAAGTGATCTCCACCAGAATACAAGCAGTGTGCACAGAAAACTGCCAAGAAAACAGGTAAAACGAGGTTTGAAATTCTGAACCTAACTTAGCTGTCTGGTTAAGACAGTAACAAACATGCATAACTGAGGATAGTGAAATTGCACTTCAAAAAAAACATCACACGGACCCGTACAAACGCCTCCCCTGTTTCTATGCTGACATCATCATTACAAATCTGTAAGGCTGATGTCACACTTTGGACAGCTACAATCTCAGGTTAAAAATGCAAATACCACTGGTAAGTTGCCAAATGATTTATACAGGACAATAGCATTTCAGCTCTTTTTCTGCATTTGGGTGCTGTCTTCTTAAAAAATCACAGTCAAAATGTTAGTGTTCCAGCTGTGGCTGGATTTGAAGAGCTGCTGCAAACTGTAGGTGTCAGAGACTGAAACAGTTAATGATTTACACATTCCAAGATCACTAAAACACTTTTGCAAACTGAAAAGAAGTAGTTGCTCACCCAGCAAAGCCCAGCCCCCCCAGTACTGCTAAAGGATCAGATAAGTTTGTGCCATTGCCCAGCTATCCTGGGTGCAGATGCCTGCCTGAGGAAGGGAAAAGACTAAGAAGAGGCAAGTCCTGCAAGGTGGAAAATCCCTTTTATCATGCCAGTGTAATGCCTTTACGTGAACTCTGCACATCTAGACTAGGCTATACATCTCAAATGTTAGACCCTGATGGACCATGATTGATGCTGGTACAACAGGCAGCTGCAACAGTCTTTGGAGATGCTGGAGGCTCATGGCATGGCCCATGACACTATCCATTGTAAAACTCCCCACCCTGGGGAGCTACAAGGTGTTCCCATCTGAGAAGAAAGTGTATAATAACTCATAACTTCTTTAAGCTTTGAGCCCCAACAGATCAAGATCACCACTTCAACTAACACACAGATGCTGCAACTGCCAAGTTTCATTGCTGGATCCAACAGGCGGTGACTATATAGATCTTTCCACCTTTATTCTTTCTTTACCTCTCTCTTCCTTATGCATTTCCTTAAGTGCTATCTTTATGCTCTAATGATTGCTATATTACTATAGATGATATTGCTGTAGATGCCATAATACTGCTATGCTTTAATAATAGGGATATATTGCTATGCTTTAATATTGTTAAGCTTTAAAAGTCATATTGCTATGCTCTAATGTTGCTTTATTGCTATAGATGCTTTAATATTGCCATATTGCTACAGAATAACACCCAAAACAGCAACATATCTGTTTACCTTTTGAAACAAAATTGTTCCAAAATAAACCTACATATATATGTATTCAAACACTGATTATTCAGTGTCATTTCACTCTAGTCTACCCCAAGGGATTTATTAATAAGAACCTGGGTTATCCTCCCCTTTCTGGGGCAGATAGCAACAATGGTGACACTGTTAAAAAGGAAAAAAGAAGTGCCAGTTCTCAACTGAAGTAATTGATGCAGCTGCAGCTTTCAACATCATTCTCAGCTCTTGATTTATCTCCTTTGCAAAAATGAAAGTTAAGAGCAGTGCAGCCATGTGTGTAAATTGGTCACTGTGCCCAGGCTGCTTCCCAGGCCAGAGCATACGTAGCCTGGAAGAAAAAGACTGGTCCAAAGCCAGGAGAAAGCGATATTCACATTCATATTTTGTATATATGAATAGAGACCAGTATTACTTTCATGCATATAATGTCTGCCAATGTGGACCGTCTTCCAAATTTGTATTTTCATGCTTGACACCAAATTTGCTTTGTACGTTCACTGTACTTAAAACACTCAAACAAATAAATGAAAACCTGCTTTATTGAATTAACAGTTTTTTGCAAGGAAAACTTTTTTTACAAAATCCAGATGCTTGGAAATGCACTGTGACCTGCACTTTATACAGCCTGGCAGTGAGAACAGTAAAGGTAGTAGCTAGTCAAGCACGTCATACCAATGAAAGATAAACCTTAGACTTTTTCCACAGTTTTATATTTTGGAGACCTTGATTTTAAACCCAATCAGTTCCCAATCCAGTTTGAAGGATGGCTGTGTCATGAAGGTGACAGGTGGCAGACTGAGCATCCAGTCATCACAGGGCAGTTTATTCCAGGTGAAAGAGTCCACTGAAATACAGCATCACAGCTGTAAAAAAAACAACACCCACCTCTACACAGCAGAGGAATCCTAAGTGGGAACTGTTTATAAACATCTGGTTCTGTGGACAGCCCATTTTAAAGCATTTGTGGAGTTTTTTCAAACAGCCAGCACCCACACAAAGTAGTGCCCTACCAACTCCAGAGAGTCTTCAAGGATGTGCAGCTGGCTGGAAGAAGCAGCATCGGAAACCTAAACCAAACCAAACGAACACAGCAGCCACAAATGGGAAGGACGCACCACTGCCTCTCAACAAAAAGCCTTTCCCGCACTGGCTCTGAGAAGGTTCTGTTCCTATTCTCCCCTTCACACTGCCAAGGGCCACACCAGAGACTAGGACAGGACAACAACAAACATTACCATCTGTCGTGCCTGTTTGCTCCAAAACGTGTCTCTAGTCAGTATGCTCAGGAAGCTGCAGATTGCAGATATTTAAAAACTCTGAACTTCATTACAAAATGATAATATTGACCCAAAAATACTACCTATTAAATTAATCAATTACATGATTTTTCAGAAATATTGCAGCACTTCAGATATAAGTACAAACTTGTAGCAAGGAAGTGAACAGCTTGTTTAGACCCTTCTGACCATCCTCAGGAAGCAAGATCATTTTGTGCTTGCAAGCAGTTGAAATTCTAGTCTGAAGTTCTTTGGCCAAAGTGTTCTTCTATGGCACTCCTTAGCTACATCTTGTTTTTCCACTATATTAGTACAGACATAAAAAATCCAGTGCATTAAAATTGTTCTGTTAATAGTTTGAAAGACTAACCTTCTTTATGGGAAAACAAATTCTCAGTGAGACTGGACACTTCACTTTTGTGTCCACAGTGACAGCACATGGATTCAGTGCCATGACAGTCAAAAAGGGCAAGAGCAGCAAAGAATGAATATCCTATCCCCACCAAATGGAAAATATTTAGTCTTTACTACTAAAACATACAAGGAAAATGGAAAGCCATATTCCCTACAACGGTACAGAAAATGTTAGCCAACTTACCTAGACTCGAATTGCCTTTTGCAATTGTGATAGTCTTCTCATACATGTTTTTGACTGAATTTGGGATTGTGAAACTTCCCTCCAAAGATACTGGGCATCTCTTCTCCATTAAAAGCAATTGATCCTAACACAAGGGAAAATAACATTAGTTCAGAATACTGACATAAAAATAAAAATATAACTGGTCATACTGATCTCAACTCACTTTACCTTACACAAAAGCTATGTGCATAATTAAGACAGATTCCTTACACAGACATTGAAAAAGTCAATACATCAAAGATCAAACCAACATACCTGAGGTTTGTGTTTTCATTCAGGTAATATACCAAATCTGTCACAAAGTATACTTTTAATTTAGAAATATTAGTTACACTCTTAAAATTAGTAGGATGAATTCAAGGCCTTCAGACTTCTTCACCACAGATGTCTGACAATCTGCCAGTACTAAAGTAACGAATATTGTAAGAAATTGCAGCTCTTTCAAGCATTTCTTAATAAATCACTGAATGGAATAAATAAGAAACACGTCACAGTGACTATCATATAAAGATTATGCAGCATCACAGATCAGTTTGTGAGCTGACCTGCATAGGCTTGCATGAACACCATGATGCAAGACATTCATACCACTCCCCCTCGGCTTCCTAGTCCTGTTTCCAGCTGGGCACCTCTTCACTCATGTCCCTGTGAAGGTTAATAGGGGATAAGAAAATCCCCCTGTCCTGCCCAGTGGGTACACTGTGATCCTGCAGTATCTAAAAATGTGAGGTTTGAGCAGACTTGTATACACCACTGTATTGCCAGCCTCTCAGAAACTACTATCTTGATGCCATAAATTATGTCCTGTTTTGGAAAGGTCTAAATTCTGCAGTTTTGATGTGAGATAACACATCTGATGAACATTAATAATCAAAGAACTATGCACAGGTGCTGGCAGTCACAATTTCTGTAGGAAATGTTACGGTCTAATAGAGTCTTTCTGTAGGTTTTTTTAAATTATTACTTAAAAAAAATAAATAACTTTACTTTTCCTTGGGGATCAAGCTGCATGGTAGTAGCAAGGCTTGTATTTAGTGCAACTTCTGATGCAGTCTGAGATTCAGTCCATGTTGCTGTGTTTTCACTTTCATTTTGGTTGATATTTGAAACATCCAGAGGCAGTAGATCCGTTTTAGTAAAACCAGTTGCAGTTTCCAGGCTACTGCCCACTACACACTTTTGCTCTCTCATTCTCTGATTCAGATCCATGTTGTACAGATTCTTGTCAGATACATGGAAATCAGCTGCAGTATTTTCACATTCCTCTCCAATAGCCTGTTTAACACAGGAGATAATGAACAATCACCATTCATTCGTAGTATAATTCAAAAACATATTTCATGCTAAAACCTTAAACAAAAACTAATCTCACAGAATGTAAACATCTCTGTTGTACAATCAGTAACAATCAACCTTGCCTTTAGTTCCCTATAGGCATTCATTCTTCTATAAGCTGAACTTGATTTCTTAGACGACTTCTTTTGTTTTAAAATACCAGAAATCAGTGAAAATAAGTTACTGCTGAAGGCCAAATTCTAACGTAGTACTCTGCAGTAATTCTCTGCTAACTTTAGAAAAGTAACATCCACTCACACATTCTTAAAATAGACATAAGCCCAGTAAGTTTTTAAAATTAAAGTATCCACTTGTTTTTCTCAGGTGAAAGAACTTTGCAAGACCAAGGTCTTTAGTTTCAACACACTTAGCAAGTAAGAAGGAATTTCAAGCAGCTCAGACCATAAAAATGCCATATAATAATTCATTTAACTGAGCAGAAACATATTTGGATATCCCTTTCACATAAAGCAAAACTAGGTCAAACCTCAGTAAAAAATGAACATGGAGGATTTGAAGTAGGACAACAACTATACAGAATTATGAAGTTACAGCATCTTAGCAGTTAGTACCTATTACAAGTCTACCTTTTATGGCTGCAGCACTACGATTAAGCTCTCTGCACATTTGTTTAGACTTCCAAGATTCTAAGGCCCTGCCTTTAAAATGTTTCAAGGGATTTCAATAATCACAACACTCTGAAAAAAAATCTTCAAATATTCTCTAGCTGAGCTTTCAAAGTAAGTTATTTTAAAAATATGTAGGCCATTAGATATTACAAAGATGCATCAAGGACTTGGAAGTTGGACTTAGAGGCTCTGTATCAATACTAGGGATTTCTCTCTGAAATTTAATACAAGTGCTACCTAGGTAGCCTCATCTCCTCGGATGGTAAGATTGACGGGGAGATAGACAACAGGTTAGCAAAGGCATATAGTGCTTTTGGAAAACTCCATAAAAGAGTTTGGCAAAACAAACACCTGAAGAAAAGTACAAAGATCAGTGTTTACAGAGCCATAGTGCTGTCTACTCTCTTATACGGATCTGAAACATGGGTCATCTACTGCCACCACCTGCGTCTCCTAGAATGCTTCCATCAACGCTGTCTCCGTTCAGTCCTAAACATCCACTGGTCAGATGATGCGACTAACACGTCTGTTCTAGAAAAGCAGCAGTCACAAGCATTGAGGCCATGTTACTGAGAACACAGCTGCGCTGGGCAGGGCACGTCTCCAGGATGAAGGGCCACCGCCTCCCTAAGATCTTGCTTTATGGTGAACTTGCCACTGGCTGCTGCAAGAGAGGAGCCCCGAAGAAAAGACACAAGGACTCCCTGAAACAACATCTCAGCCTTGGCCATATTGATCATCATAACTTGGCCATATTGATCATTGGCCATACTCTGGTCTCCAACTGGGAGGCCTGGAGATACACCATCTATATGCTGCTGATGCTTTTGAGGAAGCATGCAGGATCACCCTTGAGGAAAAAGACAACGCAGAAAGAATCGTGTCTTGCAGAACATACCACCTAAGGAGTCTTTCTGCTGTGCCTTTTGCAACCGGACATGCCTGTCTCGTATTGGCCTTTTCAGCCACCAACGCGCTTGCAACAAACGTGGGTAGAGCCCTTCCCAAATCTTCGTTCGTGAAGCCCAGCCATGATAATACAAGTGTCAAAACCAACTGCCTTTATCTGTCTTTCCACTGGTCCTATTAATTGTTCTATTACTTTTCCAAAAAGTTGGGAAACATGTTTCCCAGAATCTGGGGATATTTTGCAGTGTTTTGTCTCAAGGGTCTTAGAATTAGTTTTTGTCAGCTTTTATTAAGTGCATACATGCATGCTCTGTCGCTAGCCAAGAATCAAAAAAGGTTTACCTGTAAATAAATGGTTTAAGTAACAGCTGAGAAGATAATTGAGCAAAGCCTAAATACCACTAATCTGCATGATATAATCAATGACATAATTTCCTACCTTTTTGAGAACAGAACACCAGTACGATAATCTATTTAAATTATTTCACAACGTTTCCAATACAGTTGGGACATATAGTTTTAAGTCTGCTTTTTATCCATTTCCAGATCAGTGAAAACAAGCCTCAGATCATACTCAACATTTATTTCACATCCCATATATACATATAAGAGTCACAGTATATGCTCATTTTTATTTCTGTTTCACTTAAAGAAAAGCCAATGCTGTAATTTTTGAAGAAAAACACGATTTCAGAAATTTTTAACTACAGCAATATGTGGTCTGAGCATTTGCATTACTTTAAGTATGCTTTTCATCATTATTTTAAACATGACACCAAAGTGACATTCAGAACATGTCAAGTGCCCTGCAGCCAGAAATAGCTGAAATACGTCTGCATTCCTCACAGCATCAAATAGCACTGTTTCAATTTTTACTGCATTTCACTTGATTCAAAAGTCTTCTTTTATGATCAGATTTTCTCCCTGTGTTTGTTTTGTGAAGTCACTCTTAACCACAGAGTATGTTACTTGATGAGAACTTAATATTCACTTCATACTGGTGCACAGAGATGAATACTAAAAAGTCAGGACCATAGTATTTTATAAAAAACATATAAACCAAAGCCATCTTTAAGTCAATGCTGAAAATAGCTTAAGACTTTCTAGAGCCTCTCAATGCGATATATAATGCAAATCCAGTCTCTATCTCATAAAATGCTCCTAAGCATGCAAAACGCATAATCCATTTAAGTAACAATTACAGAGTTAAACAATGCAATCTGTCCCACTGGCACTGCAGAGATGTGTTCTTCTGTGGATTAGGAGAAACCATTAGAAGATGAATCTAGTTTTCCAACAAGTGCCTGATAAAGGTTGAATATACTCCAGAAGGTGTAAAGGGAGTTACTGAAGCTCAGGTGTTCAGGAAAAAGCAGCGGCTACTCTATTCAAGTCCAAAGACTGCAAACCCAGGAAGAAATTTCTACAATGTGACTTTCAAATATGACTGCTAGGAGAATGGAACCGGAAGGCTCTGGGTTAGAAAAAGAAATGTACAGATTCTCAAGAAAAAAGAACACAAAAAACCATGGAGAGAAACAAAACACATCTCTGATACAATCAAGTCATTATGGGTATGTGACCAGGAACAAATAGCTACTGATTTTTGTAATACTCTTAAATAAATCTTCATTTATTGACTTCAAATACGATTAGAAGCAGAGTTTTGATATATACATATTTATTTTTAATTTCATTCAAAACATACTAACATACTAACTATGGAGCATAAAAGCACAACTTAAGATGAAAACTTATACTTGTTTTCATAGTAAATTACCGTAGAACAACACAGTCATTTTGTGTTACCACTCCTTACTATGCCTTAAATAACAATTAAGTTTTTCTACCAACTGCTCACCATAGCTTTAATACTGCAAACATCTCACCACACTTCATCTGGCTAAATCATGCTTTATCTAAGAAAAATCCAAGCTTTCAGCCTTCTATCTGCCTCTCTCTTCATCAGAGATCTGTAAGACATCAGCAATACTCCAAACAAAACTTTAACCTGGTAACAAATAGTGCATTTTGAACCAAGAGGACACGAAACATTTCTGTCTAACAATATAGCCTGTTCACACATATAATCAAAGTTTGTCTTCGCTAAAACCATCCTCCTTTTTACCTTGGAAGTTGATAATGCAAGAGAGAAGCTGTCGTTCACCTCACCGCTACAAGCGCTGTGATGCAAAGCTGCCACTGAATCCTGGAAGACGTCTCTCTCTAGAGAATACTGTGATTCAAAGGTGGACTCATCTGCTAGATCTGCCTCTCCGGAGTCCACCTAACAACAAAAGCAATTCAATCAGCCAGGCTGTTACCATCACACCACATAAGCCCCAAACACATGCACATCAGCCACTGCATACTGACTGACACTTTTCTTGTTTTTTTTTTTTCTTTTTTTCACTCCATGTTTTACACTGAGGTTACATTTGCACAGCACAGTAGGAAAATTTTCTGCTTCAGTAACAATCTGTGTTACCACATCTTTAAATGTTGCAAAGAATATCTGAAGTAAAGCAAGAGTCTCAACCAGAATAAGTTGCGGGGCTAAGGCAGGCTCATGCCTGTTAATAGAAGTACAAGGTGTTGGGAGAATTCTGGTGTATTTCCTGATGTGAATATTTGGATTTCTTTAGGGTTTCTTTTTATTTTTCTTTTGAATTTTCTGTTACAAAAATTAACATGGAAAAAATAATGAGCTTCATTTGGTACCACCTGTCAGGAATGTTCTCTTGACTCAACTTCTTAGGCTCAGTTATTTTTTATACTCTTTTAAAAACAATCATTTGGAAATTATAATGCTTTACAGTACATTTATAAGAAAAATTTATTACCTGATTTTTTATGATTTTTACATTTGACGACAAGATTATTATGGACATTTCTACATTTCTTCTATTCCTCTTACATGAGAAATAAAGTTTTTAAAAGAGTTTCAGACATGGAGATGGGTAGTATCTTTTGCCCCTTTTTTAAATGAAACATGATGTTTTTTCAAGACTCATATACTTTCAAATACTAGAATAAAATTAAGTCATAAAAGACCTAATTTATGGTGCTTCTTAACTACACTTTGATTATAATTTCATCTCCCCTGGTAGACCTCCAGAAAGTAGCGTATGTTAACAAAATGATCAGAGAGTTTAGAGCCATGACATACCATAAACTTGTATATAAGCACTCATCTGCAGAGACGGGATCTAACTTGTTTTCCAGCCCCTCTAGTTAATCACATTGTGAATTCATTATAGTAAATGCACAACAGCAATAGCAACAATCTGCAGAGATCCGACATACTGATTCCTTTTTGTGGTAAAAAGGATCAATTTTTTTATTATTTCGAGCCTAAAGACTTAATAGCTAATTCAAATTGCTCCTTCGCTGTAACTTACTCTCAGCTTATTGTCTGGAAAATGCACACTAACATTACCAAAGCTACACCCTAAAAAGGTATTGTGAAAATTCAGATCTGTAGAATCTCAGCGCAGATCTATCTATGAAAACCAGGATCTCATAAGTGCACTCTGTAACCACATCTTCAACTGGGTGACTGCATATTTAGTTTCATATTTTGCATATTTAATTAGACAGCTGACAACTCTATTAATGTCATATATTTTCACTACTTTTTTCACAAGTTTAATTTTTTTAAATATGAATCAGAAGAAAGTCGAGTTTTTTAAATACTTTAGTTTTAATCTAATCTTTTCAATACATCTTTAATTACAGGTTATTTATAATATACTATGTGTCTTCTTCATGCTTCTTAATGAACGGAATAAGACAAATACTATTATCTAACTACTATACAAAGATAAAAAACTGCAGAATTAAAACCAGGCAGTCTTGTTTAAAGGCAAGTTATTAAACCAGCTTGGCATTTGCAAGAGTGAAAAAACAACAAATCTACTGGAAGTAGCAATGCAGATATTTTCATCCTGGAAGAATCCATTTCAGGTTTTTTTTTTTGGTTTTGTGGTTTTTTCCTAATGAACTAAGTCCTGGTGTTTAGTAGAAACTGCTTCTCTGCTAAAGTCCTCAAAAAGAGAGTATAATGACTTCAAAAGGGGTTGGAAGGGGTTTTTTTTGTTTTTTTGTAGAGTCCTATTTCCTGTGTCTTTTTAATCTGAGTTCTTATTGGTAACTTCTAGGCTATGTAAGGCACTGAATGCTCAGGTAAGCCGCATTGTTTATACAAGTGAACAACTTTTGACCTTGCAAATCTCATAATCACTGATTGATGTTGAAGGCTGAAGAATATTATTAGAAGGAAGCGTTTGCAGCTTTTGAAGACAGACAGCATTCCTTGTAAGGCTGGATTACATGCAAAAAGGGAGTACCAAAAAGTTTTCAAGGTAGAGAAATGATACGTAGGGAAATGATACGTAGGGAAATGATACGTAGGGAAATGATACGTAGGGAAATGATACGTAGGGAAATAAGCACACGAACATTTCTCTACACAAGGTGAGATTTCCAAAGGGACGCTCAGTGCATGCAAGGAGATGTGGATAGTCATGCACTTTTGAAAACATCAGCAAAATACTTTTTTTCCCCAGCAATTAATGTATCACAGATTCACAGCTCATGCAAACATCTCTAGATACCAGTTTCTACCATGTCAGGATCCATCCCACCTATGGTAGATGGGTAATGTGGTGAGAGTAAACACTAAAAAAAAAGCATGAATAGTGAAAAAGCAACTCCTTTCATTATAAAATGCAAAGACTGAAGAAATCTTTGGTAAGTTGGGCCACTAACCAGAGCCAGCTCAGCATGGAAGAGGGCTGCATCAGCTGGCCCCTCCTCCTCAAGTGACTGGGCAGTGTAGAAAAAGCAATCTTCCTTAGCAGAGACATAGCCCTCCTCAGGTGAAAGCTGCAGAAAGAACGAAGCTCTGAGTCGGATGAGTGGCCTGGACACAGGAGGTGCAGACTGCATTCTGGAGGGAGGGGGCAGGGGGTGTTTAGAAAGGCAAATGGATTCCAAATGCAGCAGAGTTCATTTCAATCACAGTCACAGTACGGGGCACGTAAAGAGACAATTTTTTTTTTTCAGATTTACTGCATTGATTCAGCTTCACACCTCGTTTTACAACCCCAAGTAATGAAAAAGGCCTATCCAAGTATATCACAGAGCCCACAACTTAGTCTAAACTCATTTTCAATTTCCGTTCTTAATAAAAACATTCTAAAACTGCCACCACAGCTGCCACCAGAGAAAGAGCCTAACAGCAGGGATCTTGAAATTCTTGCTAGCCACAGAGCAATCTTATTTGCAGGCAGAAAGACTTCATCCACTGTGTTTTACTATTGTATCTGCCAGGTGGAACAGCCTCTAGAGGACAAAACAGAATTCTGACTATAAACAAATAGCTTTTTCTAATATAATTTGATGGTAAGTGCATTTGTCCAGTACTGCAAAAAAACAGTGATTATTTGCAATGTTTAATTACTTGGCAAGCATAATATATGAAATATTGAAGTGCAAATGCTGAATATTTACAACTGTTTGCAACAAAAATAAACCCCCCCATGCATTTTCTCTTTTAGAATGATATCTTCAGTACAAAATTTTTGACTTGCAAGACACTTCATTAATATAGTGTCCATTACAAAAAAAGAATTTAACAAAGCAAGTTAAAAAGTGCCCTCTTACTGTGAAAAGCAAAGTTTCTAGGGACCTAAACAAGTCATTCCCTCTCACTCTCTCCACAGAGACCTACTAAGAATGAAAATTTGATATTTGCATCCACAAGGATTATAAGATTATCAATTCATGAAAAGCAAAAATGAACCTCTAAGACTGTACTTGAGCTTGCTTACAAATATAGAGAAAAGTATCTTCCTTGTATGTATGAACTAATGCCATTTTACTGGTTTGAATTTAGCACACCAGGGACATTAGTTCACTAGCATCCTTACTGATACATTATCTTGGTCACCTTAGGTCTCATTGAACCTCCTTTTTTGAATCGTTACAGGTTACTGTCTAAAATCAAGCCTGAAAAAACCAGTTAGATGTATACAAACTGAAGATTACACACTATTACATAAACAAAGTGTGCAGTCTAAATACAAAGACTGCATATACACTATGCCTCGCAAAGCAAAGGAATAGGTAAATTCCAGGCAAACCACATAAACCTAACTTTATGTCCCCATCAAACACATTCAGAGAACCACGTAAAGTGTACAGTGTACAAAATTGTGCCTGTCAACTTTCAGCCCTGAAAGACTCTGCTGGTTGCAGGATCCTTTGCTGTTTTCTCAGCTGCAAGACAGGTGTGCTAGGTCCTGCAATCACTACATCAGTCATACACTACCCAGGCCACTCCTACATGCAAGGAAATAATTGGGCCACTCAATTATACCCCAGAACACACAAAGCGTATGCAGAAGACAGGATCAGCATGTACCAGCTTAAATGACAGGAAAAGTACCCATTGAATTCCCAAATCCTTACAGGTAGTGGTTTGGCAACTCCTATTTTAACTGTTCCTGTTGGAGCTCCTTTCAGTGCTTGTACTGCTTCCTCCAGGCTGCCATTTTCCAAATTGATATCGTTGACAAACATAAGCCGATCCCCAGGAAGTAGTCTGCCATCTTGCTCAGCCACACCTCCAGGAACTAATGAGCGAATCACAATTACAGTGTTTGCTGGATCAACAGGATCCTAATTAGATAAAAGGAAGAAAAGCATTTAATTTTATTTACTCTTATGTCCTGAGAGGCAAATTTTTATTTATGAACTTTTACTAACCCAAGGGAGTTGGGTTATTAAGAAGCTAGAGCTCTCCTCCAGGTGAACCCTTAGCAGGAGCAAACCCTCCAGTCTGTACTGCCCATATATTTATACTTTCACCTATTTTTAATTCTTCAATGTGAAAATTATTACTCCTTTCTAGGTGATGCCCCATCATGTATCTCCAGTATAAAGTATTACTAAATTGTACAAGTCAACTTTTGAGCTTGCAAATCTCATAATCACTCACAGATGTTGAAGGCTGAAGAATATTATTAATTGCAGAGGGTCATCTGTACATATCAAAATTCAAGTACTTTCTACTGCAGCGACATGTTGCAGACTCCATCCTCCTTTACACTCAGTGGTCTGAGGATACAAGTGGGCAATGCAGGCCAGGGCAAAGGTAACACGTGTATTTTAGTGGACAAAGGACTTACTTTCAATAACTCATACTTCATGGCACCAGATCTTGCTCAACTAAGAAAGCACTGAAGAGGCAAGTTCTTGTGCATGACTAATTAAACACTTTATGTGAGAGAGGAACATACCGATACAGCACTCTAATCAACAAGACAAAACAAAATGGTGTTTGTTTCAAAAAAAATAAACCTGTTTTGAAGTTCCCATCCTCCAGTGCACCGATTTTTATAAAAAAGTTAGCATCAAATACCAGTAACAGGAACATATGTTTCTGTCATAACAATTATCACAGGTGCAAAACATCTGTGTGATTCTTACAGAACTACATTTACAAGGCACATCATGTTAATAATTCCAAGACACAGTTCACTTGAATGCGCACACAAAAAAGAACACCAAGAAACATAATCATGTAACAGCTTTACTGATAGCAGAAGTAAGAGAAAACCAAACATCCACAAACAGGCACAAAGCTGTAACAAGTTTCCACGCCAAGACATATATCTGAAAAGATGGACACCATCAAGGCAACATGTAAAAACTGCAGAAACTGGGAGACTGCTGAAAGCTGGTGTGAGAGAGAAGTGTTGAGGGAGGGAAGGAGGAAAGGAGGGAAGGACACTGAAAAGAAGTGTTCCTGATGGCAGTTAATGGAGTAAGAAGAATGCCATGGAGTTATAAAACACTTCACAAGTGGAAATATAACTAGCATTGCTGGAGATAGAGCTTGAGTACCGAAATCTTTCTCTCTATTTTAACAACAGATAATTACACTGTCACTTTAGATGACACTACATGTCACTTTTTTTTTTTTAATAAATACCTCTCTAGTCAATGTGACAGTCTTCTTTAGGGTAAAAAATTATGCAGACTTTTCTAGAGGCCTGTCATTGTATAAAACACGAGGAATGTATTAGTGTGGCTGTAACTGTCCTTAACTGTAGTCACTGTTCAATGAAAATTAATTGAAAATTTGAAGAAAACAGTAAAATACAAAGATAAATCTCCCTGTAAATTTATTGTTCACAATCTTAGGTGAAGGCAGAAACTTCAGTGACAAACTGAAATTTTTTTACTGCGTGTCAAAGAAGACAACATAGGACAACACAATACTATAACATCAAAAAAGGTAAGTTTCAGAAAGCCAACTAAAGCTGTAAGACAGAATCAAATTCATATTTGAAAAATATATTAACCAATTTAAGGCAGTTTCCACAGCCCTTTAGTACTATTATCCATAAACAAAATCCAGTGACTTGCGCACCCACAATTTGTGTTAATGCTCAGAAGAGGTTGAAGCAAAAATATACTTTACTGTGTACTGACACAGACTTCAAATACTCCAGCTCAGCTATGACATCTCACTGCACAGCATCATGAGTAATATATGAGAGAGTAGTCATTGTTTCATAAAACAGACATTTGACTATGCCTTTATCCTTCAGATTATTACAATACACTGCTCTTCACTTTTATCAGTGTGCAAATGCAAAATCTAAGGCATAGGCTAATTCTAAGCAGTGCCCTGGGGGCACAATTTCCATCTGGAAGTGATCTCCAGATGGAAATGCATATACTCCTAGAGACAAGATCCAGTAGAAACCTGGAAGGAGACTGGGTCCTGCACCACCACCAAACAGCTCACCAAAAGCCTATACTGACCACAGGATAGGGAGAAAATACTTGAAGTCAGATTAAAAGTTATCCACTGAACAACTGGGAACAGGAGGAACATTTGTTTTGGAGATCCTGACCAAGTGCAGGCAAGAGACAGACACTGACCTGCTCATTGGAACACATCAAGAATCATAGCTTACATATCCAGGAATTCTGAAGTCAAATACAAAATGAATGGAGATGTTTAAGCACGTCCTGGACAAACTGCAGCTAAGCAAGGGATTTCAGAATTGCAGCTCTGGATTTTAGTAAATCCTTCTTTAAGCACCTAAGTCCTTTATTGGATCTTGCCCTAAACACCTCACTGCAGGTGCACAATACATGGCTAAATGCCTGAATATTCTGGCTACATCATTCATTGTCCCTGGGTCACTAGAAGACAGCTTTCTGAAGACCCTATTATATAACGGATTATCAGTTTTTCTGGAACCAGTATTACCACCATCATTAGAACCTGTAGTCTTAATACAGAAAGAAGAATATGTAATGCAATTAGTGAGATGCCTAAAACTAATTAGTGATTGGTTTTACTCTATTGCTTGGTTTCCATTAACATTTACCCTTAAAATACATATTTGGAACACGCTGCAAGATGCAAACAATACGAAGTATTTTGCCCTCTATTCAAAGAAGTGCAGAAGTTACCTGATAGTCCAATATGCTAAATCCAAGCCCCATACTCCCTTTCTCCAGCTCAATGTTCTGTACTTCTGTTTCCCACATTGCCAAAGATGAGCTTTGCACCTCTTCCATACTCTGACCCTCATCAGCTGCTTCCAAAGCTGTTCCCTCTGTGTCCGAGGAGCCAATGAATCCAAGTTCTATGTGAGCCTGAGAAAAACAGTAAATGTTTACCAATAAAATGTAAACCCTTGTGAATATGCAGAGACAAAACTCTGTTTATGAAAAAAAAGATCAAAACCAGACATAAAGGAAGTTCAAGCCCCCAGTAGATTTAATAAACAAGTCTGATAAACCTAGCACAGAATTCACATATCCTTTTAACAAAATAGCCCTGCTGTAAGTATACAGAAGTACTCCCTGAAAAAACTTTTACAAAATGGAATTTCTGTCAAACGAAAAACTTCAAAAAGCTTCATTAGTACATGCATTCAAATATACAGGAAATATCTGTTATTAAATGGTATGTCTAAACATAATAGTACTGATAGTAGTCAGAATATTCAATGAAAAAAAATACATGCACACATACACAGACATCTATGTTCTTCACTTGGTTTCATAGAAAAGCTTAGATCCTACAAACTGAATTTGGTGCCTTGCCCAGAACTCAAAATTAACTGTGTCTCTTTTCATATATATGTTATTGCTTTGCATACTACACTGTAGGCCAGCCATTCCTACATATTTAATTCATCAGACTGCCCAGAGCTCGACAACTATGAGTGACAGAAGCATCAGCCACTGAATGCACAGAGAGTTCTGTGCAACACAAACCCAGAAAGCAAAGTTTAAAACCGGAATAAATATATTCAGATTCTAAACAACACACAGTTCGATTCGCCATACTCCTACCTCTCACCTACAGAACAGAAGTACATTACTCAGACAGACAGCCCTGCATCCCAGAATATTTCTGCCCATGACCAACCAGGATTGACATCTTCTGGTGGCCCAAAGAATGGCTGATAAACATAATTTGCCTTTTCCTATTTGTCCTACAATATTAAAATATATTTCTAATCTTGCAGAAGAACTTGATCTGTTTCTTCCTCAAGCAAACAGTAATTTTCAGTGATCTTTTAAAGACACAATACCTTTCCTGTGAGCTGAACCTCAGATAGACTTAGACTCTCTAGCACTTCTGGTTGAGTGATGGGGGGAGCTACTGGACGACAGCACACCATTGTCACCTTAATAGGCAGCTCTTTCAAGATACTGACCACATCCTTGTGGTTTTCCCCAATCAAAGAGATCTCATTCACCTCAATAAATAAAGAATACATACTGGTTAAAACTACAGAGTATTTAGAACAACAATGAACAAAAAAAGCCCCACAAACCTCAACTCACTAATCACCTCATTAAAAAAAAAAATTCCCATGCCAATAGACACTGTCAACCCTTAATTTCTATTCAGTTCAGTGTTCAGAATGAGCACCAAGATAAGTACTGAACTGAATGTACAGTCTTATAAAATTGCATGACACCACCCTAAAAACCCCACATACTCTGCAACTTCATGTTTCTTGCATTCATGTAAACAAAATTCACATTTTAATTCTGAGAAAATAATTTAGAAAAAAAATCCAGTGTTCAGTACCTTCACTGTGTAGGGATATTCCTATCAAATCCTAATGCTTTTGCTACATGTTCTTTTTTTGTGACTGTCCTGGTTTCAGTGGGGATAGAGTTCATTTATTCTCAGTAGCTGGTGCAGCGTTGTGCTTTGGAGTCAGTACGAGAATAATGTTGATAACACAGTGGTGTTTTGATTGCAGCTAAGTGTATTTATCCTACAGAAAGGACTTTTTAGTGTCTTGTGCTCTGTCAGTGAGGAGGTACAAAATAGAAAAAGTGGCTGCATGGTACTTAATTGCTAGCTGAGCTTAAACCATGACACAGACCTTGGACTGCATCTGAAAAATCCACTGCCATCTGAGAAATAAATGTAGGTATATGCAGTCACATAAATACACATAAGTGCACATGAAGTGACTGCTCAACTGCTAACTGGTATGCAATTAGATATGCCACATTCCCAAGGTCATAACCCATGAGAAGCAACTTACTGCTCAAAAACCTTACTGAATGCAGACTAAGCTAAGGTAGTATTTTTTCTTACTTCCAGCAGTTCATCTCCACTGAACAGCTTGCCACTGCGTCCAACTGGCCCCTCCGGTAATATAGATCTGATGAAATGATGTCCCACTGTAGCTTCAAGGCTTATCCCCAACCCACTGCTTTCACTAAATTTGTTAACTACAGCCACCTAAAGTAAGATTAAGAAACAGTTACATTTGACGTATTTACAGCCATACCTGTTACTTTCCATTTCAATTTACAAATTATGAGGTCGATATTCCAGAAGTGAGAAACCACAAGTATTGTCATGTGCAATGGGGCAGTCAGGTAAAAACTGAAACTTTGATCACATACCACTTCACAATACACAAGTAAGAACTGTATGACAATAATATATCTAATAATACACACTTCTGTAGACACACCAACTATGGCATATGTTTTTGCAGTAGCTCCTAAACTCAGATACCACTTTTCAACTGTATCTACAGCATATGTTCTATACATTTTTACACCATTACATCAAACCATTTATTCAGTATGCAGAATGGGTATGAAATTTCAAATTCTAGCTAATGAAGGGAGCTTTGAGTTTCATGTTAAATATTATTTTTTTCTATAATACATATTTGTTCTCTTGAAGCTAGGAAATCGGTGAAACAATACTCATAGGCACAGTAATCTAACAAGTCTATGATTGTTTGGCAAAATACAGAAAAATGTATATCCTCATACAAAAATTATATAAAAATAATCTCAACAGACTAAGAGGCATATGTATAATTCTTATACATGAATGAACAAATACAATGCAAACATATTTCCATCCATATGTTGTTAACATAATAGATGGGCAGATTAAAGGGCATTTAATAACAGTAAATAAAATTTACCTACCACTATTTCATAATTCGAACCCATAATCCTCTGCCACTTTATCTTTGTAGCTTCTTCTTCTCCCGTAGTTAGCTGGAAATCTAAAAATTATATGTGAGATTACTGTGACAAAGAATAAAATAACTAGTCTGTTCCTATAAGTGACAAAGTATATGGAACATACAAGATGGCACAATCAGGAACATACAGCATGACACAATCCTTCCCATGATGCCAGAACTCTCCCAAATATGACTAAAAATCTGCCATGTTTTGTCTTACCAAGCTTGGGTTTACCAAAGGAAAAACCTGCAAAATACTATTAAGATTCCAACCCTGCAAAACTAATTGTGTATTTTGAAAGAAATGAAGTTCAGTCCAACAGTTTGGTGCGTGTAGCTGGGAAGAAAGGACACAATATTTAAACTAGCCTCAGTTAGGTGAATTTTTTGCAATTTTTCAAGATAATAGGCACAAAAAATATTTAGAAGTTGCATGCATGCCCTGGGTATGTGTTAAATCAGACTGTATGTGGGCTGATTAGACTGATTCAGGGATGTGGCTGAAATACTGAAAAATGTAAACTGCATACTAAACCTTTTAGACAGGCACTGCATTTTACAGAGAGCATCCAAAGACACAATCTTGACATTTTGTATTTTCAAAACCATGAGCACAACTGTAAAAGATTTTTCTGAAACTGTAAGCCCTAGAGGACAGTGACAGAATGCAGGAAGTCCCACCTCTCTTTTTTTTTTTTATTATGTTAGACTCACATATGTGCACACACACAACAACATAAGATTCTAATAGCTAAAGAGTAGCAGTGAACTTGGAAAGAAAGGAAGTGGACAAAGTAATGACGTGGTGAAAATCACAGTGACAGGCTACGCAGCAAACTCTGGCAACTCTTAACTTGATTGAAAGTTTATCTGCAGGCTGAAAAAACTGAGAAATGCTTTCTTCCTACTCATTTTGCCCTCATTTACATTGTCTAGGCTCTATGGCAGGAAGAAATAAAAAGCAGTATTTAGATATAACAGCCAGCAAGCACAGCAGGTTTAACAGAACCCTACATATTCAAGGGCCATGGTCTGGACTGTGCCTGTAGTAAATACCCAAATAAACCCTTCGGATCTGAATGTTCATCACAGGCAAAGACAAGAATCTTCATCACAAAGTTGCCAAATCCCACTGATTCTAGTAAGAATATAAAATGTCTAACAGCCTTGAACAGTGTTTTAAGTCCAGTCATTACTTGGAAAGATTACTACACATAAAGCCAGATGATGTGTGGCATTCAAATAGGACAATACTTTCCCCAAAGCAGAGACCCAGCAGTATCTGAAAGAAAAGGCATTAAAAAGAAATTCCTTCATCTATCCAAGATAATAGAAAGCATGAATTATGAAAAGATAAACATCACAAAACTTTTCAGTTCCCCTTTCGCTCTAGAAGCAGGAAAATGTCACAAAACACACCATGTGCTGTCTCAATCTGGAAAACATTTCATCACATAGGACTTCTGAAATGCAAAACAGTGTTCTAAGAGCTCAAAAGGGAAAAAAATACTCATTAGAAAATAAGACAGAGTATGGGAGAAGTTGGAGAATATCAGTGCACTAGAACTGACTGAATTTCAAACGTTACCAGAGAAGACAGACTGAAATTAATGCAAGCTCAGGAATTTGTGAAAAGGAAGTTTATCAAAAGAAGTGGAAGTCCTGGAACTGTAGCTGAGAAGATGCAGACAATTTGGAAGATAAAGTATATTGGGAAATGAGGAAGAAAAAAGTTTTTTCTAGACTAGACTAGAAAGAGTAGATACACAAAACTGGACTAAGAGAGGACCGAGCAAGTGGCAAAAGCAGACTGCTTCATATGACATCTTTGGCATATAATTATTTTCAGACACATATAGTAGTCAAGATCCTACAGCACTCATGATCAAGAGTACATGATTAAACATATAACTACCTTGACTTTTTAGTTCTACCTCAGCTAAACAGCATACAAATGGAAAGACACAAAAAACATCTGATCTAAAAACATCTGATCTTAGTGTAAGCACATACAAGTGCATCTTCATAGAATAAAATATTAAACCTTGAGAACCTGTCTCCTGTTGTTTCATGTCATCTCCAATATTTACCACACTGGCACTGCATGGCAATGATGGGGATCCCTGTTCTGTTTCACTGTTATCTGGAAAAAAAGAAAAAATCTTTTCAGCTATTTTATGTTGTAATATTCATCAAGCTCACAGGTATGCTTCAGGGCATTGACTCTCTCTTCCATTGGACTTCAGAGTACAGTAGCCCCATTTGACAAATGGAGTCTGGCATAGGGGGCCCAGAAGAAACATCACATTTCAAAGACATTGTCTCTCCTCTTAACACTTTGCCTTCTCCAAAGAGTTTTCAATAAAACAAACAAACAACAAAAAAGCACAACTACCAGTACCTGCATTTCTATCACTGAAAATATATCTAAATACATTTCTTAGCATTCTTGTATTAACTTTTTTTTTTGTTTTTTTTCATGCAATTCAGGAAGTTGACACTGAAAACAAAAATGCTAGAGACTTGGAGACTTGCATAACTGACATACTTTTCATTTGCAGAAAACCTCTACCACAAAGTTCTGTTATCTCTGTTGCTGACTGTCAGATGTCTTGAACATCTATTGGCTGGAGAAACAGCACTGAGTATTTTGTCTTTATTTTTTGCAAAAGCTGGGAGCAAGAGGATGACATACAGATAACATACTCCTGGGTGTTTGAAAATCTTGCACACGGTGGGTATTATGCCACAGCTGATGAATTATGACGTACTTTTACTAATACCAAACTATAACACAAGTAGCTGTTTGTGCATCCAGCCTCCGCTCAGGTATCCTGCGTTCAAGCACACTGACTTCCAATATCTGGCACATATACTTCAATATGTGCAGAGTATATAAGATTAAGCTTCACTAATCTCATGTTATCAGCAGCAAAATTAATATGGTTCTTTAGCTTATGAATATTGTACACACACATCAGATTATTAATAACCTCTAGGTGTAGGCCACACCTCTCGTACATGGAGCTTGTGACACGGAAGAGTGAAAGGAGTTAAGATTTGCTTTTGCTCATTGAGGAGGCTATCTCTCTGCTTGCTTTCGAATGCAGCTTTCACTCTTGAGCATGAATAAAAGATTTGCTACATTCTTGCCATTTGAAGATTTGCAAGATCAAAATCTTGAAGCAATTCAGACAGAAGAGCAATGTAGGGCAGAAATTTCAATACTCAATTCAAAAATGTAGCAAATAATACCATTATGTCTACAAGATTAATCAAACCATAGTAGACCACATTCTGCCTTCATGTACAGCAGCTCTGCCCAGCAGCTCTGCCAACAGTAATAGCTACCCAGAATGAATCTGGCCTATTTTATTTCCAGTTTGCAATTGAGAAGAAAAATGTTTCAAGTCAACTTCAAAGCAAAGTCAGTTTTAATTACCTTTGGCTGTGCTACTATCCTTTGTTTGGAACTGTAAGTCCTTTTCAACAGAAGCACTGAAGTCCTCCTGGGGCGGAATATGATTTTCCTGCTTAAGACCTCTTCTGATCAAAGTGAGCCGAACCGTTTGTCCTGTGTGCCGCAAAACGTCAACTGCTTGCTGGTTAGTAAAACCCTGAAGATCTGTTCCATCCACCTGCAGAATTAAGCAGCTTTTCAGTCCACCCAGAAAAAAAAAGTCCAGGGTAAAATAATACGGTGAGCTCTCAGCATCTGTTAGCCTGAGCACGAAACAAGTGTAGGGGCAAGAACAAAACCTATATGACTTAATGAAATTGGATGAGCGAAGCACTTCCACTGGAGTACTGCACAGCTAGGCGACAACCAGCACTACAGCACAGAGAGGGGAAGTGCTCGAGGTGCCCACAACGGTGCAGCTGGGCAGATCTGCTCTGCAAAGTGGGAGAAGACATAGCATGCGCTGTCCAGGGCATGCTGTCTGTCCATTGTGCAGCCTGTCTGCTTGACCACTTCAGCAATCTCTACCTCCAAGGAGAAAATACTGGGTGAATTAACCAACACAGCCATGGCTAGGAGTGCTGGGGACAGGAGGGTTAAGGAAGGATACACTGATCCATGGTGGTAAAAAGAACTAGAGAGCACAGTCATTCTGAGGCCAAGGAACCTCAGATACAGGGAATTCTACTACCGAACACCATGAAATCCCATTTCCCAATCAAACACAGTCACAACCAACCAGATGTTATCACTGGTTCATCATTTTAATATTTTAAAGATAAGATTTTGGCCTCTTCTGTTTGAAACTATCTCATTATCTCATTAATTCAGTGTTTTTTTCTGGAACTCAAAACTTTGGCATTGTTCAATTTCATCCCACTATCACTAGGACACACCCAATTTTATTCTTCTCCCTGCAAACTCTGTAATATCCTTTCTCAATTTACCCTTCCGTGCCTTAAATTTCTGAAATAGTTCTAATAATACTATGTTCCTGTAGTTTTTTCTGTCTATCTACACAACACATATATTTCATTATTTTAATTGCTCCTCCATGAAGAACGAATCCCTCTGGACTCTTAGTCATTTTGTTGTTCTTCTCTTAATTTCTTCCACCTCTGGTGCTCTTCTAAGTATAAAGTAACCAAAAATCACATGGGGTTATTCAATTTTTTCTCCATGCTTAAGTAAACCATATTTAAAAAATTTTAATTATTCTTTTGTCTGAGAACACTCAAATAATTTTCTTCTTCTGCATCTGCAGTAGAAGAAGCAAAAAAACTGCAATAATCAGGTTCAGCCATTTGTATTCAGCATGTAAATCATTACCAAAAAACATATACTTCCACAAACAAACATGCAGGTACATTTAGAGAGAGACATTAACTTGCTCTTAGTTCTGTCTAAGGAGAGATCTATGAGAGACAAAAAAATGCACTCCCTCTGTTCATGACCTGATTTTCACTAAACAAATAACATTTTGTGGATGAAAATACGTTCTTTTTTCTCTGAGCACCTAAAACTTTTATAACATACTTTTAAAAATCATTTTGAAAAGTTGTGCAAATTTAATCAAACTTTAAAACTTTGCACTTACTAAGATCCTACTCATAAGATATACACATGAAATACAGATTTTTTAAAGAAGTACAAGTTAGGAGTGGATAACATAATTAGAAAGAGAATGTGATCAAATATTCTATCAAAAAAGGCCTCATCCTTTCAACAGCATTTAAGTATTTTAAACAAGTACTATATAAGCAATTCTATACAATTTAAAGAAGCAGAATTTTGCAGACAAGTGATCTTGTTTCCTTTTGTGTTTACTTACAACTATAATTTGATCTCCCACATGGATTCTGCCATCATGTTCAACAGCACTGCCCTTTGTAATGCTTTTCACAAAGATACCAGAAGGTTCTGGGATGAAGAAACAGGAAAAATTAAATTAACTAATTTATTAAGAAACAACTTAAATAATGCAACAATCTCTAACTAATGGCACCAGTCAAAGAGAGAAAAAAAACCAACCCACAATCTCAAAGTAAGATAAGAAAATAATCATGAAGAAAAGTAATGATTTAAGTGAAACATAAATATTACTAAAGGATTAATGTCGGTTTGCATTGCACCAGCTTTCACTCAAAATCTTACAATGCCAAATTCACAATTCTTGCTGGAAAATAAAAAATATTCCAACTTAGTTTAACCTAAATATTGAAACCAACATCAACAAGGAACGTATCTCTGACTTTGGTCAAATTTGGACAGAAAATTCAGCTTCAGTATACTAATCTGGTAAACTCTGAATTTTCTATGTACTTAATAATTGCTTAAGAAAATGCATATTTGAATAACCAAATCCAGAAAATTATAAGCAAACAGGACCACAACTTACATTTGAACCAGCTTTTAAGTACAGATGCCAATATTAGATAAAACAAAAATTTAAAAAAAAAAAAAAAAAATCCCAAACCAAACCAAAAAAACAACAAAAAAAAAGCCACAAACAAACAAAAAAACCCTAAGACAGAACTATTTTAGACAGTTATTAATTTTGAATCAGAAGAGAAAGGAATATATAGAGAACATCTACAGAAGCGACGTTTTACTAAAAGAAATTCATTTCAGGAGAAACACACTTGCCTGTGAAACAACTTCAACAGCTCAATAAAGTGAAAATCTCTGGAGTTTCTACATGCACATTTTGCACATCATACATGAAACTGAGAAAAATAACAGCGTAAACAGGCATGAAATCAGGTCTGACAGTTACAGGCCTGTAACACTGATTTCAGAAATCTCAAAAGAATCTACTTTCTCTCAACAAATGTTCCCACTGTTAAATGAATATGTTTGATATGAAGATAATTCACTATGAAATGCATTCTAAAAGTTGTCAGATCCTTTACAGACCTGAAGTTAACTTTTTACTGGCCCTTATTATGACAAAAGTTAGCAGGAAGGAGGGCTAATGATCCAATTCAGCTTAGGAAAAATAAGATTACAAATATATTAAAGTCATATCACTGACAAGTCTCTTTTTTTTTTTTTTAAGCTGTTGTTTCCACAACAACTGGTCTTACTGAATTCCAGACATTCTTATATCCTGTAACAGCTGTATGATAACACAAAAAGTTGTTATTTGTCATTCATGAAAGATTCAGCCATGGATCTTTTTGTCCAGTAGTTTTATTGCTACTTCTCTGACAGCAAAGTTATCCTGTAACTAAGTGTTAAGTCACAAAACTGAGTTACCTAATCAGTTCCTAGGTTAAGAATATTCTACATAGATACACACAGCACAGTAATTTCAAATCGAAGACTGGTGATACCCAAACACTAAATCAGTTAAAATACGCTCTCAGATCTATCACATGTTCTGCATTTTAATTTGTCTCTTAAAGATTCAACTGGAAGCTGCTAAACAGTGGACTTGCACAACCTGTGACCATCCTGTCCTATGCAACAAGACTGTTAAAATTTAGTCCAGATTTTCCAAGTCGACAAACTAAGCTATATACTGCCAATAATGCAGAGTGCACCTATCCATACATTTTTCTAACAATATATATGTGGGTGCAAGTCAAAGCAATAGCTCTTTGAGAAGTTTTACAACACATTCAACAAATATCCCTTCCTAGCAATACCAGGTTTGCCAAATCCCCCCTAGGGAGGCCTAACAGAGTTCAGAATAATTTTTCAGAAGAATGCAGTGGAAACTGCAAAGTAAAAATACACAGAACCGTACACGAATATTGTTGCATGTGTTTATTGAAATAAGCTTATTTATTGTCTGCCACAGTCCACGGGCCAACAAACATTTATTGTATCTATATCTATTGTATTCTTGATCTGCCAGCAGCACTATTCACATTGTTAACAATTTAATAGCAATACCTTCTCAAACTACTCAAATGGCTAACGTATTACCTTGTAAGAGCCTTTTAAAAACGAAAATGTAATTTTAAAAGCCCAGCTATTTCTAACAAAGAGGGCTCAACCTATTTTAGAACTGTTTTTCAAAAACATATAAACATAAGCTTTAGCCAAAAGTGAAGATAAAAATTGATTTAAAAATAGAGGTGGGATTCTATAATAACACCAACTGCTTTTATTCTGAATGTCCTTCTCACTAAAGGAAAATAATTCTTTTTCCCTTACGAACTTTAAATAGATTTTCATATTGTCAAGGGTTCTTTTAAGAGATGCTATACCAAAATTAAGTCTTGGATGCATATATACCATAGTATGCAATAGATTGTATAGTAAAGTGCAGAAATCTACCATTACCTGATGTTTTGTCTCCAATGTAACCAGCAATAGTTATTCCTAAACCTTGGTTGTTTTTAGTAAGTTCAACATTAAATTTCTCCCCATCTTCACAGCCATCAATAGAAGCATCTGCCTAATAAGAAAACAGTGATTAGGTTTTTTTTTTCTTTAAAGATCCTTCACATTCTTTAATGTCATTAACATGTAAAATTAGATGCAATCATAAAAAAGAAAGTGCAAACTTTCCTTACACTCTTTGCTGTTCACCAGAGAAATAAGAAATAGGTTAACACTTGTCATTGTGAAGCCATACAGGGCAGGTCATGTACTCTCCACCCCATTGCTCCAGCATATTACCTCTAACCTATAAAAGCATTATTTGATGACTAAAATAATCGGTGAGATTTGTACAAATTGAATAATGAATTGCTTGTACAATAATTTAGACATATATGTATATGAATACATAGCTTGCTGCCCTTCTGGTGCCTCCTCTGAACCAGCTTTACATGGTTGGGTAATTAAAAAGAAGAAAAAAGGTCATAATTCTATTTTGTATGCTATTTGTTTAAATTTCTCTGCAATAAATACCGCTATGTTTTTTAAACCTGTCAAAAATTTGGGAGTAAATAATTAATTTATTTACTGTTAATGAAAGTAAAATACATATTAAAATCCCATTTTTACAATAGTGGTTTTGTAGTAAAAGAAAAAACTACATAGAAAAATTAATTTCAACTTTAAAAAAGTTTTGGATTTAAATTTTTCATCTTTCAGTTGTCTAAAACAGACAGTTTCTAGCCATTTCAATATCTGATATGTGATTACATATAAAAGGCTTTAATTTCATTGTATTTATATGGGCATCAATATTTATGCATACATTTAAACCAGGATTTCATAAAGTATAGCAGGATCCATCAAGATCCTGCTATACTCTTCTTTTATTCTGTGCTTTCTGCGTGCCAAGTAGCAGCTAATATTTTTTAAAGTGCAAATATGGCAACCAGGTAGATACTAATCAAACCTAGTTTGACTAGATAACTATACATGTGCCTAAAGAAAGAAGATTTCAGGAGAGCTATGACGCTACTTGCCAAGAGAATCTAATTCCAGTTCTTTATCTGAACAACTCCAACCAAAATCAAAATTAAACACAAGAAAAAGAAATTGCTACTGCATTAACCATCTCTCTACTTGATAATACAGGATTGCTTTGGCCAGAGGTAATACCACTAAAAAACTGATCTAATTTCTATAACCTCATGAATTTTTACAGGATAGACATCTACAGGTGAACATGACAAGAAGTGGTCATTTTGAAAAGCCATTCTGCTCTCAATAATAGCTGTAAGAGCATCTTGAAGTCTTCACTCACACTGTATTTGATTACAAGAAACTAACAAACCAAGCTGTTTGCATCATCATCTTCACTTCAGACCCAAATCAGTAAGTCTTGCACAACTGTTAACAAGGTGCTCCTTCCATGAACAAGACTTGTAGAAGTTTAAAAACAGCCTACCTTCTGTCAGAAGAGAGGTACCAGAAAGAAGGTATTGAAAAGTAAGGAAAAGGAGAAGAAGGTGTCAAAAAATTTAAATTTTGCCCCTTGGTTGCTTTGAGCTACTTCCTCAGTACTAGAAATTTTATACCTCCTGCAGCTGCAGATACTTCCTTCAACATTGCATCATATACTGGTGGTGAATGGTGTTGTATCCAGTTGTTGGCCAGTCACTAGCGGCATGCTTCAGGAATCAGTGTTGGGCACAGTCCTGTTTAATATCTTTATTGATGATCTGGATGAGGTAATTGAGTCTACCATTAGCAAATTTGAAGATGGCAACAAGTTCAGAGGGAGTGTCAATATGCTGGAGGGTAGGAGGGCTCTGCAGAGGGACCTGGACAGGCTGGATCAATGGGCCAAATCCAGTGGTACGAGATTCAACAAGGCCAAGCGCCAGGTCACATGCCTTTTGGCCATAACAACCCCCTGCAGCACTACAGGTGGGGAGAGAGTGGCTGGACAGTGGCCAGACAGAAAGGGACCTGTCAATAATGATTGAGAGGAAGATGAACATGAGCCAGTAGTGAGCCCAGGTGGCCAAGAAGGCCAATGGCATTCTGGCCTGTATCAGGAACCATGTGGCCAGCAGGACCAGGGAAGTGATTCTTTCCCTGTATGCGGCACTGGTGAGGCCCTCGCTTGAAATCCTGAGTCCATTTCTGGGCCCCTCAGTTCAGGAAGGATATTGTGGTGCTGGAGCAGGTCCAGAGAAGAGCAACGAGGCTGGTGAAGGGACTGGAGCACAAGTCCCATGAGGAGAGGCTGAGGGAGCTGGAGTTGTTTAGCCTGGAGAAGAGGAGGCTCAGGGGAGACCTCATCACTCTCTAGAACTGCCTGAAAGGAGCTTGTAGCCAGCTGGAGGTCAGTCTTCTCTGCGAGGCAACAAGCAGTAGGACAAGGGGGCACGGTCTTAAGCTGTGCCAGGGGAGGTTTAGGTTGGACATCGGGAAGAGGTTCTTCACAGAAAGAGTCATTGGGCATTCAAATGGGCTGCCCAGGGAGATGCTGGAGGCACCGTCCCTGGAGGTGTTTAAGGAAAGCCTGGATGTGGCACTCAGTGCCATGGTCTAGTTGACAGGGTTCTGTTTGGTCATAGGTTGGACTCGATCTCAGAGGTCTTTTCAAACCTAGTTGAGTTTGTGATAACCTCAAAAAGGCAAACGCTGAAGAAATATACACAGATTAACAGTGTATATCAAATTCAGCTTTTGTTTTGGGACCGATGTTTTTCAGACAAGTAATACTAGGGCTAAACATGGATCCTCTATCTAAAATGCAGAGGGTTTTTATGTCTCTCAGTGCTGTAAAGACACAAAAGTACCAGTTTGTCTCTCCTGCTAGATGCTCAGAAGCCTCCATGTTAAGATTAACTTTCTTTGCCTTATAGCCACAAAAGAGGGGATGTTTCTTTTCCACAGGTACCACTACAACGGACATGGGCAAAATGATGGTAATCATGCATAAATTTTTATGGCTTTTTTTCTTCTGAAGTGACCTGTTTGAAACATAAATTGTAACTGGTGAGAAAGTAAACCAGAAAGTCTTTCAAGGCCTAAATTCTATCTACCTGGAGGCTCAAAAACAATGAACTTTTTCTTCTCTCATTAATTTACTCCACATATTCACATTTATATATATCTGATCATAACCACATGTGACAAAACAGTACTGTTCCTGGCTCTTCTGAAACCAGACTTTGCTACAAACATGCAAATGACCTATTATGCAGAGGTTTTGAGCTGACAGGTCATGATAATATATACACCCTTTTTTAAGAGGCTGACAGTTGTAGAGGAGTAACAGCGCATAGTACGATCATCAGCAGGGGAATAAGGGTAGCAGCGGTCAACTTTATTCAGAAAACATCTAGCAAATGAGCAATGCCAGGTGATGTAGGAAAGAAGCAGGTGTGTGCTGGTTGGCACAGGGAGGAAATGTCTGATGAAGAGCTGGAATTATATGGAAAGAAGAAATATTTCTGGAGAGGAAAAAGACAAGTGGACAGAGAAATGCTACATAGTCAACTAGCTCTGTCTGAAGAAAAGACTTCATGGCTTCAGTTGTTTCTAATGTAATAACGT
This sequence comes from Manacus candei, assembly GCF_025592945.1. Taxonomy (NCBI): domain Eukaryota; kingdom Metazoa; phylum Chordata; class Aves; order Passeriformes; family Pipridae; genus Manacus; species Manacus candei. The sequence goes on along the minus strand of NW_026138141.1, from coordinate 1,610,717 downwards.
ACCCTTGCAAAAACCCAGAACAAATTGTTTCAAATTATACTTATGGAAGTCCTAAACCTTAATCCCAAAAGTCTTTAAGAATATAGTAACTTGAATTGTGGACTCATTATGTTGCAAAGCAGTTTAAATTTAGTAGTAGAATGGCTAAGGCTTAAGTAAGAGGGTAGGCCTAGAAAGCAACACTTTACAGTAGTGAGTTAAGCAGCAGCCTTGTTCGTGGGAATAGAACGTACTGAAGAAGTAGAAACAATAATCAAAAGATTTAGTCAAGCATGTACGTAACGATTTGTACCTTAGATGTGGTAAGGGTCTGTTAAACAGTTTCTAGGGGGGTAGGACAACTTAAGCAGATTTATGATTAAGGTAGATGATTGTTAATTGTTATAAACTACTGCACCTGGGTTGCTATAGAAACTGTAATTGTTTTAGCCGTGAGAATACATGTAAACTTGTTTGTGTATAAAAGTTGAACTGAGAACGAGGGTCGTCGGAATCCTGACTTGGGGCGTTAGCCCGCAGGTTCCCGGGGCCCCGAATAAAGCACCCATAAACCGGCACTCTGTTGGTTTGTGTCTTTGTTTACGGGCAACAGTTTTGGCGACACCAGATGGAACTCCGGGGGTAGCTGGGCGGCTCACGAGCTGATCTACTCCATGCCGGCAACCAGGTGATTTCTGGGGAGACATCGACCCGTGCCCGACCCGCGCCCGCCGGACAACCCTCTAGGTAAGCCCGAAGGTGCTTTATTCTTTTAGGTTTGTTGGTTGGGAGCCTGCCTATAAGACGGGATAGTGAGTGTCCCGCTGGGTTGGGCTAAAGGTACCTTGGTTGGGAAGCCTAGGCGCTGGTCGTAAGACGCGGCGAAAGCTGCGCAGTACCAGCACTCGCCTCTCAGAGGGAGAATCGGCGAGTTGGTTTTGGTTTTGGTTTTGTTCTGGTTTATATTGTTGTGTTATCGTGCTGGTCGTTAAAAGTATTGTTTTGTGTTGTTGTGTTATTGTGAATTTGATGAATTTAGATTGTGGTGTGTGTGTGAGCAAGTAGCAAGCATGATGTCATTTAAAACCTTTAGAGCACTATCCTGCACAGAAAAAGATATCCCTAGCGATTCTCCGCTTGGTTGCTTGTTAAAACATTGGAAGGAAGGAAATCTTGGACAAGAGTTAAGCAAGAAACAGTTGATTGATTATTGTAATAATGTATGGCCTCAATATGAAACAGAAGGAATGCAGTGGCCCAGAAATGGATCACTGACTCTGGAAATTATAACCCCTTTGATGCGATATTTACGAGAGAATGAGAAGTGGGATGAAATACCATATCTGGATTTGTTTTATTATTTAGAACAAAACACTGAATGGCAAAAGGAATGTGGTATCTTAGTGTTGAAAGAACTGGAACTGGAGGATGATAAATGTAAGAAATGTCAAGAGCGGAGTATAAAGATATTGAAAGGATTGGATGATAAACATGAGCGGAAAATACGGTTTTCAGAACCAGAGGAGGATGTGTCTTTGTTAGTCTCCCCCGGAGTAACTCCAAGTGCGCCCCCGAGAAATAGTCTCCCTTCACGTGCAAGGGCACAATCACACACCATGCCCCCGTTAGAATCATCCTCGGATGAGGAAGAAACAGGGGGGGTGGGAATGTGACAGAACTCCTCTAGCAGAACGGACTCGGAGAGGGCGAAGGGAGAGGGAAAGAAGACGGGGAGGGGGGAGGGAGACAGACGTTTCGCTCTCACCCCCTAGATTGATGGCTCCCTTGCGAGAAGCGGTTGGAGCAGGCAGGGGAAAAATCATGATAAAAGTTCCTTTTTCGCCTAATGATTTACTAATTTGGAAACAGTCAGCTGGGACATATAGAGAAAATCCTGAGCGGGTGGCTCGTGTTATAAAAATGGTTATAAAAACACAAGACCCGGACTGGAATGATTTACAGGTATTAATAGATACAATTTTAGATTCAAGAGAAAAAGAAATGGTATTAAAGGTGATGGTGGAGAGAGCAAAGGAAAGGATTCGTACCCTGCCCTGGGCAGCGCGGGGGACGGTAAATGATTTTGTACCGCGGGAGGACCCCGACTGGGACGCTAATAACCCCGCAGATTATAAAAAGTTAAAAATTTACCAGGAATTATTGGTAGAGGGAGTTGTGGAAGACAGAGCCGGCTAGATTCAGACTTAAAGGTTGTTTTGGAAGTAGAGGGGGAGCCGACGGAATTTAGAATAGATACTGGAGCTAGTTTTTCGGCAATGAATAAATTGATGGGGCCACTAAGCGATTCAACTGCATGGGTGGTAGGAGTTTCAGGACAGGTAGAGGAAAAGGCGTTTTTGCGACCTTTAGGTATTAAATTTAGAGGAAAAGAACTAGACCATCAGTTTTTGTATATGCCTAACAGTCCTGAATGTTTATTAGGAAGGGATTTGCTTTCAGCCTTGCAAGCTAAAATTATATTTGAAAAAGGGAGAGTCAAGATAGAAATTCCAGAAGAAAATTTAGCAAAAATTTTTGTTGTGAAAGAAGTGGAAAAGGAAGAAATACCCCAAGAGATTGAACAGGCTGTTGTACCCTGGGTGTGGGAGACCGGGGTTCCTGGGAAATCTAAAGCTGCTACCCCAGTTAGAATAGAATTAGAAGAAGGAGCACAACCTGTTAGAGGGAAGCAATACCCAATTAGTTTAGAAGCTAGGAAAGGGATAGCTCCAATGATCACACAGTTTTTAATTTAGGGATATCAAAAGAATGTGAGTCGGAATTTAATACCCCCATATTTCCGATAAAAAAAAAAAAAAAAAAAAAAAAAAAAAAATGGTAAGTATAGGTTAGTGCAAGACTTGTTAACATCTGTTTCTGAGAAGTTTCAGTGGTTTACTGTGGTTGATTTGAAAGATGCTTTCTTCTGCATACCACTGGCACGAGAAAGTTGGAAAATCTTTGCCTTTGAATGGGAAAGTCCGGAGACAGGACGAAAGAGACAGCTCGCTTGGACTCGATTACCACAAGGATTCAAATGCTCACCCACGATATTTGGTAATCAGTTAGCAAAGGAACTAGAGGAATGGAAGACTACTCAGGTAAAAGAATCTCCTTTTCCATATATAATACTGCAATATGTAGATGACATTTTCTTAGGAGCTACAGAACAGGGACTTTGTCGTCAGTTAACTATTGAACTGTTAAACATGCTGGGCCAAGCAGGCTACCGAGTCTCAAAAGAAAAAGCACAATTAGTAAAACGGAAAGTTATCTATCTGGGATGTGAAATTTCCCAAGGAGTCCGGCGCCTGGGAACAAATAGGATTCAAGCAATATGTGCTATACCTGTGCCTAGAAATAATCAAGAACTGAGATCTTTTCTAGGAATGGTCGGATGGTGCAGGCTGTGGATTCCTAACTTCGGACTGACTGCTTGACCACTGTATGAAGCAGCAAAGGAGTCCAAGCTAACCTGGGGGACAGAGCAAGAAAAAGCATTCCAGGAACTGAAGAAAGCCCTCCAGGAAGCACCTGCCCTGGGACTACCGGACCCAACCAAGGAATTTCAGCTCTATGTTTGTGAGAGACAGCGAATGGCCTTAGGAGTCCTCACTCAGCGTCTAGGATCCTGGAAGAGACCGGTTGGGTACTTCTCCAAACGGCTAGACGCAGTAAGTGGGGGATGGCCAGGGTGTCTCAGAGCTGTGGCAGCGACGGTCATTTTAATACAGGAAGCACGCAAATTGACTCTGGGAAAACACATGATAGTGTATGTGCCCCACATGGTCATAGCAGTTCTAGGGCAAAAAGGGGGGCATTGGCTCTCCTCCAGCCGCATGTTGCAATACCAGGCTTTGTTGAGAGAACAAGATGATGTTGAACTGAAAATTACTAACCATCTCAACCCAGCAGAATTCCTTAGGTCTACACAGGAAGAAGGCACCCTGGAGCATGACTGTGTAGAGACCATTGAACAAGTCTACGCGAGCAGAAGAGACTTGAAGGACGAACCACTGACAGATCCTGACTGGGAGCTGTACACCGACGGATCTAGTTTTGTAGAAAACGGCAATACATAAGTCCTCAGCAGTGGCAATAATGCATGTCAGAGGACACCAGGCTGATCCAGGACGAGAGTTTCAGGGAAATCGATACGCTGACCAAGCAGCCAGGAGGGCTGCGAGAAAGGTATGGACTCAAATGGTTCTTTTACCAACCCGGAATAATCCAGCAATAGCATTCATGGAAGAGAAACCGCATTATTCACCTGAAGATGAGAAATTAGCTGTGATGATGGAAGCAAAGAAAAATATCAGGGGGTGGTATATCACTCCTACGAGACAGGTAATTTTACCAGTCAGAATAATGAAAGCAGTGCTTGAGATGGAACACAACAAGTGCCACTGGGGTGCAGAAGTATTAGTGAAATTCTTGAAAAACGAAATTTTCTCAAACCAGATGTTAACACTAGCTAAAAGGGTGAATGCAATGTGTCCTATGTGTATAAAGAATAATCCAGTAGTCAGGAAGCAAGTACAAATGGGAAAACTACAAGTAGGACAGTTACCAGGAGACTATTGGCAAGTAGATTTTTCTGAGTTGCCTAAGGCCCAAACTTTTAAATATCTGCTAGTGTATGTTTGTACCTTCTCAGGGTGGCCAGAAGCTTTTCCATGCAGGACCAATCAGGCAAAAGAAGTAGTGAAAACCCTTCTGAAGGAAATCATCCCAAGATTTGGAGTTCCCCTAGGGTTGTCCTCTGATCGAGGACCGCACTTTACAGCAGGGATAGTCCAAGATGTGTCAGCTGTATTAGGGATAACATGGAATCTCCATACACCATGGAGACCGCAGTCTAGTGGACAAGTAGAAAGAATGAATCAGACATTAAAAGGTCAATTGAAGAAGATCTGTCAGGAAGCCAAAATCCAGTGGCCCCAAGCAGTACCCCTCGCTCTGCTGAGAGTTAGGATTAAACCAAGGGAAAGAATAGGAGTAAGTCCATACGAAATATTGTATGGCAAGCCCTATCATGCGGCTACTTACCAAGGGGATCCTCATGTAGTGGGTGATCAGGCAGTATTTAACTATGTGTTATCTTTGAATAAGACCCTCACAGCCCTCAGAGGAGCGCTGCAGTGGAATCGGCCTCTGCCCCTGGAGAATCCGGTTCATGACATTTCTCCAGGAGACCAAGTCTACGTGAAAAACTGGTCAGTGGAACCATTAAAGGGAACATGGGACGGTCCTCGCCAGGTGATAATGACCACTTATACGGCGGTGAAAGTCGAGGGAATCGACAATTGGATCCATTACACCCGAGTCAAGAAGGTTCCAGTCTCATGGTCGGTAGAACCTCACTCACCTACAAAGATGGTATTTCGAGCCAACAATTGAAGATTGTGGTATTCCTGGGGTTGATAAGTTTAGCAGAGACCATCGTGAGAATTGAAACCCCAGATCCTTATTTGTTTGTACCAGAACACACTGATGTAAACTTAACTTGTCTGTTTTCAGATGACCAGGGAGCTGAATTAAGAGATGTCCACGTCAAGTGGAAACGGAGGGATCAAGATCGAATCATAACAGAAGGAGTGACAACAGTTTGGGATGCGACACAACAAAAGGGTTATACCGTCCTGCAGGTACCTGAGGTGTCTAAAACCGTAGAAGGGACATACATGTGTGTAGTTTGGATTCAAAGGAGTTTTGATTATGGGTATGTAGAAATACACATGATAAACACAACTCGGGAAATAATGACTAAGGTACAAGTTATACCCCCTAGGAAAACTCGACATGTGAGAGATCTGCAGATACCGAATAGAGAAATAGAACAGGAAAATTTAATTGTGGGCCTAATTCGAGATTTTGGGAAAGTACAAAACGTTACTAAAATTACTGCATGTCTCCCTATGCCTCATGCAGCAGGAGACCCAATTCCATGGGGAATAATTCCAGTGCCAGAAATACCCAAAATGTTTAAGAATATTACAAGGAATTGCAAATTTGTAACCATCACATGGAGCGAAACGGTAGATGTATGTTTATTAAGTGACAAAATGATGAAGAAGCAATGTGAACAGATGCCGGGATATTTCCGATGGGTAGTAATTGGGACATGGGTAACAAGTGAAACAATTAATGAATTAAAAGGATACTGTTTAGTTACAAATTCAACACACCCATGCTCTAAAGTTCCGGCTTCAGTAAAACGAGAAAAACAAGAAGAGGTCTGTCAAAATATTACCAGTTCTACAACCATGGAAGAATGGCAAACAATTTGGGGACCCAGCCTGCTAGAGACATATAGTTATATTGGAAAGGTACAGTGGTGCATTCACTGGAAGGGGAAAAAGAATCAAACTTATTCTACAAGAAATAGAGGGAATCATAATTGGAGGACAGAAACACATACAAAAGAGGATTGGAATTGTACCCGAATATATACATGTGATACCCCAGACGATGAAATAGGCTTAATGCCAGTCAAAGCCCTCCTGCAGTTAGGATGTGAGTGTCGAGGATATAACCATACTATTAAAGGACATGTGAGAAACATTGATTGTCACACTACTACAGTTAGAAGTCCCGGAAACCTAGTATGGGTCATGGGACATGGTCAATGGACCACCCACATACCACTAGACGGTCCGGTTGTACCTGTCACACTAGGGATACCTACTCTTTGTCCACTCTGGAGAAAAGAGAAGTTAACACCAGCAGAGATGCGATCACGGGAGAAAAGAGAAGTTAGTAATGACATTAATGATCTGGAACTAACAGATTGGCATGAGCCATCAGCAGGAGTTAAATTCGGATGGGCACTAGAATCTTTGTTTGCCCCAATTTCAACATATCGAAATAGAGAAATGTTGTTCAAATTGATGAGCCAGACCGAAAGGTTAGCAGCAGTCACTAAGAAAGGATTTAAAGATCTAAATTTACAATTACAAGCCACCTCTAGAATGACCATACAAAACCGCATGGCATTAGACCTGATATTACTCAAAGAACATGGAGTTTGCGGTTACCTGCATGCAAAGGATGAGCATTGTTGTGTACACATCCCAAATGTCACTCAAGAAGTAGAGAAAGATATTAATCAATTAGAACAAATTGACGAGAATGTTCATAAACTGCAGAAAGAAGCGGAACACAATTGGATAGGACAATTATTCAGCTCCCTAGGTCTCCATGTGTCAGGATGGATATCTTCTGTTATCCAGTACGGAATATTGATTGTAATAATTGTTGTCATAGCCATAACTGTTTACAAGTGTCTTTTAGGAATGATTGTAAAAGAAGGTCAACATACGAGACGAATCATGAAAGCTATAACAAAAAAAGAAGTAATCTCACCGCAAAATGGATCACCTCCCATCCATCAAGAAACTGCAACCTGAAGATTGCTGTATTTGAGCATCCTTGCAAGCAAAGCCTGAAGAATGCTCAAAAGGGGGGACTGTTGCAAAGCAGTTTAAATTTAGTAGTAGAATGGCTAAGGCTTAAGTAAGAGGGTAGGCCTAGAAAGCAACACTTTACAGTAGTGAGTTAAGCAGCAGCCTTGTTCGTGGGAATAGAACGTACTGAAGAAGTAGAAACAATAATCAAAAGATTTAGTCAAGCATGTACGTAACGATTTGTACCTTAGATGTGGTAAGGGTCTGTTAAACAGTTTCTAGGGGGGTAGGACAACTTAAGCAGATTTATGATTAAGGTAGATGATTGTTAATTGTTATAAACTACTGCACCTGGGTTGCTATAGAAACTGTAATTGTTTTAGCCGTGAGAATACATGTAAACTTGTTTGTGTATAAAAGTTGAACTGAGAACGAGGGTCGTCGGAATCCTGACTTGGGGCGTTAGCCCGCAGGTTCCCGGGGCCCCGAATAAAGCACCCATAAACCGGCACTCTGTTGGTTTGTGTCTTTGTTTACGGGCAACAATTATATTTAAATTCTCCCAGACTGTCAGATGAGAACATCACTATGGGGAAAGAAAATCCTGGCTTTTGAGAACATAAGGACAAAAGACATTCAAATAGTAAGTAAAAAGAAAGGAAGTTTATAGTAGATATTTGCAATGAGTTGAGTATATTCACTGTTGCTTACCTGTTTATCTGCTGTGGAGGTGGGTACTGGTGTACCTGGAGGAACTGCTGGAAGAGGTGGCTCATCAATAGGACCCCTTGCAATTACGAGTTTCACTCTATTTCCACACTGCCTTAGAACTTGTGCCACCTGCTCACTGCTCATTCCAGCTAGGTCTGTATCTCCAATTTTCAAGATGTGATCTCCACTACACAATCTCCCATGCTGGAGGAAAAATAATGATGAAAAAAATCTTTTAACATCCTGCTACTTCTTCCACGTACCGTATAGTTAGAAAAAGACTACATAGCTATAGTAACTTTTACGACATATGAACCAGGTGACTTTTTTTGGGTGTCAAGTCAATATCCTGAAAACATGGAGAAGAAAAGAAGGTTGCCTAACAGCACACTAATTTTACTTGGAATTTCCAAAGAAATACCCAGGAGATCATTTTTCAAACAGTCACCCAAGCACACAAAAATAAATGTGTTTAGTTATGATTACTACCTGCTGATATTTAACAACTACCTATAGACTTCAGAACTCCAGGTTTCATTTCCAAGTACACTTTTAAAGACAGCATAAAAACATTTATTCTGCTTTGCACTTCTATTTAAAAACTACTTCTCAGGATCAACCATAACTTCAAAATAAAATTAATTTCTCTCTTACTGTGATTCAGTTATTTATATTGCTTTACACTGGTTTACTCTCCTACTGATTTACCTTTAATTAGCAAAAATGCTTTATATGAATGTGGGCTATATGATGCGTATTAAAGAGACAGATCTGTAAAAGGAACCTATCCACCTGCTCAGGGAAAGAGTGCAGCAGTAAATATTCTCCATGAATCTCCAGGTTATCAGGCTGCTACTGCTGTCGTTGGAAGACTAACCAGTCTCTGTGCCTATTAAATCCTTGAAGATCATTAATGCAGCCCTGGGTACCTGTCCAACGGACAAGCTTGAAATCAGCTGTGATAACCAAATTCAATTCACATGAGCCCTTCAGGCAAGAGCAGAGCCTGCACTCTGAAGCAGACACATGAAATTACCTCTGCTCCAAGCCTCAGTAAGCCCAGCAGAGAGAAGCAGATTGTCTTAGCTGTTAGGGCAGAGCAAGTCAATCTTGGGAGTTCTCCCTACCCTTGACTACAACCAGTGCACTCATGAAAGAATTAAGAGTGTAAATGAATATTGACCAAACATGTATTATGTAACAGGTTTGAAAATGTGATTTAGAGCCTAGTCCAGCTTTTACAAATGTGCAAATCCCAGCACTAAACACACCTTTATATAAATATAAACTTATATAACTTTTATATAAATTTCACTACTTGTTCTTTTTTTTTTTGCATTTATGTGCATAAAAGCTACCAGTATTTAGCATGATCATAAAAGTAAAGGGTAACTGCACACCTTACTGAATGGTAACAGAAAGGTAGATTGAATGTACCTGATCAGCAACCCCTCCTGGGAGGATGGTTTTAACAATCACTCCAGTTGACCTTCCTCCCACTATCCCAAATCCCAGACCTGAGCCATCATTCACCAACTCTATGGTCTCCACATGCTGCCAGTGAACCTAAAAGGAACAAATACAAGCTTGCAAATGATTAAAAACATAGAATCATAGAACACATGATTTTTATAGGTATGAAAAGACCCTTAAGATTATCAAGTCAAAATCTTAACATAGGTATTAGAATTTGCAAACTATTTTCTCTTTTTTCTTGAGCATGTTTTTGATAATGGAAGGTTGGAGGAAGGTGGACATAAGAGACCTTTCTAACAATTACTATTTGGTGCAAGATTTCATAATTTTTAAGCAACAAATTGCTAGTTCCATAACAGGCAAGCTTCTCTGGTACAAAACAGAGCTAGGTAGTGGGTCAGACCTTTCAAGAACTTGTTGAATTATTTAAGCAGCAACCTAGGGCCACCCACCTTCATGCCCCTTTGCAATCAGTAAATACTGCTGCTACAAAATCTTGTATGACTAGAAATCTTCAGCTAACTGCATGTTCACGTTGGCCACTATAACAAAGCACAGGTGAAAGCAAAATCCCAATTTAAGGATTTTTAAGGCTGAAAGTAGCACCAAGCATTGCGAAGTAGGCATGAGCAGAATTGCCTCATGTAATGAGCAAAGATTTTTGCATTGTCTGATGTCAACAGCAGCAGAACAAAGTGGCTCTGATGGCAGACTTGATGTTCTGACAGGAGCAAAACTGCTCTGAAAGACAGACAAATGCTAGTTTGCTCATATGGGGCACTGCTTGAAGGGACAACTGGAAGCTCATGGTGTGCTTTCTCTTGAAGAATACGCCACACCGTACACTCATCGGAAACTTGAAACTGCAGCTGGTCCTACATTAGGTAGGATCTTGAAGGAAGCATTTATTTTGGCATAATCCAGGTATTGCAAATTCAAAGCCCTGTGGTACCTGTTTGGAAATCCACAGTCTTAACATAAACCAATGATGATCACCCAAAGCCTGAAGGAAAAAGGACAGCACCTAATACGCTGCATTTGAAAGCAAAGAGAAAACAAGCACTGGGAAAAGCACGCTAAAAAACCAAAAGCTGTGGTATGTTTAAAAGGAACATTTTTTCAAGCAAGGGAAGTTGTTTGGAGAATACAGAGGCAATCACATAGAGAAAAGTGTCATAGCAATATTGGAAGAGAGTAGGCCTCTCCTATGTGCTGGCAGGAAAGCTAAGGTCAGTCAGCTGCATTCCTGCACACAGATGAAAAGAATAATTCTGACACTCTTTCACTAAAAATTTTATGCTAATGATTAAAAAAACCACTAAACCAGCTGCTTTTTTCAGACCAATTGCTCTCTATACTGCTGGTTATCGACTCCCTTAAAGAAGGGCCACAGATGACTGAACAGCAAAACCTACAGAAACTAAAGACAGGTTGTTTCATCCCAGGACAACAAGGTATTACATGAGTAAGACACCAGCATTCAAAAGAAAGGAATTGTAGCAGAGCTGTTTTCTGGGGGGTCCTAAAATGCATCCATGCATTTTAATGTTACTTGTTACTCTACTTGGATCCCCGACGCTAACAGAACAGAGAAACAAACACACAAGTACCCATTCAGCTGGTGGTGTGGATCAGATTGCAATGCCTCAAAAAATTCTGTTTGCCCAAGCAGAAGGCAAGGAAAAAAAAAAATCTTGTTTACTGCAATCTCAAAATAAAGCTTCATCAAGGTAAATACGCTATATTTGCACTGGTAGATACAGATAATTTGGCAGATGAGAGGAAGGAATACATCCAAGATGAAGATTTCCCCCCAGTAAACCTGAATATTTTCTACTCTTTGCAAGGGCAAGGTACAGTAAAGATAAATAGAAGAAAAGCCTCGAGAAATTTGAAGGCGTGTATATACAAGTTACAAAAAATGTCTCAAAATCCTATATGCAGTAAGTACATACATGACCAGAACTGAATACACAGATGTTTGAGGTATACTCACCGGGTTGGAATGGGCTGAAACTGTACTAGCAGCAGATGGAGACCGGGAAACTACAGGACTGATGAGCTGAGGAAAAGTGCCCCTGGCCACAACTAGCTGGACATTATCTTTTGCTTTCTGCAGGATGCTGATAGCCTGTTGATGCGTAATTGTCTGATCAAGGGCTTGTCCATTAATAGCAAGGATTTGATCTGCTTCCTTCAGCTTTCCATCTCTGTCACATAGATGTAAACAGGGAAGGGGGATGACAAAATAAACAAATCAGAAAAACCAAGGAAGCATTGCCACAGAAATTGCAATATTTTGACAATTTTCCAGTATTTTTAATAACCCAGTCTCTATTCCCCCCACTTTTTAATCCCTCCCTGCAGTTTTGCTGAAAGGAGTTGATGCGGCACCCTGGTGATTGCTTCCTTTGAAGCTAATCCCACTGCCACTGTCCCCTGGCTACTACCCCCTAGCCAGCTTTCTTCTCCCCATACCCCCATGCGAGACTAAGCATATTAATCTCAGTCACTCCCAAACACAGCCTAGGAGCTTGTGTTTATTCCTGACTTTGAGCCTCTTGCTTTATACATCAAGTGCTCCACTTCGTTCAGTGCCCCCATCCTGAATATTCATCAAACTGTGGAGTGGAACACACTTTCATCAAGATGTTACAGAAACAAATTTTGTTTTGATGAAAAACAAGGAAAAAAAAGGAAAAGAAAAAAGAAAAAAAAAGAAGGCTAGGGAAATAAAAAAAGAGAATGAAAATGATAAAACAGATCCCTTTTATGCAAAGGGAAAAAAATTAAAAAAAAACCTCTTTGCTTTCTGACAAAGGAAGCACTACTGTAAAATTACACACTGAGCCCTTCCCTAGACCTAATCCAAAGGAAGTGCATGAAGTCCACAAAGTTGAATTACCTGCTACTTCCTTCACCAATTCTTTGCATCCTAAAGTGCCAACACTTCGAAAACAAAGGGCAGCAATGAAAACAAGGATCCCTACTACACCAGCTTTTGTGAGTACCTACACGGTGGAAGCTCAGTTACAGCATTCAGGAAAAAGAATTTCACTTGTGAATTCGAACTGTTTTCCAGAGTGCTCTTGAAGACTTATTATTGCCAGGGCCTTTCTCATTTATGACCCCTGAAACAGTTGTTGAATGTTTCTCTTCTGGACAATGAATCAGGCAGGGCCTGATTCAGTAAAGACAGGTCTCATCTCCATGCAATAAAAGAAGTAAAAGCAAATACCACTTGAACGGGAAGAAAGAAAAAAGGGGGAAATTTAGGCAAATTAGAAAATATTGTGAATAAGTAGAGCATGATGCTTTCTGTAACTGAATTAACTCTGCAGACCATGCTCTGGCCTCTGTTAAAAATACAGTGTACAGATCACAAATAATCCAAAAACTTCTCCCTACAGTACAGCAAAAAATAGAATTAACATGACTCACACCTCCCCACACAACATACAGAGTTCACTGCAAAGTAGCTCTGGCCAGGTTCCTTGATCACTGATACACCTCACCAGCCTGCAGTGAACCCTGCACTGCTGCCGTTTACCACTAGGTTTGTTTGCTCCCTTGGGCTGTTCTTACAGCAGAAATCCATTTCTCTCAACACTCCTTGTGAAATTTGAGTTTAAGCCTAAAGTATATTTTCAGCAAGCTATTATTATTGCTGAGCTTCTGTAACATCAACTTACTATCTCTTTGAATATCTCTGAGTTTAGGTCAAGCCTTGCTTGACTTTAAAGCTTGTTTTCCCACCTGCTCAGTGGGCCATACCTTACAAATAACACTGCTAGTTACAGCTGACTATTTTGCATAAAATTAGTCAGTGCATTCGAGGATGGCAAAATATGGATTTCAGTGTTAAAAGACACAACGAAGAATGGCAGCCTCCCCTTTTTCCCTATTTAAAAGGAGATATTATAAACAAACCACAGAGAAGGATATAAGTAGTTTTAATAAATTCAGAACACATCATATGTTGTCCTGTTCCAACATCACAAAAATTGCAGTGTTAAGTAATTTTACATCTGCAATGATGCTTAGGATATGAGAGAAACATGCTCTTGTACCACAAAAATAACAGCACTAACACAACTAAACTGCACTGTCATATTAACATTTGGGATAGTAAAATATTCCAATAGTTTTCTTACCTATGTGCCACACTTCCCTCCTGGATTTCTTGCACAAATATTCCTAGTTCTCCCCTGTTTTCACTCTTGAGTCCCACAACACTGAAGCCCAGACCACCACTTAGAGGTTTAATAAGCTCAATTGTCTCAACAAGACGACCCTATTCAGCAGAAGTTAAAAAAAAGGGTACAAATGTTAAAAGGTTAAAAATGTTGAAAAGTAGTAATAATGAATGTTATAAACAACTTGGAAATTAGTTGCTAATTTGCCAGTTACAGTTACAGTTGGGCAAGACTATACAAGCTAATAACTGAAACATAGTTGTTCATTTCCGATTTTTTCCTATCATACAGAAAAGATTTGAGAAATAAAAGACTACCACAGCCCCGAAGAGGAAATCAGGGAAGAACAGCTAAATATACAGACTTTAAGCTTAGTAGTGACTAAAGTAGGATATGCATCTATAAAATTTTAGAGGGTACAGGTCAACTTTCAAGCAAAACTAGAAAAAGAGGAAGAATTTCAGAAAGATGAAAAAAGTAGGACTATGCAAAAGGCTCTCCATAAAAGCATTAGACTTCTCCTATCAGACTTTTTTACAGATTAATTACAACAATCCTAGAATATATGCCTGGGCATTCCCAGCTCCAGCCACTGTAGGGACTTGTACATCATTTCTGGCTGCTACAGGAAAGTAGTAAGATTACACAGCAAGGCCAAAAAGGAATTTTCCATTTAATTTCCAAGAAAGTCTAGTTGTCGTTAGTTATGCATACAAGAGGATGCTCTGACAAAGTATCTCCCCCATGCACAGAGAGGCAGTTCTACAATGTGCATAAAAAGATAATGGGATGCTGATCTGTGAGACACACACAGGCCAGCTAAGGACAGTAACTCAGCAGCGACAATGTCAAGACCACTTTTTCACCTGCTTTCTCATTTACTAATTGTTCCTCAAATTAAAAGGTTACTTTTATTTTACATAGGAAGTGAGCTCTGGTCTGCGTAATAACACAATTGCTTTTAAGTAAGCATACATGTATTTTAATCATCAGATAATCAGTAATCCACATTCTGTGGTTACTGTAAGACAAGTTTACCTGGGACATGTTTCTGATCAGCTGCTCGAAGTCATCACTAGAGGACTTTCCATTAATCTGAGGAGTAATGGATCTCATTGATGCTTCTAGCACATTAGCTGGGCTGCCATTCTGCTGAGCCAACAAATATGACTCATTAAGTGGCAAGGACCCCATGTTCACACCATGATGGAGAAGCTGAGGGAATTCATCAGTGGAATGTATGGAGGGTGCAATATTTACCTGTAAAAGATTGATGGCAACACAGATTTATAGACACAGCAAAAATCTCCTGCCTACATAAAAGCATCATAGTAAGTCAATTGATTGTTAAATGTACCTGAAATACCAATTTGCAATTTCAAAAAGACATTTTAAAAAGAAAAATTACCTTTGATATTTATAATCAATGTAAAGTTGTGAACTACCAGCATAAAACACAGAAATTGACAAGAACAATTTAAAATTGCCTAAAATTAATTTGTTCCTATCATCTTGAAGTATTCCATCACAGTGGTAGATGTAAACAAGTATTACCAAACTTTTTCTACAGTAACAGTATTAAAAAAAAACAAAACAAAACCCAAACAAATGTATCACTTATTTTACAAGAAAAAAATAAAGTATGTGTATATTAATGAAAAAAAGAAAGAAACCTCACCAGCTACATAGAAGACAAATTTCACTGGTCATGGTTTCTGCATCACAATGCACTACCAATGTGACTATCTACATGAGCTAGAATTAAATACAAAATTACTGAACAAGTCTAAAACCACCAGGCTGCTCTGAAAATCAAAACTGTACCTTTACACAGACAGACTTGACAATACCATTCTCTTAGAACAGAAAAGAAAATGAGAAATTTCTCCATTTTGCCCAGCCATAGTAAACTACCTCTTTTCAAGCAGGTCTCTGCCAACAAATGTAATGAATGGCTGCTGGCGATACAAAGCTCACCTGAGAGATGAGCAGAAACCCTCATTTGGCTGTTGTCCCGCTTGCCTGTTGACTGTCAACACGAACCATTTTACTCCACATAGATTTGCCGCATACTTGCCTGGCACACTAACCACAGTACTGAAGTTTCAAATACTTTTCATAGTTTTACAGTGCAAATTCGCTAGCATTCTGTACCACAATACAGAAGACTAGGGTTCCCCTTCCTTAAAGTCATATTTTTAAACTTCATGTATCAACAAAAATTTCAGAATTGTAAATATATTCTAAAATGTCTACTGCACCAGTCTCAACTGCTTAAGCATGTTACTTCTATTAGGTTTATCATATCATTCTCCCAACAGTCCAGTCATTAAAAGGTCAATATTGCTCTCCGTCACACAATTCCATCTCATCTGGGTACTTTAGGAAAATGCAATAAAACAAATGTCTTTAGCTGAACAACTTATGTGCCTGGGAAGACCTTCAAGTTAAAATAAAAATACTATAAGACAGCAATGGGAAAAAGCAGTTCTTAGCCTGCTCTGCTATAAAAAACTTTTAAGAGGAAAATCTGGATGTCTGGAATTCAGATATTTCCATAACATATTGATTATGTTCTGTCATCTGAGTATTTGTGAGCAGTCAATTGGGTTATGTTACAAATAAATCATAATACCTAAAAAATGTGCGCGTATGCACTTTTTTAACCACATACATTCATGTCAACAAGCACATAAGGCACAGGTAGACAAGCCTTGTTTCACAACATCCAGAGACATAATCAAATTCTACCCTTCTGTGAATACAAAATTTCTCCTTATATTATATGAACAGATTTGAAACTAGTGAAGCCTA
Organism: Manacus candei; assembly: GCF_025592945.1. Lineage (NCBI taxonomy): Eukaryota > Metazoa > Chordata > Aves > Passeriformes > Pipridae > Manacus > Manacus candei. The sequence continues at coordinate 1,594,135 of NW_026138141.1, read as the reverse complement.
TGACATACTGCATTTCTCACCTGCATGAGGCCATATGATAGGTTAATTCAATTCCACCTTCCAAATGTCCTCCATTTCAATGTATAAAAGTATATACCTGAACTTGGTCAAATATGAGCTTTATTTCTTGTTCTCCTCCACCTTCAAATCTTCTTGTAGATCCTGCTATTATAGTTCTTCCCACATAAAAATTGTCATGAGTGAAATTATCAATCCTAAAAGTATTTAACATCTAACACCACTGCAATTAACCAGTCTTAACTGTTTCTGTGTAACATTTTTACATTTCTACAATCCTACAATAGTGCTAAAAGCAAGACTTAAGTCTGTGTACAGAAAGCTAGAACCCCTTCTGCTTTACAAAGAAAGAGCCATGCAGGCAAAAAAGGACAGAAACAGAATTTTAAGCTGCAGAAGCTGACTGTAGTTGCAGACCCACTGCTCTAAGTTTATTCCATGTTACCAAACGGTGTGAAGAATGCTAACATAGAGACAATACCACCAGCTTGTGAAATCTGGATAAAAAGTCTATATCATTTCTGCCTCTAGAGTACTCCTTTACACAAAAATGTGCAGGGAGCAAGTTGCATTAGAAAAATCATGAAATGCACAAGAAGATATGTCAAGCCACAGTAATTCAAAATTATGACAATTTTAGAATAGCGTGAATGACACAAGAGGTGTTTACATCGTGATACAGTTTTTTTTTCTAATATACAATCAGACTTCCTGTAAAAACAGCAAGGGAAAAAATGGAACTACACATCAAAAATAAAAGGTTACAGAGAACAACACGTTGCCCTTACAATGAACTGTATTTTATGCCTTATCTGAATCTAAGACACTTCTTGTACCACTCAATATCCCATATAGGACAACCTTCAGTATGCAGAGGGACCTCTGGGCCCATCCTGTATTATGATCTATATATGTTCTCCTAGTACTACTTAACAGTGGATTGATTGCTTTAGGAGGTCATTTCACTGTTTGCAATGTTCCAACAGCAGATATGATGGGCACTTTAACTTCCACCTGAACATCTGCCCAGTATCACCATATTCTTCTCTATTTAAGTTTGAAGGAGTTCTTCAATTAAGATATGACAATGTCCTTAGGGATTTATGGTTTTCTCTCTGGTAGAGAACTTGGACATTCCCATGCTAAAACAGAATCAGCTCCAGGCCAACTAATTTTTAAGTTTTACATTGTATTTTCATTGACCAAATCCTGTTCAAACTGGCAATATAGTGCTCACCTTCTCAGTTTGAAATTTCATCCCTTCTCCATACTTGTATGAGCTGGGACATCACTGTAAGCACACAGGAATCGACTGACCTCTCCCACTCCTTCCACCTTTCGAAGCACAAGATGGTAGTTGTTCATGCTTTTCTAAGACATTGTCCATAACTAAGTAATAACTCCCTTATTCTGAAGACAATGGATGGTTTTTATTTGCTTGATGGTTAAGATATCAACTGAGAAGAAGTGTTGCACACTATATATAACAGGAAAAGGAAAAAATAACCCTCCAATCCACACTAGCTTAACTAGAACTTTAAAAGCTTCCCCTCAAAACTTCAGTACAACAGCACAGTTACAACACAGTATTGAACACAACCATATCAGGAGCAACTGAGAGCAACATCTAATTTTCATCACACCTTTTTTTAAACATGGCTACATGTTCAATGAAGGATGTGCTTAGCACAGGAAGCCAATCCCATGTGAAGTGCTGTCTGACTTCTGAAAATCCAAGAAAAAAATCTTAAACTGTTAACAGAGGGAAGTTGTGTGCATGTGTATGTTCAAAAAACTCACAAGTCACAATGCCTCCTCTTCTGAAACACACATGGTTACACTTTAAAAACCATAAAAAACATTTATAACGACAGTTATAATGGTACTTAAGGTATAAATTCAGAATCCCCAGACAAATCATAAGCAGAAACGTGAGGACCACTCTCTTCCCTGACCCTCCTGAAATCCAGGCTTATAGCATGAAGAAGTTCAGAAGAACTGGTGTATATTCTTGCTAACGACAGAAGTATATGACATTCCAGGGGCAGCAAATCTTAAAATTATGGTGCTCTTGTGGTTGCATGAAATATTTTTCGTAACTTCTAAATTGCACTACTTTGCAGTAATAAATTCACCATAATTCCATCAAGAAATAGCTTTACAGCACTGTGATTGCATAAGTACCCTATGACAGAATATTGCTATGTTTTATAAACTGGCTTATGTCATTTTCCTTGATTGGCTTTCTCTGAACTGTACATAGAAATTCCAATGTGGACATAATTTGCATAAGACTAAAAGAAAAATTCATAAATACCACCGAGTATGATAAAATTTATGTTAGTCACACAGATAGATGCTAAATACAATCAAGTACTGCTTACATGCAGTTGCTCAAAATATTTTTTTAACAGTGTATCAACATTTAAAGCAATGTCCTCAACATTTCTAAGTCTCAGCTTGGACGAGAACAAATTTTTAGTGTTTCTGTGCCCCAGCCATTGAGCACCGGCCCTTGAACACTCCAAGAAGCACAGGGCAGTATTTCACCTGACTGCAAGAATCCTCAACAGCAAAAAGGTCAGCTGCAACAGCGATGCACCGGAAGACAGGAAGCGAAGCGCAAGGCAAAGGCTGCTTGAGCCCAGCACTGCGAGGTGCCCCTGGCCCTACAGAGAAAGCCTCCAAGCTCCCAGAACAGGCAGTGGCACCAGCACCCCTCTGATGACCGCACCTTTACGACTCCATCCTCAGGGTGCATGAAGCAGATCCCAAACTAGCATTTCTCATGAGCACTTCATTTCCAAACACTGAGCTAAAAGGTTGTTAGTGAACAGGGAAGAATGTGAACCAAACATCTCCAGCTGTGCAAACACAGCAAGTGTTTACAGGCAATACGAGAAGACAAAATTTATCACTTCTTCCCTAAGTCCTCTCTAGCACTGACACCCAGCTATCCCAGCCACTACTGTGAAGGAAAAACTATTGTCAAACTCAAGTAAAACAAAAAATCTGAGGAATGCAGCTCAGCCAAGGGAGGGTTATTTTGCTCTGGCAGAGCCCTGACTGGAATGGAAGGGGGGTGGGGGGACGTGGGGGAAGAAGAGGAGGTGGATGAGGGGAAGACAAAAAGGAAAGGAAAAGAAGCAGAAGAGGAATGCTAGCATGGTCTGAGTATTTTCTTTAAAATATTTTATAAAGAAAATAAATATTATTGAAAAGTTTAAAACATCACAATCTCTGCCTTGTTTTTCTGTTGCTTCCTTATCTTTAAACAACTAGACGGTTCTTTAACATGAGAAAACAAGCATTCACTGAAGAATAAAGGACAGAAGAAGATAGCAAAAAAACTATTTCCTTCAGTGCTCCCCAGCTCAAGTGACTAGTAAAGTCAAAACAGTAATTCTTAAAAAAAAAAACAACCCTTTGCTGTGCCTTGACTTTTCCACTTCAGTTCTTAACTTCACAATGACAGTTTTGCAGTGCAAACAAATCCTGCTTGTTAGTTTAAGAAAGGAAAAAAACCCAAACAACTTTTAACAATAAGCAGCAAAGCATCAGATTTGCTGACTTTAGCATCATGATTCCCCAACATTCAGAAAAAGCAACATACACTCAGTCCACACACTGCACAAACAGAAGGCAGGGCTTTCACTATCATCCCTATGCCTTCCAGACACAGTGCCTCAAGCCAGGAATACATCCTACCCTCAAATTTATTGAGGCCACTACAGGCCCACAATGAAGTCTCACTGGGTGACCTGCTTCTGCTGGGATACTTGCAGGGAATTCGTATGACTTAGAAAGTAAATTGCTATTCTGGCTTCTCTGCTCCCACCCCCTCTTTCAATCTCTACTATCCTAAAAGATGGCCTTCTGATAATTTTGCAATAGTCTCATAGCTCTTTAAAAACTGATTAAAAATACAGGAGCAGCTTAAATAGACTGTCACACTTCACTTTAGGAAACAAATCCCCATTCAACTATCATTGTAGCTCATCATTAAACATAAAAAAAAATTCACCATTCTAATCTCAGCTGGGTAGAGACCGCAACATCGCGTCATTGCACAGCTCAGCACCATGTCATCCCGACTCAAACACAGCTCTGACCACAACTGCTTGGGAAAAAACTTGTCTCCTTCCTCAATCTGGCATGGCTTGGCCAAAAAGCCTGGTCACTATTCACATGGTTTGCAGTTTTCTTTTATTCGTAGTTTAAGAGTTTCAAAAGCACAGTACCCTGTCAGTCACAAAAAGGGTGTCCTCAAAAATTAGCCTTTGAAAATACCAAGAAGTACAATTTTTTTTAACATTGATGCCTATTTCATGCTTTTATCCTTTGTCCTGTTTCAGTATGTTTTGTAAATATTTAAATAACACCAAGAAAAAACAGACAATCTCATGTTATATTACTGGGAAGAAATGATTCTACAGAGAAAATACAGGATGAAGAGCTGATACAAATCTAAGAATTCTGGAAATATACATTTACTTGTGTAAATGTTTGTATAACCGCCTATCAAAAAGGGAAGTCACATCCAAGTAGCTTCCTTGTTACAGGATACATATCCTTGTACCAGGATACGTACCATGCAACATGCGCAGGCCACTAAAGTTACTGCACAAATAAACCTGCAGAGTCAGGACAGATGGTAAAATTATTACTTGCTTTTTACAAAATATATGTTTTAAATTACCCATACGTAGTATCATTTTCTAATTTAGGCAACTGTATTTAAAAAGATAACCATCCTTTAATTTCACAGTGAATGTCCGGAAGTGAAAATTTAATTTGTCTTTTCACCAAACTCCCATTAACGTTTCAGGCACACTTTCATTTCTCACTTTGTGTTCCCAGGGTCTGCACCACATAATTCACACAATTTCTGAATGTCACTGTTAAATTCTCATTTTCAAACAGGAGAGCAAACAAACCTTCAGGACAGGGTTTTTTCCTAGATTTTTTTTTAATCGCTCCAATATCATCGATTGTCTAAATATGACATAGGCAAAATCTGAAAAACATGGTGATGAATGCAGCACTGTGGACACCATTCTAATTTATTTCTTGCCTGTGCAAAACAGCATTAGGATGATCGACAAGAAACAATAAAGGGCCATATTGTGCTCTTCTGCCACACAGTTGAAGTAGTGTGAAGACTGTGAGGAATCCTCACCACCACAGTCCGGGCAGAGACCAGACGTGGCTCCACACTGATGATAAGGTTCATGTGCAGGGTCTGCATTCTCCCACTTCAGCATTTCTGCATACCAGACAGAGCTGCCCATCTTGTGGGAGTCAAGAGGAACAACTATTTGCAGATACACAGTTGAGTCCTAATTCAATTACTGGACTAATTTTTATATTTTACAAGTTCTTATTCTGCTGACAAAAAAATTACAGTAACAATAAATAAGTCAATATAGCCATTATAGCCAACCTTTTTCTCACTCTCATTGAAAACATGCAGAAAAGTAACACTTTTACTTAGTACCCTGAGCAAGCAAAAAGGAGGTTTCTCTTTGATCTTTTATTCCTATAACAAGAAAAAATAACATCCCCATGTCCTTCTGAAATCAACATTCCACAGCCTCCCTTTTACACTATCATTTTAGCAGGGTAAGACACAAGAGGGCAATAAGAGGCTCCTAGGATAAAAGTCCTAAGACCTCATAGAAAGAATTCTCCTTTTGAATGGCAGAGACAAAATGCATTGTGTCAACCCTGCACCCGAAATCACCATTTCCCTACCCTGCACATTGTAAGTAATGAGCATATACCTAAAAATCACATATACAAACTATGGGTCTCAACAAAGCCCAGAAAAGTCAATGGGGTATGTCCCCATCAGTTCCCTGAACCTTTGCATCAGATTTTTAGTTTAAGCTATTTTATTTCACTGTTCAACCAGTAGACACACTTTTGCACCACCTTAGCAATTTTTCCCTTGCACCTGGCAAGGCTGCTTTTCCTACCTGATCTCTCAGTTGTTGAACAGAAGTCTGAAGGTTCAGAATTTGATTAAAGAGAGGACTCTGCAGTACTGATTTTAATAAGTTGAGTTTCTCCTCGTTTGCAATGTCACCTCGATTCCGAAGTTTTGCCTGTAAGCGATCCATGGCCTGGAGGGCCCGATGGGTATCTGTAGCGATAATTATTTCTAGTCAGTAGCAGTCTAGAAACAGCCATATACAAGCAGGTAACAGGTTTAAATATAACTCTCTTTACTGTTCAAACTACAGAGGACTTGAATGGTTCAGTTCTCAACAAAAATCCCAGTCCAAACATGTCTAATGAAGCAGGAAGTCAGAGGCAGAGTACAAAACAGAAGCCAATAAAAATCACATTTTTGTACACCAAGAACTGGTTTACAAAAGTGAAAGAGCTTTCATTAAAATTCAGTTACAGGAACTGTGGCTACAAACTATTGTAAATAAATAGTGACATAAAGAGTCATTTTCATGTCTTTCAGGCAAAGATTAAAACAACCAAATGAAGACAACAGGCTAAAAATTAAATACACTACACAAATGATGGTACACCTTCTGTTTTCAAATACAAAACCCCAAACACAACACAAATTTTTAATCAGAAGAGATAATTTTCTCAAAATCTCTCTCAGCAATTTATACCAATGACCCAAATCTATCTACGCAGTTGATTTGGCCCCAAAAATACTGTGATACAAATGAAGAAAATTACCAATTGTTTCCAACATCTTTTTTTCTTCTCAGCTTCTATTTCAGCGTTGGTAAGAGATAGAAAATATATCCCTGAAAAATAACAGAAAGGGAAAAAAAGTCACATTTATAGAAGTGTTAAGCTCTGATGGAGAAGAAAAAAGCTTGACTTTCGAAAACAAGAAACATCAAAATAACAATCCACAAAAAACATATCTCCATGGATAATTAAAATAACCTCAAAGGTGACTATATTCTGAGTTACTCTGGTGCTTAAAACCTGCCTGAAAATTGCTTTAGGAATGTACTTTGTCATATTTTCCTTTCCATATCAATGCTGCTGTCTGCATACTGCTGCACAACCTCTCCTGCAATGCTTTAAACAGAAGCTATTAATCATCGCTGTCACTGATATTTTACAGTTTCATTGCTTTCCTTTTCAGTGATTCACAAAAGACATTCCCTGCGGGATCGGTTTTCAAGCTCTATGTTGACAATTTCAGGTGCACCAGCCACAGCACATTTTTAAGCAATCTTTTTTAAAGAAAAGTCACATAAATCACAAAGTCTTCATGCTGAAGACCTGTAAGAGTCTCACATTATAGCCTCCACCATTAATACGTCTTGGAATTGAGACTCTGATCTGGATGATGGCTGACTTTTCACCAGTGTGCGTTTTCAGGCAGGAAATTCCATGCTGAGAGGAAGAAATTTGGAAATTGCTTTGTTGATTCTTTTTGTTGCTTTTGGGCGTTGTTTGGGGGTTTTTTTTCCACAGTATATCTCCAATTGCTCTGAAATTTGTAGCGATAGAACATGTTTGACGAGATGGATAGCTGAGGAGAAGTGAGGAGGTCAAGCATCATTGCAGGTATATGAACTCATAATCTTATCCTTCAAAATCGTGCTTTTGTTTTCTTTATAATAGGAAAACCATTATAGCATCCCAACTGGAATCTGGAGAGCTTAAAAATATGCAGAACTGCGATCTCTAAGCACTCAGGAAAAGAGATTTTTTTCTTGAAACTCTGGAGAAAAAGAGAAATGGGAATGATATTGGCAGATTTCTGGGTAAGCTAGCCTACCAGGACCATTAGTTATGGAACCTGATTGTCAATCCTATACTATTTAGAGTTTATGCAGAAAAAACAAACTGAGTGGGTTTAAAATGGTCTCAAGTTCCATCAACGTGACTTCCCTAGTTTTGATATACCAGAAGCTTTGTATCAATTTTATTCATGGAATCACAGAATCATAGACTGGTTAGGGTTGGAAAGAACCTTAGAGATCATCTTGTTCCAAGCCCTCTGCCACGGGTAGGGAACCTTGCACTAGACCTGGCTAGTCAGAGCTCCATCCAGCCTGGTCTTGAACACTTCCAGCAATGGGAGCATTCAGAACTTCTCTGAAGATTGCTTTTGAATTTGCCAATACATTGGTATAGAATCAGGACAACATACCACTTAGCGACAAACATTCAAATCCCTTAAACCTGATTTTGTCAAAGTAATCTTATTCCATGATCCAATAGAATCCAATAGAATATCAGTAACAAATAAAAATAAGCCTTTATGAATTTGTTTTCTCACTTGGCAAGGGAAATCCCAGCACATGACTGCCAGATCTCAAAACCTGAAAGTGTCTTGTTTTTTCACCCTGTCACTCTATAAAACAAGACAAAATTAAGTCTATTTTATATGGAAAGGGCTGGATGAGATTATTTAAATATTATGAAGGAAGCTGGCTTCCCCAAATCTTAATCAACCAAAGCTCATTTTTAGATTAACAAACTACTGTCACTTCTATTCAGAGTCCCTATTTACAAGTTTACATTTATGTCACATTCATAAGTGTCTTTCTCAGTGGCGATACCAATCAAAGCAGTTCTTTCCTGTTTCACTGTTCCAGTTCTTTCTCTATAGCTATTCTTGGGGCTCTGTAGCAGATCCAACCACAAAAGTGTGTAAAAAAATAGATATCGAGTATTTTTCAGTCATTTTAGTGCCATGATCCTGTTTATCACAGCACTATACACACAAGCACATAGCATTATATGTTCAACAGATGAAACTACTCAGGAAAAATAAAGGGTTACTGTTCTGCTTCAGCTCCACAAGAACCTCAAGAAGAGATGCAGCTGTAAAATGTCCCTGTCTTTTGGAATAGCCGGATATTGCTTTATACTATAACTCTATTTGTCAAAAATCTCATTCTTGCCATGCAGTGAAAGGCATATTTTACTAGCGACAGCAGAGAAGGTCACCACTGTGTTCAGGTAACCCTGAAGGTATGAACTCTGATGACTTATAGTGAAAGATTTCCAAAAGCAGACTCAAGTCCTAAACATACTCTACAGATTGAGATGATGGTATCTAATTTGCAATGAAAAGAAGTCCTTAGCTCTGCTAATACACTCATTACCTACTTTCTCTTTACCTCATGCTTTAGAGAGAGAAATTAATACTGCTCCAGCGCTACGCTAGCATCAGCAAATCCATTTTTAACTCTCAGTTTATTTGTGTTTACATTAGCAGGAAATCCCTCCCCAGATGGCCAGTTTAATGCTTTTGTTGACTACAGCAGTAAGCATGAGCAAGACAAAAATTGTTGTCAGGATGTTTTCCCTCAGGACACCTCTGAGGCAGATGCAATGTGCTGAGGAACACCAGCGTTTCTACACATTGCAGGCCCAGATGACCCCTGTTCTCTCTGCCTGCACTCTGAAATGGCAAAAACCCACATGACTGTGCTCCTGCTGTGCCACATCCATGCTAACAAGTGGGATCTGTCAGCACCGGCTTAGTGGCACATTAACATATTGAAAGTACAGGAGAAGCAACCACACATCTGTCCAAAATGCACCACTGAAACACATCCATAAGCAACACCACCCACTGCAGGCTGCCCCGGCCTTTAAACCAACTTTTGCTTCTAGGTATTCTAGAAATAATGTGCTAGGGAGAAGTAGAGAGGCATGCATGATGACTTGCTGACAGGTGTAAGTCTATCATTTGCTATGGTGAATATTTTTATAATGCCATCACAGACTTCTACATGTACAATGGGAAGATTTGTTCTGATTTTCTCATTTTGCAAACTCCTGGCAATTTGTATCACAGGAACCTGAAGCCAAAACTAGCCTTTCTATACATCATACCATACTGCTCATGCCTCAAAGAGCTTACTAGCTTAACTCAAAGTAGATTTAACTATTTTTGTATTTCAGTGTTAAAGTTCATTAATCTCTTCACAGTAATAAGGACACAGACTGTCTGAGTTAGACTTTTTTGATTGGCAACTCAAAGAAATGCTGCTAAGGAAATAGCAAGTTAAATTTACTTTCAAGTTTTAAAGGCACAGATACTTGAAAGTTATGACTTAAAAAAAAAAAAGCAAATAAAAAACCCTCTCCACCTTCTATTTTTCCTTCTGTTTTAGAACACTAAAGTAGGAAACACAAGGAATTTTAGACAGGCACGTGGTGACAAACATGGTCTTCTCTCTAAGTATAAATGAAAATTAAAAATGCTCCCTTTCAAACTTGCACTTTGGAAATTTGACTCTTCACATGCTAAGAAACAAAAATGTGTTATATACACATTTCTCTACTCTCTATGGTACCCTTCTTTGATAAGGTTGCTTGCCAGAAAACAGTTGGTATGTGGCAGCTCTGGTTTCCTTCTGTCCACTTCTGTAATGCTAAAATCCACAGGTGGTAGAACTTAAAAAAAACAACCTGAAATTTATTTGATCACCTCCTTTCCACTGCAGCCACACAAGACACTTAGCTAAACAGACAAAAGATTCAAGAGAAAAGAGAAAGACCTTTTTCCAGTGATTATTCTTTCACACCTGATCATTTAGTTTCTACAAAGAAACCTACTCTGTTTCATTGATAGATACTCCATCTACTATTTCACAAAGTCATTTCAGATAATACCCTGGAAACTAATGCTCATAGCAGTGGATTACCAAACATGCAATGCCAAAGATAGAAAACACAGTAATAGGCTTTGCCCTGTAGCTCCTGCATTACTTGAAGTGCTCTGAGCGTACAGAGGAAATGCCTATCTTAAGAGTGATCTCTGGGCCCAAACTTTGACATGAGATTAAAATTAAATCTGTTTCAATTAAGCAGTATGGTAACCACAACATGCATTTAATAGCTGTTAAAAAAGAGTATTTCATAACTTCTAATCTAAATTTCAACACTTGGGTCTGGTTTTGTGTGTGCTAGAGATATCATTTAACATTTGATTTTTATCCCATGTCATTTCCCTCCCATATTTTCTGGCTATCACTCAAACAGGCATATTGTGTTAGCACTGCATGGTGCAGGAAAGGAAACCAAAACATGCAGGAAGTGGAAGATGTTAATTACTGCTAAACCTTCTGCTTTGCCTTCAGATTCCAAGAGCTCTTCCATTTTGCCCAGTTACATCCTGCACACTGGCTACTAAGCCCAGGAAGAAAACTAAGGTGGATCTCAGATTCTCTGGGGGTAGACTTGTCAAAATAAATGCAGTAGAAACTATTCAGGGTAAATTGAAAAATCTCATGTTTTCTGTGTATTTTTCTACTGTCACAAAGGCAATTTTACTCTTGCATACAGTGCTTTCTTAAGCACACTGAGAAAGCGTATGGAAATAAATGCAAGAGAACAGTGACCAACAGGGAAAACATGATAAACAAAAACAATAAGTGGAAAGGAAGAAAGAAGGGGAAAAAAGGCTAGCCTACCATTTTACTGACAGGACATGCGCTGGCCAAATTAACATCAACCACTCAGTTTCATCAGCCAAGAGACCCTAGACTGCTAGCTTCTGAATGACAAAAGAGAGAACTGATTCAAATCAAGGATTTAATACAAGCAAAATTAATGTGCACTGTTCCACAAGGAACAAAGCAGATTTCCACTGGCTATCTGGAATGTAACAGGTAAGCAAGAGAAGCCTGACATTTACATTTAAAAGCTATGCTAATGAAAATTGTTCTGAAACATTCAAAGTAGAAATAAAAAGGCAGTATTCACACAGCCTATATTAAGACTCTAAGAAGTCTGAAAAGATGTTACTAGCCTCTAGAATTTAGCAAAATGCTGGATGTATCAAAAATATGTAGAGATGTAATGGCTCTGTATGTTAGAGAAAAGTTCTGTTATAGAGTTGAACAGCTTTATGTATTTTGAAGCAACTATGAAAACAGAATTTTGAACATTCAACTATTTTTAACCTTCTGTATACAATACATTAATGTATTAAAGAAACTTAAAATCCTTTTTGATGAACTGGCAGTCTGTTCACTGTGTATAATTAATAATGTTCTGTAACACTGGAAGGAGACCTATATCAGCATAATATAAAATATCCATGTTAACTGACATGCAAGTGATAATTGCAACTGGAAAATTGGCTTAAACTATCCATAATGCTTTCACCTACTGATAAACCTGTCTGATATAGCATATTTAAAAGTGATTTGCATAGAGTATTGCAAAAACGACAACATAGTAGGTGGAGTGTTTCTAGTGGGGTTTTGGTGGCTTTTTTGGTTAATGAAACAAACATACCATCTGTTTACAAAAAGGTATTTTTTCAGTAAATATTTAAATTGAGAACAGTTGGAATCCTTTCTTCTAACTTCTGAAGTACATAAGCTTCAGAAACTAAAAAGCAAGTTTTTGGTATATGTTGAATATATGGGACACAACAGACACTGAATTAACAAAACATAGGCATGATTAATATTGCCTCTTTATGTTTTCAGCATAGGCAATTGATTACTGTATTCACTAAATTCAGTTAAACCTGATGAAGCATAGTTCCTGCAGCAGTTGTACCTCTTAATGTATACTGCATCCTTCACAGAGGTGACAACAGCATACATAAATGAATAAATACAAAGCTTCACTGAACAGTTGCCAGTAAGCTTCAACAAAGAGTCATTATTTTCCTTACAAACTGAAAAGGGAAATTTCTCATTGTATACTGCGACAATAACAAGCAAGTTATACAGAAAATCACGACACTGTATAACAAGACCACTGTGCAAGAGGTCTCAGATGCAAGGACAAGGTTTGAAAAGTCTACGAAAGAAATACTTCAAAAGTAGCACATTTTTGTACTGACTTGTTGGGAATGCCAATAAAACTGTCCTTAGCAATGATGATACAGTATACAGTACCAGCATAGCACTGTATTGGCTTAAATTGCTTCATCAGGATGCTTAAATACAAAGCTAATCAGAAAATTTATTGGATGCTCTTCACAGAATGTAAACTTTCTTACAGGAAACATGGAGAAGACGATTTTAAAGGTCTTTAAAATGGTTCTCAGTACAGTGATCAAAGTGCTACTTGTTAAAACAGAACCATCTACAGTGATCTGGGTGACTGAGAAGCCGCACGGCATTTCTCGCTGAAGAATTCACAGACAAAGGGCCAGGAAGAATATAAAGATCATCAATTAGTATGTAAGTAGTGCAGTTCTCTCTTGCCTGATGCTGATACTGATCTAACTTTCCTAGTGTAAAGAGGAGAGAGTGTATCCAGTTCCTGATGAAAAAGCTTCTTCAAAGCACTAAGGAAACAATTAGAAGCACAAGAGCTAATCAGCAAATGTTACATGCATGTTACTGTTAACTAGATACAGAGAGATAAAAAATATGCATACTAGAAATGCATAGCAATTCCGGAAAAAAAAAAAGTTGATGTTCTCTGTGTTAAAAAATGTTGCTTATTAAGGTCGATATGTCCTTAGATATTTTCAATCTGCATTCTTTTCCTCTAATGTTACAACTACTTTCAATTTCCAAGGAAGCCTCAAGTAACATTCCTAAAAAATACTTTACCACTTTCCCCTGTTCCAGTTTAGATTCCTCCCTCCCAACGAGTTGCTGTTATCTTGGAAAACGGAGTAGTTATATGAGAATCACAGGGCATCGCACAATAGAACTTCCGCAACTGCAGAATTCAAACCCTTCCGCCTGATTACGGTAAATCACTGCTCTGCTCCAGAGACACACTTCTGATACCATTTCTGGCACCAAAGCCGGTAAGGACGTTTTCTATTCAACAGTTTACAATAAAAAACCCCACCTTCTGCACGCGTTAAGAAGTAAAAATATAACGGGACGCGGCAGTGTTATAAAAGCAAAAGACAGGGAAAAGGAAACAAAAATAAAACCACAGCATTCTTCAGCCAAGTGGTAAATCAAGCCTGTTAAATGCGGTACACGGAGTTCAAAAGGTCGGCTTTGTGAGAGTTTTTCTTTTGCTCCCTTTCTTCCTACAACTATTTCCACTAACATATGGAGGTGCTGGCAGCAAGGGGGAATACCATACGAGGAACGAACCACCCCGAAAAGCAGACCCTTTCCTTTGCGCATCCAGACGTATCAAAGGGCACGACTGCGGGCGGCTCCTCGCCGCTCCGCTTCCACTCCGCCAAACCCGTCACGTTTAAAGGCGTACCCGGGGAGCTGCTGGAGCGCCGCAGCGGGGTCCGGACCCGCGGAAGCGCCGACACCACCACGGCAACAGGTACCGACCCCGAGCACCCGCGGCCGCCGCCCCGCCCCGAGCCCAAGGACAGCGCCGGTCTCGCCCGGGCCTCCGGTCCGGCTCTGGCTCCGAGCGAGGCTGAACGCCGCCGACCGCAGGCACTGGCCGAGGGCCGCTCGCGGGTCAATAGCAGCGGCGGCAGATGAGGAGACCCTCCCAGGCAGGAAACACCGGCGGGGCTTGAAAACGGGGGGCGGGCGCGGGCAGCAGGGCTCCCTGCAGATGCTGGGGGAGGCTCGGCTTTTGTTTATGTGAGGACGTGTCCCCGTCAGGCCGCTGGAGCCCGCGGACCGCCCGCCGCCGCAGGCCGGAGCCCCGGCCCAGCGCGGCCCTCAGCGCCGCTCCCGCTGCCCGCCGACGGCCCGGGGCGGGAGGGACGGGACACAGCAACAGGCTCAGCGACCCCCGCGGCTCCACGGCCTCTCTCCTCCTCCAGCCATTCCCCTCCCCGGCAAAACCCAGGGGACCAACAGAACAATAATAAATAAAACTTCGCGAGACAAATGCATTTTAAAATGCCGCTCAAACTCCAGCGACATGGCGGGGCCCTCCCCGGCCCGCATCCCCTCAGGACGACGCGGGCGGGCTCAGCCCCCTCTCCGCCACCCGGCCCGGCGCCCCGCTTACCCCCGCGGCTCGGCGGCACCGCCGCCCGGCCCTGGTCTCCGCCCTTCCCGCCCCCGAGTAGCGGCGCCGAGCGATCCGCGCCGCGGGGGCAGCGCGCTCGGGCACGCCCCGCCGGCCTGAAACCTAATCCTGCGCCGCCGCCCCCCCGCCCGCGGGTCTCCCCGGGGAACGGCTGGAGCGCCCGCCCGCCTGCAGCGCCAAGCGGGACAGCGGCAGCACCACCGCGACGGATGGCGGGGGCAACCAGGGGATGGCGGGGGTATCCAGGGGATGGCGGGGGTATCCAGGGGATGGCGGGGGTATCCAGGGGATGGCGGTGCACGCTCGAGGGCTGCCCGGCCCGCTCCCTCCCGGCCTGTCGCTTCGCGGTCCTTCCCGCAAAGTTTGCCTCCCCACGGCTGCCGGAGGGTACGCCGTGCCGGGGGTGACACCGGGGAGCCGGGCTGCCCGGGTTTACCTCGCCGGCTCGCCCGTGAAGTGAAGGTAGCGGCGGGCTCGCCGCTGCCTCTCCCCGCTGGGGCCGTGTCGCCTGCGGCCGGGCGTCCGCCCAGCCACTGGCTGTGCCCCTTCTGCTTCAACAAGATGAGCCGGGGCTGAAAAATGGGAAATATTTGCAAATGTTAAATAGAAAAAAAAAAATTAAAAAAAGAAGCGAAGACCAAGAAACAACACATGATGAAGTTGATGAAGTCAGACAAAATGATTAATGAGGTCACAGAGTTACTGAAGGGATGATTTTTTCCTCGATCCAGCAGCTGGTTAGTGTCTTAACTAAAAGTAAAGAAGATGCTGTGTGCCCTTCACATATATATGTTCTAAGAATAAAGCACATAATGCAGGAGTGTTTGCAGGGACCACACAAACGTAAGTTCAGATAAAAGTGGAATTATTTTGCTGTTTGTTAACTTTGCTTCTCCCAGGAAATGTTATCAGTCATGGTCTCCCTTTTTCTTTTACAGAAGATAATTCTTTGGTGTAGATTCACTCCAGCGGCTCCATCGAGGTAACCCCCCTCAGAGAGAGATGGACCGCACTGTTCTGCCAGGCATGTTGACCCTGGCTCTTTAGAAGCTCCGTGTACTCTTTATCTGCTTGCCTTCTATTCTGGTTTGGTTCTTTTTCCAAATAGATTTTAACTCTAAGTGTCACCATATCAAGTGATTGTGGATTGGGATGATTTTCTTTTTTTTTTTTGGGTCACACAATCATTTTAAAGAAACTTAATGTTTTGAAGATAGAATGGAGTACTGCCCTATCTATTTTCAAGAGGATCAGTAAATACAACCACAGTACAAACACTTACATTAGCAGAACACTTATAATGTAAACTTTAAGAAAGACAGGTCTTTGCACATTGCATGAAATTATTCGAGATTAAATTCTGGTTGAACGATGAAATAATATTCATCTTGCTTATTACCTTTTTTCTGCTGAATACTAAAATATGCATGTAATTACACCTTTTTAACAGTAATACTTCCACTTTTTAACTAAGAAAAGTAATTTTCAAAATTTTATTCATGGGTTCCATTGTTTGGTCTGGCATGTGCTGATGAGCATATTGCTTTTTTAAATCAAACACAGAATAGCTAGGACATTGAATGCTCCCTAAACTGTCCCACCAACTTTGTGTGTTGCATGAGCCTTTATTCAATCCAGAATGAAATCTTAAAAGGAAGTTACAATTTGTTTGCATGTATCATTCTTCAATAAATAAACCACAGTCAATTAGGTAAGTACGAAATGAGACAGCTATTGTTATTTTTCTGTTGCTCAGGCTTTAATCATAGCATCCCACTGAAATAAAATATAGTGACACTATTAAGTTTATTTGGAGCAAAAAAAGGGCCAAAATTAGGTGCAATACTACTTTACTCCTGATGTATTACAATATCATTTGTTTAATAGGTCTTCCCAGGAAAATTTGTCTTTGTGTGGGATATACCTTTCAGATAGTTTTTAACATATAGGCCGCTATTCTCAAGTAGAAATAAATTTTCAGTTATATTCAGATTTTGTCAAGTCCTTGGGGTATATAGAAAGTAAATGATAGCTACTGAACATCATTCTACCTTAGTCCTTGCCTGTATTTGCATGGGCATACTTACGGCAACACAGCCGTACGCACAAACTCAGCTCTCTCAGTTGACGTACAACACATCTCTAATGGGAATTTGCATCACAGGAACATAATGAGCTCTTGTGTGCAGTAGCTGGTGACTGATGAAGAGCCATGCAGGCATAGTTCTAGTAAATAGTGAAGCAAACTGTTAGGAGTTGGACCACACTAGTGGTCTTGTACGTATACCTCCTAGTAAGTTTAGGAAGCTAATTAGAAAGACATCAGCAATTAGTATTTACTCTTTTCTTCTTTTTGTTTATAACAAAGTAGGACAGAAAATCATTTCATGGATTCTTCAATGAGGAAATCATGTGACCTCTCCAGCCTCTTCCCAGAAAAAGAGGGTAGCAAAGTATTAATTATTAATTATTAATAATAATTAATAATTTCCTTAGTGTGAATTACATTGTGCGCAGTGACCACACGATGTTTTAAGTTATGTGATAGCTTCATTAGTGTAAGTGGTGTGGCCACTGATGTTATCTTGAGAGATGCCGTCTTTAAAATATGAGAAAAGATAATCTGTTGTGTATTTCAAGTCTAAATATGTTAGCAAACTACAAACAATTTACAAACATTTATCTACATGATTTTAAATAAAAATTGCAAGCAGTTTTTTAAAGCATAAATTTTCTTCAAAAGACCATTATGATCACAAAATCCATAATAAAAAAAACAAACTGTCTGAAAACTCTTAAGGAGAAGATGAAGAGGATCTAAAAAAACCCACATTTTATGTTCTCCAGTATTAATATATAGAAATATTTCATTTCTCAGGCCAATTTATAATACGGTCAAAGTATCAATATTGAATGAGATGTCTGCCTTGCTGATTTACTTAAATAAATAAAATATTAATATTAATGATGTACTGCTTAGATTGATTAGAAAACATAAAGGAGAAGTGAACTCAGAAAAAAAGTCTTTACAAAAATATCGGGAGCACAAAAAGCAAGTATATGTGTCCATTAAATCATTCATCAGGCTGCTGTTGGGGATGCAGTCTTTTAAAATAGTAATGGGAACAGGATCCATCAAATGAAATGAGAGTCTGATATTGCTCTATCTGAGTCACAAATACTGACTTCACTGTGAGAAGGATACTGTCTATGAAACACATTTGACAAAGTTTATGGCACAGAGCTATTTAATCCCTACCAAAAAACATGCATTCATAACAATAATTGTTTAGTTTCATTACTGTGGGTATTATGTTTCAGTATGGGAATTGGTATTGCATGCCCCACTGGAGACTGGGTAGAATATATATTTTAGGAACCTAAAGGAATCCTGTGAGGGAGGACTCAGGAATATTTATATATTTTATATTAATGCTTCAAAAATTCCATCTATCATCTTAGAATAAAACATAAAAAGAGACAAAGAAACCTTTTCATAAGTACTAACTTGATTAAAAATTTAATAAATTTCTTCTTTTATAGCCTTACTTTTCATTATTACAGCATAATTTTCTGAATGTATATTCATGTATATATCTGCATACATAGACACAATACTATACTTTTCATTAGAGCATTTCCTCAAATTTTAAGTTAAAAAACCCCACTAATTACAATCTTCCCTTTTAGAGAATAGTAATAACTATTATAGATCAAATTTTATTCCCTGATGTGTAAACCAAGAGTAATCCATTGCCTTAAGTGGAATTAAACTGTAGAAAACCAATTTGAGATCAAGGGTAACTATGATCCTAATTGCTGTAGCTCCTAATCTAAATATATTAAGTATGTGGTTATGCATTCTGTCTTAATCTAACTAAGGATGGATCACTATCATCTTCTTTTCTCATGGAACTCTTTAGAATAGCATGCTTTTTTACTGCATTTCCAGAAGTTACACTAGAAGAAGCATAGTTAAATATAACACACTTCTCTGCCATCACCTCAACATAAAAATTATACTTGAAAAGTCAGATGGCCTAACTGTGCAGTCACTTCTGTTACTGGAGGTAACACCATTCATGTTGTTATGCAGAGTTAAAATTAGGAACTGTCTCTCAACTTTTGCATTTGAAATTTATTCTTTTTTTTATTATTATGCTGAAAAGTACAGAATATTAGTTTCACTTACTGAAACGTTCATGTTGGCAAGAATGGTGCATAGATTTACACTTTAAAGGTTATTAGGGAAAGTCTTCCCTGGGGATATACTTCATAACTGTTATAGCTATTGGAGGTTACACATGTGTGTAGAAGAGAAAGTATGCCCCGTAAGGTAAAACAGAGTAAAAAAAATCATAAAAGGTATGTTAATTATTTATAACTACAAAACAAAATACTTTAAATTATGGCAAATTAAAAGGACATTTATTTACATACAAACAGGATTGTTTAAAGCACAGGCCTTGCCCATAGCATAGAAGTGAAGCCAAATAAGTGACAAAGTATATTAACCTTGTCGTAGATTTTTCAGACACATAATACCTATAAGGAGTGTCTGGTTTTGTCAGATTAAGGCTTGTTTGTTTTTTTTCAAATGTTGAATTTTGCCAAAGGCTGCCACATGTTTGACAGATGCCACTCTCAGACAACCTAATTTAAAAACCTTTTTTCAGGAGTCCCTCAAGGGGCACAGCAACATGTGATCTGGAGTACTTGTAAATGGAACAGTTGTACCAGTATTTAAAAACACAAGGCAATATCTCATTAGTAATTTTTGTGTTAGAAAACCTGGTAGGTCCTATATGACATTTCCTTTAGTTCTAAAATCTTCAGAATGGAAGGAACTGACCTGACTAGTTCATGAGTTTAACTAACAGCTGATCATGTTAATTTTCAGTATTGAAAGTGCTATCACCTCTCTCTCCAAAATGTTTGAGGTGTCAGACCAGTTATATAAATTTATCTGGAAAAAAATGGACTGTAATAAACCAGTTTTACAGGCAGGTGAACTACAGTACATTAGATGGGAGGGAGCAATGTTGATAGGAAGAAAAGGAAACGATTCTCTGGCAGAAGAGAATAAAAACTCTTGAAGATGAATTGGTGAAACTGAAGTAAAGCACAGCAACATGTATAGATAATTTTTTTATGTGGCTCTGCAGTTTATCCAAATACCTTGTATTTGTGTCTCTGTGCACTATTTAGCTAATCAGTGTATCTGACATCTTGCCCATTTACAGTGTATGATGCAGATTACATTTAAGAGTGCACATTGTCTTCAAGTCTTTGCTTCTGACACAAACTGTGAAACTGGAGAGGTGTTTTACTTTCAGTGGTTTTCAGAGTTAAAATCTTAGGAAAAACTTTTGCAGTCTTGAGCCTTTTATTCCCAGGAACACTCCTGATACCACCTACTCTGGATAAATAGTTCCCTACAAATCAGACCATTAAAAATGGTATCAACCCTCCACACTCCCCCAGTCATGCACCAGTATTCAAGCTGTAGTCTGTTTGAGAGGCAATGAAGTTTTACAGATGGCTTTGCCAAGTCAGTGTGTACAGAGAGACTAAGCAAGCAGCTCTGCTCCATGACCTTCTGCCTATGCTTCTCTAAAGGGTCTGTTTCAACATGGCTCTGCATGTTCTTTCTCAGTTTTGACTTACATGTAGAGAAGAGGCTGAAATGTACATCCATGTCCTTCTTCTATCTTATTTGTGATGTAGCTGAACTTTGGTTTAGGACTAAAGCTATTAGTATTACTACTATTATTAACTGCCATTAATACTATTAATATATAGATGGGTTGAAAATGTGATTATGACAGACTAGGAATTACAAACATGTTGGTATCAGTATGGAGGGTATGAGTCCGAAATCCAAACATGCCAAGTATATATCCCTCTGCCTGTGAACTTGTAAATTACATATTGCTCATTCACATCGGACCAGTCATTTATGGATAGCAGGTGACATTGGCAAAGGAAATAGCTCTGCTCTCTTGAAGAGGCTACACAGGAAAAAGGCTTTATTAGCTATTATACCTGTCATCCTCTTTAATGCTATTTTATATAGCAAGATCAGCACCTGTAAAAACCAGAAAAGCTGGGGGAACCTTTCCCTTATTAAGAATATATCCTATTCAGCGAGCTGGATGGAAGGAGGAAACTTCTGATGCTTTGTGCTATAGACTGTTGGCCCTGATGTGAATGAGCATATTGGTAATTGGCTGAATTTTTAGAGTCTTTGGCAGGTTTGCTGATGTAAAAATGCTTAAAATTTCCTTTGATTCGTTGACTGTCTTGCCTTCCTCTATTCCTGCTCAGCTGCTGCAAGAGAGTTCACCATTCCTACACACCACTCAGAAAGTACTAAGAAAAAATGAAAAAATACAGAGAGAAAAGAGATTTCAAATAACCAGAAAATGTAAAAAGGCTGGTGTTTCTGGAATAAGCTGATTTTTACAAGTATCTGACAAATGGAAGTTCCATTTTAGTTTGCTCTTACATAGGAATTTGATACTAAGGGAAAATCACTTTAGCAAATGAAACAAATATAAATTTACTTCAACTGCACTCTCACTAACATTAAAAAAGTTCTCTTAGAGCAGGAAGCTAAATCAGTAAATTCCTTTTTTCTGTTAAAGTCCACTTTGGTTGAGGTCAGCTGCTTCTCTTATAGATAAGGCTTCCTTCTCCTAGTGATATCGTCATGAGGAGGTCTTAAAGACTTTGATTTGAAATGTGCAAATTTGCCCTTAGCTGTTCAATAAGTGTCAGAAACTTTCATTATAAGTAAAAATAAGAATGAATATTCCATGGAAAAACACTTGGCTGTAGTAAGATGAATCCCTCATTTTCAGGAGTGAAATGGTTGTCTATTGGTACTCATGACTTTGTTTGCAGAAAATAGTTCATTTTCTAGTGACATGGTGTTGCCACTGTCATTGGCTAAGTCTCCATTTTTCTGTTTTCTTTAACCTTTTAAGGATTCATACAGTGTGCAGAGCACAGGACAAGGTCTCAAGGCTGTCATAAACTTTCCCCAGTTTAATGGCTTGAGATGACACCTAGTCTACAACCAATCAGAATCTCAAAATGTGTTATGCAAAGACAGGCTCAGATGAACGGCAATTTTTTTTTCATTATATGGTTGCCTTTTAATTTTTATTGCCAAGGGGACAAACCAAGAGGAAATGGATTTAATAACTGCAAAGTGGTGCATTTTAAAGCTGCTATTAATAACATTTGAACTCTGAATCTAATTTGTGTGTAGGAGGAACGAATAATAATAATGTTGTTTAAGAAAATAAACTTAAATAAAAAAAAAAATCACTCTTTCCCTCTCATAGTCTTCTGTCTCGTTTCCATATCATTTGGGAACTCAAGCTGTGAAAAACAGAACTATAAATGCCCAGGTAACTACAGAACCATATGAAGGTAAAGAAAACCAAAGTATTGAACCTATTCTATCTCATAATCTGATATTGCCTTAACATACACAGACCCTCTTGAACATCAAGAAAGTCCAAAATGCACATCTGGTTTGTAAATGGTACTCAAGCAGCAGAAAGGAGATGCTGCAGACAGCAAGAGAGATGTTTCTACATCTCCCCATCCCCCTTGCGTGTTTTTCCATAGGAACAACTTGGCAGGAGAAACAGGGGGGAAGCCAGCAGCAGGAAAAAAGCCCTTTTAGTTTTTAGGACTGCTCTCTGCATAAATTAGCTGTGTGTAAACTTAGACCCAGTAATTTGCGTACAATCCCCTGCCCTGCAACACAGAGTGCATCGCCATGCTTATGAGGCTACAAGCAGCTTTTCTCCTTCCCTCCTCCCGGTCACTCCTACGTGTTCTCCTTTTCTGGAACCTAAGGCATGATGACTCACATGGACTTTACTGCAAGGGGCTTTCAGACGTTTATGCCTGCAAGGTTACCCTCACTGCAGACATCTTCTGCAGGTGCTTTTTCTGATAATGCCACTGTTCATTCCACTGTAGTGAAGTAAATGGTGGACCTGGATATTGAAACTATCCTAAGAAAAGTTAGAAAGAAACAGCTTGGAGAGATCCAAAAGCCCTTCTCCAGATCTGTGTAAGTACCTAGAGGAGGCTATCAGCCCCATCCAAGTCTGCTGCCTGGGTCTTCACACTTTGGGAGCTACATTTGTGACATTGAATTTACCTAGATGACTCCATTTTTGTTTCTTAAAATATTTTTAGTCTACCATCAGGTAAATGCTGCTAGAATTCATAAACCAGGCATTTTTCTATTTTATTTTGGAGGCTACCCAGACTTCTCTGATAGAAGATACCTTCCTGAGCAGGTACCACAATGACCTATTTTTTCATTTTTAAGAAAGAATTTGGCACTCAGACAAATGAATTGAGATACCTTTTGGAAAGGACTTAAACTTATGTGTCTTGCAAAAATAACCTATATTATCCTAGCTAATGGTATGCTGAGTTGAGCACAGTCCCTGCATTTGACATCAAGACTGTTTTGCCTCACACTCCTCACACATGGCATTATTGACATCTAAAAACAGAAGTCTTTTACCTAACTCACTCCAGGAATACCACAGTAAGTTCCTTGATCAAGACAGCCCTCAGTCCAAACAGAGGGAGGAATAAAGTTTAAATCAGGGTCTGCTACACTCCATGTGGAGGTTAGCCCACAATACTGTTCTATGTGTATGTGGGTGTCTCTACTCCACATCAAAAGGTGTATCTGCCTTTGATGCAGCTATGAAGTAGCCAGAGAACTTTGTGATCCATAAATCTGAAGTAATACGAAATGCCTCAGTCCAGGCAGAGAGAAAGGTTTGAATATCCTTGTCTATGTTCTTCCTTGCTAAGGCAGCTCCTGGGCCAGCATCCTTTTCTAAGGCAGCAAATGGTCTCTGTTCATACCTCAGTACTTCCATCAAGGCCTCGAAAGCCAAAGCAAGGCCATAGGCATCTAATATATTTGCAAACTTTTATCAAGCTAGATTAATCATATTTTCTCTGGATCCAGATCCAGATTCAGTACCTTCTTTTTAAGTCAGGAAAATCCAAATGGTTTCTTACTCCATATAATGCTCTCAACTTTGGGAACATGTTTATTAGAATTTTTTGTATGAATTTTAAAGAAAATCCTTGAAATAATTTGAACAGGAAAGTTTATCTTCCAAATAGTCCAATTAGACTTATTTTGCATCTGCAATTTTATTCGGGAATGGTATGTTTATACACAGCTTTGAGAAAACATACCGGTTTTGCCTTTTGATCTTCAGCTGCCTCAAGCTTTCATTAAACTATAAACATCAGCATTCTGATAGGGGCATATGTACCAAGTACAACAGTGACAGTCATGCCTTATTTAGAAGGGTACTTTCCTTACGAGACTGGCAAATCATAGGTGATTTTTCAACCTTGATATTTGAGAAATCTAATTTCCAGTGGGAATAAAAGTGCCTTGTAATCTGGAGATACTGAAGACACTTGTTAAAACCAGGGAGGAATTGCAAACTCTAGAAATTAAGGAATTTGAACATCTGTTAAAACTCAATAAGCATTTAAGCAATGAGTGAAATAATAAATCTAGTAGACATTTGGCATAAAATCTCGAGAGAAACAAAACAAAAAAAAAGAAAGATTTATACTTCAAATTAATTTGGCAGATGGCTCAGAAAAGAGTTTCTTAATTTCTCTTCAAACTGTAAATAAATCAGTTGAACATCATTTTGAAGACTGCATTTACCAAGTGTCAGATGAAGAGAGGCACACAGTGTAATCAGGTATCCATTGCTGCAACTTGCTGAACCAATTAGAAGTTCATAGAGCAGGAAAGGCATCACATCCCTAGTAGTTTCTCTGCAGAGCTGGTCTCCAGGGTGGTTCAAGCTGCCAATGGCTCCTGGCTTCTTGTTGCTACGTAGCACTTCAGATATGCCAGCACGTCATGATGCACTACCCTGCAGAGACAGACAGCCTAGCTTCAAGTATTCAAAGATGACTTAGGAACCAGAAATAGTAGTTGCACATTAGCGCAGCACCAAGCCTGCCAGAGTTCAATAAATGTCTGGACAACGCTGTCAGGCATGTAGTGTGGACTTGATGAGCCTTGTGAGTCACTTCCAACTCAGGATATTCTATGATTCTATGAGTCTATGACTGAGCCAATTAACTCTTGGTAATGGAGCATTTGAGGTCCATCTAGGTGGACACTGTGCTAATGTAATCATCCTGCTCCTGATATCCATGTGGTAGCATCATGTAGACACACATAACTGTGAAATATACACTGCAAGAAATGAACAATCCATATCACAGTTTTACAATGCTATAAAATACAGATTATGTTTTTAGTGAAAATTGTTGAAATTCTAGATGTCCAATTGAATTGACTGGTACAATATCAAACATTTTTCCACAATAGATGCTGTAATAGCTGCTACAGTCTTTGTTTACAGGGAGTGAACACTGATTGAGAGACACTGTAGAGCAGAAAATGAGACAAAAAGGGAGAGTAAATAACAAAAGTTTGTTCTGTCTTCCACTGCAAGTACTAGGAGATGTGACATGAAACTAAAAATCGCTACTTCTCTAGACAACTTGTTCTACTGTCTCACCATCCTCATTGTAATTAATTTATTCTTTCTGCCCAACTAAAACTTAATGTCTTTCAGTTTTAAAGTGTTGAAACTTGTCTTTTCACCACAAACCTTGTAACAAGTCTCTTTCTCATCAACCCCACTTTATGTATTGGAGGGCTGCACTAAAAGCCTTCTCTTCTCCTTGTTAAACAACCACAATTCACTCAGCCTTTCTTCACAGGAGAGGTCTTCCAGCCCTTTGATCAATTTTGGTGGCCCTCCTCTGCATCCACTCCAACAGATCTAAAACCTGATGTCTCAGACTACAGAAGAAGTTGGGCTGTCTTGCCTAAGATTACCTTCATGATCACAGCATCAGTGAATTGACAAGTTCATGCTGGAACACTTGTTTTGATTAGTGAAAGTCCTTAAAAGTTGTCAAGTCTACTCTCATAAAGTACATGGTATATTTAACGATAGGTGGCAAAATTTTCTGGTACATCAGGCACATGATGGAAAAATTAGTTGTTTAAACATTTAAGTGCAATGTCTAATCATATGAAAAGTTTCTGAAAGTGTCTGTGACAACTTACACTATTCTCACTTCCATCTCCTTGTAAAAAGAGCGAGCGTTATCACAGTATTCTCACTTTGGAAGATAAAGGGTAAGCTCTAGATCTGTTTAGAAGTACTAAAGTCTCATTCTCAAATATTTAGGCTTTGTAGTTACAACAGCATTTCCCTAATACCTTAAATAAATTCACTATTTGCAACCCTGAATGTCAGTTTAGATTTTCCATTACCACGGCCTTATGGATTATTAAATGATTTGCAAGGAATATTTTGTATTGAAAAATATAAAAATAGTCTAATTCTTTTAAATTAACACTGTTAAAAATTAGTTTTTAACTGATATTTGTGAAATACTTAGTTGGATGGCACCAACTAAAAGCTAGTTGTTGCTGTCTATAGTTACAATAAATTAGTCTTTTAAAAAAATACCTTTTCAAATACTGTTTTAAACACTTTAAAAATAATAACCATTTAATATAAATTAGTTTATATTCCTAATGCCTTGCTCTAATGCTACAATGAGAGCATGTCATGTTAAGATGTTTCGATTTGGCCAACTTGCTTGTAACTTGTTGCAGTTTTAGAAAGCTGCACATCATCTAGGGAATGCTTTTAACATGGTTATTGGTCAGCAGTTTCTATGAGCAAATACAGTGAGTCATGTATCTTTATAAGGACTGAAGCATAAAAGGATTTATCAAATGTGATTATGATGTTTAATTTACAAAGAATATGAGACTTTCACATATCCAAAATATCCTTGTGTCCAAAGCTATTGGCAATAAAGATACCTGTCAGCATTTTCACCTCCCAAATTGAGCCTTTAACGACTTACCAAGACTACTGCTTCTGCATCTCAAACTTCATAATTTCTTACTTTTTTGATTAAGTCCAAAACATGAGATAAAAAATATAAGGACGTTTAAGTAAATGTGTGGAAGTGTTGTTCCTGGCTGCAGGCAAACGATAAATCAACAGTTTCAAGGGTTGCTCTGTTCAACGTAGCACAGTCCTATAGTCTATTATGTTGGTATTTTGTGCATGTAGATTCAATGATAAGCACAGAAAGAAATCAAGCAACAGCTACTATAAAAACCCTGCAACTTCATTATTAAACGAGCTATTCCACTGAATGTTTCAAAGGACCTTTGAAAGACTAAGCATAAATTAAATTATTATAAAATAAACTATTGAATCTCAAAGGAACTTATTTCATAGTCTTTTTTCTCGTTTCCTGTACTGGCACCGTACCCAATGTGTCTCCCTCCTCTAATCAAGATAAATAACGTTGCTATGCAATCAGAGGACTCAACAAAAATCAGAGAGAACATTCCCAACTGACTCAGTCTGATGAGACTGGAATGTTTGCTAAAGAGGATGAGTTATAAGATAGACCAAACTCCTCTCTCTCAGCAATTGTAAATTCAAAATTAAGGGGCTTTGATCGAGGAAGTGTGGAAAAAAAAAAAAAACAGAAGAAATAACAACCTTTTATTAAAATATATATGTATGTTGGCACAAAAAACCAGTAACAGAGCACAAAAAACCTAGACAGTAGTCCTAGGAAAACAAAAAGTCTGAAGGAAACACTTCCCTGTCCTTTAGCGCAGTCCTAATCGCGGCCGGCAGGGGGCGCTGTTGGGTCGCTGCAGTGCCCGTCTCGGCCGGCAGGGGGCGCTGTTGGGTCACTACGGTGCCCGTCGCGGCCGGCAGGGGGCGCTGTTGGTCTCCGGCGGCCGCCGCGCGGGGGGAGGGGCCCGGCGGGGGCGGTCCCGGCCCGCGGGAGGGGCCGAGGGGGAGGCGGGGCCCGTCCCCTCAGTGGGAGGAAGGAAAGAGAGAAACAGCCCGCTCCTTTGGTACTCACCGCTGTTCTCAGATGACGATGTTCCAAAAGACTCTCTTCTTCTAGCAAGCACTGAGACTCTCCGATGAAAAACACAGCAGGTCCAGGCTGGAGACAAAGAACTCCCAGGCCAGTTGAAGCCAGCAGTCAGGGCTGCCCAGGACGGGAAAACCAGACAAACAGGCTTCCAGGTCCTCTCTCCAAAATGCCCCAACACAGAGCTCGTCTCCGTCCTCCAAAGAGAAAACTCTGCCGTCTCCCCCTCCTCCCGGCCAGCTCCCCCCAGCTCTCTGAGTGCCCCATTAATGAGGAACGCAGGCTAGCGAGCTGCACCTTTGTACAGCTAATGACCTCCCTTCCCCCCCACTCACTCAGTTTTTCTTACAGGGAAGCAGGGAAAGAGAAAATTCTGCTCTCAGATTATAACCTATAACACCAACACTGTGACTTTTTTTTAAATCTGACTTGAAATCTAGCAATGAAATATTATTTAAAAATTATACGCTTTTTCTTCCCCAGATTTTGAGGAAAAAACATTTAAAATATAGCAAAAGTTATCTATTAAAAGGTTACAGAGTGATGTTTAAAAAATAGACTGACATACCCTCCTTTGGGTGGCTGAGGACACATTTCCCTGGAAATTTTACTACATTTTAAAATTCTATTTTGTTGTCTTGCTGTGTTGTGAGGACATAGTTTTTGAAGATCAACAATTCATGTGTACTGTTCCCTGCCCATCAGCTTTTTAGCATGTTCATTTTTAATGCAATTCCACTCCATTTCATTATGTGTTTGGGCAGCTATAAATTAAAAAACTCCTCTAAGAAGTGTCAAAGCAACTTCAGTCAGAGATGATTGCAGGAGAGAGTTGGGTGCTTTTCTGTCCTTGTGCAGAAGCTGTGGTGCAGGATGTCTATGCTGTCAGTTATAATACAGCAGTTCTGTTACCATACTAGGGCTATTTAAACTCTGACTCAGAAAACCTGTGCCTACCATTAAATTTGCAGTGTATCCCAGTTATGTCATTGCAATGGCGTTTGTTCAACACCAAATTAGTCTGAAGCATCCCCATTCCCTTTCAATGAATGACTATGCAGTACCAAAAAATCCCAGCCAAATTAGATGATCTACCAACCAACCAAAATACCAGTCCAAGTACTGAAATTGTGTGGTATATTTCATTAAAATTATATATGGCTTGTAATTTTTTGCCTCAAATATCATACATAATAGTTAAAATATATATTATTATACCAGTACCAGTAGATGTCAGTACAATCATTGATCTCAACTACAGTAAAGCAGAGTACATTATTCATATTCACTGCCACAGACAAATGAAAGCGTACTAATGGGAATTATATCATGAAACACTTAGTGTGACTGTTTTGGAAAATATTGAGTCTGTTACACTGAATCATTTATAGCGTCAGGACCCTGAAGAAAGTTTCAGTTCTAAAAATGTCAAAGGTATTTTCTAGGCATCTTCCTCTTGAGCAGCAGCTCTAATTTTCCATATTTTTCTTCCCCAAAACCAAATGAATATACATTAAAGAACTCATAGTATTAACAGAAATAGGTATTGGAACTTGGCTTTTTTTCAGACAGAACCTAAGATTAGACATCCATCCAAAGGCAGAGCTATAGTTTATTAAAGATAACTCTAGCTTTCTCTGACCCTTGCAGGAAGAGTCCAGAGCTGAGTGAACTGCAATTCATGTTCGATTAAGCCTCTATTACAAAATTTTCCTCTGACTTTGAAGGGAATAGGGAATTTTGAATAAAACTTGAGAGAGAGAAAGACACACTGGAATTGGTTAACCCTTGAAGTAAAGAGGAGTTAGGAATGGTGTAATAGTGGCCTTAGCAAATGCAGAACTAGGCTATTTTGACATTATATCTCTGCATAGGGGCATGGCAAACTCCTATTTATCAGCTGTGGTCTGGAAAGATTGTTTTTCTACAGTATTGTCATGCTGCCTCAGCTCCTCTCATTCCCTTTTCAATGTCTTGCTTCTTGGGTTGAAATCCTGATTAATCCCTGTTCTCCAGAAATCCCACTGAGCTGCAGAATTATCACCGTGAGTAGTACCAAAAGCTCTAAAAATCTATATTTAGGACAATATGCCGTACTCACTCCATGCATTCTGATAGTCTAATAGTTACAATAGCTTACCACACATCAAAAATTAGTCTTTTCCTAGGCATGCAATGCACACATATTCCATGATACATGACCCTGCTGTTTAAAACAGCATGAATCCTGGATACAAACAATATCAAATACACTGAACACTGAAACCTTAACACAGCTTGGTTTTGCTTTCCTTGGACCAAAACAGGTCAGCAGCATCCATCAAAATAAAGAATCAAAAATTAAAAGTACCTTCTCTGTCATCTTCTTGAGCTGCTGCAGACAGATGATCCTTTTCCAAGGCCTCCGAATGCAACCTAGACAAACCAATTGTTGGTCAGAAACTGTAAATATTAATTCATACAATTTCAAATTTCAGCTTACTTGCATGTCCCTTACATTTTCCTTTTACTTTCTACATGCTTATCCTTACCACTTGACAGAGATTCTGAAATAAGCCCAAGGAAATGAAAGTCACAGTTAAGCTGACTTCCAGGTTCCCGGATGTTGCTGCAGTTACTTTTCTGCAAACACACTGACATTTACTTAACCCAGAGATAGCAGAGGAAAGGTGGAGGGAGATGGGGGAGAGCATGGTGGGTGCCTGGGACTGCCTGGTACTGCACTGCAGGGTAAAGTCAGGGGTTTCACATGAAACCCCTGTGTGGGCTCAGATAAAGACAAGCGAGCCAAGGATGTAGCACAGGATCTCATTTCTACTCTGCTGCTATCCTTCCTCTCTACTGTTGAATATTAATTGGGCAGTGTTCTAATGAGCTTTTTGTGCCAGTTTGGCTATTTTTAATGTACATGCTTCTAACTGTCCTACTGTGGGGCCTCTGTATCATTTACATGACTGTTGACATTGAACACCTTGGGACAACTGTTGTAAGGAGCTCTTGCATTTAGCATGTGGCAATGAACAGTTCCTTCATGTGCAGCAGATACACTTTTCTTGACTCTTCAGCTGTCCCTGCATAGGTGACAAACTGATCCACAAAACACAAGACAAAATACAGAGGCCTGGCTTAAGGCTCTGGGCTTGAACGGCTCTGACTGCCATGTGTCCTCCGGCTACTTTGTGATCCAAGGACAGCAAAGTATTTTATGAACAGGAGGTAAGAACAAGAAATGCTAGAAGAGACATGTTTAAGCCCTGTTTTGTCTCACAGAGAAATTTGCAAATAAATTTTGTGCAAGAAAACGATGAGATTCAAGCTAAGCCTCTATCTTTTATCAAAAATATGCATATGTAGGGTGCTTATATAGGCAGTTAAGCTGGTGGGACCACATATGCTGAACTGGTAGATTTAGAATCACATTAAAAAGTAAAATAGCTGACAATGCTATTCCTCCTTATTTTAAGTTTTCGTATACCAAGACTGTGATTCCTTATTTTTTCCTGCAATAGCTGATGCTAGTCATGACACAGCAGAACAGAAAATCGGACTCTCCATGATGATTTAGTTGTTAGTTCTGTCATTCACTGTTGACAGAGAAACACAGAACTCATTCCAAAACCCAAAATCCATGGCTGGCATGCAGAACGAAATCAGTTTAGGTGCTTACCTGAACCAAAGAAGGAGTAAAGAAAAAATGCCTGTTAAATGACCCTTTTAAAAAAAATTAATATGAACTAGTATCAATTAAAACAAAGTCATCATGGGCAAATTGTTCTACTCCTTTAGGGTTTTAGAAACTCATATAAGAACACTGAAATTCCTCAAGGGGAAATGCAAAACAGAGCACACTGAAATGTGGAAATTTCATCAAGCCACATGCTCGTGTCTCCTCCCTCTAAATCCTGCTATCTGTGTCTTGTCTCTACAGAAACATCAGTTTTCTATAATGAGGTGGGATATTTTGTGAACGATTTGAGAAATGCAAAATGTTCTCTAAAGATGCTGATCATCAGCACCAGGTCTATACTTGACTAATATCCTGTTAGAATCAAAGACAAAAAATAGATATTGTTTATTAAGGGACTAGCCTATTAAAATCAACAGAATTCTGAAAACAAATGGAATGTAACACATAACACTGCAAAGCCTTTCACCTGTTTCTTCAGTACTTTTATCAATCACACAGCAATAGAACGGCTTGTCTCTGTGAAGGAGAAAAAAATCTTTCCATTTGTTGCTGTCTGAAGAGCTAAACACCTAAAATTAGTCACTGATATTTTGAAAAAATTCAAGGAAAAACTCGGTTCCCTCAGTAAATGAAGCTGAAAAAAAAGATGTAGGTTTATAACCATCATAAATTTCATACAATGTAACATGGCAAGTACAGACTTTCTGAGAGAAAGGGCTGTGTTTAATTAAGCAGTATGGCTTTTTATTTATACTTTAAAATACCCTTAAAAATTGATGAGAGGCTGCCTGTCTTGAGTTGCCAGGCTGCATAACAATTTAGACCTTGCTAATATTTTCTGGATGAATGTTCATATTGCATGCCTGCACCATATGAGTAAGATCTTCATGCTAATACATGTGCAAGAGCTTTCAGCACTTTAATAACCCTTTGGTGGCTTGGCCTCACCGCTAGGTATCAAATTCACCCAGCAGGGAAATCATAAAATCCATGAGAAAAAGATACCCATCTAGAATCTCACTGTCACACATCTCCTTTGCTTACTGTTGAAATGGCTACTTCCCTTCATTCACCCCAGACCCAGAGACAGTTGTCCTGACCATGGTCTGTAGAGGGGCACCTTTCCAGATGCAGATGAGCTGAGCTCAAAGCACAGCTTTTGAAGTGAATGCTCAGCTGGTGAAGGGTGTTGAGAGAGTCTGCTGTGAAAAATGATAGCTCACCAGATGGTGGCATCACTTAACAACATATGCAACTTGGTTGAAGTCTCCTGCATCCTGCTTACTTCTTTCCAGGAACTCAGCAAGTACCAATTGCACTGCAGCATAGTAATTCTGCACTGCTATAAAATAACAAGATGCTCCAATTTCTATAGCTTTGCAGTGAATATTTGACATAGCTTCATCAGACATGCAGCATCACTAGCTTACTTAAAAGGTAAGCTGGAGGGGGCAGTTGTGTGTTTCCTTACCCTCCATATTGCTTGGCGTTGCAGTGTTGCAAAAAGGAAAGAAAGAAACTAGACCACTCAGTTTACTTAAGGGGATCTTCAATAGTGAGAGATATGAGAGAAACCCACAAATGGGACATGAAAAGCCTCCTGTCCTAATAAATCTCTTCATAGCAAGAGACATAAAACGAATCCTCTGGTGCCACCAGTGGTTTTTCAGTTATTTGCCTCAGTGATGGAATGGTTTATGGTACAGGCAATAGCTGCCTGGTACTGGGAGGAAGGCACTGGAGTTTGAATCCACAAAGCATCTAGGCGCCAATCTCCTAGCCCACAACCTTTTTTTGCTTAGGTCTTCAGCACTGAAGATGGGCTAAGAGGGTCCCAGTGCCCTGAGCTGGAGGACTATGGCAGTGAGAATGACAAACTCCCAGTAGACCCTGAATTTGTGCAGGATCTGCTGCTCCAGCTGAATCCCTGTAAATCTATGGGGCCTGATGGGATTCATCTGAGAATAATCAAAGATCCAGTTGATGTCTTTGCAAGGTCTCTCAATGATTTTTGAATGGTCTTGGACTCTGGAGAGGTCCCAGTTTACTGGAAGTTGGCAAACGTTGTCCCAGTTTTCAAGAAGGGCAAGAAGGATGACCCTGGAAACTACAGGCCTGTCAGTCTCACTTCAGTGCCCAGTAAAGTTATGGAGAAGATTATTCTGGGAGTTACTGAAAAACACCTGAAGGACAATCAGTCAGATCCAGTATGGGTTGATGATGGTTACATCCTGTTAGTCAAACTTAATTTCATTTTATGACAAGTTAACCCACCTAGCTTATCAAGGGGAGCCAGTAGCTGTAATCTTTTTTTGGATTTTAGTAAACCTTTCAATACTGTATCTTGCAGCATCCTTCTGAACAAAATATCGAGTGCACAACTGGATAAATGCATTATGCAACGGGTGAGCAACTGACCCACAGGTCAGGAACAAAGGACTAGAGTAAGTGGGGTTACATCAGGCTGATGACCTGTCACTAGTGGGGTTCTGCAAGACTTCATTTTAGGCCCTGTGTTCTTCAACATCTTCATAAATTACTTGGATGTAGAACTTGAAGGGTAAGTTTGAGTAACTTTGCTGGTGACACTAAATTGGGAGTACATGTTGACTCCCTTAAAGTCAAAGATACCATGCAGAGAGACCTTGATAAATTAGAGTCCTGGGCAATCACCAACCATATAATGTTTAACAAAGATAAGTGCCAGATTCTGCACCTGGGATGGGGCAGCCCTGGATGTTTGTACAGACAGGGGAAGGAGAGGCTGAAGAGCAACCCTGTGGAAAGGGATATGGGGGTCTTGGCAGCCAGGAGGGCCAACCATGTACTGGGGCGTATCAAGCACAGCACTACCAGCCGATCGAGGGAGCTGAGTGTCCCTCTCTACACTGCGTTGCTGTGGCTTCACCTTGAATATTGTGTGCAGTTTTGGTCACTGGCATATAAGAAAGACATAAAACTATTAGAGAGTGTCCAAAGGAGGGCACTGAAGACGGTGAAGGTTCTAGAGGGAATCTGTATGGAGAGCACCTGAGGTTACTTGGTTTGTTCAGACTGGAGAAGAGGAGACTGAGGGGAGACCTCATATGGTGTCATAAGTCGAAGGACAGACACCGATCTCTTCTTTCTGGTGACCAGTGATAGGATCTGAAGGAATGATCTGAAGCTGTGTCAGGGGAGGTTTAGGTTAGATACCAGGAAAAGGGTTTTCCCCCAGGGGGTGGTTGGACACTAGAACAGACTCCACAGCACCAAACCTGCCAGAATTCAAGTGTTTGGACAATGCTTTCAGACACACAGTGTAATTCTTGAGGTTGTCTTGTGCAGCGCCAGGAGTTAGACTTTAATGATCCTTATGAACCCCTTCAAACTCAGGATAATTTATGATTCTATCATTCTAACTGTTGGGAGGATTATGCACCAGCCTTCAGTCAGGGCACTGTTGCAGCCTCTCTTTTTTGTTTTTTTTTTCAGAAAGTACCAGATGCCCAGCTAATCAAGACTGACACATACAAGAATGGGCAAGGTTAGCTTAGTCAAAGTTTAATTTGCTCTCACAGTACTTGGTGGTACTCTCAGGACTACACTGCTATGGTCACAACATCTTGGCATCAACAAATGGCTCACAACACTTTAAAATCAAACATCAACACTTGGAATCAAACATACTGAAAGTATGTGTCATGAAAGCAATAGAATTGCATATGAGTGTTCATTGATGGAAGCAATATGATGAGTTTGACTGCTCATGTTTGCCAGACCCACTAGGTAAATAAATAAAAAAATAAATTAAAAAAATATAATAAAATAAAAATAGAATAAAAATCCACATCATCTAACTTGAAACACAGAGTTCATGCCCATGGTAGAGCCAACGCGATATTTTAATTCACAAAAGAATGAACAAAACATACTTTTAAAAGATAGAAAGAAGAGTCTTTGTAGAATTTTAAGACAAAGGGCTTTTTTTAAATAGAGAGTGACTGACTGAAAACTACAGATGGAACTAAATATTGAAGGCATTTGGAAACCTAGCCCAGATGCAAATTTTGTCTTTGTATCTTTAATGATGTAACTGAAAAGTGAGAAATGAATATCACAGAGCCTAGAGGTGAGCTAGTAATAGAAAGCTGGGTGTGAATTCTGTGGTTCAGATATGTGTCATCATACACATACTACTTTGAGGACATCCCCATCTTTATATAAACGATGTATTCCTAAAATGTAAACTGTATGATTTGCAGAATGACATTGCCCTAGTTTTGCATAAATTAAACAGCAGATCCCAATAACTAGACTTTCCCATTTACATCATGCTTCAGTTCCAAATCCATGGGATATAAATGAGAGCAGCATATGGTCCAGAATGGGAAAACTGTGGGACTTTCATGTATGCACCATGGGAGCAAATGGCTGTCCCACAGATGGTGAAGTATTTAGATGCACCTCCTGTATGATGAATGCCAACACGCAGGAGGATGAAGCCATGAGCAGCCTCTAGAGGTCTTTTCTGGCTAGCCTGCCTAGAACAGATGCTAGAGCAACACAAAGGGTTTGCAAGGGTAGCTCTTTTTGTATCTTGGCTTTCTGTTTTCATTGCTTGTCTGTATGTGGAAACTCACGGCATAGCTGAATGATCTTTCCATAACGCTGTGCTATTAACTATAGCACATTAACTATAGTTTTAACTAAACTTGTCTGTGAGGGCACTAATAATAAAAATCATTTTAATTCAGATTAAGCCCTTCAGATTTTTTACATGAGAAGGGCAGGAAGCAAACAGATGTTTGTTTGGGTTTTTTTTAACTCTCTTGACCTGGGGCTGTGAAGAAAAATTCACAAGGCAGAGTGGATGACAAAGAAAGGTCTGAGAAGCTACTTCCGTATCCCACAGACTTTCGTAGGCATGAGTAATATACAACACTGTAAGTCTTGGCAGAGGTGAGCATTAGACACAGCCAACAGGGAGAATATAATTGGAAGAAAACTCAGAAAAATCTTTCTGTGAAGACTAAATTAGTCTACTGGTATATTTTGAAATACTAAGCTCAGTTATTTGGAGAAGATTTACAAGATATTGAAAGAAAAGTCATAACAAAACAAAAGTGTTATTTCAAAAACTGCTTTGTATTTACCTGAGAATCTGTAGCTAGCTGTAACAATAAATGAGTAAGGCCATGGGGATCCTAGCACACTGGTGTATGTCCCAACAGCTGTAATCAAAACATACATTGAAGCAGCAGAAAATTGTTGCAATAAACAGATAAGAAAATACTTGTGCCAAATAAGTACTGCACTTACTAAAGTAATGCACTGTGAGCATACAAGACTTCTCTTCCTGGCCTTCCTCCCATGGTTAACCACATCTCCCACACCCTGCCTGCCCCACATGCACTCTTCTCCTGACCCCACTCCCATTTTCTCCTCCTACAGCCATGCTCCTTTGTCCTCCAGATGCCTTCATAAATACTTTAGAGTGTTGCTGGCATCAGAATTCTTACCACAGACTGCTAACTTGATGTTCTTTTGAAAATGCCTTGCACAGCAGCATGGTGCAGGCTTCCACATGAGTTTTGGAGAGCAATTGGTGGGAGCTAGGCCAGGAGCTGAAAGAATTGATCTTGTTCTGTTATCAGGATGAGGGTTTCTAGATCGGAGCCTGGCTAACGGAAGGTAGGTAGTGACACACCCCAAAGCAGGCATGGGTGCAGAGATGTGGCACCAGCAGAGTCCATGGTTGGCTCCAGGCAGTGAGAGTGATACTGTTGGGGAATGCTCTCTGCTGGCACTGCTTGAGACCCAAAAGCTTCTCCTGCACAGCATGAAGTATGTTTCTTCACAATTTTGCCTCCTTGTCTTTTTTTCCCCTCCTTCTACAAAAGAGAGAGAGAATTTTCTTTTGTCACACAGTTAAAGGGAGTCACTAAACTTCTGTATAACATTTCATCTCAGCCCTTCAAAAAGCTATACCAGCACTTTCTAATGGTAAGGGTTAAGAGAGAGCAGAGACAATTAAGGATTTTTTTCAACTTTTTTTTGCTATAGCTAAAACCCCAGTTCATCCACAGTGTATAAGAAGAATACGATAAGTAGAAGGAAAATTCTATAAGATCTCGTTGTGTTTAAAATTATACAGAAGTGGATCCCAGATCTCTCTAGCAGGTTCACTGCAGTGCTGGAATCCAAAGAACAGAGATTTTTCTGTGTGGTCATTTTGTAAATCAATAACACGCTCCATGTATATTATAAAAATCTTAATCCCTGATTTTTTTCCTCCTTGTCTTTACTTTAGCTATTTCTCTGAATTTTTTATTCAGTTTGTGTTTACAATTAGTTTTATTAAGAACATTCTCCTTCATCCTACTTTTCTGTTTCAAACATCTGAGGTTTCTTGATTCTGTTTTTTCCTTTCCTAAATGGTGGTGAATCATTTTTCTTCTGTCTTTCATCAGCCTTTTCTCCAAAGAGCTTTGGGATTTTACAGAGTTCTTCTTTCCTGTGAAGATGTTTTCCCCATTCAATTCTATTTTTGAGAGCTGATCAGTTTAGTGCCTCCTCTTCTACTTTCCGCTTTTTTGTCTTCAGTCTCACCTTATTTACAATCAAAATGCCTTTCTAGATATGACTTATTGAAAACAATATGTATACACAGACTGAAACAGAAAATTACAATCATTCCCTGTGTACAACTCTCAGTAAGAAGCCTTTTGGTCTTCAGCAGATACCATAAACATCCATACATACCATATACATGTATATATGACATATATAATGTGATTTAGTGTTTCATATCTGAACATTTCACAGCCAAATGTGCATGACTGTACAAAGTTAACTGCCCTCTCCACTTCCAAAGGTGTTCGATAGGGGACCAAACCCATCCCTGAGTAGTTTCAGAACAATCACTGGAGTAACATGAAAGTGAAATCTGGCACAGACTGTTCTGATGGACATCAAAGACCCATTGGAGATCTAAATTTATGAAGTATAATGAGTGTTCAAAACTAAAAATAATTGCACGTGTAACTGGTTACTTTTTCCCCTTATTATATGATTCTTTTTTATACTTTTATATTTTATTGTTGCATTTACTCAATAGGATGTTCCAATTACCTAGTTATAGACTCAAGAGCCTGGCAAGGAGGATTTGATACAGGCAGTGTAATGAGTGAATTGACTAAACATTTAGTCATTAGACCAACTGTCACTATTAAAAAAAATAAATCATGAAAGGATAACTAGATTGCTACTCACTCACAATAAATTTCCAAATGAAAAATGTATCATCTCTTCAGTTACAGTGGTCTAGATCAAAATGATGATCCTTTATTTTCACCAATTTAATTGAGAAGGCAATTAATCTTAGTATTTTTTTTTTCATTTCTTTTGTTCTATATAAGATCACAAAAAGGATAACATAAATAAAGCCAGGACAAGCATCTTTTTTCTTTGTATAGAAAGTGTCCTCTAATAGTTCAAGTGAAAAAAAGAAAAAATCTTGCTAGTCATGAAAATGTAGCAAATGAGCTCTTGGATTTCACTGCATTTAAAGTTCCAAAGTTTAAATTTGACGTGTTTACTGGAACCCAAGTAAGTAATGGAGGAGTTTTATTTGGAAATACTCTTGGAAATTATTCAAGCCAGTTTTGGCAACATTAAGTTCACTGTAGTTTGGGGAGAATTTCACCTTACTTGAAATGTGTAGCTTGCTGGCATTAAGCCAGGTGTAATCTACCAAAATCATGTAATCGAGTTCTTAAACATGTTCAGTGAACATTTTGGGAAGAGTGACTAAAAAGACATACAGTATTTCTTCTGTTTTGCATGTGGTATCTTATCTTTTCGTCTCAAATGTGGAATGGTAAAGCCTTAAGAAGAACTTTCCATGCAATGGAATATTTTTCACAAATGCAATAAGGAAATAACAACATTAGGACTTGATATTACCTTTTACACGCTGCTGCTTATCCCACTGAAATTAACCTGGTCA
This sequence comes from Manacus candei, assembly GCF_025592945.1. Taxonomy (NCBI): domain Eukaryota; kingdom Metazoa; phylum Chordata; class Aves; order Passeriformes; family Pipridae; genus Manacus; species Manacus candei. The sequence goes on along the minus strand of NW_026138141.1, from coordinate 1,554,515 downwards.
GAAACAAATTCCAAAAAGAATTCCATCTCTTGTGTAACTTATTTTTTTTCCACACAGCTACTCCAGCCCTTAGGCTCCATTTTCTTTTATTCGTTAGAAATGTAAAGAAAACTTATTTTTCATTGGATTTAATTGTCTCAGTCACAGACTCATGGCATCATAGAGTGGATTGGGTTGGAAGGGACCTCAAAGCTCATCTAGTTCCAACCTCCATGCTGTGGGCAGGGACACCTTCCGCTAGAAGAATCATAGAAATATAATGTGGCTGAGGTTGGCCAGCACCTCTAGAGAATGCCCAGTCCTACCTCTGCTTAGAGCAGGGTCAGCTACAGCAGGTTGCTCAGGGATGTTTCCAGTTGGGTTTGGTTGAATCCAAAAATGGAAATTCCACAGCCACTGTGGGGTCTGTGCCAGTGTTCAACTGTCAGTGCAATTAAAAAAAAAAAGATTTTTCACTTATGTTTAAACAGTATTTACTGCTTTTCAGTTTGTGCCCACCATTTCTTGTCCTGTCAGTGAGGACAACTAAGAAGAGTCTGTCTCCATATTCTTGAGTTGCCCCATCAGGTATTATACACATAGATAAGAGTCTCTTTAGGGTAAACAGTCACAGAAGTCTCAACCTGTCCTCCCATGGCAGATGCATCAGTACCTTCAATGCTTTAGTGACCTTTCTCTGTATCCTCCACAATATGTCCATGTCTCTTGTACTGGAAAGCCCAGCAATGGATCCAGCACTCCAGGCAGGGTCTCAGTCATACTGAGTGGAGAGAAAGGATCACATCACTTGACCTGCTAGTAACACTTCTTCTAATGCAGTTCCAGACACTGTTGGATTTCTCTGTGTGAAGGGCTCATTGCTGGCTCGTGGTCAGCTTGATGCTTACCAAGGGCCCCTGGGCTTCTTCTGTGAAGCTGCTTTCCAACTGGTTGGCTCCTAGTCATCTCCGATGAATGGAATTACTCCTTAACAGATGCAGACTTTGCTTTCCCTTTATTTAACTTCACGGATTTCGAGGCATCCCACTTCTCCAATGTGTCCAAGTTCCTCTAAGTAGCAACAGGGACAGCTGATATAATAGCCACTCCTCTTGGTTTTGAATGATCAGCAAATTTGCTAAGGGTGCTCTCTGTCACATCATTCAGGTCATTAAAGCAGGTGTTGAACACTGTTGGACCCAGTACTGACCCCTGGAGTACCCCAGTAGTGATTGCTATCCAGCTGGACTTTGTACTGCTTTTTGCAACTCTTTACCTGGTAAAGAGTTTTTGACAGTTTTCAGTTCACCTCACTGTGTACTTATCTAGTCCATACCTCTTCAGCTTTGTCAGCATTGTCTGTGATGATGTTATGGGGGGCAGTGACAAAAGACTTGTTAAGTCAAGTTTAATAGCATCCACTTCTTGCCCCTCCATAAAGCCAGTTGTATCATTGTAGAAGACTACAAGAGTGGTCAGACATGACCTCACTTCATAAATCCATACTGACTTCTTGCAATACCCTTCTTGTCCCCAATGTGTTTTGAAATCATTTTCAGAATTATTTGGTCCACAACCTTCCCAGGGATTAAAGTGAGGCTGACCAGATTGTAGTTCCCCAGATCCTCCTTCTTGTCCTTCTTGAAAACAAGGATGTCTTGCTTTCTTCTAGTGATCAGGGATCTTTACTGATCACCATGACCTTGCAGAGATAACCAAGAGTCATTTCACAGTCACCTGGGCCGGCTCTCACAGCACTCACAGGTGGATCCTGGGAGTTCCCAGGAACTTGAGTATGTCCAGTTTGCTTAAATATACCGTAGCCTGATCCCCCTCCAGCAAGGGTAGGTTTTCTATGCTCCAGATGCATGTTTTTTGGTTTTAGCTGACCGTTCCTTAAACTTTATATTAATTTTCTGAAGGGATTTGGTCATATGGCTTATTAAATTTAATAAGCACTATGAGGCAAAACTCCTGCATCACTACCTGAAAAATTTACATTAAAACTTATTAATGCTACTTTTGTAACTTTTGGACAGAAAAGTTAAGAATTGCATAAATAGAAATTATTTTTGTGGGAATAGTAGAAGGAGACAGGTTGGCTGAATGTTAATGGAAAATTTAGAGAAAACTGATAGCCTAAAAAGTCCTTCATGAAGAGGTAAATAGTTTAAATCATCAAAATCAGAATGTACTGTTGAATAAAAGTTGTGTCAGCGACCTTTATGGAATGGACTTTTCTCAGTTCTCCAAGATAAGCAAAACAATATTGAGAATCCAAGCTGAATCCAAAATAAAAGTGGGCAAGATATGAGGACAGAATTCTTTTTGAAAGCTGTACCTGCCAGAGTAGGTCAATGCAGACTAGTGGATATGTGTAGATCTGGCTCCCATCCATGATGGAAGAGTTTACTGGGAAAAAAAAGGCTTCAGTGAACACTGTCATCAAAACACTGTCGTCTTCTGGAAGTACTAAGATTTTTATACAGAAACAGGGGCTTATATTTAAAAACAAATATCTTTTAAATATAAAGGATTGCCTAAGAAAAGGTAAAAAATGAGTGCTCTGAGCTTGAAGAGTTGCAAAAAACCCTATTCCAAACAACAACACAATAATCTGCACATAATACGCAGACCTTATAACAGTAAAACTTCCAGTAAAATAAAACTTCTGTGCATCTCTTGGTGCCAAAGGTGTCATTCTGTGTACAATGAAGAACCATCACATTTATAAGACTGGATGAATCACTGGAAATATAGTGCATAGGCAGAGATGAGGGACTAACTTCACTGTCTGGATTCAGCTCTGTTCTTTCTTTATATTTAAGCACAGCAACAACTGCCATATGATATGAAGCTCACAGTAAAATGAAGAGTGAAAAGTTTGATCCATACGAACTGGCAAAGAGTTGGTTTTTGTCAACTTTAGTAGGATGTGCAGGAGCTGTGTTGGGATTTAGTGGCTCTGCAAAAATATCTGTGCACTGAAACATTGACTCTGAAGAGTTATCTGCTTCTGCTGGGTGTTACCTGTCCGGAAACAAATGTTCACCACCCAGAAATGTACTTTACTTTCATACAATTCAGGAAGGAGTGTTCTTTGGAGAGAAGGAAAGACGGAAATGATCTGGGAAACAATGATAAATGTTGAAATCAACCATCAAAACTATGTACATATAAATATACTCGGTGTGAGTTCAGGAAACAGGAAATATGCATGGTGTTTATTACCCACACACAGTGATGAGACCAGCTGGGTACGTGTCCTGGAATGGTCAGTATAATCCCATAATTAACATTGCACCACAATGGCAAATAAATAAATAAACTAAAAAATCCTCTAGGCATCTCAAACTTGAGGATGGAGGTGTAGAGGAAGAGGGCAGCAAAAAGCATTTAAAGACCACTGTTAGGAATTTTTGAGGAGCTGACTCCATGCTGTATACACAATACAGTTTTCCTGCGCACTGGCTCATCCTTGAGCAGTCCAGAGAGCTTCTAGAGGTCCTGTGTCAGGACATCCTGTTTCTTAACTGCAGATATACAAGCTGTATTTCACTTGGAAGCCAAGAAATGCTACTGTAGAAATGTAGCAGGAAATGTAATTCTACCAGTGCCTAGTGGCAACAAAGATATACAAGTATGATTTACACTTTAAAATTTCATTTGTATCCTACTATCCCTCACTGTGAAAAGAAAAGGATTTCTGAGATCACATCACAATAGCTGAATGGATGGAGATCACTATAAGGGTAGACACCTTTTGTAGAGATGCAAAGACAGAATTCCTCTCTGGAAGACATAAAACTGCCACAAAATTTGAGTAATCTTTTTTTTTTTTTGACTGTTTAATGGATACTCTACATCTCCCAGTTACTACAGAGGATATTTTCTTCAACTTTAAACTTCAATTTAATGAGACAAATCTGTTTTGAGAACAAGCTGAAGTGTTATTTTGGTAATACACTTGCAACACTAACAGGTCATATCCTTTACTCTTTCCTTTACAAACAAAAGAAATGTTCCCACTGAGCAACAGAACATCTTGATGTTGGTTAATGACCATTTCATGTGAACAAATTGATATCTTCCAATGATTTCTGCAGCTATAAGAGAGAGTAGTTTGAGGTAGGACTGCATAAGGGAAAGCGTGTGTAAACCCAATGATTCATGACAACTGAACCTTACCTGTAGTATTTTAAAGTGAGAAAATCAGTACATGTAAAATGGTCATGCTCATGCCTGTTTTTGTGAGGCTGTTCTGAGTTCACCATCTCAAAACTCACATTTCTGTAAAACATAAAATAGTAATGATTATTGATCTATCAGAGATCAGCATTACAACCCAGCCTCCCAAGCTCTGGAAAGGATAAGGAGAGATAAGGGTTCTGGTTTTAGACAGGGACAATCTTCCTTCTCTGTCTAGTGGGTTTTCACTCAGCCCCACACATTACAGAAGCACAGTCCAGCACCTCTGCCACTAGGTAGCAGAAGAGCTGGTGTGAAGATACTACCTCCCAAATCCTCAAACCTGTGAGGAACCTTGCCACCTTTTTGGGGGTAGGACAGTCATATATTTTCAGCTTTTCCAGATGATATTCCATGCATACACTTAAAATCACTAAATGATATTTCACTTGGCTCTGACAGTGGAAAGCATAGTGGGCAGCTTAAGTCTTTTGGAGTTACCCTCTACTCCCCACATCTACTCCCAAAAAAGACATCCTCTTTGCTGTTTATCAGTCCTCCTTGGTGCTGTATTTTGTCCCAGACTTGTGTTTATGATGTGAGTGTCAAAGCCACGTCATTGTAACCAAAAGTGAATAAACAGTGCTCAAATTCCCAGTGATGTCTCACTTGCGTGCCATAATGGAGGCATGAGCATTTGAAAATGCTGTGCTGTACTGTACTTTCTTCAAGTGGTGGCTACTATAGCAAGAGATGAAGGGTTAAAAAATTCTTCTTGTCCTTTCAGAAGTACCACTTTTGTTTTAAGCTTAAAATAGCCTCCAGTTCATCTATGTCTACCAAAAGGGAGCTGTTTGCAAACAGCTCTTTCCTTTTCTCCCTCCCTGAAGCCCTGCCTGCACAAACCAGAGCCTTCATTCTCCCAGCCAAGGCAAATGGGTTGCAATTCCCCTTGGATTTCATCCACAAAACTCCTTAATTGGCAGGAGAGATTGCCGCTGAGTTGTATGAAGGACTCTTTCTTCCACAGGGGTTGATTGTGCTGTCTCCACAGGACTACCCACACCTGCCAGCCGGCAGAGCAAGAAGCCAGCATTGGTCATCATCAGATATGAGCCTCCTGCCTAGTTAGAACATGGTGCTTTAAAGAGCATGTCGGGAAGACTACATGGAGTGCACTTGAATATAGCATTATTTTTTGTGCCGAGCACTATTGCACTTGTCGCTCAAAATGAGTCCACCATTGCAATACAATGTCCTTCTCTTTCTCGAGGTACTGTAGTGTGGACTAAATAGCGAGTATTTAATGCTGCTAGACAGAGGTGTCATCACGATTATACAGCCAGTGGAAAGGCATCCAGTTAGTGACAAAGTATTAGAGATAAGCACTTTTTCTTCCATCTATATCACCTGTAACAGCACCCCTTACATTCCTCCTCTCTCTAGGATGGCAACTGCAGGAGAAAAGGCTTATCCATAGAGATTTATCGCCATGGGGGAAAGCAAGCCCAGGGAAAATACTCAGAAGCATCAGTTTCTTAACTGGAGAGTACTTACTAGCAGTGAATGTGGAGAGCCATGTGGGTTGGCAGCAGTCAGTTCTTGCTTTCAGGACCATAATGTGCAATGCACAATAGCAACTCTTTTCAAGTTGGTGCAGCTGTTCAGCTCCATCAAGCACCCACTGAGTTGAAGGGTAAGCACTCTATTTGAACACTGCAGCCTCCATTTCGAAAGGCAAATGAATTTCCTGAAATGTGCAAAAGCGTTATCAAGTCATGCAAATAGCATACATGAGTTGGTCATGGTAATTTGAACACTTAGTTTGTATACCCGTTTTCTTGATTAAAAGAAAAAAAAAGGAACAAAAAAAAAGCCTGTGCTCCATCTGTCTCTCTAACTAGCTAGCCATGTTCATTATGTCTGTAGATCCATAATACAACTTGAGCTTGGAAGGCAGGTGTAGGACTGACCAGTTTTATAAGACTAAGTAGAAACAAGAAAATATTTTATAACAAACATCCACCTGACACATTTCTTAGTTTAGCCATTCATAAATTCCTGCAATCACGTATCTTTCTGGGAAAGTTTTTCCCAAATTGTTACTGCATTTAATTCTTACGTTGCACTTCACCTGACAGCATGTAGTCGACCTCTGTAACTTTAGCAAAAAGAAGTTCAGATTGTCCTGTTTGACTTTTGTCCAGTGTACAGGCACTGATTCCACTGAGGAATATTAGAGCTAGCTCAATTCATCCTCTGAATTCTCCATATAAACATATTAGTGTGTGATTGAAAAACAAGGCTCGACAGGTATCACAGTCTTGATCCTATGTGACTGAATGGTTTCTAGCAAGATCTCACGAATCATGTAGTGCCCATGACCCACTTTCACCTGCCTTGCAAGTCATGCTGTAAGAGTGCTAATGTCTGAGTCAGCTTTGGAAGGGTACTAGAAAGGAACATCTCCCCTGGCAATCATTGCCCATACCAGGGGCCATCAAACAGCACTGCTCTAGGTGAATCTGCTGTAGCAGTGGGGTTGGACTAAACGATTTCCAGAGGTCATTTCCAACACTAATGATTCTGTTCCACTATGATACTGCTAATGTCTAATGTTCATTTTTGCATCTAAAGCCTCTATGTTATGCCACATGGTCACTGCTGAATGTGGTAAGTCCAGCTGTGTCCCACTATCACAGGAAAGATGTCACATTTACAAGTTCAGTCTTTTTGGTTAACTGGAGATGCTCACTTAAAATGCGTAGCTTCCTGCTGTAATCTGAGACAAAACATGATCAAGGAGCCAAAATTGAGAGCAAGTAAAGCACTGAACCCAAAATTGGTGTAAAACACCCATGGATACTGGAGAGAAGTGTTGTCCCTATCCATCATGATGACACAGCACTCATTCTTGAAGCAGGAGATAAAACTCTCACTTCTCAAAGGGTGAATATTGAAGCTTCTTTTCCTGGTGTGAGCAATATTTCTTTAGGACAATTTGAAAATTATCAGAATGTTGCTGAAGACTGTTGTGCTATTTGATCACTCACCCCAGAAATACTGCATGAAATGTAAGGTCCCAAGCAGACTCATTGCACAAAGAGAAAATTTTATCTACAGACAATAGAAGATATGAATGGTTGGGAAAAAATGCTGATGCATAGTTTGTTCTCTGGGCTGGATGTAATTCTATAGAAAAGCATCAGTCTGGCCATGAGAAAATTAAGGAAATTAGTTTTTGCTGGGTATTTGTTTTGTTTAGTTTTAAACCAGAGAACATTCTAGGATTCTATGAACTTTCTGTCTTTGCAAATGAAGCATTCATACAAGAAATTCAGAGCTGGGAAAATAGGTAACTTGAAAGATGAATGCTTCTTAATTAAATAGGATGTCAGCCATTGGAAGAATTATATTCTAAAGCTGGTTTTGCAGCTCAGATGGGATTTTTTTTTTTAATTCTACCATGCTGCCTAGTAGGAAAAAAAAGTAGGAAAGAGGATATAGTCACAAAATCTTCTCTAGAGAATGCCCAGTGGTATAACTATTCCAATCCTGCAAAAACTTAGTCTCACTCCATCTGCACAGTTTCAGTGGAAGTAGTCACAGTGCATACAATTCATATTGCTATTTGAAAATCTCTGTCTCTACATTATATATGCCCTCACTGGGAATTATCTGTTAAGGAATTAAAAATGAATGCAGAAAACTAGGTAGTAGAAAGGAGGGAAAAGATTTAGAAATGCAGTTCTTTTACTGCACAGGGAGGAAAGTTCTTGTTAATTGACCAACCCCGTAGTTTCAGTTGTGGTTAAACCCAGGTAAGAAATTATGTAGTATGACAACATAATTCTATTGAAAGGCATGGGTAATACAGCAAACTAGGACTATACAGCTCTGTCAAACTCGCATTTTAATGATCCCATCATCTCCATCTTGTCCTAATACTGAGTTACTGCTCAACCTATGCTCACACATCCTTGCAGATAGTCGCTGAGGAGGTCTTGATTCACAATTCAGGAGGCCAACACTTTTATCAGTGCTTTCTTCTTAACCTCTCTGATTAAGATAAACAGTTCAGTAACATGGAGTACTGCCATAGTTTCCTTGCAGTTTTGGGGAAAAATTAAATTGCACTTGTCTCAAAGTCAAAATCCTTGCTTTATTAAAAACAATTGGAATTTTGTTGAATAAAAGTATGAATTGAATTCTGCTTGAATAAAGCAGTTTCTCAGATCATCCTGTAATATTTTCAGGCAACATCACGATACTTTGCAACTAAAGCATGAAACTCTATTGAAGGTATTTACGTGTATGTGCAATTACCTCTGTAATCTCATTGTTAGTGTTGTATGTGAAGATATCCAGGTATGAAGACTGATTAACCTGGCTAACTTCCACATTTGGATATGCCTTCCAAAGCTTAATAACAGTGATTTTATGTAGTTGTATTTAGTGTTGATTGAAGCATCCAAGATTCAGCCATTCATTAACACATTAACATCTGAAACCTAGGCTGGAATAAAAACCACTGTTATTTCAGTCCATTAAATTCTGTGTTTGATAATTTAATCTTTTATTTATTCTTTTGCTACAAACATTCAAAATAACTGAAGGAAGTGGTACTCTTAAATGTGAAGACAAACATCATAACTGTCTGTAAACATTTGTTGCCTTTGTCTAATTTTAACGGTTTTAAATGCATGATTAATGGTAAAAGATAGATAGACAAGAAATTACTCCTTTTTCTGTCCTGGTACTAGACTTTAGTTTAGTAAACCAAGCCAATTTATTTGTCTTGCTGTGTGGTTTCTCCACTTGCTCATTCAGTATGTCTGTTATTCACAATTTAAAATATTTATTAAATAAATATCACCCTGGTCCACATCGCTGTGTGAAAACTTTCATTCATTGAGAAGGAAGAAAAAAAAAGCAGGCAGTCAAAAATTAAAACATATATTTTTATAATTAAACTCTTTAACCTACATTCCCTTTGCTAATAATATGTAGGAAAAAAGTTAGTGAGTACTTCTATTGTTATGGCAGACTCCATGGGTGACTAAACTTATTTTGAATTTTGATTCAGTTTTAAATAAATGTAAGGAGTTTGAAATATTGGACTAGAACTGTTTATATTGAAATAAAAACTCTGGAGCAGCCTTCATGAAAGGATATCTGCACGTGCCTTTACCTGGTTGACAAAAAATTATTCTTATAGAACTTTTTTTTAATTTTAGAGTAATTTTTTCTTCACAATATATGGTGATTATTCTAGAATGGCACAGAAGCAGAATACATTACTTCTTAAAAGAAGCATGCATGTGCTGTAAATAGGCAGTGTCAAGACAAAACTGGCTGGAGTTATTAAGCACATTTTACATTTCTTCTTACTTGCCTGTACTTTGTGTGTGTGATTTAAAAGAGAGGTTCTTTGTCACAGTTGCAATTTCAGGTTAAAAAGAAAAGAAAGAAAGGGAAAATATGTTCCTTTGAGTGTAAAACCTGAACTGACTGTGTGAAGGAACAGCATTAGTCAGTGTGGTATCAAATTTCTTATCTGCTGAGTTTTGATGCACATAAAATTATATCACATTCTCCAAGACACGGGAAGCGGGAGCGTGCTAGGCCCATAACCCAGAGGTCGATGGATCAAAACCATCCTCTGCTACCAAAAATGTCATGGTTTGAGAGCCCCAAAAATCTAATTCCCTGGTCCTAGCCCCCTCCCACATCTCAACCCAGTGTGAGATGGTTTCCAGACACCACACAAGACTTAAATGGGGGAAAGGGAATATATTACAATGACTGTACAAAATAAATACTACAATACATTATATACAATCTTAGCTATCTCTACCATGGCATTTTACCCAATGAGCGCTTCTGCAAAATATAAACATATCACACTCAGAACGGAAGAGAAGGTAGTTGTAATTTTGGTGGTAGAGGAGGTAACCATGTTGTGAAAGCCATGAGCAGAAGGAGCAGGAGCCCCTGGGGGGCTCTGGGCCCCCCCAGCCCCCGTCTGGGGGCTACAGAGACTTGGAACAGTGTTAAGCTGGACTATGTATCTGTAGCTATGAGCTGGGGGATGTATCTCCACTGTGAGCCGCAGCAAGAGATACCGAAAAGCAGCGGCAGAGACAGCAGTGAACAGAGGCTATGGCTAAAAGCCAACAGATAAGAACTGAACCAGAGAAGCAGCAGCAAACAGCATGCAACCAAAGAAGACACAGAGTTGTCTGAGAGAGCCGAGGGAGAGCCAGCAGCAGAGAGACAGAGTTGGGTAAGAAACTGAAACCAAAAGACCCCAAACTCCTTGGAGTAAGTCTTGTGTGGTTGTCTGGAAAAAAACCATCTCACATTGGGTTGAGATGTGGGAGGGGGCTTAGGCTAGGGAATTGGATTTTGGGGCTCTCAAACCATGACAACAGTGCAGTTCACAAGATGCCTGAAAAGTAAGTACTCTTTCCTAAACTATGTCCAAGGACAGCAAAAAACTATGCTCTTACTCAGCATACTTTAACTTGGTTAAAAAATCAAAAGAAAAAAAGTACCATCTTCTTATTTAGTCACATTATTTTTAAGCAATGTGATAGTAACACGGGAAACAAGAATAAGGTAAAAAAATGAATATGAAGATGAAGCATTACTTTTAATTTTGCAGGGCTCTTTTAGAGGTGAAGTTTTGGAACAGCAGTCTTGTCTTTTTTATTTTTTTTGTGCTATCGTCAGTCAGACTAAAAATAAATCAACCAACCAACAAATATGATCTACAAATTGTATGTTTCTGCTTGTAAAGTAAACACATGGACAAAATCCTGATGTATGATGCTGTGGGAGGAGTCAGCACATACTTGTGCACGCAGCCTAGCGAACATCCCATTGAAACTTGCTGCAAATCACATGAAGGGAAATTACAGGTGTCCACCCCCTAGAGTCATCTGTGCCTTTGGCATGCTTCTGTTGTGCAGCAGTGACTGGAAAGCATCATCAAGGTAAACCAGACTGCTCATTAGCATTATGAGACAGCTCAGTCTTACAGTGAAGATGTCAGTTGCTTGAGAGGATTCTACATCAGCAGCTTGTTGCATTGCGAATGCACTCATTACACTAAGTTTTTACGGTAGACAGAACAAAGCTAAAGCTGAATCTCAAGAGACTCTCACAATGGGAATGATGTTGGGGAGCACATGGCCTGAAAGGAAATAAAGTTGCTACTTCTTTTTAAAAACAAGCTCATTTCACCAGGAAAAAATGTGTCTCTTTGTTTAATCTCCAGTTTCTGGCACAAAGTGGCCCTGGGGAGTTGGACACAGCTGTGTTGCATGAGACCCTGAATGCAAGCACAGCCCAACAAGAGTGTCCTTATTTTCCAGGAGCCAGCAGCATAGCCATATTTAAATCTACCTTACAGAAACAGTTGTGTGTAAGGCAGGAGCATCCTGTCAGGGACATATGGACCTCCCCAGGCTGATGACAAAACCTGGGGATGCGAAGACACGGTCCTGCACACAGACCACCAAAGAAATCTGCAGGGAAACTCACTTGCACCCTAGCTCTGAGCTGGATCCTGTACATGCCCTGCTCCTGACCCCTCTCTCTGGATCCAGGATTTGCAAGCAGGGGTCTTTCTTCCCATAATTGATTATGCTGACGTCTGTGCTTCCTTGCAGCCTGAGGACCATCCATATCTGCCTTTGTCTCAACTCTTATCTTGGCAGTCCCTGGTCCCTCATTCTCACTCTGTAACCCACCAACTGGAGTTTCCTGTTTTCCACCCCTGAGCACAGCAATCTCTGCCTTATCTCCCTGCTGGTTTCATTCTCAGCTCCATCTGTTCATTTGACATTTATGAACCTCATCAAGCTTTTGTTTTCAGATCCATCCAAATTTAAATACCTTCCATTGTATTTGGGCTCACTTGGTTCTCACATTTGTCATTGCGAAGAATGACAAATAACTGTGCTGAAGAACCTAACTTTGGTTCTAAATTTGGTTCTGACTTCAGCTTCTATTCTTTTCAAAAAGCCTGCCATGCTTTCAAAGCCTCACAATGAGGTCCCCATAGCTAAAGCAGTCCTTTTTTTTTTTTTGCTCTGAGCCTGTCAGGCATTCTCCAGATGCATGAAAGTTCTGATGTAAACATAGCTACTCATCCTACCTATGTACTCTCCTAGCCATAAAATGTGCTTCTTTGTCTTCAAACATCATCTGAGTTTGTCATACTCCTTCTTAGTTTCACACATTTAGTGACTTCCACCCCTGTGAGAGGCATTTTTTAACTATTCCAAGATGATTCTGCCATGTCTAAATTCAACAGGAAACCTATCCTTCACCTGGCCTTTCTTCTCAGCAGAGAGGACAGGTTTGAAAAGAGAATACATATTTTTAAATTATATTCTTTTAAAAGTATATTCCCTCCTCACTAATGTTTATATCTCTTGGGTATTTTATTCTCATCTGAAAATGTCTCATTCCTCCATAATTTTTGCTGTAGTGAAGTGTCACATAGATAAAAGCAGGAAGGAAATGTAGCTACCTTAATTTATCCTTATTTTTATCTCAACTAAATCTGACTTAAATCCTTCAGTTATTAAATCAGCTCAATTCCGAGTACGCCACCTGCACAGGATACTATGAGAAATATGCTGCAATCAGAACATCAGCTCAGGAGCTGAAAGTTAAAGAAAAAAATACCCCACGTCCACTATTTAGATGATTTAAAACTCCTCACTCTCTAGTCACCTTACTGAAAGATCAACAGGAAATCCATACCTCACCATTGTGGGTGTTTTTAATCCATAAATTGTTTGTGGTTTTTTGAATCTTATCCTAGTATCTTAGGTAAGAGTGTTTGACAGCATGCAGATATCCTTCTGACTAAAACAGGTACCAATCTTTCCTTTTGTTTCTAGCCCTCATGTGTTTGGGTTCTGTATTCCCCATTAATACCTGCTTTTTTCTTGTTCAGATGATTCTCTGGGTGGACACTTTTCCTTCCCAAGTACCTAGTAATAGTTCAAATGAATTTAGTGGGTTTTTTAATCTTAATCCAAGTCATTTTAGTTCTATTATCAGCTTCACTGCTCATATTTAATGTATCTATCTTTCATTAGTTTTAATATTGTTTAATAATTTTAAGCAAAAAAAGCACAACTCCTGTCTTTTATGATTGCTGAACATGCTATCAAAAAAATTTCGCTTTTAAAGATGTATTTCTCCTTCTCTCACATTTTGCAGCTTAGTCCATAAAGTGATCAAAACACAGCCAAAGAATTTTCACAGCTCTAAAAATCAGAAATTATCATTTTGCCAGGCCTTGGAATAAGATAATGATCATGGCAAATATTGCCACACTAGAGCAAAAACTCTGTCCCACCTTATAAAGTCAAAGGAATCATAGAATTGTAGAACATTACTTAACAAGGATATCTTTCTGAAATGGAATATGACAAAGAACTACAAGAGTAAACAGAGGCTCTAAACTTGTTATTTCATGACCAACATGTGATCAATTGGCAACACCTGTCTTAATAGTACAGCTATCTCAGAGCTCACTTCTGACTTTTCTGGGATATAACATGAGGCAGCAGGATAGATTTGTGCAATTAAAATGCAAACACCTGTGCTGACTTTTAAAGAGCAGATGTGCTTCAATTAAACAAGCCCTGAGGTTTGCTTAAAACTAGCACCTGCTCCCCGGTTACGTGCAGTCACCTGAGTTTCTGCATGTAGAGTAAATTCTAAGTTTTGAATGTCTTTGGTTCTTTTTACACAGGAAATGCCTGCATTTAGATATTTCTTTGCAAGTATGGCAAATCACCTTTTCTGCAAACTATGTTTCAAATTTCATTCCCATCAGCTTCTTCCAGAGGCTTGCTCCTAGATGATGTAAAATAGCCAAGAGCTAAGAGCTGCCCACTGTGCTGTCCCTCAGTGCTTAGTTATTTTGATACCTTTAGCTACATTAAAAAGTGGCAAAATTGAAAGCAAACCTCTAATGAGTCAGCTTAGCCAATTAAACTACAGCATACCTTAGGCCACAGCAAAAAAGGCAAACTTAGTCAGTAGCTCTACTGTAGTTTCCCTTGGCCCCTTGTGGACATGTTCATGGGCTCTGCCTGGCAACTCCTTGGTTTATAACAACATAGATTTGACTTTGGGAATGAGCACATATGCATCCTTTGACTAGGGACTCCCTCGTGCCATCTGTTCTGTACCAGCTGTACTGAACCAGCATGCACCAAAAAAGCTCACACATTTTGAGACTTGCAGGTAAGACAAAGCCAACAATTGCCTCCTGGTGAGCAGATTCATAATCAGAGAAATAGAACTGTCCACAGATCCACATAGTGAGTGAATAGCATGACTCAGTTGTGCAACTTAATAAATCTCAGGGTTTGCCTCCATGCTGTAATTAACAATATATTTATTATGTTTAGCAGGGAAGAAATTAGCCAGATGATATCTCAGTCAGTATCTCTTTCAGATATTGGAAGAAATGATAATTTCACTGTAAATCACTATCTGCCTAATTTCCTCTCAGCCTTTGTCAATGACATTGGATAGAGATAACAGTTTTAAAAACATCAGCTTTTGTACTGAAGGGCCTTAGCTAGAGTAAGAGCTGCTTTGGTTTAGGGTGGTTTTTTTGCCAGGTGAGATCTATGATAAAGGAGTAGGGCAAGAAAACAGGACTCTTTTTTTTTTTTCTAATAATGTTATCTGCTCAGTGCTAAGCTCTTAAATCTGCAAGCATCATATGCCACCTGGCCTAGCAAGTGGTCTAATACATCAGAGCAGAAATACTCTACATCAGTGAATGAGCAGACAGCACTGTTCAGGGCCTGTCCAATGGCAGAGGGATAACTGGAAAAAAAAGCTACAGCTGTATTCAGTAAGGGAGGGTGAATTGTTTCGTGGAAGAAACTTGCTAGGGACTTTCAAAGTGATAAGAAAAGCAGAAGTGACCTTAGAGTGAGTAAGCGCTCCTCAAGTGCTTGTCTCCAAATCCCCAAGGCATTGTGTCCCTATATAGGTCTTCATCTCAGTTTTCAAACTATCTTAATTTTCATTCTAAGTCCTCTTTTGATTGCTCTGGTCAAAAAACCCCCCTATATTTAAAGACTGCCTAGAATCAAATCACTTCCAAAACTGCAGAAACTGTTTTGTCTACAAGGCAGCAAAACAGGAGGAGCAGCAAAGCAATCCATGACTATTTTTGTCTGGGTGCCTGTGGAGAGAACAGACATATGATGATTTACCTGGAGCACTGGAAGCCTTAGCACCCACTTTCAAGGTTTAAGATATGCAGAGAGTGAGGACAGGGACATGAAATGTTCAGAATGCGCTAAACTGGCCTTTTACAGTGTCTGATGGAGCTTATAGGCACGCAGGTCATTCAGTTTTACCCAAAGGTGTTCTGCTTGAGGGAGACAGAAGGGAGTTTACACCAGCTCTTGACATCAAGACTCAGCATAGCCATGAAAAAGTTATGATTCTCTGCCTGCAGCATTTTCAGAAGGCCTGAGTTCACAGGTATTGGACTTATAGGCAGGTTTTTACCCATTTGTTCATATCTAGAAAGCAAATAACCTATGCACCTCAGTAGCACTTAATGAATTATTTCCTTCTGTTAGTGTGTACAATGAACAGACATATACATATGGTATATGTATGCACTTATATGTGCCTAATCACACAGACACACACATATGAGAAAAAATGTGGAACTAATAGTTTAATTTGACTGTCTTATTCTTAATGAGGTTCTCTGGTGTGAGCATGGTAAACTTTGTAAACACAGTATACATCAAAGGAACAAGAGGAGGCATTTTGTTGGTATTTTGATAGTGTAAATCACAGAAATATGGCTGAAAGAATCCTTTATTCTATGAACTTAAAAGCACCTTTTTTGTGTGCTGTCATTTAAAGTTGTGACTGCTGAGCACTGTGCTATTCATTTAGATTAAGTGCCCCAAATTGTTCTGTTTTGTTTTGTGATCTCCAGTTCACAATTTTAGGGAAAAGGTGTTCAGGGATTCAATGCAGGGATTCAGGTTCTCCCTTACCAAGGAAGGATCAGAAGAAGCATAGAGAGACTTACCTCTTCTGTTTCCCTCTAACACAAAGGTCCTGGGGGCCAGCCCAGGTATCAGGCAAGCTCTGCAAGGACCCTGCCTGCCCCTTTTCCCAAGGCATTTTTCTTCAGCAGCACCCTGCTGCTCCTGAGAACATGGTACAGCTTGGGATGAAAGAACAGCACGTGTCCTCTCCTGTGGGCAAGGCACTGCTGACCATGAGCACTGTACTCTGCTCCCTCCCATATCCTCGTAGGGCAAAGGCAAACAGAGAGAGGAGGGAAAGCAGATGAAGAAATGATTCAGAGGTGGAGTTTAGCTCCAGTACTATGCAAAAGGAGAAAACAATCGTGGAATTCTTTGCTTTCAGAAAGGAAATTAATTCCAGAGATGTGAGTAGGATCTGGGTCTGCAAATTGGTACGTGCATGCAGAAAGTATCCAGTGAAGGCCAGGTTTTGCAAGATGTTTAGGTGGTCACAGATGCAGATAGACACGTAGCCCCAGATCCTCGGAAATATTTCAGTATCTATCTCTAGTAAAATTAAAGAATCTTAAGTGAGTGTCAGCATCTAAATAATTTCTGTAGTTGTGGCCCTTTGTGAGTTTTGGAGAGGTTTAAGGCCCATATCAGATTCCTCAGGTACCTGCATACCTTTACAGATCTGTCCTCACATGTCTAACTAAAGATGTGAAACAAAATCAACACTGTTATTTCACTTCCTCTAACCAGAGTCAACAAGTCTTTTCTTGACAATTTAAGCCCAAAACTTGCATGACTGTAACATAAATCCTGACTGAATTGCTAGTAGGCCGGTCCTTTTTAACCTCCAGATTTTAAGTTGGTTCTTATATGAAAGTTACTGGCAGTCGTCCATAGTTTTTCCTTCCAGATCTCATTCCCCACAGTAATATTCCTTCATCTCTCATTTTTGCCTACAGTATTTTGATCAGGACTGGATAATCTTGTTGTATTTTTTGAAATTAACCATTAATTACATTTTTCCAAAAGGCAACAAATATACATAAAGCACACTCAGACATCTGGGTCTGACAGCAAGAAGCCAGTGCTGCCTTAGTGCTGCTTGACAGCCCTGAAAATCATCTGTTCAGAAATCATCTGTTCATCATAACAAGCACAGGCAGCACTGAAAGTTTTCCCAACCCCGCTCAGACAGTATACCCCAACTCCAGAAGAGAAACATCTCTCAGCTGTAAAAGCCTTCTTCTTAAATCACTTGGGTCTTGCTTTCCTCTATAAGGCAGCCTGCAAGCATGGTCTGGTTAATGATGGCTGCAGTGGTACTTATCTGACTGCAACTTGATGGGGACCACCATCCCATTTTATAGAAGCCAACAGCAGATGGCAATATATTTTTTGTCACAACTGCCCTTAAACTGGATTTGAACCAAAGACCTGGAGATGAAAGGCAAGATTTTAGCCTCTTGAGACACTCAGTACACCTTTCTCTCCTTTTCACCACATACTTTCTAAAATTTCTTTTTCATTCCTCTTCCAAGCTCTTGTTCATGATGCTTGAATCAGAACTTGGCTCCTCTACAGACCACAAGCCACATATTACAGGATCTCTGCTGCACCTCTTGAGTCCTCTCTCTTCTTGATTTCTGCACGTTTTCCATGGACCAAAAGAGATCCCATTTCTGTCCTTTTTCTGCCCTCTCTTAATATAAAACATGCTATAATGCCAGTGGTTTTGGTGTCATTGGGTACAGTTTGATTCTGAGTCTCTTTGATAATGCTAATAAACTTCCTGGCCATGGGGAAGGTCAGACTATATTTCTTCTGTCCT
This sequence comes from Manacus candei, assembly GCF_025592945.1. Classification (NCBI taxonomy): domain Eukaryota; kingdom Metazoa; phylum Chordata; class Aves; order Passeriformes; family Pipridae; genus Manacus; species Manacus candei. The sequence continues at coordinate 1,536,455 of NW_026138141.1, read as the reverse complement.
GCTTGAAATATGTGCCATAAAATTAAATTAAATAAATATTGCCTCTTTCAGTAATACATGATTTTAATGGCACACTTAGCTATACTGAAGTATGATTTAACAGCAATAAAGGCACTTATACATTCAACCTTATTATGATAAATCCATACTCATCGTAATGGTGTGACATTGAATTATTTAGACAGAGTCCTTTCTCCCCATTGTGTTTTTCTATAAACTCACCAAATAAAAAGAAACAGCTTCTAAAATTTTCTGCCTTTATATTTTTTCTGTATGCACTAAAGACTATCAGACAAGATTATTTTGACCACTCAGTCAAAGCCTCATTCCAAATTAAGTGAACCATTGATATTCACATTTTTCTCTGCTAGATGTTACTTGAACAAAAAATCCAAACAAATTCATCAGTGTAGTTCAATGTATTCAACTCATTAGAATCCCCTCAGTAATCCAGCTATAGCTTGGCATGTACACATGAGTCCTGAACTCTCCTGATCTCAATGACCTATTACAAGTGATTAAAACCAAGCAATGTGATAAGAGTGTTGGAGAGCTGTGAGCAATTGAAAGACAAAGCCTGTGACATCTGGCTGAACATGTTGTCCTTCTGGTGAAGATAATTTATGGTTTGTTTTCATTTCTTCGCTGAACTGTCATGATGTAACCTTTCTGACCTCTCACTTATGGGATTTGTAGTAGCTCAAATCATCATCTGCCTTCATAAATGTTCCCACAGGTAACAACACAAAGCAATTCAACAGGAATTTACGGAGGAATTTTGATTAAGTCCTGAAGATATGAATGGACTGACGTCCACAAAGTTTTTGTTGAGAAGCAAAATTTCTTGAATCCTAAGGCTTCTCATATTTTCCAGACAATGTGACCACATAAAAAACTCAGTCCCTAAATCTTAAGCATCATTCACTTACAGATACTATATTATTTTTATGCATCATGCCAGGTTAATATAAAGCATTTTTGCGGTTATTTTCCTTTATAGTTTTTTTCTCCTTCTTTGAGGTTTTCCTTTGAGATTTATGCAGAACTTGTGTGGGTACTGCAATGGTTATATCAATCATATTTAGTAATTTCTTTCTACAGGGTTATGTAAAAGCTGCTAACAAAAAACATATTAAAAACATAACATATTAAAAAACTGACATTTATTGTCTGAAAATTATTATTAGTGTTCTTGCTATTATTATTGTTGTTGTTATTCTTATTATTTTACCCTTAAAATTTATTCATTGTTACAGGCTTGCACTAAGATTTGCTTTGTAAGGAGGCAGTCTGTTTCACATCAAAGTTAGATGGTATTATGGAAGGATACAGAGTAGTTTTTCAATATTATCTCTTCAAAGATATCAAAATGCTGGACAGGAAATATGTCTTAAAATATAGTGGTTTCTTTTCTTCATAGGTATAGTAGAGCTTTGTCCTTGTCTTGCTTTCTTTCTTTCTATCTAATATCATCATATATCATCTTAAATCATTTCCAGTATATTAATAAAGTGCATTGATCTACCACTCATCTGACTGTTGAGAGGAGGACATTAATGGTTTCCATTAGTCCATTTTCTAATTTCCATGTGTTCTGACAATAATAAATCTTTGCTTCATCCATTTGCAAGGAGCAGCAGGTTCCAGCAGAATGGGCTGCATTGCAGATGATGGAGGTTTCTAGAATGAGAAAAAAAAAGCAAGGAGCAGTGATTGTCTCTGCAGCAGAGAGAATGGCAAGTTCTTTTGCAGAATCCTTTTATGAGAAAGGGGAGGATGTGAAGGCAGGCAAGGAGGCTCAATCTATATTATGTAACTGGAAATCTGAGAGCCAACATCAGTCTTGTAAAATCAGAGAGGAGGGGATAAGGGATGAGGCTCAGTGTCTGGGCACCCACGCAGGTGGCAGCTTGAGTATAGACCACTCAAACTGGGGACAGAGAACACACACCTGCCTGAAAACTAAGCCCCAAAAAGCATAACTGTGATTCCTTAAATGCTTGCGCTTCCAACCCATCCCAACAATTGTGAGTAACACTAAATTTTAAAAATTTTTGCAGTTCCTAAATATTGTCTGAAGAGGAAGAGTGGACATGAAGTTGAGTCGAACTAAATGTACTAGGATGGTGTTGATTTGATAGACAGAAAGAATAAACACTGCATGTATTCACAGATTAGCACAACACCAATACCATTAAGAAATCTTCCTTGCTTTTTCTTGGCCCTTTAAGCTTGATCTGAGTATCTTCACTCCCCGGCTTTCCTGTCAATGCCATTGCAAAAGCATTGCATGTCACTGTTCAACAATCTTGATTTCCATTCTGGAACTTCAATATCCTGAAAGAGCACTATGCTTTAGAGCACAGAGTAGAAATTTGAAATGTCCTGAGAAGGAAAACACCTAGGAAGAGAAGTAATTTAGAAACAATGCCAATTTTGTTCTGGAAGGAAATGGTGCCGTCAGACTGAGTAGAAAAGTCCTTGGTTGAGCCACAACTTTCTCAACCCTGAGAAGAACCAGATACACAGAAGCCTACAGAGGCACCAAGGAGTCCCTAAGCAGTGACTGGTGGAAGTTCAGGCTTCACAACAGGTAAGTCAAAAAGGAGTCCCCACACCCAGGCTTCCACCTTGTAGAGGCTGCTACAGGCCTAAGCAGCCAGATTCTTCGCCTCATTGCCTTTTCTCAGAAGCTGCTTGCAATTACAGGCATTTTAACAGAAGCTCATCTTCATTGAAGATGCATGTATTATATCAAGATCTGTTTAGAAGCTGGGGGTGGGGGGAATGGAGGGGGTAAATAAATTTGTATCTTCTCTTGTTGTGATGAGATTTTGTTCTTTTTCATGTGGCCACCGCATATTTAAATAACAGAATTCTATATAGCTATATTCTGTGAATTTAGAGAAGTATAAGATCAATGTAAGCAGGATGGGAATGAGGCTCATACATAATGCAGAGCTCTGTTGCCACCCACTAGTGGGTCAGAAACACGCCTATTTTCTACATGCTGTTAAAAAAATATTGCATATTGTAGTGTGAAAAAATAATAGCTACTGAAGACCACACCTGTTTCATCTACGAAACTCCTGCATTTTTGAGAGAATCTTTCTTTGAAACAGAATTTATTAGTCTGATCTGGTCCGTATTTGAAAAACAGATGCCACCTATGTTTCATCTGTTTTCACAGTGTTTTCACATTGCTGCTGTGGCAGCAATGAGCAAAGAAAAGGTGAGTAGAAGGGCTTAGAGTTAATATACATGGAATCATCATTCCTCCTTTAGGAAGAGACAGTAATAAAAGCTCTTAAAGTTGTTTTCCTTGGCAAGATTTCAATTTTAAGTCTCTAAAACATAGCTTCGATGGTCATGACTTGGCAAATCATCCTTAAAAGTATCACATGCTCATACATATTTCTCAGTTTGAACTTGGCCTGACATCATCAATTTCAAAGTCTGACACAAAATTCAGCATTTTGGAATTTATTGTTAAAGAAGAGGAGAAGAAAAAGAAACAGCATGATCTTTAAAGAAGATCTTCTACATTACAGAGAGAACATGTACACATGCAAACCTGTGACATAAAAAGCAAGGGGAGGATGGGACTTATACAGGAAAAAAAATGTGTTAAATAAAGCATCTGCTGAACATGGGGTGCACATTTTGCCAGGATACCTTTTGGAAGAATTATTTTAGCCGTAGTATTGTGAATAGTGTTTTAGCTAACAAGTTTTAAAATTGAATCTATCTTTGAAGTGGTGAGGGGACCCAGACAATTAGTTACAAGAAAGAGTGATTATGAACTGGAACAAGTTTTCCACTTTTGCCTCCACCGTAAATACTTCGAGAAGTTTTTGACGGATCGTCAGGCTCTTGAGGACTGCATCTCAGTGAAGAACCAGAAGAGAAAGATTAAGAAATTCATCTCCTAAGGGAAAAAAAATAAAAAAGAAAGAAGATAAAAGAAAATATTAAATATTTAGCAGCACACTGTTTCCCTGGGCAGCTGACAACCTATGGGCCACACCTAGTGTAATTTAAAAGCAGAGCTGTCCATGAGTTCAGCTGCTGAAGCAAATTATAAGTGGAATCAAGAGAGCTGCCATGGCATGAGAAGAAAGTGGTGCATTTTATGAGTTTTAAAAGCTTTCATCAATCTGTCTTAGGTTGACATATGAATGCCTAGGCTGATCAAGCACTGTGAGCACTAGAACACCCTGCAAGCACATGGAATGTTCTTGAGAAGTCCTGTCAAATTGAATGTGCAAGGTTTGGATGGATGTTCCTAAACAAGACTTTTCAATCTGATGGACAATTATGTCATTTGCCAAATAATTCTGTGTGGTAGTGACGGAATGATTACAGAAATGGTCTCTCCTAAATGCTGCAGTTAATGTGCAAAAAGAGGAGAATTCTAATTCCAGGCCAAAGGAGGAAAGTGGTGACAGAGTTTGGGACCCAATCTGCAGATGACCTCTTTTCTGCTGTAGAGGACAAAAAGGAATTTTCCCTTTTTCTCTGCTATTAAAAGTCTTCAGCTTGAAGAATGAAATATAAAAAAATATTATGTCAATAGTTCACATTAAATTTCACTTAATTCTATGGGATATTTTCCATTTCTTTCAGCTTTGAGTTGAATCATGGTGGAACTACATTCCATATTTACTAGACTCAGCCTTGAAGGGAAGAGGTTAAGATCCTCTCTTCCAAGCTGGCAGGAGAATGTGTAGCTCTCAAGGCAGGTGATCCAATTGTGATGTTGAAATCCAGTATCACATTCCAGATTAGATTGTTACAGCAGAGTCTCACTTTGAGCAAGGTTTCTGTAGGGTTGAGAAGGAGTGAGCGGCTGGTCCAGCCTAATGGCATCTCCAAAAACAATGGAAGAAGAGATGGAGGAGAAGGTGAGGTGAATGGGGGCAGAGGAAAGGGGATGCTGAAGAGGAATACAGTGACAAGATCTGGACTGGCAAGTGAGATTCTTCAAGCAACAGCAACAGTGTTGGGAGAACCAGCAGAACAACAAACAAGCTTGTTAAGGCCTGTGTTATTTTAAAGTGCCAGAGCCTATGGAAAGAACAAAAGATACCAGCTTCCCCCTACAGGGCATAGCAGAAGAATCAGTTTCTTCACACCGTACCTCCAAATCAAAAATTCACTTCACTTGTTCTAGAGAAACACGTCTGCCAGCCATGTTAGACTGGGAACCTATTTTGTGGAACAACATAATGGCAGCATTTAATTAGTTTGTTTTCATATCAGAAGTCACATCCTAACCCTGGGCACCCTTGCAACACAGGTTCCAGTGGAGCTGCACCACACTTCTGGCTTCCAAAGTATCTCGCATCCTGGGGCAGAAGGGAAAGGGACTCCACCCTATGATGCCACAAAACCATCCCAGCACTCAGTATTTGCCAGAGATAGGGACATATTTCTGACTCTCCTAATTGCTAATGCTGACTGCATGGGGTGCTCTGCGTCTTAACCTGCTACATCTGACAATGCCTAAAAACCTAAAGCTTAAAACCAAAAAATATACGGTGTTACTACCCACTCAGCTGACCGTGACAGAGCTTTAATTTTGTTGTAATCACTTTCCCTAAGCAGAGAGGACAGATAGAATGTTTTGCTTGTAATATTCAAATTTAAAAGTTCAATTTAGAATACAAACAGCAAAGAGCCACTAAAACATGAGCAATGTTGCAGTCAAGAGTTGTGAGTAAAGAGGAAAGGTCAGAGAAGAAAAAACTTCGGGAAGTTTTGACAGCTTACTTGACATTGCAAAATATTACTCATTAGCTTTTGAGCTGCACTTTTGCAGGGCAAGCATGAAGAACAGAAGTAAAGCTTAAGGGGAATTAGAGCAAAGTTTATTTAATGTAATTGGGCTTTAATGAGTAGTCTCAGACTCCCTGTTCTTCTCCACAGAAAATCCTACAAACCAACCTGTGCCCACAGAACAGCAGAAGGCTACTTGCATAAGCCTCAGTCTGCCCTTGCAATGTTATGCTTGTTATTTATCCACCTGTAGCCATTACGTTGTTCTGATTTTATTTAAACCACAATGGAGGTCCAGTCAGAGCCATATACTGATTGCAGCGCATTTTTTGTGCTATAGTGAAAGATAAGACCTACGCCTATGATTTCAGTGACTGGAAATGGATTTACAGCAGTTAAACTAAAATTAATTATGTAAACAGATCCCTGTTATGTTCTTCAGATTATATGAATTTTATTCCATATATATAGCTACACTCAGTTTCAGCATCTTTCCATGCCTCAGTTTCTCCTTCCCTCATTGGTGTAGTAATATTTGTTCACTTCTTCGCAGGCAAACTGCAAACTTTAGTGCACATTATTTTTCCCCATTACAGTTGAAAATACTGTAAAACTCCAAACTGGGTAGTGCTTGAAGAACTATACTAAACCAGAAAAAAATAACATGCAGTCTCCATTCATTTAAAAATTGGGAATAGGGTCTACTAAATGAGAGATCATGCACAACATGCAAAGTCCTTTAAAGCATTGTAAGAAGGGGATTACAGAAGAGGAAAGAGCCATGCCTAGGAGTGGTAAGACTGAAAAGGAAGTCAGAAAAGATTAATTTGGAGGGTTGGTAAAACAGTACGTGACAGGAATTGGCTTTCATATCAAAGGTAACTCTGCACTTATGCCTACGAGCTGTTCATAGTACTTCAGAAAATACATACATCTCAAAAGAGCCTAGAAAAAGGAGAACTAGGATGAATTAGTTAGAGGCTTTGTAAGCAAGCAGTAAGCTTGAGGAAAGAACTTGTAGAAATGTGCTGAAATTTCAGCTTAATGTAAAACAGCAGTAATGCAGTCAATACAAAGGAGCAATAAAAATTCACTTGATATAGATAGGTGAGGAACAGGAGTTGTTAGGCAGTTTATTCCTTAAGATAAAGAAATATCACTTAATGGTGCTAAAGGAAGAAGGAAATTAAAAGCATATGCCATGAAAGGGCATGTTACAATAAAAAAAATTGTCTAGCAGTCATATGAGTGTGCCCTCTTTCAATTCACAAAGAGCGTGAGAAGACATATCCATAAATAAATACATATCCCCCTTAAATAAATAAATATCCATCATAAAGGAAAGCATAGAAATTATACAAACTGTAGGACTGGAACAAAACAAAACAAATGATAGCTGTTTTCTGCAATTTTTAATTTATATTAAAGGAAGACAAATGTCTTAAAGAATGAAACTTGATATTGCACAAAGTATCTTATGAGCACAAATTCCGCCAAACACACCTACAAACACACACACACGTGAAAAATCATCCTTCATTGACTACATGACATCAGTCTTCAAACTGTGTGGATGTCTCCTGGGGCCTTCCAGTACAGACTGCTGATCAAGTGTGATACCTGGTGAGTTGGCTATTCTTCACATGGAGGTTGATTCAGAATTAGATTAACAATCTCATTTCTCATGAAACTTCAGGCTGTGTTTTGAGTATTTTCCAAAGACTAAAAGATACAGCACCTTGTAAATTTCTCACAAGGGGCCATATTACCTCCTCTCCTTCTTGATTCACCTTTACTCAGACGAGTGTGCTCTGATGGGCTCAGAGGTAGCTTTTAAGAGTTTTTGTTTTCCCATCAGTGTTTATGACTATCACACATGGGAAAGTCCTCCTCCTACTACTATCCATTGCAACTGTGTTGAGTCCACAGGTTCCAACTTGTGCAAGAGTCTGCAAGTGTTCCTTTCAGGTAAGTCTTTTATGTTTAGTTACTCCCATATACAACACAGATCAAGATATGTAGGTATGTTTTATATCTACTAGAGATATATCACTACCAAGGGAGAAATATCACTACTTGGGGACCTTCCTCAGGGACCATAGCTTTAAAATTGAAACACAGCCCAGACCTCTACCCAATAGCAGTATCAGAGGAACACAAACCAAATCTTGAAGAACGTGCAAAGAAAGATGAAAAGCTCAAGGACTAGTCACACAGAAAGGAAAGTCTGACATATTTTTAATGTTGTGAGTATTATGTATTTATTGTACAGCAGTAAATAACATAGCAGTATTAAGAAGAACAACTTAAATGTCAGATGGCAGTGATTCAAGCTGAGGCCTTGTCTGAATGATGAAACCATTGGTGAACTACTGCGACTGAATTAAAGAAAGGTCTTCAGAAGAAATCTTCTCTAAGCTTCATGTCATCCTTGATGACAAGTAAAATCTTACAGTCATCCTAAAAATGGGTGAGAAAGAAGATCCAAAGAACTACAGGCAAGGTCAGAGGTGCCAGGAAAGATGGTGGGGCTGGAGTCCTTGTTCTGCAAGGAAAGGCTGCAGGACTGAGGCTGATTCAACTGGGAGAAGGGATGACTTCAGAAGCACCCAACAGCTGCTCAGGCACCCAAGGGCAGGGGACTAAGGAGGTGCAACTATACTGTTTCCTAAGGCATGCAGATGGAGGATGAGACACAACATTCATAAACTGAAATAGAGGCAGTTCTCATTGGGTGTTAGGAAACAAAATTTCACTGGAAACATAATTAAGCAGTAGGAAAGCTTGCCCAGAGAGGTTGTGCCATCTCCATCACTGGAGGTTTTCAAGACTCAACTGGGCAATGACCTAAGCAAGGTGACCTGAATTCAGTGTCAGTCTCTTGGAGCACGATTATGGACTGAAGAATCTCAAGGAATGAAGCACAATTCTAGTCACAGTAACTAGTGGAGGGGTCTGCTCCAGCAGTCGCACACTTCTTGTCTTTGGCACCTTTGCTTTGCCTGTCACCACTTTGTAGGGCTTTCTTCTGTCTTTTCCCTATATTTTGTCTGCCTAAAGGAGATCTGAGGTATTACACAAGTCAATTGGTGTCATACATATGAAATAAGAAGTAGCTGTACATGATGCTGAGCAGTGTCAAATTGTTCACACAGTGCAATGGCATGCTTGATTTTTGGCACTGTGAGAGACTCAGAGTAGCTTTAAACAATCAAGAATCTAATGTTCTTGAAACACAGGTAGTTCAGTGATAAAAGAAGCACTTCAATTCTAGTACTGAGATGAATTGCAGGAAGACAAGGATTACTACATGATGGATTAAAACAGTGGCCTGTTTAGACCAACTTTTTCTTTTTGAGAGCATGAAGTAGCATATGCTTAAGAGAAGGGTAAGCTAGGAGGGTTTCTTTCCCATCCACTATAGCTGAAGCTCCCAGTAAGGTAAACAGGTTTACATACATGTCTTTCCAATCAGTCTCATTTCAGTAGGGAGTCATAAGTCATAAGTGCATCCCTCTTCATTAGACCTCACTACATTTAAATAATTTCAGGCTGGTCTTTAACACAGAATTCATAAAATTAAGAAACTGCATTCGCACGTCTAAACAAATAAGAAGGCTTTTCAAATAAAATGTAAACCTGGTCCTGCCAGCCTCAGCAGAATGTGTGTGATTCCAGCTCTTCTGAAGACTCATCCACAACTATTTACGTACTAAATAGAAATATGGAAGCCTATGCTTGGCTACCCAAATTTGACATTTTTGTTTTGTGTGTCCAATACCTGTGAGGATTCTTAATCACCAGCACCTGTAAATGCTTTGCTTTTTCAATATGTGTAGACATCTTACGATCAAACCTATCTAACCATTTTAAAATGTTACTCCTACCATAGCATCTAACAGCTGAATACCAAATCCACCAACTGAATCCAGATGTAGATTGGTGACCTTTTTCCAACTGTTTTTATTCCTTTTTGTTCTCTCATCTCTCTTCTTCCCTGTGTTTACAGTGTGGTGTCCATGCAAACAAAGGTTTGCTACAGCAAATTTCTTTGTTCATTTATAGTTCTTTCTTTGCAAGTTTGTTTCAATAAAAGGCACTACACTATATGCAATTCCTTAGTCTTTTTTATCTGGAATTGCCTACATCAATCCCACTCTTCATCTCCCCTTGTAAAACTCTGCTAGTATGGAAGTAAGGATGCAAAGCACCACAAAGCACTCCCGTTTTGAGGTTAGAAATAACAGACTTTACACTAAGAACCTCCCTCTTTTCCATCAGTTTGATGCAGCCTTTTAGAACTAATTTCTAAAGTATAAAAAAAACAGAAGAAAAAAAGAAAGAAAAAAGGTTTCATTTCATTGTGCATTTAAGTGAAATCCTTAAACCTCTTTGCATTATTTTATCACATCAGACTTGTCAAGTCACACTCATTTGAATGAGTGAGATTTGAAAACCTCTGAGTGTTATATTACATTTTCCATTGATATATGCTGTGAATCTTTATGGCTGCATGAAAATGAAGCCAAAAGTAAAAGGAGACAGCTTACTTCAAATGAGTGAGACTGGATAGGTCTGTCATATGTTATTTCAGGTGCTCAAATGATAGCAATTGTAAGCAGAGATGGGTGATGCACTTGACAGGTTTGCATGGATTTAGATAAAGAAGGAAAAATTAATTGCAGAGACAGAAACAAAAGGCTGTGACTCCAACAGAAGTCATACCCTTTGAAAACTTGAGCCTCATCCCATACTCAAAAGTGGTAAAATGGCAGAGCTGAGAGCCCTTCTGGAGGTACTCTTGCACTCCTGCAGCGACACAGAACTCTTTGTATGAGAAAGCTGGATTCACTTGCTCTGCAGGTCATTATTTTTGGCTGGAAGGGGAAACTGTGACTCCATAGGCACCCCCCCCACACCGGTGCATTGACTGCTGTCATAGATTGTCCTAGCAGGAAATGCCTGTGTGGCAGAACGACTTTGCACATCTTGCTTGCACATTTGTTCAAAAGCCAGCCACAAATGGACCCTGTTCCTAATTTTCAAGAATACTTATCCTCTGATTGTGCATGCAAAATTTGACTTTATATTCCCATATCTCTCATTTAAAGTTGCCAAACAGGCTTCTAAAAGTTTAACAAAAGCTCTTCAATAGAGATTTGATTTTCTGTGCAGCTGAGGAGAGAAAATCTGGTGAAAGACACCTTTCAGATTTGCACTGTGATGCAAGAATGTTCTTTCTAGTAAGTGCTTGCAAGTTGATTTTGTTTTGGCAGAGGGCGCAACATGTCAAAGAGTGCATTATCACGGGCACAGCAGTTCTAGCAAAAAGACTCATATGAAAGATGCGAAAAGGAAGGGTTTGCATTTAATGGGTTTGCTCCCGCCGGGAGAGCACATAGCCCATGTGCCAGCTGCGTTCAGGGCACCCTGGGATGAACCCCCAGGTTATCCCTTCAGGATCACCCAGTCGCTGCTCCACCCCGCCGACAGCAGAGGGAGATGTCGGCATGCCTTTCGGTAAAGGTTTCACTCAGCTGCGTTTTGCCACTTAATTAATTCAATGTTTGAAAACAAACCACCGTTTAAACTGCACTGGTATTAATATACAAGGGTAGACAAGTAACGTGGAGAATTTCCACTAAACTTTCTACACAACCACAAATTTCGAGTACTTTTGTGGGATGTTTTTGGGAAGTCAGTACAGCAGAGATGTTCTTACAGGGAAATATTCTTAGGAAAGAGTTCAGGCATCGAATTGTTTGTACAGCTTTTCTGAGGCAGAAAACAAATCAAATGTGACAATTTGTAGGAAGACAGAACTGAACCTAAAAATGTGGTTTTGGTGGTTTGGATATATGACACCCTGTAACTATTTTAAAGGAAAAGAGGCACGAAGACAAGCATTTCTGAGTGATATTAGTATACATTGGATAAACGTATAGGCATACTTTGATGCCGTGGTTGTGGTGAGATCAAACTTGATCAATTTTATCTTGAAAAACAGCATTAATAGTAATAAAAAAAATAATATTTGTTCAGTTCAACACACCCAAGGGACCACAGAAGGTATATCAATTTTGTATCAGACAAAAATTTTCTCATTTTTTTGAAATTTCATCTGGAGAAAAAACCCCACACTACTATTCTTATTTACTTTTCTGTTTGGGAAAAGTATCTGCTAACCTGGGATGTTGGTGCTAAAGCAAGCTATAGCCTCTTGTACTTCTCTTCTTGCATGAATCAGGGGGATGTTAGATTTGCTTTCAGACATCAGGTAGAAGGACACATACAGAACTGATTCTGTTTTGGCTGGGTTTCTGCAGGGAACGCTCCACTGAATTGACATTAAGAGTGAGCAGGGTGAGGTGCTTTGGTGATATCTCTGCTGCTCCAAAGAGGGAGAAATGCCTTGCGTTGATAGCTCCCCTTTCCCAGTCACTCTGCAATCTGCTTACTGCTTTGTTACATTCAGTTAAGGTAAAACATGGAGAAAAATTTTGAAGAAATAAATTGGATAGTTTTGTCTGGAAATTGTTTTGCTCGTAGAGTTGAAACTGATTTTGAAGTCATATTCCTTAAATTTTGGTTTGATCTTACTTACCAGTTTTAGGTCCTTGGATTTCCTGTAAGTGTATGAGACAAAAAGTTGAGGTATTTCTTCCCCCTAGAAGTTTTCCAAAGGCAAAATATAGAATTATCTAAAGATATTCACAGAGATATCACCTAGCAGTGAGGCAAGGGAAACACCCAGCTCCTTGGGTGATGGTACCTGAAGCCAAATAAATCATAACCATGACTTACAATTTTGGCACTTACACGGAGGCACAAAGCAGGCTTCATTTGTATTATCCCTGCCACTTCTAGAGGGTAGGACAGGCAGCACATTGCAGTCGAGTCAACCCAGGCTAGCCCAGCAGGTGACATCCATGCCATCAAGGGGCAGCTGTTGCTACCAGTTGGAATGTCAGTGGGTGCTGTAGACAAAGGTCTAGCAAGAGTATAAGCAGAGCTGGGATGGTAGGCAAAGTCCTCCTAATAGTTATTTCTGGAAAGTGGTGTTTGTATGAACTTTTGAAGCACCAGAGTTGTGTTTTTTCCACATTCTGGTATTTCAGTGATAACTACAGCAGGTCTAGTTGTTTTTCCATTTTGTCAATGCAAAACCACAGCAGTTCATCCAAAATCCACAGAGTTTCTCCAAACTTAATTGTGATGCAAGCAAAAACTGTGGTAGGCCCTGAATCCCTACCCAGGCAAAAATAAAAAACAAAAATTGTTTTTACTCTAGCATAAAGTTCAGTGACAGCCTCCTACACACAACATGTGGGAGATAACATGAAATACTAATGTCTAAAAGAAATGTGAGGGCTACAGCCCGCAGATTTTAAAAGAAGTATCTAAATTGTAGAAGCACTGAGAGGACAAAAAAAAAGACACCATTGCAATGAGAAAATTCTCTGCATATCCTAGATCAAGTTTTTAACTGGGAAATTGTAATCAGATAACATTGGGGTAAACTTAGCATCACATATAGGACTAATTTTTTTCTCTTTTGAATAATAACGTAAAATCAAATTTAAATTGTAAATAGTATCTAGATACTATTAGTTTCCTGGCTCAAATTCTTCAGCACATATGGCAAAAGCATAAGCTTGTGCCAGTCTGCCTACTTCGGGTAATTTTGCATGCAAATAGTTTGGTCCCTATACTGAGGTGCTAGAATGTGTTTAGTACACTTGAAAATATTTGCATTGCAAAAGGAGGGCTAATCTCCTGGTAAAAATCAAATTGATATATTTTATTAAGGGACTACTTTGGACATTGTGTGGCACTGTTTTGTGGAAAGGTATGTTTACAGTACAGCTAGAATTTTTAATTGACCTTCATGAGGGAAGGACTCACTACTTCTTTGCCAAATGTGCAAGCTATTGCAACAGTCTCTGGTTGTCGTTCACCAAAATGCCCCTTTCCCACTTCTGAATCTTTTCTCTAGCAATTTCATCACTTCGATAAAACTATTGTCCATAAACAGGTTTAGCATTGGTTGCAATGTTTAATAACTACTCAGGAGGTAGGTTGGTTGGGAAGAGGAAGCAGATCTTTTTAATGACTTCAATAATTAACACGGCTTGGTCTGCTCTAGCTTCTGGAAATGTCTATTTCACATTGCATATGCTTAGACCCTCAACTGTCCAGTTCTTGGCCTTGCTTCCCATTCAAAACAATGAAAATATATTCCTTCCCGTACCCGTAAACTGATATTAAGACTTATATTTCCAATCTTCCCTTGAAACACACACATACAGAGACCTTTTTGCTATTTAAATTCACCTCTGACAACATTTATCTTTGAAACAGGCTGTAACTGGTAAGTATAGCACCTAATACATATTGGTTCATTAACTTAGTCTATGCTGTTTTCAGCCTGTGTATCTGTCTGGCTGTGTCACAACACAGGATCAGCATGACTCAGTTTGGTTCAATCTGTTAAATTCGGCTGGTATTAGCCAGGTACCATGACAGCGGTGATGCTGAAGTTAGCAGCGATTCAATACTCAATGCTTCTTCTGACGCTTGTCTCTCGTGACATTGGGGACAAGTCTGGATTCCCACGTATTTGAAGTACCACAAAGTGCATGCTGTTCATCAAGATGGCTTTTAAAAGGTGTTCTTTCTTAAAGTGTAGCTGCAAGTTCAGCCACATATTTCTATAGTTTCAGCACCATGTGTACAATAGTGGAACATGAATATATTTTTATATTGTTTTGTGGGGGAGGGAAGTTTTGGAATTTGCTGTAGTTAATATCATTGCATTACTCATGTATCGTACTTAAAGAAAAGCCAATGAAGCTACAAGTAGGGTTCTTTTTTTATTATTTTTTTTCCTTCTTTTTTTTTCAGTCTGAGCACAGATTTTATTGGACCTGTTTGCTGATCCACATGCAAATACAGCTGGTTGTCTCTGCTGCAGGAAAAGCTCATCTGGAGTAATTGTGTACTGCCTCACACAGCTGTCAGAAACACTCAAGAAGAAAGGTGTAAGCGCCTGGGGAAATTCCTGAAGCAGTAGTCCTTTATATGGCTGATAGCCTGGGACAAAGCAGCAGGGTGAGGGATGCCGCAATAGGCTGTGTAGCAAGGTAGAGGACTTCGGGGTCTCTTGCAATGGAGTTGCAAACCAGAGAAGAATTCCTTCCAAGGTTGTCCTGCATTTCTTTTTTTCTGATGATGTATTGACCAGTTAAATCTTAATACTTCCTAAATGGCTATTGTAAATGTCTAAGTCCAGGTGAAGTAGTTTTCAGCAGATCCCGTGAAGGTCTATTGGCTTTCAACATGTGGGAAAAGAATTTAATCTGAACTCAAAAGTAGTGTAGATGCACTCTATACTATGCATGGAGTATTTCTATTGTTACTTCTACTTAATTTGAATTAGCAATTACATTATCTTTTTTAGTGTATGCTTACTAGCTATAATGGCTGCTAAAACAATTTTTTGACTTTTTAAAATTCCGAGATTTCCATTATCTTTATAAGGAAATTCCGTAAGTTTTCATATTCTGTGTCATTCACAATCCAGACTAAGTCATCATTCATTACAACATAATTACCATGTAATCCTTCAAAAATCTTTAAAGTTACTCTATTAAATACCCCAGGTACAGAACCAATATCAAATAGCAATTTACTGGTCTTCAAACCTTCAAATTATATGTTTGAAATCTTCTAGCTTATTTTATTTGGCCTACTAAAATTAGAAATATTGCTATTTATAACATATTACCTTTTGCCTTATAAGTTTTTTCATTGAATAATACTTAGATCTTTGTTTTGATATAATTTCTATGTGAGTGTCATTCTTATTAAACTTTGGCAAGGAAGGCAATTTGAAAGAAAAACTCTCTAGTAACCACCTGATGCTCTTTGAAGGCTTCAGAACACTTCTGCATGAATATGGGACACTTCTGCATGAATATGGCCTTTTGCCATGCATTTGTGTACTGGATGTGAATTAGTTAGCAAGAACCCTGTAATGCTGAGAGTGAGAACATTCCTTCTGTTCCTGTTTTGTCCTCAGAGTCTTTCTTGCAAGCTGCTGCACTATCAGTGAAATAGCTGCTATCACATATGACTCCTTTTTAGTGCTCATTTGTATTAATGTGTTTCTATTTGTTGGTGAGTTTGGGGAGTACAGTTGGTTTTAAATATGCCAGGTATTGGTATGGTAGAAGAAGCCACAGGGCAATTGCAAGGCTCCTTGTCCTCAGGAAGGCTTTGGTGCTATGTTCAATTTCTACATACCAACAAAGGAATTTATTACCAGTGATTCAGTTCAAGGTATTGATAATTCTTTACATGGTATTTTGAGGTTAGAGGAAAAAAAAGTTGAATTCTGCATTAGCCAGCAAGCATCCCCTTCTCAGTACCAGTAGCACAGTTAACCACATGTATTGTAGCTCTATTAAACTATCAGTAAGTCTCTAAGTAATATCCACAATTAAAGAGTCGCAAGTAGTGTTCTGAATTAAAATAACAGTGACAGCAATGTAAGCAGTTCAAACACCCTTAGATCTATATGTAAGGCTAACTGCAGACTCAGGCCCGTATTCTATTCACATTTTAATTATTATCCTTCTAGCCATGAAGCAGGTGTTTAATATTTCTGATGAAAACAGAGATTCTCAAGTACAATTA
Organism: Manacus candei; assembly: GCF_025592945.1. NCBI lineage: Eukaryota > Metazoa > Chordata > Aves > Passeriformes > Pipridae > Manacus > Manacus candei. The sequence goes on along the minus strand of NW_026138141.1, from coordinate 1,519,979 downwards.
TTCAGAAAGTTAAAAAAAAAAGGCATCCATTTGAGCAGCTGCATAATGATATTATAGGTCTTTATACTAACACATCTGTTAGCATAGATACTTCCACAGGAACATTACTTCGTTATTAGTATATTCAGCCCCATACTAATAATATGATACCTGTCTGTAAAGAAAGATGCCAAACCAAGTACAGAACCAGTTTGATGAGAAGCAGTAGTTGTTTATTTGTGAGCACCAAAATGCTCTCCCTGATTTTCAGGGGACCAGCTGGTTAGAATCTGAACTGAATCAAATAACATGCACTTTGATGCACACCGTCAGCTGTGCTGCTTTATGTTCTTCCATTATGTCTAATCAAGGGAAACACAGTCAAATAATCTCGATATGGATCTGGGAATTCTTCCTTGTCTCACAGTGTCCTTTTCTGTTGCTGTAACCTACCTTCCCAATTATATCCCTTCTATGAAACAGCCTTTGACCTGTTTTGCAGAGGATTGTGAAACTTGCTAACTTGCATTTGTAAAACACTTTAAAGATTGAAGAACAGCAACAACAGCAAAAAAATTTCCAGGCTTTTCCGAGGGAAAGCAGTACATTCTGATCCAAACCCCACACGCCAGCTCATTTGTTCTGATTTTCACCCACAATCCTTTATATGTCTTTAGTGCTTGCTGCTGTGAGGGGAGAACCTCCAGAGGTGTTCAGCCAGCTGGAACTACATGACTGGGGAACAAAGGAAGAAATGGGGACAGCTGAATTCACACCTTCATAATTTGCACATGTACAGTCCCATACAGGTTTTACAATGCCTTTCCACTTTGAAATGTATTATGATTCACCACAAGGAAACAGGACAAGAAGTAAAGTAATGTTAAAAAGAAATGGTAAAAAGAAGTAATGGTAGTGAGGGGTGAGTATGGAAATGGTGGAGGAGGAGAGAAAGAACATGTTATACTGAATGCAAACACCTGCTTCTGTCTGCATGGACTCCCTGTATTCCCGGTGATTGCTCCATTTTAGTAAGTCATGCTATAGTCCACTGGTTGCATTCTATGCTATTTTGCAGTATTTTATTTGTACAGAGTTTGCTGCAGCTCACAACTGTCTGCTGTGAGATTCTGTTTCAATAGATAGACAGTGACAGTTACTGTATATGGGCCAACAGGAACTTATTCAAAATACAGAACAATAAGGAAGATCTGATTTAGTGTGTTTGTGAAACTTCTGTCTGTTCTCAATTCAATTCTTTTGAAAAAACAAAAATGAGACCTCTGCTGCCTGAAGGATGCTGGCACATCAATCAATCCATTAGGTATGTAAATAAAGCAGCAACTGAAGAATAAAAAATTTCTAAAATCCACCATGAAAACCTTCAAATATATAAATTACCGGAATGAAATGACTCATGAACAATTTGGAGGCTACAGCATACGTTCAAACACAGAGGGGAGAAAAAAAAAAAAAAAAGAAAAAAAAGGGATTGAACAGTAGGGCTAACTGTAAAATTTTCATCTCCATTTGATCTTCCATCTTCTTACTCCTTCTCACTCACACCTTCTTGTATGAAAAAAAAACAAAATAAATTACGCAGCACATTTCCTCTAGCACAGAGTGTGGGCAAAACAGCTGCCTTCACAGCTGATGCCATGATTAAATCCCTGTACTTGCTCCACTAACCTAAAAGCTCATGAGCCTTTGGAAGGCACAACGCAGCTCTACAAGCAAAGCATCCAGCACTCCTGCTACTGCAGCACACTGCCTCCTCACCAGCTGACACAATAGGTATACGAAACCAGGCCTTCTGAATAATTCTTCCCTTATGTTGGCAAAAAAAACTCCAAAGAAATAATATATTTTCTGGTCGATAAGTGCACAAGTCTTTTTAAGCCGGGCAGCAGATTTAGAGCTGAAGCTTTTTATTTCCATGTACTATTCCTTTATAGGGGTGCGAGGGCAGAAACACAAACCTAACAGCGCTGACAACTTTTGTAGGTATATTTTGTGTGCTGGAAGCCTTGGATGAACAGTTTCAATTGATTATTATGATTAAAAATTAGTGTTGTTAATCTTGTAGCATGCTTTTCAACTGGACTTGCATCACTAGTCTTGCTGAAGAAGTTCAAAGACCACATACTCAAGACTGCTCTCCTAGGGAGATGGGATAGTTCTCAGAGAGTCAGTGTACTTAAACTGAAAGTGATTGCCTGTTACAAAGCAATGAGTTGAACAGAAGCCTAAAAATGAGGTTTTCATTGATATTAGAATATTCTGGAGTCAAGATTCTGTGAACTGGACTCTAAATTGTTTTAGTCCTGCTTAAATACCCACTAATTTAACACCACTCAAGTTAGCAATAAAAATACCCTGGACTGTGTTAGACTGTCATCCAGTTTATACAAAATATCTCCAAATCTCAATACTAACTATGCTAAGCAATGCCACTGGGATGAAATTGATAGTGATGTGCATAGCTTATTTTTTTTAATATACTATGAGGCAGTCTAGCCAGGTTTTTTTAATTACTATTACTACTTTAACATCACCTAGTTATTTCCATAATACAAGCACTGGAGGGGAATGTCATATTCCTGCTACAACTTTGAAGCAAGACGTCTTTGTGGTTAACCATTTCCAATTCACTTGGTGCTCTGCCGAGATTTAAGCAGTGCCTCTTTACCACCTTGTAGTTATGTACCTTCCTTTGCAATTTGCCAAAGTAGTGTGTTCTTGCATAATTGCTTTCTTTACAGTCTGTCTTGCAGGTTAACCACAATCACCCGGTGTTAAGGATGGAGGTGGTGTTCAGTCGATAAAGACAGAAGGTACAAGAACTCCGTCCTATGCCTATCCCTGATAATCAGTCACTGAAGCATTTAATGAAAAGTCTGACGTCTGAGTCATTGTGTAGCTGTGAACCATAATAATGAAACACACCTTGAGTTTTCAAAGTGGCTGGAAGTATTCCAGAGGAAAGATGAGAACTGTTAAAGGAACAATCCACACTTAGCAGTATACTGCAATGTGAGTGTTCTTTGTTTATTCAAATGCCTCACTGATCCATTTTGCATATAGGGACATCGATTCTGATGTTCAAATGTCACCATTCAGAAGGCATGTCTTCAGCATCTCTGGTTAAAATATTATTCTACACTCTCCAGATACTGGGGTCTTGTTTGCTGAAGTCACTACTGGGAGCTGAAAAACGCACTATATTGATATATTCTATAGCCTGAGACAGTGGTTTCACTTTTGCCAATATTCCCATGAAAGAAGGAAATCAATGTTTGAGATGATTTGAAAACTGAATTCTGGGTGTCAGTGACCAAGACTGATTACCTTCTGCTATTAGCATATTTATAGGCATATCTCAATATTCAGAAAGAATTGGAGTCATGGAATATCCTGAGTTGGAAGGGTCCTACAAGGATCATCACAGTCCAGCTCCTGGCCCTGCACAGAACCGCCCCAAGAATCCCACTATATGCCTAAGAATATCATCCAAAAGCTTCCTAAACTTTGCCAGCCTTGGTGCTGTGACCACTTCCCTGGGGAGCCTGTTCCAGTGCCCAACTACCCTCTGGGTGAAGAACCTTTTCCTAATATCCTACTTAAACCCCCCCTGGCACAACTTCATGACATTCCTTTGGGTCCTATCACTGGAACACAAGAAGTTCTAGAGTCCCATGAACTCTCAGACACAGAAAGACAGAGGGATAGGTCAAGAGAGAAAATAACCATTACGTATTACTACATCCCATATGTTCTCATTTTATGTTTTCTTGTCTATCTTCCTTTTGTTTTCTCCAGTCAGGTAGTCACATCTTGACGTTTCCCCAAACTGAAGCCAGGTGAAAGTTTTAATGTATAGGTAGCAATATTTTTCCTAATTCCTAAACAGAAAACTAGCTCTTTTATTTTTTTTCCGTCTTTTTTTTTTTCTTTTCGTTTTCTTTTTCAATTAAGGTAGGTGCAAATCTGTCTGTGAATCTGAGGACAACTACGGTTAGAGGAGACTTTCATAATTCCTTTTTCATCCAAACAATTTCTATGGTGTTGGATAGCACCACAAGCATGGCCAAGGAGATCAAAACCAGAGATTTGAATAGCTGTACAAATGGTGACAGCTACAGCTATAAGGCCACTACAATACTTTCAGGATCAGCTCCTTTCACAGACAGAATATCTACTTTGAGGCAATTATCAATACACTAATTCTGCTAATTCTTAATAACTAGTGTATTTTACAACCTCTGTATGTATCCTGTTTGGCTCATCTCTTGTTTAAGAAAGCTTTTACTGACCACTCATGCTAATTTTCACTCCACCCCCCCCCCAAAAATAAAAATTTATAACCTGGTAGCCACAGAAAGCAATTGATGACAACCTTCTTTTTAAAACCATTTATGCACTAAAATATTGTCATTGTGCATCAGCTTCTTCAGGTTTCCAAACTAAGTGAAATTAATTTGGCTCTTTTCCTTGCCTTTCATTCCAGTCATCTTTCTTTGGACAGTCACCATATCTTCTTTTTTTTCCTGTCCAACAAATTCTGGCTTCACATAACCACTAATTTTATCCTTCACTGGGTTCATTTTATGCAAAAATTGCATGGTAGAATCAAACGAGATAAGTTATTTCAGCATGAACTCTGATAACAATAAACATAACCAAAATGTTGGGTTTGGTTTTGGTTTGTTTTTTTTTTTTTTTTTTTTTAAATATTAGCATGAGCAGCCCAGCATTTAGATTAAGAGTAGAACATATAGACATGTAAGGGATTTTAAAATATGTCCCAGAGATTTTCACATGGCAACAAGATAACAAATTTAATCTTAAATTTCTAATGGGCTACTAAATAAAATATTGGCTATTGGAGACAATTTAGATACCTGCAACAATGAAACTTTAGTAAAGCAATACCTGGACACCAGTACTTTGAAATTAATCTCAAACCCTGTTTGCTAGAGGCAAGGAATATTTTTGAAAATGTTACTTCAGAGAAGACAGGGTTGAATGAGATTAAGCTACCAATTTTCTCCTTCCTAAAATGCATTGTTTGTTTATCCAAATGCTAGCATGATTCTGTGTCATAAGTCTGTCACAATCAGAAGAACCATGTTATAACTTACAAGATGTATTAACACTTCTCACTAGCTGCAGTGAAAACGTTCAGCCAAAGGCTGTCACAACTGAGCCATGTTTATGCTCCAGCTCCTTTTGCCAAGTGTGGATGCCTTTGCTTAGTTTAGCTTCCCATTTTCAGACTAGAATTTATGCAGGGGAAAAGTTCCTAATAAGAGGCTGCATTTATGTGCTGTCATAAAGTCTTACAAAAACATGATTCCAAAAAAAGGGCAAACGTGTTATTTCGTTGTAGTCCACAGATGCGGGTGCATTTATGGTGCTATCCCTCCTGGAGTTTCTATTCAAACCATACTGCTGTAGTGTTCATAATGACCAAATACATCATATTTTTGCAGCACTTGACATGTCGGGTCAGTGACATGATTGTGCAATCATGGGTCAAATGTGTATGGATGCACACATCCTGTACTGAATACGTAATAGATACATAGAGTACAATTTATCGTCTAGATTGTTCTGTATGAAGCATTTACAACATTTTTTAGAGGAAGTTCTCTTAACTTCCAGTTATGTTTTCCTTTCGTAGTTACTCCTAATTCACACTGCCATATCCTGGTAGTTACTTCATTTTGAGGATGGAGTATGTCTATAGAGATTTTGAGAAGACAGGTCATGTTACGTGCTCTTATTCAGACACTTTCTTTGTGATGGAGGAAATCTTAGTGACATAGTACAACTCAATTGCAACATTGCTATTCTGGTGCATGTGCCATTTTATAACTACCATTTTAAAATTCATTTAATAATTAGCAACAATAAACCTTTACTGGCATGGAAGCAAATCTTGCAACAGTCATGAGACACTAAGTTTACTTCTTCCCACCCACACCCTTGTCAAGGAAAAATTACTTCAATCCTTATCTTAAAATCTCTGCATTTAATGTTGTTTACATTGTTTAACACTTTTTGACTGATTTCTTAAATTACTGAATTTGTATATAGAACAGCAAATATTACTTTTTTGTTGAATAAAGTTCAATTTAGAGTGAATTGTTTATAGTTATGAATGGAGGCCAATATAGCTGATAAACATTTATCTCCTGCCAAATTCATGCCTCTGAGCTATTCTATATGGATAACACAAAGCACTAATGAAGATACTTCCTTCACTGTTCTTGATCGTCCTGCCTACAGTAGATTCATCTGCCTTTTCTGCACAAGACAGTAAAAATGTAATATATTCTGTTTCAAATGAACATATACATATTAGTAGGATAAATAACCACTGGTCTAATACCACTGACAGACCCTTCACTCTTGTGGAAATTAAGTATTTGCCCCAAAAGTCAGTATTTTGTTTGTACCAGCTTGCAAGCACAATACAATCACAGTTTTCCTGGATCAGATAGGCTGTCACAAAGAGACAACTTTCGTGAAATCTCAAAAGGGGATTAGAAATATCATTTATGTAAAAGAATGTTTTCATCACTTAGATATGTGCCACAATACAGACACACATTTTAAAGGACACTATGCACATTTATAAAATATAGTAAAGCTGAAAAAACACCGCCATAGGAATTAAACAGATAAAATTCAATTTATAATACTCTGCCTAACAAGTACAAGAAGACTTCTGCAAAATTCTCCTGTCATAAGCTATAGATGCAAAGTTTTCTTATGCCTCTGTCACTGAATAATCAACAATACAGATTTTCTTTTTCTAGTTGCATTGTTTTAATCCATGCTGTCTCAAGAAGATAATTACTACTGAATCAGTAAATGCTACCCAATGGAGAATGGTAGCTCTTGGGAAATGATGTAGCTCCTCACCTATTTGTAAAATAAAAATTGATTGATCAGTGGATGGAAAATGAGTCTCTAATTTTCTTTTAATTGCTTTTAGTAAATGGCCAAATGGAGTTTTAATTTCTTTGAAAAGGCTACTGTAAATTCTTGTTCACCCAAGAGTAGGATGAAAAGAAATGTGGTTATGAGTTATCCATATTTTGTTTTTAGACACAAATTGTTCTGTATGTCACAGAGGGTGAGAGAAGTGGAATTTCTTCTTTCTTTCTTCCTCAACCATGAGTTCAAGCTTTCATGATATCTTACTCTTTGTATGTGGCCAGTAGGTCAAGGGAGGTAATTCTCTGCCTCTGCTCAGCAGGTCTGGAGTGCTCAGCACCTGTTACAGCAGGTTCAGAGGAAGGCCATGAAGATGGTTACAGGGCTGGAGCAGCTCTTGTATGAAAACAGGTAGAGAGAGTTGAGATTGTTCAGCACTGAGAAGAAAAGGCACAAGGATGACCTCATTGTGGCATTTCAGCACCTAAAGGGGGCTTATAAAAAAGGAGGGATAGCAACTTCTTATGTGCAGTGACAAGGAGAAACAGTTTTAAACTAAAGAGGAGGAATTTAGATTAGATATCAGGAAGAAATTTTTTACTCGGAGTGTAGTGAGGCACTGGAGCTGGTTGCCCAGAGAAGTTGTGGCTGTTCCATACCTGGAAGTAGTGCAGGCCAGGCTGAATGGACCCCTGAGGAGCCTGATCTGATGGGTGGCATCTCTACTTATGGCAGGGGACGTTGGAATTAGATGGTCTTTAACATCCCTTCCAATCCAAGTTATTCTATGATTCTATCCTCAATTAATATGCGTATGACACTCTTATTAAGAAGCTATAACAGACATTGGACTCACTATAAACATAAAATGACATAGTTTCTACCTTGAAAAGCACTACTTGCTGCTCTTAACACTTTGGCCCTACCATAGAGCCTCAGTGAAATTACCACTGTTTAAGAGACATTACAGCAGCCACAGAGAGGACGAATTGAAGAGCACTATATTTTTCCCATGTGATGTCGAAATTTAAGCCAGGATCTGGGAAGAGGTGGGTTTTTTTGAAAGTTAATGATTCCCTCATGCCGAAAGTATTATGGTAATGCTATGGGCTCTAGAGAAGTTGATGTCATATGACTGAGAAAATGGGATTGTCAGGGCTCTGTACACTGGCTTATACCTTTAAACTGATTCTATCTGTTCAAATTTACTTACTTCTGTAGTAATAATAATAACAATATTTATCATCATCATCATCATCTAGAGAGTTTGCATTTCAGAGGGAAAATAACAGTAAGAAGAAGGATAAGTCCACCATTAACATGATAACTTGTATAATGCCATAAATTGGTACTTAGTCATCCATGATGTCAACAAGTTTAATGTTCAGTGGGGACTGATCTACCAATCTTCAAAGGAGAACATTTTAAAAAAGAGAAAGACATATTTTCTATATCCACATTAGAGTTTTCTATCCTCTGTAGTGACCTGGGAAACATATATTAATACCTGTGGCAAGAAATCTACTGGTAAGGCATAATCTAAATATTAGTCCAACTATTCTGTACCTTCTAAAAAAAGCCAAAAACTCTTCCCCACCCCATCCATGGGTTTGGACACTGTGCAAGCTGAAGAGTAGCTCAGTAACTAGGTGCTTTTTGCAGCTGTGTTATGATAATTGATTCCATTATGCAATGCAACTTCCTCAAATATATGCTTGTACTGTGAATCATACTACACATACTTTCTGAGACAGTGAGAAAGAGAGAGAAAGAGAGCAGTATTCTACCAGTTTTAAAACTTGCATAATTCTTAAAAATGCATAAAATCCTAAAGATAAATAGAAACCATCAGTACTGCAAATTCAGTCTTGATGTTCTAAAGCCACTACTATAAAGGTCAACTTAAAAGTTTTAAACCATTTTTGTGAAAGTTTCCAATAGAGAAGCTTTATAAGTCTTTCTGTTAAGCCTCATGAAATATATTTTGAAAAAATTTTAAGCTTCACATTAAGCAACAATTATCTAGTCTCTTTCACTGAGTATGGTACAAAGGTTGATATTGAAGCAGTCACGTTGATTTCAATATTTTTCTCCATTTCAGTTCTGACAATCCACTGCCCGTTTTCCATTAGTTTCCAAACTTTTCTAGATTGAAGAAGGTGTGGAGGACAGTGTGCAGATTTTATTGTCATCATTTTGATATACTTTCCATTATTACTATAAACACCTTGCAGCTTTCCAACGTTGGCAGTTTTAAAATGTATAAAATAAAAAAAAAAGTAATCCAAAACCAAATGAAAAACATACATACAGCAGCCTCATCCCTTGAAGGTTATGTGCGGAATTCACTATATTGCATTCAGTGAAAACAAGAAACAGAAGATAAAAAGGAAAATCAGAGCCTGAAATGTTCCATGGTGGAAAAAAAAAAAGGAGGATTATTTTGAAGATATGTGATTTATATGCATGTAGGGTTTTTTTAAATGAAAATTTATTTCAGAAAAAAAGTAAGTTTAATTTGATGTATGACTATGTACTGAACATTTTAAATCGGAGAGAAGTAATAACAGGAAAAACTGTAGATCCTACTTTCAGATGAAGTACTCTGCAGACCAACACAAATACATTCACATATCATCATCTTTTCTGAACCACCTTGCAGCTTCCTTCATAGTTTTTTCTACCTGTAAAGCACTGACGGCAAAAATGCTTAATTTAGTGAGAAAACTTAATGGTCTACAGAATACTGCTTAGCATTAATAATCCAGCCTATCCTGACCAGTAGTTTGTTAATACTAAAAATGCATGACACCATCACAGAACATAGCAGAATGGTTTCCATTCTTTCCACTGCTTAGTGAAGAACTACAATCTCACACATCCACAACTCCCTGAGCTGGGCTAGCAAAGAGCAGTGCAGATCTCATCTTCAGAAGAAACACACCACTCCCCTCCCCTCTGCAGCTTTTATATTTTCCTCTGCTGACCACTGCTCTTCTGTCACACATTTGTCCATGCAGGTCATTGATATTGCTGTGTTCATGATAAAGGCACTCAGAAATATGGTAGAATATGACTCAGACCTTCTGAAATGTACCTACAAAAGCATTTCCCCAGTAAAAGAAGAGCTAGTTGTACTGACTAGATTGTCTTTTTCAATTCTTTTATCAAAAGTCAGCATCAGAGAACATTGTAAAGAAACTGCAAGTTCAATTTAGCTTCCTCCCAAAGTATCTAGTGCACTTGTACTTTTAAATTAAGTAGCAGTTTAATGGGCAGAATGAAAATGTTCCAAGAGGTGGATCCCAAGATTATTTTCTACCAGCCTCTGGAAATCATGTACCTTTCTACTGCTTTATAGAAATTTATGCTGGATGAATTTCATTAAGTTTGCTTTTCACCTCATAAGGCATCTCAGAATTTCAAGCTCTGAATTTCATCAGGAACAAAGCAAGTGTTTATTCAACATGTTAGTGAATAAAGAAAATATTGATGAAAGAAACAGAGTTTGAAAAACATCCTAATCTGTCAATCTTTATTCTTTCCTACATCTATACTTTGCTACACCTTCTATTACAAGTCACTTTACGTACCCACTCTTTCCCCATCAGTAAGTTGGATGAAATGTACAGGCAAGCCTTGGCTTCCACATTAATCAAATGCAGCCCTTGTTGTTCAGGGTATACATGCTCCTGTACCTATTGGTTGGCATTTAGGATCAAATAAAACCAGTTTGTCAAATTCTATGTTTACAATGTAAAAGTCTGACTGTGGAAACGGTAAATATCCTAGGGCCTTCTTTGCCTCTCTTCTAGTGGCATTTCATAATGGCAGGGCAAACCTTCCTTTTGGGTGCTTCCCTGTGGGTTGTAGAGGACAAGTCAGTATTCCACACTCCAGGTTTGGAATAACTTTTACCCACAGACATTGGGACATCTGAATTTCCTGATGGCACAGGGAAGAGAACTTCCAGCAAAGGAAATCTCTCCCTTTCTGTTACGCATCTAAGTGAATTTGCATCTAAGTGTCCTACAGAAGGGAAGAAAATCCAGATATGACGTTTTCTCTGCAGAAATACAGACTTCAAGTGTCAAATTACACCAGTTTCCAGTTCCATGTTTCTCTCTGTGAGGTTTGAAAACGTGTAAATCAAAATTAGTACAGTTCGGCTCACCAGTACAGCCAATTACAATTTCAGGAAACAAGCAGCAGGAAGGACTTTGCTGGAGGACCATTGCACAGTCAGTGCTGCTATCCTCTGACTGGGTGCAGAGCACAGTAGAGAAAGCTCTGAGGAGCAAGATGGGTTATCCCAAGGTAAACTGAGCATTCAACCAAAATCATCTTGATCACAGTCTTGCATCACAACAATCCACTTGGATTTCACTCCCATGTTCAAGCACTATGAGCACTTCCAGCAGCTGCAGCAGATAAAGACCATGGGCTCCTTGGTTTCCTCCCAACACACATGCAAGGAGGATGGGTCAGGTCCCTTCCTCTGTAGCTGACAGATAGCTAGGGATGGGAGGGGTACTGACAAAGACTGACTGCAGGTAGATGCTGTGCCCACCATTCTGCTGCCTGTTTCTCATCCCATCCCTCAGCAGAAAAAAGGGCATCTTGCAGTGCAATCAATAGCAAGAATCCAATGAATCCACTGGGGGCAGGCCCAAGCAAAAGACAGATTTCCTGTTCTTAAAAATGTCTCAACATTTACAGAGTATGGAGGTGTGGAGAGGTCTCTGAAAACAGTTCATAATGGGGAGTATGCTGAAATAAAATCCAAGTGGATTACATTGCTTCAGATGAGAGGAGGGGACATTTATTTTTTTTATTTGCCCAGGTAGCTGGTGGCATGATAAATCCAAGGGAGAATACAGATCTTCTTTACAGATCCTTAGAATTAAAATTATGTGCATTAACACAGTGATTAGATTTTATCACTTTTTTCTTGAGTTCTTCCTAGTCAAACTGGGTTTGTATTTTGTGTTGGGGCTTTTTAGGAGAAAGTAACTCAAACTGGTTGCCTTGCCATGCATCCCCAAATATTTTTAATCTCTATAAACAATGCTTAAATGGCATTTACAATAAATATTAAGTGGTTTATCATTTATCGTAAGACTTTAAATGGCTCAGATTGTTAACAACATGGTTGTCATGGTGCCACTTACGAGTTCCCCAGCATTAAAAAACAAACCCAACTTGAATTACACTAACTACCTTTTATTATTTTCCTCACTTTCCTTTAGTATGAATGTACTGTACAAAAAATGAATGAATGAATGAATGAATAAATAAGTAAATAACCCAAATCTTTAATTTTGCAGACTACCCATGCATTACGGTTGACTTGGTCTTACTAAACTCGAGCATTATTTCAATCCTGAGATTTTCCACTGTATTTTATGTGGTTTTCCCTAAGATAGCCCTCCCCAAAAGAAAATACCTACAAACCTTCCCCTCTTTCCAAAAGTTTTTACTCTTTGAGAGCTTTTTATTGTTCCATTTCATTGCTTCATTTCAAAAGCTTATTAAAATATTATGAAGCTCAAAGCATAATTATGCAGAAGCACTTGCCAAGGAATAACATTTGTAGCAATGTGTATGTATATTTATATTACAGTGAACTTAAACCCACTCATTTATTTTTTTTTGCATTGTCTGTCTTAAGTTCTTTGTCCCAAGTAAAGCACTAGGCAAACATATAAACCACACAGGCTACAGTACAGCCATTGTCACTGAGTGCAGTGCCAAATATAATTTCATCATTTGATCGAGGTTCATGCCAGGGTAAACTACTCTGTGTTAGATGTCTGCAAAATGTTATTTGCTCTTTTTATTATATTATTATTTTAAACTTATCTGAGCTGAGATTGGGTTCTTTCTGTGTGTCTGGTTTTGGTGCTTACTGTCTGTGCATGTTATGTCCTAAGCCAAACTGCATTTGGAAAATGAGCAGAGAGACTAGCCAACACTTATTGCCTTCTCCCACTCCGTCTCTTACAATAGAACAGAACTGGAGTCCTCTTGTAATGAAAGTTTTGTCAATAATGAGAGACAGTGCAGTCCGCAAGTCTTTGGGTAAGCACACCGTGCCATTTCTGTTTGACTACTTTTATTTGTGGAATTGGGTTAACTGTAACATGATCACACAAAAAAAGAAGGAAAGAGAGCTGTTGTCCCATGAAAAATAAAGAAAAAGACTTGTAACACAAGAAAGAAAATTACCACAATTTTTGACAGAGACAATAGACCATACAAACTCTTCTGAGCAAAGCGCATTGACCTAGCCAGCCTATATAACAGAGCGTGCAGCCTTTGAAAATTACATGTTTAGAAAAAGGCAGTATAGAAAAATTAAAAAGTGCTTAGGGAAATGGGCTCCAATTGGAATTTTTGCTGCGCTGAGGTCTTTTCAGGACTGTGTTCCTCCCTCCCTCCCTGACACCACCCAAGAGCTGCAGCTCTGTTTGCCAAGAATCTGACATACATCTACCCCTCATTTAAAGCTGTCAAAGTGTTCTCATGCTTATATAATTAAAATGAATTTCCAAAATAATTTAGATCCTAGAGCAACTGATAACAAAGCTTAAAAACGTTGTGACTGTCATGTGTGCCTTTCATTCTCCCATGTTAATCTTCCTTTTGTTGAAAATATTGTCCTTTGGGAATGCTCTTGGAGCCTTCACTGTTCTCAGTTTGTTCCTCCATTCTCTGCCAATTGTTTCTAGATTGAAATAATTTTGCTAGAAAATGACAACCTTATACATTAAAAATATATATTATCTTGAATGAACTTAGATAGGAGAAATACAGGTAGCTTTTAGGAAATTTTGTGTGTCATCATGCAATATGGCTCAAAAGCTTTGTTAAGTAAGGAGAAAAGGCAGGACAGCAGCGTTCTCTTATTGTATATGTTTAGAAACGCTGTACCCTGAAGTTCTGATCTAAGAATTTTGGTATTTTTCAGCCAAGCCCAGATCAGACCTTACATTGCACAAGTCTCATCACCCAATTTTCTCAAAAATCATCACTACAGTTCTCAGTTTGAATCTCCTCTGGACTGTCTCTCACAGCCTCATATGACCCTATTTCCCTCTCTTATTACTAACACACCTCTCTCCACATGCATTCAGAATATGATCCTGTTCAGGGTGAAAGGATTAGGAGTTTCCTTTTTCCTCCAGATGTAGAAGTTTTGCAGGAAAAAAACAAAAAAAGAAGAAAAAAAAAAGACAAGGAAAATTAATCTCATAGAGCTTAGAACAGAAAGAAAAGTCTAACTTGCTATTTGTGGGCCTTTGAGAACAAGCTGATGAAGGCATCAAACTGTAATTCTGTTTCCTGCTACCCTAATCATCTCCAAGTCTTCTGGAGTACCAGAGCTGAATTAGGAACTGGTGAATCGAGGAGGAAGGCTATTTTCTATAAAGGGAACTGTCTTTCCTTAGCAGAATTTACTACCTTAGGTCGGCTCAGATAATATGCTATATGTTTAATACTAATCTGACAGAGTGGCCTTTTATATTGCATCTTTTCAAAACTGTCCAAAGAGAGGTGAACAGATACTGTGGTGCTTCAAATAAGAAAGACAAAACTAAATGAAAGAGAAAAGATTACTAGTTATTTATATTGGGGCAATAAAGAGTTGAACAAGAAAAAATTAAATGAGTCTTCCATTCCTTTCTTCTTTACTCTTTTAAAATAATTAAAAATAGAAAAGGATTTATGTTGGGTAAAAATGAGATACTTAATGAGTACCTTATGTTTTCTATTCCCCCCTCATTTTTTTTTATTTGGCATTCTACACCCTGTACATTCAAAATGTACAATGTTGCCAGAAGCATTTAACTTCTACCTGTGTTATTTTGACAGCAATTTCAGTGGAAAAGCCTTGTTAGACTGTTCCATGCACCTCATTTTCATGAAACGTTAAAAGCCAACAGTTCTCCACCATATTGTCCAGAATTTAAAAGAGCAGAAATCTACTCCTTATCTGTTAGTCCAGGAGAGCAAAATGAGAACAATTAGGACTTGGGGAAAGGGGGGAGTGCGGGGAGGAAGAGTTTTTAGATTGTCTATGTGATTCTATGGCTCAGGTCTTCCTGTTGCGATGTAACTCAATGAATCAAAGAAAGCTGTGTGCTAAAATGTTGTTTAAGCAACATTTATTGAGCTTTCAGTCTGCAGTAGTTGCAAATGGACTCTCTTGCAAAGCATGGTAGCAGCTGGATGCTCTTAGAATCTTTATCAAGATATGGACCCAAACTCTGGTAGAGTTGGGAATCCATGGATTTGACTCCAGCAAAAAGACATAGGATGCATAAAGTAAAAGGAAGTCAGGAAATGAATACAGTAGCTGCTAGATTTACCATGCAGAGTAAAAGCTATTTCCCAAGAAATCCTGAGAGACATGACATATTCGATGTTTCTGTATCAGAGATAGTGATGTATGCTCTTTCTTCTTATTCACAGACTATGTTAAAGGATGTGAAGAAAACCAGTCTGTATTTCAAGACTAACTTCTCTGAGCCAGGAACAAAGGATGATTTTGGATTGGTTACATGCAGGCAGACATGCCCTCATCATATATCCCCATGTGTTTTTGTCTTCAGATTTGAGTCACTGTCAGTCACCAATGTGAGACACTCTTGCCATATACAGAGGGGAAAGGAGAATATTCCTTCCTTAGACTAATTAAAAAGATGCATGGGAAAATTAATTCTATGTGAATCAAATCTGACCACCAGAATAATGGATGGAAAGTATACTAATTATATCTAGGATAATGTATTTAAAAACAAAATCCATGCATTTTTTTTTCCCCTTTTCTGTCCACTTTTTAGATGAAGCAGTTGGGACAGAGATGACTAATGCACACTCCAATACCAACTGCAGACAACAGTCCTGCTCATTCAGTTGCATATATCATAGTAACAGCTAGTGAAGAGTCCGGAAATTCACAGTATCCCCTGCTATTAACAGAAAATGACTGGTGAGATTTTATCTTTCCCTAATAAATTTCAGTTAAAGCTTGATTTAAATTAGACAACCCAGGAGAATTAAGTCCAATTCATTCTTGTTTTGCATGTGGTTGAACTGATTGCAATCCAAGAAGGGAATAAGCCTGAACAAAGGACTACACAATAAGTATGTGTGCAGACAACGCCGGATTATCCATGGTTAGCTTATCTGGACTAGTCAGTGTCTAGTGCCATGTGTGTAATAAGTAGACTGTTCTCCTGAGCTCTGCTCTTCATGTCTTATCTATGTCTTTTTTTTTACCCAGGCTGTTACATTACATTTCATCCCAATCTGTATTCCTCAGGGTGACTGAAATCAACCCTTTCCTTTACAGAGTTACTTTAATTAGTTTCACTCCAATTTAATGTCTGATAGCAAACTGTTTCAGAAGTTAGAAGAATCTCCTTCTCAATCCTAGTTACTGTTCGGGTTAGTCTTCTTGAAAGTTGAAGGAAGCCTTCTTCACTATTTAAAAAACAGGCTGAATTTGGTCTGTGCTGATGTAGGATTACCAGGTATTATGAGCCTTATTCTCCTCAGTCTGTCTAAATCAAGGTTAAATCCTATCAGGTCAAAGAAGGTAAAGAAGCACAGGCAAGAGAAACGGGACCTCTGTGTATAATTTTTTCCTCTTCAACATCAAAAACATGCCACAGTGAGTCAGTCCCCCATCTTTACCAAAAAATGGCATGAAAATGAATAACACTGGTGTGATGCAAAGCACAATCACACCACATTTGCTGAGAAAAACAGAAAAGGGAAAGTGGTAGCCTACTGCCACTGATGGGGATTCATTCCAAGGGCTGCACATCTGGATCCTGCAGCTGCCAAACTTGTAGTGACTGACTGCTACCAGTCCTTGAGTGATCAGAGGTTACGTAACAGAAACAGCACCATACCAGTACAGTCAGAAAAGATATAGGTATTGCTCTTCAGTAAGGAGTTGCATCATCTGTTTTCTCAGCATTTGTAAGACATTTACTAGCATGTGAATATCTAAACCTCTAGAACTGAGAATGATGAAGAATGTTTTTTCAGGGGCCATTTTCTAAAATAACATACCCACTGTTAGCACAGCAACATTATGCATGATCGTGCTTTCCGGTTTGAAGGAAACATGAACCCTCATTCTCTGTTTGACTGGCATAACTCCATTGTTAGAGCTGGTTTCAACATGTTCTCTCTCTCTTTTCCTCCCCTTCTGCTCACTTTCTTATACCCTAAAAATCTGTAATAACCCACCACATATTTCCAATAAGAAATCAACATTTTTCTACAGAAGCAATTACCTGAAATTTAAAAATTTAAAAATTAGTAGAAAGGAGGATGGTGGGTTTTTTCAAAATTCTATTTAATCAAAATCTAAAGCAAAAGAAACAGAAGGTTTTATTTTGAAAACTATTTAATTTTTAGCATAGTTAGAGTGACTTCTGATTTGCACTGCTATGAAATCTGAATCAGACCATCAGAGTGATCTTGCAGCTTTTTCCACTGTGCATTCATGCTACTATTTCAGAGGAATTAGAGACATTATATATGAGATTTTTTTAGGGTTTTCTTTCTTTTCTAAATCAGTGCAGTTGCCTACAAATATATATTAATCATATCTAGTGACTAGGGACATATTTTTATTAAGGAGTATGTATTTTTGCAAACTAAGTACTCTCAAACATTGATATCTTTTTTTTCTCAACTGGATATGAAATAGTCAAGTGTTCTCAGCGTGACAGAAACACACTCACACCAGCGCATTGTCATAGTCTGAAAGTTAAACGTTTTGAAATGAGAGTACATCTTTCAGTAATACCTTGAACAGTCAGAATTCTCATCTAGGAATTAAGAGGAAAGCACACAAGTATTGTGAGATGGATTAAGGTAATTGTGAATTCTATCTCCGAGCATATCTAGCTATTAGTAATTCCCAGACTTCATTTGAGTGGTTTGATATTCTCTGTGATGGTAGAGACTGCAAGATCCTACTCTAAGGATTAGAATTGTTGCACCTAGATGTCCTTGTAGCTTTTGCAATGTTTCTACCTTATGCTATTCTACCATGCCCTTACATAGGTACTGCATAAAATCAAGTGGTTTTGAGTATAATTTACGAACTGTGTACAGTGGGAATCACACAGAAGCAAATGCAAAAAATGAAGACAGTGACGTTAAATAAAAAGCAATAAAAAGTCATAGAATCATAGAATATGCTGAGTTGAAAGGCACCCATCAGGATCATCAGTTCAACTCCTGGTCCTGTACAGGACACCCCAAGAATCACACCATGTGCCTGAGAGCATTGTCCAAACGGTTCTTGAACTTAGACAGACTTGGTGCTGTGGTCACTTCCCTGACTTAAAGAGGGCTCTGTAGTGAATCGGTGTCAAAGTTATGAAAATAATGCTAGGTATAGACACAGAATTTAAGGGAATATAGCTGGTTATGCAAGTGCAAACTAATAAATATTTTTAGGTTGGTTTATGCACTTGTGCAGTTTGCTTGGTTCATTTCATTTCAGAGGACTGTCTGATTTCCAATATTTAAAAGAGTAGTAATGATTAATTAGTTTTATCCTCAGCACATGAACCAGAGGTAGGGAAGTGTTATCCTGATTTAAAGACAAAGATGTATAAACTGACATACATCAGATCAGCTGGCATATGTGGCTCAAGATGGGATTTTTATCACATCTTCAGAGTCTTAGTTTTATAATTTGGCTAAACCAAACAACACATTTTAATACTTCAGGAATTTTTTGGTTTATTGGTTGGTTGGTAAGTTTATCCACATTCAGGTTGTTAATTCATAGCTTTATGATGAATTGTTGGAGAGAATGGGAACTTCTGATGTCTTATATAAGGGACAAGACATCCCTTGACTAAGAGATTTTCTGATATTTTTGGTTTAAAATCTCATGTAAATCCTGGGATGCACAATGCCAATATTTATTCCTGTTTAACTAGAGGAGGACCCAGAATGGATGAGCATTTCAAAAACTGTATAGTCTGAAAACAGGGTAGAAGTAGTATGAGGTACCACAGAAAAGCGGATAATGTGTGTGCTTTGCATTCGATTGAGGAGTCTAAACATGAAGTGGACCTATAGCAACTAAGGTCAAGCAGGAACAAGTTATATGAGCTACTTTAGGCATAGCTGCTAAGACTGGGATATTCCATTACTGCAATATACACAGAAGATTATTTGGGCCAACACCCTTGCCCATGGCAGGGCAAAGTTTTTTAGCTCATCACAGATCTTCAGGACTGTGAAACCAATAGCTAAGGACTTATTTCTAAGTCATGAGTTCTTGTAAAGAGACATCCTCAATTTCAGGACCAAGTGTCGTAAGAGAACAAACCAATATTGTCTCAGAGGTATCACTTTTCAATTCTCTGTGTTCATACTGTAAGTCAGAGTTATTTGACTACTCATGCCAAGCCTGTTTGCTTTCTGTTCTCCTACCAGACATATTTTTTTTCCTAAAAATTGTATTCTTTTACTCTAATTTCTAAACAGTTGTGTAAAAAAACCCAACATTTCCTGGTGGAAGATTAGGGGATATTAATGTAATTCTACAAAATTACATCAAAGAACTGATAAGAACAGAGTGTTAAGCAGCATTGTATTTCCTGAAAACAAAGAAACTGTGTAAAAAGTATGACCCTATCAAAAGTTAAAGAACCCAAGGAAGCCAATATTTAGAATCTCCAGTGTTTTTTTCAAAGCAATAAAAGACACCTTCTGGGCAACCAATCACAGTATTTTTTTTGTTTTTTACACTGCTGTAGATCAGGGTAAAGGAAGTATCTTTGCTAGAGATAGGTTTCATTCTGTCTTCACCCATGGAAATGAATAGAGCCAAAGGTAGTCATGATCAAAAGTGCAGTAGCTGCTGTTGCCTGACACCAAATACTCTCTGCTACCTTTCTCAACAGCACAACATGAAGAAAAATGTAGCTAATTAGCCTCCATGGTTTACTATCTGCTTCAAAGGTCAGTTGCTTGACACCTCTGATTAATAGCACTTCTTCCCTGTATCCATATTATGGTCTTTCCTTCTGCTTCTTCCTTCTGGTATTTGTTATTGTCGCTGTACCTTTTGATTCAGAAAAAAATGAGAAAAATAGGGATTATTTTGAAGAGGTGATCACTGAAGAAGAAATCATCACGTGGTTTTATTATCATCAGTTGCATATGAAGGCCATCTCTGGTCTTCACAGATGATGAAACAGCTCCCATTGTACATGTCTATTGAAGAAGAATTTGATTCAGTGAATTTAGCAAGAGGTTTGTATTTTGTCTTTTTTGTTCCTTGATTACACTGTGGAGTTTGCCCCATAAATTACATGTTAGACTGTGTTTATGGTCAGAAGAATAACTGTAGAAATGATGTGTATGCAACACAACTGCATCATGTTTGCACAGAGTAACATATGCTTTGTTTTTTGAACATAAATAGACATTTTTTTCTCTTTATTTCACAGAAACTGATCCAATTAGGGGACAATAAGCTTGTTTCTTTCATGATCTGTGCATTATCAACACAATTGTTAAGTGTTTACAGTCTCAGAATTTTATTTAATACAGAAAAAAGGAATGAAACTATACAGAAAAAAAAAACCATCTTACATTTCCATTTATCTTTCATAGACAGACACTATTTCTCAGTTGTGTTTTCTACCTTTGGCTGGAAATCACATACACATTAAACAATAAAATCTCACCTTAAGGTTAACTATAAAAGTAGATTCAGATGAAAATAGATCTAATTTAGAAATGGGATAGGGGCAGTTTTCACCATATTACTTTTCAAAGCAAACTCCAGTTTTTAGAATAATTTAATGAGGACTGTTTAGGATGTTCTTATTACTCTTTTAAGTCTTTTGGACTAACAACTGTGTTCTTGCTGTAATTACTTTAATCCAGTTCTAGATACCAGTTTTTTCTTTTTACCCATCAGTGCCTTCAGACCAGGAACACTTAAACCAAAAACACAGTATGGAAAACCAATGGCTCTGTAGTAACAATACTCTACAATTTGCTGTGCAAAATTCACATCCTATTTCTTTGACAGGAGAGGGAGTTCAGACTGGCTGGCAGAGACATCTAATCTGAAACAGATTTCCTTCCTATTCAACTCTTGTAGGATGAGCTCACATGAAAAAAATCTAATAGTGTTTGATCACTCTAGTTCAGCAACCTGCTTAACTGTACCAAGTGACAGTCTTGCTGGTATAAAGTTTGCACAAAACCCAGAGCATAAAACACGTTTAAGACCAGCAGCACCCATTATCCTTTTTGCTGCATTTTCTCAAATCTCACTTTAAAATTAGGAAAAATTTATTCATATTGGATTTTTATTTTCCCAGTCCTGCCTCCACGGGCAGTTTCAGGGTCCAAGAGGATATTTGTTGATTGAAGCATGTGCATTAAACCTTATAAAACATTTAAAAATCTCAAAACAAACAAAAAATCCAACCCATGGTAAGTTAAGGATTATGCAGGGAAATCCTTTTCATGCAATACTTCAAGCATTTTTTTATATTAACATTTGTCTAAAAAAAAAAAAGAGCATGAACTTTTTAATGATAATCATAAAGTGTCCTGGAAATGTTTTTTTCTTTGTCTGAAAGAAGACTTTTCTGGACATTTTCTGTGTCTTGAAAGACTCCAGCATAGGGTGCAGGGAGTGTGATTTCTGATTTGATTAGGTAAGACTTTACCTTTCAGCAAAACTGTTTAGGTGTGTATTAATACATTTACCTTGAGGCATGTAAATATCACACCTAGTTCCTTTGCAATCTGAACATTAACTGAAAATGAAATAAACCATCCTTCAAGTGAGGAAAGGGCAGGATGTTTGCTTGAAAGTAATATCTTCAGGGAATGTTATATATAAGTAACTTTCCATTCTTAAGACAAGAACTATCTCACTGACTACATGTTGATAAAACCACTCTTGAATCAAAGTAGTAATTAAATTTGGAGGGGAGGGTCCTTATAAATTTATTGCAAATTGAACGTGATGGTAAAAGTGTGCTGCTTCATTGTAACTTTTCTAAATGTCCTCATGAAGTGTTTTGGTAAGCCGATTCCCAGGGTACATGTTTAAGACCAGCACTTCTGCAAGCGTTTGATCTTGAATCCAGTATTTATTCTGTTGAAGGTTAATGGGTGTATTTTCTGTTTCCAATTCTGTTTTCAATTTCACCTTACAAGCAAAAACAATGAGGGGAAAAAAATGAAGCAAAACCAACAAAATTCAAACTTCTTCCAAGAAAAAAGACACGAAAACCCGCTTTGGAGTGAAAAAAGTCATTAAAGCAAATTTTTAATACCTGACTTTTTTTCCCTGCATTTGAAACAGGAAAGAGTTTTAGATTTGCCTATATACAAGAATGCTAGATTTAAAAATACTTGATATGCTTCCCAACAAGAGAAAGATATAAGCCAGATTTATTAACTGCTAAATAAACTTTATGTTCATTTTTTTTTTCCACATTCCAACTAAGTAATAGGGTGGATGAAGATCAAATATAACTAGGAACTTCATCAAAGACAACAAAAAATACCTGTATTTGTCTTTTCTTCATGTATTTTCATAAATGGGACTGGTTTAATTAGTAATAACTAAAAATCTGCCAGGAAGGAGGTTAAAAGGGACTTCTCTGAATCACAGATTAGGTTTAGCAATCCCATTTATAAATTTGCTCATTCTTCCCTCAGTCTTACAAAACACAGTAGCTGACTTTTTTTTTTTTTTTATTTTAGAGGTTTTTGATTTGGCACTAATTTAGTTATTTGGGAGTAAAGTAATAGCTTAATTTAAGATGTTATAAGATTCCAAAATTTGGGGTGAAATATTTTAATTCTCCAAATGCTCAGAACAATTTGTGGAGGCTAACTGTATGCTTTCACAAACATAAATGTAGACCTCAGTTTCTATGTGACATCTTTAAATACAGTGTCAGTTACATATTCTTAAGATATCTATTAATTACTACATGTCTACTAAACAAAGCCACCGAATCTATTTAATAGATTTTTAGCAGTCTTAAAATTTGTTCACTTTCACACCATGTGACTATCAGGAAAAGAAAAGCATTATTTAGAAACCATGAATTGTGTATGACTATCCTTATAGAGGTGCAATATTTTCTTGAGAATGTGTGAAAATTAGTAGCATGAAAGGAAATAGTAGAATTGAGAGCTTTAGAACAAATAAGTCAAGTTCCTATATATCTAAAAATCATGAGAATGGCTTAATTACCTGAAGAACAAATATAGCATTTATATCAGTTTAAATAATATTTTTTATATGTCTATAATTTTATTAGTTTATATTTAGACTTTTTTTAGACATGCTTTCTTTTTTCATTTAGAAAGTCTGAAAATGAAGTTTAACAAAAGTCAAAATTTGCCTAATAATCTTTCTTCTGAGGTATTAATACTATATGAAAATCTGCAAATGAACAATACTGTTCTAGTACTATTAATTTTTATGAATTCACTACACTTTTATGGTTTTAAAACTGAAACTCCTGAAAATTATTATCTTTACTTTCATTTTTATTAACTAATGTTTGTACAGTGCATTACAATGACTTACTACATATATCTCCAAAATGTTTTTCTAATAGATAAGTGTTTGGGAAAGGTTTGGAGAATGGTGGTTGTATTCAGATTTTATTATTTTTATTTAATGACAAGGGATGTTTCTTTTAGGAACGACAATTGTGCTTTGAAGCCTAGTTCTATATTAACTCTTTCTCACAGAAATTATTTGAAATTAATAACTCTTGATAATTTAGGTTAAGACAGAGAAATTTTTAGATGAATTTTGAACACCGTCATAGTTCAGGTGTTTGGCACATACAAGCTGGTAGAATAATACTTCTCAGATATTAAGAAAGTCCAGATTTGTCAGACACTGTAATGCACATTTACACTTTATCAATAATGCTAACTCTAATTCTTCACTTTTTTAGTATGTGCCTCCAGCCTAATTCATGTGCACCTGGAATAACAACAAAAAAAGAGCTGTAGTGTTGAATCTACCTTGATGCTATGTTCACAATGAGTTCTATAATAGCACCAATTCATTTTGCAGCAAATTCTTCTGAAGTTATCAGGGTGGGTTTTTACCCATCAATATTTCTGAAATTCAAATGACAGTGCCAGCTAATCCAGGTCATTCTGTGGCACATGTAAATATTATGCAAGTTTGTCAACTCCACTAGTATCTCACCTTCAACAGGTATTCTCCCCTCCCTTCTGTTCCAGGTGAAGGCTTACTGTCAATACAATCTCTGTCATAAGAGCATTCTCTGCTTGCACCACTGCGCGTTAGACTACTTATTTTACTGAGGCTTGTTTACCTCTGGGTATAAAATTCTTTTGGGTGTGATCACAAATTTCATGTATACATACTTTGAATGTTCTTCTGATGGTGCCTTATTTGCTAATGTGACGTTCCAGAGGAATGGTTATTGTTTTCATACATTGTGGACACATATCACACGTAATCATGAGTTTGTTTCAAGTTGACTTTTAACCTGCCTATTGAGCTCCTACATCAAGCAGTTCTTTTTATTTTGGGCTCCTTAAATACTTGAAATCCATTGAATACACAAAAAAATAGCAAAATTTAGTTAGCATGCATGCACAAGTTTTGTTTCTTTCTTTTTTTTTTTTAATTAAGTACTCAGACTTACTTCAAAAGTAGCACAAATATGCAAGTCAACTTTATGATTAATAGCTTCAGACTCAAATGCTTTTATTTTTGGTCTTCATGGAGAATCTACTATTTCCACTGAGATTTTTTTCAACAACTTTAGCTGTATTTAAAGTTAATGAGCTTTTTCAATTAAAGCTTCAGATATTTAGCCCTTGGATAACATTTAGATGAACCAGGGTGTATCTAATTATGTTGGGTGAATTCTTAAGAGGCTCTGCATATGATTCATTCATAACAAGCACATTTTATGTTGTGGGCACATACTGGACCTCAATCTAGACTGAATGCAAATCACATTGTGTGGAAACAGCATTACCAATAGGTCTGAGAGTTTGAGGAATGACTACACTAGCAAATACCCTTGAGAGTGTACAACATCAACCTTTCTGAGTGGCAGAGACTGCTGCTCAGGGGCAAAACTAAACAAAGAGAAGGCTGGGTAAAGATTTAAGAATATTGTCTAAACTGGGCAAAACATGTCAGAACAGAATACTGAAATCTTACTGCTTGCTTATAGAAACTAGCAGTGAAACTAATAAAGGAATTAAACTAAAATTCCCACTACTTTAACATGATAAAAACGGGGATGCGGGGGAAACTGTACGGTTTTCAAATTGTGTACTTTGGTCCAGATGTACGTGGGGAGGAAATTCCCTGGGAGCTGATGTCTTTGACTTTCCTGTGAGAGTCCTTTGTTTATAATCACTGTACCAGACTCCTGGGTGTAGAAGTCACTGCACAAGATAGTCTGACTAGTCTAGAAAAACTGGCATATCAGATTAAATTTTTGACTTCATTCAGGGCAGACATTTAAATCTATGTTGTGTATGTCTTTTACAACATTGAGGACATCACTTATAGGGTCCCATTCTTTGCATTCACCACTTGCAAAACAAGTGTGGCCTTACATCTCTATATAAAGCAGAAATTGTGAGGGTATCTGCTGAAGGAAAGAGCTTGCCACAAGGAATCTGTGAGATAAATACCTATCTAAGCAAATAACGAATAGTATTAAACTATGAATTTTATCACCGTACTGGGATTTTAAGAATTTTAAACCTGGGGAACTGCTGAGCAACAGCCCAGGTATTCAGCTCCCTAAAGATATAAAGCAGAAAGGCTTTGGAAGGTAAAATCTGAGTTCAGGTTTTAATTACTTCCTAGTGCAGGCCTATCCAATCGTATGGTGTAGAAAAGCCCGCAAATAACAACTTTAAAAAACCCTAACTCTCTTCTGTAATTCTGTGTTTTAAATTCACAAATACAGATGTCTCACTACCTTTATGTTTTCCTGATTTTTCACATGCATGGTTTTCTCAGTTTTGTTCTGTGTCTGTTTGTAGGTTAGTTAGAGGTTGGTTAGACAGACAGCACACTCAAGGTAGTCTTTGACTTCACTTGGCTGGGCAAACTTGTTGATGGGGCAGCCTCTCTGTACCGAAAGAGAAATGAGTTGCAGTTGCTTATCCTCCAGACAGAAAAGTCAATGGAGACACAATATCTTCTGTCTTTATAAAATTTTCTGAATCTGACCACTGCCTGCAAAACTGGTAGATGTGACGGCTAAGACAGACCAAGAAACAGAACAATGTGATTATGCAATGTGATTCCCCAAGCACTCCTGATATAAAGAATGTAAAGGCAGGGAAACAACTTCAGTGGCCATAACTGAGATCTGACTGAAAGAACTGCAACAAAGTACATGGTCCCATTTCAATCCTCCATCCAATCCTGCTCAAGAAAAACGCTAAAGACAAACTGCACTAGGGTGCAGTTCTGAAGTCAGGATTTCTACTGTAGCTTTCTGATACTACTGCAGTGAATGATTAAAAAAGTTTCTCTCTTTGTGACTGAAGTCTCAGTCTAAACCACAATAAAGATGACAGCTGTTTCTTCAAGATTATTCTGGTAATATATCTGATCCAAGAGAAAATGCCACTTTTCCCCCAGCAAATGTAGCATTAAAGGGGAAATGTAGCAAAATTCCAACCAGAACTTGCCAAAACTGTGAACCTAAAGCTATATGCCCTGGACAGAAAAATATCCACCATGTTCTCAGCACTGAAGCATAAAATGGATGTTTTCTTTCTATCCAAATTTCCTGTGGGTTTTGTTTCGGTTTCGTTTTTTTACTAACAACAAAGTAGCAGAAACCCTATAGAGGACAAAACCCCCACAATTTCATATCATCTCCATTTTGAGAATTTTCTTTACAGAGCATAATCCAAATCCAACATCACACTTCTGCTTTTTATCTTTAGAATAACAGTGTCCATGTCATTATAGCTGACTTTTCACTGCTAGGTAACTAAGCCATTTTTCCCTTGGCAGACATGGCCACCAGAGAGTCATCATCAGGGAGAGCCCCAATGCACAGGTGATGTATGTGTTGGGCAAACTCCCATCGTGGCCAGTTAACCAAGGTGCAGCACTTAAGTGCACCCTGGGTGCTAGACTGGGCTTAGGTGTTGTGAGGAAATTCCTCACACAAACTACTTTTGAAAAGCCACAGCCTTCATTTGTATGTTTAGTCATAATCACTGATTTGGCTTTTTGAAATGCTTCTTGTGACTTGATTGCTTTTAGTAGCTACTTGGCTTTAACTGCACAGGAAGCAAAAATAGATTAAAACAGCAAGCACAGTTGGAGCTACAACAAATTGAGAAAGGTACTTTAAGAACTTACCAAGATACCTTTGTCGTTGGTTTTTGGGCTTCTATCCCAATGACTTCAGCTTGAAAGCATTAAAATTAGTTCCTTATACATGCTTTGCAGGTGATGGGGGTTTTTTGAGCTTTAATTTGCTGTTTGATTTGCCCCAGGATTTTCAGGTGTTGCATGAGGGAGTAAAGAACAGAAAGTACCTCAGTTCTTGGTTGTCAGCCATTGGATGATGGCCACAACATTATTAAACCATCCAAGCATGCTGGGTCTCAACCACAAAATTTAATTTTCCCTACTGCAGGGACTAATCAACTACCAGAGGCACTAAGTCCTGAGGAAACTGGTTTTATCTGTATTATTTTCTTTCAAAGACTGAAGCACAGTTAATTTTACAGTTTTGTCTATCCTCAGGCTTACAAACAATGACAGAAACGCAGCTTGATGAGAAACAGATAAAACTGGAATTTACGCTTACGCTATGACATAAATTAAAGAAAGATGAAAGGTTTAAATAATTAACAGCACCTCTATAAGTCAGATAGAAAGACCAAAGATTCCCTTAGCTGAAGGGAAAAAGAGATTGAAAGGGGAATAAAGCACACTAAATGCTATCAGCAGCTACTTCTTGCTTTGTGTGAAACTGAAAAGGAAAGTTGGTTCTTAATGCAATTTCTTGTTTCTGCAAAACCGCCTCTGCTGACAAACTAAATTCACATTTCTGAGTCTTCAGAAGGCATTTAGAAGGACACACACATTTGTATGTCAAATTTAGTATTCCAAAGAACTATTTGTCATGAATTCACTGCATAATAATCCCTTAGCTTCTTCAGTAGTTGCTAAAATATTGGTTTTTTTCAGGAACTCCGTGTATATGTTCTCCACCCCAGAAATGTAACTAGACAGTTGAACCATTTATGTTTCATTTTCTGAGAAGTACAGGGTTTCACGCTAAGAAGACAAACCTGTGAGGGAAGTAAAGAGAGTAAGGAAAGCAAAGAAATACAGCAGCTCAGCACCACCTCAATATTCATCTATATTGTTTTTAATCATAGAAACTGTTTCTTGGAGTTCTTCCAAGAAAGGGGAGCAAGGGGAAAACTCCAATGAAATAATGATACCTTAAAATCTACCAATATTGGAGATAAAGGCTGTATTATGCACATGTTAAATTTATCAGAAAAAGATGGTTGCAAGAAGCAGTTCACATGACTAAGACAGAATTCTTTCAAAATGACAGTTGTTCAGGCTTTATAGGAAACATTAGCTTAAAAGAAATTTGAAAATAGAAGAAAGTTCTAGCCAAAGAAAACAATTATAAATATTCTTAATTGCCTGGAAATAATTTGTCATACAAAATTGGACTGAAATACATTTATACAAAAGCTTCAGATGTGTTGATGTTGTAATACCTTTTAGAAGCCCAGCATATTTTTGCACAGCGAGTTCCAATAACACATTACAGAAAAGGATATGACTTTCGCTTTTATCTTCTGCCTCCTTTCCTCACTCCATTCTCTCCTTTACTTTTTTCACTTCACTTTTCTCCTTTCTTTTCTTCTTTTTCATTTTGCAGGGCAGGGGGGAGCATAAAATAACTGGAAGACTCAGTAACTGCTACTCAGTGTATTTTATTATTTCAGGAATTCATTCCAAGCTGGGCTGCAATTACATTTAAAACTTGAGAATAATGGGCTATTGACATGTATATAGTTTTAGAAATATAAGGCCTCATTTTCTCAGCTGGAATTTCCCTACAATGTGCATTTGCATTACATTAGAGGTGCTCTTTCTAAAAAGAGCATAGCCTGCATTCAGACATTTTGACATTATCTGGGTCAGAGGCAACATTTAAAAGCAATAGCCCTACATCTACTGTGAATCTCTTACAAGCACACACAATGCATTAGTGAAAATGAGGGGAAAACTGAGAGGTTCTCCATATTAAGCCATAGTTTATGACATACCTGCCTGTACCAGACATTAATCTGCAGGAGATAGATTGTCATGGTCATGGTCCCCTGCTCCACTCCAATTGCATATACATTACCTAAATTGAAATCTGTACTTCTTCACACCATGTGTAGTTTGATGTGGCCAGAAATGGTAGAATGCATAAACTAGTGGTTTTCATGGTGCATAAAATCATCTCCATTTTCCATGTATTTACCTACACATATAGCAGCTGCAAGTTTTTCCTTCTGGTTTAACAATGAGGATGTTATTCTCTCTCAGCTTAGTTGGCGTCCAGCTAGCTTGTCAGGCTCAAAATTGCATGGCACTGATTAAGCATGTAAGCAACTCAGTACCTTTCTTGTTCCCAGAAGTACATAAGACATAAGGAAAAAGGAATGCAGAAGTTTTTCACCTGTTATAATTGTTTCATAAAGCCCTGTACAATGTATTCTTTGTCATCTTCGAAGAATGGGTCATTTATGATGGTAATGCTTACACAAGTGTGTTTTATGAATAGAAAGATCTGCGTAATTGGTGTGGTATTACAAGTGAAAACCCACGGAGGTTGCACAAGATATATTTAACTTTCTAATTCACCACTTACAAGATTTCCAGATATCAGATGTTTAATTTGTCCTTCATTGACATATTCCATTCTAATGAAAAGGGCTCCAGATTAGTACCATCACACTGTAATTACTGAGATATTAAAGCCAGTGTAAAGTATGGGTTTTTCTTGCTTCCTCTTTTCATGTCTCATTTCTAACACTTACCCCCACTCCCAATTTCTATCGTCATCACAAATTTCCTTTCTTTCAAATTCTCCTATTTTAATTTTCTTCTTCTCCTTCTTTCTCAAAAACCTGACATTACCTTTGCTGCTCCCTTGGCACTCGACTATTTCTAACCGTGGCCGATCCCTCATATACAATACATCTCTCCTAGCACTTTTTCTGCTGTCTTCAGTTGTGTCTTTCAAAGCCTTTCTTCTCTTCCTGTTTTCCTGTTCAATCTAGTGTATCCCTTTTTAACCAGACAATCACATTTTCCAGTCCCTTTACCTCTTTCTCTCCCTTTCCTTTTAACTGAACCCTGGATCTGCTTTGATAAGCAAGCCCTTCTTGATGGCCTATTCCCACCTCTCCTTCTCCACCTAGCAGAAAGATATTTCTCTCGCATTCCAGTGCTTGAATTTCCAGCTCTAGCATCTCTAGACCAATGAAGAAAATAACCACCACAGAAAAAGTTTCTTAATAGAACCACAAAAATGTGTTCAATAACAAATGACTGTCCCTTGACTCTTGGAAAAAGAAAATCCTAAAATCAGCAGACTTACAGAGAACCTCTTAAGGTCCTGTAAGGAGGATGTGCCAGAAGACTGAAGCTTGTCCTTCTACCAGTTAGGTAAGGAGGGTAGGTAGGACCTGCAAAAAGGGAATTTGGGATGTCCTTTTCCCTGCCTAAGTGTCAGAAACTATAATTTTTCTTCCGAAGTTTGACCACCTCTCCCTGGCTTTGAATCAAACCTAGACAAAGGTATGTGCTTTTCTTCTGAGGGAAGGATGTTACCTTCTAGTGCAGTAAAGAGGGAAGAGTTGCTTACATACAACTTTAGGTTCACTGCTCCACCAACACATGAGAGTGTATGAGAGTTTTCTTCGCACAAGGCAGAGCAACTCTCACAGGTCTCTCTCTCCTAAGGGAAGGTGGAGTTGGAAAGTGGGAATGGATGGACTGGTATTCTGTTTTGGTTTTGGGTTTTTTTCTACAGCAAGTAGGCATTTTCTGTTCTTTTTCCAAATACAGTCTAGCTAGCTGTCAACTGGTGTGGCTGTAAACAAGCATTCCTACCTAATATATTTGACTCCTGCACTGTACCCCATTAGACAAGATAAAGTGGTTTCACTTCACCATAAAACACTCAAGCTGCTAAGTAGCTCCAGAAAGCAAACTGACTTTTTTAAGTCCCTTTTTCTGACAGGTGAAGTTAACACCTGGTGCCCCACCCAGGCATGGGAGAAAATACAATTTCTACATGATTCTGTTAGCAATACTACTCACCCCAATGCCATTGTGATGGAAATTCATCCCTTTAAGAAAGTTATTGACATTTTAAAAATGATTTTACAGTTTTAGCACATGGTAATGAGTGTTCTAAATAGCAAACGTGGGTTAAAATAGTATTGTGAGAGACAAAAAGAGGTGAATAAGGAAAAATACAAGGAATTGTGTGTTAGAGTCTAAAAAGCGGCAGGGAATGAAACAGGAAGGGACAGAGGGGAGATTAAGCAGAGTCTGGTTTTAGGAATTTAATTGTTTTATCATTTTAGTAAAATTCTTTGTTCAGAACAAAAAGGAAAAGGAAGTATTTTATTGTTTTTAAGACTTTCAAAATTAAAATGAAATAGAAAGGTCTGTTCATAAAAGTGTATATAACTACAAAGGTATTCTGACATTCCTGGGATGAGGAGACATTCTAAACATACAATCAGGTTTTAATTTGCTGAGAAGCAGCAATAGCAGATGACTCTGGCAGCTGTATAGGAAGTAAATGGATATTTCAATAGTTTTGTAGAGTAAGCAGTTTTGCTTAATCAACCAACAAGATTATTTTAGAAATTAATGTGAACTAACAAAACAGAACATGAATTCTTTGTCACATGTAGTATACGATGTGGCAAACAAGTCCTGATTAGGATTCAACAAAGATCTGTGAGGATGACAAAGTGGCCATGCTGAGAACCAAGAAGAACAATACAGTGGTCATTCTGAGAATCAAGTATGACACTGCAGTGTTCCATTTAGGGAGGACACAAATTATGCAGGCATTAAAAACTAGGATGAAGTAGTCTGCTGACTACTTTGAGCCTGAATCAGTGCTCCAGGAACTCTGGGTATCTTTTCTTCATGTAATTTTCTGGCAGGAACAGGTCTTATTCCATTTAGCATATGACCAATTATTCCTTTGTCATTGATAAATTATTTCTTATGATAAGCATTTTTCCAAGTCTCTTCTACTCTAAGATTTTGCAGAAATTTTACTGGCAATTTGGACCTCAGGACTTAAGCTGGCTTGGCTTTATTTTCCCTTCTCCCTTGACCCTTCACTGCCTTATCTCACAGTCACTGGGGCATTATCTATTGAATAATCAATTACTGTTTCTTTTAAAAATAAAAGATATTTCCTATATGTGGAGATCAAAATTATATTCTGATCCTTTTTTATGCAGGTTTCTAACTTAAAACTCCTGGCAACATGCTTTAGGGCATTGTAAATCAAAAATGCAAATGTCACAGTAGGTAGAATTTAGGTAGAGATATTCTGGCTATAATTAAGTGCTACTAGCACTAATACTTGAGTCTGGTTACATGACAATTTGAAAATAGAAATTTCCACTTCTCCAAATGCAAATACTGTTTATGCAGAAATAAGTTTTCTAATTTTTGACAAAACCATTTGTTATAGGAAGACATGACTAAACAAAACAAACCCCAAAGAACTGTTCCACAAGAATGTGCCTGTCTCAGTGAAACTGCAAACACAGGATAGTGTGTGTTCTTGAAATAGGGAAGAGTAACTCAAATATTCTCAATGAAAAATAAGAGTTGGATGGGCTGGTCATTTACCTGATAAAGGGAGATGTGGGAATTAAAATCATGTCCACCTCCTAAACAGCTCAGCTGCATGTCTGGATCACAACTAGTGGACAGTTTCCAAATCAGTTCTATGGGGATGTAGATCTGTAAAATGGTGAGGGGATCAGCAGATAAATTTAGTTTCTGGGAAATAGTCAAGGGAGTTGGTTTATTCTTTTCTATGATAATATTTCAAAGATACTGCTGATTGAGTTATTAAAATTGTGTGTCATTTTAGCAGTCTGAAAATATACATATATTAACATGGAAAAATTAACAACTCCCAACACTCCAATATTCGTTCATGTTGAAATAACTGACAGACTTCCAATATGCATGAACTTTATTCTAACATTTTGCCAAACAATTCTTTATCAAAATTAATATGAAAATCACATTCTGCCGCATTGGTATTAACTGTAACCACAAAATGGAAGTACTAATACTTTCTTAAGGTAATGTCCTAACAATTTTATCTAGATGGGATAATTCATTAGCATTATAGATACCACACAATCTTGTAAGCTCTGTAATCAATTTGAAAAACTTTGACAATGATTTCCAAGCCCTGGCTAAACAACTTTTTGCATTACAACAGTCACCAGCATTCTTCTAAGGGTTTATAGTAGAGTAAAATATTTTCATACTCTTCAGCTGAGGAAGAGCAAGCCTTCCTACAAAATGTAACCCTGCAAGGCCTTTGTGTCAGGAGTCAAAGGCCTACTCTGTTCTTCATGCCTTGTCTTTCTCCAGGACTTCATGGTTCCCATCTAAGACAACCTAAAAATGACCTGCCAAGAAAGAATCAAGCAAACTTTTGAAGCTACACATAGAGATACACATACCTACATATCTATATCTATGTATCTGTATCTACATATCTGTATCCATACACATGTATATATGTGCACACACACACATACATGGAGTGAGGAGTACAACTTGGACTTTGGAAAATATCCTATAGCTTTTAGTTTTTGTACATGATTCCACAGCAATAGCCACTCCTGCAACTGCAAAGAGTTACAATTACAGGTTAAAGTCTAGTGCAGGTAAGAGTCACACTGTGAAGTCACACTTGTAAAACTTCCCATGCAAATAGCTGTGAAATCATCTCTGATCACCTTTTCTCTACTTTACAATGGGTTGCAATGAAAAGGCACTTTATGCCACATTACTTATATGCTATTTCTCATACAAAACTCCAAAAATCCTTGATTCTTATAAATATTCTCCAAATAGGGAGTAGAAAACTCTGAACCGTAGTAAAAGAATGATTAGCACTGGTAGCCTTATCAGCTGAAATTATTCCTCAGTGGTGGCTTGCCAGTAGTAACTGCTAAGATTTTAAAAAGCAAAATGTGAAACTTATTTTACTGATGTGATTGAATAATTAGATAAGTGCAAAAATCTGTCAGTGCAAGAGTGTGTGGCAAATAAGTACTCAGACATGTTCACCTAAAATACCTGTTTCAAGAAACACTGAATTATCTTAAACTCCTGCTAGTGCAAGGTGATTTGATTCCCACTCATCTGTACCAACACCAATTAATCACTGTAACAACAAAAAGGTCACAAGCAGGAATCTTCAATTGCCACAAAATGCATCTCAATGCACTTTTATAAAGAAGTCAGATTTAGACCCAAACCAAAGCACAGACAACATCTCAGCCACTCTACACAGTCATAAGATGAATCTTTATACTTGCAAGTGTTGGGAAGACATGTTAAATGAGACTACACGTGAAGCATCAAAGACTATCATTGCACAGTTAACATGCCATGTCCTAAAACAGTAGAATAATTAGTCTAATACAATAGTTTAGGTAAGTTCAGTCTGATGGAATACAAAGTAGATATTCCAGTCTGCTCCATATTCCTGAATTGGTTTCCAACAGCGTACTTCCCTTAGCTGAGAACATTTTAAAATTATATC
The DNA here is from genome assembly GCF_025592945.1 of Manacus candei. NCBI lineage: Eukaryota > Metazoa > Chordata > Aves > Passeriformes > Pipridae > Manacus > Manacus candei. The sequence continues at coordinate 1,485,111 of NW_026138141.1, read as the reverse complement.
TCTAATAGAAAACTTTATCTGCCAGACTTTTGTAAGCACCACACACTAGATCTTCTTTAAATTGCGCTGCAGAAGAGAGATAGAACCAGATGGGTACATGAAAGGAGCCTTATAGTAAAAAAAAAAAAAAAAAAGAAAAGAAAAAAAAAGGATATATAAAGTCCAACACCTTAATTTACAACTCACACATAAAGGACTAACAGCAGAAGGAGTCTTCAGCCAAATGTGATGATTTGGGCCCAGACTATTTCAGCTGAGCATAAAGTTTCAGCTAGTGATTTGGAATGAGAGCTGGAACCAAGCTGGAGCCCCAAGCCTGGAGTAGGCTGGTAAGTTGCAGCAGGAGCTGGATCAGACAGAGGATGCCAGGCTGCAGTCGCAGGAGGTGTCAGAAATAGGTGTGATTCAGGTATGAGTTTATTAAATATAGATTCCTGATTAAGTTTGAGACCAGATTAAGTTTGAGACAGATAAGAAGGATTTTAGATATAAAGCTAAGAGACAATACCATATTAGCCTTATCATGAAGGAGTGAGTCTGTGGAGTTCACTTGCTCTACTAGTGCAAGAATAGGAAATGAAACTGCTATGCTCCATCTGACTTACTGATCTGTCAGGAGCTACGTTAGGATTAGTCTGGTACCTAGAGTGTGTCCATGGTTGGATTCTACAGCCCTCCACTATGCTTCAATGTTAATTTTTTTTTTTTTTTGACTGCAGAGTCTACATGCAGAAAACAAGAAACTGCAGGTCGAACTCTGTCTCTAAGGACTTGCTCACTGGTCTTAAACTCATCCATGCTTACCTTAAACCCCATGCAGATTCAATACAATTTCAAACTTATTCTTTTTATAATAGGAGGAAGTTGAAATTAAAAATTAGCTATATTAGATATGCCTGGCAACCAAATTACCAAAATAACAAAATTCACAACAACTGGTTTTATTACTGGCTTTTGTCCTTGTCTATCTGGGTGCATTTGATATCCTACTAACCCTAACAGTAGGGTATGTAGCTTGGGAAACAGCCATTTAGATGTTACCTATGAACATCTGGAAAACAGAAAAACCACAGAAGCAGCAAGTCATTTGAGCCTCTCTCCATGAGTTCTTGGTAGTTCTGTATCTCATCCTTTAGCATCTATGATGTACCTCAGAAAACTTGCCATCTTTGTGCTTCCTAGAAGACACACCTTTGAGAAAGGCACATGCTATGAGGAGGAACTGTTACAAAGATGCTGAGAGGAGCTGCAGCAGGTGCAGAGAGAAACAGAAACAATCAAGCACCTACCCAAAAGCAATAGGCTATAATATCGACATTGAGGAACAGCTGACAATAGAAAAGTCTGTTTTAGTGTTACCAGTGAATCTGTTCAGCACAGTTTTATTCCAAGTTTTTCAAGTTTTAATGTATTTACCTCTCATATCTACCCTCCAATTTTCCTATTGGCTCCTATTTACTGCATTGTAGATGTTTCCCTCATTGGTCCCTGCTGATCCTGTGTTCCCTCCCTCCTTTCTTGATTGGTTATCACCCCTGTCAGTCCCATGCTCCTCCCTGGTTTCCAGAACCTTCCTCACCCTACCCTATATAAATCTTCACCTGGTTTGAATAAAGTGTGATAGCACAGTGACAACCTGACTTAATCTTTTACTTTGCTTGATCCCAATTTGCTGTCACGGATCCTTTCCAACCCCAAACTGTGACACACCTTTTATTATTTTTTAAAAAAAGCAAAATATTGTGATGTTCCATGAAATTCTGCTTGCATTCAATTCCCATATCCGCAAAGGATAACTATTTCCATAGGCAAGTAAACCTCCCCTTTTAATTAGGACACTGTTTTGTGGAAGGCATAGAAAGTCAAGGTGGGATCGGGGGAAAATTGCCTCAAGCTGTTTTTCTCTGTTGTTCAAACATGCAGGAAACTGGGGTATGCTCCCAGGCAGAGTTTGTTTCAAAAGAAAAACACTGCATTTGCTATCAAAGACTGTGGGATTTGCAACCCTAACCGCATCACCAAAGTCTTACTGAGACCAACAACATGAAAAAAGAAGTATAGATTAGCTAGAGACAGAGAATATCCTTACAGACATGCAATCAGGAAAGTGTGAGCAAAACAGAGGAAACACAAAGCAGACAGAAAGTGAGAGAACAAATCCCACTGAGCAGTATGCAGCTCTTCTCCCTCTACAGAGCTGCAGCAACATAGGATGGGAGGGAGAGGGATAACATAGTAGTGAGTCTGAGTTAACGTGATGCCAACTAAACAAGACAGGTAATTTTATTTCTGAAATAGTTGTAATTTGGGCAGTAAGAGCTGTGGAGTGACTTCATGAAAAGTACCACAGAATAGCTTAGTGCCAAAATCTTAGGCCATACTGAAATTAACAGATGTTGTTACCCTCTGGTGTAATGAAAAATCCTGTTCCAGTCTAGCATCTATGACTTTTTTCTATTCCAGTTGTGGTTTTGGAACAATTATTCAATTGTGTTTGGGCTGGAAATGACTTTTCATTCGACAGCTACACTGCATTTATTGCTACTGTATCTCTACAGCTTTACTACTGCTCTAATTGTGAAGACTTGTTTTTCCATCAGAGCTTTTCCCTGGACTCATCTATTGACTCTCTCATCTGGGCACCTAGATGAGTGTTTCCCTAGTGGACTGGGTTTTCTGAATAAAGAGGAGTTTCTGATCAAGCACTCTGTGTTTATCCTGCCTCTAGTGGGAAGGTGACTAGCACTTCACCCATCCCAGCTCTTTCAGATGGAGCTGGCTACAAACTATAAAACTTTACTATGTAATTTAGTTTTTAGCAATAATTTCAGTTTGGATGAAGTTAATATTTTTCATGAGTTATTAGCTGACTTCAAAAACAATAGCTCCATAATCCCCTCTAGACATAGAAATAGGCTACATGATTGCAGGAGTCATCACAGAGGAGACAAGGTTTTTAACAACTGGCATCTCCTAAGATTTATTTTTTTTTACGTCATTTTCCTTCAGTGAGAATGATCTTGACACTGAGTAATTCGCAGTCAATATCTACTTAGGAATAGTCTTTTTCTATAAGCAAAGTAGCCTGTGAAAGGGGTTAACAGTTATCAGCACAGAATTGTTCCATTGGGGAATGACTGTAAATACTGAGAACTTCTTCCATTTCTTTCCCTGCTGTAGTTACTGTGTGTTTTTTTCAAGTGAGTAGTTTGGCAACCCTGAAACTCTAGCCTTTATTTCTAGTTATAAATCAGAGAATCATCCCCTTGTGTTGAGAGTTGCTATATAAAATCTGATTCTTGCAAGTTTTAAGTGGTCCAGTATACAAAATTTAAGAAATTACAGGACACATAAATTTAGGGGTTTATATTCAAGTCAATGACTTGCTTTTAATATAATGCAGACAGGATACTGAGGTGCCAAGGTTGAGGGTGAAGGTAACAGAACAATAGTAAAAATTACTGCCATTATTTCTTCATCTTCTTTAGCCTGACTGAGACAATAATGCAGAGACATTTAAAGCTAGTGTGATAGAAACACTTTCAAATACCTAATTAAAAGATCATGAATAATTCAGATATAAATAATATTTGTGCACAGATTTGCAAGTGGACTATCAGTGATCCATTGCAGATTTATTAAAGAAGCCACAAAATGTTCCTGTTGCAGAGGCCAACTCTAAGGCCTATCTATAAGAACATTCTCTGTCTCTAACTAATCTATACTTCTATTAACAGAACAATTCTTTGTGAAATTTTCAAATTTCAAAATGAAGAATTACATAAATATAAATGATGGCTCTGTTCTCTTCATTTCACTTTTTTTTTAATTGACTGAAGTTGGCAACACAATCCTGGAACAATCTAAAAACACTCCACTGACTTCTGGAAAATTTGGGGGGTTAATGTAAGAAAAAAGTGATTTCACAAGCACTACACATGCAGCAATCTTATCCAACCAAAATAAAATTCTCGTTGCCTGAGAACAGTGTGGAAACATGGAAACCTTGCTGGAATAATCCATCCACACAAAGAAATGGAAACTTATCTCTTTGTGTCCTTTCTGCAATGTTGGCTGACATACAAGTCGGTATGACCACCATCCTGACCCTAGGGCTGTGGGGTTCACTCAGGGCTCTCCCCACCTCATGCTGGTGGTCCTGGGAAAAATCCTCATGGAACCTGAGCTGTAGCTGGGGGATGGGACTCAAGGCTTTGTTAAGGGCTGTCACCACAGACAGACACCATTGGTTCTGGCTCCACAACCAGGATGGCTGCACCCATAGTTGTGTCCCATAGAGCTCATCTGCCAGAGACTTTGTCCAAAAAGAGTCTGGGATGCACAAGCAGGTCACAGCCCCATGGGCTGACCCTAACCCAGGGCAACCCCTATCCCACAGATCCACAAATGCTTTAATGAGGATTCAGTGAAGGGAGCACAGTTTTATCAGCCAAGCAAGTCTAATCTTCAGTGCTTTGTGATGCCTTACCTGCAAGACAGATGCTAGTCCATCCTCAGCAGTTATTTCTTGTCCCACTGGTATGGTCAGCTGGGTGCCCCCTCAGGCAGAGGGAAATGCCCCCTGCTCCAGGTCCCGGGCTCCCAGTTCAGTGCACTGGAACAGTGCTTTGGAAACAGCAATCCCACAGCCATGGAAGGGATTCCCTTGCTGGAGCTCCAGCAGAGCAGCCAGTCAGTCACCAACAGCACCATCTGGTTCATGGAGCTGAGTGTAGGACCTGGCTAGGATGAAATAACTCCTTGTGGCCCACTACATGCTAGCATTGAGGGTTTCAATCACAAAGTGGTCAGGGTAAAGCCACGTGGAGCCTGGGTCAGCTCTTGAATCTGGCTCTCACTTTGGACAGCTACCTGATGGCGTGCAAGACAGAGAGCACCAGAGCTCTGGGGAAGCCCAGACACCATTTCTTCTGCTTCACAGGAGAAGCCCATAGAGGTGGGCACCAATCACCTTCATCCCTTATCCCACATCCAAAAGTGAGGATGCAGGTGTCGGGGAAGATCATGCTTCTGCTGTGTTGAGAAATGCCACTGACTCGAGCAACGTCCATGCCCAGACCACTGCAAAGGCAGTGTTGTCTGCAGGTATCTGCAGCAGCACTCTGCTACACAATACTCTTTGTCATCGTTTTCTTGGAGTAGATGCACTGCCCAATCCACTGGGTCCAAAGTTTTGTGGCCTCTGAGTTTGTATGAATGCCCAGATGCTCACTTGCCTGCAACCCACCTCAGCCAATTTAATTGCTATGGGTAGGAGCTATGGAGACAGTCACCTTGAGGTAAACTGCCATGGTCTGCAGGGATACAGGGAAATGGGACCGGGCACTGCAATCAGGGTCTTGACACAGTTGAGGTCTCGTGCCGCAATGCCACTTTGTTGAGGGGAAACAGTGACTTAAATAAGGTAGGTCCGAGGGGAGGATCCAGAACTGGGGAGGAGCATGGGACGGGCAGCTCACGGAAGGCAGTGGTTGGGAGATAGGGGAGAGGTGGGTGGAACTCCTGTGTAACTAAGGGAATGGGCCAATGGGAGCTCTCTCTGCACTGCAGCAAACTATAGCCAATCAGGTGCACAGGAGCGGGAAAGCAGGGGAGGATAAGGGAGTAAACAAGTTTTGGAGGGAAAATCTGAGGGAGAAAGGGGAATAATATGAAGGTACATAAGGTTTCATAAAAATTTAACAACAAACCAGGGTACATAAAACTTCCAAAACACGCAACAATAAACTGGGGAAAACTGTCCGTCCAGTGTATGAATTGTCCAGTAGATAAATGTCTATTCAATTCTCATAAATCTTTCTCCACGCCATATATTTTTCCCATTCAGATTCTTCTCCCGCAACAGTAAACCATGGAACCAGGACAGGCAGAGGCTCTTGTGCCCTCTACTCTGTGCTATCATCCTCAGGCTACCTTGACTGCAGGAACATTACCCTGTCACTGACTGCTAGTTGGGATCCAGCAGTGCTCATGTGCCTTTACCCCCAGCTCCCAGTTAATTCTCCCTTATGGTGCCATCCCAGTCTTGCTACTTCCTGACTCAGAAGACTTTCTTTGCCTTTGTTGGATTTAAAAACTCATTCAGTGGAACAAAATAACAAAATTTAGATGATTGTCCCCTCAATATCATTCATTAAATAAGCTATTGGGTTTTGTTCTCTTCCCAAAGGATAACTGTCTTGTCACAAAATGACACTTTCAGATGTCAGTCTTCTCATTAAGATAGAGCTGAAACCTTAGGGAATGAGGTGCCATTTCACTGTAAGTGGTCCATAAAAACTGAGCTCCACAAAAGATGTGGCAGTGTTCTGACATTGTTTTACTCATGCTATAGCCAGTCTTTGGATATGTGAGTGACTGGCAGTCTCTGAGTGCTTAAGTTTCTAACTTCTTTAAAGAATGAGAGATATTTTTAAGCTTGTGGTGGTATCTGTTTCTCTCTGTCAGTAACGTTGTGGGCAACTATTGAGGTCAGAGAGCTTATGCACCCTTTTACCACCACCATGTAAAGTTTAATGGACAGATTTTATCTGGTTTTAGTGTTGCATGGTGACCACAGCACAGCCTAACCTTTGCCCAGGGTGTATGTACCCTCTGAATGTAACACTTCACTGCCTTGGCATGCCACATGGACAGACTGAACCAGTTTTATGTACCTTAGATAGAGGACATTTACAGAACAGTTCTCTGTGAAATTTTGAAATTTCAAAATGAAGAAATGGAAAATTCTTAGGTAGTTTGCAAAAGAATAAAAACTGCAGAATATTTGAGTTGAATATTAATATGGACCTGCTTGTATTTATTGCCCAATAGGTGCATCTCAGCATGTTTCAGTCTTTTTTTCCAGGTAGCATCAATATTCAGTCAAATGAGAACTTAGTGGTTGGCCTCCTTGCATCTTACCATTTCCATGAGGTAAATCTTTAGATGTAGATGAGAGGGATTTTCCTATCTGTTTCCATGAAGTTATATTTTCTTTAACATATCCTCAGCTTCTTTTGTTAATATATCCACTATGGAAGTAATTTTCTTTTCAAAAGTACTAGAGCCAATTCTATATGATGCTTCCTTAGTGGCATGCCTAGAACTGCAAATGTTGTACTACAATCACCTATAAGAAAACTTATATGATATACACATAGCTGGCGGTTTTTGCTGCGTAAACACTAAATTGCAGATGAAATAAGATGGCCAACTGCTGCTGACATACAAAATAGGTAGGAAAATAACATTACAGATCTCAAGATGAAAATCTGACCCAGCTTATAGAATTAATAGCTACCTAGTTATGTGCAGATGGTTAATATTCCTACACTATACATACTCACAAATGATTCCATTTTTTCTACTAAGAAATGCCAGGTGAGAAAGTTTATTAACTGGGCTCCAGTCTCACTGATGTTTAAATTGTGTTCAAGTAGAATTTATCTTCAGAGACAGTTGTGCTGTTTAGTTTTTGTCAAATGAAAAGTGATTGGAATTGATATCAATGTTTTTCTTTGCTACAGAAAACTCAAAAACGGTTCATTCTGGACAGATTTTGAATATGGTACTATTATTTTTTCCCCTCTGACTAGGAAAAAAGCTTCACTAGGAAGTGAGAATTGTTGCAGGATTTTAACAGAGCTGAAGTTTTTGTGATCGATGTATTTATTATAAAGAATAAATTCTCTAATGACCATGCAAATTAACTTTTTTTTTCCAAAATTTTAATTTTATACTGGTGTAGCACACAGACAAGTCTGAAACCTTCCACTTTTTGATCATTATTTTCCAGTTACCTTCATAATAACAGTTTTAAACAGAACTCTTCAGCTGGAAATCTGATTACGCTTTAAGAAAAGTATCAATGCTAAATTTTTTTTCCTACAGTTCATGCTCTTTTAATACAGAAATTTATGGCACTGTCCATTTACATTACATTCTGAGAGCCTGATCCAACTCCTGTGTAATCCTATAAGAATGCCTCCATTAGCTGCACTGGAGTACAAAACTACCACAAAACCAGATCCAAACATCCCTAAGCTTTGAAAAACTTTGGAACTTTTTCCAAACTTTTGACTCAAATCCATCTGTATTTAAACTACAAAGTACCGTCTTGATTTCATCTTAGATTGCAATGTGTATTCTAATTATGCAAAATTTTAGCAAATAAAATTAGGCTAATAATGACATATAAGGAGCTGTTAGTATGCCAAAGAAAATATGGCATTATTTTAATTGGCAACTTATTTTAGAAAACCCATTGATATGTTTTGACATCAATGAGTATTTCACTCCAACTTTTATTGTTTATACTGTTAGTAGCCGTTTTAGGCAGTTTAATTGAAAAAAACCCCAATAGCAGTATACTAGTACTATGACAAAATATCTATGTGAAATCTCTGCTTTTTTTTTTCAGTAACTGTGTTCTTTTGGAACATTCAGGTTCACATTTGTGTACATAAGTAACAACAAGAAATGCTTTTATGGGGTTTATATTTCACTAGCTATGCAGAACCACAGAACTTAAGAAGAAGAGGCATTCCCATTGAGAAGAGTAGACAAAAAAATCTCTGATTTGATTCCTCTGGCTCTCATATCCATTCTTTACACAGAAACTAGCAGCCTGTAGCTCCTGTAGCACTGCTGACTTCCCTATTGCCTTACATCCCTCTGTACCTCAGAACAGACCATGAATGTACATCCGAGCTTTTGTTGCTCCATTCCACTTCATCTTGGATACTTCCTGGAAGCTCATTCAAGGACAGGAGCAGAGTACCTCTTGTTGCACTTATATTTCAGCCTGGTCTATATTGCACATGAAAAGACATGGGGCAGATTCTCTTTGTTTCCTAAACATGGCTGTTGACTTGTCAAAACTACCCATACCAAAACAGGGCCATAGGGCTTGAAAAAGTCCTACATGTTAGGACAGTAGGTAACACAGGTAACACACCACTGCAAATTTCCTGTGGAAGCACTTTCCAAGTTAGAAATCATAACAGATTTTGTTTTGCATACTGTGAGTAACAATGATAGGTGAGAAACTGATTAACCTTTTTCTTAAATCACTGTTTAAATTTAGAGAGAAAAATGCTATTTCTTCTGGTTTTATCCTTTTTTTTTCCTGGAAAATTTAGCCCATATTTAAGACTTAATTTCCCTCCCCCTTGCCAATTCTGCTCAATTTTCTGAGCAGAACCACTTCTTAATTGGTCTGAGTTTGAATTAATTATATCAATATGATCTGTATTTACACACACCAATATCTATCTTTATTACCACAAAATATTTAGTGCATGGAGAGATTACAATTTTGTACTGTCGACAAGATATATAAGCAAATAAAAGCTCTTCAAAATTTCACATACTTTGAGCAGTTTACAAGACAAACGGAGTCTAGCTGTCACGATTTTGAAAATCCTTATTTTTGCCAACAAACACAAAATCTTTGACACAGAGAACAAGCATGTGGAGTGAGTAGGAGTGTTTTTCAGTCTGTTTTTGTTCTCCTTCTCTCTTTAAATGCTAGCAAATGGCCATTAGTTTTGTTTCTAAAACGAACCAGTACATCCTGCTAAAATAGCTCTTTATGGCCATGATTTGACTCATGCATAAGGTTTATATTTCTGAAAGTGAAGGAGTTCCAGCAATTTATGATACTGAATCTATTAAGAAAATAAATGCTGTACAAGTCCCTACTAAGAAAAAAGGTTGGATTGGTTTGTATTTTTGTTTTGTAATCATTCATTGTAGTTTATATTAGCATCCTAAGTAGAGGCCTGTCTCTCAGTTTTATCACCCATCAAAAGTCCTATCTGAATAGCCATTTTAGATACACTGGAATGAAAAATGCCTGTTTGGCATGGTGTCATTGAATAAACATTAAAGGCATTAGCCTTGTCCTATGAACTTGCTACCAACATGAATTGTGCTCTTGCAGGTGTTCCACGTAAAGAAAAATATCTATGGCTGTCCCTGTCATCATTTACAAATTACTGGATCCACAGGAAAAAAGCCTGCTCTTTAGTTAAAGAATGTCATTGCCATCTCCAAAACGTTTAATATGGTGGTTGATTTGAAAACATTGCCATTTTGAATTACTATACATCTACTTTACAACCCAAAGGCAGTTGAAATACTGTGAAAACTCATTTAGAAAACAGCACTTTTTAGAAAATTGGGCAATACATAGAATAATATTGTTGTATTTGTGTGCTTTCTAAAGGAAAGAAATGCATTCATTGTAATGCAAGAATGCAAGAAATTGTCTTCATTGCAATAGTGAAGTTAGAAGGTCAGAAAAAATTGGAGAACTGTTGGGGAAAAATTAAAAGTATTCTGGTTAGAAACACACCGGTAGAACTGGAGAAAATAATTGCCTTGGGAAAATTTTTATTTTAGACAAAATTTCAAAATGCAGAATACCTATCAATCAAAACCTGACTAAATTCATGAATTTTACAATGCATCTTCTTTGCTGCAGAGAGCAGCATACAGATCTGTTAATTGGTGCCCATTACATGCATTCAGACCTATGAGGAATCTTATACAGTGTAGAGGATTTTCAGAGGTCTCCAGGCTCAGGTGACGAAGCAGGGATGGCTTCCCGCTCAAACGGCATCCTGCAACTCAGCGTGGGACTGAAGGGACTGGAATGGGTTCCGAACGGGAGAATATTTCCTCTGTATTTCCACCCTGCGCACATCACGGGGAACTTAGCTCGCCCCCCGAGAGCCGAGAGGGTAACGGCCACATGGCCGTGTCGCAGCCTACGGCCACACCCGCAATTCCTCCCCCCTCCCGGAATGGCTCCAGCCTCGTGGCCATGCCACCCCACCACCACACCCCGACCAAAATGGTGCTGACCGCATGGCAGCCGCCCCCCGCCTCCCCCGCTGCCCCCCACCTCCCCGCCCGCCCACCCCCCTCGCCGCCCCCCAACCCCCCCAGCCACCCCACCACCACCCCACACCCCCGGTGCCCCGGCACCCCCCCAACCCGATTTCAGCCACGATCTAGTGGATGCTCCTTTTCCCCCCGCCCCTCCGCTTCCCCCCCCTTCCCCCATTCCCCCCCTTTCCACCTCCACCCCCCTCTATCCCCCCACCCCCAACGCATCCATGTACTCCTTTCCCCAGTCCCCACGACAATGCCACCTATCCTGCAGCGCCAGTAGCTGGCAATTTAACCCCTTCAGTCCCTTCACCCTATGGATGTACTTGTTCCTCTACACTGGTAAATGGTGTTTGTCCCCCACATACCCCACATATTCCCACCTCACCATCCCCGTATACTGACCAGCATGCTTGCAATTATGGTCCTGGCTTCTCCGGTGCCAGTGCCCAGAGGAGCAGATGGTCTTACATAAAGGAACAAGCGTCAACAGCTGATGATTTGAATTTAGTTAAAGCATTTCCTGTATTTTATTATCCCAATAATCGCCCTATCTGGGAACCTATACCCCTCCCGGTACTGAAGGATACAAAACAAGCCATTACTGATTATGGGTTAAACTCATCTTATGTAATAAGGGTACTGCATTCTCTCTTTGCTGCTTACACGTTCACTCCAAATGACATAAAGGAATTGATAAGTGCTTTTTTCACTAATATGCAAGGAACACTTTTCCTAGACGAATGGCAAACTCGCATTCGCCAGCACACCCAGCGAACCTCAGCAACCACAGGGACACCAGTTTTGGAGTCCTTTAATAGGCTTTTCAGAGTTGGACCTTATATTTCCAATGAGGCCCAAACCAAAATTCCTATGAATGAATTGGACATTTCAAAAAATCTAGCCTTCCAGGCTATTCAAACCATTGCTGAGGCTGCTGAACCTACACCTTCATATACACAAGTACAACAAAAACTAACACAACTATTCATAGACTTTGCAGAAAGCCTAAAGAAAGCCATTGCAAAACAAGTCAAACATCCTGAAGCTCAGGATGCACTATTTTTAAGATTGGTTATAGAACAATCTAATGATGATTGCCAGCAAATACTAAGAACACTTAAAGTCCCCACTCCTATGGACATGGTTAAGGCATGTCATAATGTGGGATCTGGAAATTATAACAAATCCCTCCTGGCCGAAGTCCTGGCGGTGCAAAAGTAGACTACATGCCATCAGGGCAAACAACCTGGACATTTTAAAAAAGATTGCCCTCAACTAAAACCTAGGCCACCTACAGTACCTCCTAGCTTGTGTCCCCGATGCAAAAAGGGATTGCACTGAGCAAATGACTGTAGGTCACTCTTCGACAGAGACGGCAGACCACTCTCACCTAGGCCTACTCCCAAACTAGCGTCGATGTCGGGAAATGGACTGCCGAGCTCCAGGGACAGCGCTACGACACAAAATGTTCCACAAGCCAATCCCATTCACCTGCTCCCCTCGATCTCAGACGGACAACCAGAGCGAGTATCCTTAGGGTGGAGCTGGCATCTCCCCACCAACTCACCATAGAGAATGATAGCTACCAGACCGTCCTACTAAAACCAACAACTGAATTACAGTTACCTGCTGGACAATATATTCTAACAGGAACTGCCGCATCCTCTGATACAGGTTTAACAGTTGTCCCCCAATCAATATCTCTAGACAACCCAAAAGTAGTAGAAGTAACCATCAAAGCTCTGTTTCCACCCATAGAGCTTAACACAAGTACACCGATTGCCAGTCTAACCCACAATGAGGTGGGGAAAAACACTTTGAACTCAATGCCTTTAGTTCAGTGGTCACAGTCGATTTTACTTGACCGCCCTATGCTAACCTGTACTGTGTTGTATCCCAATTCTAACCAGTGTGTTCGAGTTAAGGGTCTTTTGGACACAGGCGCGGACGTCACTATCATTGCAGAGAGCAACTGGCCTAAGGAATGGAACACGACACAGCCCTGCATCAACATCAGAGGGGTAGGAGGAGCGCAGCCACTGCTCCAAAGTGCCTGCACACTATTGATTGAAGGCCCTGAAGGTAAACCAGCCTCTACAAGGCCCTACGTCCTTAATATTTCAATGACCCTTTGGGGAAGGGATATTATGGGGCAATGGGGAATCCACCTAACCACATCAAATTTAGCTTAAAGGCCACTGGTCAGCTGCAGTCTCCTGCCCTCATGTGGCTCTCGGATGAGCCATGCTGGGTATCCCAGTGGCCTCTACAGGGAGAGAAACTGCAGCAAGTAAACTTACTAGTTGATGAACAATTGGAAAAGGGACATTTAGTACCAACAGATAGTCTCTGGAACTTCCCCATCTTCACAATACAAAAATCAAATGGAAAATGGAGGTTACTACAGGACTTAAGAGAACTTAATAAAATCATAGAGCCCATGGGAGCTCTCCAGCCTGGGCTCCCATCAGCCACAATGATACCCTCAGAATGGCCCATCATTATTATAGACATCAAAGACTGTTTCTTTAACATCTCTTTACACCCTAAAGACTCTTGTAGGTTTGCGTTCACAGTACCCTCCATCAATGCAGCAGAACCATCTTGATGCTATTACTGGACCATCCTGCCTCAAGGAATGAGAAACAGCCCCTCTGTGTGCCAGAGAGTCATCGCAGAGGTCTTGTCTCCAATTTGTCGGCAGTTTCCCCAGACCATCCTGTACCACTACATAGACGACATCCTACTGGCTGCTGAATCCAAGGAGCAACTCGCACAACTTCATCGGACTGGGAAAGCTGCTCTGTCAAGACACGCCCTTGAGGTTGCACTGGAAAAAGAACAAATGACAATGCCATGGAAGTACCTAGGATATCACATCAATAACACCACGATTCAACCTCAGATGGTTGCCTTACCCTCCAACATCCACACCTTAAATGACTTACAGTCCTTGCTAGGTTTAATTAATTGGATTAGACCTCTCCTAGGTATAACAACAGACTCTTTAAAACCACTATTCCAACTTCTGAAAGGGGAGGCGGATCTGACATCCACTTGACACCTGATACCAGAAGCCCAAGCAGTGTTACAGGACATAAATCAAAGACTGAGTGCATGTCAGACTAAGCAGAGAGTGTGTGGGTTACCGTGGTGTTAGTAATTTTTAAGGGTATCAAGCAACCCTATGCCGTTCTAGGACAATTACACTTAAAAGGCAAGAAGTTTCTGTTATGGTAATGGGTTTTTCTAAGCTTTCAGTTTTCTAAATCGGTTACAACATACCCTGAAATGCTCTCCAAAATGCAGTCACAAAAGCAGACTGCGATTGTGGGAACTTTTGGGTAGGGGCCCAGAAATCATATATGTTCCTCTGTCTACTGTTCAACTAACCCAGTTATTGATTCATAGTGACGATTTCCAGTTAGCCATTGCTGATTTTAAGGGTCAATTTTCAGTACACTTTCCACCTATCCCTTTTTTACAGCTACTATCTCTCACCCAACCAGAACTAACTACGACGGATTAGTGGGATGGCGGAGACCTCCAGGTCTTAGGCTGCTAGCCCCATTACCTGCGAGGTGAATGCCCTTCCCCCCCGCCCCAGCATGTGGCCAGCGACCCCGCAAGGAGCCCACACAAACCACCAGGGAGGGATGGACGAAAGAGAAAGTTTATTGTGGGGAAGGGGTTTATAAAGCTTTTAGGAGGGTCAAAAGGGGGCCAATCACAAGTTCAGGGGCACAGAAAAAAACAATCAGGCAAGGGGTCAACAGCCAACAGGAAGGGGTTAACAAGGACCAATAAGAAACACCTCAGAACACTTTCCCAGGACACCTTGTATGGGAGACAAGTCCCTCACAGAGGGTGTCAGGAAGAAGAAACAGTAACCTTGCAGAAAATACAAAAAGCCATTTTGAAACCTGTTTAAACCACATTAAAAACTTGTTTCTATAACATTTGAGCTGTTTTCTTCTTTTTCTTCACTAGTTCATCTCTGACAGGACTTCTTCCATCCTGCATATGGCAAATCCCTTGCCACAACTAACAAATAATTATTCACCTTTCCCACTAACGAATGCTAGAACTGTTTTTACAGACGGATCTGGTAGGACGTCTAACACAGTAGTCACCTGGCAAAAGGCAGGGAAGTGGGTATTTGACATGCACAAGGTAAGAGGTTCCTCTCAGATAGCGGAGCTCTCTGCAGTAATACACGCATTTCAACTGTTTCCAGAGCCTTTGAATATTGTTTCTGATTCAGCTTATGTGGTTGGTGTGGTCCGACGAATTGAAAACTCTTACATAAAGGACCTGTCCCAATTACAATTACCTCACATGTTCAAGACACTATGGTATGAAATTAGTCAGAGCAGACACAAATTCCATATAATCCACATCCGCTCTCACACTTCCCTTCCAGGGCCCATTGCAGAAGAAAACCGTGTTGCAGACGAAATAGCTGACACAGGACACCTGGCACAAACTGCAGTGGTCCCAAATAATTTTGAAAAGCAAAACTGTCTCACAGCTTCTTTCATCAAAACATAAAATCCCTCACAAAAACATTCAACCTCACACTCTCTGAAGCTAGAACCATCCTCTCTGCATGCCCAAATTGCCAAAGACTTACTCCCCTACCATCAGAGGGAGTAAATCCTCGTGGAATTAATCCACTGGACATCTGGCAGTCAGATATAACGCATTATGCACCTTTTGGAAAATTAAAGTACATTCGTGTGTCTATCGACACATGTTCTGGTGTTATTGCAGCAACAGCTCAATCAGGAGAAAAGGCTCGAGATGTCAAAAAACACTTCATGTCTGCCATATCAATTCTCGGCATCCCCAAAACTGTGAAAACCGACAATGGCCCGGCCTACACCTCTCAATCATTAAAAGAATTTTTTAATATGTGGGGAATTACACATGTCACAGGTATCCCCCATTCCCCGACTAGCCAAGCTATAGTAGAACGTGCCCACCATATGCTAAAAAACATGTTAACCAAACAACAAAACACAACCATCGGGCTCACACCCCAAGAGAAGTTAAATAAAGCCTTGTACATCATCAACTTCCTAAATAGGTTAGAACAGGACACCTCACCCATGGAAAGACACTTCAATTCACACCAGAATCAAGTCCAAACTGATGCAAAAGTTATTTATAGAAATGTAATAACAGGTGAATGGGTTGACCCTGTTCCTCTTATCACCTGGGGAAGGGGGCATGCTCGTGTTTCCACAGGTTCCGGTCCGAAGCGGGTTCCATCTCGTCTAGTGAAATTGCACCACAGCGACCAAGTACCATCATGATCTACATTATTTTTTCCGTCTTAAGCCATCTTGCCGTCTCATCAAAGCCGTTTCCTCCCACAAATCCTCCACTGCCAGATTGGGTAGTTGCAGACCCTGGAAACATGTGGACTTCCTTAGCTAAGTCTTTAGACGTTGATTCCTTGTGCCTGTCTCAGACCCTTCTAACCTGTTAAAAACATGTTTAGTTGCAGTTTCCTGGTCCCCTCAAAAATGGACAGGATTTAAAAATCAGTATTCCCCTCTGTGCAATGATCCGGAAAAAATTGGAAACCAAATTGTGTCCTGCTTCCCACAACCCCCAAAACCTGAGTCAGATCCACTATACCTAGATGACCACACTGAAGAGTTACAAATTTTGGGTACCCTCCCCTCATCCCACTGTTTTTATTTCAATACGAAAACAGAGGGAAGAGGTGAAAATCAGTTTAATGTAACAGCCAGTGGAGCATATTCCAACTTTGAATTCTGGTGCAAAGAAAAAATTGAGAACCCCCCACTACCCTTTGCCCTCCCCAAGGGGGTGTTCCTCATCTGTGGACTTCGGGTGTGGAAAGTAATCCCTAAAGGAGCGGTAGGGGGACCTTGCACATTAGGCCAGATATCACTCTATAATCTCACAAAGATAATTCATTCATTAGCCATTAGCCCCCTTAAAACAATCATGAAATGGGACATCACCTCCTACTCAAAAAAACTGGATTCACCTGCAGTCCAGCGATTTAAAAGAAGCAAAAAACCATCCACAAACACAGCCCCTCAACAACTCCCTCACCCCCTGGTTAAGCAACATCCCCTTTTCAAATCTCAGAATTTACAACAATTCACTGAAAATTGCGATTCTGACCTCCACTTTTGGTCCCACAGTAAGAATCTCTGGGGAGGCATAATAATTCCAGCCATTGGCACAACACATGCCTTAGATCTGCTCACGAAAATGGGATGTTGGTTAGCCAAGGAGGCAAATGCGATGAGTGCAGCACTAGAGGACCTACTACTAGATTCCCAGCAGATTAAAAAAACCACCTTACAGAATAGAGCAGCCATTGATTTCCTACTGCTAGTTAATGGACATGGCTGCAATGAATTTGAGGGGCTATGCTGCTTAAATTTCTTCAACCACTCTCAATCTGTTCATTCCCATATAAATGAACTCTGTTTCCTCATACAACAAATCCTAAGGTCTGACGAGGTTAGTTGGGATGACATGTTTAGCTGGCTCTCCTTGAAGGGACTCTCACAGCCCCTGAAGAAATTTCTGTTATTTCTACTCTTAGGCTTGCTCGTACTAGCAATCCTTCTCTGTGTTCTTCTGTGCATAGCCAAATGTTTCCAGGGTCTTGTAATACACAATGCTGTGCAAGTTTACGTTTCATTAATAAATAAAAACTGAGGAATTGTGGGAGAACCACAGGATTATGAAAGCTGGAAAGAACAGCTTTAGAAGCAGACTCACCGCAGCGGCGGCTTCCCAGGATCAATCAAAGCAGAGAAAACAACTCCTTGTGTTTTTATTGTAACAGTTTTTCCCTGAGTTATGTATTTTCCCTGGTCCACGTGGCCCCCCCACTCGCAGCCATGCTGTCTCCCCTCCCCTCAATCGCAGATTTTGCTGTGCCCGCCTCTCCCCAAATCCTCCTTGGCTACTGGACACAATCATCCCGTATCTCCCATTGGTCAGTGGGCTCTCAAGCCACTCCCCTTCCCCTGTACCTCGACCCAATCACAGCTCTCCTTTCTGCCCTCCCCCCCAACCCGTATAAACCGTGTGGTTTTTAAGAATAACCCCTCTTTCTGCCACAGGACACACCGAGAGGTTTGGTTTTTCTCTCCCCTGCACAAGGGGACAGCGAGACCGAACCCCGCTCCGGGAAGATCAGCAGAGAGCAGCATACAGATCCGTTATATTTAGACTAGTATTCGTAGTTTGAGGGGTTTATCCAAACCAAACAGCTAAACTTGAGGAGTTTCACTTCTCAGTAAGGACAGGTGGTTACTTCTGATACTCAGTCGATCAGAGTTGCTGTCCCAGAACTGATATGAGTGACACTTTTTCTTCTTTTCTCATCCATAAAACTAGGACCATTACTCCTTCATAAAAAATCTGATTTACTGATGAAATGTACTTTGTAAGTTTGTTCTCCTTCTTCATTAAAAACACCAAAATTGAAAACCTCCAAGACTCTGAGGGAAGACTGGAACCTTATCTGAAATACTGGTTTCTGACTCAGCTGTAATTTATAAATTATAATTAACACTTAGCAAAATAAGTACATAGTGCAGTGTATGTTTTGGGTTTTTTGTCTTTGAGGTAGGCAATTCTTTCTCCCAAATAAGAAAAAAGGATGGGTTTAGACCGTTTTTTGTTCTACTCAAATAAAAAAAAAAGGTGTTGAATTGTTGACGTAACAGAGTTTGCAGTTATGTATGTTCTATTTGTGGGCCAAAATACCCCTCTAAAATTTCTAAATAATTTGAAGACTCTGAGAAACAACTGTTCAGATTACAACTAGTGAGAAGAAGAATTAAACAGGAGCTCTCCAGTGAACAACAAAAATGATCTAGGCAGTCAAATCACTGACTAATATGGGTAAAAAAAGTGGGTTAAAGTTGGGGCCTAGGCCTCTTTTTGCTATCAAAATAGTAAACATATGGTCTTAGCATTAATATGTAAGGCAATAAAATATTTCAGCTTTTTTTTTTCTTGTACAGTCAAAAAAGATTTCCCTCTGTAAAGTGGTTGCACTCAAAGCCTACTGATAATTCTAAGTCTCATTAAGCAGCAGGTGGGAGTTAGGCGGTACCTTCGTTTTAAGAACTCTCCACAGAGGCCATCTCTAGAATATGTGTCCTCTGCAACAGTACATTACCTACAAATAATGATACAGTTATTTTTATAATTGCTCCTGATATTCTGTCTTCTGTACATAGAAGTTTTGGGGATTTTTTTTCTCTATTCAGAAAGCAGACAGAAAAAATGCATTCATGGCATAGCTGAAAATACTTATTTACTGTGTCCACAATTTTGGAAAAAGAAGCTGTACAATAAGCTGAAACACACAGTTGTGTTGCCAAAAAATGAGCAAATTTGGATACATGTGGCTTGCAAAGAAAGAAGGAAGATGTGAAGGGAAAACAGAACAGTACAGTATTTAGGGCCAAAAAAATGTGCTCCAAATGATAGAATTGACTTTGGGATAGAGGTCTAGTAGCTAACTTGATAGAATTGTGGCCTGCCTGAGACTTTCTTCAAAAGTTTATAGCACAGAAAGTGTGTTTGAACAGGAACAAATATTTCTCTTCAGGTATCTCCTTTTCACTCCTCTTTCTTGCAACACGTACAAGTAAAAAAATGACAAAAGCCATCCATGTCTGAGAGCAGAATCACCTCCAAATACCAAGGCAAATGTATGCAGTGTTAATGCACATTACCCTTCATGTTTTATTTATGTAGAGTGAAGAGTTATAAAAAACTTTTAATTTCAGTTGTCACCCCAATTAATGCAAAAATCTGCAGTAGTATTATTTTCTTCATTTTGACTTCACCTCTGTTGAAACCACAACTACTATTATGTCTATCTTGGGTTGCAGGGATTCTGGCCTTGCAATTTTTATGTTCTGTTGGGTTCTTTCATTTTGCTACCAGACTTCTCATTTTCTTATATGTGAAAATATCCACTTCTTGTAACAATGTCAAATGTGACAATTACCAGGTGCTGATGTAATGTCACAGGCTCTGAGAAAGAAATACTAAATTTTAATATTAGAAAAGCAACACAAATAACAGTGAGAGGATATACAACTACTAAATCAGAGAGATGGTGCTGCCTAAAGTGTACAGAATCAGGACATTTTCATTGGTCATGAATGTAAGGAAATGTACTATAACATGGAAGTCTACTAATGAGGATAGTCATGAATCTTTTCTTTCATGCCAAAATCAATAGTGAATAAATACTTTTCCACATAGAAGAAATTCCAACCAAAAAAAAAAATACTTTCTGAAAAAATTGTTGAAATGGAAAACGAAACAACTGCGTTGTTCATGGAAATGGACTCATTTTTATGCTATGGAGGAATAGTCCTGTTGCAATTTACCAGAATATAAAGCAAGAAAATCTCGAAAATAAGGCTTTGATTTCATGTATTAAAAATGAGGCAGAAACTAATAATGATCTAATATTGTGTTTTATTGTAGAAATTGGGCCCCATATGCTTGAGGATCCCACCCTGAAGGTGCTAAGTGTTTCTTTACTGAAACTCTACCAACACAGTATGTCCAGAAACGAACACCCTTGTTGCTAGCAAGAAAGGTTTTTTCTTATGCTGAGTTATTTAATATTGTTGTTGTCATATTCAAGATAGCCTGACCTTTCACTGTGTATTTTGTTTGTTATTTTTATGCTTGTAGCCTCGCAGTACTTAGGGCCTATCCAAATAATGTATTATAAATATAAAGATCACAAACTGTAAAAATACACTAAATAAAAGTAGTGTAGTTCAGAGGCTAAGCAACCACAAACATATACACAGTCATATGTTCCACAAGGTGCATTGAATTTCATTATTTGAACAATTCAGATCATCATGAATATGGAAATATAAAATAGAGAGAACATTATTTCCTACAAAGTAAAATGGAAAGGAACAATTAGAGCCCCTACTTTGCCAAACACTAATCTTCAGCTAAAGAGTCAACAAATTAAAAGAAAAAAAGTACTTTTTCAATAAGCAACATGATACAGTATGTGATGTATTTACAGCAGGATGTGAATGTTTGAGGCTATAAGTTTGTAATGGGGAGATCATTTCTCCTTCTCCACTGATATAGTATTTCAAAAAGTGGATTATAATTTTTGGATAGTGTTCAAAATTTAAAAAATTCAAAGACTGATGACATAAGTTCACTTCATCTATGGTTTCATTTAATAGGCCTTGGCTGTATATTTTATATATATTTATAGCTAGAAGCTAGTTCAGTTTATAGAAAATATACCCCATTAGCAGTTTTGTGACTTTATAAATGAGCTATTGTGTTTTTGTTAGACTGTAGGCATGTCTTTGTGTGTATACCTATCTATCTATACACAAATATATATTTTTTTTTCTTAAAACACTCATTGTTTTAAACTTTAATCATGCACAAGAACTACAAAGTGCTTAGAGTTTAAAATGTTTTCCTGAGTGCTGCAGAAATAAAACCAGAGAAGTTATAGCAGTGTTTAGCAGAGATTAAGTGCTTAAAGGTACAATGTTCCATTTTTCTGGTAATCCTTTAAAATATAGCTTATCTTCAAATCAATGTAAATGCTCCTAAAAAAACTTAAAAAATAGGAGGATGTCAGTTCAAGGATAAAATCAAAAACAGAAAGAGATGACTGTTTGATTCCTCTGGACCTCATATCCATCATCTACACAGAGACTACATCATCTACACGAACAGCATGGCGAGAAGTCTGTCACATTTACTTCTCACCACACTTTGGAACAGACATGAATGCATATCACTGCTTTTGTGCTCCCTCCAAATCTCATAGACTCCGAACAACTTCATCTAGGGCACTTCCTGGAAGCTTGTTCAAAGACTTCTGTTCTCATGTTATAGCCTGACTTATGTTCCACGTGAAAAGACATGGGACTTGCACTTGGAACCAACTTCAGTTTGGTTCCTAATGAGAATTGTTTTCCTGTCAAAACTACCCATGCAAATCTAAAGCTAAATCTGTAGGGCTTGAGAAAGTCATAGAATCATAGAATGGTTTGGGTTGAAGTGGATCTTAAATATCATCTAGTTCCAATCCCCCCTGCAGTGGAGAGGGACACCTTCCACTAGACCAGGTTTCTCAGAGGTCCATCCAGCCTGATCTTTGAACACCTTCAGGGATGGAACAGCCACAGCTTCTCTAGGTCACCAATCCCAGTGCCTCACCACCATCACAATAAATATTTTTGTCTTAATATCTAATCTATACTTACTCTGTCTAAGTTTGAAGCCATTCCACCTTGTCCTGTCACTACGTGCCCTTGTAAAAAGTCCATTTCCATCCTTCTTGTAGGTCTCTTCTGTTAGTGGAAGGCCACAATTCAATCACCTTCTCTTTGCCAAGCTGAACAATTCCAACTCTCCTAGCCTTTCCTCACAGGAGAGGTGCTCCTGCCATTTAATCAACTTGATGGCCTTCCTCTACACTCACTCCAACAGGTTGACATTTGTCCTTTGCTCTGAATTGTTCTGAAAAATACACCAAAGATTTTGCTCCTCCAGTTCTCATCCTGCTGTTCATCCACTCAAGAGGTGTGGAGAGTTTGTCTTTTAAGACTGAAGCAAAAAAGTTTTTTGATACCTCAGCCACCTTCTCATCTATTGTTACCAGTTTAGCAAGGTTGTTTATCTGAAGGGGTACACCTTCTTTGACATTCCTTTTCTGGTTAACAGACCTGTAAAATGCTTTTCTGCTATTCACTTGCCAGGTTCGGTTCCAGCATTGTCCTGCCTTTCCTCACCCCATCCCTACCCAACCAAGCTTCACCTCTATATTCTTCCCAGGTTACCTGTCCTAGTTTTCACTGCGTGTGCATTTGCCCATTTCTCTTTACTTCGACCAACAGTTCTCTACTCAGTCATGCCAGTTCTGTGTGTTAAGAAAGCCTCAATGCTCTAACATATGGGGCCAGTCTCATGTGTAATGGTGTCTCACAGAGAACACAATAGATTTATTTATGTTTATTCCCCCTTTTTGAAGGGATCAGAGACTTCCATTCTATTCTTATCCAAACATTTTGGTGTCTTTCTAAAAAGCTCTAGCTACAAGAATCATTATTTTGAGAATTTCAGCTTTTGTGAGAATAAGACAATCTCTCCCCAGGTTGGAAGAGTTGGAGGAAACAGCTTGAAAGCTTAGGTTAGGTATTTTGAAAATAAATTTCATTAATTGAAGGACTGCTCACTCTTACTGAGCAATGAATGCTTGAGTTTGTTGTAGATTTGTAAAGTCTCTTTTGCACCACACTGTGTTCTGTACACTTTTTATCCTGAGGCAGACTGCAAGTTTCCTGGTGAGCCAGAGGAATATTGCCACTTTAAAGCACTCTCCAAACAAGATGCCATTATAAAGATGAGTGACAGATGGGAATATAG
Organism: Manacus candei; assembly: GCF_025592945.1. Taxonomy (NCBI): domain Eukaryota; kingdom Metazoa; phylum Chordata; class Aves; order Passeriformes; family Pipridae; genus Manacus; species Manacus candei. The sequence goes on along the minus strand of NW_026138141.1, from coordinate 1,461,753 downwards.
ACACATCTGTGTCTCAGTTCTTAATTTCCTGAACATTTTGAAAAAGGAGAGTAAGAAGCAGTTGCATATTAAGTAAAAGTTAAAGAGAATAAAATTCACTGTCAGTAAAAATGCAAAAGTGTTTTAATAATATAAACTGAAGAAGTGGAATTATTTTCCTTCAGAATACACAGTCTGTATAACTGGAAAACCAAGACATTGTCAAGACTGTGCTGCTTCTAAACAGCTAGACAGTCCTCAAATTAGTTTCAATGATCTCTTCTGAGAAAAAAACAAAAACAAACAAACAAAAAATAAAATACCATCTGCTTTAAAACACAGTTTGTGCTTCAAAATCACAGTATTTAGAACCTGGGAAGTGAATGATTTTAAAATATAAGGCACACAGAAGTTCTCATACTTGTTGGTTTGGTTTTTTTTTTAACTCTCCCAAGTGTGGCTTTAGCTATTGCCTTTACTCAAAAGAAAAAACAAAACAGAAAGCAAAATCTTTTAGCTGACAGTAGTAGGAATTCCTTAAAGGGTAGAAAACAATAAAGACCCCTAAATTCAGAGCTCTGGCTGGAAAGTGGCACAACTTTTCATCTAATATCTGATGTGGGAACAGCAACTACTAAAGGATTAAAAGTCAAGGTTCTTAGCGAAGAATTTAAGACAAGCTTCGCACCTTCTGCCATGTGCATTTCAAGGTTTTGTGAGTTTACCATCATTAAAAGACATTTTTTCTTTTGGCCTTGTGTTCTTTACTATTTGGGAATTTATTTCCCCTTTGAGGTATCCCAGAGGCAGCCAAGACCTCTTGTAAAGTTTCTTGCAGAACTTACCAGAACCCCACTGTGCAGCCTATACCTGTCTTTCCCTGATTTTTATAACTGATCTTCAGAAAAAGAACAAAAGACATTTCAAGACATTTCACAAAATCATCAGTAGCCAATTGCTTTAGTGTATTTAAGAATGTAAATACTCAGCAGCTAATGTTTCCTGCTGTGCATCTTATCAGACAGCAGTGTACTAAGATCCTGAACTAGTGACATGGCACAGTGAAAATGGAGACTTGACCTGGGGAAACAGCTCTTTTCCCAGGCCCTGGACTAATGGGGGTGGGAGTGTGTAAAAAACAGTTAGCTTGGGGGGTGGAACAAGGGGCATTAAGAAGCTGATGCTCTCAATCTCGAAAAGAAAGCTGCTATAATCAGTATACAGCATTCTCTCAGTCAATCCAAAGCTTTACAGCAGGAAAAAAAAAGCTCAACAAAATCTTTCAGCTCAGTGTATAAATGTAAGAGGATTGTCAAACTGGATAGGCAAGAGTCTATCACACAAAAATTTATTATTCAAATTTAAAGTAAAGCTTTGTTTAGGTTTTAATGAAAGCAAGAGAATTTTAACAAGAGAAGTTCTGTTCTTTCTCTTTTTCTCTCTCTTTCCACATTCAGTTCCTCTGACCCTGCACCTGCTTCCAGTTTTGGCTTCTTGGCAGTGATGCTTAAAGAGACATCAGCTGGCAGCAGTAACCTGTTAAAAGCTCCCCTGCAATGCAGCTTTGCAAATGCCAGCCATTTATTCACTGGTGCATGCCAGCTTAACACAAGGTTTCTTTCCCTCTTGCTTCCCCGCTCTGAGGTTTCAGTTCCACACAACAGTAAGGAGTCTGAGTCATGCCCTAGCTGTTTGAGCATCCATTAAATGTGGTCACTGCTATCTGTTGTTGTCATATTTTGATCCAAAAAGTGTTGCATAGAATTTCAACTATAGCACTGTTTCTTCTTTGCAGACATAGCTGTTGAACCACAAGTTTTGTTTTATTTTAGTTTTGTCCTTTTAAACAGATGGTGGGATAGCTAAGCTGCTAGACCTTGTAGTTATTTTGTTGCCTTTGTATCTTTCCTCTTCTGCTTTTCCAAGTCCATAATGATCCCCTGGAAAAAGAAATATAGAAGAAAATGAAGACAAAGAAGGTGGCAAGTAGCTTAAGTATTCGACATAAGCAGACTCTTTCCATGCTGCCTTAGAGATCACAGTTCAGTTGGATCTCCAGTACCTCACTGTAAATTCAGAGCTATTAACAACATGATATTCATTAGACTGAGTTCAGAATTCTATGTATGGTAGGATAAAAAATTGGCCCCAATAGGACATTTTTGAATTCACTACATGACCAGCAGAGAGTGAGAAAGTGCCACAGATGTGCGACAATTCCACAGTATATTTTCTTTGGAAATCTAAAGCTTATCTTTAATGTGTGTTGTCTGAAAGTTCTTTCTAGGTCATTTGGGGAGATAAGAAATCTGATTTTCATAGTCTGAACTACTGAAGGTTCTCCTTGTACTCCATACTCTTTCTGCAGATGGTTCTAGGTGGGAAAGAGTTGTCTCAGTGCTCTTAGCATGAATAGGTTGACAAATTAAATTTCACTGCAGCAACATTTTTGCATGGAAGAGGAATCAGAAGCTTACGGACCCTTTGATCTCATATTCTCCTTCAGTAAGACCTGAGCCTATTCCAGTTTATCAAAAGATTTGTATTGACTTTCACCAAGTCCTTCTGAAAAGAAGTTTGCAAGAGCAATGTACCCTAACTTTTTGAGTGAATAAAAAGTGTGTTGCAGAATAGTTACAGTAAAACCATGAGGAATAAAAGCAGTGTTGGACAGGAGGCTGGGGAGAAAATAAATAGCTCAGGTAGTTAGCAGCAGTGTGAGCAGTAGCCTGTTCTACTCATCCAGATTATTATTTCTTTATTAAACTATGAGAAAGCTTGAAAAAATACAATGTGGGTGAAGAAGAGCCACATTATCAGTCAAAGGAAGAGTAAAGCAACTCTGCAACACGTATTTTATCCCCACTCATGTCTGAGAAATTGTGACTCTAAGACTGAAGTCTACAAACCAGATATACTGGACTTGACACATGCATCTTTCTATGTTTTAACCCTGGATGCTAATGTTCACATGCCCACTGCAATAGTTTAAGAGATTTTCTCCCCATTTTATGTAAAAATCAGTCATTCAGCTAGAAGGTAATAAGAGGGGTTGGGTTACAGTATCATGATGAAGGTCCGTGAACAAAACAGCCAACTTGCAGGCAAAGAATCCGCTGAGCATTCTTAAATATATTTGCAGCTGAAACAAACATGGTCCTTGGTGTGTATATGAAGCCTGACCATCAGGGAATAGAAAAAAGAGCAAGTTTAAATGGCTTTTATTATGAGGTGAAAAAGGTTTCAAGGTGTGAGTAAACATCTACCTTCTGCTTGATGTCTTTATATCCGGTGGGGGGAAAAATGCATCTATCTTTTTTGTAGACAAGAAAGATATCTGGCTCCCTACTGCAGAACAACCTCCAATAACTTGATTTTTGGCCCAGCACTTAGGCCACAAGAACAGAGAGGTAGAGTGAGATAATTAAGTACGTTTCTGCATGAAGCTTTGAATTTAAACCCAAATGCACAGTCCATTAATGCAAAGATTACAAGGTGACTTGCACAAAGGAGGCAGAAAACATACCAAACTACAAATGTTGGTATGTAGGATCATATGATCCTTTAACCAAATAAGATGGAGCGGTAGGGCTCTAGCAACATTTTCCCTTGCATGTGTTTCAGAGATGTAGCTGACATAGAAAAGTGTAGCACAAGCATGACATACTCCTGGTTTTGAAAAGTTTATTTTGTAAAATAGATGAAGCAGATAGTTGTCTTGCTGACTCTGAAAAATAGGAGTAGATTTCATAACAAAATATGGGCTTGGCTCAAGTTTGGCATTGTATCAAAAGGAGTTGATCACATGTTTGGTGTCCTAGATAAACCCCAGATAGAGTTTCATGCAAACTCAGAGGCATCACCGAAAACCTAAAAAGAATTGACTAATATTATTTAGAAATGTTGTCTTTCTTCTATCTCAGAACAGCTTCAAATATTGAGTGGAAACGACAGACCTCTGAACCTCTGTGAACAGATGACCAGAAATGAATTTCTACAAACCCTATGTGGGCCACATTTTCCAAACTCACACTATTTTGATCTCTTCTGACCACATCTGCAGTAGGGTTTACACTGCTGACTACTTCTGATCTCACAGTGCAGGAATGGTCCATTGGCCTGTAAAGCCCACAGCTAAATTCAGATCTATCTGGAATACTTCTGGTGAGGTCAAGAAATCAAGCTCTTCAGTAACAATTCTAACAGTAATACACCTTTCAAGCAGTACAGGACATGCTTACAGACCTGAATGTTTATACAATCACAATAACAAACTGCAGCAGTTTAGCTGCATCTGTGCTTTCTTTTCTTTTCTTTTCTTTTCTTTTCTTTTCTTTTCTTTTCTTTTCTTTTCTTTTCTTTTCTTTTCTTTTCTTTTCTTTTCTTTTCTTTTCTTTTCTTTTCTTTTCTTTTCTTTTCTTTTCTTTTCTTTTCTTTTCTTTTCTTTTCTTTTCTTTTCTTTTCTTTTCTTTTCTTTTCTTTTCTTTTCTTTTCTTTTCTTTTCTTTTCTTTTCTTTTCTTTTCTTTTCTTTTCTTTTCTTTTCTTTTCTTTCCTTTCCTTTCCTTTCCTTTCCTTTCCTTTCCTTTCCTTTCCTTTCCTTTCCTTTCCTTTCCTTTCCTTTCCTTTTCTTTTCTTTTCTTTTCTTTTCTTTTCTTTTCTTTTCTTTTCTTTTCTTTTCTTTTCTTTTCTTTTCTTTTCTTTTCTTTTCTTTTCTTTTCTTTTCTTTTCTTTTCTTTTCTTTTCTTTTCTTTTCTTTTCTTTTCTTTTCTTTTCTTTTCTTTTCTTTTCTTTTCTTTTCTTTTCTTTTTCTTTTTCTTTTTCTTTTTCTTTTTCTTTTTCTTTTTCTTTTTCTTTTTCTTTTTCTTTTTCTTTTTCTTTTTCTTTTTCTTTTTCTTTTTCTTTTTCTTTTTCTTTTTCTTTTCCTTTTCCTTTTCCTTTTCCTTTTCCTTTTCCTTTTCCTTTTTCTTTTTCTTTTTCTTTTTCTTTTTCTTTTCCTTTTCCTTTTTCTTTTCCTTTTCCTTTTTCTTTTCCTTTTTCCTTTCTTTCCTTTTTTTTAATTAGAGATACAGCATTATGCACTGAAATGTTCTCCCTAAAATTACTGCCTGTACAATCAGTGACATCTAAATCCCAGTCCAAAATAGCTGTAGTAACTGTATGCCTGAAAATATGATCTTTCCTATTTAGTGAGCAATCTAGATGCTATTACTGTAGTAAAGCAGAGTACAGCTGAAGGTAAAATCATCTTGGGTAGTAGAACACATAACTTTTGTTAATGTCAGTTAACCTTAATGAAACTAAGCAGAATTTTCCTGGCAGAATTCCCTAGATTTGAAAAGTCAAAAAGGAGGAAGCAGTCAGTCAAGGCTATGGTAGGCTAAAAAGTGGAAAAAAATATAAAGAAATACAAATTTACCAATAAAATATAGAGACAACACAGGCACAATCCACAGAAAAATGCCCTGGCAATGGAATGTTATTATATATTATCCTGATTTTGGTCTCATATTTTATGTACGGGACATAAAGAATAATTTCACATGAAAACAAAAATCAGGCATATACATATTAATATACATATATATGTACAAATTATTGGCAAAAATTTTGAAAGACCTTAAAAATTCTTTCAAATGAATAATCTTAACGTTGTTACTGAAACTATTGCTGTGTTGGGTGAAGCATTTATCCAGGGCTTCCCATTTATTCAACTTCAGTTAAAATACAAAAATTATAAATCCAATTTATTGCCATGGGTTTGAATGTAATGAAAAATTTGGGAGACATGTTGAGTCTTTAATCCTCAAGTGTTACATTTGGTTGAAGAAAAAGACAGAGGAGCTTGAGCCAGAGCAGTTTCCAGAGTAACACTGAGTTCTCAAAATGCTTTGGAAGAGAGAGAACCTGTAATAACAGTTAGCATTACTAGATAATAACAATTTGTAGCTGAAAGACAGTGTGCAAGAAGAGTAGCATTTAAAGGAATCATTATATGCAAAATTAATCTTAATTTGTCAATGCTAAAAACCACTTGCTTTCATGCAGGTAAAAGCTAAAAATATTTGGAAAAGGCAATAAAGACTCAAATGATCTCTTAGAAAAACCATATCAAGCTAAGACATTACTAAAACCTAAAGCCAGGTATTTAACACCACTATATTTTGTAAAATTAAACATCGCTTAGAAAACAAAATTTTCACAAGGAATGAAATGTTTAATCAAGATAGAATATTTAACAGTTTTTTGATGCTCAGTGAAGTTATTTAACCCTGAAGTGTTATCTACATTTCAGTGAAAATCTATAGAATCAGGGTTTCTTTCATTTTTTTTTAATCAAAGTACAACATAGCTTGCAATATTTCATCTAAAAACCTCTATGGTTTGAATTTATGTGTTCTGTTATTCACTTCTCCTAAAATGGAAGGCAGGGTTAACTGGGCACTGCTTAACACCTGGCAGATCTCAGCCCAGAGGAGGTTATACTTCAGAACAGGCTTAAAAGTAGAACGATGATTTCTGCAACGTTCATTTTTAAAACTGTGTTTTTAAGAAGTCTCATGAGAATATTCATATAATAGTGGGTTTCCTTTACAGGGACCTAGTTGGGTACCTTACATGGGCACTGAATTGCTCAGATAGCTTGGCAATACGCACCACCAGTATTTGCAGTCATTCAGAACATGTTGATTAATCACATGCCAAATTTTCAAGCAAAAACACGTTGATTTAATTCCAAACACACTTATGGTATTTAATTTGCATGTGCATTCCGTCTACATTGATAACTGCCCCACATTTGCATAGTCCTTCATCTTGAAGAGCCTTGAAGCAATTTATAACTCCAGAACAACTTGGTCTAAAGGGAGCCATAGAAACAGATCTCTGCATTTTAACATGCAGTCAAGGAAGATGTCAGCCAGCTGCAGAATTTTGGTTTTCATCTCTGAGACTCTGAAGAACCCTGCATGCTAGATGTAATGGCCACACATGGGGAGGGCATAATGAGAACCCACATTCCTTTCCTACACTATTTGCAGGGAATTCATAGCAACTCCAGCTGCCTGGGGCTCCAGATGCATCCCTGATCTGAGCTTTACTGTATGTTTCTTTTCCTCTTCCACTTAGACCTGCTTTTGCACTTGTGCTGTAAACTAGAAAAGCAAACTAGACCATAGAGTCTTCTTCAAACTGCCACTAGTGTGGTGCAGTGCATCCACCAACTGCACTCCTCTCCACACAGAGAGCTGGGTCCACTTATGAAGAGATCAGACCATTTCCAGTCTCTTATTCTTCTTGGGAAGAAACCTAGAGATATGAAAAGCAGGGCAAGCAGCTTTAAGTAGCTCCTTCGCAGATTCCCTTCTTATATACCAGTTCAGGTATATAAAAAAAAATTATGTTTTCAGTTTTCCAGATCAATGACTGTGACCCTTTAAAAACAACCCATGGTGTCTATATGGTTTTTAAAAAGTTTTCAGACTAAACAGTGTACAGTAGAGTCCTATGGGCTCTGTAAAACCTCATTTTGCACATGGCTGGGTTCACAGGGGCTTTTGCATTCCCTTTGGTTTTTCCTCCTCTGGGAAGTACAATAGGATGCAAAATGCTAGCATCATATAAGTTCGTGAAGTATTTTAGAAGAAAAATATATCACCTTTTCTTGCTGGGATCCCAGGATAATGCCCCTATAATAGGTGTTTTATGCAGATTTCTGAATAGCTGCATTTCTGTGTCTGACACAGACCATTTCAAATCCTATTCTTTTAAATTTAACTTTCAAAGACAGTTGAAAGTTCAGCTCAGTTCAGTTGTAAACAAGCAATCCATCATTTTTTCATGTAACTAAAACAAACCAATGCTCACTGACCAAGTGTTCTTTAATCAAAATCACTTTTTCTCTCTGAAGGTAGGTTGTCTTTTTTGTGTTTATTACATGCAGTTGAAAGACACTCTTTATTTAAAATCCTTTTTCATCTGAACACTTCAGAGAAGTTGAATTCTGGTATCTTGTTTGTGGCTGACATTTTCTGGTGTGGTACTGTCCACTGAAGGAGACCTCCTAAAAAAAATTAAATTTTATATATATATAAAAACATATACACAATCATAAACTTACATACAGGAAAACTACTTCTGTGACATGTGGGAAAACATAGATTCACAAGGAAGCAGAAATATAAGCAAAGACTGACACTACCACAATTAAATTTGCTTGTCTCAATCTTTGCTGCTGCTTAACAGTTAAAGTACTGTTGGAGTACAATGATAACTACAGTATTTTGAAAGGAAAGACAACAAGATATATTGCTGATAAATAAGCAGGGAGTAATTTCCACCTAGTTTCTCTCCTGTAAGTTTGGAGTGACTCCCTTAACATGACTAGAGGCTTACAAAATATCAAACTGGAATGTGACTTAGAACCTGGTATTTTTAGCCCTTTTGATAAGATCCTAAGAATAATATCTACTTTGTTTATGCCAGAGAATGCTTCCAATTCTACAGATCTTGGTTTTCTTTTCCTTTCTTACCTGACCAATGACTATCACCTCATAAAACCCCCATATCTTTCTCAATTTGTGTTCCCAGCACTGGATGGATCATGCTACAGACATTTGCATGCCCGGGAGACCTGACAGCTAGAGATCATACCAGTGTTTCCTCAGCAACAGGAGTGCCACTGTTCTCTGGGTGCTTTCTTTAGGGTAGATTTGGCAGGTCAAGATGAGTCTCAGAAAACTGTAAATGGGAGAAGTAAACACAGTAGACAGCAGCCAGCTGCAGAAAAAAAGGGTAATTCCTCCAAGAATTCTCCTTTATTTCCCTTTCTTTTTTATCTCTGTTGGATTTTTTACCTTCAATTGCATGTAATCATAGTTTGCATATTGATTTTTCTCTTGCATACACTCCTTACAGGTGAAGTTTTGGGTTTAGAGGGAGAAGACTAAAACATTTGACTTTATTAGCTGAATATATAAAGCCTGATCAGAAATCCACTGACAACAAAAGGAAAATTCCCACTGACTTTAGCCAGCTCTGGAAAGGCCAAAAGTATGAGCTTTTGGACAGTCAGTTCACATTTGCCATCACACCCAGGATCATATACTCACTCCCACATGGCTTTGTTAGAATTGTCTGTGTAAAATAGAATTCAACATGGGATGTCACTTCAACAGAGCAAAATAGAGGACATTAAAATACCCTCAGTTATCCTCTAGTAAAAAAAGTCCCTGTGTGAGGCCCCTCATGTTTCCGACTGAAGAAATGAGGTATTGCGTGCTGAGTTTGGCTGGAACAGAGCACGTGCAATCTCTTTCAGAGTTGTTCTTCTAAGTGTTACTGACATGAACTCTAAGAATCCAAAAAACCTGATTATCAATAGGCTGTATTTTACATTTAAGGTAGTTTTTAATTCTCCACAAAGTGCTTTTTCTATAAACATTGCCATAGACAATGCCATAGCAATTCAGTTTATCCAGAAGAAAAGCAAGAGTCCGCCACAAAAAGAAACAAAACCAAGGAAATAATATGGGACATGAACAGGCCATTGCCTTCCATATATGTGGATAACCTTCCACGAAAATTACTGGTATTTGAGTAGAGAAGCTTGGCTTTTTTAGCTTCATCTCACAAATAGACTGTGCAACTCTTTACAAAGATGGAACTGATCATGAGAACAAATGAATTTCATTATATTTGAGTCATCCAAACTCTAATTGTAAGCTCATTACCACTGTTACCTGCAGGAAGTTCTCTCTTGCACCCTTCTCTAAATAAAGGAAACTCTATGTATGGAAAAAAAAGCAACTGGACGGGGGGCAGTAAGGAGACCAACAAAATACTCTTTTCCCTGGCAAGCTGGCAAATCTGCTAACACCTGCTGCACCCAAGAATGAGACAGTTTAAAGTCTGTTCCCCCTTTAGATCTCTGTTTTCCCCTCCTCTTTCACTGCTTATACTGCAGGTTCCAGGTGTTTGCTAGCTTTATCTGTTTGAAGACAGCTTGAAAATTCAAACTATTTTTTTCTTATTTTCAAACATCTTAGTTGGTGGGAGCCTTCATCCTTCCAGTGACAAGATACACCTGCAAAGCAGGGAAACAAGTCACTCACTGAACAGCCACACTTGGTCATATGCAGAAACAAAAACTCAATTATGTGTTCTCTATACAAGCATTTTTAATTTTATGTAATTTGTTTTTATGTACATTGGATAGTGCTGTAGGTAGCAAACAGCCATTTTGGATGTAGGGAAAAGATAATGTGAAAAATTATTGGAAAGGATTGTAAAGGGATAAGTGAGGGAAAAGGGACAAGGGCAAGAGACCAGAGACAGCCTTGAAGAAGAAAGGTGACGCCCAGGAGAGGTGAGGTAAGGCTCTACATGAAGCTGACTACTTCATTAAAAGGAGCTGGAGAAATGCCATGGCATTCCAGACCAAGACATTTGTCTTGAGTACCCCTTGCTTATGAAGGTTTTCTTTTTTTTTTTCTTTACTCCTGCCTCCAATTGCATACTTTCTTTAAACAAAAAGTGGGCATATAAGGCTAATTTTCACACTGCTCTGCAGCTTTCTCTAAAGGAAGGATTCATCTAAGAAGTGGAATCTTATGTGCACGCACGAATACAAATATGTCTGCTCTATCCAGATAGAAAGGAGTAATTTCAATTTCTAGCTTTACATACCCCAACCTCATCTCTGTATCCTGTGCCTGTGTTCTGACATTTCCGAAGTTACTTTATTTAGGTTTCTATCAGAGACATCGTGAAATGCAGGACACTCCATAGGTAAAATCTAGATAAAACTTATTTTCTCTCTCCTAAGGGCAGCTTGCTCAGGTGGTGTATTTTGTTTACGCACACCCTACTTCACAACACACAAGAAATGCTGCTCAGCTAAGCTGATTGAATATTAACTGGCCTTCTCTTCATCTCTCCCTCCTCCCTCTTCTTCCACGTCCTTCTCTTTTTTTCCCTTCTCCCTCCACTTGTGCGCTTACCATAAGAAAGAAAAAAAAAAGACAGGAAAAAAACAGAAAAAAGTGAAAAGATGCTTTTGGGATTCCTTAAGTCTGTGTTGACAGGACTGCTTGTTTGTGGTGCAGGTGTGGTGTGCAGGAGACCTCCTCCGTGTTGTCACCACAGCAACCTGCTTGTCTAATTTGCTGAATATAAAAGAAATAAACAGAGAAAAGCCATCCACCTAAAAGAAATAAACAGAGAAAAGCCATCCACCCCCTTCTTTACCATCCATGAGCCCAACAGAAGGATATTGTTTCCAAGCATTCCTCATAATTCCCCAGCCATTGCCCAGGCAACAGTCACGAGTAGCTGGCAGGCCCTGTGGAGAGAAAGCAGTCCCTGTCTGGAATTCATTCCACCACCAGCACTAAACATTTCCCTCCCCCACCTCATGATACTCCATTATTTCCCCTACACAAATGTTGCATACACGTGCATACACACACATACTTGCACATGCAGAGCTCAGACCCCTGCGTGTCGCTCATACCTTCCCCTCTTTGTAGAAGGTCAGACCAGGAGCACATGCATTTCATCACCCTTGACTTCGTGTGACCTCCTGTTTCCAGAATACACACCAGGAGAAGCCAACAGAATATTTCAAAGCTGTCATTGCCTGAATATTTATTCTAAAATGACCCCATGTCCCTTCTACTGTGTCTATTTTAATGATTCACTGTTGGCAATAACAAGGCAAATGTTAGATCTAACTTTGTAAAATTCAGTGTCCCATAGGAAAAAAATCTAAGTTTTACATTACATGGTATTGTTGAGCTCATATGGCTCAGCAGCCAGATACTATAGTGATAGATACTTCAGAAATGCCAGCTGGGAGCTCAGCATAAGCATTTGGGAGAGGTTATAAAAAGAAGGGGATGGAAACCTTAAAGGTATTTAAATCTCTAGTCACCTTCCAGAAAGGCTGTGCAGCTAGAAGTGTGTTCGTCTAGAGAAAGGATTGGCGAGAGAATTCTCCTTATCAAAGCTCGTGGTTTAAAAAGCAGTCCCTCACAGTTTCAGTTATGACAGCTGTTTCTGGGATATGAAGAGGTTTTTCAGAGCTGTGGGCTCTCTATCCCCTGTATCCAGCAGTGAAAGCTCTCATTTGTCTTCCCACCATCATGTTGATGCAGCTGGGTTTGACAATGCTTACCTCAGCACTTTTTTTTTTTTTTGTTAAAAGACAGAAGGCTTACTTGTGATCCCAGCCTTCTCCTATCATATGACACTCAGCTAGTGGTTTTGGTGACTTATTTACTGGCACTAACCCAGTAAAAACAAAAATGAACATTCACAACTAATAAATCTTTGAGCCCAGATAGCTTCAGCTACATTAGTAGGATTACATCAAACTGTCCAGACTGATACCAGTGCTCCCTGGGAATCTGAAATCTAGCAAGTACAGCAGGGGTGTCTATTTCATCCTTCATTCACTTGGGCTGGACTTTGATAATGTAGTGTACAGGGCAGCTAGGAGCCCAGTGCTAGAATGGGGAATGCATTAAAAAAGAAGCTATCTTCTCTCTTGCTTGTTGGATTTATTTGGACACTTCTAGTATAAACTAAATATTATAATAGTATAAACAGCCTGCGCAGTGCAATAGCACTGACTCTGCCAGAAGAACTGGGGAGACTGGAAGAGAATTTCCATCTTTCTTAGCTGCAGTGAGGCACACCATTTACTGCAGACAAAAGGTCAAAAAAGTTTAGCTAATGCAAATCTGTGCTGTGTACTACTGCATACAGGCTGAGATCAGGCCTCTCTGTAACTTTATAGGAAGTAAAAGCATTCCTTCAGTGTGCTGATGATAACATTGTTTAGTATTGTGTTCCTCTTTCTGATCACTGTAACTTCCTTACAGATCTAAGGTATAATATTCCCATCAGTGACAGGGCTCTGCTCTCTAACCCTTTGACACTGCTCACTGTAAAATCTTTCCACATTGCATCTGAGGAGGGACAGTGCTGAGCAACTGTGCTTACACCAAAGACTATTCCTATTGCAGGCATAATTGTATGACAGTGGACTGAACAGTTCAGAATTTGGTAGTCTTGTATGTAGGACTCCACCAGGCAAGCCTTGTTGTAAGACAAGGAGCATATTGCATTTCATAAGAAAGTAACTACCTAAAATGCATCAAGCAGCTCTACAGCAGGGTTTACAACTTCTTTCTTCTTGTGACGAAAAATAACTAAGATTGCTCCAAATACCATTTAAGTACTGGCATGAAAGCAACCTGTCCTCTGTGTTTTAAAAAGACCCAGTGCTGCACAGAGGAACTCTTCCTAACAGTCTTAACATGTACCTAGCAATACAAAGTCTGAACACTGGTGTTGTTACCACAGAAAGGAAAACATATGCCTAACAAAATGGTTGAGAGAAGAAATGAGAGTGACGTTTGGTGCTTAACTGTGTCTTATAGAAAGCTGTGAGGTAAGTATGTAGAAGAGATTTCATTGAAGGGGAAAGTACTGGAAGCACTCTAGTTCTGATATATGTTCTTAATGAAAAATGCTTGATAAACCAGGCATTCTGCCACCCTATGACATCCACTTACCAGAGCAAAACGTGAAAGAGTTAAGAAGAGAGAAAGTATCATGGAAAGAAAGATGGTTCTGCTGTTAAGGAGAACTCCTGACAGTCAGGAGTCAGCAATCCAATGCCAACAACTGCCACAGGTTGCCTACATGACTCTTGTCACACCAAATCGCTTAATCTTTCATTGACTCCATTTCCCATCTGCAAATAGGAACAATTCTTTGTCAGACGTTATTTATTTTCTCTTTGATTTAGACCATAAATTTAGTCTTTTGTTTATTTAAATGTCAAGACAATGATTCATACATAAGTGTCTACAGCAGTGCATTACAGATTAGAATTCTAATTTCCTATTGGATATTTACAGAGGACACATATTCAAAATACAAAATTAAGAAATCTGTGCAGCAGAAAATAAATACTGTCCTGTAATTAAAGATACAGTGTGTTGAGAAAGACAGTTTTCTTCCGTATGGCACAGTTAAAATCCTAACAACTTGTGTGGTTTCTGGGAATTTGAAGAATTGGAGTAAAGGTATGAATTAAGTTACTGCAAAAGCAGAACTTCAACAATCTCAAACAAACCCGTAGTAAATGATTTAGAATTATTTCTTAAGTAAGCCTTTTCTTAAACTTCTTGAACTTACTTTCCTTTGTTGTTTTAATTTCACTCAACATTTCATCTGTCTTTGGCAATCAGCTTCCTGTAGGTAAATCAGAAGTTTGTTTTCTTTGAAGCAAAGGAAAAGTACTGATGTTTTAATAATCAAAGGAATAGAAAGATATGTGTTCATCTCTGGATATGAGCTGTGTACAGGATGTCACCAACATGCCACTACACTCCTTAGGTGCTCAAAACAGTATGCTCTTCAATGGAGAGGTGTTTTCAGTTTGGCAACTACAGCCGCTTTAGAGAAACAGTACGGATGTCCAATGCTAGAGAATGTCCTGCTAAAAGAATTGGAGAAAAAGCTAACCCTAAGTTCTCTTTAACATTTACTGTGTAAATGTCAACATATTTGCTGACCACTGCAGATGTCTCTGTCTATCTGGAAAAAAAAAAAAAAAGAGGGTCTCATACAATCAGTATCCATCTCTGTTGTACAAGTATCAATTTATATCTTTATTTTTCTGGGTATGGCATGATTACACTGCCGTCACAAAGAAGAGACCTGATTCTACCTGTACACTCCTTTATTATTCATGACAGGAAAGAGCACAAATTCAAAATCCTGCTTGCTTTTTATGAGATAAAAAAATTTAAGATTTCTATTATACTGACAGTACTCCATCCAGAAAACCAGAAAATGTTGTGTTCTTCTTTCATCCTGGATTCACTTGTTTTCCATTACATTAAATTAGATGTCTGTATAGATTAATGTGGAGCCAGGGAATAAATCTGTTAACGAGTTAAGCAAAAAGTCCGTAGGCTCTAAGGTCAGGAGGAGTCACTGTGTTCATCCAGGCTGACCTCCAGCCCAAACACACACCACTAGACTTCCCTAGCAGTCTTTGATTAATTGCAACAGCTCATGTGCTTAGGCTGAGGACAGATGATTATACAGAACAGTAACTTCTCCCTAGAATACACATCTTCACAATTTTTATTTAACTGTTATTAAATTTTATTTAATAACAATTTTATTTTTATTTAGGGCTGCAATACCAGCGCTAACTGGTACATCAAATATATATATTTATTTATCCAAGGGAAGGATAGAAGCTTACAGTGCACCGGCATTGAATATAGCCACAATAACTCTCACAAAGCATATCTGCCTTTCAAAATTTCTTCACAAGTGAACCTTCAGTTTTATGAATGTTTTGTTCCCCTGTTTAACACTCTCTCCTGCTGGGGCATAGTCCCCTTGACTCTTTGTCTCTTCTCAATGTTTTTACTTAAAGATTTAGTTGAGAACCTGGATGTGATCTTTCCTAGGTAAATATAGGAACTTATCAAGAGAGGCTTCACTCAAGTCCAAATTCAACGATATACATCAGAGGTGCAACTGAATCCTGTAAACTTGTTCTTCTATAATACCTTTCCCAGGCTTAATCAGACCAGAAAGAAACTGCTTTATGGTGAACTTCAGAGGTAATTCCCTGCACTTGGAAAAATATTTACAATATCCCCAGTCAGTAGAACTTAAGTGATACAAACAAAATAGTAGCATATTAAACTTTTCTGGTCTTTCTCTACCTACATTATGCTAGGAAGAAATGTGCTTTAGATTCAGGTGTACTAAAACCATCAGTCATTGAATTGCTGCACCTGAATAAGTCACTGCACCTAAATAAACACTGACAGTGTACTCAGTTGAGAACTGTAATTCTGCACCTGCAGTCATTGGGGGTCAATGAAATGTCTGCGTTGCCTGAAGCTTTGTTTTCTGTCAATGATAGGCAGACAGTTCTGGGTTTCTATCCTTAAGTGCTTATTCAGCAAAAACATAGGTACAAACAGCAAGAGAAACATTTAGAGAGATTCAAAAAATGAAAAATATTACCAGAATTAAACAAAACAAAACGAAAACAAACAAAAAAAACAACCAAACAAAAAAGTCCAAAAAACCCAAACGAACCCGTTGCTTCATATATAAAAACTCCCAAGCAATTTCTTAACAAAACATATTTCTATACTTAAGGGGAGAAGTCAGGATAATAAATACATATTAATGCATGGCTAGTAACTGTAAATGCACAAATACTGACATAGGTAGTTTCCCAAAAGCAAAATCATTCTCCCATGTGCAGAGTACAAACAGTTTTTAAACAATTTGCTAAAGAAAAAGTAGAAATCTCTTTCTCATGTCAAATAAATAGAATATATCAAGAACTCAATGCTAAGGTTTATTTTCCATATTATTTTGTGCTGTTAAGTCTACAGAGATGGGTTGGCCCAATTGTAGAGATAAAAACCTTTAGCTAATAGCTAAGAAATATAGAAGAGCTTCCTAACATCTGTTCCATAACAATCCTCTCTTAAGATGTACCTGCATTACATTTCTCAGTTACCTTTGTCTGTGGGATACAGAGCATATTTGGAGTTAAGGAATGATTCAGACTTAAGGGGACTCATTTAAAGTTCTTAGTCCAGTGTCACAGAACTCCTGTGCAGTCTTGGATACTTTTCTTTATCTCTCTGAATCCCACTTGTCTAGTTGTAGCAGAGGGGAATAATAGACTTGGTCTCTCACCCCGACTCTATCTTTTTTTAGGTAGATGATAGAACTATCAGGAAATTATTTCACTGTTTATATGACTAATAAAATAGGGTCCTGATCTTATTCAGGGCTTCCATACAATAGAGCAGTTCATGTAATTATCAGTAGCATTGCTATTACTAGTATTGACTACATGGTAGATCAGTTGGACACCACTGAGCCATTACTTTGCCCATGGAGACAAGTGCTTCTTCTCCCCACAACAATCTCTCTGACTTTATTAGAGCAGGTTGTAAGGTCACTTCACCCTGTCCATATAATTGAGTTATCAAAGATGAACATGAGTCAAAGGCTGGCAAATCTGTGAAGCCTGTTTGACACTTGCCAAGAAAGACAGCAAAAAGCATTGTAGGCAATCCCTAAAAGGCTTCTTAAGTCTTTTAACAGACCATGCAGATTTATATTGAGCTATACTTCCTCTTGAAAGCTGCATTAAATAATTAACAAAATGTTACCCCACATTTTACCATTTATTTTGCTTACCAGTCTCTCCAAAGGAGAGGAAATGGACTGCAGATCTTGGAAGTTCTGCTTTTGAACTTGATCCTTGAGAGTCAGTGTGGATTTTTCACAGGAGCAGATCAACAGTACTGAAAAAAAAAATTGCTAGACTAACAAGATGGTACAGTTAGCATTCCATTCAACCTCTAGTCTGAAAATAGCTGTAGGGCAAATCACTATATGGATGATTGACACCATATGGTAGAGTGGGCACTGGTCCTGAGGTATATCTCTACCAACTCAGCAGAAAGGTTGGACTTTGGATCTACCTCTCAAATTATTTGCAAGCTAGAGAGCATAGTAGCAACTGGTTTTAGGTCTAAACAATCACTATCTGTCTCAGGAGACAGCGGAGAAAACTGGGAGAAGGATGCTGAAATCTTACTTCATCAAGGCAAAAGGAAATCTTTCTTAAACAAAAATCTGCAATAGTTTATGCAAGAATTGTAACAGTATAGATTGTGTACTGGCACTAGCAAACTGCCATAGTCCCAAGGTTAGCCAGTGATTAGGGATGAAACATAAATATAAGAGTACAAGCTCTTACACAAAAAACCTTCACCTTTTTTCCATTAAATGTAAAGACATTATTCTTTGTTGTTCATCCTTCTGTCACCAAAAACACTCACTAAGGCACTCTAAATCTGTCACTTTTCACTCTTTGCCAAAAGAAGTCATGAAAAGACCCCTGTGCAGCCATTTTCTCCAGCATTAGAATACAACTACTAAATATTGAATTATACCTCTAACGTATCAGGTCAAGGCACATCCTTACAGATTTTTATCATTAGTGATTTCTGACCACCATCCCACGTAGCAATTATTTGAACAAAGCTGACATAATCAAGATGTTTTTCTGAAGTTAAACATTCTAGAATTATTGGTATCACTGACTGGTCAATTTTCTCTATGTCTTTTCAGCAATGAAAATGCAAAACATCTTAAAAGCTAAATCATTCTCCTTTATGCCTCTTATTGCATGCAGTAATTTAAAAGACAGGCTAGTACGGCTGCAAAAGTAACGTGTAGCTCTAATTTAACCAGTTCACAATTACCATAGACCAGTGCCATACATTGCCTATCTATTGAGATATCTGCAGAAATAGGCATTTCTGCCTTCTCCAGCCACCAATGTGCTGAAAATATAAGGCAATACAGGTACTGAGAGATTGTATTGAGAAATAGAATTTAATTTCTGGATCACTGGGGAGTGACGAAACTTTAATTTCCATGAGGTTTTATTAAATTTTTTTAGTCGGTGATAATTTCTTGCTGAGTGGACTACATATACCTGCCTGTGCTTTTTGACTGAGTTTGCCCTGTTTAAAACTAAATATGAAATCAGGATGTCTCAAAGCTTCTTCTGTGCTTCACCTTCCCATGCTATTGTGTACTAATGAGGCAAATATATAGGGCCACAGACTCACTTTGTTGACAAAGCTTGTGGCCAGCCTGGGCCCTGAAAGTGCAGTCACACCAAAGAATTGAGTTGCTCAGTCTTCCAGGAAAAAGTCACATCCCTGGTCAGAAGTCTTTCAAATGTAAATGTCACCCTAAAACATCAGCAGAATGTAGAAAGTGTAGCTTACCTTGCTTTCAACAGCTGCATTTTGGAATCCTTGTAACATCTTGTCCATTAATAAGAGGAAACAAGAAAAGTTGTTTATTTCTACTCACACATTATCTCTTCCACTCCAATAAAATGTCTTTTGATTAAACAAAATAAGTTAAGACATGCAATCTGTAACTTGTCTCAAATTCTCAAAGTGTATATTCAGCTAGTCTTCATCAAAAATAAACAGGGATATACACATATAAACCCTCATTTAGCTAGCAGTTGCAATCATTTGAGCAAAAGCACGAAAGTTCCAAAATATGTAAGCCATAAATTCTGTATAATGAAAATTTTATTAGCAACAGCTTTTAATTCTGTGTTCATAGCAGTTTCCTTAGGCACTGTGGAGTGGAGTATAGTTATCTCTATTGTGAACTGAATGCGCCTTTCAAGGGTGGGTTTTCGAAGAGGAATTCTTTGTGTTTTGACCAGGGAAAGTAGATTTGTACTATTCATCAGAAGCAGGAGGCAAAAAAACATTGCAGAGTTGTATTGACCACAGAGGATCAGACCAAATAAGAGAGATGAAGTGAATTTTTTAATTCAGGCTAATAGATAAGGGCACTAAAGTTTGACAGTTCTTCAAATATATGAATGCCACCCATAACAGAAACTTCAAAACACTATCTGGAAATTACTAGAACCCAAAGTTGATGCAATTTTTGAATGCAAATGTCAAATCTAACCTCCTCTCTTGTCCAGGCTTGGAACATTCATTTTGAAAATATTTTCCTTGAATTTGTTATAAGCATGATATTTTTTACTGTTATGCAAATGGTGTTTCTGTTCGTACCCAAGAAATAAAGCTTGTGCTAAGTTTTTTCTTCATTACTACTCTTGCTCTTAGCTCTCTTTGCTTTGTTTTTACTGAGTTATGCTTCTCCTCAGTTACCAGAAACAGTACTAAAATAATAAGTCTTTAAAAATAGATCAGATAGAATAATAAAAGGTTCTCTATCAAAATAACCCACATGAGCAGGAGTGTTCATTAATTAGATGTAAATGTGGACACTAATAAATCAGAGCGGAAAAAGACAGAGAGAGAAAAATTAAATAATCCCACCTGCAATTTGTAATATATTCTATTAAAATGGAAGGAGATGTTCCACAAGTAAGTTTGAATTATTACTGCGCTATATATCTCTTCCTCTCATGTGTGTAACAAAGGAAGAGAGGAAAAAAAAAGAAAATATTGCAGTGATCTTATTGTTCCTTTAAAACAATTTACAAGTGAAATGGGAACATGTTTTCTTCCCAAAAAATAGTCACATAATACTCCATCTTCACATATATTCCTTAAAACTGTTCTTCTTCTGAAAAACTATAGTAGCAGATTGGTAATATTTCCCATGCAGGACAATTCACAGCCCATGGGAACAAGCCTTGAAAAGTGGCTTAGCTTACTAAATTTAAAGTTAACATTTAGCAGGTTCTACAGGACTCATGTTTGGCAAGCAGAGGGTAATAAACAAAGATAAACAAAGTGGTATTATTTTTCATCATCTTTAAAAAAGTAATTCCCTGAAGACTAAAAGGTGCTCTGGGGAAGGAGACCCTGTATTAATTCTTCCCTTTTTGCAGGAGGTGATCCAGTCCATATAAGTTCTGTTTAATTAGCATGGCAGTAGCCCCTGTTTTGACTCTGTTTTTGCAGTTGTTTACAACTTCCTTTGCCAAACTGTCCCTGGAAAAAAAAAATAAATCCAAAGGGACTGAAAGAAAAGGAAACGGGAATTTTTTTGCTTCTTGTGCACCTACTCACTGGCAGAGCACAGGAAATAGAATACTCCTTTATTTACACTAAGTTCTACTCAGTAACAACTAAAAAAAGTCAATTCAACATTATTCTCATACTAAATCCAAAACACAGCACTGTACCAGCTACTAAGAAGAACATTAACACTATCACAGCTGAAAATGATCTTTTCCAGACAGACTCTTAAGGGTTGTCCACAGGGAAGCAGGTTGTTCAGCTATTATTACTTGAATGGTTTTCAACTCCCCTGATGTCCAGCAAGGCTAAGACAGTGTTATCGGTACTTTGGCTGAACACCCGGTGTCCGTATACACACAGGGAAAACTAACAATAAAGACTACTTCCCCACGAAAGGCATTTTTCTCCTCCAAAAACATCCGTCTATCCCATGCAACCGTCCCAGAACTGAAGAAAGAAGTTGTTTCTTTCTCATCTCTTTATATCTGAGCTGACATAACATGGTATGGAATAGCTTATTGGTAAAATATACATCAGGTGACCCAGAATGGTATTTTGAGCAGCTGGTGAGGAACCCAACAAGTCTCTAACCATCCAGTGGTTGCTTCCACCATGGTGAGCACATACTGCTTACCTTGGCAGGTCTGTGGCAGTGTGATATAGTCAATCTGCCAGGCCTCCCCATATCTATATTTATCCCAAAATCCACCATACCATAGGGGCTTCACTCTTTTTGCTTGTTTAATGGCAGTGCATGTCTCACAATCATGGATGACCTGGGAGATAGTGTCCATGGTTAGATCCACCCCTCAATCTTGCATCCATCTATAGGTGGCATCCCTGCCTTGATGACCTGAAGCATCATGGGCCCATTGAGCTAGGAACAACTCTCCCTTGTGCTGTCAGTCCAAATCTACCTGTGACACCTTGACTTGTGCAGCTCGGTCTGCTTGTTTGTTGTTGTGATGTTCCGCATTAGCTTGATTTTTGGGTGCATGGGCCTCTACATGGCAGACTCTCACAGTCAGCTTCTCAACCCGAGCAGCAATGCCTTGCCACAAATCAGCAGCCAAGATGGGTTTTCCTCTACACTTCTAATTAGTCTTCTTCCATTGATCCAGCCACCCCCATAGAGCATTGGCTACTATTCACGAGTCAGTGTAGAGGTAAAGCCTTGGCCATTTATCTTGTTCAGCAATATCCGGGACCAATTGAACAGCTTTGAATTCTGCAAATTGACTTGATTGACCTCCTTCAGTAGCTTCCGCCACTTGGGACTCCAGACAGCTGCTTTCCACTTCTGGTTCTTCCCTACAATACTGCAAGAACTAGCAGTGAAGAGGGCATAATGTGTTTCTCCTTAGGATGACTGATTGTATGGTGGAGCTTCCTCAGCCCGATCCACTTGTTCTTCCTCCTCCTCTGCCAGACTGAAGTTTCCATCTTCAGGTCAATTTCTTATGATCTCTAGAATTCTGGGGCGATTCGAGTTTCTGATTCAGGCACGCTGTGTAATCAAAGCAATCCACTTACTCCATGGAGCATCAGTAGCATGATGTGTAGAGGGCACTTTTCCCTTGAACATCCAGCTCAGCACCAGTAGTTGGGGTGCCAGGAGAAGCTGTGCTTCTGTGCCAATCATCTCTGAGGCTGCTTGTATTCCTTCATAAGCCGCTAGGATTTCCTTCTCCATGGAGGTGTAGTTGGCTTCAGATCCTCTGTAGCTTCTGCTCCAGAAACCGAATGGTCAGCCTCGGATCTCACCAGGCATCTTTTGCCAGAGGCTCCAGGAGGGACCATTATCCCTGGCTGCAGAATAAAGTACATTTTTCATGTTTGTTTCTGTGCTGACTAGTCCAAGGACCACAGTGTGTGCAGTCTCCTGCTTAATATGTTTAAAGATTTGCTGTTGTTCAGGACCCCACTGGAAATCATTTTTCTTACGGGTCACTGAGTAAAGAGGGCTCACGATTTGGTTGTACTCAGGAATATGCATCCTCCAAAAACCTATGGCCCCTAGGAAAGCTTGTATTTCCCTCTTGTTAGTCGGTGGAGTTATTGCTATGATCTGATTGATGACTTCTGTTGGAATCTGACGATGTCCATCTTGCCATTTCACCCCTAGGAATTGAATCTCCTTGGCAGGCCTCTTGACCTTATTCTTTTTGATGGTAAAACTGGCTTTGAGAAGAATCTGGATGATTTCCTTTCCTTTTTCGAAAACTTCCTCTGCTGTGTCCTCCCATACAATAATATCATCAATATATTCTTTGTGTTCTGGAGCCTCATTCTTCTCTTGTGCAGCCTGAATCAGTCCATTGCAGATGGTGGGACTGTGTTTCTGCCCCTGGGGCAGTCAGTTCCAGGTATACTGCGCACCCCTCCATGTAAAAGCAAACTGCGGCCTGCACTCTGCTGCTCAGGGGATGGAGAAGAATGCATTTTCAATATCAACGGTGACGTACCACTTTGCTGCCTTGGACTCTGGTTCGTATTGGAGCTCCAACATGTCTGGCACAGCGGCACTCAACAGAGGGGTAACTTCATTCAAGCCGCAATAGTCCACAGTCAGTCTCCATACAGGCCAGATGGGGCTATTGAAAGGTGAGTGGGTCTTGCTGGCCACCCCTTGGTTCTCCAGCTCTTGGATCATCTTATGGATGGGTATCACAGAATCTCGGTTTGTTCAGTATTGTCATCTATGTACTGCTGTAGTGGCTGTGGGCACTTGTTGATCCTTGCAACAATACCACAATGGAAGGATCTTCTGAGAGGCCAGACAGGGTAGATAATTGTTTAAATTTCTCTGTAGCCACTGTGGCTACACCAAAAGCCAATCGATACCCCTTTGGATCTTTGAATTATCCTCTCTTGAGGTAGTCAATGCCAAGGATGCAAGGGACCTCTGGACCAGTCACAATGAGATGCTTTCCCCATTTGAATCCCATTAAACTTACTACAGCCTCTAGCACTGATAATTCTTGACTTCCTCCAGTTACTCCAGAAATCCAAATGAGCTCTGTGCTTTTATGACTCAATGGCATCAAAGTGCGCTGTGCATCAGTGTCTACTATAGCTCGATATCTCTGTGGATCTCATGTGCCAGGCTGTCATGGTTTGAGATAGCACCAAAATCTAAATTCCCTAGTCCTAACCCCTTGTCACATCTCAATCTAATATGAAATGGGTTTTTTCCCGACAAAACTCACCAGACTCCAAATGGGGGAAAGGGAATATATTACAATGACTGTACAAATAAATATCATAACACATTATACACACAATCACAACTATCTCTACCATGACATAAGTATTTATAATGGATCAGATCTCTTCTCCCCTCCAAATAAAAGTCCAGGAGGGAAGAAGGACAGATCCCTTCTAGTCTCTGAGCAGCAGGATCTTCTACAGCAGCAGTCATCTGTCCTCTTCACAATGCAGCAGCTGATAGCTGGATTTCTTTCAATACACACAAGGGGGTCTCCAAGCCCCTCGGTTCTCCTTCAACTCCAAGCGAAGGCCTCACCTGTGGACT
Source organism: Manacus candei (assembly GCF_025592945.1). Classification (NCBI taxonomy): domain Eukaryota; kingdom Metazoa; phylum Chordata; class Aves; order Passeriformes; family Pipridae; genus Manacus; species Manacus candei. The sequence goes on along the minus strand of NW_026138141.1, from coordinate 1,437,626 downwards.
GCGTAGCAGGGACACAACTCGCTTCACCACAGGCATATCACGAGATGCAGAGGCATCTTCGTGAAAGTCCCTTCCTCAGGGGATTCACCTCTGAGTCAGAACATCTTGGGCAACTTTCAGTTGAAAGTCTTTGCCTCAAGAGTTCCACCAGAGCTCCTGTGCTCTGTCTCAACTGCCAACGTGGCAGCAGAGGGGGGGGAAGCAAGGTCACCCCCCTCTGCATTCCATCAGGGCATCCCGGTCCAGCTCCGGGACGTCTTTGAGCTTCTCAGCTCCTCTCTCTCTCTAGTGTTGCTATACTCCAAGGCTCCTCTCAAAATAGGAGTCCATCTACTCCTTTCCCGGAGGTCTCAAGGGAGCTGGGGGGGGTCTGGTTCAGTTCTTACCCCCAAAAACTCTGTGACTCTGCTGCTGACTCTCTTTCTTTGGACAACACTGTGCCTCTCCTGCTTGGCTGTAATGCCTCTGCCGCATCTTATCTTTTCTGGCTCTCTGCCACCGCTCTGGTCAGCACAGTTCTGCCGCTGCTGCTGCTGCTGCTGCTCACAGTGAAGAAACATCTCCAGGTTCAGCTACAGACACTTAGTCCAGCTTAACACTGTTCCAAGTCTCCGTAGCCCCCAACTGGGGCTGGGGGGCCAAAGCCCCCCTGTGGGGTTCTGAGCCCCTTCCTCATGGCTCTACAACATGGCCACCTCTCCTACAACAACCAAACTACAACTCTTCTCTTCTGTTTGCTTGTGGTATGTTTACATTTTGCAGGAGCGCCCATTGGACAAAACTTCAAAACTTCCAGGGGTTACCACTCCTTGGGGGTTACCACTTTTTCTTAGCTTCAGGGGGAAAACTTAGTTCAAACCACTACACAGGTCATCAAATCCACACAGTCCAGTAAACCTTATGACCCCTTTTCTTCTCCTGGCTGAAGGCAGGGTCCCTCTATTGTTCTTGGTCAGAGTATTCACTGTCTGACCTTTGCACTGCCCAATCAGAGGTCTCCTTATCAGAATCACAGGAGTTGATCTCAGTCTTTTTGCATCTCAAAAGTCACTGATTTCTTTCCAGGGTGCAGAAGTTTGAAATGCCACAGGGACATGTTGGATACATCCATGCAGCGCCCCTGTCACTAATCTGAGTCCACTCTCGCACCCCGCCATCAGCAGTTTGCTGGTAACTCGTGACTGCTCTCACTGCATGGACAGTTGGCCGCCCGTGGGTCTCCTGGTCCTTCGCTACCTGGATCCCAGTGACTTTTAGCAGGGTCCCGCAGGGCGAGAGTCCTAGATGCTCTGGGTAGTGCCAGAGCAGAGGGACCTCCACTGTCCTGCAGTCTCCTGTCCCTGTGTGATGACATAGGTAATAACTCGCCTAATTCTGGCTTGAGGAAAATGTTATCTTCTCCTGCCGAACTTTGCAGCAAAAGTCAAGAAGGTTATTACTAGTTTTGGAGGACTGTTTTTTAAGAATCTTAAAGTCTATCCTCCATGGTCCAAGAATTTTTGCTGCTTGTTTAAAGGATTGTTCATTAGTTTCTGAGACATAGTGTTTAAATATGTGTTTCAGGATTATTTGTATCCCCATGTTCCCTAGTTTTCATTACAAAGTCTTTAAAAAATAATTACCAAGTTCACGGACCACTCCTCCAGAAGTCCTGCTTCTGAGGCCAAAATTTCTTCAGTTCAGATCTGTGCACTCACCCACCGAAAACAGAGAGAGCAGCTGCCTCTGTTCCAGCCAGACCGTTAGCCAGCGAACTTCTGAATATTAGAAGTGGCCCATGCCCCATTGTGGCGACATTAGTGGATGGTTAAAAACTAAGCAAATCCAGGTATGGGGTAGAAAACTGGAATACTTTATTGAATCACGTGAACACAATTTAAGGGCCTTTGGGGTTGGACATGTTAATGAGGAGGATGAGCTATGTTAATTAGGGGATGGATCATGCTAACTAGAGGATTACACAATTTTCTGCTGCAGTTACACAAATGATTAATATTTTCCCTTAGCTAGGACCACATGGAGGGAAAAGGACAAAGGGATTTCTATGTGGTCTGATAACATCATCACAAAGTCTTTCCATATATTGCTGGACGAGACAGGTCAATCAATATAGCTAAATATTAATAGGTCTTGTAATAGAGTGTCCTCAGAGCAAGGAGTTTCTCCCAGTTCCTGCTGTCCACAGCCTGCTACATAATCCCATCAGCTCCTTCTCTGCTAATATATTTTTGGGATCCAACAATGAATCAAGATATTTCCCCCTAAAATCACTCAAATTTTTAGTGTAAATCATACTTAACTCATACCATACTGAATATTGGGAGGGCTCGATCTCTTGTTTCCACACTCCTATTTAATGTGCATGACAAAATGTTCTTGCAGGCTGCATCAGACATTGTTGAATAAGTAGTTTTCTCTGTCTGAAAGCTTTCTGTTGTTACTATTATAAATGTTCTTCTTTCTGCTCCTGATCATATGACAAGATGTTGGCACTCTTCTGCATGTAATGTATATTAATTTCCCTGTGAATGATAACAAAAAGGCAGCTAAGAGATAATTTATCACAGCAGATTAAGGCATAAGTATCGAGTTAAAAGTCCCTTTAGACAGCTTTTAATCTTTTTCTTCTTTCCTTCTCTAGGTTTTTTGTCATATAAGGTCTCAGCTAAAGTCTCTTCCAGAAATTTCTTAAGGATTCAAGCACAAACAATGAACATTCATAACATGAAAAAAAATGCTAAACATACTGCACTATTTTATTTGTTCCAACAGAATATTCATTTCATCCTCCACAGTTTCATTGATAAAATCTCTTTTTTCTTCTTCTACCTTATGAATCTACTCATTGTCACAATTTGTGTTGTCTCTGATTCCAATAGTGATATTTCTGCTTTAAATTCCTAAGTACAGTCAAAACACAAAGCTTGACTCACCAGTTGTTTAAGAAGCTTGATCTCTTCAAATAGGTGTATAAGGACATTAACATTTCAAGAATGAACATCAGGATATAACAAACTTTATTTCTACAACTATATTGATTGTAGAACATAAAAAAAATGCATGATTTGGGGATTTTTTTCTAGAATATGACACTAAGTTGGCCTTATGTACTGAATGGTCCTTACTATCAAGTGTACAGTGCTGTTGTTATGAATTTGTTGCACATGCAAAAAACTTAATTTTTTACTGTGTCACAATTCATTTGAATAAAATTATTTTTCCGGCCAGAGACTTGAAAGATACCAATGTACAAAACCAATTCCCCTTCTGAATTTTCTGGTTTTTTTTTTCTCTTTTTTTTCTTAATTACAAATCAAAGGCACTAGAGTTGTTGAAAAAGAACTGCAAATCTTGGTGTATAAGCAAAAAAAATAGTACTGGTTTTTTCTACTCTGTTCTGCTTGGGTAAAATTAATTTGGCTGAACACCAGCATTCATTAAAAAATTCTCTTTTAGAAACTGAGGAAAATTTCAATCACTTTCCCAATGTACATTTAAGAGTACGTTAAGGTCAATTTTTTGTGATACTTTCATAGACAGTTTTCTTGCCTCCATCCAGATAATTTTTTTTCACAAGAGGGTCATACCTATCATTATAGTCTACTCATTCATAACCTTTTTTATACTCCCTAATCCCAAAATTGCCAATTAATGTGAAGCTATAAAATTTGAGTTATCTCAGTGTAGTGGTTTGAATCTTGTTTTCCCCCAGAGGCTAAGAAAAGTGGTAGACCCCAAGGGGTGGAAACCCCTGGAAGTTTTGAAGTTTTGCCCAATGGGCGCTCCTGCAATATGTAAACATTCCACAAGCAAACGGAAGAGAAGAGTTGTAGGTTGTAGTTGGAGTGGTGGTCATGTTGTAGAGCCACGAGGAAGGGGCTCTGAGCCCCTTGGGGCCTCTGGGGCCCCCCAGCCCCGGTTGAGGGCTACAGGGACATGGAACAGTGTTAAGCTGGACTATGTATCTGTAGCTATGAACTGGGGGATGGTTCTTCACTGTGAGCAGAGCAGCAGCAGCGGCGGCAGAAGCAACACTGGCTGGAGAAGGTGGCAGAGAGCCAGGAGACATAAGACCAAGCAGCAACAAAGGCATGCAGCACCAGAGAAAGAACTCCTGCAAGGAGAGAGAGAGAGAGAGAGAGAGGGAGCGAGAGAGAGAGGGAGCGAGAGAGAGAGAGAGAGAGAGAGAGCAGCAGAGAGACAGAGTTTTGGGGGTAAGAACTGATACCACACCCCCCCAAACTCCTTTGAGACCTCCTGGAAGGAGGAAGATGATGGACTCTTGCTTGAAAGAGCCTTGAAGTGCAACATGCACTGCAGAAAGGAGCTAGAGAGCTCTGAGAGGAATGCAGAGGGGGTGACCTTGGCTCCCCCCTCGCCACTGCTGCCAAGGTGGCAGCCTGAAAGCAGGGCACAGAGGCCCTGCAAGGAGCTTGAATCTCCTGGAGATACCAGACCGTCACGAAGACCCCCTGTGTCTTCGTGATATGACCGTGGTGAAACGACCTTGTCTGGGGTGACATAGCCCATGGAAGACCCCTTTACCTGCATCAAGGGGCCGGGGGAGCTTGGAGGCCTCCCTCATGAGTGCTGACAGAAATCCAGCTATCAGCTGCTGCATGCATGTGGAGAGGACAGACGACTGCTGCTGTAGAAGATCCTGCTCCTCCAAAGAAGGGATCTGTCCTTCTTTCCCTCCTGGACTTTTATTTGGAGGGGAGAAGAGATCTGATCCATTGTAAATACTATATGTCATGGTAGAGATAGTTGTGATCGTCTGTATAATGTGTTATAATATTTATTTGTACAGTCATTGTAATATATTCCCTTTCCCCCATTTGGAGTCTGGTGTGTTTTGTCTGGAAAAACCCATCTCACATTAGATTGAGATGTGGGAGGGGGCTTAGACTAGGGAATTGGATTTTGGGGCTATCTCAAACCATGACACTCAGCTACCTGAGAGAACTCTAACTAGATTAGAAATCAATAAGGTACACAGTACCATAGATCTGAAGATCTCTCATATTCCTCATGATGTAGCACAGGTTAAGGACTTGTCAAAGTGTGCTCTTGATAATTTATAAATGGGGACACTATATCTGCACAGATTAAGCTAACTGTCCCAGCTCACAAAAGATGTTTGCAGTAGCATAAAGAACAGGACCCAGCTCCTTCAAACTGCAGAAAAATATCTTAACTGATAACACCATCCTCATCTATTCTCTAATTAAAGTAGAAGGATCTATATACAAACAAGCTTGTTTGCTCTTACACTCAAAATGCTTTCAGTAGCCTTTCATTCACATAAAAACATCTACACACCCTTTAAATTTTGACTAACATTCAAGAGATGACATTCAACATAGGGTTGGATGATCATACAAGCTAGCAGGGATACAAGATGAGCAAGAGCATCTTTCAACACGATGTCAGTCAAGCAGCCATTTGCTACAAGCAGCAAATTCAAGTATGTGAATATGGGACTTCTAGCTGTCCCTCCTGCCCCAGTATCAGTGTAAGCAGCAGATTTCAACAAGTTTCCAAACTAGGTAAATCAAATTAGTTTGTGGCTATTTTTAAGTCCCAGGCCTTCATTCTCAAGTTTGGAAGCTAAAATGAGACAACAACCGTGACACACACACTTCAATATCTAAAACACAGTGTCTTTGGGAAACAGATTACTTACATGTGCAAGTTTTTCACAGCACAAGAAGTGAAGAACAGCATAGGAATTATAGAACAGTTTACTTCCCATGACCAAACCACAAGAACAAAATTATAGGAGAGGCAGTATGACATGCTGTGTCTCAGTACATACACCATCTGTGTTCCTCAGAAGAAATAAGCTTATTTTCCAGCACATTAAAGAATATATTTCTTCTGTTTTGGGTAACCATCTCAGACAGACATACATTTCCAGGGAAAAGGCTGCATCCATTTTTTTAAACATCTCACTTCTGAAATATTTTCTGTAATTATGTATAGAAATAGAATTAAAATTTCTGAACACATTGCTTCTGGAGGCCATCTTGCTGAAAACTGACCTTGGTATCGTTAGTTCTGAATAGTTTGATTTAGTCAGCTGCATAGGTTTTGTAAGATTCAGTACAGAGAAATAAGAGCGCAGGGGGATTTTCGGGCAAAAGCCCAGATTCTGCTCCTGTTTGACATGAGGGACAGCGCTTTTCTCCACAAGCATCTCCCCTAATATTGAAAGTTAAAATCTGTTCAGAACTAATACAGTGAACAGAAAGTTGGAACACAACATAATAAAAAGAGAAGAATCATGGCAAACATATGGGACAAGTGAAAAGCAGAATTGAGGCTGAGGCAATAAAATTGGAATTTCCCTTGAATTACAAGCAGTACTCTCTTAAGCTGTCATTTAGTTAAAACATACTGAAGTACAATAAGCATCAGTACTACATTGTAGCTGAGTACAAGATATTCACTTAACAGGGCTGGCAGAGAGTTTTAAAAGTTGTTTTAACAGTCTCAGTGATATGCCAGAATGGACAGTCAAATAGGTATCTTTATCCCCAAACTTCTACATCTACTTTAGCGAACACAATGTCCTGAAGTAAAGAGAATAAATCCTGAAACCAAAAACCCAGAGTGCATCCTGGTAACAAGCTATGACTACAAGTATAGAAGGACAAGGCAGTAGTGATGGAAATTTCCAGATGCATCTGCATGTGTCCTCCAAAGGTTTCAGTGATTACGCACTCAGATTGGTAAAGCAGGTTGATGGAGCATCACTTATATTGACACAATACGCAACTGGCATGCCTTTTTAAATGTAATGAATGGCAGGAACCATTAAAAAAGCTTCATTTACGTCTGTGCATCCACAGCCACTGCAGGAGACCATCAGCTAAAGGGCAGGTACAGTTGTTCTTGTGTGCACAGAAGTGCTACTGAAATCAGTAAAGAAAAATCTGGAAATCAAAATCACAGTGTTTCCCTGGCCTCCATGTCATATTCCTGGAGTACTGTAAATGCTCTATTTGCTTCCAGTTACAGGCCTTGTAGATTGTGTAGTTAGGTAAACATGTGTCTGTGGTTAACCTTAAGGAACACATAATTAAATCCATCCAGAAATATGCTCCCTGGCTGGTTGCTGAAACAGTCATTAGAACTAGAAAAAGGTGCTCTATTTCTGCAGATCTTCCTTGTCGATACTGCTGACCAAAAATGCAGTACTAGTATAAGCAGGTACACTTTGGTTTATTTCACTAAGTTTATCAAACAACCTTTGACTTCAGATGGAGATTTTCTCTTTCAGAATTAAATCAAGAGACTATTAGAAAACTGTTCATCAGGAAGCATTATAGCTCCTCAACTCCATAAGAACCTCACCTATTTCAACAAATGGTAAATAAGATTGTAGGCGTATTAAAATATGCTACAAAAATACGTATTAAGAATAGTTCAATTATTTGGCACAGGACATGCATAAACACAGTGCAGCCTGGATGGGATACACCTAGATGTTGGTGAAATGAGTGTTGAACGTGAGCTGATGTAAATCTTTTGCAGAGCAAAAGCAGTATTTTAGCAACACATCTGTAACTTGATTTGTGTTGCCTTGCCTTGTTCTGTGTCCTTTACAAATTTTCAGCTGTATGGTTTCCAAAAAATAATAGATTGAACTTTAGACAGGATAGGTTTATTTATTTTTCTTTTTTTTTTAAGTTCCATTTTAAGCTTTTTGCATTAACTGTGAGAACTATTCTTCTAAAAGACAAAACTGAAAATTAAGATTTTTATGTCAGTAAAATATATACAGATTTCATGTATGTTTCATATATTTAACATAGAGCAAAGATGTGGATTGCACTCTACTGTAGGAAAAATTCAGGATTTGAAGGTGATTTTTTTAAAATCTTTTTCATTTCCTCATTCCTGTTGTCACAGAAATGCTTCCAGCTCTCTGTCACTCTTTCTTCTGTGTTATGCTATGTACAAGAAACATGGTAAAACTTGTTAATTAATAAAGAAAAATCTCTTCTGATGACAGTTCTGAAATGGTACCCAACTTTTGTCATGGTTTAGCAATGGCATTCCCCAATTTAGTACTCCCACTGAAAAGACAACCATGAGCCTTACCCTCTCTCCTTCCTTCCCTCCAGTGAGAGAGACAAAAGGCAGAGATTATGGGTTTGAGATAGGAAACAATTTATTGGAAATAGCAATGAGATAAAGAAATGAACAGTAACAACAACAATACTAATAACAAAAGTGCACAAAATGGAGGTGATTTACATGCAAAAATGCTCCCCAAGCCTGACCCGAAGCAGTGCAATCCTGAGACAATGAACAACGGTGGGTAGGTTCTTGCTGCACCACACTTTGTTCCACCCGAAGCCATACCCTTCTTCCTGGAAACAGGAGTCCTTTACTTCCATCCCCCTTTGTGATATGGTATAAAATAACAAGCTAGACATACCCACATGGTTCCAGGCTCCACCATCTCATGGCTACTGAAAAAAAATTAACTCTGTCCTACTTGAAACCCACCCCTTATTTGTTACCATCTATGTCATGCCCAGATCCTACATCTCCCAACTATATACATATACATATACATAGAAATATATACAAGCACAAGTATCGTTTCTGTAGTCAATGGTCATCCCTCTAAGATGTCTGTCGAGTTTATTTAGTCCATGACTGTGGGTTCTATCCATTCCAGATGTCTTCCAGTGCAGGAGGGCTGATGTACTCTCGACAGGTTGCAAGCTGCATCAGGAGTTCATGGCTGGTATATTTGAAACAGTCCATCCTCCTTGTCCATGGGAGTTATGGCATACAGTGGCAGAGTCATTCAGCAGTCAGTATTATACAATTCAGCATTACAGATGGTTCTCACCCAAGAATCAAATCCCTTCAAGGTAAACATTGTGTTTCCCTGTCCCTCTGCACTACCCGATGAAGTAATGCATTACCCAGCCAGCTGCTTGAGCAAAAACAATTCCACACATGGGTTTGCCTTTCCTTGAGGCAGGACTAATCCAAACTGTCTTCCCTATCACATTTCTATATGCACCGCAGGGACTTTGTGGGACTTTATCCCCTTTTATGGTACATGGAGATTTTGACTGGCCAGAGACAGCTCAGTTGGTAGAGCCTCTGGTGTTAACTAACCGAGTGGCCTTTGCTAAATGCAGAACCCAATGTTTGAAGGTCCTACCTGAATTTCCTGGGCAGGTCCCTTAACCTTCTTTTCTTTTATGGTAAATTTGGCCTTCAGGAGCATCTGGATTATCTTTTCCCCTTTCTCAAACTCTTCCTCTGCTGTGTTGCCCCATATGATTATATCAGTATATTGTAAGTGTTCTGGACCCTTACCCTTTTCCAGTGCAGTCTGGATCAGTCCATGGCAAATAGTGGGGCTGTGTTTCCACCCCTGGGGCAGTCAGTTCCAGGTGTGCTGGATGCCCCTCCAGGTGAAAGCAAATTGTGGCCTGGACTCTGTTGTTAAAGGAATGGAGAAAAATGCATTAGCGATGTCAATGTGGCACCACTTTCCTGCCTCGGACTCCAGTTCATCCTGAAGTTCCAGCATGTCCAGCACAGCAGCACTCAGTGCTGGTGTGACTTTGTTCAGGCCACGACAACCTATTGTCAGTCTTCGCTCTCCATTGGGATCACTCACTGACCATTTAGGACTAAAGGGTGAGCGAGTCTCGCTGACCACTCTCTGGCTCTCCAGTTCACGAATCATCCCATGGATGGGGGTCACGGACTCCAGCTGGTGCGGTGTCGTCGATGGTGCACTGGTGTGGTAGCGATCGCTACCTCTTGTTCTTTGACCCTCAGCAGTCCCACAGCAGAAGGGTCCTCTGAGAGACTGGGCAAGGTATTCCACTGTCTAATTTCCTCTCTCTCTACAACACCTTTCCCAAAAAACCCAACTATGTCCCTTCAGGTCCTTAAGTACCCTCTCCTGAGATAATCTGTGCTGAGGGTACATGGGGCCTCTCTGCCAGTCACAATGGGGTGTTTTTGCCATTAGTTCCCAGTTAGGCTACTTCAGCTCCCTGTACATTCATCTCAGAGCAGTATTCTTGTTAGAGGAATATGGTATGTGAAAGAAGAAATGGGTGAAGAAGGAGCTCTCACAGTCATCAAACTAGTTCAAATCATCTAACTTTTTTACCTTACTGTAGTATCTCTGGCTGCCAAACACCAGATGATAAAGTATAGCCAGAATGTTTTGGAGGAAAGGGAGAAGAGGTTAGAAAAAATATTTGGGCAGAAAATATTGAGAACACAGCATCTTATAATTCTGGCAAGCTTTCACAGTGTACTTTTTTCCTACTCTAGAATCACAAGCATACGTGAGAAAATTATATGTAAAAGACTGAACTACCACCTTAAAAGGAAAAAAAAAATGCAAGAACAACCTAGCAAGCAGAGCCTGGAATAGCAATACTGTAAGAACAATTTTGAGGAATTGAAAGTTTTGGATAAATTTCAGAAGAGCATCTTAAATTTCAAGTGCTTCTCTGAACAAAATGTGGTCTCTATAACTTAAGGTACCCATTTTGCAACCTCCATTTCTGTGCTAGAAAGCTTTGTACAGTTCACATCAGTACATTGTACAGTAACATCAAAGCTTGCCAAGTTAGCATTCCGCAGTTATTCTTGAATAACTGACTGTCAGTTGGTTTTCCTCATCTGTCCAAGTAAACTTTATAGCTGAATGCAGAATAAATTTCTCTACCATCACTACCATTTTCCAGCTTGCACAAGAAAAGGACTCCATTATAGAGGAATTTTTTCAAGCAAACTGCATCAGCAGTTCAGATAGTGGTGAAAGTGGAGGAAAACAGACATACTTCCAACCATTCAAAAAGGAAGACCGAATTCCCGGTCCCCTATGGGAAGGCCAGCAGATTAAAACAGGACCAAGTGAACTTAATTTAAGCACTGCATTTAATGGTAAACACTGAATTTCAAATGCACTTCCACTGACATAATGGCTTATTTTTCCTGTTAATTACTGGATTTGCTCAGTCTGGCAGCTTTGTTGTGGTATTCCTTTAATTTCTTCAGAGCCAGTTAAATCTAACATAACATAGCTGGTAATTTTCAGGACAGAATCGACTATAAACATGGCTGCCTGTCTAAACGGAGCCCAAAGAACCAGGATTTCTGTGGAAAGTGTGGTATGTGTATGTACAGACATGGTGTAAAACTGTTTCATTTTATGTTGACAGCTAGTTTATTTTTGATTCTCAGCTGCTCAAGAAGCTTTGTTTGCAACTTATCATACCCCTGTCATGCAGCAGCAGCATTTTATGAAAAAATACCAAACTTAGAATAAACCTAAGTGCATATCACCAGTTCCTGTAATTTGCAATAACAAACCTTTCATCTTTTTTTCAAAATCTGCCACTCCCAGAATCAAGTAGCTGCACAGGAATCTCAGCTTTCAGCTGTATAAAAGTACATAAGATGTATAAAAGTGCATCTTTTTATAACTGAAGAAAGAAGCTGAAAATACATGGCAAGTCTATTTCAACTCCTCAAAGACACCAAAACAAATCTGAAAGCCTCGAGATGCCCTCATCATATACTTTTTGTGGAAGTCAGGGGAGTCTACCTCCTGGGGTTTTTTTATTTGATGTTGGCACTACTGCAAGTGTCTCATAATCTTCTGCAATTTCAGTAGGTGTTATAAGTAAAAAATCTCTATAAAAGAAGGCAGCAATGAGTCCTAAGTGCTAAGTCCACACCGAGCAAACACACCTGCACATACCTTCTCACTCAGTGTTGTCTCTTGGCTAAGGTGAAGGGCTAGAGATACTTCTTTACAACACAATTTGGCAATGTGTCAGAGACCTCAAGTCAGCTCTGAGCATGCTTTCACAGTTGTCAGGAGTGCTAGTTAGCTGAGGTATAGTGCAGGCTGATGCAGCTGCCCAGTGAGCAGGACATTGACTGGAGTCAGGCAGTGCTTACATGGGTGTCTCTTGAACCTCGCTCCCTTTACCAGTACACAAGCAGTCACAGCAGTCTCCATGAAGGTGGTCTTGCTGTGATAGTTCAACAGTGGCATTCGTTAATGCCACCATACAGTTCCCAGGGTTAGGCATAGTAATGCAAGGAAAGATCTGCTGTCAGCATGCGGTTAAAATGACCTCTGAAGGATAGTCCCAAGCGCTTCACCACCAGACAATTTCCCAAACCTAATCACTGCTGTAAACCTCTCTTCCCTATGAGAAGTCTAGAGAAGAAGGAAGGTGTTCATAAGGGACTAAGAGGACAATTACTCAGAAATAGAAAGGGGCTTTCAGAGCTATTAGAGTAGCTTTGATTCTTTGTAATGCAACCTTTATCATCACAGGCAAGAGTTCACAAACCCTGGGCTCCATTTGAACAGATTTGATATTTAGATTCTAGTCCCAGTTGAAACCCATTTTCTGGCCTTCAAGAAGATATGTTTTTACCAAAATTTTTTTAACAGCAAAATAGCCATAATATTTACATAAAACTCAGAAGTCTTTTTGCTAGTATTAATACAATAATTTGAGAATTTAGAATAAAGCAGATATTATGAAACATGTAATTTTACAATTAACTTTAACCTTTCTGTTAGATGATGCAAGGAGAGTCAGAAAAAAGCAGTTAGAGATCTTCCTTCCAGGGCAGAAAATTATAAAGATTGTTTATGCTAGGTTGTGGTTCATAATTGCTGGGCATAAAAAAATTAAACAAAAGTTGATCAAGTAGACTGAGAGTCAGTATTAATTTGGGAAACCACAGCAGCTGAAATAAGGGAGTACAAGCTTTTTCACCCCAGCTTATTCCCTCAGGTCCCTCCCTATTTGTAAAAGTCCAGAGTCTGGGAGTACTTTCTATCCTAGTTTGGTGTTCCTGGAGACAACATCCTAAACCCTGCAATGTTAATGTCTCCATGCCATTGTACCTATTTTGCTATTAAATAAAATATCTGTCTCTTGTATATTTATAAAATTAATGAGACAGAAAGGCATGAAAGCAGAGATGAGAAAAACATGCAAATGAATCCACTTAAATTTCTTGTTTTCCATTGTTACGCATTGTCAGAGAATTCCACACAACACTAAGGTTGTGTACCTCAGCTGTACCTCCAAAATCCCAGTAGCCAAAAAGCAGAGCAATTCACACGTTTTTGTTCAGCCTCAGAAAAAGAACTCTGGAATCTTTTGTTCCTCAAGAAGGTTAAAGGGAAATTTGTAGGCTAAAGGGTCTTTTACCTCATCAGAAAAGCAGCGCTCAGCACAACATCCAAAGAATAATAGGATACAGAAGTGATTGTCTTTTGAAAAACAGTCAGTGCAGAAGACAAGTAAAAGCAAGTTGTTGCACACAGACCAGGCTCTGCACTCACTGAATAGCTGTCAAAATAGGTCATGATCCATCCTTATAATCAACAGTTAAGAAATGGAAGTAGGGAAAAATATAAAAAATTTTAAATATGGTGGGTTTTTTTAAACAGAAAAAAATAATCAAACAATCTACTGTAAATCATAACTATTATAAGGAGAGGAAATTATCCTCCAAATAAGCAAAAGGTTCTGGAAAAAAATAGTTCACAGAAATATTTTTTCCAGAAACTCTCACTTCATTATCCTTGTAAAAAACACTTAGAATTGTTGAATTATCTTCAGCCATTGTGAGTCTGTTTATTTCCAGCTGCAAGCTGTATAGAAATGCACACTGTTCAAAACTTGGAATTTATTAAAAAGTGGTTAACAGCAATGTGAATTCCATCCAGCTGTAAAGAAAAAGGGAGAATATTAAACCAGAAAATATTGTTATTCTGACCTCTCTCAACACCATAATTTCAATCTGTTTATTTACAGAAACCTTAAAGAGACATGAACTAAAAAAGGATTGCACTATGGTACTCCTGTCAATTATGCTAACCTGGAGAACAGACTTTTATTGGAGAATATATGTCTCATGATTTTCAAATGGGGCTGAATACTCACCTTCCCCCTGAACTCTATTTTTCTGGAGCGGGTGGTGGAGGGGAAGAAGGAGGAGGAGGGAGAAAACAGGAAGGGGGAAAGGAGGGGAAGTTTAGTGATTAAAATCACTTACCCTTTTGTTTAAATATACAGTATGTGTATTTCCTAAGGGTACTCAGTTTACTAGGGCAACTTCAGCACAGGAATTTTAAGTCAGTTTTATAGACCCAAAACTGGTATCATATAAACTTCTAGTTTGTCAGTCTCTTCTTGGAACAGGCTTTACATTGGAAATGTGTCAGTAATGTTATGGCATTATGAAGATCTGGTTGACTACACCACTTATTATATTTATCAATGGACCCAATTTTGCAGTGTAATGGGCACCTTTAATCCCACATAAATCCTCTTTTTTTTTCCTTATTTTCTGAGATTGTACTCAAAAGCAATATGTCTTCTCAAATTTATCCTGGTCCCATAATTTCTTAAAATACTATTTTTTCATTTCAGACATAAGTCAATACTGAAATTAATTATATGTTATATATAGCAACTGTTTTAGATCTCTCTTCAAAAGCCAGGTGGAGATTAAAACTAAGATCTAAGATGCTCTAAACTGCACCTCTTCCCCAAAGATATTCACATCTACATGTGCTTTTTCCTTAGTAAGGTTAATGTTCTATGAACTGTTGACTATATCATAAATAAAAGTGAGAAAGTGTAATTAATGTTACCCTGGGAACAATAACTTCAGCATTTTTTGACCATGTGACTCAACTCATTAGCTGAGGTTATGGAGTTTTTGTAACCTACGTAAATTCTTGTACGTATCAGGAGGCATACTTCCGTTGTAATGTTTTTAATCAATTTTTACAGATGAAACCACAAAATATTTCCAGCTGAATATTCTCTCTAACATTTGTTTGTCCTTTTTCTTGCTATATCATACCCTTAGTTCGTGAGTTTTTGTACCTCTTGTCCTAGAAATGTTCTATTACCTTTTTTTTTTCCAGTGTGTTTTTGCTCTCTGTTTAACCTACCTGTAAAATTTTTACTCATGTAATTCTTCTAATATCCTTTCTATTCTAATCCTTCCTTTTTACTTAGCACTAGTGAGGTTGTACCTAGAAGAGACATGGATATTATGGATTGAGTCCAGCACAGGGCTACAAAGATGATAAAAGCAGTGGAGCATCTGTCACACAAGGAGAGGCTTGATAATCTACTGTATTGCCCTTGGTTTCCTGTAAGTTTCTGTGATCTTTTGTCATAGGCTTTGTGTGTGATTCTATTTAAATTCTGTGCCCCCTGAGAGACCTACATATGGCCCATTGCTAAAAACTGAGAGGCAAATCCATAGATTTTTGACTCAGTTGAATTCAGGAGTGTGAGGTCTAAGCTTGAAACAATTAAACTGATTAAATATAAAATAAAACTGAAACCATCCCAAGCAGACAGATCTCTCAACTTGAGGGTTGGAGAGTTCAGTTAGAGTTTAGAAACAAGGAGTGGAAATCTAATCTGAAAGCATTTTAGGACTTGTACTTTGTGGAATGAGAACCAGAAGTTTCTGCTTCAGGGCCAAGGGTGCAATCAATATGCTTGATATTATATACAGTCGATGTGGGGAGAAGCTCAGCACTCAGATTCAAGAACAGGCTGTGATAGTGTGTTTTTCCCTTTTCATCCCTTTACTCATGCACAGAATCATTCACACTGGCTGTCTCTGCCACCCCATTCAGATCCAAGTGGGGAAGACTAGTTGTTCTGCTTTCATGTGTTTCAACAGTTTGAGTGTCTCAGCTCTCCTGAGCTGGAGCCAGACAACTGCAAGAAGACTCATTCTTCAGTGATCTGATCAAACAAGGAAGTTCTGAAACATTCACAGAAGAACCCAAACTCCAGGAAATTTTACACCCTCTTTCCAGACTGTAAAAGCTAGATAGGTTCAATTAATCTATCCTCTCAAAAAAGAGCTTCTGCTTTTTATTTCGCACAGCTTTATTACCTAAGCAACTGTTTACAAGAAACCCTTTAGCAGATCCCTTGACCAAATCAGCTCATACATAATCTGTTTGAATCTGTTTATACTCATTGGGTTGTCTCAAGACAGCAATCTTACACCTTATCTTGAAATGCATTGTATCACTAGAAGAAAACACTGAAAGCTGAGGCTCCAAACCAACTGATGAAAAAGATTAAACAGTTTCTAATCAATATATATATTAAATGTAGTTCAACTGGAGAATTTTTTCTCTATCATTTTCAGAGGGAGGACCATATAAAAAGCTAAACACATTTCCAGTTGATCACTAAAATAAAAATTAAAAAAAAAAAAGATAAAAAATGAGGAGCTGAGAAAAAGGGTATGTGAGTGAAAATTCATTTCATAATGGAGGACAAGATGCTGCAAATGGAAATAATTTCATAGACCATGATTTATAAATTAAAAACAGCTAAGTATTTTCAGTGCTGTAATACAAATAGTAAAACACTTCATTTTACATACATGTAACATTTCAAATATAGCTTCATTTAAAATATTAACTTAATGTAAAGTATAGTGAAAGTAGGTCTTTTTGCTTTCACTGTAGATATACTATGAAACAAAGTTTTGATTCAGTTTTATATAGAATATGCACAACATATATATGTACTTATATTTGCACATATTTTTGCATTTCCCCTCTCTTTTAAACATAAAACACACAGGAAAAGGTGCTTGGGCACATGCTTCCAAGTATGTAATTTTGCTCAAAGTCATTAGTTACAGCATCAGAAAATTGTGTCCTCTGCTATGTATGCACAGCATCAGGTATGGTGCCAACAGCCATAATGTACATTTTGTCACTTGGCCTTGTCAATGACTCTAAGCTAACAGTAGATCATTGCCACATGGCACACCACTCTCTAGGGAGTGGGAGACCTTAACTGAGTCAGCTTTGTTGTACGCTATTAAGGCACTTTTACAGAGCAGGTGTCAGTAAGAAATGGACTCAAAAGCAGAAATTATGTACTAAGAACCTTTGAAAAAGAAAAGATAATTTCTTGGGCGGACTCCCCTTGTCTAAGAGATGATGGAGAAGGCTGCCTTAAAATATTTGTGTCTCACACTATATGGTTGCAGGCATAGTGATTTTACAATGTATAATGTTATTAGGGTTGGACTCTGATATGGTAAATTATGGGGAAAATCATGCATTAGTCACAGTAAAAATGTCAAAAGCAACAGGAATTATAGTTTAAAAGCCCAGATAAAGTTCTATATGTGAAATGTGTTTGAGGTCAAATTACCATTTTAGATCACCTGTGTTTACAATTCTTATTTATTTATAAAACATTTTATTGGACTATATCGATAAACAGAAGACAATATCCTAAAATTTACTGAAAATTTACAGTGTCAAATGCCACTCTTGTCACAGGACTCTGATCAGCTATAAGAGGCCTAAGAGACCGGAACATTCCTGCTAGATCCCTCCAACCCTCCCATGCTGGATATCCAAACCCTTGCAGCTGAGTCCTTGGTATTGTTCTAGGGGTGCAAGAGGACAGGAATGTAACACAACTGCAACACAGGCAGGAATCAGGCTGGCTTTTCTCCCAGAGCAAAAGCAGGAAGAGGAATGGCCAGGCAGTGATCACCCATATCTTAGTGATTCCTAAGGCTCATCTGGGTTCCACATTAGGCACAAGACGATACTGAGGATCAAGTTGGTGTAAAACAGCTTATACTACCATCTGCAGAGACTCAGACACAGACAGCACTGAAAACAGAGTTAGAGATACACAACTACTCTTTGGAAGATGAGCTGTTTTAAGGGAGTTCATCATTCATGTATGTCAGCTCCAGTGGTGGTTTGCCAGGAGCATTAATGGATAAACTAACAGTCATTGCTGGAAACAATCTAGCTTCCTCAGGTTTGGTATGTCCTGCTGTAGGCTATCACTTAGCAAATAAAAAACATCACTAGTATAGCTTTTGGAGGAGGACAGAGAAGGAATAGTTGAATGGGTTGATACCTTTGAATTTTTAGGATTTTTAGCTTTCTGTAGATTTTAATGTGGCTGTATAGTCTGGCACATTTTAGAATAGTAGTTAACACTCACCAAACCCTATTTCCATATTTCATATCAAGTTTTCTAAATCCTTTAGGCTTGTTTAGGCTCCTTGCAAGGCAGGACTATAGTAAACACCTTCTGTTTAAGAACATTTGCACCTCAGGCCTGAACAACAAGGTACCATCACAGTCAAAGCAACCTTCAACCCCAGAACCTTGGAGAAGCTCCAAAGACAGTACATGCCGTGAAGAAGAGGAAGATGAGGAAGAAAGGGATCTAGGAATCTCCAACTCAGTTTTCTGGGAGGCATGCCATGGGGGCAGATCTAGGAGTGGGTGGTTCTCGGATCAGACCATGAATTGCGGAACCCCTGGACACAGGGATGCATCTTTTTGTACTCCTTGTGCCGGAGGTCCTTCCTTAAAGAGCTGCTCTCCATCTTTTTTATACTAAATTAGCCTGGTGAGTTTTTTGGCTCCCAATTTTAAGGCAACAGGTAAAACCTGTGTAAGAGTTAGAGCTCCCAACTCTTTCTGCCTTTGCCTTTCACTGATTGTTGTGAAATCTGTGACTGAGAGAGTATATGCTTCAAGAAGCATAGACTTCGTGAAATGCCCATGTCATTGATAACTTGAGAACTACAATTTGAGTAGCAGCACATGGAAAAGTCAATGTTATGACAAGCCATTTTTGGGATGGGAATACTAATGATAAAATATTTTACTGAAGTAGTAGCACTAGCAGCATTGATAGTATTAGAATCAGCTTAGAGTATTTTCATCACTTGAGTCAAGTGAAAATGGGCAAACAAGGAACTTGAAAAATAGTTTCATTAAATGTTAAATTTTTTATTCTTTTTCATTTATTGAAAAGTCATTTATTTATTCATCCTCATAAGAAAAATATCTGAAGGCCTGGGAGCTATCATGATGTTGAAAAAATAACTTTGAAAAGAAAAACAGTAAAAGACACTTTGAAATTACAGGAAGTTCTTTAGACAATAATCTTTCACTTGCTCATTAAAACACATAAATTTTGGGCTATTAGTAAAAATAAATTAATCATGCCTGAAAGATACTAATATCTGAATGTCTTAGAAAACATTATAATTTCTCTAAGATGTTTATAAAGAGTTGGTGGTAAGAGTGCCTTAAGGTCTGTGAAAAGAACATCTTGCATTGTTACCACAGAATAAAAGGAACTTTTCTCAAAATTCTACTGGGCTGATACTCCCAAACTCTCAAAAATTGTAGACCTATTGCAGAGAAACCATGAGAATTTTAGGAACACTATATTTAAAAGTCTATCGGTTTCCTGGGTTTTGACCTTATATTCCTCACAATAGAATCGTCTGGATTTTTTCGTGACAGGTACTAGAGATTCATTCTCAGGTGGAAGCTGGATTGTCACACCACTGCAGAGTATATGACTACTGGCAAAAAACTATGCTAAAGTTACTGCAAGTGACACAATTTTAAAACAAACAAACACACAAACAAACAAATAAACAAAAAAACCAACACACTGGATGAGCAACTGAAAAGAAGGAGGAATAAAACAAATTTCCTTGTTATTTCTGGGAAGAAAGTAAACCATCTACATCTTACCTTAGAGACTGCAAGGTGCATGACATTTTGTGCTCAGAATTGACACTCTGTCTTATTCAGTTTTCAGTAGTTTTGTGCTTAACTGCATCTCTTTGTTCATTCGGTCTTATTAAAACACTGATTTTTTTTCTCAGAAAGTGTCTTTTTCAGTATGCAGTGGCACCTTCCTCTGGATATTCATATGTACACTTCTCACTCTCAGTTCTTATCTGAAGAAAGTTCAAGTAATACAACCATTTTCTTCCCAACTTGTCCTCAAAAAGGCCTTGATTTTCCTTTAACATTGTTACTTGCAGAAAGTCTTTGCTCTAGCAAAGACAAAAGACTAAAATAGAAATAAATAATTTATTACTACTACTAGCAATAGAAAATTCTAAAATGTTCCCTTCCACAAGGTCAAAAGTAACATTACTCTGACAGCTGGACCTCAAGAAACCGCTGAAGCTCAGAGGAGTGCCAATTTCCACATCTCAGGCTCTCCAGTCTGCTACCTCTAGAAAGATCCCCTGAATCACACTGCAAGCAAAAAGGCACTTGAAAAAATGCATGTACAGAGTGATAGGGAGAACATTTTTTTAGTTATAAGTGGGCTAGAAATAAGACATGTGAGGCGATGCAGGCCACAGGAAGTCTTCACAGGAATTAAATGAGAGAATCACTGCATCCTTCTGTTTTTCAGATACATACTCATAAAAGTCTGTTTTTTGTTAAAGTGTTCTCCTTTCAAAAGGAAACATTAAATTGTAAAATTGAAGTGTTTCCTATTGAAGTGTTGCTTAAATTCTGCATTTTGACTTGGATTTAAAATGTCTGTGAAATTTACCTGCAAGTATATTCTGATCCAATTTGCCTGTTTTGCTAGCCATCACCTTATTTAAAAGGTAAAAGAAAAAAAAATTCATGTCTTTGCAGGAATAAAGATGCACACAAGAAAATATCAGAAATATGTGGTATATATATATATATATATATATATATATACACACACACACATATATATATATGGTACAATATTTTTTACTCAAAACAAAATCTCCTTTTTTTTTTCCACGTATCACCTACTCTCCGTTAACCCATATATCCATGTCCTCCTCTGGAAGTAAGTGATACCAGGTAAAGTCAGGACAAAACTGAAATATAAACCTCAGCATTTGCTAAAGGGTTTTAATGTCATATAAGGACAGTTGGGGTAGAAGAAAAAAAACTAGACAGATAGAGGGAAACATGCCATGGGAGAAAAATAGAACCAAGGTTAGCCTCAATTGGCCAAGTAGCAGAATTCACAGGAATAAGAACTGGGAATCTTTCTCCATCCCACCACCCAGACTCAAATTTTCATTCCAAACCAAACTGCTGTTTTAAATGGAAAGCATATTTTCTCATCAAGATTAATACATTACTATCAAGTTGTTTATTAAGTTCTAATAAAAACATTTTGGAAACCTGCTGTGGTCCCTAGGGTTGCCTGAAGCATTATATTCCAGAATGCTTCAGGAATGCTGGTCAGCTGCAAGACTGTGATGAGAGAGGAAACTTCTGACATGCCTACATGTACCACGAGATTTCTCCCTAGGGAAGCTGTTCAAAAATGCGGTGTATTATAAAAGGAATCCCACAAGTACTGTGAAACACAGCTTTTCATTAAGGACCTTCAGTGGGAGTTTAATTAAAAGTCATTATGTATGATTTCTAGATTAAAGACAATTGTGTCTGCTGGTTTTGACACAAAAATCTGAAGTTGTATTTAACAAGCATCCTCACTGGCAGTCATAATGCTGTTTGGTAATCTAAGGGAGTATGTCTGAAACTATGAAACATCATGTCCAAGGTACTGAAAAACACAAGTGAAGAAGAAGCATTACTACATTTGTTCTTTATTGAACAATAGTTGGGAAGACTATGATTTAATTTTTCTACATCTAAATATACTGTAAATGTAATCTCTTTCAAAGACAAATGATACAGTTTTGGTATTTACCTCAGTGCATCTGTACAAGCTAGGTTTTCTAGGACAGAAAAGAAATGAGCTGAAAAGTTTGAAAACAGCAAGTTTTTGAGACTTTTGCTACTTTCTACATCTGAACAGTCTTGTAACATGAAGAGAACCAAGCTTTCCTTAGAGAATCCATATCCAAAGCAAAGGAGAGAATAAAGAACACAGAATATAAAACATAATTCTGTTGAATGCTCTATGGTTTTGGTTTCTGTTTAAGCAAACTTTGCACTTTTCCAGCTCTCTAAAGTATATGTATGTAGTACACAACAGCTTTCTGTGAAACTTTCTCTTTACTATCAAGACAGATTTTGGCCCCTAACTGATTCCTTGTTCTTTATCATATGAAACCTTCTGCTCCATCAAAAAATGATCTTACAGCTTTCACTTCAGAAGTAAGAATATTATCACCTGTATCTAAAAGGAGGAGGCAAAGTTAAAAATTGTTTGGTACTACCTCAAGACAAGGACAGTTAGAACATCAACCTGAGATGAGTACAGACAGAAAAATCCTATTCCATTTTCAAGTTACCCCCAATATTCTCATTCGAGATCCAGGATCTTTCACCCTTACAAACAGGAAGCAGAAAAAAACCCTGCAGGCCTGCAATAAAGTCAGAGGTTTTAACAGAGGCCTGTGGTGGTGCATTCACCTACCACTCTCCTCCTTAGGTGACACCCCAGTCTCAGGAAATTTTGTTAGGCCTCACACTTGATTAAAGGCTCCCGGGCAGTCAAGCTCCCCTTGAGCTTATCAGAAACGCTGTCTGTACCCAGGAAGGAATAATGACTGGAAGGCATCTGGGGCCCTTAGTCTGGCAAATGGAAGCCTATCAACTATTATTAAATATAGACAGGAAAACTTGTGAAGTTATTCTTATGGAGTGTCCTTTATATAGACTAAAATTACTACCAGATCATCCTGATTTCAGCTGGGATAGAATTAAATTTTGTTTTTCTTAGTAGCTGGTGCAGTGTTGTATTTTGGATTTTGTGTGAGAATAATGTTGATAACACATTGATGTTTTAGTTGCTGCTAAGTAGTGCTTAGCCTAAACCAAGGACTTTTCAGTTTCCTATTCCCTGCCAGTAAGCAGGTATACAAGACATTTAGAACACTTTGAGCCAAGCATTCTTTGCAAAAGTTTAACTTGATGCTTCACCTTCAGATGAAAGACAACATCCAGTAGAATCACATCTAGGACAACCTGTTGTGGTAAATTCATCATAAATTGGAACTGTGAGTATGACTTTAACTAAATCTCGTGGCCCACTTCCTTGGGAAGCTACTCATAGCAGTGGCATAAAACACAGAATTAGTGTACAGAGTTATCCTGCATTATAAAAGGGGTAACCTCAAAGCCTCTGCCCAACAATTCTCTCAATAGGAGTTCACATCATATTAGGAATAGAGAAAGAGGTCCTGTACTTAGAGAGGTATGTGTGGCACTCAGAGGGTATCACGTCATGTGTATGACAAATGGAAAACCAGGAAGTTAAAATTATCCCCATAGTAAACACAGAAAACACCACGCTTGGGCTCTGATGTTGAAAGGAAAAATCATCATTTTCCAGTTCAAAATTATTAGTCTACAGGAAGAATGTAATAAATTTATTTTATGACTAGCGTTCTTTATGTCGTCTGTCTCCATAAAATAATACATCAAACTTTCAGCATTAGTGAACTTCCTAGAACTTCATTCTCTAAATATGAAAGTCTGAACAGTGGTAGTTCTAGTGTACGTTCATGTTTGACTCCATAATGAGAACCCAGATTGTATTTCTCAAACAAATACCACTATATTTGTTTATTTGTCATATACCATGAAACTATAATTCATTCTCCTAGCCCTATTTTGAACCAAAACAAACAAACAAACAAACAAATTATATCTGTCAGAATGTTACTTCTAAAAAAAAATTCAGGAAATCAGCTTTTACAGACTCCAGGAATAAAGTACAGTACGCTTCCAATGCCTCACTCTTCTAATCATTACAACATGGCGGGGGGGTTAAGTCTAATTTAAATCTTCCTATATGCAGCCATGGGTTTTGTTTTAGTTTGTTTCTGAGTGATAAGAGGCATTGTTTCTTTGTCTTTTTTTTTTCTAACACAAACTCCAGTAGTTTTTAGAAGGTGCAGATATCTCAAGGAGGAAAGAAACACAGAGGAAAAGCACAACCTCTCACTGTCGTACAGCTTCCCATTATGTCATACAGTCTCCCATTTTCTGAGAATATAAGGGTGCATAAAAATTAACTGTGAGAATATGTATATCCTGGGCAACGTTTGAAAGAGTTTTGAACTTACCTGTCACCAAGATCACTTTTTTATCAGTCCTACCTCTTGACAAATATGTTTCCCTACCCTTCTTCCTCCACAGTCACCAACAGGATACTTCTTATCTTTTTCTTTGTTTTCCTGTTAGGCAGTAGGACTGTTGAATATTTTAGAAGCAAAACAAGAGAAGGAAATCAGAGGGGGTTTGATTTTATGCCAACTAAAACTGAAGGTAGATTATCCTGTCCTATCAATCTGATGTCTGTATAATGGTATTCCATCATGACATCACACCAGAAGACTTTACATGTGTCTGCTGAGTGGAAGAAGAGTGTTGAAAAAAAGGGAGAGTGAGTCAGACCTGCTTTTGCTCTCAGCCTATTCCTGGAACCCAGAATGAAGTGGCATTGGGACATCACATCATCTTCTCTCACAGCATGAGTAACTTGAGTCTGTAGCTCTCCCTGTGTTCTCTAAAAATTAATTCATTCTTTAATGAATTAATCAGTTAAAATTATCACCTATGAAAACTGGGATCTAACAATTTCTGGGTTTTTGACTGCAGGCACTCATATATGTATGTTCTTCTATTTATTATATAAAAGTGCAATATGGCTCTGGAGCTGCTTCACTGAAAAAAAGAGAATATAGCGTAGAAGGAAAGATAAGTCTCTCTTCCTTACATGACTCCCACCGGTAACTGCAGTTCATAATTATATAACATGATGTCACAATTCAGGAAAAAACTTGTTTTCAGAGGGCAAGGCCAAAAGAGTTTGCTGCTGCTTCTCCCCCAAAAGTCTTTGTTTCCTACACCCTTCTCAGTCTGCAAATATCTTTTGTAGCCCGCATCGTTCCACTTGCCAAGATAATCTATGTAGACAGATCCCAAGCCAAGCAGATGCTTATTAGTCAGGTGTGGCCTTATGAAGATAAAATGCAAAATACATTTCGTTTTTGCCTTTTTTTCTCTTCAGCAGCGAAACCTACAAGCTTGCTTTGAAACATAGTTTGTTAATGGGGCCCCGAGATATAGACTTTTAGGATCCTTGACTATAAATAAGAATCTATACATTTTCAATAGAACAAGATTTCAGGTAGGATTCTACTGAGAAACCTATTTGAGACAGATTTGTATTAACATTCGTCTTTAAAGTTAGTTAGAGTGTTTTCATTGACACTGGCTGATCTGACTCATCCTCCATTGCTTTCTGATTACAATTTGCTGGTGGTTGTGTCTGAGACCTATTACACAGACATTTTACATTTCAGACTCAGGAAGACTCCTCCATCAAGACTCTGTGCTCTAGTAAATACTGGATAAAAAAAGGAATAAGGAATTTACGGTCCTCCTCCCACCTTTATCAATGGTCTGATGAGTTAACTCTAATCACCTTGCTACCAATGGTTCTCTGTAATTTGAGGTTAATGACACTTTGCAAAATACTTTGAGAGCTACTGATAAAAATTATCTACAAAAAACAGTTTTGTGCTTATGGAAGAAGTTATTTGCAGTAATATCACCCAATATTTGCCACTTAAAAGTATCTTGTTTTTTCAGATTCCTCTTTCTCTGAACCTTTTACCTCCTGTTGTTACAGGCAACACCTTCATGCTTTTAATAGTTCTCGTAATTATCAGATATTCCCACTTTTACTCAACTTGCCCCATTGTTTATATGAAATTTTCTTTTCACATGAAAAAGAAAAATCAGGTTTTATTTTTTTAAATTTGACACAGAACTGCATTGATTGCCATAAGACGTGGCAGTAAATTGGCTAAACTGGACCTTTTTTCCTTCTTTTCTTTCAATTAATCTCTCTAATTATATGCAAAATTTAATTGGCCATTTAGGTTGGTATCAAAATATTTAAGACTGAAATCTGTCCCTACTGAAGTCATTAGCAGATTTTGATGATTCTATTGGTAATATGAATCTTACCCTGATATTTTATCTGAAAATCTTGAGTATTCAGATTTCACTGACATAAAATTTCTGATATATGGTGTTCCCTTCTTCCATTTTTCTAGCTGCTCCATCCCACCTTTTTCCACTCCGATAATCAAGGAAAAGAACAAACTCTGTTTTCTAATTTCCAAATTACTTTTCTGTGATGAAAATGACCAATATTCTGGTATGGTGTCTGGACAGCCTTGTCTGTATTTTGAGATAAGGATGGTTCCTTAGAGGACTTACAAATCCATGTTCACACTGAAAGATGATAGAGGGTTCTGCTTTCACCAAAGTCAGTAAGTGATTTCAAATTATGAACTAGAGTGAAAAATATTATCATAAACATGTATTTTGTTCAAACAGAAGCAGTATGTTTTCTGGACACCACTGTAGCACACTAAAAGAAGAAAAATTAGGTACAACTATAATCCTGTGCCCAGTGTTGTCACCCAAGATAGGATGAGTTCTGTCTTCTTCCAAGGATACTAGACATTGATGAAAATTTCCATGAAGATGTAATTTCCTTGCATAGAATGTCACACTTGCTTCTCAAAATTGGAGCATTATCTAACTGGTAAAACATTATTAACACAGCAGAATTCTTTCACCTCAAAAGTTAATTCTTTCTGGACATCTTCAGTGTAATGACAATAATCAATGGTCACTAGTGATTAATTTGTTTCAGTAATGTTAACAGCTCCAAGTATTCTACTGGCACGCTGTCTACTGTCCTGGTGATCTTCAGGAAGAAGCTGTTCCTTTGGATATCTGCCTTTAACCTCTGTTCTTACCTCCACTTACAGGCTTGTCACTCTGGATATTATCTGTTTGATATTTTTTTTATATGTGCGTGTAACTACCACTTGTTAATAAATTACCAGAGCAAACATGTACAGGACATGTGAAAAAACCTACCAGGAACAGGTTGGCACCTCCTTAACATTCAAATGCAGCACAAATTTAATAAAAACAACTCTACCAGAATGTGGCCATAAGGAAAGAGTTTGCACAATCTGTTCATCTGCATAATTAGTAATTGAGGACCTGAGAACAGTTGGAACATTGCTTGGGGCAACTCAGGTCAGATCACTGATAATGTAAATAACAAAAATTCAGATTTCCAAAACCTACAAACATCAGAATGGAGCTAACAACAAACCTAATAAGAGCACAGAAAACAAGCAGAAAGATGGATAATTCAGGAAAACATGAAAGGCCTTAAAGCTATTGAAAGATAAAATGACCATTGTAACATAAAATTCATGAAAGACTGAAAAGAAACATGAAAAGAACACAGGGGAGAGGGAGGGGAGAAGAAAAAGGAAAAAAAAAATGCATGAGAAAATACAGTAACTTATTTTGCTTACCATTTGCATAAAGGTACAAGTATATGAATACTTCTGCCAAACACACGTATAAAAGTGTACCACTTCAGAGTTAGAGAAAACAGAAAATCTGATTATTTATACTAATATAGTATTATGACTAATAATTTCAAGAGCAAAAATTTTTTTAGTAAGAATGGAATCCTTCGCTTTCATTAGATTATGGTGAAAAAACATGGTGTGCACAAAACACTGCAAAGCCACACGTTCTGCTTTGGGAGATGTAGAATAATAAATGTGAGGTAGTGATGCACTATTCAGCTGTGGATTCATTCTTTCAAGTGATTTAGTTTGCCACATCTTCATGGGATACACACATTCATCAGGACACTAAATTAAAGTAAGTCCTTGCTAGCTCTAAACCTTTCATACAATGGCTTCAGTTTGTCAGCTTTGTTTCTTATGCACAGTACAAAAACATGATGAAGTCTATTGGTTTGTATTGGCAGAAAAACAGAGTTTTGTATATGGTAATAGATCACAAGATTACCTTTTTTGAAAAAAAATATAAAAAATAGCCTATCTTCTTGGGTATTCACAAATGTTTGGCTAATATAAATTCTTGAGGACTCAAAATGTCAGATAAAGTAAAAGAGACTCTAGGTCCTCTGCATTTAGGAAAACGAAGATTTTTTTATGTCACACTAAGGTGACATAAAAAATAATATCTGGAGGCAGAGCTATGTTTGAAATTCTGTCCCTTGTAGGAACATTATGTTATTTGCAATTGGGTTATGTAGCATTAGGAACTATAATGCCTTTATCCCTTGGGTAGGTATGGTGAAAGATTAGGGTAAAGGATGAACACAGAAATGAAAAGTGACAAAAACAGTAATATAAAAATTACAGCAGTGAAATCAGTTGCACAGAATATAAATATTGTTGATTTAGTAGTATCTACAAAGGACATTGGTTTTATTTTAATTACATTTAGAAATCTTAAAGATATATACCTACTAATATGAAAATACTCTCAGGTACGATCTGCAAAAGCCTGTTTGTCTCCATTCTCCCAAACCCAAATTCAACTGGTTGTTAGCCCAGTCTGTTGGTCAGAGTCTAGGAATAGGTATATAAACGCTAGGGAAATGACTGACATGGAGAACCATACACCACACAGATTAAGTTCAGAAAGGGTGAAGTCTAGAAATTCTTTCTAATGGAGGCAAAAACAATTACCAGTAACTGAGGGAAATAAAACATACAGGCACCAAAGGGTTTTCCCCATGTTCACTATGCCCTGCAAAATTGGCTTAATATATATGAGCTATTGGATTTCCCCATTTTGAGTTAAGGAGTTGTTATAGGCTCCAATTTGAAATACAGATAAAATGTAACAATCCAGTTGCAGATTACTTCTGATACAGAAAAACTTGATACGGCTGACACAATTTTTTACAACTGTTATATGGAAATAATGAAGTATCAGACATTCCTCTTGCTCTTGCTTAAAATTAACACATTAAAGGGTTAAAAAATAACCCATTAAAGGGCTATTAAGCCTTTAAAAGATTGTTGCTTTTGTTATTATTGTTATTAATATTAGATTAATTATTGAAATGGTATTATTAGAAGCTTATTACTATTATTACTCATTTAAAAAGTTATTAATCTTTTAATTGATTTACCCTATGAGGACCTCCTGCACCCTCAAGATCCTCAACTCCTTCTGTCGAAGGAAAAGAATTGAAATCATATATAAGTCAATAATCCAAACCCTAACTACAAAATAAGATATTGAAGTAGGTCTCATCTGACTTTTGAAGCATAATATCTTTCAAAGCAGTCTTCCTTTTAAGTATCATTAATTTAATTCTCACAAGTTTTTTTAGTGTCGCTGCATAACAGTACAGTTTTACACGTGCCAATCATGTCCACATGTTTTTCTACACCTCTCCACCACACCAGTGTGAAATGATCTTTGGCATTGCTTGGTGTCATGGTTTAAGCTCAGATGGCATCTAAGCATCATGTATCTATTCACTCACAACCCCTCCCCCAACCCAGAGAAATGGGAAGGAGAGCAAAAGGTAAAACCTGTAGGTTGAGGCAAGGGCAGTTTAATAATTGAAACAAAGTTTAAAATATAATAAGAATATTAACTAATAATAATAATGATAATAAAAAGGAAAAATAAGAGATTCACAAAACAGTTGCTCACCATCCGCTGACCAATGCCAGACCCCAGCCCTGAACCCCAGTCAGCTTTTCTACTGCGTAAATCCCCCCAGTTCATATACCAAGCATGATGTTCTAGGGTATGGAATATCCCTCTGGACAGTTTGGGTCACCTGTCCTAGCCATGTTCCCTCCCAGCTTTTTTTTGTAACTCTTCACTGGTAGAGCATGAGACATGAAAAATCCTTGACTTAGAATAAACACAACTTAGTAACAACCAAATCAGCAGTGTATTATCAACCTTATTCTTACACTAAATCCAAAACACAGCACTGTACCAGCTACCAAGTTAACTCTATCCCAGCTGAATCCAGGAAGGACACTTGGCCCACTTGATAACCTTCTACGATGAAACGACTGTCTTGGCAGACAAGAAGAGAGCAGTGGATATGGTCTACATGGACTTCGGTCATGTTTATGACTCTTTCCCATAAGATCCTTGTAGATAAGTTCTTGATGTATGGTCTGAATGAGTAGCAGTGATGTAGACTGAAAAGTGACTGAATGGATGGACTCAGAGAGTGGTGATCAGGAGGAACAAAGCTGGCAGCCAGTAGCTAGCTGTGAACTCCAGGAATCAGTGCTGAGTCTGATCCTGTTTAGCATCTTGTCTTAGTCTGAGACAAAAGTGTTTACTAAGGAGAACGGAATAGGAGAAAAACCAAACTCCTCTCTCTGAGTTATGTATGCACTAGTATATCCTGAGAGTCAGCTAGGATTAAAAAAGCAGCTCGGCAGAAAATGACCTGCTGATCTTCTAATTTGTCTATCTTCAAAACTGGAGTTAACAGCAAGTCCACAATATCTTGTCCCTTTGATCTCAACAAAATTTTCAAAATTGTTATAAAGGCAGAATTGTTTCTTTGAAAAAATTTTCCTGCAAGTCACATTCCTTCAACAAGTGGAAAAATGGCCACCTGTGATTTCTCTGAAACTCTTCTCCAGAACAAAACATATAGCCAGAAAGGGCACTGCTAAGCAGCTTGTAACAAGGATTATGTAACCGTTTTCCAATGCAGTCCATTTACAATAAAGATAGTTCCTAAAACACCCAGGGTATGTCATATCTCATCTCACCTTCAGAAGTCAAAGCCTGCACACACAGTCACCATACACAGCTAGGGATGCTTTTTTTCTCATTGTGCAACTGATCCCCAAAGCCAGTTTCCTGTTTCCTTACTAAATTGCCTAGTTTTTAAACAAACAAATGCTAGTAAAAATCAATGCACACTTGCAATTTTAACTCATATTATTTGTTCAATCTCACCAAGATTTTATGAATCTCAAGATCTCTTCCTGGGTACCCAAGGATAGTCTATACACCCTTGAATAACATGCCTCAGCCAACTAGAATACACTGAACTCAGCACTTATTATGGACACAATTTTTGGTCTGGTTTTGGAGATCATTTGTTTATTACAATTCTGCCAGAACCATTCATTTGTGATCAAAACAAGTCATCTGTTTGGACAGAACAAGATGATGGTACACATATATCTATGAAGACCAATGTGCATGCAGTATACACAGTGGAGATTGAGGACTACCTTACCCTTAATTCATAACGTAAAACTGCTGAGTTTAAGCCCAGAACAGAACAAGACAGAAAGCAAATAAGAATATGAGACTACTACAACTTAGGTAACTAAAGTTTTCAGCCACCACATTTAATTTTTTCTCTCTTCTTCCTACACTGTGGGACACGTTCCCAATTAACTAGGAATTACTACTTCAAGATAACTGAAAGAGATTTCTTTAGAAGAGACAATGAAAAATGACAATGACTGTACTAGTACAAAGCTTGTACTAGTATGAAAATGCCATCAAAATCCTGATTTTAAAGAAAACCAAATTTACATTAAACATGTAAGATATTGGGAGTATACTAGGTAGACTTAGTCCTGTTGATGTTTTTTGGTGACAACTCCTTCAGCTGAACCTGCATTCTGTGTAATAGAGATATTGGAGAGGGAGATGAGCAGGTGGGATTGGAAATGCTAGAGATACCTGTCATTCCACTTAATGGAGAGAAAAATTTTGTCATGTATGTGAGCCAGTGCCTTTTGAACTCAATGGAAACTTGAGGCCTTGACAACCTGTGATTGCGGAAGATCCACTGCAACCTTTACTAGGAGTGGAGAATGTTAGCTCCAGTGTTGTGGCCAATTTTTAACAAAGGTAATTATATTCTGCCAGCACAATTTCCCTTAGAAATTGCTATTGGAGCAGGTATTTTTTACTTCTCTTCCTAAAAAGAGTGTTTTGCTTTTTGTGGAATGGAGGAGTTGATCTGTTCCACCCCAGAGATTATTGCATTTCACTGGTAGTTAAATTGATCTTTAAGTGTGTACAGCTGGCAGCACACTTGGAGTACTTTCTGGAACAGAAGGCATTTTGTAAGTGTGGAGTAGTCTAAAGGAGGTAACATAGGATGAGATGTTTTATACTGAAACCTTGACTCATCTCTTGCTCTCTCAATTTGAGTAGACCAGCCCTCAAATCAGATTAGTATGAAAACATATTTTGGCCCTGAACAGTTGGTACAATGCCTATAAAATTTGCAGGTTTGGGGTTTTTGTTCCTTCTGTTACATAAGATGCTACGTATCACTTGGTAAAAAATATAACCTATCTTCATTTCTTCTGTTTCACATGAATACACACACCACATATTAAATCCAACTGACCTCCTAGATTTAAGAAACAGCCCTGGTGGGTGGCAATTTTTAAAGCAGCTTAACTCAAAATACAGAACAGAACTATGAAAAATTCTCTGGTTACACTGTTTGGCACTTAATGGTTTGGATCAATCCCAAAGCCAAACCACTGAAAAAATCCTCCCACTCCAAGGGCTGTGCAAGGTGACAACACCTCCTCTAAGAAACATAAACTTTACTCACACAGTTTAGCCTGCCAGTTGTTCTCATCTTGTAAATCACATATTCTTTGACTGTGTTTTGGGACTAGCAGAGAGAGGAGTTGTGAGAAGTTAAAGTGTGCGGCTGAACAGGGAAGAGATGGCTCTTTGAATCAACAGGCTGAGCACACAGTTGAATAAATACCCTTTCAATATTTTGCTCATTTCAGCAAGAAGCATCAGGAAAAATAATTTTCCAATCAGTCAGCACATTTCAGCATCATTAGTTTCTATATCAGATTTCCTACCATTCAAAAATGCATCACAAGACAAAGCAGGAAGAGTTAAATATCTTTACTGGAATCTGAGGTCTGTAAGGACGTGAAATTAGATTAGCTCCATGGAAATAGGGACAGTTTACATTACCAGAGGGGCCCTACCTGTCTCTTGGTTTGACAATGAACAATGCATTTAGCATATGGCTTTACAATGGATTAGTGATCAAGTGCAATTAATCCTAATATATCCTCTCTTGAACCTCAGTGGCTTGTTAGTTGGAGGGAAAAAAAAATCTGCTGTCCCCAAGCATCAGGTGAAACTCTCATTTGAGGTAAGACTATCATGTGTATCTGTGCCTCCATCTGGAGAATCCCTTTTGTGATATTCAAACAGAAGGTGTTTTAATGAGGCTTTTATATCAAGCACCACCTGCCACTGATCTTTCTCTCTAAAAAGTTATAATTGAGGGTTGGTTTTACAATATGGTTTGAATCTTAACCTTGGGAATTCATCAGGAGATGCAAATCTGGGAGTGATGTTGTAATTCTAAAACACTATTTTTGCTTTTGGTTTAGATTGAATTGGTTAGAGAAAATTGTGGTTTGGCTAATTACAACCAATTATATGGTGGCTTCCCCCTTTTCAGATGGATTAATAGAATGTCATCTCAAAATTAAATATCTATGGTGATGGTGACCATATGCCTCCATTCAGACCCTTGCATATTAGCGATACAGCTAAACTACAGGCAGTTCCTAGGACAAAATGGTTTCAGCACTACTAATGGGGGTAGGGTGAGAGGGAAATATGGCATTAAGAAAACCTTCAAAACTAAAAGAATAATGACATTTTAAAAATGTATGAACTTCAACAAATCTTAGAGCAATCACCATAACAGTAAAAATAGGACAGCAATTCTATGATATTTGAACTCAATTTCTAAGGCCATTTTAACTACGGAGGTAAAAGAAGGAGTAACTTTTACTCTGAAGCAAAAAAAAAAAAAAAAAGCTTTTTTCTGCATCGTTATGCCTTCAAGTCACAGCAGATATAACTTAGCCTGAAGGGTGCAGCCGTCTTTTCTACTGTGCTCTCAGGAATGAAGAAGATGAACATCTTAGTTTGCCTGACAAAACTTCTTCACACTTTCACTACCCAGCTAAATTGGCTTCACATGTTGGCACAGCTCAGTGCTCCTCAGATTCACAGTGCGAGCTGACTGGGAACCATAAACACAACAAGCAGCGCTGAATACTCTTCTCAGAGCTTCAGAGTTCAGTAAAATCAAAGCCAATTTTTATCTTCAAGCCCCTATTGACCCCTCCATAAAGACTGTCTCCAGGCCTAATGTTCATGATAGAAAAAAAGTAGTTTCTTCTATACACATACATCTTTCTCCTCGGTTGCATACCCTTTTTAGACAAATGAGGGCCAAGGAAGCAAAGGCAGATTTTTCAGGCAAAGCTGAACGCTTCATCAAAGTAGTAAGTGACTGAAACAAGAGCTTGGAGCAGAAAACACTGCATAGTCTTAGCTGTGGAAGTAATGAGTGCCTACAGGACACATATTTGCACGTCACATAATTGCTGTATTCAGATGATGTTCTGTACAGAGAGAAAAGGAAATAAAGTAAGGCATAGGCTGAAGGAAGAGTGAGTTGCCTACCCCATGCTCTCAGCATTTTAGCGGTCAGTGTCTCAGAGCTAATAGCAGTCCTCATCAAATCATAGGCCTATAAAAACAAGGTTTTATCAAAAGTTTGATTTTACCTTTCATAAAAGGCATACCTTGCTACCAAAATGATAAGTATTCAGATGTGAATTCTTTACCCATTACATGGAATAGTAGATAAGTGATTCCCAAACCAAGGTAACATTTAAGTTTCATTCTAGAAAACACAGGCAAGAATTACATCTAATAAGCCTTGCCCAAAAGGCAAGAATTTGCATAGCTTTAGAGATGGATTTAGCCTGAATCTACAGTAATAGGAAGTTAGCCAGCTACACCATGGAGCAAAGCAAATTACTTTCACAAGCCTTGTAATATGTCATTCATTAAGATTACTCTCTTGGCGTCCAGTGTGGGTGTCCGCTTGCTCTACCATAGAGCCTGAGGGACTATGAAAGATGCCAAGCCACTAAAAGAGCTGAGCAGTAGAAGCCACTGTGGTCACCGGGCTAATGCCAGAACCAGAGGCATGTACCAACCAAACTGCAGATGTGAACTCCAGCTATGTAACTCAGCATGTGGGCCTTCCAGACTAAATGAGCTGAAAAATTACAAAAGTTCCATCCACTAGCTCGTGTGCATATGCCTAAGTAGGCCTATAATTCACTGTTGCTCAATATATTTTTTAAATTTTGTTTCCCTTCACATTCACTTCTTTTCTCACACTTCCTTTAAGCAGACTCATTTTTTTAATGGTTAATACGAATTCCAGAAATGTTGTATTAGGAATATCTCCTTTTATAATAGAATAATCTTACACACTGCAAGGTGAAAATATAAAGGCGTGGTCAGCAATACTTATCTCAGTGGGTTGAGATAAGAACAGTTTAATAACTGGGGGGGGGGGGGAAGCCAAACAAACAGAAACAAACAACCAAAAGCAATAATAATGGTAATAGTTGTAATTATATGGAGAGGGAGAGAGAGTAACACAACCCAAGAGGAACAAGTGATGCACAGTAAAATTGCTCACCACCTGCTGGCCGATGCCCAGCCCCCTCCTAAATAGCAATCAGCCCCCTTCTGTGTAACTCCCTACAGTTTACAGTAATAGGCCCCCTTCCACATAACTCCCTCAGTTGTGTATGATGTTCTATGGTATGGAAGTTTCCCCCTGTCCTAACTATTCTCCCTTACAGCTTTTTATGCAGCTGCTCATTCATTCAGCACAGGAGACACGGAAAAGTCTTTGAGTTTGGCTAAAATTTACTTAAGAACAGTGAAAACATCACTGTGTTAGCAACATTATTCTCATCCAAATCCAAAGCAATGTATCAACTGCTAAGAATAAAATTAACTCTATCCCAGCCAAAAGCAGCACAAATGTAAATGTACAAAATTATATTCTGTGGTTTTATGTGTGAAACATTTCAAGCCTGCTGAAAATAATCTTCTGCATTGAGTCTAAAGACACTAAAAAAACCAAATGCTGAAGAAAAAAACATTCAAAGGTCTGAATTGCTTTCCAGAAAGTAGCCAGTCTAACTTTTTTCACTTTAATGCTGCTACTTGAGGCAGTGCAAAACACGGGTAGTTTTTATAAATGCAATGGGTAGCATCAAAATAAAGGCTGAATTACACAAATCTTCATTTCTAGAGTGTGACAAAGTAGTTTTAAAAAACCCTCCATTGAACAGTTTTTGACCAGTTATATAAATGTAGAAATTTAGACTTCTTTAAGCTAGATGAGGAGAGGGGAGAGAAGGATTTTATTTATGCAGTACCAGTCAAGCTCATCAGCTGTATTTTTTAGGATGCACTACCAAGTGCTGACCCTGTTCTTTCACCCTATCACCCACATGTCACTCATCATTTATCTCTTATGTGAATTCTGAATCTGATTTCTGTGAATATCTCTGTTATATATCCCATATATAACCTGAAACCTGGTTATGTAAAAGTGAACACAGACATTGTTGACTTTACGTTGGGAAGCTTTCTTTGCATTGTTAAACAGCTTAGAAAGAAACTTTTTGATGGTTTTATATCAGAGCAGAAGTGGAGGTAAGCTTTCAAGTGATGAGTAAGAAGGATTACACCAAACACACTACCTGATAAGTTATATCTTCGGAATAGCCTCATGGTATTCCCTATTGACAACCTAATAATTGTAACCCGGGAAAACAGACTTCAAGACTGAAGACTGAAATGGTTTTGAAACCTAACTAGAATTATTTCCATGGAACACCTATGAGCAACTATTAATATATTAAGCAGGCTCTGTATTTCACCTGTATCAGGCAAACTCTCCATCTCTGAATATCTGTCTCCCCTTCTTCCACCTGCCTACATACAAAAAAGCTTTCAGTCCTGAATCTTTCTCTACAACTTTGTACCTGGACCCACAGGCTGAAGCCCCTCAGTTTTGCACTTCAGGAGCCTATGTGCCCTGCACTGTGATTCTTCTCTATTTGATGTCAACTGTTGCACCATAAGGGATATAAGCTGCTGTCACCATAAATGTCACCAGCCTTGGTAACTCCCACAGTTTTATTGTGAGTGTTGCAATATGTAGTTTTTAATTAAAGTTTCATATGATACTATAATTACTAACTTTGAATGTCCTAATTTTCCTTTATTCACAATGTCAGTCACTGTTTATTTCTGTTAATGAAGCTAAATTTAAGGTGTTTCCTTCTTTACATCTTCCTGAATGGCAGTAAGGCTACACTTCATAGAGATGGCCACCAGCTCCCTCTGCTTTCAGATTCAGTGTGATCAGGATTAATTTAGGATACCCACACATACAGAAATGCAATCATCTACCGCCTCACGTGAAGCCTACTAAGAGGTAGATCACGCAAATAGCTGGCAAGGGTCTTGGAGCACAGGACAAAAACTTTAAAGGTGGTTGAAAACAGAGGTTGCAGAGAGAAGATATCATAAAAAAGAGTAGCAAAGCACAGTCTGTATATGTTCATATTACAGAAGTAAAGTACTAATAAAGGACCTAAACCCTACAGTACTCCAGAGCTTCTCTCTTTTCCTACAGTACTCCAGAGCTTCTCTCTTTTCCTACCTCTTGCTTTTTGCATAACTTTGTTGAAGCTTGATAGTGTTCCTCTGTTATTGCCATGCATGGAGGTCCAAAACAAAGTTATCTGTGAACAACTCCCAGGATATGCTGATGAATCTGGCTAGTGGTCACATGAGCTGGAGCCATATCCTTGCACCTGAAGATGCTCCAGGTGTACTCAGAGCCAGCAAAGATATCTCTCACCACCTTTTTTTTGCTTGCAGAAAGGACAAGGGAAACAGGCTTAGTGGGTCAAATTCACCTTTCATCCTGATTTCTGTTTTAAATGTAAGGAATGTTTGAGAAACTAATTGTCCTTCTGTCCAGGAAAATAGTCTAGGTGAGCTCCAGAGCATCTACCATCTCTGGTACAATTCCTTTCTTTATCTGCAGTTGAATTCTTTGTACAAATTGATGTTAAAATTTTATCTCTGGACATTTCAGGAAGACAATTAATTTGTGTTCTTTTGCATTCCACACTCTTCATTGTGTACAGAAATAAATCTGTTACCTTTTCCTTTTGTGCTCTTTTTGTCACAGGTCCTGTTCCCCACATATCTTGTGCTGCATCAGGGTATTCTCTTACCTCTGAACAGGGGTTGGCCGTATACAGTTGGTTCTGTATACTTTCCCCAAATGGCTCAGGGAGAATTTGACAAACTTGCAGTTTTATTTCCAGTGGTAAGCAGCCAGCACCAACATGAGATTGAGAACCAAATTCCCAGGACTGTCACAGCACTGTTCATTTGGGTTAGTTCGTACAGAAGTGCAACCAGAAAGAGGTTACTTGAGGTTGTGTCCTAGGACTGTGGTTGGACTCAAATTCCTAAAAATGTAGTCAAAAAATGTTTACATTATTGCCACAATATCTAACACATATTATACTTTACTATTCATCTTCAACACTGAAAAGCTCTAGACCTCAACTGGAGAGACCAAACTCAGATGGGACTCAGTCACTGCAAACAAATGTCTCTTCAAACATGCCATATATAACATTTGTGGGTGACAGAGAGGGAAGGAAAGGGATAGGAACTCCTTGATTACTTGGGGGGAATTTTTTTGAAGTGGCAGGGGAAGGGAAGGGTTCTCCTCCTTTGAAGGATGCTTGAAGATTCAATTAAAAAGAGGAAGCTGAGAAATTTCTTTCAAAAGGGTCTGTGAGACTGCTTACGCACTTGGTGTTAGAGTAACCCAAATGCAGAGGGCCAGCACCATGTGTGCAAGCTCATTTAGCTCCAATGAAATTTTGTTTGTATGGTATTGAAGTGCTGCACAAATGCTTTGGATTTCATCCTTTTTTTTGAGTGCTGATACATCAGTGAGAAAAGTAACGTGACTTATTGTAAACAATTAGCTGTTGAGCAAGGCCACTTGATAAGCATATTAATAAAACACACCATTGGTTTAGGTAAAAAAACCTCATCTCCAACTTTGCATTTCCTTTCTCTTTTTTTTTTTTTTTGTGAAAGTTTCATCTATCCTTGTGTCACCTTGAAGAAAAGCTTAGACACAATAAGGAAGAAATCCTTACTGAATATCATATATAAAATCTGTTTGAACAGATTCTAGGAGAAACAGATTCTCTTTTTTATCTCAGTAGGTGGTACAACTAAACAAGCTGGTGGTATTCAGGTCACTTTTTTGGAGCATAAAACAATACTGGCAGTGAGAATTGTGTCATTATTACTACTTTAATGCATGGCAAATACTGCCCACTCTGGCTGTGTCTTATCACCATAACATCTAACCACTTACTGCTTCTATTGCAACTGCCATGCTACCTTCTCAGTGTAGACAGAACTGATGGGAGGTGAGGGGATGCCACCAAGGTGGTAGGACTGGAGTCCTTGTCCTGCAAGGAGAGGCTACAGGACCATGGCTGGTTCAGCTGGGAGAAGGGATGGCTTTGGGGGTATCCAGCAGCGTTCCTGGAGGGGATGAAGATACAGCCAGGCTCTTCACAGTTGGGTTTTGTGGCGGGGTGAGAGGAAGAAGCACAAGCTGAAGCGTGCAGGGATCAGACTGAAGACAAAGGAAGCCCTTTCTCCATCGGGACAACCCAGCAGTCGGACAGGTGCCCACAGTGGTTGAACTGTCTGCTGTACTGAGGATGTTTCACACCCTGACAGGGAGAAGCCCTGAGCAGCCCAGTATGAACCCACAGCTGAGCCTGCTCTGGGCAGTGGCTTGGTCTTGAGACCTCCACCCTATCCAGACTCCATTGTCTTATGATTTCTGTGCACTGTTATCCTCATCATATTTCAAGGAATGGAAGCAAAGGGAAACAGGGTGACTCATCCTATGATCCAAGGTTACACGGAAAGACAATTTTCAAGGAAGGAATTTAGTTCCAGTCTCCATCAAATCATGAGCTTTTGTATTCCACTGAACCCAGAGATGCAGGCTTCAAGATTCTAAGACATAATTGTAGATGAAGTTGTATTGATTGCAGTGATGTCTAAAGTCCTAAAAAGAAGAAACCACTTCTCTTCTTAGTCCCCAGTCATTCATGTTGTCCTCAAAGTCCAATTTTCTAGAAAAGACTATGTGAAAGAATAACTGATTACTCAAGAGGCCAAAGGAATTGATGTGAGGAGAATTCCTGTTAGGTAGCATTTGCTTCTATAGCCTGTCTGACTGGACCTGTTTGGAGGAGGAAGGGCTGCTGTATGCCAAGTTTAAATCTTGGGTCTGTTTAGTACAATTACTGTAAGAAACAAAGGCTAGTCCCTGTACTCCTGTATGATAAATTTACTTTGGTTATGTAAGTTGACACTGAAAAGCACCAGATTTAAAAGCTATAGCAT
This sequence comes from Manacus candei, assembly GCF_025592945.1. NCBI lineage: Eukaryota > Metazoa > Chordata > Aves > Passeriformes > Pipridae > Manacus > Manacus candei. The sequence continues at coordinate 1,397,512 of NW_026138141.1, read as the reverse complement.
TCAGCTTTTACATATGACTTACCAAGTGGATTCAATTTGATTAGAAAGGGGACTGGATATAACAGAGCCCAGAGTTAAAAAACCTGAAGCACAAAACTCCCGCAACACAAAACTCCCAAAACTTTTTTACTTAAATCAAAGTGTAGGGATTCAAAATTACAGGGGAAGATGGAAATGAGGGAAAGACACTGTAAGAGGAGACTTTGAAGCTCTGACAGATATGGTTGATGTACATGGAGAAGACATACAGCTGAGGATCTGATCTAAGGACCACTTCCACACTGAGCAGGGCTGTGCTGGTTTAAAAGTAAACTGGCGGGAGAAAGGAACCCAACTCAAGAGAGATTACACCTCAGAGTTACAATTTACCAAAAAGATTACAATAAATACAATGATACAGAGAAAAAAACCTGTTTTTAACCTTGAAGACAGTTGTATAACCCAGCACCCTAGGACAAGAAGAGAATGGTGTTTGTTAGTCCCTGCGCTGAGCACCTCGTAGTCCCCCTGGGTGCAAAATAAAAGGAAAAGGAAACCTCTTGGTCCGGATGATGGTTGCAGTTCTGTGAAAGTAATGATCGTTCGTAGTAGTCTTGTCGAGAGTGACAGTCACAATCCCACTGAAGTTCAGGTCCTCCTCTCGATCCAACGAGTGGTACCAGAACTCCCAAACCCCCAAGATTATATATCCTTAGGTTCTCGTAGGAACGCCCAGTACCTCTCCTAGGTAGGGCAGTTTCACAATGAGTGATTTAACCCTGTGAGTCATGGGATATTTTGGAGTCTTTGATGGTCTAGGTCATTGCAGTTGCCTATTACTCCAGTCCATTGTGGCCCATTAGCAGAGACAACCCCTCAGGCTGAGTGTGAAGGTGTTATCACAGCTGAGTCATTGGTGTGAAGACAAAGAAACACTTCCCTGCCTCCTGGGTTTCTTTAACACCCAAGGTGTAGCTGGGTGTCAGGTGTGCCCTGGGCAGCTGCTGCAAATGATCTATTATTAACAGTCAATTGGAAATGACATAGAGGGTGTAAAATACACAGTTTTGATTATATCCATATAGTGATAAACTGGTCACAGACCCTGTAATTATAACAGTGATGTTGTTTGGCAGCATTTAGTTTTATACATGGTGTTGTGAAGGATATAAAGTTTTTCATTTCACTCCTAATGTTGTCCTTCTTTTGGAAGTAAGACACTACTGAAACTATAGGCAAGATATATTCAGGATCTGTTGTGCATATAGACAAACACACACACACAAGCATACTATCTACAGTGCACAGTTAAGCAAGGTCTCTATACATAAACCTGTAGGTACAGAACTGAGAATCCTTATCAAACTAATATAGTGCAAAGACTAATAAATATATTTCTGCCATGTCAGAAGTCAAAGAAAAACTTCCTAAAATCTAAAAGAAAATAAAAGAGTAGCCTTTATTTCTTTTCCTTTGCATGTTCAAGTTTGAATATATCTTCTCTTAAAAGATCTATTTCAAGTTCAGCAGGTGTGACTCAGAGAATAGACATCTGTGACTCGTAGCACAAAACAGAGGGGAAACCTATGCAGAGCTGGCAGATTATATCAGCTGCTAGCAAGTAACCACCATTGCACCTCTATGTAAAGCTTCACAAATTAAGAATATGCAGCTCAGAGACCATTAAATTTTTCCAAATGCACATTCTTACCTTATGCAACCTACAGCAAATATACTGAACACAGGCTAGCTTCATATAGCGTTCCCATATGAAGACTTACATGCAATCTACAGTATGGTCTTCATTTTCTGTTCAATGCATTCTGTGTGATAAAAGGTTCTCTTTGGTATTTAACCAAAAGAATGTCATTGCTTAATGTTATCAAAGACAATTTAAAAAGTACTGCAAAAAAAAATCAGGCACTGACTTAATGTTATCTTTTCTAAAAGTCATCCAACATCATAGTGCAAGAGTCAAATCTCATTTCTTACACCCAGGAATATTTTTATATGTACATGCATGCAAATTCATTTCCAACTCACTTAAGTATCATACAGACTACAAGTGGCCAGGTTCTGACCTCCTTACCTGAATAAAGCTAATTTCACTGGAAACTGTTCTGGAAGAGCTATAAACCCTTTCCTATGAATAAACAGTGTGAACACTAGCATTTTAATAGATCCATGGTTTGTGGGCATGAATATTAACTGCAGTCTTCCAAAACCATTCCATTGGCTGTCATGGATAAATCCCATCAAAAATTTTGCGCTTTTCAGTCAATAAAATATTGCCACTAAACACAGACCTGAAGATATCCATGGCTGAGGTCTTTGGCTTCAATTCTTGCCCAGTCTCTCAAGTATCAGCTGTTTCCGAGATGCTTTCATTAGCTTTGCTTACAAACACAATCTCTCACTTATACTGGAGATAGAACTATCTGATAATTCCTGACAAATAACAATTGGGGTTTTTTAATTGAACCAAACAATTAGAATATTCAGCTTTTTTTGAATTCCATGAACTGTAAATTGGTAACAACAGATTTTAACAATATTAAAGACTAACACATTTCTTTTCTTCCTATGGAGCCAACTTATCATAGAAAACACAGGAAGGGTGATGAAGCTATCTATATTCATCAGGGTGTTAACAGCTGTAGCACTGTTTAGGAAATAATATCAATTTCAGAAAAGATAATTAAATTGCTTATAAATTAAAATATTAATAATTTGGATCACTGAGATTCATTGAATTCCTTAGTCAAATAAAATAGGCCTTAAAGATACTCCATAGCTTTTTATGATATTTTCTTTCTTACTTCAACACTCAAAGGATTAATAAATAAAAATTTTACTCTGATGATTATAGACAAAGTGACAAATCAGTCTCTTTGTAGAAAGGGCTAGAAAAAAACAAACTACCCTGGCTTGTTTACGTGTGTTTGTACAAGTTTCAAGAATGCCACCCTACTTTTATGTAGAAATCTGTGGCTGCATATCTAATAGATCCCAGGGAAGAATCAACAGACATCCCATTAAAAGGATAAAGGTCAGAATGTTACTATGTCCTTGAATTTTTGTTTTGGTTGGCTAAAATATAAGAAGACACAGCAAGCTTTTCCATCCCTTCTACTGGAACAGTAAGCCTTTCCATCCCTTCCCTTCTCTCTTTCCAAGCTGCTCCTGTATCCTCATGCAAAAGCCACTACATGGTCATTTACATTTTCTTACATTGAAGTGCAGAGCAGCAGCAGCAGCCAACTGCTACTAGTGGTAGAGTAGTTGGGCTACTCTAAAACTGATTGCCAGTTGGATCTGCTCTTATCTGTGGTAACATTCAGAGTCGCTTTGGCTTTGTTCTAGTTCATATTTCTTCAGACTGTTTCCCGTTTACAAGGATTGCAGATGATCTGCAAGCAAATCCTTTATACAGGATTTAAATTGGAGCAATAGTGGTTTGGAGCTATTTTCAAAGTTAAGCAGGTGCTTATACACTTTTCACGGGCCAAGTCCAGTGCAGTCAGTAACTTTTCAAGTTCACTGGAGAACAATGTAATTTTTCATCTAAATAGATCCACTCGGATCTAACTGGGATTTAGATTTAACTGAGAAAGCTAAAGCACAAAAGACATCATTTGGACATTTGCTGTGAATCACACCATCCTATCAACTTTGCTACCCAGAGAAGAAAGTCACTTTTAATGAGAATCACTATACACCTCATTTAGACTGTTTATAAGTATATGGAACCAATGCAGATAGCCTTTAAGAAGTAACCTTCCCCAGATTGTGCTGATGCTCCTGTGGTACTTAAACTCCAGTGTTTATTCAAAACTGTGTCCTGCTTTGCCTCTCAAAAGGTTCTAGAGCCAACAAAGTCTCCATTTCTACTATGCCAGAGACAAGAGTTGTCATAAACCACATTGGAAACGGAGTTTGAATCTGATTTGAAATCTTTTCTTATTTCTCAGATTCTATCATTTATAAGTTTAACAACACATCCATATTATAAGAAATTCTGTTAGCAAATGAAAAGGTTGTCACAATTTAAATAGCCTATCTGTCTTGATGTTCATAAGAGTTGTACATGCTCATAAGTAGAAAAAGCTATCCATGTAGCTATGAACATTTCAAGAATGCACCTCCTCTGATAGAAATTCATATTTGAAATATTTCTGCTATCACTTGGAAGTCAGTTGAAAACTTTCAAAGCAGAAATCTTTCTCCATATATTTCACTCTTTATTAAGAAGATTCAGATAAAGCAGAGTTTTAAATGGTTACTGTGTTTACATTGTCATGTTAACCTACATTGATTTGGAGTGTAAGTTTTTCCTATCCATATGGTTTTTGTCAGTGTACAGAAAAAAGCACTAGCATGGATTTTCTGTCCATGCAGAAGTAAGAGTGTCCTTGAATTCAGTAACTCACATCACCAGCACTGAATGAGCAGCAGTGCAAGATTCAGCTCTTATATTCTACCCTGCTTTGATATTAATCACATTCTCAATAGAGACATATGTGACATTGAAGTATTTCTTTAAACCACATGTGGTCTGTGTTGAAAACATGGTTATGGTCAGAATAATAGCTATATAAATAAATATATAAATAATATATAAATAAAATGATATCTTAAAATTCAACAGGTCTTTGTATAGGAAGCATTCTGACCTCATACTGATTTATTTTCTTATCGTTATAAAATGCCTTTTCTTTACTGTATTTCTGTTAGAAAGTGAACCATATTCTAGCTGAGATATAACTGATAAAATGTTCACACTTTGGCTCTAGTTGCAGACTGCTTAGTATCTGAGCTATTGGACTACACTAGCAAAGACAAAGGTTGGCTTTTAGACAACTGGCTGAGTTTGCAGAGCGGGAATGTCGGTGGAAAATTCAGAATTTAGGATTTCTTCTTATTTATTTTGCAATTTCATACTTTTTTTTAAATTGGTAATATTTGATCTCAGACTTACCAGAAAATTATCTTTCAACATAAATGCACCAATTAACTATTACAAAGTATATAGTGCATATATATATACAGTATATATATATTTTCAGCATTCTGATATTTTGTCTTCCAGTTGAAGATACAGAACATTGAATGCAAGTCTCAGAAGCTCTGAACTGATATAGGGTAGGCTCTTTGCTCTTCTACTGAGTCACCTTTGGTTAAAAATCTGAGATGCCTCAAATTAAGGCTTTGGATAGGCTGTAAATTACTAAAATAATTAGTCAGTCTTTTTACTCTTGACTCTAAATGTATTTTGCTTCCCTACAAGTTAAAGGTATCATGAAACTTTTGCTAATGAATAAGAAAGCTGCATATAAAAGGTGACCTTGAACTTCATCTCACTTCAGAAATGCAGGGACTTTAAAACTTTATGTAAGATGGCAAATACTACAAGAAGCAGGACAAACTCCATAAGAATAATCACTTCTAAGTGCAACCACTGTATAAACTGATTTTCTGAAAGGAGTAGGATGGGTTTTCAATGTAACCCCTATAAAAAGCCACTTAAAATTATGAAAATGTACATTCTTACTAACCTGAACTTAAATAGGCTGTGATTTTAATTCTAATAGCAGTTATGTTTCATCTTAACACTGTAAATCCACCTTTGGATATAACAAAAATAAACTGCCAAAATGAAAAAAAGGGTAAACAATTAATGTGTGGTGACATTGACTTTACTATGATGCAGTGAGAGCTTTCCCAGCTGCTGACCTGTTGCCAAAGTCCTGCAGTAATATTTGTACTTAGTAGCAGCTAGAGCCAAGTGAATTTTGCAGAGTTTTCTATCTGCATCATTGGTCCATATGATGCAATGAAACATCTTCTGTTAAGAACATGTGCCTTTTTTAATTGTTTCCCAAGAAACTCGGAAAGACTGGGTTTTAGCAAGATAATGGCACACCGAATGTCACAACTAAGGGTAGATCTCTCTACAAAAGAGGTTTTAAGTTGACACGTAGCATAATCACAAATTTGTATGCTTATACAATCATAGAACTACAGAATGATTTGGTTTGAAAAGATCTTAAAGATCATCTAGTTCCAACCTTCCTTTCATGGGCAGGGACATCCTCGTCTGCACTGCTAAATAAAAAGCAGGCCAAAAGGTAGAACTAGTTGAAAGTTTTCACTGCAAGGTAGGTTTTCTCTAAGCAAAGCCATGAGACTTGCAAGTTGTCATCTATATACAACTCAAAGACTTTTGTCTTCTCATAGCTTTACCAGCTCAAACTCCTTTGGGTCAGGAAGAGTCCAGAAAGTCTGCAAAAACTGTTTAGTGTCGAGGACCAAGAATCGGAATGGGAACGATTCCAGAAATGGAAAAATATGTATAGCAATTGAACGGACTTTATGATGCAGACTTATGTACACACACATTGTATGTTCCCCCAGAATTTGTGTCTTCTGGGTAAATCCCGGTCTGTTCGCCTCCCTGCTCCCCTGTTTCTCTGCCGATTGGCTGGAGAAGCTGCAGACAGGAGACAGCCCCCGTTCGCCCTTTCCTCCCCTGGTTCCGCCTGTTCCTCCCCTTTTTGCCCTGTCCCTACCTTGGTTTGTCCCCTCGCTTGCCTGTCTCATGCTCTGCCCTGTGTTCTGGCACTTTCCCCTCCCGGGCTGATAAAAGACGGAGTGCACACGTGAATAGAACATTCTACCTGCACTCCACCCTCGTGTCCCGGACTTTTGTAGTGCTACAGTCCTCCCCCCCTTCTCAGACCGCAGCTATTTAGTCATTCTTTCTTTTTTCTTTTTCATTAAAGAAACAGAAACTTTTACACCATGTGTGCGGAAAACATTTAGTTTTGCCATATATTTCTATTCTGTCAGCTAGTGATGGGGAAGGAAATGCATAGATCTGCAATTCAATAGCATATTAAATAGTACTTGAAGAAATGAGTATACAAAACTCTGGATTAAGGTAGATCTTTTACAAATATCTTTTCAAACTTTATAAAAGGCTACAAGAGAAGTCCTCTGAGGGTTATCAGTCTGGAATAAAGTTTTGATGCATGTGACTTTCTTTGATTTGAGTTGTAAGTCCCCAAACAAAAGACTATCTATGATGAGTTAATGGTGCATTCAAAGCTTTAAAGGTTTTCCATCTAAAATTGTATCAGATTCATCAGAGTGACATTCTCATTGTACTGTTTATTTTATTTTTATCCTGCTAGTGTATGCATACACATAGCATACATGGAGTCAAATATGTCTCCAGTCAGCTGGCACACTACTTTGACATTATGCTATTAATAATGTGGTCTCTGAGCTTTCGGTTAGATTTGTGTCTTAAATATTCCCTACTATTAGTGTGGGGGAAAAAAATTATGTCTAAAAAATCATCCCAGAAAATAAAACTCTTCCGAATATTTGTGGATTCTTCAAGGGAAAAAAAAAAAAAAAGGTATTTCTAATCTTTTTACAGGTTTTGTCTAAGATAATAGTAGTAACAGGATTCATACATCTTTTCTTCCTCAATTTTTAAAATAGCCTGTACCTACAAAAACAATAGAAAAACTTGTAAGTAGGTCTTCTATAAAAATTATAGATGCTTTTTGAACTAAACCTGCATAGTTCTGGACAGCTCTAGATCTTTCATTGCTGCTGTACTCAGATTTCAACCTCTGACGTGGTCAGATAACTTTACACACACTACATATGCCTCACTATTAAAAAAAGCCATCAGCTTCCAGCAGAGAGCTCAACAGAAATTTGTCTGTATATGTGATTAAGTTTTTTCAAATGTTACTACACCTTCTAGAAACTCTGCTTTCAGGAATCATGCTCTCAAAAAAAAAACTAAAAGGTAAAATGAGTTCTTGATTTGTAAATGTCTAAATGGCATAATCATTTGATAAATAAAATAAAGAAAAAAGGTAAAGAAAAGCCTGGAAAACTCCTTAATACTGTGTAGCAGGAACACAGATCCTGCCATATGAGCCTCACTGGGGAAATTTAAAAAAGTTCTAGCAATGTAATGTGATTTGGCAAGAGCTGAATTTGAATGTGGTTGTGAGGTCCCCATAAGCAACATATGCTTTCAGTAAGCTGCAGTATTCCTTCCTTCCTTAGTCCAAACTTTAAAATTATTACTTTATATTTTATAAAATTATATAGTTCTATGCCAAATCAAAGTTGTTATTTCTTGATAAAACTATCATATTATGAAATTAGAGCTCATCCAGAGGAAGAGAAAATAACGAATACTTAATTCTGACCACTTTAGGGGAAAAAAAAAGAAAAAGAAACAAAAGTGGAGAGAAAGAGGCGAAGAGAATGAAGGAGGAAGGAGAGGGAGAGAGATGTCTGCTTATGATTATGAGATGAACTTTGAACTTTTTCTATTCCTGCAGCCAGGAATTTCTGATTTTTTTTAATACCCTACTAGAGTGAAAATTTGAAGTGTATATTAAACAAACAAAAATTTTACTTACATGATTATGCAAAATTATAAATTAGAACGGAAAAAACCCACCTTCCACACACAACTGGAGACTGAAACATGTCTAAAAGCAAAACTGTCAATCTGGAATTTGGAAACAAAGAACATTCTTTAATTTCTTTTGCTTCCCACTCAATGAGTGGGATGACAGCACTGCCTAGTAAAGTTCAGACATGCCTTCAAATTTTTCTGCATACTTTTATTTCCCGTTTTCTTTGTCATGTGAAAACTGATACACTGTCCTTTTCAAACGAGATTAATTTAATTGTCCTAATAATATCACACATTTTTCTTGTATTATTATTAATATCACCACAGAAGCATGCCAGGACAGGAAAGCCACCTCTAGCACACTAGCTCCCAGGTGTTATCACAAGACCAAGATAAAAAGAACTTCTTCTGGGACTTGCTTGCAGAAGGAAGATAATGCAAGACTAAAGGAGAAAGACTAGAGGTTTATCAGGATGATTACCTTATTTTCAAATTATATTTCAGAAATCAATGTTATTGGGCTCATGCTGCTGCGCAGAACCAGGGCCCTGGAGTAAGGGCATGGCCCTGGTCTGACATTGGTGTGCTCTGCTCTTGTTCTTGTGGTACAAGACAGGACCCTTCGGGCAAGCAATGCTTCTCCATGAAGCCCACACTATGGAGGTGGGATTTCTACCTACTCTTCCCTCTGTTCCAGGTGGTATGTGTCTCATGTAACACTTTCAGATCCTCTCCCAGGGCTGCTTTAGGCTCTTACGCAGGGGTACATCTGTAAACAGTAGACAAGCTACCTTTTAGCAAATGAAAAGAAGCTAGGGCTGGGAAGGGAGGAGGAGGGAGTCTTTTCCAAAAAACAAGAAGCTGACATGAAAGTGGACATCCCTTAGTACCAAATGATAGAGAAAATCCACCAGGACAACAACAAAGAAAAACAAACAAACAAACAAAAAACCCCACACACAAACAAAAGAGAAGAAAAACACATAGAAAAATCCCTACTGGTTGGGTTTCCCTGCTGGTTGGGTTGCATTCACTGACCACTCTTACATGGCAAGTTTTTCAGACTGGCAGAAGATGAGTGACAAAATCTAGTTACACCCAACAAGTACAACACCAACAGGAGAAGGTACACTGTTAAAAATTACGGGAAGTGGTGTTCTCTGCAGAGTGATCAGAAGTATTGGCTGATAAATTTTCACCATTAGGAGACAACAAGCTTCTATCAGTTTTTATGACATTTAGATCAGTCTTCAACTATTGATAAATGTGACTGTACCACACTTGGGAACAGAAATGTTTAATTTTTTCCATGTTTTTTTTCCTGGTTTTGGCAAGGAAAAACTGTCTGAAAACCAAATCTTTTTAAGCAAGCAATTCCAACAGACTACTCCTAAAAAAGTTGCCACAACATTCCAGTGCACTCCTAGCCCTGACACTGATTATCATTTGGAAACATCACTGTAAAACCATATCACATTTGAACCTCATGAAATTCAACAAGAACCAGTGCAAGGTTCTTCACCTTGTGTTAGGGCTAACACCAGTATCACAAGATATTAGGAGTTGAATGGATTAGGAGCAGCACTGTGGGGATATTGGCCCTTGAAAAACGATGCACCATCTGACAATGTGCACTTGTCACCAAGGAAACCAAGCTTATTCTGGGCTACATCAAAAGAAGCCAGCAGTTTGTGGGAAGTGATTCTCCCCCTTTATTATGCTCTCATGAGACCCCACTTGCAGCATCCAGCTTTGGACTCCTCAGTATACAAAACATATGGACCTATCCAGAGGAGGGCTAAAAAATTTATCAGAGCGCTGGAACAGTTCTGGTGAAAGGATGAGAGAGCTGGGGTTGTTCAGCCTGGAGAAGAGAAGGCTCTGAAGAGACCTTACTGAAGCTCTTTCTTAGTACTTAAGTACTTAAATGGTGCTTATTAAAAAGAGGAAGAGCTATTTTTGATATGGTAGATAATGTTAGAATAAGTGGGAATGGTTTTAAAGTACAAGAGGATAAATTTAGGTCAGATACTAGGAAGGAATTCTTTACTGTTAGGGTGATGAGGCACTGAAACAGGTTGCCCAGGATGTCTGTTGTGAACGAGTGTTTATACATTGCTTAAAGAATCGCTGATTCTCAGATTCTAGTGTAACCTGTTGGGGGTTAGGAGGCATGGGGGTGTGCAGGGAATACACTACCACAATGCCCATTTTGGAAGTGCTCAAGGCCTGATTGAATGGGGCTTGGAGCAACCTGGTCTAGTGGAAGGTGTCCCTGCCCATGGCAGTGGGATTTGGACTAGAAGGTCTTTGAAAGTCCTTTACAACCCAAATCATTCTATGGTGGCATGATCCTCAATAATAGGAAACTGAAAGTGTTAATGTCAGTATTTAAAAGCTGAAATTTTAAGCTTCTTCAGAATAAGATGCCCAACTGGAACAGAAAATCTTCATAGAAGGCATGAAAGGCACTTCAGTTTGTCTTTGGACTAAGAGACCACTGCATTGGATATGTGCAGTGAAATAACATTGTTTAAAAGAGTTTTGTGTGTTGGGGTTTTTACTGTGTTGTTATCTATGTTCTTAAATAATTCTTCTAAACTTAGTATTCATTTTCTTTTCCTTCTAGCGTATTTCTTACCACAATCCCAACATGGAAAATTGTTAAGTCCTATTTATATCCACTTACTTCATAATCAACCATGAACAATATAACAATTGAATATTAATGAACTGGTCTAGTCATCATAGTCTAGAATTGATATTATGAACAAAGAACTAGCCATAGTTTTAACACAGGATTGCTGGATGACTGTCCCAACTAAATTATTTTCTCCATCTGTAAAATGAACTGATGTTACAACATTGCAGTAATATGAAGCTGAGCTCAATTACCCTGTAAAAGGTTTCAGAATTTTCAGGCCAAAATTTTTGAAGGAACAATACAAATAACTACTTCTGCAAAGGCCAAAGCAAAAATCATAGTATCACAAAATAGTTACTTTGACACTTAGTTATCTACAAAAAAAATTATCTGCTATTATTTTTGAAAGCTATTTAGAATATATTTCACCTGCATTTGTCAAATACTCTACAGTTAGTTTATTGGGATTGCGTATTTTTTTCCATAGGAGTTTGAGCAGCATTCATTACAAAGTTTTAGAAATAAAATTAAAAGAGTGTGCTTTTCTTATTAACCTGGAAGAATTTAACAATTTTCTCTACGGTATTTTTATTACTCTTTCTTGATTACTAAGACTACTTGCTAATTTCATCTACTTTGCACTTTTTTACTCCTGGTAGATCTTTTATTATACAAAGGAGTAATTTTACTGGGTTTTGGTTTTTATCATTTAGCGGGAAGTTAAAACAAAGTAGTTGGAAACAGTTTTGTGCAGAATTTTAGCAGTGGAAAAGAGAGATGAGTATAGTGTTTGTCTGGAAAATACAGTTTTTCTTATTCAACCAAAAGGTTTTTTCCCATGTTGAAGAAAAAGTCCCAACACAATAATTCTTTATTCTGTTCTATAATTTCTTGACATGATGACTGTTTTACTTTGGATAATGATAACAACTTCTTGCTGTATTTCCTTGTGTTCTCACAAGATTCAGTGCGACGAAATGTCCTGGTTTCAGATCGGATAGATTTAATTTCTTCTCAGTAGCTGTTACAGTGCTGTGCTTTGGATTTGGAATGAGAATGGTGTTGATAACACACTGATGTTTTGGCTTTTTTCGCTAAGTCATATTTATCCTAAATCATGGACTTTTTTTTTGTCTCGTGCTCTGCCAGTGAGGAGGTACAGAAAAGAAAGTGGGAGAGAGCATCGCTGAGACAGGTGACCCAAACTGACCAAGGGATATTCCGCACCATAGAACATCACACCCAGTATATAAACTGGGGGAAGTCACCCAGAAGAGAGGCTGATCTAGGCTCAGAAAGGAGGGTCTGGCATTGGTCAGAGGGTGGTGAGCAATTGTATTGTGCATTACTTGTTTTTTCCTTCATTAGTATCATTATTATTATCATTTACCATTATTACTGTATTTTTAATTTATTTTTATTATGAAGCTGTTCTTACCTCAACCTACGAGTTTTACTTTGATTCTCCTCCCCATTCTGCCAGGTTGGACTGGGGAGAGAGGGAGGTTGAGCAAGTGGCTGCACGGTGCTTAATTTTCATCTGGGCTTAAATCACACCATGCTTCAGAAATTAATCACTGTGCAATTTAAACGATTTAGCTTTTTGTTGCTGCTCATATTATAAAAGACCAACAAGACATAAGAAAATAAAAAATATAAAGATATCCCTTATCTGATAAAGAACTTCACAGAGGTAATTTTGTTTGCTCGTACTCGCATTCACTCACATATTTGATTACTTTTGTCTCATATGTTTTCATGTACTACACTAATAGAGTAATACAATAATAAAGTAGAATCTTTGCCGAGTTTTTTGCAATGCATACAAAATGAGGAAGGTCTTAAAAATGTGAAAGAGTGTTAGGGTTGTCAAGATTTCTTCTTTTTAGTTGTGTTTTTCTGTAATCCAAGGAAATGACAAATTTAATTCCCATCACCACAGATTTTATGAGATCAGAAAGTCAGGCTTTGCATTCTGCACTTTGCATTACCCCTTCTACTTTCAATAGGAACTATCAGATCAAGCTGAACTGGTAAAATGATAATGCAAGAAGCAATACAGAATCCATTTCCCAATTCCATGCTCTGCTTCTTGACTGCAGTAGGACTTGAAGTGCTGGACTAAAGACAAGAGTACATAAATATTCTGGTATAGCTGAGCGGCACATCAGTGTTGGCATAAACGCTGTATTCAGGCATGACCCCACTGTTTTACTGGTTCTACCAAAACTGAACAAGTAGAGCTTGAACTGGTAATAAAAGCAGGGAGAAGGGATTCGCAAACACAAAGATGTTTGGACTAAGATGTTAAGCATTATACTTAATTTTCAAGCTCTACCCACTCTTTAATTGAAAAGGAATAGTATTCACACAGTTAATATTATTGCTGACCGTTTAGCATGTCAATGGATGGGAAAAGGAATGCAATCTGCAACCAGAAACTATTCACAACCACAATGAATTGTTAAGTAGTAGGACACAGACAAGAAAATGACACCTAAGTCAACTGCTGATTGTTTTTTCTTTCTCTCTCTGTCTTACTCTACACCACCCCTAAATTTTTTTAAAGTTTGGCCCAAGCTGCAAGTATCTAAATCTAGCTGCTGCACCTCATTCCAACAAAAAAAAATCAAGCATGAATCACAGCCCTTCCTCCCCCTAAGCATTGCTAGTAGATCTGAGGCTTCTGTTCAGATCCAAGACTTTGTCTTTCTCCTTCTACTGCCAAGTAAAGGCATTTGCTAATACTTAATTAAGGTTCCTATTCAGATTATGTGGTCTCAATGCTAAGAACAAGGTTTTAGCTACCCAACTCCCAGTAGCATAGTTTAAGATACAAATATCAAATAGGGAACATAATATTTCATTTAGATTTAATGTGGAGAATTATTGTAAATTAAATAATTATCAAGTGATTACTAAACCTTACCTAGAGATTAACAAGCATTATTAATTTCAAAGCTGTTAACCCTCTGTAATTCTCTCCTTTGTAATCAGCTGGTGATTACTCATTAGTGTTACAGAGCACTGTCATAGCTTTGAAAGTTACACCACTGTTTTTTCCTCATTACAGATACTTTAGTAGCCTTTAGTTATTTGTATTTTGAGAAATAACCACCTTAATTAATTAGCAGTTTATGAGTTTTTGTGAACTAAAATTCAAAATACCACCTAATGGCCACATTAAAGTGTGAAGTCAAACAACAGGAGACATATTGGGTGTGGCATATCGTTTACAACATATGTTTTTCACAGAATACAAACATGTGTTCCTTTGGGTTGTTTGCGTTTGGTTTTTTTTCTCATTGGAAAAAAGTAGAAGCTCACATTCAGCAATGTAAAATACTGAAACAGGCAATACTGAACACAAAATCTGGTGTCTCAAAATTTAGTGTTGTGGACTTGATTCTGAAGAGCACATGCGTAGGGTGCTATAAATATCAGTGTAAACGCAGTATAAAAAGTGATGACTATAGCAGGAAACAGGGCAATCTGATCCCGCACTCATGAAAGGACTGTGGTGTAGTCACTCAGTGTGCTGCTATCTAGAAAAGAAACAATGTTCAAACAAGGATCACTAGGATTTACTTCACCAGCTGATCATCTCACATGAGCCCCTCTTCACCCAGGTCAACTTGTTACCCAGCTGTGCCCTATCCATTTTTCTCTATTATCTTTTAGCAGCCTAAGGCTTGGCAGAAACTTCTCAATATGAAGTGGCCACTGTTTCACTACACTATTGTCCACATAGAGGATTTGATTTGTGTTGTTCATTACCATTTTTGACTTTTGCAATCTACGTGTGTGATTAAAAGTGACGCAGTTTGAAGTTCCTTTTTTTTTTTTTTTTCTATTTCCTTTCTGGTTTTACATCTGCATATAAATAACCATGCTGTCCCATACAGTATCACTCTTTCCAGCTTGGCTGGTAACTTGACAGGAATGTTCAGACCTGGCCGCAAAACCAGTGAGGAGCAGGGGAAGGGAAAGAAAGCAGGCAAGAGCATAACATGTCATTGAGAAGAATTTGTTAGCAAAGACTGAGACAGCACAAAGGCACATAAAGTTATTGTTCCTGACTGCATATCAGAGCAGAGAAGACTTCCCTCACTGGACTTTCAGATTCTAATCATGTTTCTGTCTTTTGAACGGTATACGCATACAGCTATAAAGCAGAGATTTTTTATAGTCCAGCTACAGTAACTTGTTCTGGGAAAGAGCTGGAATACCACTCGGGTGCAAATGCGTTATTCCAGATCTATTCCTCCCATACTATGCAGATTATGTTAATCCTTGCCAAAGACAGTTTAATGGTCCAAGTATGCTTTGTCATATGGTAAAACTCTAGTTCTTCCTAGTAGACACAACTATAGATCTGCTACATTATGACCTTTTCCCCTGGGACTCACCTGAAACATCTTTATATCCATAGAGATGAAGAGAGAATTTCTTGTGATACTAGATTAACAAGGACTAACAGGTCCATTTTTGTGAGAGTTTTTAAACCCTACTTTGCAATGTGGAGTTTGGTTCCTCTTCTGAGGTTGTGCGGACAAACCCTTCACATACACAGTACACTGCTAAGTCTAGAGCTTCAGATGTCAGCAGTACCAGGGTCCTTCATGTTCCTTCTCTGGACACCCTAGCTTCTTTGAGACTGTAGAAATGCTTAAACCCTTTGACAGCTTTGGGGATGTGTATAGGGATAGCTTAATGAAGTTTTAATGACCTGTGATGTACAGAAGGTGAGATGGGGTGATATAGTGGTCCTCCCTGGACTATTAAATAGATCTGAGGAAAACAAGTTTCAGAAGCATACCTTCAGGGATATTTTTGCCTCCCATTTATTGCTAATTTGGCAGTATTTCTGTGCCAATCAACGATAAGTATGGCAGACTGATGAAAGACTGTGGAGCTTCTACCCCTGGCTCATCCGTAAATAGACTGATGCAGCCATGTGGTACCAGTTCAAGCAAGAACATTTCCATCCTGTCCCTGCTATCTGCTATTAAAAATTGTTTTCCTATATAGGTAGTAGGAATGTAAGTAAGTGTCTGTAAACAAACTGTACCAACCCAACCATTTTGTACAAAGTAATGGCAATGACAGACCCAGCCCTCAGAGAGACTACATTAGACCCTGTAGTAGCTTAGTTCCTCTCCCACAACTGTCTCAGACTATGGGTAGTGACAGTTTGGAAGATTTAGAGAGTAGGAAATGCCTCTGCTTTTACTTGGCATTGAAAAAAATGACACTAAGTATATTAAAAAAAAAAAAGAATTTCAGACTGAGAGTCTAACAACTGAAAGTTCTATTTTCTCATTTGTAGAGACTTTCCTTTTAAGTTAGCTGACTGATTAATGGGCATCGTTAAATTACTGTATTTAAAAAGCTGTAATATACTCAAGTATTGGCTTTTTCTCCTCCCAGGACCAAGGATATGAAACACATTTGCAACTCTATAAAGATGCTTCTAAAAAAGGAAGTCACAAAGAACACATGGCTGCTTCTTCTGTGAAATAAGCTGGTATGTCTCCAGTGATTTCAGCAGAGCAGACATGATTTATGCTGGCTGAGGGTCTGGCCCACGATATCCATTTTTTCTCACCAAAAGAAGATTCTTTTGCCTGCCTTCATATATGCAAAGTCATTCAGCTGACAATAAAAGAATAGTAAAACATACTAGGACCACTAAACATGAGAAGAAGCGCCTCTGGTAGTCATCCTGGAGCATATTTAAAGATCACACATGCACTCATTGATGAGATCAGTTCTCTGCAACTGATCATGAAAACCTGCTTGTGTCTTCCTGAAAGGTTAAGTAAGGGAAGTCTGTCCAGCATGAAAGAGTCATCTTGGTTAAATTCACCTAGCTCAAGTACAGGAGGCCAAAGAAAAGCAATATTTTTGAAAGAAATCTCTTGCACTTGTAAACTTAGTCTCCAATAGACTGAAAACCTGATACCTCTCATTGCACAATATGTAGATTTTCAGCAGATTAAAAATCTTCAGAACCCATCAATAACTCACAGTGTGTCTCAGAGGTCATTGTGAGGTTAGCACATAAAATAGATCACCTATGGAGGGAAACTGCCATGTGCCTTTACAATTTACTTTGTCAAAGAAGGACAAAGGAACTGTTTTAATGAGGTTGTTTTCAGTTGTCTTTTGTTTCATATTTTACACAGGAAAAAGGAAAATATTTATTCAGTTCGGGGCATCTGAATCATATTTCCAATGGGACAGGCACTTTTAGGACAGTAAGTTCTGAGGTATAAATAACCTTCAGTGAATTGAATCATAGTCATTTAGTTTTTACATATGTGGAAACAGTCAACTTTAAAAAGTTGTACCTGAGTCCTATTTCAGCTAAGTATTACATCTGTATTTAAATTAAAGGTATTTTGGCACATGACAACTCAGAAATACTAATTGGACAATACGGTACATCCCATATTGATGAGAAACTCAGCTGTATAAATAATGCACATTTATTCCAGGTTTCTGCGTGTAGTCAGCATCTCTGGTCTATAAATTGCATAAGATTCTCTCAGTGCTGTGAAAATTCAGTCCAATAGTTTAACTGTTAAAAAGGGAAGATGGGAAATAGGAGAGAATGAGTATTCAGAGTTGAGGACATGCATTAATGCTCTTCTCAGAAGAGCACTTTAAGTGGACAGAATAGCATGCTGTTTGTTTGTTTCAATTCTGATGCTAAACATGCTTTTTAAGTTTAATTTATTTCTTCAAGCTTTAATTAAGGTTAATCTGAGTATTACAATCAGGAAAATACAAGATATCACATTTATTGTAGTTGAGTTCTAAACTTTTTAACTGATAGGTGAAGAGCTTGAGCACATGTAGGACAATTTTTTAAGACTCCATTACTGTATGGGTGTCCCCAAGTAAAGTACCCAGCACGCTGTAGTGACCAAGACCTCCATTTCACAGTCTCTTCCACGCAAGCTACACGTGCATAGATCCTCAGAGAGCCCCAGAAAAAGCAGTTTATTGGTTCAGGCTTTTGACAACCCTCTCAGATGCCTTCATGTTTCTAGATGTACATGAGGCAGCTTAGTTATGGTCTTAGAGATGTTGCCTGTTTTATGGGGCAGAAGGAACACAATGTTGCTATAAAAATCTCAGATTAATTTTTTCTAGTCCTCTAACTTAAAATATTTTTGTTGGTAATTTAGTTTTGAAGCATTTCACAGTGGCCTATTACTCCACAGCAATACAAGCAAAATCCACTTTGAATGCAGAAGGCCCAACTATTAAGTACTGGTCATAATGAGTATTTTAAAACACATACACAAAATAAAAGGTTTCAGGTCAAGACTGGCTCTCCATTTGTACTATGAAAGATTTTCAACAAGAGCAGTCAAGCTGACTATTTAGAGTCTAAGACAAATTTAATCTTACGATGTTTTAGAAAAGACATAAACAGCACAAAACCAGCAACTTTCACTATCTGCACATTTTAAATTTCCAGTAGACTTTCAGGACTCTACAAAAAATTAACAATATGAAAACAATGAAATGTTTATTCTGATGCTGTGTTACTTACATGGAAACACCTAACATCAAGAGCAAGCAGTGGACCTGTTTTTTCACATAGCAACTGCAATCATGACAGAAATAAAAATTGCAGCACAAAAAACCATGAAAAAAATCATTAAATATATTCTTCAGGATTCATCCCCCACATATTTCTGAAGATGAGAGAATAGTTGATATGGAGAGAATCAAATATCCTGCTCCTCATTTCTCTATCACCAATAAATCACAGGAGGGTTTTAATAGCTGTAAGTCATATCTGGACACTGGGACAGTGCTCAGAACTTGGGCTGATCTTGCCTCGACTTCTGATGTTTCACAGTACTGCCAGTGGCTCATGGTCTCTCACTTATCTGTTTTAAATGAAATCAAAGCGAACGAAAGACATAGGGATGAGTATGGTCTTCTGGAAGGGAATGAAATTAATAATTATTTTTCCTGCTTTTGTGTGTGCAGAGAAAGATCCCTGACACACAGTCCTCATGCAAATAGTAACAAAATAAGAATGAAACACTTCACTGATCATCTGAGTCCAACAATAACAGGTGTGGTACAAAAGACAAAATGTCGTGTTAAAAATTCATCCAAGTAAGATGGGTGGCACAGTAAATGGAAGGAGGGAATTGCTGCTGTTCAGGAGCTCCTGTTTTTCAAACAGTTTCTTCAGCCTTGAGACAATGCAGTTAATATTTTTCATACCAACAGCGGATGACTTGAAGTGAACACCATAAATCCAGATGGACGGCAAATTCCAAATTTTTTAATGTTGAAACCTGCTGTATTTCTTAATTATTGAATATATGTTGCAGATCATGAGTGACAAATGGGCACTGTGATCCTAGAAAATTAAAGATTATTGGTTCCATTTCAAATAAACTATAAAATTCACATAGCTGAAGTTACTTTTTTAAGTAACTGAAATATTATTTATTAAAGCACACTAAGTTTTTAACTCAGATCCTGCATAATAAACAAGCAGAATTTAAGGATTAGGCAGCTAAGTATATGATTTGTGATGAGTAAAGGGACATACTTCATAAAATTTAATAGGAGTTTAAAAGTTTTTCACATATAAAATTTTCCTCTCATAACTACTATGATTTGTGTTGAGAAGTGAAAAAAGATACATTTTGATACGGTCTGGGGTTATTCAGAGGCCAACATAGGAAAAATGTCAAACTAAAGGAAGAAGAGGCTGGAAAATTCCAATAATCATGCAATCCTCTATTGGTATCCCTTTCTTTTCCTTTAGTTTTAAATTTAACTTTACTAGTGGAGAACTTGTCTCACAGAAAAATCATGCTCAAAAAAACCTTTTAGCCCATCTACAATGGGAAAGGGACTTTTTCAAAAATTTCCAGGTATAAGCCTTTACATGTAGGTTTCTTCAAATGTATGTAATTAATGACGTATTTCATTGATTTTCAAGTGTCAGCTTATCATAGGCATGTTTAGTATGGTGATTGTATATTTATTTCCTGTAGGTAGAAAGGTTTTGCCACAAGTTTTTATGTAGAAAACTTTTACCACTTTATTTTTGTGCCAGAAGACTGAAGAAGTTTTAAACTACAAGTATTTGACTGAAAAATTTAAAGCATTTAAGAGGTTGTTCAGCCATCTCAAAATTACCAAGTCTTTTTTATCTGAATTGTATTGCAGTTTCAGATAAGATTAGATAGTGGAACAGCAGCTGCATACTGATTGGTCTAGCCTAAAGCTTACAACCAGTAGCCATAGAAGGCCCTCCAAAACAATCAATGTTAAAAAACATTCAATTGATAGAGTCATCCTCACTTTCAGTTCTTTAAAGCCAATAATATATATTCCCGAGCTCATCTCTGAGCTCAGTTTGATGATAGTAGATTCATTAAAAAGATTATGAAGAACAAGCATAGACAGGTGACAAGTGAGAAACCAGTTTCATTGCAAAGCCTGACATGAACAAGAATGATTGAGCATTTTTATAGCACTTTTCATCTTCAGATGATAGCTGCTTTCACACCTGGATAAACTGAGACTCATGATTAGATAAGCTGACTAGTTACAAGAAGCAGCAGCAAAATTAGGGAGAAAAAAAAAGAATAAATGAGAAGCAGTCAATACAAGGTTCAGCTTCCTCCCCAGAACCCTTAATATTTTGGAGAGATGCCACCGGATTTAGGGAACTCACTCTGGGGAGATGTCTATGGAGAATGACTGCAAAAGTGCAAATAGGATCCCTCAGGAATAATAAGAAAGTGACCAGTTTAACACATCTCTCCTTTCCTTTTCTGCTTAATTACACCTGCCCCTTTATGCTCTTCTTATTTGGCCTTGTCCTTCACTTTTCCTTGCCTTCCTCCCATTTTCTTTAAGTTCTCTTCCTGACCTCACCACATGTTCCCTCCCTGTTCCTCACATCAGTGGCATCTGCTGTTGTTGCATTGTTCATGCTGTTTATTGCAGCTGAGTCTGCTCTCTGTCCTGTTTGTCTTTCTTCTGGAGAACAAGTAATTCAGAGCAATTTTGAGATACATTTTTTTAAGCCTCTAGGTCCTATCATTGTAGTCATAATTAATTACATTATAGCAAGGAGACAGTAGTCAAGGTACGAAATCTCTACTCCCAGTCTTCTCTTAAAATCACGTTGTTTTGCTGGACCATCTTCCTCAATCCATCTGCATTAAAAACCTCTTGGCTACTTATGTTTGTGTATTTTTCTTTGTCTTCAGAAGCACTGCTGTATGCACTATGAGCTGGCATAGCTGATGAAGCTAGATAATTCCACTACTTTCAGTTGGTTTAATATCATAAAAATCAGATCCTCTACTATGCAAAATGAATGCAAAGTGACATCATGTGAGAATCTAGCCCATATATTTTAAATGGTTATTATCCCCCTATCATCCATCCCTAACCAGAATCAAAAACAGTAACTTCAAGGAAAAAAGCAAACAAATTTTGTGAATGTAAAGGTGAAAATCCCTAATTTCTGTTTGCAGCTTTCTAAAGATTTGTCTAGATGCATGATTTAAAGTGCTTAGAAATAACTGTGAATACAGCCAGGATAGGAAAATAGGTGTACCTTGTAATTAGAATAAATCAATTAATGTTTCTGTTCTCTTCAGTTTTACCTATAGGCTATGTTCTCTCCATGGAACTAGGCCGCTGATTGAAGCAATCCACCCCAGTGGTGGCAACTGTTTGTTCAAAATGCCCCAAGAAAAAAACATCTCCATATTTCAACAAGTGTGAAGTGGCATAATTATTTGTACTCACGTGACTTACGAATTTCCTCCTCAGTGTCAAAAAAAAAATAAATTATAGTTTGCTTTGCTTTTGCTTTTCCTCTCCACACTTTTGATCTCAGATCAAATATGACAATCCTTATCAGTCAGCAAAATGAAACAAACTCACCCAAAACCCTTAGGGGAAAGGAACTTCTTTAATCACATTCACATCAGTTATGAGGATTTCAGCTAGATGAGGTAATATAGTTGAATATTATCTGTTGCAGTTTAACAGTTCATGAGGCAACAGAAAAAAAAAACCAACAAACCAAACAAGAAAACATACATTATATCCCCTTTGCTATATAAATGAGAAGTATAAGTGTAAATCATGGAAATATATTTGCACATCAGGTCTCTTGCTTAAGGAATCTAACACAACTTTATTGCAACTGATTTCCCTTGAGAGAGTCAACAAGAAAGATAGCAGTTGAATTCAAACTACCTTTGCATCATGCCTCAAGAAGACTCTCAGAATCACATCTGACAGTTTGATAGTATCAGCTACTCTATACAGCGTATCCAAGCATTTCTTTTTTAGGAAGGATTGAATATCTACCATCACTAAAGTGGTGATGGTCATCTAGTTCACTTTTCACAGTTCCTCCAGAAAGAATTGCTGTAAAGATCATGGAGAAATACTGAGATGTCTTAGGGTAAAGGCCGTATCCTCAAGCCCAAAGAGATCAAGAGCAGAAGCAACAATGCTGTGGTATCAGAGGTGGGATTTTGCTGCAGGAACATTCGCAGTCCTGGGTGTTAATTCAGGTTAGATATGCATGCCAAAAACTCAGATTAACTGTGTAGTAAATGTCTACACTCACAGTTGATTCCTAAGTTATTTGGTTTGGGGGTTTTCTTACTGATCCACTGATAACACCTTATTAATCGACATTGACAATAAATTGATTAATTGGAATACCACTGAGACCCCTGGAGGGTGGCTGCAGCAGATCCTTTGAACCTCCCAGACACATTATGATGCAAGCACAAATTGAGCCTGTCACGGCATCTTCACTTCTTGGAGAAGAAGAATGGTCAAGGCACACTGAAAAAGGAATGTTTTAACTAGGAAGCAGAGTCACTTCTAAGTGTGACAGTATAGCTACAGATGTCTGTAGACCCCTGACACAAAATTTATCATTTCCATCTAGTTAACCTACAGCTCATTACAAAAACAGCAGCGACAAAAAACACACATCACTATCCACAAGGCAATGGATGCACCTGGCTTACTGCAGTTTGATATCCCTAGGGCGTTTCAGCAAACCAGGGTGGGGAGATAGGATGGGGGAAATATTACAGCTGCCAGACCACAAGATGAGGCAGAGCTTGATAGATCTAAATGTGTGTGATAGATCTAAGTGTTTATTTGTACACGTAGAGCATTCAGGCATTCCAAGAGATATGTTGACACCTTTCAAGATGAGAGCATGCCAGCTGGCCTGGTTCAGGATCTGCGTTATGAGGAAAAATAACAAAAAGCGTTTCATTCCACTCAGAGTTCCAATATCTCTGAATTTGCTTATCTTCTAAATCAGAAAAAAGTTAATTGATAATTTTAAATGCAAAGGAAAATAAAAAATCTCAAACATTTTTCTTTCATTATAATTAGCCTGGTATGGTGGTTCTATAATGTACAAAAGCCAAATCTGGTTGAGAATCTAAAAATATTTCAACAATTTCCATCACAAGAAAAAGTTCTGATACTAAGGAAATAGGGGCTTGGGTTTGGTTTTTTTTCAGCTTCAGGTGTAAAACTGTTGCCAAAAAAAATCTAAGCAACTGGCCTTGCATTATAGTTTGTCAAGCACATATATAATGCAGGCCTTTCTCTCAAGTAGAATTCAAGGCATCTCTTTGTAAATGGGTCAAATCTAGCTTCACATGTTTGAATGATGATTGATTTTCAGCCAACTGAATTAAGTGCAATGAGCATTAACTAATACTTCTCTGGCTACAAACTAAGCCTTAACTACATATTTTACTAACAACTTCCTGTAAAAACACACATATACTTATTTAAAAGGCAAACTATTCAGAAGCCAGTAAAAACTCTTCTAAGAAAAATTTAGGGTAGAAAAATGGAAGCAAAATATTACTTTCGTACAACATTTTGACATACACATTGGATCCAAAATAAATCCTCCTTTTCTTCTTTTAATTTTTCTAATTTTAGGGTAATCTGCTTCCCCATTCAACATCTATATGGCTTCCTTGTCCGTTTTCAAATCTGGGGGTAACAGAGGAACTATATAAGCTGTATAATCATCCCTCTTTACAACAGCTTGCTGACAAAATGGAATATGTCAATGTGTTCATAAACCTGCCCCAAAACTCTCTTAGTTTCCATGCTTTACCAGCACTGTAACCAAATAGGTATGAAAAAAAAGCCTCCAAGGCACTACCAAAGAGATAAGCACTGAAAGCAGTTCAAACACCTTCAGCCTTCTTAATTTTACTCCTAAAAAATGAAGAAAAATTTAAAACCTCTTTCAGAGTTTTCTTAAGGGCTCTTTGTTGTGAAATACAAACTGATGGCATTATCCTTTCTAGAATGAACAAGACAATATGAACAAGAGAAGAAGATTTAAAGCTCATTATTTGTTATTATCTTGAGACTTGTCAAAAGGCCTATTTTGAAATGAGAATATTGCTATGCAACATTACAGGAAAAAGGATAAAATCAGGTTTATATCAGCATATAAAATAGTCAAGAATGAAAACACTTCAGTAGGATGATATTCAGAATTAACTAATATGATGATGACATCTACACAGTAGGTATAAACTGGGTTATGAAATCCAAACAGCAGTTGTAAAGTTTTGTAAACAAGTCTTTTCTGTAGGCATTTGGATAGACTATTTCAAATGTATGCAGAAAGTTTCAGAGTTTAGTTTGGGACTTTTGATTTTCTGAATGTTCAGTACAGTAAACTATTTGAGGGTGTCAAGAGGAACTCTGATTTACCTAAAATTCACACTTATATCATTGACAGTTGCCATTTTCAGCTTTCACTTAGAGCATGGCAAAGAGAGTCTATCCCTAGAAACATTCACAACAGCACACTAGTTTAAGTTTTTAAGATAAAATTGTAAGACACTACGTCATCTTGGTCATGTCAGGCTTTCATTCATCTAGATGAGCTGAATGCGTTTGCCAACATGTCAAATTTTGTTTCCTGCATGACATTCTTACCATATGAAATCCTGCCATTAAAAGCATCCCTCCACAAATCCTCCGTATTAAGTCAGCCAAGCAGGAGAGCAACTGAAAAGGAGGAATATGTACATCTTGCCTGTCCAGCTTTGAGGCACTGTTAGCAGGTGTGCCAGCTCAAAAGCTATTCACAAGAGATTGGTGGGGTTTTTGGCCCTTTCAACCAGTCAGGTTTCCCAGCAGACCTATCTACTCTTTTTTTTCCATGTCTGCTCCATATACCAATATTTTATGTGCAATAAGAAAGGGATTTTTATGTGTTTAAAAAAGTAAAACCAAAACAGAACTCCAACAGAGTTGAAGTAAAATTTTTAAATGAATATTCTATTTACTTGATTTCTCTCTTGCCATTTGGTTTGTGTAAACTGTTTTGCAGATGGGTTTACACAGATAAAAACTGAACAAAATGCATGGGTTTTCTCTCTTTTTTTCTTGTTAATATTTGCTACAGTATAAAAATGTGTCTAGAAGAAAAACAGATACAAAACCTACATGGTTGATTGTAGACACGAGAGGTTCTTATCCTACAATAAAAGCAAGCTATCACAGGGAAAAATCCTTTACCTTATAAATGAGTGCATCAGTATCATATTATTGAAGTGCCTCAAAAAATTGCATTCTTTCTAGCTAAAGGTATTTCTGACAGTATCAAACTTAGGATAGACTAAGAAAGATTTTCAAAATGTGCTTAATGTCTGCAAGACCAGCTAAAGAACCAGACTCCGAACACTTGAAAAGACTCTGACGTCCAGTGTCTCTGACTGGTCAAACTGGCCTTCATTTTCTGTCTTGAAAGTGCAAAACAACTGTTTTGACTAGGTGTAAGTACCAGAAACTGCAAAAAGTAGCTGTCAAACCTAACAGTTTCCAAGGTGAAGATATGATGTGTCAAAGTTCTACCTATCCTGGGGTCTTATTGTGCCTGAATATTAAAATGGTGAGGCATATGTTCCCCATGATTTAGGTCTGCATCATTGCAAATGTCCATTCTGGTATTTCTTGCAAAAGCATGTTAACAGATAAGAAGTCTTCATATCCATTAAAATCAGAATTCCTTTACCTCTCAGCAGGATGTAGAACAGACTGGCATGCATCCTGGTCCTGTAAAGCAACTAGTGCATGTAACTAAAAGTTTAGGTGGAAGACAGAACATTTAGCAGCTCTGTTGCTGTGTAAATGTTATTTATTACAAAATTCTTCCATTGACACCATTAGATTTTTTTTTGCTTCTCTCCTCAGATTCACAGTAGATTTACTGACTCTGAGAATGAATCAGAGAAAAAAAATATACCCCTGCTAATTTGTGTACTTACATGTGTCATAAAATTTTCCTGCTTACAGAAGTAATGTTCCCTACTTTTCCTGCAAATCAACACATTTGACACGACAAAAACCCAAACTTGAAGTGAGTCCAAACCCCAAAATCAGGCCAAAACCTACATCAAACATCTCTAAAATGTGGAGTTATTTTTAGCAAGGGCAGCGGTTTGGGTACATCTCTAACCCAGACCTCAAACTGAACTTTGTTTTTGATTCAAAGTGTTAAAACTATAGGTTCCTTCTGATTCTCTCCAAATCATTTGGCTCGTTACTTGTCTGAGGTACAAATTACTCAAGGAGGAATTGTCTGGCAATTTGTCCACTAAATAGTGATTTAATACTTTCTGAAAAGACATAACATTAGAGCTGATACTATAAAGTTTGCATTCACAGATAAAGAATTTGCAGTTGGAGGGGGTCCACACTGAGAATTCCTTAGGAGGCCCTTAAAACCACAAGCTACTTTTTCCCTTCTAGGGCCCTTCCTTTTTTTTTTTTTTTTTGTCTCAGACAGCAGTTTGAAACTTGATCCTGTTTCAGAAGGTGGGGGCTGGAGTGGAGCAGGAGGAAAAGGAAAAGAGGAAATTTTAATGCCAACAGAAGAAACACAACAGTAACACTCCGGAAGTATGCTCTATTGTAACTAATAGCATGAAGTTACAACTTGCAGCTGACATTGATTACAGTAAAAGCTCAGTATTCTGCTGCCTTCTGTATTTACTGATTTGGAAGATTGTTTCAGACTGTCTTTCTCCCGTGGGTTTCCCTGTCTAGATCCTTGCAGCATTTTTTCCTTTAACTGCCTTACCATCTCTGTAAACAGTGGGCAAAACTCCCAAAGGCAAATTAATTCAGTGTATTCTTCTCCCTCACTATTTCCCATCCCTCTCCCTTGTCATCTTCATATGATATTTTCATTTTTATTACTGCTCTGAGATCATGGCTGACTGGACATCATCCACCTCCTTGACTCTGGGTGCCAGGGACATCCCAGCCAGATCTCAAAACCTTGAGATAGAAACCAGGACATCTATATGAGAAGGGAGCAACAGTCCGATTTCTGAAGTGTATTACTGAGAGATGGACCTCAAGGGAAGACCTTAGAGGTTGCCTGTGGCACTATTTCAACACAGGCAGTATCCTGCTTGCATATGCATTGCTTAGCAGTATGGTCTGATCCTCACTGCAGTCTCTGGACACTATTGCCATACTACTAAGAAACACTGATCCATGCTGTGAGAACTAGCAGGAAATGAAACTCCCTTCCTTTTTTTTTTTGCTTTCTCTTTCCATGCACCTACCCCTACACACACTTTTTTTCCCCCCAAGAAAGTAAAACCTAAAGATTTCTTTTGCCCATGTCTAATTGACATTTACTCTTGAGCAGTAATTTCACTATTAGCACTTCTTACATAAAAAATAGAGAGAAACTTTGAAAACCACTTTTCTAATGGAAGTCTGGATTGGAAGATAACAACTGCTGGCAACATTGCTCATCTGTTTTTCTTAAACATTCTGCTATGAACAGTTCAAGCACTAATTATGTCCCTAAGCTGTTGGTGCTGAACAAATAACTAAGAACTTTATTAAGAAATGAAAATACAGAAATGGAGAAGGTATGTTGAGTGGAAAAGAGAGTTTCAAAAGTCTGACATCTGAAAGCAAAACATGTCACAGAGCCGGGAAAAAAGTAGGAGCAACCTATGTCTTGTTACCTTCACAATAAACCCATGTGGAAGGGATAGGAAACTGTTTCCACTATAGTCCCTAAATATTTAGACTACCTTTTTCATGGACAATGTTAAATTTCTCATGACAGAATGCATGTATGCTACAGGTGAAAAGTGCCAAGCACTGCTTGAATTTGGGACAAAGCCATGGTAATGGGAGCTTACATTCATCATCATCATCATCATAGCTGGGCTTCGTGAACGAAGATTTGGGAGGAGCTTACATTGCTTACAGTGCAAATGGTGAATATTTAATTTACACAACAGCCATGCAAGAAGACATGCAGTTAGGACCATCTGCAGTAAAAGTAGTATCTGGCTGAGAGCTAGTGTACTGTTATGTGAGAGCTGGTTGCACATATTGTTGTGGTGTGCAATATAGCTCATAAAACTTATGAGCCATGCTGGATAGTCTGACCTCACTGCCATTTGTTCAGCTTCACTGAAGGGGTAATTAAAAACAACTGTGTACTTGGAAAGGTAACACTTTTAATCCAGCAGGTGGATTGAAGGCCAAACTGACTTTACACTGGATAATGCACATTTCATGAATCTTTGACTTAAAACAAAAAAAAACAAACCATAGCCTGAAGAGAAAAGCAGACCCCAAAGAACATAATGAAACACTGCTGCAATTTACTGTGTCTGTGGATTTTATGCTTCTCTTCTCTCAACTATAGGCAAAGGGCTTGTGATGGACAGTAGGTTGGTTTTGTTTATTTCTCAGTTTTTACTATGTTCCTTTTAGGATAAACATTCAGGTGAGCCCCTCTAGAGGGTGAGGGAGGGGATTTCTGGGGGCTGCGGGGGAAGGGAATGTGCTCTAGGAAATGCTGAGTGAGAAGCCATGCAAGCCAGATGTGACAGAAAGAATGTGTTGGTGACTGGAGGAGGATGCAGTGTCACCAAAACTCTGAAGGTTATGGAAACTAATTAAAAACAAGTATGGGACCTACCTTCTAGGCCACAGTGGGAAGTGGAAAAGCTTTTTTAAATTTTTTTTTTTTATTTTTTTGTAAAGAAACCTATTCTGTCTCCCTGTGATATTTTATTTTTCTCTTTCAAAAGTTAAATGTCCCACTGTTTTTTTTAAATAAAAATTAGAGTTGTTGTTGTTATTGTTACTATCATTACTCTTATTATTGTTATCATGATTATTTTGAAAGTCTTCTATTCTCGTACTGGGAGATGATCTCAGCATATTCATCTCAAACCTCTATTTAGTTTGGTTCCTGTAACATATCAAGGATTATGATCTTGCTCACTAATTCTTGAAAAAATTTTTACAGAGCGGGGTGTGGCATATTCTCTTATGCTGGAGATATACACTCACAGTTAAGCTTCTCAGAGGAAGCAATACAAAGCAGATTTCATTATTCAGATAGAGCTGAAGTCCTTCACTCATCGGAATAAAGCTTAAATCCTGCAGTATCTTAAGCAGTGAGTGATCACTTAACACTACAAAGAACCAGATGAACCAAGAAAGGTTCATCTATATTTGCAAACAAGAGTCCCAGTAAAAAAAAAGATGACAATATCTATTCAGAGCTAGCCTTGACTGATGTATTTGTAGTTTTTAATTTCAAGTTCTGCCTGATTTTTCATTTAACTCCTGCGGAGAGGACTAAGAAGGCAACTGTAACAAATGGGTTTATCAGAAGTTATATGACACTTATGAGTGAAATTCTATCAAACAGAAGGTAGAAAGAGAAGAAAATATTTGGCAGCAGCAGATGAAGCTGAAGGGTTAAATAGTGTGGTTTGGAAGGAACAGGTCTGAAATAACTTCTGGAATAATTAGAGTTAACCAATATAAAACAGTCATCCATCTGATGTCAAAGATTATAGAAGGTCAACAGAGTTCTGACAATGAATACTCTTTTAATAACTTCAAAATATAACTAAAAGGAAAGGCTTTAGGAGCTCCTCATCATAGGAAAAAATACTAACCAAGTAAAAGTTCACATGCAATTGCAAACAGCAAAATTCAGTGCCATAACCAGCACATGAGAAGAAATGCAAAACCTTACATCATTTTCCAAGCATCAGCAAAGTGAACAAAAAGAACAAAAATATCAGTGGTTACATAAATTTTTTTGAAGGAAAGATGGATACTGTAGTAGGAGTCATCATTTGAAATATCATTTCACATGAAAATTCTGTGCATTAGTTTTCAGCTAGACTTGGGTACATAGCAAATAGTACTACAGAAGTTTTATTAATAAAAGAAGGAAAACTACATGCATTATGGAACAGAATGTGAGGACAAGGAATACTAGCTACGTTGTTAGAGGCTGATGTCAGTTACCAAACTTGCAGTAAGACACAAGGGCCAGACCATGCGGGGTCTGTATATGTATATGAAGTATATGAAGAAAAAAAAGCCAGACCAAAAATATTATTTTGAATCTGGCACTCCATCATGAGAAAGATTTGTTTATCTCTTTCATGAATGAGAATAATTGCAAATATTCTTACTGTTAGTCGGGGGGAGGGGGGGGGTTGAACTCAGACACATAGGCATGCGATGCCACTTCTTTCATTTTAACCCATCCAGAAACCCCAAAGGAAGATAATAAGGGGTTTCACATCTATCCTTTTGTTCAAATATATTACAGGCAGTTAAAAAAGCAAACAGGAGAGATTGAAGGAAGAAAGCATCAGGAAATGATGACGAGAACAAGTGGAATTTATTCTCAACAGCTGCGGTGTTTGTTTTAGAAGGAAACCCTTGGAGGTCCAGGTGCAAGATACCTCAGGGCTTAATCAAGCATTCCTATGAAAGTCAGCTATTAGGTGCATATGAATATTTGTAATTGTGTTTTATGCTATTGATTGAAGAATTGGGGAGTTCTTTTTTTTCTGGGGTAAGAACACATAACATAGATTTCGTCTCTCCTTGGCAAAAAAACCTGGACACAGGGGTGTTGCATACACAGTCAGCACAATTTGGAGATTAAAGCTATTGCTTGATAGGATCCACAAACTGTCACCCTTGAACAGTGAAGGGGAGGAAGGGTACTATCTCATTCAGATCACTGAATAAATATTCTGTATCTCAGACAAGAAAACCTCATACCTTGGTGCAAAACTGATTATTAGTTGGCATTAGGAAAAGACTTCTCCCATGGTTAAACTGTTCCATGACTTTGTGCCTTGCAAGTAATTTATGCCATCCATGGAGACACTTAGAAATTGTTACAGACAGAAGATTGGCCTAGGTGGTTCATAGTTTTGTTCTACTTCTATAATTATTATATAAAAGTTATAAAGATTCTCTAAAGATTTGTGAATTAACTCCGTTGAACCAGAGGTTCAAACAGCTTTCAAACAGACTAGACAAGAAGAATTAGCATTTCAGGTGGTCAGCATTCCTCTTCCTGTTTCAGGGTTTGCTTTGTCACTGAGTCTTTTGAGTGGGTATCTATGAGTCAGTTCTCAATTGCCACAATGACACTGGGACAACAAGAAATATTTTAAAAATGTACCATTAGTTGTTTAGCTATGCAGATAAATATTTTAACATTCTAAAATCTAGATAAAACATAATCTTTAGGCTTTCTGTATCTCCCTTTTCTGCTCACTCAAATAATTTCATACTGCATAATTTTGTGCAGTCACCCACAAAACAATAAAACACCATGTCAGATTGTTACAATAAAATTACCTGCAAACAAAGAAAAATATTAATTAATCAGTTATATATGATTGCTGTCTCACTTGTATTTGTATATATATAGTATATATATTGCACTCCTAGCACAATTACTATATATTGCAGAATGGAAGACTATTGAAAGCACCTGGTCTGATTGTCTGCTTTGTTTCATTCCAAGTGTAATCATCCTGGTGCAGGTTATTCATTGGAACATATTTCCAGTGAATTTTCAATATTTTCTTCTTTTTCTGTCAATGGATCCAGAAAGGCACATTCACTGAAATACAAATGTGTGGAGAATATTCTTAGTGGATTCAACTTCAAAACTACATTAAATATGTATTTTTGAATCTCCTCTAAAAAAAAAGAGATATTTCTCAGAGATTGGGGTGATAAAGCTTTCTTATAAAAGACAGCAGTTACAATATCACTTCAAGTAAAAAGAAGGACATAATATATAGCCCAGCAGAGGTTTTTAATACTAATATATAAAACTATTGCTGCACTAACACAAACATTAATAGTAATAGTTCTAACAATTTCAATAAGAGCATTTTCTTGTCCTAGAATGTATGCTGGCTGGAGTTTAAGAAGTTACAATGTCTGTGCGAAAATGTTTGATTCAGAGGTCACTGAAGAAAAGGACATATCATTTAATTAGTTGCTAGTTCCTACAGAAAACCTCCACCCTCTCAATCTTAACTGCTGTCCCAAAGGTCATTAACATAAACAGCATCTACACTTGTATTTGTTTGGGTTTTTTTCTACTGCTAGGAAGACAGTGGCTGCTGTATGACTTGTTCAAGTTAGTGATGAGAAGAAGGATGAGGTAAAAATCACAGAATTGTGGAATTACATATTCAGAAGAATGGTTGATGTTGGAAGGGACCTCTGGAGGTCATCTGCCTTGCTCAAGCAGGTCCAACTGCCCAGTTCAAGCAGGACCACCCAGAGCAGGCAGTCCAGGAGCATGTCCAGACAACTTCTGAATATCTGCAGTTATGGAGATTCCAAAACCTCTCTGGGCAACCTGCAACAGTGCTTGGTCACCTCAGCGAAGAAGTGCTTCCTGGTGTTCACAGAGAAATTCCTGTGTTTCAGTTTGTATCTATTGCCTCTGGTGCTCTCACTTTAAAGAGCCTATTTCTGTCTTCTTTGAATTCTCTATTAAGGTATTTATATACCTAATAATTTCTCTCATTAGCTTCCTCTTTCTAGGCTGAACAGTCCCCAGCCCTCAGCCTTTACTCAAAGGAGAGATGATGTAGTTCCTTTATGACCTTTGTGACCCTTTCCTGGACAATCTCCATGTCTTTCTTGTACCAAGGAGCCCAGAAATTAACTCAGCACTACATGTGTGGCTTCACCAGTGCTGAGGAGAGGTGAATCATAGAATCATTACACTTGAAAAAGACCTCTAAGATCATCAAACCCAACCATCAATCCAGCACCACCACGTTTACCACTAAACCATATCCCCCAGCACAACATCCACACACATTTTGGACACTTCTAGCTATGGTGATTCCACCACTTCCCTGGGCAACCTGTCCAATGCCTGACCACCCTTTCAACAAGAAATTTCCTAATTTCCGTTCTAAACCTCTCCTGGCACAATTTGAGGCTGTTTCTTCTTGTCCTGTCACTTGTTCCTTGGGAGAAGTAACAAGAACCCCACCTTGCCACAACCTCCTTTCAGGTAGTTCTAGAAAGCAATAAAGTCTCCCCCTCCTCTTTTTCTCCAGGCTATACTATCCCTATTCTCTCAGCAACATCTCACAAGACTTGTGCTTCAGACCCTTCACCAGTTTTGTTGCCCTTCTAGACATGCTCCAGCACCTCCGTGTCTTTCCGGTAGAGGGGCCTTAAACTGAAAGGATTTGAGATGAGGCCTCACCAGTGCTGAGTACAGGGGTAGTGAAGTACAGTGAAGGGTCTCCTCCCTCAACCTCCTGGCAGTACTTTTGCTAATGCAAGACAGAATACCGTCTGCCATCTTTGCTGTAAGGGCACATTGTTGGCTCATGTTCCATTTCAGGTCCACCAGGACCCTCAGGTCCTTTTCTACCAAGCTGCTCTCCAGCTGGGCACTCCCCAGCATACAGTACTGTATTGGCTTATTCCTCCCCAAGGGCTAGACCTTGCACTTCTGCTTGCTCAATTTCATTAAGTTCCTGTAGGCCCATTTCTCCAGGCTGTTGAGGTCCCTCTGGGTTGCAGCAGGATCAGCCACTCCTTCCAGTTTCATGTCAGCAGCAAACTTGCTGAGGATACATTCTGCCTTATCAGCCAGATTATTAATGAATATATTTAACAAAACGGGACCCAGTATTGATCCCTGGGTTACACCACTGTTACTGACCTCCAGCTGGTCCTAGTTTCACTGATCACCGTTCTCCAGGCCTGGATATTCAGCCAGTTTTCAACCCACAACACTGACTTCACCCAGCCCAACAGTAACAACTTGTCTAAAAGGATCTTATGGGTGACAGTGTCAAAGGCCTCACTGAAGTCATGTAGACAACATCCTCTGCTCTCCTCTCATCTACTAGGCCAGTCATTTCATTGTAGAAGTTTGTAAAGTTGGCCAATCATTATTTTCCTGTGGTGAAGCCATGCTACTGATGATTTTCTCATAAATTCTCATTGTTTATGTGCTTGGAAATATTTCCAGGACTAGGTGCTCTGTCACCATCCCAGGGATCAAGATGAGATTGACCGACTTACAGGGAAAAAAAGAAGTAGATCCACAATGCTCAGATTGTATATGCAGATTGATTTGTTGGTTTCAAATGGTTTAAATATATTGTGGCCCAAGAAATTTTTGACCAAGGACTACACAGACATCCCAAATAGAGAGTAAAGTTGGTAACAAATGAGCAGGGAAAGAAAGAACAGAGGGTCATTCTGCTTCTTCGCTGTATCAGAGTTCAGTACAGGAGGATTCATAAACAGAACAGCACAATACGATTCATTACATGCACTGCACCACAGCTTAGCTTTTCTAAACTCCACCTTATACAAAACTTTCTTGTCCTCCCACTCTCTCCGTTCAGGGCAAGAATATCATATTTAAAAATCAAAGAGAAAGAAACAAGCCCTATATCTGCAGTCCTTCATGTCTGCTCTAGCTAAATTTGGACTTCAGAGTCGAGCACTGTGTCAAACATCTTGGTATTTGGCCATTCTTCTTTTTTCCCCCTCAGTGTAGAAATGCTAATTGTTTCACTGAGGTAGTGCCATGTGCCACAGGTGGCTCCAAAGGAGTCAGGTAATTAACTCAGCTCCTGCTGAGAATGTAGACCTTTTCCCCTTTCTTTTCTCTTTCAGTAGATTTCTTTTTTTTCCCCTTCTCAGAGCCATTATTAGCTTCTCTTTAACTGTTATAAATTGCAGGGAGTAGAGAACGTCAAAACTAACACATGGAAATACAAAGGAAAAAAGTGGGAGAGATTGCTCTGTTAGGAATTACCTTTAACAAATTTCATGTTCCATAATGGAATATTAGAACTATGTAGGTGCAATCACAAATAAAGGCAGTTGTTTTATTAAAAATAAACCTTGCTGAAGGTATCTATTATTATTTTCCAGAATAAATAGCAAACTTTCAAACTTTAAGCGAATAAGGGTCCTTCAATTGGGCTTTATCTGGCAGCTGTCACTAATATGACATCTTTTCAACATCTATTTTGCAGGTTTTATAGCTACTTTATTGCTACTTTCTGTATATTGAGGTCCCTGCCTCAGATCCCAGTATGGAAAGAATAGACAATGGTATTATTGAAGTACCTTTTTTACAATAAATTGTTTGCTTGCTCTATGCATAGCCACCATCTTTGTTTGTCATGAGCTTGGATGTTGGCATTTTCCCTGTCTGACCATACCTGACTGTTCCACTGAACTTTCTTCCAGACCTGAGCTTCTTTCCACACTAGAAGTTTGGAAAAGCACCTTATGGCAAGTCTCAGAGCCCATCTGCAGATACAAATGAAAGGCTCCCAGATATCGTACAGTAACACTCATGTCAGTTCCTTGTCGGGAGAGTGGAAAAAGCACCTGATCCTCATTAGCATCACTGCTGCCGTTAAGGCTTTGCAGGTGTGCAAGAGTATAGCTGAAATCTAACAAAACACCTGTCTTTCACAGCAGCATTAGATCTGTCTACTGAAGGACACTACCCCCACAGGTATGGCCTTGAAAGTCATAGCAAGCAATGTCTTTTAATTATGAAATCAGAGTTGTCATTTACTGGAAAGAATTCTTCAACAAATTATATCTAATTCTCTCAAATTACCTTTAATTAATGGTAAAAACATGACTAAACTCTGTTCTCTCTCACCTTCCCTTTTATCTTTATGCCAATATGATTCCACACTATCAAACAGGCACAACCAGTCATAATAAACAGCTGCAGCTAGTTCTCTGGTTAGTAAATAGGAACTGGACATGTTCCATAGATACGTTTTCTGGAATGTTGCATTGAAAATTATCTAGTTCATTCCCTGTCAACACTAATTTTTATCTCCCACTCCAGGCAGGAGTGTTTTTATTGGAGGTATTGGTTTAGTCTGTTATACAGAAAAGAAACAGCAGGGGAGATTGGTTCTGTCTTTGAATTTCTCCAAATACAGTGAGCATTTGGAGCAAGACCTTGAGCTTTTATCTCACCTGAACACCTCAGGGAGGCAAAACACAGCTTACAGATCTTGCTTAACTAATTTGTTGCTGGATAAGATACAAGTTTGTAAACATATACATATTTCCCATTTTTTTATTATTCACATTATCAACTTCAGACACGGTGTCCATTTACGTATGCTAGGAAGATAAACTATTCAGAAGCAGATCTTAACATGGAAAAGGGAAATGCAAACTATTTCACTATATTTCAAGCCTGTGCAATGGATTTTTAGGTGAGATGCAGTATGCGCGGAACTGAATCCACCCTTTAATCCTGAGGTTCATCTGCCAGGGCCGAGCGAGCTTGGACGGTGGCAGCGAGGTCCTCAGGACGTAGGTTTGATTAGAGTGACCTTCTCTTAGATGGATGGATGGCCTTACAGGGCTAAGCGAGCTCCATCTGCCCGGGTTTGGGATTAGAGTTGTCCTTCTCCTAGGATGACTGTCAGAAGGCTAACAAGCTCATCCTGCCCACAGATGTGTTGTATCCAACCCTGCGTTTTTGACCTGTCTGGCATGGGCGACCCTACTGAAGGCATGTACCATCGCCAGCATAGCTCACAACCACATAGGGGCACACAGGCTACGTTCCTGTAGAATGGTTTGGGCAAGTCTTACATTTTCTACTTTACTATCACCTATTTATATGCAATCTCCAGGAGATACCCAGGAACAACCCTTTGTCCTGCCCAACCGTTCAGGATGTAACAGAGCAAAGCAAATATATCCAGAACATGCCGAACCTGGGCAGTAGCCGCAGGTGAGCCAAAAACAAACAGACAAACAAACCGGCCAACCGTTCTGGCCCCCATACACATCCAAGGCTGG
This sequence comes from Manacus candei, assembly GCF_025592945.1. Taxonomy (NCBI): domain Eukaryota; kingdom Metazoa; phylum Chordata; class Aves; order Passeriformes; family Pipridae; genus Manacus; species Manacus candei. The sequence goes on along the minus strand of NW_026138141.1, from coordinate 1,360,175 downwards.
GGTGCCTTTCAAGGTCCCAGCTTGGCTGGGACCCCCATCGCTCTAAAGGAACCCCACTATCCACCCTGACCATATCCTTCCTCCACTGTGTTACCACGTATCTTAAGGCGCACTGCTCACCTGTGACATTTCATACAGGAGTGCCCTGCTCTCCCTCTCGCCAATCAGAGGACCCCCATGGCCCACACGATACCCTCCGCTCTATTCCCCCACCTCCACTCCCCTCTACCCCCCTCCCATCCCCTGTACCCCTTCCTCCCACTCAAAGCCTGGAACGGCAAACCTCTGTGTGCTCCGAAGCTGCTCTCTCCTCCTCCACGGGCATGCAGCAACTGCCGGCAAGGCTCCCCCACTCTCTCTCTCCACTCTCCTGTCTCGGCCGTGCCTGAGGCCTGAACCACGCGCACAGAGCACCCGCGCCGCCGGGGTGCGACTCCCGGGGGACTCCCAGCCAGCCCAGGACCCCACCACACAAACGCAGCCAGCCCATTCACTATATAACTACATACAAAATATTTACTCCTGAGAAACAAATTTTGTCAGATACACAGTATTAATTACCGTATTGTAGGTTGTCTTTAGACATGATAGACTTCTTTCTGAAGTAAGGAAATCATAAATTGCGGTTTGTTTTTTTTTCACTTCACTTGCTTCTTCATATCTCTGGGCCATTTAGAATACAATTTTAAACCCATTTGCTTGTAATATCTTTAATTAATATAAATCTAAGTCCCTACTAGCAACCACCCAAAGACCAGCAATGTGTTTAAACAGTACTCAGTAAAACAGGATCTCAGTTTATGAGTAAATCTTCAGACTTTACCGAGATTGCAAATACTGATACTTCCAGATGTTTTCCTACATATCTAATATATCAGTCTAGCATCTGTCTTTTCATTACGAGTTTGTATCTTCAGAAAGTTCTATCAAAAACTTAAAAAAATACAGTCACAAAGCAGTTTAAACATGGACAAAGCAGTTTAAACATGGGGAAGCAGCTAAAATTAATGCTGTTGTTCAGAATTTATTTAGTTTAAAAGAAAACCTTTTAGATGGCCCTTGGAAAGTGTAATGAATTCCCTCTAAGCAATTTTTTTTGTAGGGTTTTCTTTTTCCAGTATGAGGTGCAACCAGAGGCCCATAAATCAGTTCTCAGAATTTCTTTAATGAAAGCATTCATTTCTCATTGAATGCTTCCAGTGCAGGATCATATTCTCTTCTGTGTAGTAGGAATGTCTGATTGTTGAATTCAAACACACAGACTCCTAAAATACTATAATCACAACCTACCTGCTCCCTAAATTTTTTTCAGCAGTTTATTACCAATTCAAACACGTTAAAATGTAGCCTCATTGTGCAATGACTGTTCAGTTTTAAAGGAAATAATATTTTCAACATCTCAGTACACTTTTATGGCAAACTTTATATACGAACGACACTGAGAAAAGATTTCCCTTATCTTTTTTATTAAATTTTCAGATTTCTTATTGAAAAAATAAGAATTTCTTCATTATGCAGCAACAGAGCTGCAAAGCTTGTAGGTGTGCTGGTTTGCAGCATTTTGATAGTCTTCATTCTCAGAGTGTGTGCATGAGTCCTATTTCTTTGAGCAGGTGGTAGAAGAGAGGCAATGAAAAGGGATCCAGTTGCATATAGAAAACAACTTTCATCAAAAGGCCTTTGTTAAGCAGTTAGACTTTGCTGGATGTAGTTCAGACTCAGTGACCTTTTCCTACTACAATATTGAGCCTTTCAGCTGAGAAATCTCGTGTTCAAGGTTGTTATTAGAGACAGTATGGTGTATAGAGGAAAGGCTCAGTGGGACAGGAGTGATGTAAAGGATTCTTTACATCACTACTGTTCTGGGCACCGCTATCATATAGCAATTTTTCCTCCTTTCATGGGAAATTTCACTCTGGATGTTTACATCACAATACCCACTAATAGGCAAGCCATTAGCACCTTCGCCCACTGACCTGCAGTTGTGGATGAACCAGCAGTTATACAACCACAGCTGCTTCCTTCTTATAAATTCTCCATTGAAGAGCCAAATCCAAATAACAGTTTCCTACCAGTCCACCCTCAAATCAAAAGCTCCAAAGTACCACATACTCGAACACATTTCCTGGCAGCACATTTCAGCCCTCTGTTTGCACGTATCTTAAACACACCTCCAAAGAAAGCCCCAGAAGAACTACCCGACTCTGATATTTATGGTCATTTAATTTTTTTTCTCCTTTAGTGAAAAAGTAGTGAAAGAATTATATTTTTCCCTTATAATGCAATTATCTTAAATTGCTGATAAGAAATAGGTATTTAAAAAAACCTAATATTTTTCTCTCCCAAAAATGAAACTAGAGAACAAGTATCTATTTAAACTAAAAATACACGTAAAATTGAGTTGAAGAGAGCCAGAGTTTAGTGCCTTTTCCAGAGGAATGGCTATTGCTCAGCTGTGTATTTAAAGAGGTCATAGCTGTTCTAACAGCTTAGCATGAATTCCCATCCAGAGCAGTGCCCCTCCCTGCTCCCTCCCATCCAGTCAGGTAGACATGCAGGCAGTTGGACGCAAAGGGAGTTTGAGGTAAATACAGGCTTAAGGGTGGCAACTGAAGTTATGATGGAGTGGTTGTGGTAGTTGAAACCAGACTCAAATTCACTGAACACCACGCTTCATTCATTTTTTTCACTAGCATACTGTCATGGGTTGAGATTGGCCCCCCTGAGAGTTCGGGGGCTCAGAGGTGATTGGGTGCTAGGGCAGTGTTCCCTGGAGGGCCAGTCACCACTCGTCTTGTTCGCTTCTACTGAAAAATCATATATACACAGCAAGAAGATGTTGGCAATTTCTGTCTGTGTCTGCTGCTGTGTGTTGGTGTAGAAGGCCAGGGGGTGGCTGGACCCCCTTCTTTCCCCCCTCCAGGGGAGGAAGGAGAGTCCTGTGGCCCCCCAACTCTGCCTAGGCCAGAGTTGGAGGCAGCATTGGAGTGAGTGTGTTTGTTGTGAGGAGAGAGGCTCACAACCGTTGAGGTAAGCGGGAGAGAGAGAAGGCAGGCCTTGCAGCCAAGCCCTCTTCTTCCTCCCCCCACTTTTTGCAGGTAGGCTGTAGAGGGGGGCTTTTTCTTTCCCTCCTTTTGGGAGAACAGAGTTTGTGCATGAACAATTTCTATTGCATTTCTGTGAGCCTTGCCTTGGCATAGCTGGGTGCAGGCAGTAAAAGAACTGCGTAGCTAAATATGGCTACAGGCGTTGAAGTTGGAACAAAGGAAGCTCCCTGCCAAAGTTAAGGTGGAGTTTCAGGAGAGTGAACATATGCCCTCAGCTCATATGGACACCTCTTGTGGTCCAATTAGCAGTGGACAACAAAGTATGTTTTCTTATGTATCCAATGCTGTGTGAAGAAGAATCACACGTCTGAGGGTAATAGGCAGTATATAAAGTGTCTTTCTTCTAATAAAGCCAACATTTTGCCAATCAAATTGGTCTGTGAGTAATCTGTCCGTGCCTCTCCACCGATACCCTCCCACCGTGAGGGGAGGAGAGGCTCAGCATTGAAGCAGAGCCAAATGGACGGGCTGATAACGAAAGCAGCTCGGTGCCAGGGAGAAGAATCCCAGGTGAAATTGGAGATGGACCAGAGAAAGGCCTGGAGGATGTCTTTGCCGTGATCCAAACGGAGGATAGCTGAAAACTCGGTGGAGGAATCAACATTCCAGGACATGTACGTTGATAAGCTGACTGAACTACAGCAGCCTACAGAACCAAGGTATGGGACTGAGAGAGAGAGATCACACAGCAGAAATGACACAGAACCAAGGAGAAAGGACTCAAAACTACCTTCTTGGACTTTATGAGGAGAAAGGACTTCAGCAACCAGCTGGAGGTTTGGTGAGGGAGTGTTCCAGGTTCCCTAAACACTCCCACGAGAAAGAGACTGCGTTACCTATCTGCCTCGAAAGGCTTTTCCTGGACTAAAGTTAAAAGGAGAAGCTTTGAAGCGACTGATAGAAGTGTAATATATATATATATATATATAGTTGCTTTTAGCTTGTATAGTATTTATTTGTGTAAATAAAATGTATATACGCTTTTCCCTTTCCCTATAGAAGCCTCTGGCCTGAAAGTTTTCTCTTCGGTGCCGGGATAAATTGTGGGAAGGGGTGGGGGAAGCCTGGAAATTGGATTTTGGATTTCTAATGTGGCTCAAACTGCCACACATACCCTGATTGTTGTTCTTTATAATTCACACTCTATCCTTGCCAGCATTCTTTAATGATCCTAAATTAATCATGATTGACCTTCTCCCAAATTGTCTAAAAATGCCATAACATTGCAGTTTACAGTCAACTTGGAGAAGAAAACATTTAAGTGATACTAGAGCAGTTCATTTTAGTTACAGTACAATAAATATGATTTCTGAGTGAATTCATTATTGTGTGTATTTGTATATGCATATTTTATGTCAGAGCAAATTAATTAAAATGGAAAAAAATGGTAAAAATGGGCCAGTAGTAAAGTAGTAAAAGAACTTCAGGGATATTTTTTAGGAGAAAGAAAAAATAACAATATTTTTGTCTGAACAAATTCTGAATACTGAATATACTTTTATGGAACATTTTCAAATAATAAAATTACCATTTTTAAAAAGTAAGTGTGAAGCTATTGAAGGCTTTATTGATATGCATACTATGGAAGCGAATGCATTGCTTATACAGATCTTAAAATGTTCTGTCTGAAAAGGTATTCTAAAACAGAGTGCCTTGTGACCCATTCTGAACACTAATTGGTCAAATAATACAGTACCGCAGGGAACAGGCACTCATGAACTTATAATACAGTTCTGTTCCCCAGGATCTGCCCTTAAAACAACTAGAGCTGTTTGCCAGCCTGGAGTAGTGCTATCATTTAGTTCTACACAGCAGCATATCATTCTGTTCCCATTTATTGGGAAATTACACCAGTTCACTCTTAATTAAAGATTCTGTCCTTGTCTTTCCTAAGACAGCTATTGGTTTGAAAGCTCATAATAGCTTTAGAGAACACTTGAAGTGTTCTCAGTCCTTTTAACCGTTCATTTGAAGCATAGGAGTGTCTGCTTTCATAGCAAGAAACAGAAATTTAATCATCTTTGTTTGGTTTCTATTTGCTGTTAATTGAACAGCATTATTCCTCAGGATTTTATTTGAATGCATCATATAGGTATAGTTATTTTCATTATACATACTTTTATTCATATATCCCAGCAACTGCAACAATCCACTTATGATGATATGGGGAATTCACTTGCTCCAAAACAGGCATGCGAAAGAATTGGAATGCTTGTCAAAGATCCTGCTAACCAGTGTCAAAAAAAAGACAGGCTGCATGCACATTTCTCCCCAGCTGGGAACTTTATCCATTTTTTCTCTTGTTTTCTCCATACAGGGGTAACTCATCTTTGTCATCACTAAGACATAGAATGAGACGTGGGACAATAAAACCCTAGTACCATTTAAACCATCAAAAATATCAAGTAGAAAATTGTGATGCTGCTGTCGTCATAGCACGCCTTCTTCAAGTCACAGGATTTTGATGCAGAAGATAGAAGGGGCCATGTTTCCCTTCAAAGAGGATGTCTGTTTCCAGTGGTCCCTGTCACATTAAGGCAGACTTGGATGACAGTAAAAAAATCGAACTTGATTTTGTTTTGATTGAATTATAATGTCATAACAATTCCTACTGAAATGCAAGCAATTACACAGAAGACTTCAAGCTGTTAATTAGATCTTGTTCTTATGCGGACACATGAAGAGCATATACATATATGCTCTTATTTTGTATGCAGTTATATATACAATTTTTTTAAAAGTCTCACCATACGCAAAAAGACAAAATGCACAAATGTGGCACTCTGAAGTTTATGATATAATTCCTTCGTAAAAAAAGGAAGGGAAGGCAGCATCCACCTCCTGTATCTTACACTTCCTGACACTTTCACTTCATTCCTCTATGTTTCCATTAATAGCTTAATAACTAGTATTGCAATTAGCTGAGCTTGAACTGATGTTTTGGCAAGTTGTTTTCATACTCCAGCTGAGTCAGGAAGATTTTCCAGGTGGCTTTCACTTGAAGAAAGCTATCCAGAAATACTCAGCAGGGCAGTCTCCAAACAGTTACAGTATTTTTCTCTAGCAGTAAAAGAGTTTACGTCAGGATTTATCTCCTGTCTCCTTCACCATACCCCATGTGTGCCAGTTCAAAATGCTCATAATCTTAACAAGTTTCCCTCCAACTAGCAAACTCAGGATGGAAATCTCTCTAGGATTAGTCTGACACAGGCGTCCTGCTTTTGCATAGCTTCTGGCTTGTTTTGTGGTGCTTGAAGCAAGGAAGCAGGATCTGCAGACTAGCCTCAATAAGATATATTTAGCCACCATCTACAGACTTCATGTGTTGCCATTTGGCATTGTTTCTTGACACAAGCAAAGTGTGAAGTATAAGAAAAGCCCCATGCCAAGTTGTTCTGCACCTCAAGCAACACAATAGTTTAATTGCACTGTGGTCTGTCTTAAAGACTTTAATGCTAAATGCTAGAATGCCTTTCTTTAGTATGTGGCTAATTTATATTTAGGTTTGGAGAAGGCAGAGGATAGAATGGAAAACTATATAGAGTGAAAGACAATTAAAGAACAAGATATGATAAAATATGTGTTATTATAGTATTTACTATACCCTATGGGTTATAGCCTATCAGCCTAAGATACAACACTCTCTTGAAGAAAAGCATCCTGGTTCTGTTTGTTTCTTCGATTTGATTTGGGACAAGTAGCATAAAACTTGCCATGTCTTCACTTTGAATATTTCTCAAAGTATTAATCTCTCCCTGCAGAAGTGAGTTGTGTTAAATATTTACAAACTCTTTCCTCTCACAGACACCTTGCTACTTGAGCTGGAAGACTTTTGTTCCTCTCCACTCCTATTCGCTTACAGCATCCTGAGCTCAGAGATGCTCTGTTTTATTCACTGTCTTTGAGTGGTGACTCTCACTTTTCTAAGAGATCAAAACCACAGGTGATCTGCCTTTGGCCCACCAGGTAAATTGGCTTATGTTTTCTTTTTCTGCCTCAGTTTTCCAAGTGTAAGATGGCAAGGATGTTACTTCAAGGTCTGCATGTTTGTGTTCTAATAGTGTAAGATTTTGCTGGTATGTACTGAGAGCTGCTGATTCTAGAAGGCTAACAGTGGTGAGGAAGTCCACTGTCCCCAGGGCAAGTGAGTAGGAAGGCTCACATTTAGACATAGCACAATACATGTATACAAGAACACATGGCCAGCCTCACTGACAGAAGAAAAGGCATTTACGAAAACATAGACAACATTAATATTCTCATCCTGTTCCCTCTGTTTCTGATCAGTGTGAAAGTCTGTTAGTGGAAAATATATAAATATATAGGCATATATATATTCAATATGCATATATATGTATATATTCAATATGGATCCCTACAGTAACTGGCCTTAGATATACATCTGCAGTAGCTTTGAACCCGATTGTCTCCCAGTTGCTTCATACACACTCATACACACACAAAGATCTATTGCTGGTAGCTGGTTCAGAGTGGTGGAACTTACCTTTACTCATCTCAGACCTCTGGCCCTGAAGTAGCTGGCTTGGATCTATGACCAGTCCAGTAAACAACTCTCAGACCTTCTGGTCTCAATGACACCCAGCCCACAATTAGGCCCACCCCAATACACAGCTCCCAAACCTCTCACCCTATTTACCGCTAGTCCAGCTTGATGTTTGCTAGCAATTGAATACGCTGACACACACACCCAGACAACATGCAGACACCCCAGTCTCTCCAATTGCTGGCACTCTGGTGCACGCCCCTATGACACCCCCACAGTCAAGACTGTCACTAAGCCTCCACACAAGAATACTCACAGACAGACAGACCCCCTTCAACCAGGAAACAGAAATGGAGATCAGTGAGAAAATAGAATAGAAAGTGCTGAACAACACTTGCTGATATACTTCCAGACCCTTGCAGTAAAATGAATACTGGACAACCTATAGGAAAAACATCTGAGACAGGTCCTCATTATCTGGAACAAGGTTCCTGCTCCTCCTAGGACTATCCACCAAGCTGCAGAAGATGTATTGGTCTTCTGCAACAATAAGGGCTTCTAATGACCTTTTACATCGGGAACTGAGGTTTTACAGCAAGGTTGAAGGGTTCAAATTCACTGCTAGATAGAGGAGAATTGAAAAATGCATCATGAGTTTATCTAGCCACCAACCCAAAGCATGGATGTGGGAGCTTTCGTTTGGTTTTGTCCCTCTATTTACATTTATATCTATTGGATGAACTGATAGTAGTAGGCAATTTTCATTTAGTGACAAAAGCGTAATGTCCTAAACAAAAACCAGCTGAATGAAGCCACAGGCAAGTTATGCCATGCTGTTCCTAACACATGAAAATAAAAGCATTGTTCACCAGTGTTTGTGAGACTGAGGTTGTTTGGATGAAAGAGAGCATATTAATATTCATAGGTACCCCATGGGATTAGGTAGGGACTTTTGTTAGCTGTCTTCGGTGTACGGTGTTATATTTGTTTTGCTGTTCTGATTATAAAATAGTTGCAACTGGGAAACACATTTCAGAGTTGTAATTCTGCGTTCTTTCACCAGTGCCTGTCTGTAGTTGCTAGCACAGGCGAAAGCACGAATCCTATTATCTGCCCAGCACATTATCACCTTGCTATGCACATAGGTCCACTAATTTTAAACTACTGGTAGACTAAAACACTGATGAAAAGGAGGAAGTGTCAGAAAAAGCAGAGTAGAATGAAGTAGTCAGATTTATGACTTTTTACTGACCAAGTTGATTGAGAAGTAGACCAATCAAAAGCTGAAAGTTGATGCAAAAAAAATTTATATTCCTCTACACAATGATGTTTTTACACAGGTTAGTAGTTAGACATTTTGTAAGATTTTTTTTTTAAATGAAAAGCCAAGCACAAATGAATAGCCGCTTTGTAGAAAAACACCTATTGTTTTTTCATTTAATTTGTTTATATTTTAAACACCACTGGTTCAGGAAGTCTGATGAATCCTGTTTCTCAGGAGAAGAGAGAAAAACATTGTCGACTGACAGTTTTTTGGGAGGATAAATGTTGGTGCAAACCATCCCACCCTTCTCATTAACTTTTTTTCCAGGGGCAGCTGGGCAACTTATTCAATTTAATAATCTAGTAATTTTGACACTATTATAAGTAAAGTTCCCATTGTGAAAACATTTTGCAATTCCTCTCATTCATATCTAGGCTTTTGTCTGTTGTAGGCCAGGATGGAGAGAGGCTGGTCCTACCACAGTTGTGTCAATAGCCATGAAGCCCTCATTTTCTCTATAAAGTTAAAAAAAGTAGAAGACAAAGTTGCAAGAGCAATAACTTTTCCCCACAATTACTTCTTACACACTTGCAAAACTGCTTTACAAAATTGCTCAAAATGATGGTTTGCTTCCCGTCAAAGTGCTGTGAGTGAACGATACGCTGACTGTTCTGGAAGTAAATCTAGCAAGACCTGACATTGGAAAGGGGGACTGAGAGTATCTTAGTATGCACTAAAAAAAAAGCCTGCTATGGAAAAGAAAACATGCACACCGGTTAATGGAAAGCATGAGTAATCCAATAGGGCTGCTGTTCAACAACAATTTGTTCAGCTGAAAATATTACTTCTGTAATGCAGCCAAGGTGAATGTCAGCTTAGGTTATCTGCTATGGAAGTGCCAGAGATGTGGGTGAGATCTTCCCAGGAAGATTTAGCAGACTTGCACTTAGCTATGAGGTCCAACTTCAAGTTTTCTTTAATCATTTATACTAGCACCTTTTTTTGCATCTTACTCTGCTTCCTGGGCAGCTTGCACACTCTCTGTTGCTCATCTTGCCTACTCATTCACTCCTATCGAAGAGGTGTTCCTGGGAGAACATTCTGGCTAATATCTGGGGTATTTAGGTACACAGGTTTTTTTCACTACAATCCATAGTACAAAACATAAGACATCTTAAACTGGAATAACTATTCCATAAGCTTCATTGTTTTTCCAGGAATGAATCAGCTCTTCCTCACCCCTCCACAGAATTCATCTCCTCTCCTTGAACTTACTGGCCATAAAAAGCCGTGAAGTTATTTTGCTTGGAAGAGAAGGAAGACAAAGTTTTGTCTCACCAGAAACCTAGGTTCAGTCATACTCCTGCTTCTGATAGCCTCAATCTGGAGTAGCTTTCAGCAGTACTAATGCACGAGATTAATAATGGCATAAGATCTCACCAAGCCATTAGTCTCATAGCATTTTCAGAAAGATGCTGTTAACAAACACCAAAAGTGTTACTGCACCTCTAACCGTGGACTGTGATCCCACAGCAGTGGCCCAGCTTCTTCCTAATCTTAAATAGACACTTAAATTTTAACTAATGTGAACCCAGATTTCATAATGTTCCCAGACGTTTGGAAATAGTATGTGCAAAGGATGTATTTCCAGACAATGTTGCTAAGCTTCAGGGAAAGCATTTTCTTATTTCCACATTTATTACCTGTGCAAAAATGACTCTTTGATGCATGGTCATCCACCTGGGATTGCTGCCAAATGAAGGGAGGGGATCTTGCTAGGAAAAGAATGGGAGAACTAATAGAAAAGTTAATAAAAGCTCATTATAGCTGCAACCTGGTCAGCAGTCTTGGCATTCAGTTATTCCCTAAGGGAGACTGATGTGTAAAGATCATTTCCTGCTTTCTTTTGCACTCTCTCCCTCTCCTAGTAAAGAAACTGAGTATTTTTTAAATTAATTTAGTGCAGACCAAATAGTGTTCAACATCAGAAATAGTGTATTGCCTACATTTTGATAAATAATTTAAAGTTCTGCTCAAAAATATCTTTCAAAGGAAACTGTTAGAAGCTGATCTGACTCAAAAAGTCTTTCAAAGGAGTGAGTGAGTGTGACAAAGAAGAAATGTATTTCAGAACCAACAGAATACTCAGTCACTGTGATTGTTTACCCTTTAATACTGGAAGGGATTTTGCAACATCTTTAACAGCATTCATACCAAAAAGGTATAAGGAGAGCCCATTAACTCTGAAATTTCATAATCATCACTTGCCATATCATGCTAATAGTTCACAGTATTACCATTTAGTTACAGTTTCTGTTCTGTAAGATTAAAAAAAATATTCATGGCATTTTTTCTCCAAAGATACCCTCTGAGATTATTTGTTTCCATATTCAACACCCAGTGTCTAGGAGGACTTCTTTCTCCTGTAACTGTTGCCCAGTTCCTTTTTCCTATTATATCCAAAAAAATTATTGTTAATGATATTTTTCCTTGAACCATGAAATTTCATACAATTGTTAATGATCTACAACCACAGTCCCAACAGGGAGATAGAGCAAGGAAGTGTTCAGAGTGACAGAAGAAGTCAGTGACATACCTTGTATTAGAGGATATGTTCACCTGCCTATCAGACTGACCATTGCATAAACCCACATTTTTTCTTCACCATTTATTCTTGACGATTGAGTCTCAGGCATGTATACGTGGAAAAAAAAGGTAAGATTGCACAGACCACTTCTCTAGATTTACTCCTATTAACGTGGTACTGATCATTTTGGGAATTGTAATGAAGACAAGATTTAAAGTAAAACTCAAGCTGCACACAGACTGTTGAAGCCATGTTACCCCTCAAACAATCTCAGTAACATAATTTTATTAATCCTAGTTTTCTTTTTACGGGATATACTTCCTATTTTTCTTTTCTTGTTTCCCAACCATTTCCAAAAAAGACCCTGAACTGTTTTGTGGAAATGCTTACAAATTCCTAGAAGTTTAATTTTTGCTGGGTTTTTGTGAGAAATGGAATGGAAGAAGAGAATGGAAACATCAAAACAAGTACTCTTCAGATAGCCCAATGAAATAACAAGGTCCATTCAGAACCAGTAATTAATCTAGGACCTAGAGAGAGGTCTTTTCATGCTGTAAAATTGCATTGGGTCAAACATAGTACAGTATCTGTCACACTAGTGTACCCATATCCATCAAATAAAATGTTTAAATCTGCAGCGCACTAGTCATTATATATAATGGGACATGATCAGAGGATCAGCACCTGCTGCTTGGAAAACAAACATTTCTGCATTCATGAACCGGCAGGAGGCAATTAACCGATGATAACATTTTATTCCATGGGCATTGGCTCTTAATTACAGATTGTTTTAAAATGTCTTGAGAAATTAGTGTTTATAAAAAAAATTATTTTACTAGAAATAAAGGGTTTATTGAGGAATTTTATGATCAACACAACCCTACCAGATGTCTAACATTCTTTTTTCATAGAATAAGGTTACAGAAGCAAAAAACATGAGCTAGAGATACCAAGACATAGGAGAAATCACTCCTTGTCTCTCCAACAGCTGCTTTTTGTGACTTCGCACCACTCATTACTATACTAAGTCTTATTAACTTGTAAAATATTATACGTGTAAATATATTTACTAGCTCTATTTGTAAAAAGAGACTGTTTTTGAGGATAGTGTACCATTCTTAACCGCATTGGGCTCAAGCCTGCTTTTTAAGTTTGTAGTGATAACTGTTTCCTGCTTCTATTTTACTCCCTCAGCAACAGAACACAACAAATACTTCTACATACATTCCATTAATAATAACCTCAGTTTTACAGTGATAGCTTAGAAAAGAGGAATAATAACTTAATACCAGTAAATGAAATATTAACATATTATTGGTCAAGATTCTTTCTGGGCTTAGAAAATAAAAGCAGAATATTAATACAAGTTACACATTTAAATATGATCCAATGCTCACAACCTTTTTCTGTGTGATCTCTCAGTTAAAAAAAAGCAAGACTTAAAGATCACAGCCTCTGGATACCTGTCAACAAGACCATGCACTAAGATAGTTTCCAGTTTCAATTGAGCATCTATAAAAAGGAACATCGAACAAGAACCAATTTTAGTGGAAACTCCCTTGAATCATCAAGACATGCATTAACAAGCCAAAAAAATTCAACATATGCAAAATAATCATGTTAGAATAGAAAATAATCTGACTCAATGCTCCAAAGCTAGAAATTTGCCACATCTCCTTACTAGAGTCCACTATGAGAAAGATGTATATGCGGTCTTCTGCCAGGAGGCCCTGCAACAGTGAGCCAGCTTACACATTCTTCATGCATACCTGGGCACTTAAGTGCTTGGCTAACTAGAGACTGTTCAGAAAATATGTATTTTTAAAGAGAAATAGGTGACTGAAACATCATCAGCCAACTTTCAATTC